>NC_064619.1:389153149-390403149 GCF_023898315.1 Schistocerca nitens | reverse complement strand
TCCAAATTGAACCTTGCCTGGAACAGTTCCGTCCTCCATCGCAGCGGGACCCACCTCCTCTTCCTCAAAATCACCCTCTCCAAACCTTACAGGAATTTCTGCCTTCCAGCCTTGCATCTCAATCCTTCTTAAAAAACCTTAATCCTACTCCCAACATCACCACTGCTGAAGCCCAGGCTATCCGTGATCTGAAGGCTGACCAATCCATCGTCATTCATCCGGCGGACAAGGGTTCCACGACTGTGGTACTTGATCATCGGGAGTATGTGGCTGAGGGACTGCGTCAGCTTTCAGACAACACCACATACAAAGTTTGCCAAGGTAACCCCATTCCCGATGTCCAGGCGGATCTTCAAGGAATCCTCAGAACCTTAGGCCCCCTACAAAGCCTTTCACCTGACTCCATCAACCTCCTGACCCCACCGACACCGCGCACCCCTACCTTCTACCTTCTTCCTAAAATCCACAAACCCAATCATCCCGGCCGCCCCATTGTAGCTGGTTACCAAGCCCCCACAGAACGTGTCTCTGCCTACGTAGATCAACACCTTCAACCCATTACATGCAGTCTCCCATCCTTCATCAAAGACACCAACCACTTTCTCGAACGCCTGGAATCCTTACCCAATCTGTTACCCCAGAAACCATCCTTGTAACCATTGATGCCACTTCCTTATACACAAATATTCCGCACGTCCAGGGCCTCGCTGCGATGGAGCATTTCCTTTCACGCCGATCACCTGCCACCCTACCTAAAACCTCTTTCCTCATCACCTTAGCCAGCTTCATCCTGACCCACAACTTCTTCACTTTTGAAGGCCAGACATACCAACAATTAAAGGGAACAGCCATGGGTACCAGGATGGCCCCCTCGTACGCCAACCTATTCATGGGTCGCTTAGAGGAAGCCTTCTTGGTTACCCAGGCCTGCCAACCCAAAGTTTGGTACAGATTTATTGATGACATCTTCATGATCTGGACTCACAGTGAAGAAGAACTCCAGAATTTCCTCTCCAACCTCAACTCCTTTGGTTCCATCAGATTCACCTGGTCCTACTCCAAATCCCATGCCACTTTCCTTGACGTTGACCTCCACTTGTCCAATGGCCAGCTTCACACGTCCGTCCACATCAAACCCGCCAACAAGCAACAGTACCTCCATTATGACAGCTGCCACCCATTCCACATCAAATGGTCCCTTCCCTACAGCCTAGGCCTTCGTGGCAAACGAATCTGCTCCAGTCCGGAATCCCTGAACCATTACACCCACAACCTGACAACAGCTTTCGCATCTCGCAACTACCCTCCCGACCTGGTACAGAAGCAAATAACCAGAGCCACCTCCTCATCCCCTCGAACCCAGAATCCCCCACAGAACAACTACAAAAGTGCCCCACTTGTGACAGGATACTTTCCGGGACTGGACCAGACTCTGAATGTGGCTCTCCAGCAGGGATACGACTTCCTCAAATCCTGCCCTGAAATGCGATCCATCCTTCATGAAATCCTCCCCACTCCACCAAGAGTGTCTTTCCGCCGTCCACCTAACCTCCGTAACCTGTTAGTTTATCCCTATGAAATCCCCAAACCACCTTCCCTACCCTCTGGCTCCTATCCTTGTAACTGTGCCCGGTGTAAAACCTGTCCCATGCACCCTCCCACCACCACCTACTCCAGTCCTGTAACCCGGAAGGTGTACACGAACATTCCACGTGGGAAAAATATATCTAAAAACCCGTCCTTTTTTCCCCCTAAGGTAAGTCTTTCCGCTCCCGGGATTGGAATGACTCCTTACCCTCTCCCCTAAAACCCACATCCTTTCGTCTTTCCCTCTCCTTGCCTCTTTCCTGATGAGGCAACAGTTTGTTGCGAAAGCTGGAATTTTGTGTGTATGTTTGTGTTTGTTTGTGTGTCTATTGACGTGCCAGCGCTTTCAAACGAAAGCGCTGGCACGTCAATAGACCACAAACAATATATATATATTAGTCGTAAAGCTCCCAACATGGAAGACGCTAAGTAAAGATGGTTCACTTCTGGGGCTTCTTATTCTTCTTGTTTGCCCACCAGGTCTTCATTCTTTGCGAGAATTCAGCTTTTCTTTCTTCGCTCCATTTTGTTCCAGTTCTCGGCACTTTTGTCTCTGGTTTGACCTCCCATTTGTCAACTTTAAGTTTGAAATTGTTTCTTTTGTTCATGTCTTCAGTAGTAATGTTGGCTAATTCCAGATCTTTCTTTACGTTTTTGATCCATTCTCCTCCATTAACAAGGGATGCTACGTATCTTACTATTTTTTTTGTAAGTCTGTGATCGGGAAGTCTCATTATGTGGCCATAGAATTTTAGACGCCTCTTCCTCATGTCTATCTCTATGTTAGAATATTCTTCAATTTTAGAATTTTTATGTAATCTATACCCCTCTTTGGTCCATCTTGGTCCCAGAATTTTCCTAATGATTTTCCTTTCCTCTTTCTTCAGGTTTTCCATATCTGTTTTCCTTTTAAGTGTCAAGGTTTCGCTGGCATATAGCATTATTGGTTTAATTACCGACTTATAATGTTTAATTTTTGTATTTATAGACAGACATTTTTATTGTAAATGTTTTGGACCAGCCCTAGACCCCTACGAGCTTTTAATATTCTTTCTTGTTGTGAGTATTTTTCAGAAATTATCTCTCCTAAATATTTAAAGTATGGTACCCTCTTAATTTCTCCATATTTGGTTTGTAACTTAGAAATTTCTAGATTTGTTGTTGTAAACACCGTTTTCTCAAAAGATATTTGTAGGCCAACTTTTCCTGCACACTCTTTTAAGGTTTCTATCTGTTTGACTGCCATTTCACTAGAATCTGCCATTATTGCAAGATCGTCTGAGTAGGCTAAGTAGGGTATTTGTATGTCATCTTTTTTGGTTCCCAGTGATATTGGTTTCCAGTACTTTTCTTTTTTGAGTTCTTTTTCCCATTCTGCCATGACTCTATCCAGAACTAAGTTAAATAACAGAGGTGATAATCCATCATCTTGTCTAACCCCAGTTTTTATCTCAAATGATTTTGAAAGTTTTCCCATGAATTTCACTTTGCATTTTGTATTTGTTAATGTCTGCTCTATGATGTTCCGTGTCTTCTTATCCAGTCCTTGTTCTTCAAGAATTTTAAATAGTGTGGGTCTGTGAATTGAATCATATGCCTTTTTAAAGTCGACAAAGACATATACTGTAGGCTTCCTTCGCATTTGTCTCATCCTTGTAATCAATTTCAAGTTTAAAATTTGTTCTGGACATGATCTGTTTGGTCTGAAACCAGCTTGGAAATATGAGATTTTTGGTTCTAGCAGTTTTTGTGTTCTTTCAAGAAGACAAGCTGATAATATCTTGTATGTGACGGCAAGTAAGGAGATTCCTCTATAGTTGTTCACATCCGATTTATCCCCTTTTTTATGTAACGGATGTATTAGGGCACATTTCCAATCTTCTGGTATTTCTTCAGTAACCCATATGTTTTGAATAATTTTAACTAGCTCATTTCTTAAGTTAGACCCTAGACTTTTGAGAAATTCGGCTACAATTCCATCTTCTCCTGATGCTTTGTTATTTTTGAGTTTGTTTATGTGTTTGATAATTTCTTCTTCAGTTGGCGGTACAGAGTCTTGCTGTTGCGGGGCTTTAGTGCTGGATATTGGAAGAGCTTCTGTTGGTTCTGGACAGTTTAGTAGCGTTTCAAAATATTTGGCTAATTCTTCACAGTTTTCTTCGTCGCTTAGTGCCAGATTCCCATCTGATTTCCGAAAACAGACATTTTGAGGGATATACCCTTTAATTTGGTTTGCAAAAGTTTTGTAGAATCCATGTGTATTATAATTTTTAAAATCTGCTTCTATTGATTCCAGTTGCTGAGTTACATACTTTCTCTTCTCTTGTCTAATAAGTTTATTTGAAAGTTTCCGTGTTTCTAAAAAGTTTTGAAGAGTTTTCTCATTTTTATTTGAACTGTACTTCGCAAAGGCTTCTGTACGAACTTGAATTGCCTTTTCGCATTCCATATTCCACCATGGATGTTTGTGCTTCTTCTTCAGTGGTATTTGCTCCTTCGCTATTTTTGTGATTTTTTCCTTGAATGTTTCCCAGTTGTTTGCGGGAGAATTTTCCCATTTTTTAATTGTTTCTGATTCTGTTAGTTTTTGTAGGTCAAATTTTGGGATTGCTGGTGGAATTCTTGGTGTTTTCCTTCTTGGGGTGAATTGGACCCGAACTCTTGTGAGATAATGATCTGAGTCAATATTTGCACCTCTCCTAACCTGGATATCTCTGATCTCTTTTTGGAAGTTATATGAGATGGCCACATGGTCAATTTGAAATTCTCCCAATTGGCTTATAGGGGATCTCCAGGTCTTCTGTTTTCTTGGTTTCTTATTGAACGACGTTGAGCTGATTTTCATGTTGAATTGTTGACAAAGTTGGATTAGTCACATGCCATTTTTGTTGGTCAATTTGTGTGCTGGGTATAGCCCAACCGTCTTCCTGTATTTCTTTTCTCTGCCAATCTGTGCATTGAAATCTCCAAGAAGTATTTTGACATCATTCCTCGGTATCTTTGACATTTCAAGTTCTAATCGTTCCCAAAATTTATCCACATTGTCTAGGTCCTTTCTATTGTCAACGTTGCAGGGTGCGTGAACATTAATTAGGGTGTAATATTTATTCTTGTGTTTCAACCTAAGAAACATTAGTCTATTGCTAATAGTTTTTACAGATTTTACAAATTTAACTGAGGATTTTTCGACCATAAAGGCCATACCAAGCATGTTTGCCCCTTTACCAATTTTTCTGTCCGTTCCACTTTTGAAAATTCTGAAGCCATTGTAGTCAGTGATTTGATTATCAGGAAATCTGGTCTCTTGTACTGCTAGGATTTGGATTTTCAGCTTCTTTAATTCTTCTGTTAATGTGTATAATTTTCCGGTTTGTATTAGTGTCCGTATGTTTACTGTTCCAATGTAATCTTCATTTTTGGGAAGTTTTCCAGAGTGCTCCGATCCACTCACAAGTCGTGTAGGTCCGGTCTCCCCAGAATCCGATAGACCGGTTGCCACCTTTCTGCTAGGTGGGTGGATTTCACCACCTGGGGTACTTTTGTTATTACATACACGAACCATGATTTTACTTGTAATTGTATTTTGGTCTGACATGTGCCAGTTGGTAGGATCAAGGTTGTGGAGCCTTGAAACACAAATCAGCCGCCACTAACATGTGGAACAGACGCTGTCGGGAAACCGCCACTGACATGTGGAACCGTCGTGCCCTAGTTTGCTAGTTTTGGTCCACCCCGGGTATTTTATTTCCCCGGTACCCACCATATCTGGTGAGCATTCCCCTATCCGCCACCTGGGGAGGCGCCTGGTAGGAGACTAGCAACTCCCCCAGGATATATATATATATATATATATATATATATATATATATCCATCCACACATACAGACACAAGCAGACATATATATGTCTGCTTGTGTCTGTATGTGTGGATGGATATGTGTGTGTGTGTGTGTGTGTGTGTGTGCGCGCGAGTGTATACCTGTCCTTTTTTCCCCCTAAGGTAAGTCTTTCCGCTCCCGGGATTGGAATGACTCCTTACCCTCTCCCTTAAAACCCACATCCTTTCGTCTTTCCCTCTCCTTCCCTCTTTCCTGATGAGGCAACAGTTTGTTGCGAAAGCTTGAATTTTGTGTGTATATTTGTGTTTGTTTGTGTGTCTATCGACCTGCCAGCGCTTTTGTTTGGTAAGTCTCATCATCTTTCTTTTTAGATATATATTTTTTCCACGTGGAATGTTTCCCTCTGATATATATATATATATATATATATATATATATATATATATATATATATATATATATATATATATATATATTTTGTGCGCGTGCATTTTGGAAGAAGGAACTGATCCAAAAGCTTAAGCATTTTACCATTCTTATTCATCATGCCTGTCTGTGATTCACCATCCCCTATCCCCCCTGTGGGTCTGATGGAAAGAATAGCCCCAAGGTATTGCTTCCTGTCGTATGAGGCGACTAAAGGAGTTTCACACGTTTCAGCCTTTATGTGATGGTCCCCTGTATGGTTTGACCTCCATTTATCAAAATTTTCCAGAAGAGCGAGCCAATTGGGGAAGGTTGCCCTGATTGGTACATAGTGTCCATCGTGCATTGAGATCTTTAGCCGACTTTCATCATCGCATTTCAGTCCTGGTCATTCTCCATGTCTTGGGCGAGGACACCTTCCTGGGTGCATTTTCCACCATGCGCTATGCAGTGTCTATTTCTGCATCGACAATGACCATGGACTTCTTTACTCATCATATCCAGCACGGTAGCCAGGTCATTGTGGTGGGGCTGCCATGTACCCTGTTGGTTGTAGCCCCATGACCACACAGGGATCGCTCTGCTGATGCCTGTGCCTTTAAATCCCCAAGTATGCCAAGGGGTAGATTCCCATCCCCCTGTGGCATCGGGACTCCCGGCAATGGCCATCCTGTCAGATGGCCTTTGCTGCGGCTGGATGGCGCCTGTGTGGAGGTGCCCCCCTGGTTGAAGTGGGTGGCATCAGAGCGGATGACACGCAGTGAAGCGTAGTCCATCATCTTTTGCTGGTGGTGAAACACCAGCAGTCTCTAAGCATTCACGAGCTCAATTCAAATCACAGAAGTACAACCCCAAATCGTTCAGCTCCCTGGCCACACCACGGGAGGAACGTCAGGCTAAGGATGGCAGCTGATCTTATTTGCCCCGATAACTTGTATATTCAAGAGCTGATGAGGAATCTTTCATGACAATGAAGCCTCAGTTTTTTGTTGAGCATTTACAGGACAAGTTCGGGGATGTGGAGGGATTGTCCCAAATTAGATCTGGGTCATTCTTGATCAAAACAGCATCCTGCGCACAGTCATGGATGTTACTCGCTTGTGACAAGCTGGGGGATGTTTCTGTTACTATCACACCCTATAAGAGCTTAAATATGGTCCAGGGTATCACGTTTTTCACAAGGATCTTCTTTTGCAGTCTAACGATGAGCTACACGACAATTTAGAGTGTCGAGGCATACATTTTGTCTGGCATGTCCACCGGGATCCTTCATCTTGGCCTTCGAGGGTGATAGATTACCCGAGAAGGTCAAGGTGATGGTCTACCGCTGTGATGTAAAACCCTATACTCCTCCCCCAATGCAATGCTTTAAATGTTGCAAGTTCTGTCGTATGTCTTCCCGCTGTACTTCCAGCGATGCATGTCGATATTGCGGACACCCATCACATACCAATGCTTCATGTGCCCCCCCCCCCTCCCCCCATCTGTGTCAACTGCGGAGAGCACCATTCACCTTGCTTGCCAGACTGCAGTATTCTCCAGAAAGTAAGGAAAATCATGGAGTACAAGACCCTGGACCGACTGACCTACACTGAGGCTAAGAGAAAATTTGAACGCCTGCATCGTGTATGTATGACATTGTCTTACGCCACTGCTACAACAGTTGTGGCACCATCAGCTCCGCCAACCCCAGTCACCTCTCAGAGCCAGAAGACTACACCTGCCCCCATGATGGTTGGGGGCATTTCCCTCCCTGTTCCCCACTTCTAAGCTGGAGAAGCGTACTGTATTTACTTGAATCTAAGCCGCACCTGAAAAATGAGACTCGAAATCAAGGAAAAAGAAATTTCCTGAATCTAAGCCACACCTGAAATTTGATACTCGAAATTCAAGAGGGGAGAAAAGTTTTAGGCCGCACCTCCAAATCGAAACAAAGTTGGTCCATTTTAATATGAGACACAATATGGGTCGAATGAATGACGATACAGCTACAGTAGTTTGGTTCGAGTCGTAAGCTTAGCAGTTAAGCATTACCAGGTAGCCATTGCTGTGCATCAGGCGCTCCATCCATATTTATACGGGTACCCTTCCTTTTTCACGTGCTTCGTCTGGTTTGAATTGATTGCTTATTTTTCTTTGATCTCATAAGTGCGGTTCTCTTTGTTATAGGTGTTTATGTCACTCTAAGCTGAAAATGCGTTACTATACTGTGTCATGCATTGTTTGTCGCCTTCTGATAATGAGTGTTTACGGCCTGTCGGCGCTCGCGGCATGGCTTGCTTTTGTGCCCGCTACTGCCGCTTACAGTGAAATGGGAAAAAAAAAATTAAAAGAGGAATTGTCTCATTAGCGAAGCAATGGCAAGAGACTGCTATTTGTTGTTACTTACACTGCTGCTTTCTTTGATAATGATCAACAAGAACCAAATAATAGAATGCGTATGAGAGAAGATGTTCTGAACGAGAATTTGGCGAAAATTTTTTCCCTGTTTGAAAATCTTTGCATATGCTTCTTTAGTACGTTACATTACATTCTGCACAGAAATTAGAGTCATCTTAGATTTAAAAATGTAGTCAATTGCCGTGCTTCATTTCTGACACTATTAGCCATAAGAATAATACGAATATAAACATGACATGATATGTATATTCTTCTGTGTTTGCTGTTGTCTCACTCTAGTTTTGTAGTTTATTAGGCAGACAGGATTTAAATGAGATAGCAGCAAACATGAAAGAATACATCGCAAAATGTTTATATTCGTAATATTCTTATGGTGAAGAGAATACTGCATGTGATTCACAATTCATAAAAGTTCCTACTAGCAACCATCTCTTCTCACAGGTAGGAAAAAATTCAGAATGTAGAGTAGGCCATATTGACAAAAACAGTCTTGCCAGTCGGATTGTCGTAGTACATTGAAATGCTGCAACATTTGAAGATGAACAATACGGAATTTGTATTTACTTCGTTGGATAATGTATGAAAATGCAGTGGTCGAAACTCGGGGCGGAGAAAAAAGCTCGTCTTCCACCTTTTTTTTTAAAAAAAAAAAAAAAAAAAAAAAACATTAATTTACTGACGCAGAGGTTTTGGCGCCTGTATTTATCTTTGTGCCTGCAAAGCAAGCCTGTGTAGCGTACATATATTGAACGGCAGAAGTTAGTTGTGGCGGCACCTACTAACATTTTTCAGAACTTCCGCTTACTTTGCACTCGATTCTAAGCCGCAGGCGGCTTTTTGGATTACAAAAACCGGAAAAAAAGTGCGGCTTAGATTTGAGTAAATACGGTAAGTCTTATTTGGCTTCTCTCAGTAGGAAGGGGTCCTTTGGGTCACTCCCTTCCCAGGTTTCTGCTTGTGGGAAAGATGACATCCACCAGTGGCTGAAGAGCTCAAAAGCAGCAGGTCGTAGGGCTTCATGCTCATCCTCAGTACTGGAGACTGAGCCAGTTAAGTCCTCCCAGTCAAGGAAACCCAAGGAGCAGTGAGAGAAATTCAAAAATAAGACCCCTAAGACCAAGGAAATTGCAGTGGCACCCACATCCCCACTACCTACAAGCTCTGCCTCTGAGGATGGGGTGAAGATTCTGGCTTCCACTGAGGACCTAGATCTCGCCAGACCCACGGACGCCATGGATATAGACTGCTCAGGCAAAAAGTCAGTGGCAGCAGGTGACTCTGAGGCGTAAAGTGCCTCATTGAATGTTCTATGCCTTACCAGTCTCACGATGACGTCATCCTCCAGTGTAATTGTGGTGGTTTTTCCCACTGCCTGGCTGAACTATGGCAACGGTTCAGCTTTAAAACTGCTTTCTGCATTGCTCTCCAGGAAATGTGGTTCCTGGCAATGCAGAACCCTGCCCTCTACGGCTATAAGGGATATTACAGTAACCGTAGCAACTGTAATTGAGTGTCAGGTGGAGTTTGCGTTTACATCCTAAACTCAGTCGGTAGTGACACTGGGCCCCTTCAAACCCCTCTTGAAGCTGTGACTGTCAGAATAAGGATGACACAGGAAATAACTGTCTGCAATGTATATCTTCCTCCAGATGGTGCAGTACCCCTGAATGTATTAGCTGCACTGATTGATCAACTCCCTAAACCTTTCCTACTTTTGGGAGATTTTACCGCCCATAACCCCTTGTGGGGTGGGACCGTACTTACTGGCCAAGGCAGAGATGTCGAAACTTTACTGTCGCAATTCAACCTCTGCCTCTTTAAATACTGGGGCCGCCACACATTTCAGTGTGGCTCATGGTAGTTACTCAGCCATTGATTTATCAATTTGCAGCCCAGGACTTCCCCCATCTATCCACTGGAGAGCACATGACGTCCTGTGTGGTAGTGACCACTTCCCCATCTTCCTGTCACTGCCCCGGCGTCAGGCCCGTGGACGCCTGCCCAGATGGGCTTTAAACGAGGCAGACTGGGAACTTTCACCTCTGCTGTCACCGCTGAATCTCCCCCACATGGTAACATCGATGTCGTGGTAGAGCAGGTGACTACAACAATTGTTTCTGCGGCAGAAAATGCAGTCCCTGGCTCTTTAGTTTGCCCCCGGCATAAGGCAGTCCCTGGGTGGTCGCCAGAAGTCGCTGAAGCAATTGAGGAGTGTTGGTGAGCTCTGCAGTGACATGAGCGGCACCTTTCCCTGGAGCACCTCACAGCCTTTAAACGGTTCCGTGCCCACGTTCGCCAACTTATCAAATATAGGAGCCGGAGTGTTGAGAGAGATACGTCTCCACCATTGGGTGCCATATGTCACCTTCCAAATCCGTGCAAAGCTCAAACGTCTCTCTGAGTATCAGACCCCAACAGGCGTTCCCGGTGTTACCATAAATGGCGTGTTACCTACCGATACAAACGCGATTGCCGAGCATTTTGCTCAAGCCTCTGTGTCGGCGAATTACCCCCAGCCTTTCGCACTCTCCAATGGTGGCTCGAAGGGAACGTCCTCTCATTCACTACATGCCACAGTGAATCCTATAACACCCCATTTACAGAGTTGGAGCTCCTCAGTGCCCTTGCATATTGCCGCGACACTGCTCCTGGGCCTGATCGGATTCACAGCCAGATAATTAAACATTTCTCATCTGACTACAAGTGACATATCCTCGTCATCTTCAACCAGATCTGGTCCGATGGCATCATTCCATCATAATAGCGGGAGAGCACCACCATTCCAGTGTTCAAACCCGGTAAAAACCCGCTTGATGTGGATAGCTATTGGCCCATCAGCCTCACCAATGTTCTTCGTAAGTTGCTCCGAACGTATGGTGTGTCGGTGGTTGGGTTGGGTTGGGTCATGGAGTCACATGACCTACTGGCTCCATGTCAGGGTGACTTTAGCCAGAGTCGCTCTACCACTGATAATCTTGTGTCACTCGAGTCTCCCATCCAAACAGCCTTTTGTGGACGCCAACACCTGTTTGCTGTCCTTTTTTACTTACGTAAAGCATACGATACGACCTGGCCACATCATATCCTTGCCACATTGTATTAGTGGGGTCTTCAGAACCTCTGATTTTTATCTAAAACTTCGTGTCACTCCGTACTTTCTGTGTCCAAGTTGGTGCCTCCCACAGTTTCCCCCATATCTAGGAGAATGGAGACCTACAGGGCTCTGTATAGAGTATCTCTCTATTTTTAGTGGCCATTAATGGTCTAGCAGCAGCTATTGGGCCCTCCATCTCACCTTCTCTGTATGCAGACGACTTCTGCATATCATACTGCTGCTCCAGTACTGGTGTTGCTGAGCAGTGCCTACAGGGAGCCATCCACAAGGCGTAATGATGGACTCTACCCCACGGCTTCCAGTTTTCAGCTGCAAAGTCGTGTGTCATCCACTTCTGTCGCCTTCGTACCGTTCATCCGGACCCAGAACTTTACCTTGGTGACGATCCACTCACTGTAGTGGAAACCTATCAATTCTTAGGATTGGTTTTCTGTGACTTCCTCATCTTCATCAGCTTAAACGTAATTGCTGGCGGTACCTCAATGCCCTCCATTCTCTTGAGCAACATCAATTGGGGTGCAGATCACTCTACACTGCTGCGACTCTACAGAGCCCTTGTCCAGTCCCAAATTGACTATGGGAGTGTGGTTTATGGTTCGGCAACGCCCTCAGCATTGCATTTACTCGACCCTGTGCACCGCTGTGTGGTTCGACTAGCGACAGGAGCTTTTAGGACGAGTCCGGTCACCAGTGTACTGGTGAAGGCTGGGGTCGCTCCATTGCAGATCAGACATGCACAACTGCTTGCCAGTTATGCTGGACACGTTTGTAGTTCTCCTGAGCATCCGAATTACCATCTCCTTTTCTCGCCCTTGACGGTCCATCTCCCACATCAGTGGCCCAGGTCAGGACTAACGATTGCGGTTCATGTGCAATCCCTTCTCTCCGAACTGGAGTCCTTCCATTTGCCACCTCTACTTGCGGTCCGTTCACGTACACCTCCATGGTGTACGCCTTGGCCGCAGCTTTGCCTGACCTTTTGTATGGCTCTAAGAACTCCGTTAACCCCGCCGCTCTCCGCTGTCACTTCCTCTCAATTCTTTACGTGTTCCGCAGCTCTGTTGTGGTATACACCAACGGCTCGATGGTTGATGGTGTCGTGTAGGCTTTGCGTATGTTCATGGAGGACATATTGAGCAGCACTCCTTGCCAGATGGCTGCAGTGCTTTCACTGCAGAGCTGGCGGCCATATCTCGTGCTCTTGAGCACATCTGTTCATGCCTTGGTGCGTCATTTCTCCTGTGTACTGACTGATTGAGCAGCCTACAAGCTATCAACCAGTGCTACCCTCACCATCCTCTGCTAGTGTCCATCCAGGAGTCCATCTGTGCCCTGGAATGGTCCCATTGATCAATGGTGCTTGTGTGGACACCAGGACACATCAGAATCCCAGCAACGAACTTGCCGACAGGCTGGCCAAACAGGCAATGCGGAAACCGCTTCTGGAGATGGGCGTCTCCAAAGCTGACCTGCATTCTGTCTTACACTGCAGGGTTTTCAGGCTTTGTGAGACGGAATGGCATAACAGTACACACAACTAGCTTCGTGTCATTAAGGAGACAATCAATGTGTGGATGTCTTCCATGCAGTCCTCTCACAGGGAATTAGTTGTCGTCTGCCAGCTCCGCATTGGCCATACATGGCTAATGCATGGTTACCTACTCAGTCGTGAAGACCCTCCTCTGTGTCACTGTGGCTCCCAAATAACAGTCGTCCACATCTTGCTGGACTGCCCACTTTTAGCCACTCTTCAGCGGACTTTTAACTTTCCCAGCTCCCTACCTTCGGTGTTGGGTGACGATGCGTCAGCAGCAGCTTTAGTTTTACATTTTATTTGTGAGAGTGGGTTTTATACTTCTATGTAGGTTTTAGCGCACGTCCTCTGTCCCTCTGTGTCCTTCACCCTAGTGCTTTTAGGGTGGATTTGTTGCAGAGTGGCTGGCTTTTCCTTTTTATTCTCATGGTCGGCCAACCACTGTAATCTGCTTTCTTGTTTTACTTTCTTCTGTTTCTAGTGTCTCTCTGTTGTTTTTTTTGTCCTCTTTTGTTCCTTTTAGGGTTCATTGCCTTTCCTTCGTTCTTGTGGTGTTTGCTTTTTTCCCGTTCTGTGTTATATGTCTCATCCGTTTTATTCTCACACTTGTAGCATTGTTTTATTAAGAACAAGGGACCAATGACCTCATAGTTTGGTCCCTTGCCCCCCTCTTTTAAACCAACCAACCAACCAACCATCCCCTCTGTGTGGTTAGTAGCCATCTATCCTTTCCATATTGCTGTTATTCCATCCTTAACTTTCAATTGTTTGATTCTGCACAAATATTCAGTCAGATCTTGACAAGATTAGCATTGTGCTTTAAATGTACAATTATATATTCATGAAATAAAAAGTAGTAGTATCCTAAGACTATAATATCAAAGAGTCACAGTTGGAATTGTTTAGCTATTACAAATACCTGGATGTAACAGTTTGTAAGAATATGAAATGGAATGTAAATACGTTCAGTTGTATGTAAAGCAGGTGTCAGACTTCGGTTAATTGATGAATTAATGGAATACTAGTATACAAAGAAGATAGGTTACAAAATACTCTCATCTAAACACACATTCTGCATGGGGGAGGGTACCTTGTACCATTATTAATCATTCCCTTTCTTCTTCCACTTGCAAATAGAGTGAGGGAAAAATGGCTGCTGTATGCCTTCATATGAGCCCTAATTTCTCATATCTTCTGTTCGTAGTTGTTAAGAGAAATTTACATTGGCAGCTGTAGAATCGTTCCGCAGTCAGCTTGTCATGCTGATTCTCTGAATTTTCTCAATAGGTTTTCATGAAAAGAATGTTGTGTCTCCTCCAGGGATTCCTATTAGAGTTCATGACGCATCTCCGTTATACTTGTGTGTTGATTGACCTACCAGTAACAAATTTATTGGCTTGCTTCTGAATTGCTCTGATGATTTCCTTCAATCCATCCTGTTGGGGATCACAAACATTCAAATAGTATTCAAGAATGTGTCACACTTGTGTTCTATAACTGATCTTCTTTATAGATGAATTACACTATCCTAAAATTATTCTCATAAATCGTAGTTGGCTATTCACTTTCCCTACTGTCACACTTATGAGCTCATTCCATTTCATACTGGCTTGCAACGTTACACACATATATTTAATCAGCATGTGTCAAGTAGCACACTACCAATGCTGTATTCGACCATTACAAGATTGTTTTTCCTACTCATCTGCATTAACTTAGTTTTCTACATTTAGAGCAAGCTTAGTCACTCAGTGACACCTTCCCGCACACCTCAGCATCATGAGCAAAAGTTGGAGATTGCTGCTCATCTGTCCATCATATCATATGTGCTTTTAACTATAAGAGTGGTCCTATTGCACTTCCTTGGTGCACTCCTGATGATACCCTCATCTCTGGTGAACACTAACTTTCCTGGACGATGCACTGGGTTCTATCATATAAGAAGTCTCCGAGCCATTTACATATTTGGGAACTGATTGCAAATGCTCAGACCTTCATTGAAAGTTTGAGGTGGGGCATAACATCAAATGTCTCTGGAAATCTAGGAACATTGAATCTGCTTCATGCCCTTTATCCATGGTGCACAGGATGTCATGTGAGAAAATGGCAAGCTGAGTTTTGCATGAGTGACGTTTCCTAAATACGTACTGATTTGTGGATGGAAGCTTTCTTTCTCAAGAAAATTTATTATATCTGAACTCAGTGTATGCAGTAGATTGATATTAAGGACGTTGATCTGTAATTTTATGGGTCCGTTTATTTTACCCTTCTTGTATATGAGAGTCACCTCTTCTTTTCTCCAGTTGCTTGGGACTTTGTGCTGGGCAAGAGATTTATGATACAATCTAACTAACGGACTAACACCGTCGAGTACTCTCCATAAAACTGAATTGAGAGTCCGTCCAGACCTGGTGACTTATTTGTTGTCAGCTCTTTCATTTGCTTCTCTATGCCAGGGATACCTATTACTATGTCTTCCATACGGGTGTGTCTGCAATGGTCAAACTATGTAATGTTTGTACAATCCTCAGACAGAATGGCTTCTTAAACCTGAATTTTAAAACTACTTTTGCTGTCTTCTATTGCCACACCAGACTGGTGAACAAGCCTTTGGCCAACTCAGCAATTTACGACCAGAAATTTGTCAGGTTCTTAGCAAGAGCTTTTGCTAAGGTATGACAGTGAAAGTTGTTGTATGCTTTACACATCAAACTTTTTACAGCTTTACAAATTTCTGACAACTTTCACCATCATCTTGCTTCCTGGCAGATTTCTTATCAGCTCTCTCTCTGCTGCAGAGTAAAAATTTCATTCTGGAAACATCCCCCAGGCTGTGGCTAAGCCATGTCCCCGCAATATCATTTCATCCAAGAGTATTAGACGCACAAGTTTTGCAGGAGAACTTCTGTGAAGTCTGGGAGGTACGAGGCGAGGTATGGAGGGAAATAAATCTGTGGGGATGGGTCAAGAGTTGTGCTTGGGTAGCCCAGTTGGTAAAGCACTTGCCCGGAAAAGACAAATGTTCCAAGTGTGAGTCTCAGTCCAGCACATGATTTTACTTTCAGGAAGTTTCAGCATAATTGGTATTTTTCTGAAAACAGAAAACTTCCAGAAATGCTTCAAAACCTTTGTATTGAAAACTGTTTTAGAGAAGTATTCTCACCTGTGGTGATTGTTAAAATGATGTAATTGATAATAAGACTAAAATATATGTGGCTATTATGATTTGTGGTACACTGTAATCAAAGCATGCCTCCTGATTTAATGTCAGTACTACTTTCTATTACATTTATACCCCTAAAGAATCTTATAAATCAGAGAAAATTAATCCTCTTTTCCTCAAAAGTTATTATATGACAAATCAGGGGCTGTTACAATGAAGCTTCGTGGGTTCAGGTAAGCCGGCATTGAATGTCTCTCAGTGTGCAGCCACATCGATTGTTGTCCCCAGTAACATGACATCCTGTGGATTTCTTGGCTATGGAACTGTAGGAGACCATGATGATATTGGCTTAATAGACAGACTGCAGACATTTTTGTGTTGAGGTAAGAATGGAATAAGAAAGCTGGTACAACATTATGAAAAATGATTCAGTTGCCATTGTTAACATGTAGAAAAATAGTCTATGTATTTGCAGAGTGTGTTTACATAAACACTTTCTGATCGTCACATTTGTGTTAATTTCCATCAATATTGTGGGGTAAAAGAAAGCTGTATATAATATATTCTGAAGTTCTTTTGAACACAGCTTTTGGAAAACTGTCTTGAAGGATTAGTTTGAGAGCCCACATGCAGTGAAAATATTTTAGGCCTTGCAGCTACAAACAGGCATGACCGTATTGATGGCAACAGTATAGAGACAGGGCTTAGTGATCATGATGGCATCATAGCAATAGTGGTTACTAAAGTTAATAAATCAATCAAGCAGTCTAGAAGAGTATTTTTTCTAGAAAGAGCATATAAGCAGTTGTTGTTATCCTACACTAAATGGACATCATTTAGTTTCAGTATGATGAACATAGAGTAATGATGGATGAAGTTTAAATCTGTAGTAAATTGTGTTCTAGTGGAGAAGTATGAGCATAGTAGGTAGATTAAGCATGGAAAAGACCCACCGCAGTTTAATCACAAAATTTGGAAAATGCTGAGGAAGCATAAACTGTTACTCTCTTGGTTCAAAACAGAATGTGTAAATGACAACAGGCAAAGTTAGTGTGGATTCGTGTGGCAGTAAAAAGATCAGTGCGCAAAACATACATCTACGACCACCGTCATACCATCAAGAAAAATCTGATCCTACATAAAATTGCTAAGCAGGTCAAAGGCTTGTATCCAGCCACTCATTGACCAGTCTAGTGTGACAATACAAGATAGCAAAAGGAAAGCAGAAGTTTTAAATTTCATATTTAAGAAATCATTCACACTGAATGATTGTTCAAACATACCAACATCTGACCGTTGCACAGACTTCCTTATGGAGACATAGTAACAGGCATCCTTGGCATAGAGAAGCAGCTAAGAGAGCTGAAAACAAATAAGGCACCAGGTCCAGAAGGAATCTCATTTCAGTTTTACAGAGAATCCTCTACTGCATTAGTCCCTTAGCTTGCATTCATTGTAACTCCTGTATAAGAAGAGTAAAAGAATGGACCTGCAAAATTACAGACCAATATCCTTAACATTCGTTTGCCACAGAATCCTTGTAGATATTCTCAGTTTCAGCATAATAAATTTCCTGCAGATGGAAAAGCTTCTGTCCCCAAATCAGCACGGATTTAGTGAGCTTGCCGTTTTCTGACGTTATCCTGCGAACAATGGAAGAAGGGGCAACAGGCAGATTCCATACTCTTTAAGTTTCCAAAAATCATATGACATAGTTCTCCAATGCAGACTATTAACAAAGGTATGAGCTTACAGAATAGGTTCCCAGATATGTGAGGGACGCAAAGACTTCCTAAATAATAGAATATAGTATGTTGTCCTTGATGGCAAGTGTTTATTAGAGACAAGGTTATCTTCTGGTGTGCCCCAGGGGAGTGTGAAAGGGTCACTTTTATTCTCTATATACATAAATAATCTGACAGACAGGGTGAGGAGCAATCTGCGGCTCTTTGCTGCTGATACTATAATGTACAGAAAGGTATCATCATTGAATGACTGTAGGAGGATACTAGATAATTTGGACAATATTTCTAGTCGTTGCGATAAATAGCAGCTAGCTCTAAATGTAGAACATTGTAAGTTAATGCAGATGAGTTGGCAAAACAATTACATAATGTTCAAATACAGCATTAATAGTATGCTGCTTGACACAGTCACATCGATTACATGTGTAGGCATAATGTTGCAGAGCGATATGGAATGAAATGAGCATGTAAGAGTTGTAGTAGGTAAAGCAAATGGTTGGCTTCAGTTTATTGGCAGAATTTTCAGAAAGTGTGGTTCATCCGTAAAGAAGACAGCATACAGAATACTAGTGTGACCCATTCTGGAGTACTGCTAAAGTGTGTGGTATCCCCACTAGATCAGATTAAAGGAAGACACTGAAGCAGTTCAGAGGTAGGCTGCTGGATTTGTTACAGGTATGGTCAGTCAGCACTCATGATACAGATACTCATGATACTCAAATGGGAATCGCTGGAGGGAAGGTGAAATTCTTTTCGACACTACTGAGAAAATTCAGATACCAACTTTCAAAGCTGACTGCACAATGATTCTACAGCTGCCAGTGTACATTTTGTCAAGGACCACAAAGATAACACAAGAGAAATTGGGCTCTACGAAGGCATACAGACAGTTGTTTTTCCCTGGTTCTCTTTGTAAGTGGAACAGGAAAGGAAATGACTAATAGTGCACCATACAATAGCTTGTGGAATATGCATGTAAGTGTAGAAGTAGATATTCTGATGGAATAATTGGTATGTCTGCATGATTCAAAGGACATGATAACTTTTTAAATAGTATTTGCTTGCAGATAGAGCAATCTGCTGATAAACTGCTGTTCTATGCATTTTCCAAGGAAAAACTTTCTTGACATTTACATTTTTTATAAAAAGTTACATTGGATATGATCTTTTGTTAGTTAAAGAATCTATTGTCGGTCAGTAGAATTATAAGCAAGCTTTTTTTTTAACTCAAGAACTACAAAGAGTAGACCTATATAAAACGCATTACATTCTGCTAGTCAGCTGTTCTCAGATGTTTTCCTAGTTGAAGAGCAAGGAAAATATTACATATTTTGCACAACCAAAGATTTCATTACAATATTGTAATTACAAGTTTTCTTGAACGACTGGCTTATTTCACTAACTCAGTACTAACTGCAGTTCTTGATGTGAACTTTGTGTTAAATGCTGCGTTGAGTATCAATAAAAAAAAACCTCTGTGGCTTATATATCTGGGACGCATTTTTATCAGTTTTGGTATTGTGAAAGTTAATATTTTTCTTCAACGATTATGCTGTTATTACCTAGTAGTAGTAGTAGTATATATTTGTAGCAAATAGATGCAGGTTTTGTAAGTCAATGCTGAACTACTTTTTTATAAAACAGGTTATGTCACTTCTAACAGTGGAAAATCCAATATGGAATGTAACAATATTATGAAAAGGATAGTGCTACTTGTCATATAGCGGAGACGCTGAGTCACAGATAGCCACAACAAAAAAGACTGTCACAAAATAAGCTTTTGGTCAGCAAGGCCTTTGTCAAAAATAGTGCATCCGCCCACTATCCTTCCCACCCCTGCCACCTCACATTCGGGAGGATGACGTTTCAATCCCGCTTTCAGCCATCCTGATTTGGGTTTTCCGTGATTTCCCTAAATCATTTCAGGAAAATGCTGGGATGATTCCTCTGACAGGGCATGGACAACTTCCTCCCCCATCCTTCCCTAATCCACTCAGACCGATGACCTTGCTGTTTGGTCTCTTCCCCCAAATCAATTCCAACCCCTTCCACAGTGGTATTCCGCCGTCCATCGAACCTACACAATATACTCATCCATCCTTACACAACCCTTGCTCCCAACCCCTTACCTCGTGGCTCACACCCCCATAAGAGACCTAGATGCAAGACCTGTCTCATACATCCTCCCACCATCACCTACTCCAGTCTGGTCACTAACATCACCTATCCCATCAAAGGCAAGACCACTTGTGAAACTAGTCATGTGATCTATAAGCTAAGTTACGACCACTGTGTTGCATTCTATGTGGGCATGACAACCAACAAGCTGTCCATCCGCATGAATGGCCACTGACAAAGAGTGGTCAAGAAACAAGTGGACCACTCTGTTGCTGAACACGCTACCAAACATGACATCCTTCACAGCCTGTGCCATATGGATCCTTTCCACCAAAAATAGCTTTTCTGAATTGCGCAGGTGGGAACTCTCCCTGCAATACATCGTACATTCCTGTAACCCTCCTGGCCTCAACCTTTGTTAGTCACTGTCCTCACCCATCCATCCCCTTGCCTGTTCCCATTCCAGCAATACACAGCCGTCGTTCCACCATCACACTATCTTTTTACGTCACTCCTTTTCCACTACTTCCCCCCCCCCCCCATCCCTCCATCTAACCTGCAGCACTTCACTGTCAACCGCCCACGCCTTACTATCCCTCCCCCTCCCCACCCCAGCCTCCTCCTTACCCCCACGCAGTTGTCACGCCCATCATTCACAGGTGCTGCTGCTTGCAGTGTGGTTTCAGTTGCCTGAGACTACAGTTGTGTGTGAGTTGCATTTGCATATGTGTGTGTGTTGTGTGTGTCTACGTCTATTTTTGATGAAGGCCTTAATGGCCGAAAGCTTTATTTATTTGTGACAGTCTTTTTGTTGTGCCTATCTGCGACTCAGTGTCTCTGCTATATGGTGAGTGGCAACTTTCCTTTTCATAATATTGTTACATTCCATTCTGGATTTTCCATTGTTTGCTTTTCACTTCTTATATATATGAATTTTATGTCCAAAAAGATATGTAGCACCAGTGTTTTATGGCTGATGAAATGTGTTACCAAAGCAGTTAGAAGCTTTTTTTTTTTTTTCTTTATTTTCAGAAATATTTATCTTGGCGAAACCTTCTCAAGCTATATTTGTGTCCACAACGACAGTAACCAGGTAGCAAGTGATGTTTCTGTGAAGGTAATGATTTTTTTAAACTCTTGTGTTTCGTTTTGTGCTAGATATGTTGTTTGCCACATGCACTTTCATTATGATGGAAACTGAACAGATTGTTCATAAACAAAATACCCCAATGAACTGAAATAAATGTACAACATAGCCTAGTACTGCAAGTCTATGTATTTTTAGATAAAAAAAAAAGCACTACATTGCAGTCTCCTTTTGGGGCAATGAACTTTTACAATAAGTAGATTGAAAATCAGCTTCAACTGTGACTATATCTGTTATTGCACATCTAGTTTAGGAATCCCATAGCTCAATTGTCAGGTGCCACCCATCACATGGTTTCTTATGTCACATGTGTGGGACAGGCAATCCAGTTAATTACAAAAGATCTACCAAGTGTACAAGTATAAAATGCAGATTTCAGACAACAGATGTCGCACAAATGCAGTGTGTGCTATAAAGATTTGACATTGTGCCATTTGTTGTATCATAAACAAGTGAAAGACACTCACACGAGTGATAAAATGGAACCAGGTGTGCGTAGCGTTGTTGTGTTTGTTCAATATGTTGAAATTTGTACCGAACAAAGAGCATTCACAGGCAGAGTTAATTGTTTATATTCATTTGAAGAAAACTGGTGCTGAATCGTACCAGTTACTTAGAGAAGCTTACGGTGAACATGCTCCATCGCAAGATGTGTGTGAATGATGGTTTCGGCATTTCGAAAATGGTGGCTTCGATGTTACGAATAAGGAACGTGGAAAACTGCCAAAAAAATATGAAGATGTGGAATTGGAAGCATTGTTCAATGAAGATATTCACAAACACAAAAACGACTTGCCGAGCAATTGGGTGTTAGTCAACAAGCTGTTTCCAATTGGCTATGAGAGATGAGAAAGATTCAGCAGACTGGTAGATGGGTACTACAAGTTGAACAACAGGCAAATAGAAAAGCGCAAAAAAAAATTGAAATTTTGCTCATTCGACAGTGTAAAAGGAAGCCATTTTTGCGTTGTATAGTTACAGGGAATGAAAAGTGGTTCTATTTTTGAGAATTCCAACTCATGGACAAAATGAAACAGAAAATGGAATATGCAAATAATCGTGAAAAATTCAGTTACTTGCTCTTGTGCCACCAACTTGGTCTCGACAGAAAGTCAGTTCCCAATTTCAGGTTTCTGAATATTTGGTATGACAAGCAAGAGCTCTTTTAATAAAGAAGGGTATTTTATTGATGGCTGAGCAGAAAAGAGGAAAGACATTGCCACATGATACCGTGCAAAGAGTAAAGAGATTTTATTTGGATGATGAAAACACAAGAATAACGCCTGGGGGAAAAAAGATAAAGTGAGCACCACCAAAAATACCCATGAACAAAAGCATCTTCTTTTAAGTAATTTAACTGAACTGTATTCTCTCTCTCTCTATTTTTTTTTTAAAAAAAAAGTATCCTGAAGACAAAGTAGGATTCTCAAATGTTCCTTCTCTTCAACCAAAACAGTGTATACTTGCAGGATCATCAGGAACACATACTGTATGTGTGTGCATTTACCACCAAAACATTAAATTGCTTCTGAATTCCATTTCTATTAAAGAAACATACCAAGATCTAATTAAAATAACAACATGTGATATAAATAACCGAGCCTACATGCTTCGTCTGTCTGGAAAAATGCCCCATCAGTTCATTGCTTCAAATCCACTTGGAAAATGAAATAGAAGACTATGATCCTGATGAGATGGTTCAATACAGTCAATGGGCACAAACTGATAGAATGACTTTTAAAGTGTTCAAATCACTTCTGTATCAGAATTGTGTGACACTAATTAAGAAAATTAAAAAAACTTACGCTTCCTTTTTTTCTCAATTACAGTCTGATTATCTGAAAATGAAGAAGGAAACACCTGATGAAGGATCACTGTTAATTTTAATGGATTTCAGTGAAAATCTCAATTTTGTTGCTCAAGATGAACTAAGGGGTACCATAGGAACAATGGCAGCTGCACTCTGCACACTTACAAAAAGGACACACATTTGCATGCAAAAAATATTTGTATTGTTCCTGATGATCTAGAACATGAGGTAGCCTTCATGTACCAGACTAAGAAGATAATACTGAATTTTTTAAATTGTGTATTTCCAGAAATGTATCTTGTGTATGTTGAATATTTCACTGATGGTTGTGCTGCACAAAATAAAAATTGTAAGAATTTTAGAAATATCTTCTACCATGAATACGACTTCAACATAAAGTGCAGCTGGTTCTTGTTTGCTACCAGCAATGGCAAATCTCCCTGTGATGGTATTGGTGGCACTGTTAAAAGACTTGTCACAAAAACAAGTTTTCAAAGAGTTTATAAAGATCAAATACCTACAGCTTCACAGGTATTTGAATTATGTCACGAGAACCAGCAAATGCATTTCAGTTCTCTTTGTTTCAAAAGATGAAATGGTACAAGTCAGACTTTCTCAGAATTTCACAAGTGCAAAAAACAATTCTGTGCATCACATTGTACCAATACCACCAACCAAAATGGGAGCAAAAAGGCTGAGCTGTGATAGGGATTATACTATTGTGCATGATTTCTCAGATGCACTTCTGCCACTAATGCCAGAATGCACTGTGCAGCCCAACTGCTATGTCACATGTGCATATGACTCTTCTTGGTATTTGGGAATTGTTGAGAAGATGAATTGCAAAGGAGGAGATGTTACAGCAAAGTTCATATGTCCTCGTGGACCATCCCCGTCCTATTGGCCGGATAATGATGTTTGTGATTCTTTCTCTCATGTTCTCTGTGAAGTTGTCACCACAGCAACAGGCTGTACTTATTCTCTGAGCAAAGAGTCCTCAAAGTTGGTGGAAGAAAAGTGGTTCTCATACAAAAAAATATTGTCTAAGCATCAAAGTGTCTCGTCACGAGTGTAGTTACGAACCAACTTCAATGCAGATTGCAGCACCAGCACTTAGTGCAGTGTTGACAATATTGGCTTTTGGCAAAATGCTTAAATATTATAAACAAAATGCTATGCATTTTTACATTGAGTTAATTTGAGTTAATTTGGTTATGGCAGAGGTAAGAAAGTGTTCATATGTCATATAATGTATAATTTGCCCTATATTTTATAATGTGTAATTTTGTTTCGTATATTGCAATTTTTGTTTATGTGTACTTATGTTGTTAAAGTCTCTTGGGTAGTAATTTCATTTCTCTCTAGTGTGTATATATATGTATATTCGCCAATGCTGTTCATTTCTCAAAACTGATTTTTTGTGTGATGAAACTTTATTATTTGTAGATCACTTTCTAATTTTTTTGAGTGTTTTCCAGAGGGGGCAGTTGTCCAAAATATTTTTTCCTAATTTAACAATAAAATTAAATAAAATTAATTTACAAAAGTTTAATTGGACAAGTCTAACATGTTTTCAGAAACTGCATGTCCAAAAGGATATTCAGGGAGAAAACTGTCAGCTAATCATTTTTTATTTAAAAACTACAGCCAATTTTCAAATTTTTACAGTTTGATTTGAAGTAACGTATTGCATAAAACTTACAGCAATTGCTACCAACAGAATGTATATAAAGCAATAAAAATTGGCAAAAGTTAATGATATTACATACAAAAGCATTACACAAAATCTCAGTTCACAAATAGATAATAGATGTCAGGCCTGGATGACTTGACATGGAATGACCCTGAGGGGCAGATGGATACCTTTGTGGCAATGAAAGAGCACATGAACTAGGTAGCAAAATAGTTCCCTGCCGACTGCACAGACATGCTGCCTGTCGGCAAGGTTGGTGCCCCCAGACACTGAGGAGATGACGTATAACTTTTTGGTAAACAGCCAGGCATTACAAGGAAAAATCTATTTTTTGGTGAGAGCCATTTACGTACTTCCTCCTGGCAGGGCGACTGCTTGCATGGGCTGCCTGGTGTGCCGAGGAGTCAACTACCAGGCAAATACAACATAAACACAAAAGTGCATGGCTATTTTTAGAACAAGTACAGATAAAAACTAGAGTAAGCTAAGGTATCCATAGGCATATTCAACACATGGGTGCATGCTCCTGAGGCTTGTTAGCACGGAGCTGGTTTCTGTTTTTCTGTCATTCTGAACTGTTAGCAGATTTATTTTATATTTTACTGCCTTTATGAGCACTACAGACAGTTGTGTTATATATTGTATGATCTTACTACTCCATCACCCTATTTTATTGCCTTAGTATGGGAGTTTTTCATTTAGTATATAGTTTTTTGTATGTATTATTTATTTTTATTGCTTAAATATGGAGTTTCATTTTAATATGAAGGTTTTTTTGTTTTTTGCATGTATTCCTGATATGTTTCACATTATTCTGTGATTGTGTCTCCTCTTTATTGTCTGCACCTTATAATAATGTAAGTGAATGGTCCTGTCACTCCTGCACTTCTATAGTTCCCACGATTTTCTTTCCATTCCTAGCCACACGGTTCATATGCTGGTCACCTCCGCTGCCACACCATTTAGTTCATTGGATACTGGTGGGGCACACACTCCTCTAACTGCTCTGGCACTTTGAAATGTGGCATATGCACGAATTATATCTTTTGTGGGTAATTGGCCCACCTGTCCCATACCTATGACTGAACAAACACATTTGATGTGTAACACCCGGTGATGGAACTATAGGTCTCTGAAACTAGTCATGCAATTAAGGATACATCATTCGCAGCTGAAGTGGGTTTTCAGTCTAGTCAATATGATCCTCAGTTGCTATTGTTCTTCCGAGCAAAGGTTGTGTATGTTCACAATATTTTGCTATGCATAGATTCCACCCTTTAGGTTCAATTCCAGTTCTCCAGAATACCCACTACAGATACCATATACTGTTCATTGGAACCAAAATATTTTCCAGTCACAAGTTTCTTTATATATGGGAATCAGTGCAAGTGAGTAGGATGCTGCACGTGACCATGTTCCAAAAATACATTCTTCAAATATCTTGGTTTTCATGTTGGCAAAGCTTGCTCTTCCTTTTCAGTTTCAGGCCTTTTAATGCTGTTAACCCACATGTTACCATTGTCACTGAAAGCCACCTATATCCATCCTCTCCTGTGACTCAAACATTCTCTACCCTTCCTGGCTCCACACGTGTCCCCCACCCTACCATCTGACTTAATCGTTTTCATGTTCTCCCACACCCAGGTGCTAAGTTGTGGGGTACTGTTCATAAGGAATCAGTGAGTGTGTGTGTGTGTGTGTGTGTGTGTGTGTGTGTGGTATTGGACACACCTTCTGAATAGAGTGACACTTTTTCACTCTTGACAGCCACGCACAATGAAACATGGACTCAAACAGACACTGAAAATGTGAAGCTGTCCTGAGATGTAATCACTCAGCTGTTTCCTATAACTTACAAAGATTAGTTGTAGCTGTGTCAAAGGTGTGCACATATTGCTAATTGGAGTCCCATGACTGCTCAACAACATCAGAGTCAGGTGGTATGATGAACTGCACAAGCACCCTGATGTGCAGTGTTCCTCAGACCATTCCACCATAATTCAGGAACAATAAGTGGTGCATAGACCTTGTTGAAGGTACAGATCACTTGTGGTATGGACAAGCCATTTATTTGAACCTCAGGTGCTGTTTCCTCTTACATTTCCTTCTATTTATTTTCACTTTTAATATTGTGCACTGACGTGACACAAGCCATGGGATACCTCCTAATTCATGTCGGACCTCCTTTTGCCCAGTGTGGTGCAGCAACTCAATGTGGTATGGACTTAACAAGTCGTCGGAAGTCCTCTGCTGAAATATTGAGCCATGCTGCCTTTATGAACATTCACAATTGCGAAAGTGTTGCCAGTACTGGTTTTTGTGCATGAACTGACATCTTGGTTATGTCCCACTCAAACTCTACCATCAGCTCTTACAAACTGAAACTGGGACTCATCTGACTAGGCAATAGTTTTCCAGTCCTTTAGGGTCCAACTGATATTGTCAAGAGTCCAGGAGAGACGCCGCAGGTGATCACATGCTGTTAGCAAAGGCCCTCGCAACGATTATCTGCTGTCGCAGCCCATAAATGCCAAATTTTGCCACACTGTCTTAACGGATTCCTTTCTTGTATATCCCTCACTGATTTTTGCGGTTAATTCACGCACTCTAACTTGTCTGTTAGCTCTGACAACTTTACAAAAAGTGCCGCTGCTGTTGGTTGTTAAGTGAAGGCTGTCAGCCACTGCATTGTCTGTGGTGAGAGGTAATGCCTGAAATTTGATATTCTCAGCACACTCTTGACACTGTGGATCACGGAATATTGAATTCCAAACAGATTTGGAAATAGAATGCCTCGTGCATCTAGCTCCAACTACCTTTCCTTGTTCAAAGTCTGTTAATTCCTGTCAAGCAGCCATGATCAAGTTGGAAGCCTTTTCACGTGAATCACCTGAGTACAAATGGCAGATCTGTCAATAGACTCCCCTTTAATATCTTGTGTACATGATACTACCACCATCTGCATGTGTGCATACGGCAATCCCACGACTTTTGCCACCTCAGTGTATTTTACCTTACATCATATGATGCACAGCATACCTGTTACTCAAGCTGCCAGTCCCTGCTTCTCAGACGAATAACACATGAAGCTTCTCTGCTACATGTCATTATATGTAGTCACTTACCCTTCCATCTACAATTACAATTTCAGTGCTGCTTTGTTAATTGTCTGCAAATATTCTTGATTTATCATCACAGTAGGGTCTAATATCTTCTTTCAAAAATACTTTCCACTGAATGCAAGCGTTCAAGGCCAGTATTTGCATCATTACTAATATTTATGTTATGGACATAAGGCCATCATCCAACACAGAGAATTATGCCTTGGATGACAGCCCACAAAAAAATATCAGCAATAATATATCCATTATTTTTTCAGTATAATATGATTTAAAAACATTTTTCTTCGACTTGAACCTGCCTTCATTTTGCCTCGCCATTTCGGATGAACTACCTTCATGCTGTCTAAAATGCAATTCCATGTATACTTCTTGAGAAAGCCTGCCTGGCTCTTGATAGCCCTCCCATTAGATTTATTGTAAAATCACTATCTGACAGTGACCTGTCCAGTATATAAAAATTCACCATTGTTGTCTCCGTTGGTTCCCAATTCCCTCCACACTGTAGTCCTATAAAGTTATTGCACTGAAGTACACGCCTTACTTAACTGTTTCTGCTGTCTTTGCAAAATCCTTTTAGTCTGTGACAGGCATTTCCAGTGTCCCATATCTGAAACTGAAACCTTGTCCTGCAGTAGCTGGAACTGAATATTCCCTATGCCATCTGTAGAAACTAATTAAAGTACTTACATTGTACCCCCATCTGGGAGTATTACTGCTCATCACCAAGAACAATTCTCTCAGGCTGACCCCTCCCCAATCTTTCACACCCACAGCTTTCAGACCATACTTTTCTGACATACTCTGCTTCATATATTCCCAGAAACTCTCATCACATCCTATTAAATTCATTACTCTCACAAATTCTCTCCAGACTCTAAGTACTGTTGCCGGTCATTCCTTTGAGAACCAAACTGACACAAAAAAAGGGTAGTAGCAGTGCCCAACTCAAATTTACATTAGGGCAGGTCCTACCAAGTAGACGAACATTTCAACAGCATGCTAAATTCAGGAGAAAGCGTAACAGATAACTCTAATAGACATTACAAAAGTGTTTGTGGCCACATGGGAACAAGTTTGCTTCAAAGCCACAGTGAAGAAGATCATACCATTCAAACAAAGAACCTAATTTGATTATGCAGAAACTTCTATACAGCTTGGTGACATTCTATATTGGAGATTTGTAAGTGAAAGCTGTACATAGGCATTTAACGTCAGTTTTAAAGAACAGTGCAATAAACTAAATTGATCCTTGACAATTGCAGTGATGCAGCTGCACGGGCCTACCTCAACCAGTAAATAACACTATTTTGTAAACATCTCCATGACAATAGCTCAGTGTTGTCACAGCTCTGTAGATGGCTGCTGGTTGTATCTGCATGGTTGACAGAATGACAGGTGTGTGTTCTACTTATGTTTACATTTGTCCTCTGTCAACATCAACGTGTGGATGTGTTCCATTACTCTGAGTGCCTGCACTAAGCACTGGGAGTGTCAACGTCAATGCTGTGTTATGTAATTAGTAATGTTGTGTTTCAGTGAATGGTGCACTGCGATACATTTTATGAATAGGTCTTTAGGAGAGGAAATGAATTACCGAATAAAAAAATACAGGGTGCCATTTAAAAAAGTAGTACTGCTGTTCATATCTTTGTAAAAAACAGAGCTACAATGAAGGCAATCATGGTGATTGATGTCCTCCTGACAGCTAAAGAACATTTGCTTGAAACCTTTTGTAATTTGCATCTCGACAAACAGTTATTTAGGGTGGTCAAGATAAACGGGACACCCTGTACGGAGAGGAAGATTTATAACTAACTAGCTGCTTCCTGTACACATTCGATAGATATATTTCACCCAATTCCTCCTCCGTCTCTCACTGTACACCCCTTCCTTCCCTCATCTCTCTGAGTACACCCCTCCTCCTCCACCCTTTCTGTGCATCTCCTCCTCTCCCTCCCTCTGTCCATGTCCACTTCCTTCCCTCTGCCCAATTACTCCTTCCCCCTTCTTTCTACCCATACCTGTCTCCCCTTTTGTTCATCTATTCCTCCTCCCTCTCATTCTGTACATCTCCTCTTCCTTCTCTCTTTCTGTCCTCCTCCTCCCCTCTTCCCCAAACCATCTTTCTGCTCATCTCCTTCCCGACTCCCTGTCCGTACCTTCCTAATACATCCTCCCCTGTCCATCCCCTGTTCCCCTTTTCATTTCGTCTTGCCCATATATCTCTCTATATCTGTCTGTCTATATCTATCTATCTACCTCCTACAGTCCAACTCTCCCTATCCATCTCCCCCTTGCCCTATCCAGGTCCTCCTCCAACCTCTCCCTATCCATCTCCTCTTCTCTCCATATCCAACCATGTTGTTCCCTTTCTCTGTTCATCCCCTTCTCTAGCCATCTCAACCTTCCCCCACACATGTCCATCTGCACATGTAGCACCTGCAAAACAGTTCAATAAATCAAGTTGATACTACTCCCACAACTCACCTGTTGAGCAAGGCAAGCCATATGTCAGAAGTTGGAAAGCCATTTTTTGCCCCCTTCTGCGTAGGCTATCCTGCAAAGCAGGCTGATACAATCTCCATGCAACACGTGTTGTGCAGAGCAGCTGTGCAGCAGGGGCTGGAAAAAAAAAAAGTTCCATCTGGGTCTCCACTCCTATTGCAAGTAGGAGGTTATAATTCCCACATTGCTGATACTTGTGAATATTGCTGTTTGTGTGCCAAATTTGGTTGAAATCAATTAAAGGGTGTGGGAGAAGATCCCCCCCCCACACACACACACATACACACTCACACACAAACATGCGTGCCTTTTCCCACAGCTTTGCCCGTGTAGACATTCAACATCTACATTGCACACAATTGCTCCTTGATCCTCATTGTATCTAGATATTTAGTCCCCCTTCTCTCTGTTATATTCTCCTTCTCTCTCTTTGTCAATGTCCTCCTCCCACCTCTCTCTATAAATCTCCTCCACTCCTTCTATCTGCCACTCTTCTCCTCCCAACTCTCTCTCTCTCTCTCTGGGTCTCTTCCACCCCCACTCTCTGTTCATCCCCTCCTCCCCACCAGTGACGTGTTGCGCGCCATCCAAAGTAGTTCGATAAGGCAGGCAGGTATTACTAGAGCAAAACACACCTGTCAAGCAGGGCAGACTACAATTTGGAGGCTTGAAAACCATTTCTTGCTTTTGACCTGTAGGCTGCCCTGCAGACAGGTCTGTAAGGCGGGCCTATATTATCCCCACACAACACAACTGCCATGCTGGGCGACATATGTAGCAGGGCTGAAAAAACCTCATTTCTACCCACATCTCCTCTCCTATTGGATCTAGGATATTATAAACCCCGCAATGCTGATACTCCTGAAGTTTTTATTTGTGTGACAAATTTTGTTGAAATTCCTCCAGTGCTTTGGGAGGAGACACTGGATACTTATATAAAAAAAACACACACACACACAGTGTGTCTGCTGCTTTATACAAGGGGCATTCAAATGAAACCTGGTCACTAGTGTAAAGTAATGGTAATGATTTTATTAACTCAAAAATGTAGTTATACACAGTACACATACTCAAAAACTGCTGCAATGTCATCTTCACCACATTGGCTGTGCGTGGGCGGGCATTATCGTGCAGGAGGATAATGCCATTGGACAAAATGCCTCGGTGTTTAGACTTCATGGCTCATCTAAGGTTCTGTAAAGTGGCTTGATAATGCTGGGCATTGATGGTGGTTCCCTGTTCCAGGAACTCGACAAGCAGTGGACCCTTGTGGTCAAAAGAGGACATCATGACCTTACCAGAACTGGTGTGCATGGTCTTTGGTTTCTTTGGAGGTGGTGAAGTTGCATGTTTCCACAGCTTGTTCTGACGCTTGCTTTCCAGTTCAAAATGGTGATACCATGTTTCGCCACCTGTGACAATAAGCAACAGAAAGCCATATTCCTCCTCATGATGACATTGCAGATGACTCAAAGACAGCGCCATTCGAGTATTGCGCTGTTTGGCAGTCATTTAGTGGGGAACCCACTGTGCACAGATTTTTTGATAGTTCAAGGGTTGATGCATTATGGTGTGGGTGGTGACCATGCTAATATCCTGTAACTGATGGATCTGGTCCATGGTGATTCTGCAGTTGTCCAAGGCTAAAGCATTCACTTCCGCAACCATTTCCGGTGAGATGACATGATGAGCCATTCCAGGACGAGCATTGTCTTCTGGTGACTTGCACCCCTCAAGGAATTGTTTGTGCCATCTCACAACACTTGAATGACTCAGACTGTACTCGCCGTACACAGCCTTTATCCATCTATACATTTCACAGCCTCCAACTCCTTCCGCTGCCAAAAATCGAGTCACCTTCTCCTCGGCGTGAAACCACACTTGTGCTATGCAGAATCAAACAGTGCACACATGTCAGTCTCTCTACCAATAGTTGACGCCACCATACGCCCAATTACGTGTTGCCACCTTAAATGTAAGGCAAACATAGACGCATTGACAAGGTTTCATTTGAATGAACCTCATATAATACAAAATGTTTAATAATGCACAGAAAAGTAAGATAACCTTATTTCAAAATATTAGAAGAGTGAGTAGTAAGATAGAAGAGCTTCTTGTCTGTTTGGAGAATTTTGTGTGTTCTGGAGAGATAAACATCCTATGCCTGTCTAAGCCCCACATAACCACATGATTGGATAAGTTACATATGCAAGATTACACTATTGTAGCTTTCTCATGCAGAAATAACTGGGAAAAGGGGGAGTTGTTAGTACTTACGGCAGAATACAAGTACAAAAACATTGAGACAGGGATTTTGTAGTGATTAGCACATAGAAGTGTGTGCGAGTGAATTAATGCTGAAAAATAGTTCACTTGTAATTGTAACCATTGACAGATCCCTGATTGGGAAATTTTGAACTATTTATGAGGAATCTAGATTCCTTGCTGTGCTGTCTGTCAGACAGCAGCAAGTAATTGATGATATGCAGTATCTTCAGTGTAGATTTTCTAAGGGATTCTGATAGGAAAAATGATATGGAAACCTTGTTTGTATCCTGCAATTTAATCTGAGTAATTCACTTTCTAACATCTATGGATAAAGACAATAGGACCCTAATTGATAACGTTTTTGTTGATGAAGCTCAGAGCAAGAAAATAACTGTTTACCCAGTAACAAATGCTCTCTCTGATCATGATGCAAGGTTAGTTATGATAAATAACAGTGCCTTACAGTATGGATGCTCCTCAGTGGAAACAGAATTATTAATGACTTCAGGACAACTGTTTTTAATAACAGTTTATAGGCGAGGACATGAGATGTAATTTGTAATGAACCAAATGCTAACATAAAATTTAATCTGTTACATAATAAGTTCATGTCATTCTATGAAAATAGCTTTCCACATAAGCTAATCAGGAAGGTTTCTAAACAGCCATATAAAAAACTGTGGATCACTAGTGGGATAAAGTATCTCCTGCAAGGAAAAGGGAAATGAATCTTTTGGCAAGAACAAGTAGGGATCGTGCAGTAGATGCACACTACAACTACTACTCAAAATTACCAAGAGAGGTTATTAATAAATCAAGGAACATGCACTTAATGTCCGAAATCAGCACTTCCGCTCACAGACTTGTCTATATGGAATGTAGTGAAATGAGAGACAGGACAATCAGCCACAGAACAAGACAACGTCACTATTGAACTGAATGGAAGGGCTATAAATAATGACTCACAGGTAGCAAACTCATTTAATAATCATTTCTTAAATACAGTAGAAAGCATAGGAACAAACAGTTCAAGAACAAAATCACAATAATATGTTGAAAATGTACTTTTCACAGAATTCAATCATACAAATATATCACCAACTTCTCCTTCTGAAATTAAGAAAATTATATTTTCTCTCAGAAGTAAAAGCTCATCTGGTTTTGATGTTTTTTTCCAGAAGAGTGCTAAAAATTTGTTCCCATTACTAAGCCCAGTCTTACCTCAAATAACCATCACTAACTCAAGGCATTTTTTCAGAGAAACTGAAATATGATGATGATAAACATCTCATTAAGAAAGGTGATGAGGGAGATTTCAATAACTACCGACCTGTTTCACCCTTCATATCCTTTTCCAAAATCTTAGAAAAAGTGATGTGTTCTAGATAGTATCTCAGCTTAGCAACAGTAATATCATAAGCTAATCACAGTTTGGGTTTCAGAAAAGTTTCTGTACTGAGGATGCCATTTACACGTTCACTCACCAGATTTTACAAGTGTTAAATAATAAAATAGCACCAGTTTGCATTTTCAGTGACCCCTCTATGGCACCTGACACTGTAAATCACAGTATTGTCCTACATAAACTGATGGTACAGTCAACCAATGAATAATGTCATATATAAACAAAAGAATGCAGGAAGTTGTACTTAATAATTCAAGCATATAGTCCAGGGACATAATTCTGACTGCGAAGAAATCACATATGGCATTCCTAAGGTTCAATCTTAGCTCCAATACTTTCCATATGTCTGCTTGTGTCTGTATATGTGTGGATGGATATGTGCGTGTGTGCGAGTGTATACCCGTCCTTTTTTCCCCCTAAGGTAAGTCTTTCCGCTCCCGGGATTGGAATGACTCCTTACCCTCTCCCTTAAAACCCACATCCTTTCGTCTTTCCCTCTCCTTCCCTCTTTCCTGATGAGGCAACAGTTTGTTGCGAAAGCTTGAATTTTGTGTGTATGTTTGTGTTTGTTTGTGTGTCTGTCGACCTGCCAGCACTTTCATTTGGTAAGTCACATCATCTTTGTTTTTAGATATATTTTTCCTACGTGGAATGTTTCCCTCTATTAGAAACAAAAGAAATTATTAACAAAGTTCTTAAAACTATCATTGACTGGTTTTCCGTGAATGGTCTCGCCCTCATTTTTAAAAAGACATAACATATTCAGTTCTGCACATTTAGAGGTACTAAACCAATGATAAATGTAGCACATGGTGAGAAAATAATGAACAGGGTGGAAACTTCAAAATTCTTAGGGATCCACATTGATCAGAATTTAAATTGGAAAAATCAAATTTTGGAATGCCTTCAACAATGTAGTTAGCCATATTTGTGCTAAGAATCATTGCAAATCTTGAGGAGAGACAGATCAGAAAGTTGACATTTGGCATATTTTCATTCAACAATCTCATATGGGATAATGTTCTGGGGTAACTCATCTTTAAGAAAGTAAGTCTTCATTGCACAAAAGTGTGCTGTAAGAATAATATGTGGTGCACACCCACAATTATTTGTAGACATCTGTTTAATGAGTTGGGGATTCTGATTACTGCTTCAGAGTACATTTATTCCCTCATGAAGTTCATTGTAAATAATGCATTACAGTTCAAAAGGAACAATGATGAACATAATTACTATACCAGAAGGAAAAATGACATTCATTACACCACATTAGTGTTGTATTTATCACAAGAAGAGATGCACAATGTTGCAACTAAAATTTTGATCACTTACTCAATGGTACAAAATATCTGACAAAATTAAAATTTGAAAACAAACTGAGAAAGTTTCTCCTTGACAACTCCTTCTGTAGCGTAGAAGAATTTATATTACTGTAATCTGTGAAAGGTGGTAGGTAAGAATTACTAACTCACATACGTATATCTTCTTTCTTTTTTGGGGAAAAAAATAAACTTAATAAATGTTCAGAATGTAACGGTATGGTCAAATTAATTGCCATGTGAATTAAAAATGACTTGTTTCACATCATTATGATCCATTGTGCAAAGTGACTCGTGGAACATGTAATTTAAAAAAAGGACTTTGTCTTCAGGCCACAAGTGACCGATCGGAACCATCCGACCCCCGTGTCGTCCTCAGCTAAGCATGCAGATAGGAGGGTCGTGTGGTCAGCATACCACTCTCCCGGTCGTTATGATGGTTTTCAGTGACTGGAGCTGCTGCTATTTGGTTGAGTAACTCCTCAATGGGCATCACGAGGCTGAGTGCATCCCGAAAAATGGCAACAGTGCATGGCTGCCCGGATGGTCACCCATCCAAGTGCCCGCCACGCCCAACAGTGCTTAACTTCGGTGATCAGATGGGAACCAGTGTATCCACTGCAGCAAGACCATTGCCTAACATGTAACTAAGGAACTAGTATTTTCCCCACAGCTTCGCTCATGTACCTGTTAGACACACAAATTACACACATCGCCTCCTCTGCCCTCTCTGTGTCCACTTCTTCTCTCCTCCCATCCTCACCCCACCCCCCACCCCATCTCTCTGTCCACCTCCTCCTCTCACCTCCATCTACCTGCCCTGCCCCCCTCCCCCCCCCCCACTCTGTCCATATCCTCCCCCTTCTCTCTACCTGCCTTTGCCCTCTTACTTTTCCAATTGCCCACTACCTCTTTACACCTGCCTCCTTCAACTCCCCCTCCCCCTCATCCCTCTATCTCTGTCCGTGCCATGCTCCCCTCTCTCTCTGCCTATCTCACTCTCCCCCCTTACTCTGTCCACCACATCACCCCGTGTCACACTATCCTTCTTCTCTCTTCCCAGCTGTGCCCATCTGCACTTTGACTTTTAGCCCCTGCAAGGTATGTTGATACTACTCGTACAACTTGCCTCCTTCCTCTCTGCCTGAACGTGTCCCCTTCCAATTCTCTCTGTCCATTCTTTCTGCCCCCTTTCTGACAATCCCCTCTTACTGTCCACCTCATCCTCCTCTCTCTCCATCACCTACGCATGGTAACCTACACAACTGGTGCTTGAAAATCAGCCCCCCCCCCCCCCCGCCCCCTCCTCCTCCTCCTCCTCTTCGACATGTAAGCTGTCCTGCAAAGCTGGTTTATAAGGCAGGCCTTACTAATCCAACACATTACACCTGTCCTGCCTATGTGGTAGGAGCTAAAGAACATGTTTTTCCTGTATTCCACCCATATTGGAGCTAGGTTATAAACCTCACAGTCCTGATACTGATGAAGTAAGCTGTTTGTGTGTCCAAATTTGTTGATATCCAACTAGGGGTTTAGGAGGAGAACACACACACACACACACACACACACACACACACACACACACAGTCTGCTATATATAAATTGAAGAAAATAATACTGTTGAAGTTAGGTCCACTAAAAAGAAAGGTATTTGAAGCACTACTGCAGAAATGCTTTTGCTCACTGGATGAATTCATAAATGAACTGATAATTTGTTTAAAACTTGTTATCTTGCTAATTAAGTATGAAACAATAGATAGTCCAGGATGGAATAACAACAATATATTGAATCATAGACAGGCACAGTGAAAAAGACTGCTAAAGTGTTGAGCTTTCAGATGAAGACAAACCTGCCCCAGCAGCTGGAGAAGTGAACACATACACACGTGTGTGTGTGTGTGTGTGTGTGTGTGTGTGTGTGTGTTTCTTCTCTGCTTTGTTATTGAATTTGTACATGAGAAATTTTATGTTACAGTTTCCATAACTAGTTGCCCTTGTATGTTTTGCAATAGGTGGACCTGCAAACAAACTCCCAACGTATACCTCTATCGGGTGGCCACTCAGAAGCTGTCGCTAAAGAGCTTCATCCGCAAGAGACTGTTGATGATGTGATTCATCATGAAGTAAAGGAGGTTGGTACACACATGTAAGTATTGTTCCAGATAATCTGTACTTTACTGAAATAAACTTCACTGATATTATACCATTTGAAACCATTTAACAACACAGTAAATTTATGTCTACTAAGTGAGATTGCTATTTAATTTGATTTTGTAAGATTCAGTTACATGTTGGATTATTTTTATGTAGAGATGCTGAATTTGTAGTATTTCTTGTGAAACATGGTACACCATTAAAATGACAGCTTGCACTTAGTAATGTTTGTGTTGGGGGGGTGATGTAGAATTTCTTTTTTTGAGCTGTACAGCTACATTACTTTCAGCAGGTTTTTCTGAAAATACAAAATTTAAGTATGAACATAATGTCATACTTTTTCACAATAAGTAATCCTCTCTCTCTGTTAAAATTTAAGTTTCTGAGAAAGTAATTTCTTTTTTTTTTTTCAGAAAATTTTTGGTTTTTGTTTCAAACCAACTCACAGTTCTCTACAATTTATGAACAAAACAGTGAGGAAGGTTAATGATATAAACTTCAGTATTTAGACCTAATGGTATTGTTGGAGTATGCAAGTAAGAAATAGTAGGTGGAAGGGTGAAGCTGAATAATAGTTGCAAAAATAATTTAAGAAATCATCAAAATAATAAAATAGACAATTGGCAAATAGTAGTAGATTGCAAATTAAAGTACCAATGTGAGTAAACATGAATCAGATGTAAGAAGGGAAAGAAAATGAATTTAATTCTATCAAAGGAAAGTGCTACCAAGAAAATAAATTTGAGACAGAATTGATGGTCAGTACTTCAGATGGCAAAGTGTTTAGTATTGCTGGTGGACACACATGAAAGTGCTGACATTATCCTAGCTTGCAGAACTATTAGTTACTTCACTGGGGAGGCAATAGATTCAAAATAGGTTAAAAAGGAAATACAGGTCACTCACACCCCAGGATGAAAGGGGCCCATCTGTAATATATATACATACATACTCTACAAGTTATCACACAGTGCATAGCAAAGAATACCTTGTATCACTATTAGTTATTCCCTTTCCAGCTCCACTCTCAAATGGAGTGAGGGGAAAAATGACTTTCTATACACTTCTGTATGAGCCCTAATTTCTCTTATCATGTTCTCATGGTCATTATACAAAAATCACATTGGCAGCAGTAGAGCGATTGTGCAGTCAGCCACAAATACTGGTTCTCTAAATTTTCTCTGAAGTGTTTCTCAAAAATAATATCATACTCCCTCCAGGGATTCCCATTTGAGTTCAGAGACCATTTCTGTAATACTTGTGTGTTGACTAACTTAATGGTAACACACCCAGCAGCAAGCCTCTGAACTGCTTCAATGTCATCCTTTAATCTGACCTGTTGGGATCCCAAACACTCAAGCACTACTGAAGAAGAGGTCACACTTGTGTTCTACAAGGTATCCTGTATAAATGAGCTACACTTTCCGAGAATCCTCCCAATAAACTGAAGCTGAGCATTTGTCTTCCTTGTTACTGCCCTTACGTGCTTGTTCCATTATGCCTAGATATTTAATTGAGGTGATTGTGTCAAGCAGCACCACACCAAACTACATTCAAACATTACAGGATTGTTTTTCCTACTGATCTGCATTAATTTATATTTTTCTCTATTTACAGCTAGCTGTGATTCATCACACCAAATAGAAATTCAGAGTCATTCTGGATGCTCTTGCAGTCACATGGTAATGACACTTTCCTGTACACTACCATGTCATCAGCAAATAATTGCTGATTGCTGTTCACCATATCCCTTAAATCAATTATGTACATAAAGAACAAGATAAGTCCTATCACACTTCCCTGGGACACTCTTGACAATACCCATGTCTTTGATGAATGCTAGCCATCCAGGATAACATTCTAGTTTATATTACTTAAGAAGTCTTCTAGCCACTGACATATCCGAAAACATATTCTGTATGCTCGGCGCTTCATTAACAGTTTGGAATGGGGAATTGTGTCAAATGCTTTCCTGAAATCTATGGATATGGAATATGCCTGCTGCCCTTCATCTATGGTATGCTTTCTTTACTTTTGTTGATGGGTGTTATTTATAAGGTCCAGAAACACAGCTGGTAGTTTGTCTTTTGGACAAACTGGTAAAACCATAGTCATCGGCTTGAAAGGTAAACAGTGATTTTAATGTATCATTTTTAATGCTGTAATGATTCTGATGACAGAAATCCAAGCATTCAACTTTCTATTAATAATTGAAGCATGTGCATGAATAATGCTGTATGGCACATTTTGCATCACCTTGATTCACTCACCATTCTAGTAACACACAGCATTATTTGTGCAGAGGTGCAAAAGCTGCAAGAGTCTCCTTGTTGTTAAGTGCCACCCTTGGATGATAAATGGGTCAACTGTTACAACAGGTGATGCAAACTGCCGTATATAACACTATTACATGCAATTCTACAAAATGTGCCATACAGCATTATTCAAGAACATGCTTCAATTGACAAAATCTCATTGCCCCCCCCCCCCCCCCCCCCACCACCACCACCAGTCTTCTTGGCATTAAGAATGTAATGTTAGAGCTTAGCAACAACTATTCAACATGCTCTTAGATTGCACTGAATATGCTAGTGAATGCAGTGGCCATCAGTTTCAATCATTCTTGATATTGATACATACGTCTATTGACAATGGGTCTTGCTTGGCCCAATCATCTGCTGTCTTTGTTAGTGAAATATGTGTATGTTTCTGTCTTTTTACATCTGAATTCATTGATTTGATGAACGATTTTGATGACTGTCTGAGAAGAATCTCCAAATCAGTTTATTCAAGTCACTGATTCCTCCTCCAGCACACCAAAATCATAAACAGGTATCACAAAAAATTATGCAGTTGTTGTTCTACAGCTTGTACTGTTCTAAACATTATGAGAAATGAAACAGTGGATGCCTTTCCACATGAAATAGTTACACATTGTTTAAACTTGCAATGAGAGATTAGATTTTATGACATGTGTCAGTGAAGTAGAATTTGATTATATATTGTTATACCCTAACTTCCTGGTGAGCTTCATAGAAAGACAGTTTTTCAATAACTAAATTATGTGACCAGATCCAGATGCGACCTGTCATGATCTCAAATGTCAATTTCTCAAATATATATGGAAATTACATGTCGCAGATGTGATGTTTTGCTGTGACATTGTGACCCTGCTATCCATTTAGCTCAGAATATGAAGGATCATTTAATTTCATAACTTTATCTGATTTTTCACATGCCTGACAGTGCTGAGACACTCACTAATTTTGACAGCTATGTTCCGTTCTCTCTTACCTGCTTCACAATTATTTGCTAAAATGAGAGTTTCATATCTCCTTTCAAGGTTTGCCATTGATTCTCAGTAATAATTAACGTCAGCTGATTGCTGTGCTAAAATACTGATTCATATAAAGCATTGTAACTGATCATTATTTGTAATGTATGAACCATTTGTCTTCTTTATGTTCCTGCTCATGAACTTGTACCATTTCTTTGCAGACTACTTTGTGAAGTGAGCTACAATTCACCCATGAAGAATCATTTATCATTTCGCAAGTTTTTTAAATTTGAAGTATTCAAACCTTTGGATGTAAAAACAAAGTTTTATAATGCAGAGGTATTTAACATAATTTTCTTATTTTCAACTAGTTCATTACAACTAAACATTTAAAAATCCCCACTTCAATATGAAGACAATGCTGACTGTCAGTGCTTTTAACTTCATGAAGTGCATCTTATAAACAGCTATACAGGCTCAGTTTTAAAAGAAATTTTGGTATTAATGGAATTTTAAATGGCTAATTTAAGACTTTCTTTTGTTATAAGTGACATGTTATAGAATTAATGATAACCAGTCATATGATAGCAATGATGGAATAGTTGAATGATACTTAAAAACATTTTAATCATTCAGAACCTTTAAAGACTGTTCATCATGTATTTCCGGGTTTGCAAATTTCTTATAGAGTTGGTCCAATTGTTGATGCACAGGGTGTGTAAAAAAAATATATTTTGTCTTCTCTGCTGACTATTAAAATTAAAACACCATGAAATGACATGCAATAAACATCAACTTGCCTTGAAGTGTACTACATTTGCTTGCATATGCTAATGCTTAGCATTTCAGTGCAACTGCAAGAAGTAGGTAGGAGTAATGCCATCTGCATTATGTATATAATGTAAGATCTCACAGCATATTTCTCATTCAGAAACTTCATTTGACTTTAAGTTATTTGTGAAAAGACTGTGTTATGCCTCATGTAAGAACCAGAAATGTTCGCCAGCATTTGTGCGAATTTGACAATGGCAGTATCATGTCCTATTGAGACTGCACTTCATCATTCTGCAATACTGCTGTTCCCCTTGGTTGAGATCCCATGACCGTCATGCAAGCATGGAATCAGTGGGTACGGGAGGGGATACTCTGACATACAGGAGCTCAACAGACCCACCTCATTGCAAGAAGTGAGTAAGAAGAGGATAGTATCAACAATGGAAACTCCGAGTAGGAATATCAACAATGTAGCAAAAGATAGGATTGCTACTTACCATAAAGATGACACACTAATTTGCAGACAGGCACAGTTTAAAGACTACACATAAGGTTTCAGCCACAGCCTTCATCGGGAAAAGAAAACACACAGCATTCATTGACACAAGCAAGCACACCTCATGCACATATGACTGCCAACTCCAGCAGCTCAGGCCAGAATGCATTTATCATGTAGGGTGGAAGCAGCAGTCTGGATGGGATGGGGAAGGGGAAGGGATAGCAGTGTATTGGTGTGGGAAGAGGGAAGTGCTGTCTTGTGGAGTGTGGAGGGACTAGAATGCCAACAGGTGCAGCATCGGGAGGTTGTGGAGCAGGGACGTGGGAACAACATTGCAGAAAAGGAGAGGAGTGGGGAAAGATGGGCAGATGCGTTGTCAGAGGGTGGCAAACAAGGAGGATAGAAGACTTGAATGGAAGGAGATGACAGGACAGAGGGGCAGAAACTGTTAGTTGGAGGGTGTGGGGATGGTATGTTACCATAGGTTGAGGCTAGGCTAATTGCAAGAGTTCTTTGGATTCTCCTCTCCACCACCAGCTTTTCTGAACTTCGTGGATGGGAGTTATCCTCACAACACATTCTCCACTCCTGTAATTATCCCAGCCTCAACCTAGCATTCTCTCCCAACACCCTCCACCTAACAGTTTCCTCCCACATCTGTTTTATCATCACCTCCCCATTCTTGTCTCCCACCCTCTGCCAATGCACCCGCCCTTCTTTCTGCACTCCTTTCCTCGTTTGCTGTGTTTTCCCCACCTCGCTGCCCACAGATGCCTGATACTGTGCCTATTGGCATTCTAGTCCCTGCAGATTCCACCAGATGGTACTTCTCTCTTCCCCCACCCATAAACTGCTATCCCTACCCCTGTCCCGTCCCCTCCAGATTGCTGCTTCCATCCCACATGATAGTTGTTTTCTGGCTTGAGATGCCGGAGTTGGCAGTCACGTATGCGTGAGGTGTGCTTGGTTGTGTGAAAGAATTGTCTGTGTATCTTTTTCTCTTTTTCCAACCAAAGCTGTGGCCAAAAGCTTATGTGTAAATGTCCTTTAATTGTGCCTGTCTGCAACTTAACGTGTCATCTTTACAGTAAGTTGTAATCTATCTTTTACTCTGTAGTTAATAAAAGGGTAAGATTTTTCATTTAGACGTACAGGACTGTGCAGTCTTGTCACACTCTACAACTGCTGGAGCATTAAGGACTGTTTGTACAGCAATCTCTGTTGTGCCTTCCTTCCACATGGCAACTGAGAGAAGCATGCCAAAGATGGTTCACCTAACAATGACACTGGACGCAGGAGTAGCAACAAGTCATTTTTCAGAGTAATCAGAGTTCAACATACAGCATCAAATTGCAGGTCACCAAACTGCAGGTATCACTCTGCTGATGTTCAGAGTAGAATGACTGTTGCCACAATGCATTAGTCATCATCATATGGGTCCAACACATGATGTGATGTAATAGGATGCCACTGAGTACACAACATGATCACTTATGATTCAGACAGCATTAGCTATTACATTTTTGAAATGATAAAGCCAGAGTGTGTGCCTTATCTTTGAAGTCTCAATGATGGTATCTTTTAACAAGATAATGCCAGACCTTATATTGCGCGTGCTGCCCTGACCTACCTTGAAACGGGGGTTTCTCAGCTGTTGTCCTGGGCAACACCTATTCCAGATCTCTCAGTCCAGAATGTCTGGTCACAGGTTGCTGAGAGATATGCAGGCCACCGCTTACCAGCCACTATAATCGATTAACTCTGGCACAGAGTTAAAGTTGCATGGATTGTTGCACTTTTACCCATCATCCAAACTGTGTTTTACTTTTTTTCCAGACAGACTATAGGCAGTGTTCTGCCAGCAGTGACAACTCGTTGTAGTAAATGTTGCATCATATTTACCCCAAAATCTCCTACAAATGTAATCATATATTCTTCGCAGTATATTGTGTACTCACAGTAAGTAAATTTTTTTTTGTGTGCCATCTTTCTCAACATTTTAATTTTAACGGCCTATGTTATAATTACAGTTTGTATGATTAGACTGTTTGTTGTGGCTGTGGACCCTACTGCAAAAAAAAAAAAAAAAACTTCATTGAAATGATAAAAAATCCTTTTATAGCTTCTCTGGTTAAGAAATTCTTAGCCAAATTAGCTCTATTTTAAGCTATTTCAATGTAAAAACAGTTTATTTATATGTGATGGTCCCATCCAAACAAGAAATTTTTAATTTTCACATGTCACAGGTGCAGTAATTCCATGCTGTTTGCACCATCGTACCACTTCAGTTACAATTCGGCCACAGCGATGTGTGTCTTAATGAAGTGTTATGTTTTCTCTATGCCCTGTTACTATGAAACAATAATGGGGAAATACTGTTTTGCCCCCAGAAATTGAAAAAGAAAGCATTGATTAATAACATGAAACATAATCATGTTAATCAGTATACATGCACAAAGTTTGCCATTGCCCTCAATACTCGGTGTGCAAATATTCTTACATTTTAGGTTGGAACAGAAAACTTTAAGCCAAACCAGTTTTTCAAATTTCACCCTTAAAAGCTGCAACTTTGAAAAATATTGAAAATAATCAAGACAGTAATTGTGGCTTTCTGTTTAGTCATACTCTATATTCTAATGGGTGGGCATCCTGAAGAATTTCTTCCAGGCAGACGAAGTTTAGTCAACAAAGTGGACATATAGCATTCAGTATCTGTAAACAAAAGAAAACTGCATGAGGTACTGTTGCACTCTGGCTTATTGATAGTTTTGTGTGGAGTCCTGTGTTTTTGGAATTTCAAATTCCCTAAAAAACATAAAAAAGGTAAAACAGTTTGAATTCAGAACGGTATGTGAATATCTTGGAACATTTTGTTGAACCACACATGTAATGACTTGGCTTTGGCCTGTACTTTTAATGTGTCGAGTGATGGTCCAGACCACATACAACATTATTGCCATTTGAAAATGAAGATGTGAATTGTGCTAGTTAAATATTTTGTGGTTGTCTTCAGTATTCTGAAACAGCAGTCAATAAAATATTTTTCTTTAATTGAGTCTACATAAGAGGATCCCTCACAGCTAGGACAGGGCGTATACGACCCAGGACAACCGGGAGATCCGGGAAAAAACCTGGGAATTTTTTCATCAGGGAGAAAACCGGGAAAAACCTGGGAATTGTTTAGAATTCCGGGATGTTTTCATTGTTTTGGTTTTCAGTTAAATTTTTGTGATTTTTGACTGGTAGGAGCCAATACTCTAACAAAGGATATTACTGTATCCCGCTACTGCAGAATAATACTGCTGCAACAAAACATGAACAAGAGAAAAAAAAACCAAAATAAAACTTTAGTTGCAAAGGAAATACGCTGTAAACAACAACAAAACACAGTACTCATACAAGCGTCTACCAACAGCACGGTGTCTCGAAGGCTTAGGAAGACTGTGCAATGCTTCATAACAACAAATTGCCTCCAATGAGCGTGATTTGACAACTGTTTAGAGTCATTTGAGGAGTTGCGGGCGGACTCTTGCGCATGCGCAGTGTAGTCGCGTATGCGTAGTACCGTCTCCCGCTTCTGGTTACCGAAGTGTGGCTGGGCGCCACTATCTAATATTGCCCCGGTTCGGAAATGTAGTAAATCTGGAGCTGAAGCACAGAGCTGTCAGAGTTGTGGTGGGGTGGAGGGTCGTCTCCACATGACCCGTGTTTAAGTTCAGTGATTTTGTTGTTTCGTCTTCGTTTATTGCTCTCACGTTAAATGATGATGAAACGGATTTTTGTGGCCGGGAGCTATCAAATGAATTAAAATACATTCGCTTAGTAACGGAAGGCAAAAATATGTTATTACTTTCAGATTTTATTTCCTCTTTTCTGACAGTCAAGCATTAATCACCTTGCAGAACAATGAAGTTATTTTTGTCGGTTTGTTTAAAAGATTTGACTTTTAGTAATGTTTTCTGCTGAGGCAATCAATTTATTTGAAACGAAGTGTTTAATTTCACACTCTTGGTTGGTTTCAACTGTTCACTGCAGTGCAAGTGCATGTATGGCATTATAACATAATAAAGAACCAAACATGACATAATACAGCACTGGTACTCCAAGAAATTTACATCCAAATATGGACATACGAACGTGCACTTTAAGCCGAATTATTCATTTTAGTGTGGTTCACGAAATTCCTATGCTCTTGAAGTATCCCCTGATGTCTTGTTTCTTTTATGACATAATATAAGATCTTTTAATGTTTCACACGTACGAACGTAAGGGCTACCTGCATCATCGTAGCTGCGCAAGCGCGGTGACGCCTGTTAACTGGCACCCTCTTGCAACTGCTGAAATGAACCTATCTCTAACAGGTCTCAGGAAAATATTGCGAATGGTGGTTTGAAAAGCGTTACAGTCAAAGCAAATTTCCTTTTGCGCAAGATGAACTGTGTGCGAGAATGTACGATGAATTTTTTAAATCACAAAGTGTTTGACTCTCATTTAAAAATCAACTTAAATATCTTCAACATTTCGCTGCCCTGTCAGCAACTGTATAAATATGAATTTTAATTTTAATAATGAACAGCCTCAGTTGCACCGTTTGCCTAGAATTTACTGTATTAGTATTTAGATTCTGAAGAAGTTTGGGTTATCCCGACTGAAAGCTAGGTAAAATTTAGGTAGACGGTGCAACTGAAACTGTTCATTATTAAAATTAATAAAAATCAACTCTTTGAGGATGACAATTTAGAAGAATTTCGAGTGCAGGTCAGACATTAACGTCGGTATTAAGAGTTACTGGCACATTTGTGTGATGTATCTTAATTTAAACCATAATTGTGTGTTCGCGCTAGTTAAGAGTGATCTTGCTATTGGCTGACTACATGACGTGTTCCATGCTGTCATCAGCGGGCAATATCAAGTGACAGAGCTGTGACTGGCTTACAAAAGCGCATCACAATCTCAATTTCAATATTTCGGAAAGTGACATGCAGTGTTTGGTGGAATTCAAATTTATACCTTCGTGTACATGCTCCCACCCCCCCCCCCCCCCACCCCCCCTTCCAGGAATGTAGTTTTCTGAAGTGCCGGGAAATTCTACGTTGGTATATAAAACCATAAACATTCAAAGGATTGATGAGTTTTACAGTGCTGAGGAAGAATATACTGTCACTTACACGGAAAAAGTGTATTTTCACCCGGGAGAACGTGTATTTTTTACCGGAAAATCCGGGAAAAATGCGGGAATTTTTTTTCTTTGTCCATGTATACACCCTGTAGGAGCACAGCTTTCAGCTGTGAAGCGCTGTGTATGGAGGTGTGTGAACATTGAGACACAGCCATAGAGAGAGTTACAAAATCACCTTACGTGATTGGTTGAAGTAGATGGGTGCTGCACCCAGCTGCTGTCAGGGATCAACATATGCTGACTCGACTGCAGGCCACCAGGCGAGCTTTCAAATGTTTTATTTCTTATTTGAAGCACATCTTTAGCATGCTTGGTCACTGAATCTTGCTGCCTCAACTACTTTCCTCAGGAGATTCCTGAAAGTCATAAGGTTTTGGAGGGATGTCTTGTTAAAGAAATCAGACCATCCGTTCTTGATTGATCAGGATCCAAGTAGCGTTCATTCATCATTGTGTTCTGTAGATCCCATCGAGAAGGGTAACCTTGAGGGATATTTATAACATTGTGGAGAAACTAGTGAAAGTGCACTACTTCAAAAGTAGCTCGTGTCTTCTACATAGTTTTTTAAACATAAGCATCCAAGTTTTAGATGGCAAATTGCTTGTGTCATTGAATTCAATGATATTATTGTTCATTCATTCGTGTTTCTTCTTTGCCTTATTACGCTTTTGGAGTGTACCACTAAGCTTGGTGCCATCTTCTATAAGAATTTTCTTTCAAATTAATTACTGGCATTACTTCGCTTCCGTCAGAGAACTGACTGGATCGATTTCAACAAAGACCTGGTACAGACATTGTTTTCTGTGTGGAAAGAAGCACTGCATGAGTAAGAACAATCTACATTCCATAGGGGTGGTGGTTGTGGGTGAAAATGGAGTGACAGAGAAGCATAATTCAGGAATGTCTGGAGCAAAGAAATTTCAATAAAATTTTAGTCTACGTGACTCATTATTTACATTATTTAATTAAAAATACTGTGTGAGTAATACACCCCACTTTACATCTAGGAATGGGTGTGGGTGTAAGAAGTCATGACACACAAAGTATTTGATAATGACCAATATTAGTATGGAATCCATAGTTTTTGGAACCACTAGTCTCATTGGTAACAGTCCTGGTGGGCGTTTCACTCCTAGGTATGTGTGTATGTAGTGGGAAGAGTTAGATGAGGTGCCAAGGTAGTGACATATCAACTCATCTTTGCAATAGCTGAAGCAGTTCTACCAGAGTTGGCACACTTTTCATTTGTCATCAGGAAAAGTAATACTGTGATAGTAATATGCCCCTAGCACCCATACGGCTGAGGGGGGCATGAGGGGTCAGGAGGAAAAGGGATGATATAAAAGCATAACTCAGGGATGCCCAGAGCAATTTTATCCAACCTAGGGATATACATTGTAAGTAGGCTGTTTATGTGTCTGTATGTTGGCAGTGCGATAGATTGCATTAATAACTCTGACAGCGCTGTGGGCCCTCTGTAAGAGACTCTGTGGCTGGTTGCACTAGCAGTTGGAGGTGAATAGCCAGCAGTGATGGAAGTTGGGAATGAGTAGTCCATAGATTTAGGTTTTGTGTTATTACCCGTTTCTGAATTTGCTCAAGACACACTTTCTTTTTTTCAATATATAACTATTGCCGGTGTGGACGCATTGCCGAAAAGCACGTTGGGACATGTTTGTCACTCATGCATTGTTATTGCTATTACTTCAAAAAGTTAATCAAATGAACCAAGAGCTTCAAAAATTTAACACAACTGAACAACCACTAGAACTAACACGTGAAGATTTAACTGCTGAGACATCCGAAATCAAATCGAAACATCAAAAAGTTTCTGAAGATGTAAAAACGCAAATTTGTGAGCATTTTCAGCCCATCTTTTTGCAACATGAAGACACATTACAGAATCATGAAGCTGACATAAAAGGACCGCAGATTATTTTTCACGAAAGTTACGACAACTTACAGGCTAAAATTGACTCAGTTGCATCTACCGATACAGCCATGCAACTTGTAAAAAGTCAGGAAAACTTACAGGCCACAGTAGATACGATTACAACACAAATAGACACACTAAAACTTGATTCAGAAAAACACACGGAGGAAATCTGCACATTATCGGAAAAAGTAGTCGAACCTTCGGATCAGCTAACTAATTTATCTACGAATGTAGATGATGATCTGAATGATACAAGACCAGTAGCCTTTACTGATACAGAGGAACACAAAGGAATGAGGAAATTTAAACAAAATCAGAAACAAATTAATACGCAACACAAAAGAGAAATACAGGAAGTTCAAGATCAATTGGCATAGGTGAAACTTCTTTCTTAAGTTTTTACTTAAATTTAAATAACTGAGAAGGTGAAACTTTTTAATTTAGTTCTGAAACTGCTGAGTGAAATTGAATGAAAGTGAACCTGCTTAAACTGCTGAGTGAAACTGAATGTACTGTCACTTTGCTTGTCTTTATCATATCAACACTGACCTACAGAATTTACCCTGAGAAACAGAACTCGAACTTTTCCTATTCATTAATTACTGGCAGTATACAATGGTAAATGATCTGACTGCTTTAAAATTAACTCAAAAGAATGATCCTGAATAAGAAGAAATCCTAAAAATAACCTATATATTTCATAAGTCACCTACCTCACAAAAATCATTACCCAAACTACAGCAATGCTGCAAGCACCAATACTGCCAACTAAATAAAAGATTCTAACTATTGAAGGCTCTAACTACTGATGGGCATGTGGTTAGCAAAGGAAAGGTTTTGTTGCAAAGCAAGCAATGTATTTTTACCTTAATAATGTGACATCCAGTTCAAAAAAATATATAACCATCTGGGACATCCAGTTCCAAAAATTATATAGTCATGAATAATATTCAGACTCCAAGTCTGTCACGTCCAGATCGTCCGCTAGCACTAATTCTGCAGACCTCCAACACTGCTAATTATTAACCTCTAACCTCCATCACTCCTGACTACTCACTCCCAACTTCCATCACTGCTGGCCATTCACATACAACTGCTAGTGTGACGAGCTACAGAGTCTCTTACAGAGTGCCCACAATACTGTCAGAGTTATTAACGCAATCTGTCGCGGTGCCAACATACAGACACATAAACAGCCTACTTACAACATGACTAATTTTTTTTATAAAAGTACTGCAGAAGTAAGATTGCTCTTCTACTCCTGGGGAAGGGGGTGGGGATGAGAAGGGGTTGATATGTAAAAATTTTCTAAAATTACCTGTTTGTGTTTCTTTACTGTATTTAATTGACTTGGAATACTTTAAAAAGTATGAATAGCAAATTGTCTCTTTATTTGTGCTGTTCAGTGCTGACCAGGTCACGAAATGAGCTCTGCAGTGAGCCAATAATTTTGTCAGTGTGTTTCAGGACCTAAGATCATGCCACATGGCTGAATATCTCAGATATTTTTAAGAGCCAGGTTGGTGTTGAATGGTGTAAAATAGCAGAGAATCAGACATATGTATACAATATATGTGACACATACATATGTGGGTGAAGCTATGGGTAAAAAGTTAGTGTTGCTGTAAATAGTGAGCTGGAAGTGGTAGTAGTAATTTTAATGTTCACTGTGTAAGTTTGAGATGAAACACAGAGGGATAAAATACAGCAAAGCATTCAAGTTTTAAATCAGTGTTTCTTTCTTGACCGAGTAGAAGTAATTCATTCCAGAGAATTTAAACAGCATTCAGGCAAACATGCCATGTCAGCCATGAGCCAGATTATGAATTTGGCGCCCTATATTGTTGACACAAATTAGAAATGTTGAACTGTTAATGTTATTGAGAATCAGTTATCAGAAAGCCTTGTCAGTAAGAGAAAGGACTCAGCAGCAACTCATATACAAAGACATTCTAACAACACTCCAAAAGAGAAGGGCAGTTGCTTTTTTTATCATTTACTTAAACAGAGAAAAGTAGCTAATAATAATCACAAGTAACTTTCCTGTAATGCACACGGTGAACATAGTGGAACTGTAGATGGCAATATAAAAATAGCTATAAATATTGATGGAGGAAAAAAATAATTGCCGTCTTATCCTGTCATGTTGTGACCCATTTGAACTGGGGTCCTGGCTGACAGACTAATAAATATCTACTGTGTTTTGTTTGCTTCAACCTTTACTTATATTTTTCCAGGTGAAGCAATATGATTCCAAAAGCATGTGCTCTTGTCTGATTCCACTTACGATGATATTTTTGTTCTCAGTATTTCATCAGTAAAGTGATGTAATTAGCTTACCTGTTTGAATGTGCAACAGTAGGAGGAAAATTATGAGTCACTAATACTAACATGGCTTTTTGTCATACTTGTAGACACCTCCTAGGACAAAAATGTATCAAATGCATGCCATTTTAATTAGTTTCTGTAGTAATATAATTACTTCATATCGACATAGATCTAGGGTTATGTTGTAGGGTTATTCATTTTTTCCTTGTCTTCTTCCCTCTCTTAGCTACGTTTATTAGCAATCCAGCTTTCTAAGTGAACGATAGTAAGGTGATTAACATTAATAATAAATATCACAACTCCCTTCAAATACATATTCTGTTTTGTAATCAAATAATTTATATTGGTTTTGATAATGAATACCGTGAGGGCTGTAATGATGTGAAAATGCTACTGCTGCTTTGTGTGTGTGTGTGTGTGTGTGTGTGTGTGTGTGTGTGTGTGTGTGTGGGTGGGTGGGTGGGTGGGTGGGTGGTTGCGCGCGCGCAGTATCTTCGTCTCCCATCTGTTATTTTAGGGATAAATCATTTAGGTTTCTGCAAGTATGAATATCAACAATGTAGGAAAACATATTACTACTTACCAAAAAGAAGACATGTTAAGGTGTAGGCAGGCACAATTAAAAGACACTTACGTAAAGCTTCATTACCAAAAGAGAAACACACACCATTTGTACACATCAGTAAGCTCACCTCTTGCACATGGCTGCCAGCTCCAAGGTGCTGGAGTCAGTAGTCTTGTGTAGAAGTGGTTTGCATGCTTATATGTATGAAATGTGTGTGTTTGTCTTTTGCTGATGAAAGCTGTGGCCAAAAGCTTTATGTAAGTGTCTTTTAATTGTGTGTGTTTGCAACTTAACTGTACGGTAAGTAGCAGTCTATCTTTTCCTGCGTTGTTCATTTAGATTTCTGGTTTTCATTTGTACATTCTATGCCATATATGAATTTTCCTCTTGGTCAAATCCATGTTGTAAATGACATTTATTGTTGGTAGTATACTGATTAATTGTGAATGAGGTTGTACGAGGGTAATCACAAAAGTAAGGTCTCCTGTTTTTTTATAATTACATAGACCTGTTTATTTCTACAATGGTTTACATCAGTTTACAGCTTGAACATTTAGCTATTTTTCGACATAATCACCATTTCTGCCGATGCATTTTTGTAGATGCTGTGGCAGTTTTTGTATGCCCATGTCATACCAGCTTTCCACCATGCTGTTCAGAAAGTTATGAACCTCTTCTTTCACCTTGTTGTCAGAGCTGAATTGCTGGGACCACAATTGATGCTGACAGGTACTGTGAGACTCTGAAAAAACTCAAACTGGCAATTCAGAACCGGAGAAGAGGAATGTTGAGCAAGGGTATACACATTCTCCATGACAACGCTCGCTCCTGCAACAGTTTCAGTGGAACATAATTGCCCACCCACCCTATAGTCCTGACTTGGCGCCCAGTGACTATCACCTGTTTCCTAGGTTAAAAGAACATTTGACCGGAAAGCGATTAAGCTTCGACGATGAGGTGAAAGAAGAGGTTCATAACTTTCTAAACAGCATGGTGGCGAGCTGGTATGACATGGGCATACTAAAACTGCCACAGCGTCTACAAAAATACATCGACAGAAATGGTGATCATGTCAAAAAATAGCTAAATGTTCAAGCTGTAAACTAATGTAAACCATTGTAGAAATAAACAGGTCTATGTACTTATAAAAAAAAAATAGGAGACCTTACTTTTGAGATTGCCCTCGTACATAGTGTGTATATTTCCATTGGGGAATGTCACATTAAGTATATATGTTATTTGGAGCAGAAAAGGCAGAGAGAAAATGACTGAATAACATGAAGGAGAAGTTAATATGTTTTTGTTGAAATTTATGGTATTTTATAATAGTGTGGTGCATGGCTAGTTGAACAGAGGTGCTTCATTAAATTAATATTGTAAGCAATGTGTGTAATTTTACCTTACTCAATGGTGAACTTATGGTGTCACAGTGTATAATAAATTAGTGTTTTATTGACATTTTTGATCATTTTTATTAACATTTATTATAGAATAAAATTTGCTATTAATTAATACAAAGTAACGTGTGACATACTGGAAACTAAATTTTACATTCATATAATCTTCTTTTTATGTTCACTGCATGAATCTTGCTGGTGCCTGCATGCTGCATTGCATGTTAAAAGGACTTCATTGTAAGTTTAATGCATTTTATTTTGGATTTATTACCATCTGGAAATATTTAATTTTTTTAATCAAAATACAATCATCTTTAACAGTTAAGTACTCATATCATGTGCTTCACCTGAGTAATATATTTTTTTTCTATGTTACTGGGACTAAGGTTTAGTTCTTCCTTAAGTAATGTTGTAGAAACATTTTCATTGGCATTTATTAGTGGAGTGGGATCTTTATTCTATGATTAGTGCATAGTAATATGGTGTCTAATTCATTTTTGTGCTGACGGCATCCCTATATTGGTAATATTAATCATGAAGATATTAACGGGTTACTTGTAGGAGATCGTGTTTTCTGTTTTTGGTGTCTTGACTAATAATCACCCTATCAATTGGCCAGTTTGGACACTTTAGTTATTTCATCCATCATAAATTAGACTATGTATCATGCCCCTTACAACATGTTGGTATCAGAGTAAAATTGTGATCAAACATCATGAGAAGTAGCACTTCTGGGACTCAGTACGATCAGATGGAGGGGACTCACAGATGTGATGGGCAACGTCTGTCAGTACATAAATGATAACAAAAACAATCAATTTTTGGCAAAATAATTTAATTGGGTTGATAAAAAATCTACTCACCAAGTGGCGGCAGAACACTTGCATAAAAGAAAGTTATAATTGAGGGAGCTTTTGGAGGCTGTGGTTCCTTTTTCAGGTAGACAGGTTGAAAGGAAAAGAAGAAGGATGAAGGAAAAGGATTGGACAGGTTTAGGAAAAGGAGGAGATTTCAGAAAAATCACCCAGAACCACAAGCCAAGGGAGACACAGGACGGGATAAGAAGGAAAGACTGACTGACTGGGGACTGCATCACACGAGAATTAAAAACCTGTGAGCTTAAAGCTGGAAGACAGGGTAATATGCAAGACAGGGATTACTACTTAATCATCATGCTTGAGTTAATAAGAGTGAAAAGCTAAGTGCATTGTACATAAGAGTTGGGAGAGGAGCAGTGAAAAATACATGAGTAAGAGAATGAAAGATATAGAAAACTAAAATGGAGTGAATAAAAGAGTAGTTACTGTGAAGAAATGCTGAGACAGAAGAAATTAAATTAAATTAAGGCCAGATGGGTGGTGAGAACCAAGGACATGTTGTAGTGCTAGTTCCCACGTGCGGAGTTCTGAGAAACTGGTGTCTGGGGGAAGAACCCAGATGGCGCATGTGATGAAACAGGCATTGAAATAATGATTGTCATGTTGTAGAGCATGCTCTGCAACAGGATATTGCGTGTTGCCCATATACACCCTCTGCTTGTGCTCCTTCACCCTAATTGATAATTTGGTGGTAGTCATGCTGATGTAAAAGGCTGAATAGTTTTATAACAGGTTGTATATCACGTGTTGTTTCACAGGTGACTCTACCTTAGATAGTATATGTTTTTCCAGTTACAGGGCTGGTATAGGCGGTAGTAGGAGAGTGCATAGGGTAACACTTGCAGAAGAGACCGTCACAGGGGTAGGAGCCAAAGGGTAGGGAGATGGGTGCAGAAGGAGCATAGGGTCTGACAAGAATATTGCAGAGATTGCGAGGGCGACGTAAACCTGTTCCAAGTGTGGTGGGTAAAATCTCAGAATGGCTTTCATTTCAGGGCATGATTTTAGGAAGTTATGACCTTGTTGCTGATTAATACATTCCAGACCAGGATTTTATACTTCCAACAATTAATTCATTCCTCTGCCATCCTTTTCACGGATCACTTGGAGGGGGCTTTCCTGGGATCCACAAGTCTTCAGCCCTTGGTTTGGTTTAGATACATTGATGACATCTTTACCATATGGACTCATGGTGAGGCTGACCTGTTAAAATTCATGAAATCTCTTAATAACTCACTGAAGGCCACGTACACTCTTCTGTCCACATTAAACCTACTAACAGACAACACTACTTACATTTTTACAGTCAGCATCCTTTCCATGTCAAACGTTCCATTCTGTACTGCCTTGGCATTCAGGGCAAACATATTTGTTCGGATGCAAACTATTTACAGCAATGCACCACCATTCTCACTTCAGCCTTCACTGGATGTAATTAGTCCTCCAGTCCAGTTCAAAAGATGATTTGCTGGGCCATCACATCCAATCTTGGTATTGCTGATCCCTCCAAGAAACAACTTCGGAGCACACCACTGGCGATTCAGTATTATCCTGGTCTGGAATGTATTAATCAGCTACTTCATAAGTCTATGACTTCCTAAAACCATGCCCTGGAGAGAGATCCATTCCGTCTGAGATTTTACCCACCACACCTAGAATAGCGTTTTGTTACTCTCCCAATCTCTGCAATATTCTTGTCACACCCTATGCTGCCCCTGCATCCATCTCCCTACCCTATGGACCATCCCCACTGAGTGACTTGCCCCATGCATCCTCCTACCACCACTTATACCAGCCCTGTAACTAACAAAACATGTACTATCAAAGGGAGAGCCACCTGTGAAATGACACATCATATACCAGCTGTTATGTAAACACTGCTCAGCCTTTTACATCGGCATGACTACCACCAATACGATGAATGAGCATAGGCAGAGGGTGTATACTGGCAACACAATATTCTGTTGCAGAGCAAGCTCTACAACATGACATTTGTGATCTCAGTGCCTGTTTCATCACATGCACCCTCTGGATCCTTCCCCCAGACACCAGTTCCTCAGAACTCTGTAGGCTGGAACTAGTGCTACAACATGTCCTTGGTTCTCGCCACCCACCTGTCCTTATTTTAGTTAATTTGTCCTGTCTCGGCATTTCTTCACAGTAACTACTCTTTTCTTCACTGTGTTTTAGTTTCCTACGTCTTTCATTGTCTTACCCATGTATTTTTCAACACCCCCTCCCACCTCTCTTATGCACAATGCACTTAGCTTTTCATACTTACCAACTCATACATGATGTTTAAGCAGTAATCTCTGTCTTGCATATTATCTTGTCTTCCACCTATAAGTTATCAGGTTTTCAAAACTCGTCTGATGCAGTCACCACTATCAGTCTTTCCTTCTTATGCTGTACGGTAAGTCTCCTTTGACCTGCGGTTCCGGGTGACTTTCCCGAAATCTACCCCTTTTTGTAGACTTGTCGAGTCCTTTTCCTTCACCCTTTTTCCTTCCCTTTCAACCCTTCTGTCTGAAGAAGGTGCCACAGGCTCCAAAATCTTACCAAATTTTAACTTTCATTTACGTGTGTGTTCTGCTGCCACTTGTTGAGTACATTTTTTTATCTGTAAATTATTTAGTACATAAAATGAATAAGTTTCTATTACAGGCTGCAATTAGAGCAAATTCAGTGACAAAAATATTGTTTTTATGGGCTTGGAGACTGTCTTAATATTTGAGAAAGAGTCTGGGAGTGTTTCATTTGGAGTAGTTTCATTGGCATATGTAGAAGGATATTGGCTCCATTAGAAACTGGAGCAAGCATCAGAAAGTGGAAGACATAGTGGTAAAACAACCAAGTATTAGTGTAAATTTATGATAGGAGTCGGCACAAAGTATGGGCCTAGAAAATAATACAGTTTATTTATAAAAGGGAAGAGAAATTAGCATTACGCATATCAAGAACTTCTAGAACAACTATTTCAAAATTAAAGTGGCTCAGAGCAAATACAGTGTTAAGATGTGGATAATAAAATTAATATTTTTATGTAACACAATGGCAATTAAAGAAACAGCAAACTGAAGAAATAGGCTGAAAGTATTTGAAGCAAACAAATAGTGGAAGTGCTTTACAGACGTATAGTGGGGGATCCCAAGACCTAAGTAAACAAAACTCGAAAGTGTCTTTGGCAATAACAATATATATACACACACACACACACACACACACACACACACACACACACACACACACACACACGACCACTGTCATCTTTGAACACTGAAGCCAGACTAAGGTTACTAGTGATCTCAGCTGGGGTGGGTAGTAGGGTTAGAGAAGTAGTGTGATGTGAGAACGGAAGGACAGCAGTGCAGAGGTGGAAAAAGATACTGTAGTGCTGTCTGTGGAATTGTGCAGGGATATGAAGGAAACAGGACGATGGGCTGCTAGGTGGAGGATCAGGAGGCTCTGCTGAGAAGAAAAAAGGGAGAGGAGAGGAGAGAAGGTGAAAGAACTGTGCAGGTGCACTGCAAACGTAGAAGTCAAGTGTGATGCTGGAATGAGAGCAGGGAAGGTGATAGAGGAAAGTGGAGGACAGGGATAACCAATGTTTAAGGCCAGAGGGGTTACAGGAACAAAGGAAATGATGCGGGAAGAGTGCCCACCTGCATAATTAGGAAGTCATGTTGATGGGAAGAATCCAGATAGTACAGGCTCTGAAGCAGTTGTTAAAATCAAGCATCCCATGTTGCTCTACATGCTCAGCAAGTGAGAGGTCCAGCTGTCTTAGTGATAGTTGAGCGGTGACCATTCAGGTGGATAGACAGCTTATTAGTGGTCATGCACACACATACAATTACGCCCAGTAGCTGCAATTAAGTTGGCAAACCACTTTTCTGCTGGCAAACCGCTTTTCTGCTTACAAACATAGCTGTGCCTTTGATGGAGTGTGAAATGCTTGGACAGGACATGTTGATTGTGCAATGCAACACTGTGTGCTTGACTGCAGCAAATGATTCACAGCCCATGCCATCTGGATTATTTCCACAAACACCAGTTTTTCTGAATCACGCAGCCGGGAATGATCCTTCTAATAAATCATTCATTCCCATTATGAGTCATTGACAGTTAATTAGCTGCTATCAGTGTACCTAATTCATTGGCTTGACTCATTGTAATATATGAGGGGTTGGTCATGCACCATTGCTAGAAGCCCATACATTAAACCCAGAATTAATCCTTCACCATTTTAAGCAAAATATATGTAAATAAGAAAAAGTGGCTGGATAAATCCCATAGAACTAATGAGATTACGGAACTAGACAGTTACAGTTTAAACAAAATAAATGTTCTTTAACCAAAATTTTTGCATATGAGAATGGTGTCCTCACACAGGTTACACATTCAAAGGGAAAACAATTAAACAATAATTAATGTATGTATGTAGGTAGGTATGTAGGTAGGTGGGTAGGTAGCAGGTGGTGAGGTAGCACTGCAAGCGTCACATAGAGTACAGAAAATGTGCAAGCAAAGTTCATTTAACTGCACAAAAAAAAAAAAAAAAAAAAAAAAAAAAAAAAAAAAAAAAAAAAAAAAAAAAAAAAACAGAAAATACTCAGTAAGAAAGTGTAATTCCCCACTATCAGTTGTGATGGAAACTACAGTTCTTTTATTCTAAATAACGACTGCGAGGAAATAATGCAAATTAAAAAAAAAAATTATGCAACAAGTCCGTTACACATGAATATGAACATAAAATGCAGAAAATAATTGCAGCTCACAGCTGTCTCAAATAACCTTAAACAAAATTGAAGTTCATACAGTTGCGCAAAATCAGTCACTGCCTGTAACTCTTGCTCACAAAATCATACTTAAGAGGAGACCCCACGATCAAATGTCAGTCCACAGAAGCAGTCAAATTCACATTTCAAAAATTCTTGAGAAAATTGACTTTGCAGTTTTCTGAGTGTCTTTAATACCCTGAAGCAGGGTTGGTTGGGTTTTTTTACAGGTCGCATGCTTCTGTACAGGAATGTAGAATCCTCGCATGGCATGAGGGAGGCACAAGTTCAATTCCCAGCTTAGGTAAATTTTTAAGCAAAGAGCATTCAGTGAGCATTTCTGTGAAGAGTAAAATACATGAAGATGAAAATAAACTTCTAATTTAAACAATCTTTTATAAACATCAGTGATTAAGGAGTTACATTTGCAGTTAAAACTGGATTTTTGTGTGCTTTGCAATGAGAAATAAAAAATATGTGAATTTTTGATAAAAATTACAGTTAGATCTTAAGTAGCATATATTTGATGAATTTTATATTTGAATGACATAGGTATTCGAATGAACAAAAAAGATTATTAAAATAAAAACAAAAAAAAAAAACCCCTGATTTAGTCTCAAACCAGTAATTTGGCAGTTGCCATTCTCAAGTGGTACCGATTCTGTTTTCTTTTTTTCTGTCTTTCCTTTTTTTTCTCTATATATTTTATGCTTTGTAACAATTCTACATCTACATTGATACTCTGCAGGGTAAGGTGGGTGGCGGAGGATACCCTGTACCACTAGTCATTCCCCCTCCTGTTCCACTCGCAAATAGAGCTAGGGAAAGAAACAACTGTCTGTAGGCCTCTGTATGAGCCCTAATCTCTTGTGTCTTATCTCTGTGGTCCTTACGCGTGATGTATTTTGACAAGAGCAGAATCTTTCATCAGTCAGCTTCAAATGCTGGTTCTCCATATTTTCTGAATGGTATGTATGAAGATGGTGTCTGTTCTTTCAGACATGTCCGAAAGAACAGATAACATCGGTGACCGTGCAGCTTATTAGAATGAATTTACAATTAAATCAGTACAATGAAATGAATACCCTTAACTGCATACAGGCATTGATATACATCAACATTGACAGTTGAAAATGTGTGCCACGACAGGGACTCAAACTCAGGATCTTCTGCTTACTTGGCAGACGCTCTATCCATCTGAGCCACCGAGGACATAGAGGATAGTGCGACTGCAGGGACTTACCTGTCGCATGCCTCCCATGAGACCCATATTCCTAACTTTTTGTCCCGCACTATATTCATAGTGCCCCCTGCCCCGCCCATTACACTCATTACTCGCGGCTTTACCAATTCCCGTAAGAATTTGGGGAATGTGTGTGGCAAATGGCCGGTGAACCTTAACTGTACTTATGTTAACTATATATCGGATTTTTTAGACATGTCTGAAAGAACAGATACCACCTTTATTTATTTATTTATTTATTTACCAAATGAAAGTGCTGGCAGGTCGACAGACACACAAACATACACCCAAAATTCTAGCTTTCGCAACCAACGGTTGCTTCATCAGGAAAGAGGGAAGGAGAGGGAAAGATGAAAGGATGTGGGTTTTAAGGGAGAGGGTAAGGAGTCATTCCAATCCCGGGAGCGGAAAGATTTACCTTGGGGGCAAAAAGGACAGGTATACACTCGTGCGCGCACACACACACACACACACACACACACACACACACACACACACACACACACACACACACATATCCATCCGCACATACACAGACACGAGCAGACATTTGTAAAGGCAAAGAGTTCGGGCAGAGCTGTCAGTCAAGGCGGAAGTACAGAGGCAAAGATGTTGAAAGACAGGTGAGGTACGAGCGGCGGCAACTTGAAATTAGCGGGGGTTGAGGCCTGGCGGATAACGAGAGGAGAGGATATACTGAAGGGCAAGTTCCCATCTCCGGAGTTCTGACAGGTTGGTGTTAGTGGGAAGTATCCAGATAACCCGGACGGTGTAACACTGTGCCAAGATGTGCTGGCCGTGCACCAAGGCATGTTTAGCCACAGGGTGGTGATCCTCATTACCAACAAACACTGTCTGCCTGTGTCCATTCATGCGAATGGACAGTTTGTTGCTGGTCATTCCCACATAGAATGCATCACAGTGTAGGCAGGTCAGTTGGTAGATCACGTGGGTGCTTTCACACGTGGCTCTGCCTTTGATCGTGTACACCTTCCGGGTTACAGGACTGGAGTAGGTGGTGGTGGGAGGGTGCTTGGGACAGGTTTTACAGCGGGGGCAGTTACAAGGGTAGGAGCCAGAGCGTAGGGAAAGTGGTTTGGGGATTTCATAGGGATGAACTAACAGGTTACGAAGGTTAGATGGACGGCGGAAAGACACTCTTGGTGGAGTGGGGAGGATTTAATGAAGGATGGATCTCATTTCAGGGTAGGATTTGAGGAAGTCGTATCCCTGCTGGAGAGCCACATTCAGAGTCTGATCCAGTCCCGGAAAGTATCCTGTCACAAATGGGGCACTTTTGTGGTTCTTCTGTGGGAGGTTCTGGGTTTGAGGGGATGAGGAAGTGGCTCTGGTTATTTGCTTCTGTACCAGCTCGGGAGGATAGTTGCGGGATGCTAAAGCTGTTTTCAGGTTGTTGGTGTAATGGTTCAGTGATTCAGGACTGGTGCAGATTCATTTGCCACGAAGACCTAGGCTGTAGGGAAGGGACCGTTCGCTGTGGAATGGGTGGCAGCTGTCATAATGGAGGTACTGTTGCTTGTTGGTGGGTTTGATGTGGACGGACGTGTGAAGCTGGCCATTGGCCAGATGGAGGTCATGTCAAGGAAAGTGGCATGGGATTTGGAGTAGGACCAGGTGAATCTGATGTTACCAAAGGCGTTGACGTTGGAGAGGAAATTCTGGAGTTCTTCTTCACTGTGAGTCCAGATCATGAAGATGTCATCAATAAATCTGTACCAAACTTTGGGTTTGTACGCCTGGGTAACCAAGAAGACTTCCTCTAAGCGACCCATGAATAGGTTGGCGTACAAAGGGGCCACCCTGGTAGCCATGGCTGTTCCCTTTAATTGTTGGTATGTCTGGCCTTCAAAAGTGAAGAAATTGTGGGTCAGGATGAAGCTGGCTAAGGTAATGAGGAAAGAGGTTTTTGGTAGGGTGGCAGGTGATCGGCGTGAAAGGAAGTGCTCCATCGCAGTGAGGCCCTGGACGTGCGGAATATTTGTGTATAAGGAAGTGGCATCAATGGTTACAAGTATGGTTTCCGGGGGTAAAAGATTGGGTAAGGATTCCAGGCGTTCAAGAAAGTGGTTGGTGTCTTTGATGAAGGATGGGAGACTGCATGTAATGGGTTGAAGGTGTTGATCTACGTAGGCAGAGATACGCTCTGTGGGGGCTTGGTAACCATCTGCAATGGGGCGGCCGGGATGGTTGGGTTTATGAATTTTGGGAAGAAGGTAGAAGGTAGGGGTGCGGGGTGTAGGTGGGGTCAGGAGGTTGATGGAGTCAGGTGAAAGGTTTTGTAGGGGGCCTAAGGTTCTGAGGATTCCTTGAAGCTCCGCGTGGACATCAGGAATGGGATTACCTTGGTAAACTTTGTATGTGGTGTTGTCTGAAAGCTGACGCAGTCCCTCAGCCACATACTCCCGACGATCTAGTACCACGGTCGTGGAACCCTTGTCCGCCGGAAGAATGACGATGGATCGGTCAGCCTTCAGATCACGGATAGCTTGGGCATCAGCAGTGGTGATGTTGGGAGTAGGATTAACGTTTTTTAAGAAGGATTGATAGGCAAGGCTGGAAGTAAGAAATTCCTGGAAGGTTTGGAGAGGGTGATTTTGAGGAAGAGGAGGTGGGTCCAGCTGTGACGGAGGACGGAACTGTTCCAGGCAGGGTTCAAATTGGATAGTGTCTTGGGGAGTTGGAACATTAGGAGTAGGATTAGGATCATTTTTCTTTGTGGCAAAGTGATACTTCCAGCAGAGAGTACGAGTGTAGGACAGTACATGGGTACCAGGGTGGCCCCCCCTCATATGCCAACCTGTTCATGGGTCGCTTAGAGGAAGCCTTCTTGGTTATCCAGGCCTGCACACCCAAAGTTTGGTACAGATTTATTGATGACATCTTCATGATCTGGACTCACAGTGAAGAAGAACTCCAGAATTTCCTCGCCAACCTCAATTCCTTTGGTTCCATCAGATTCACCTGGTCCTACTCCAAATCCCATGCCACTTTCCTTGACGTTGACCTCCATCTGTCCAATGGCCAGCTTCACACGTCCGTCCATATCAAACCCACCAACAAGCAACAGTACCTCCATTATGACAGCTGCCACCCATTCCACATCAAACGGTCCCTTCCCTACAGCCTAGGTCTTCGTGGCAAACGAATCTGCTCCAGTCCTGAATCCCTGAACCATTACACTAACAACCTGAAAACAGCTTTAGCATCCCGCAACTACCCTCCCGACCTGGTGCAGAAGCAAATAACCAGAGCCACTTCCTCATCCCCTCAAACCCAGAACCTCCCACAGAAGAACCACAAAAGTGCCCCATTTGTGACAGGATACTTTCCGGGACTGGATCAGACTCTGAATGTGGCTCTCCAGCAGGGATACGACTTCCTCAAATCCTGCCCTGAAATGAGATCCATCCTTCATTAAATCCTCCACACTCCACCAAGAGTGTCTTTCCGCTGTCCACCTAACCTTCGTAACCTGTTAGTTCATCCCTATGAAATCCCCAAACCACTTTCCCTACGCTCTGGCTCCTACCTTTGTAACCGCCCCCGCTGTAAAACCTGTCCCATGCACCCTCCCACCACCACCTACTCCAGTCCTGTAACCCGGAAGGTGTACACGATCAAAGGCAGAGCCACGTGTGAAAGCACCCACGTGATTTACCAACTGACCTGCCTACACTGTGAAGCTTTCTATGTGGGAATGACCAGCAACAAACTGTCCACTCGCATGAATGGACACAGGCAGACAGTGTTTGTTGGTAATGAGGATCACCACCCTGTGGCTAAACATGCCTTGGTGCACGGCCAGCACATCTTGGCACAGTGTTACACCGTCCGGGTTATCTGGGTACTTCCCACTAACACCAACCTGTCAGAACTCCGGAGATGGGAACTTGCCCTTCAGTATATCCTCTCCTCTCGTTATCCGCCAGGCCTCAACCTCCGCTAATTTCAAGTTGCTGCCCCTCATACCTCGCCTGTCTTTCAACATCTTTGCCTCTGTACTTCCGCCTCGACTGACATCTCTGCCCGAACTCTTTGCCTTTACAGATGTCTGCTCGTGTCTGTGTATGTGCGGATGGATGTGTGTGTGTGTGTGTGTGTGTGTGTGTGTGCGAGTGTATACCTATCCTTTTTTCCCCCAAGGTAAGTCATTCCGCTCCCGGGATTGGAATGACTCCTTACCCTCTCCCTTGAAACCCACATCCTTTCATCTTTCCCTCTCCTTCCCTCTTTCCTGACGAAGCAACCGTTGGTTGCGAAAGCTAGAATTTTGTGTGTATGATTGTGTTTGTTTGTGTGTCTATCGACCTGCCAGCGCTTTCATATGGTAAGTCACATCATCTTTGTGTGTGTGTGTATATATAAAGATTATAATAGAGGGAAACATTCCACGTAGGAAAAATATATCTAAAAACAAAGATGATGTGACTTACCAAATGGAAGTGCTGGCAGGTCGAGAGACGCACAAACATACACACAAAATTCAAGCTTTCGCAACAAACTGTTGCCTCATCAGGAAAGAGGGAAGGAGAGGGAAAGACGAAAGGATGCGGGTTTTAAGGGAGAGGGTAAGGAGTCATTCCAATCCCGGGAGCAGAAAGACTTACCTTAGGGGGAAAAAAGGACGGGACCCCCTGCGGGTTCGGGGGTAAGAATAGGCCTGCGGTATTCCTGCCTGTCGTAAGAGGTGACTAAAAGGAGTCTCAAACGTTTTGGCCTTAATGTGATGGTCCCCTAAGGGGTTTGACCACTACCTTTCCATATTTTCTGTTAGTGCGTACCATTTGGGGAAGGACACCTTACGTGGTGTATTATATATCCATCTTGCCCTAAGATCTGGCACACCCAATATTGTCATGGAGTTGCCCTTACACCGTGCTTCCAGCCACATCAGCTGCTGTGTGTTCCGGTCAGCATACATGCCCTCCATTATGAACCTCCATCTTTGCCCTCCTGACACATATGGATATTCGACACCCGACATCCAGCATGGTAGCCAGTCCGTTGTGGTGGGGTCGTCGTGTACCCTCTTGGTGGTAGCCCCCTGACTACACAGGGATCGCACTGCTGATGCCTGAGCTGCTACCTCCCCATGTATGCCGAGGAGTAGATGCCTGTCCCTCTGGGGCATCGGGACTCCCAGCAAAGGCCATCCTGCCAGGTGGTCTTTGCTGTGGCTGGGTGGCACCCGTGGGGAGACCCCTGGTCGGAGTGGGTGGCATCAGGGCGGATGACCCGCAATGAAGCGTGGTACATCATCTCTCGCTGGTGGGCCTCCACCGGCTGTCTCTAAGTGATCGAGGTCTAACCTCAACGGCAAGCAATTCAATCTAAGATCGTTTCCCTCCCTGGCCACTCCATGGGAGCATGGCTAAAGACAGCAGTGGAGATTATTCACCCCGGTACCTTGTCTGTACGTGGGTCGATGGTGAATCTTTTATGCAAACTAAGCCTCAGTTTTTTGTGGAGCATTTAGAGGACAAGTTCGGGGAGGTGGAGGGCTTGTCCAAAATGCGCGCTGGGTCGGTTCTCATCAAAACAGCATCCTCTGCCCAGTCACGGAGGTTGCTCACTTGTGACAAGTTGGGTGATGTTTCCGTCACCATCACTCCCCATAAAAGTTTAAACATGGTCCAGGGTATTATATTCCACAGGGATCTTCTTCTGCAGTCCGACAATGAACTACGCGCCAACCTAGAACGACGAGGTGTTCACTTCGTCCGACGCGTCCATCGGGGTCCGAGGGATAATCAGGTAGCCACTGGTGCCTTCATCTTAGCCTTTGAGGGTGATGTCTTACCCGAAAAGGTTAAGGTGATGGTTTACCGTTGTGATGTGAAGCCATATATCCCTCCTCCGATGCGGTGTTTTAAATGCTGGAAGTTCGGACACGTCATCTCGCTGTACTTCCAGCATCACATGTCGGGGTTGTGGACGTCCTTCGCATCCTGATACTCCATGTGCCCTGCCTCCTATCTGTGTTAACTGCGGAGAACACCATTCCCCCTGCTCGCCGGACTGTAGGATATTCCAGAAAGAAAGGAAGATAATGGAATATAAGACCCTGGACCGCCTGACCTACCCCGAGGCTAGACGGAAATACGAGCGGCTGCATCCTGTGGCAATGACATCAACCTACACCGCTGCTGCAACGACGGTTCTCCCATCATCTCGAATTGGCTCTAAGATCGGTCAGCATCCACCAGCCCCCTTGCTTGTGGGGGGCACTTCACAACCTGTTACTCCTGCTCCAACTACTTCAGGAGCAACACCTCCGCCAACAATCGGGGACATCAGTTCCCCCTTCCCAGCCGGAGAAGCGTAAGACTTCTTCGGCTACTCTCGTAAGGAAGGGGTCCCTTGGGGACCTCCCTTCGCAAGTTCTGACCAGCGGCACAGCAGACACCCGCAAGTGGCTCAAACAAGCACCGGTCCCTGGTCGTAGGGCCTCACGGTCGTCGTCCGTCCCTGAGGCTGACCCTGTGAAGCCCTCCAAGCCTGAACCACCGAAGGCACAACGAGGGAAACAGAAACAGAAGAACGTCCCCAAGAATACCGACATTGCGGTGGCACCCGTCCCGCCGCTTCTTACAAGCTCTGCGTCTGAGCACGAGGTGGAGATACTGGCGTCCGCTGATGACCTCGATCTCGCTGGTCCCTCAGACGCCATGGATAGCACTTGCATGGGTGCTCCATCGGAGGCAGCAGGTGACCCAGCGGCGTAATCTGCCTTCCCAGTCCCGTCGTGCCTTTCACAGGCACAGAAAGTACCATCCTCCAGTGGAACTGCAGCGGTTTCTTCCACCATCTCGCTGAGCTCCGGCAGCTTATCAGCCTTCACCCTTTCCTCTGCATTGCTCTTCAGGAAACTTGGTTTCCAGTGATGCGTACCCCCGCCCTCCGAGGCTATCGGGGTTATTATAAGAACAGGGCAGCTTATGAAAGGGTGTCTGGTGGCGTCTGCATCTATGTCCTTAACTCTCTTCACAGCGAGTCTGTCCCTCTACAAACACCTTTAGAGGCTGTCGCTGTAGGGTGTGGACGCCACAGGCTATTACCGTCTGCAGTCTTTACCTTCCACCGGATGGTGATGTCACGCAGCATGAGCTGGCTGCACTGCTAGCACAATTGCCGTCACCTTTCTTCTTACTGGGCAACTTCAATGCCCATAACCCTCTGTGGGGTGGGTCAGTGGCAACAGGTCGAGGTGCCACTATTGAGCATTTATTGGAACAGCTCGATCTTTCACTCTTAAATGATGGCTCCTTCACACACTTCAGCATGGCGCACGGCACGTACTCCGCCATCGACCTTTCGATCTGTAGCCCTCGCCTCTTACCGTCTGTCCACTGGAGTGTGCATGACGACCTGTGTGGCAGTGACCACTTTCCGATCCTTCTGTCACTGCCACAACGTCACTCTTCTGGGCGCCCCAGCAGATGAGCTATGAATAAGGCTGACTGGGATTTGTTTTCCTCCACTGCCGCTATTGAGCCTCTCTCTAGTGCTGACATTGATGCGGTGTTTCAATCGGTCACCACCGGCATCGTTACTGCCGCCGAATTTGCCATTCCCCGTTCTTCTGGGTCCCCTTGGCAGAGGGCTGTGCCTTGGTGGTCGCCTGAGATCGCTGAAGCGATTAAAGATTGCCGGCGGGCGCTCCAGCGTCACAAGCGACATCCCTCCATAGACCACCTTATCGCCTTCAAACGGCTGCGTGCGCAGGCCCGCCTCCTTATCTGCCAAGGCAAGAAGGAGTGCTGGGAGCGGTATGTGTCCACCATTGGCCTCCATGTCACTCCATCGCAGGTCTGGGCCAAGATTCGACACGTCTACGGCTATCGGAACCCTGCCAGCGTCCCTGCACTCTCACTGAATGGAGCAGTTTGTACTGACTCCGACGTCATTGCAAACAGCTTGGCAGAGCATTTTGTTATGAGTTCCGCTTCTGCGAATTACCCCAGGCCTTCTGCTCCATTAAACAGGGGATGGAACGTCGGAGCCTTTCTTTTCGCACCCACACTTCTGAATCCTACAATGCTCCGTTCAGTGAGTGGGAATTTCACAGTGCCCTTGCCGCTTGCCCTGATACCGCTCCCGGGCCCGATCACATCCACTGTCAGATGCTGAAACACTTTCAGTGGACTGCAAGCGACGCCTCTTCGACCTTTACAACTGTCTCTGGCTCGAGGGTGAGTTTCCGTCGCAATGGCGGGAAAGCATTGTCATCCCCGTTTTGAAACCGGGCAAGAGCCCTTTGGAGGTGGACAGCTACCGCCCCATTAGCCTCACCAACGTTCTTTGCAAGCTTCTCGAACGGATGGTGAGCCGGCGCTTGAATTGGGTACTGGAGTCTCGGGGCCGTCTGGCTCCGTCTCAGGGTGGGTTCCGTAAAGGCCGCTCCGCCGCCGACAGTCTGGTGAGCCTGGAGTCGGCCATCCGTACTGCCTTTGCCGGCCGTCAGCACCTGGTCGCTGTCTTTTTCGACATGCGGAAGGCGTACAATACGACATGGCGTCATCACATCCTTTCTACGCTTCATGGGTGGGGTCTTCGGGGCCCTCTGCCGATCTTTATCCGCAGTTTCCTGTCGTATCGTACCTTCCGCGTGCAAGTCGCAGCCTCATATAGTTCCTCCCACGTCCAGGAGAACGGCGTGCCGCAGGGTTCTGTTTTAAGTGTCTGCCTGTTTTTAATAGCCATTAACGGGCTCGCTGCGGCCGTGGGAAGTTCTGTCTCCGCTTCCCTGTATGCTGATGACTTCTGCCTTTACTACAGGTCTATTGGCATTGCAGCTGCTGAACGTCAGCTACAGGGCGCAATCTGCAAGGCGCGGTCTTGGGCTGTAGCTCATGGGTTCCAGTTTTCGGCAGCCAAGACCTGCGTTATGCATTTATGCCGGCGACGTACTGTCCACCCGGAGCCGCAGCTTTCTCTTAACGGCGAACTTCTTTCAGTGGTGGAATCACACAGGTTTTTGGGGGTGGTTTTCGATGCCTGGTTGACTTGGCTGCCTCATATCCGGCAGCTCAAACAGGCGTGTTGGCGGCATCTCAATGCTAAACTTCCAACACCCTACCATACACCACAGTATCATCAGCAAACAAGTGCAGATTGCTGCTCACCCTGTTTGCCAAATCATTTATTTATATAGAGAACAACAGCAGTCCTATTGCACTTCCCTGGGGCACTCCTGACAATACCTTTGTCTCTAGTGAACACTTGCCATGAGGACAACATAGTGGGTTCTGCTATTTAAGAAGTCTTCAATCCACTCACATATCTGCGAATTTATTCCCTTTGCTTGTACCTTCGTTAACAACCCTCAGTGGGGCACCGTGTCAAATGCCTTCTGGAAATATAGAAATATGCAATCTGCCTGTTGCTCTTCATCCATAGTTCGCAGTATATCATGTGAGAAAAGGGCAAGCTGAGCTTCACATGAGTGATGCTTTCTAAAAACATGCTGATGCGTGGGCATAAGCTTCTCAGTCTTCAGAAAGTTTATTACAATTGAACTGAGAATACATTCAAGGATTCTGCATGAAACAGAAGTTAGGGATATTCGTTTGTAATTTTGTGGGTCCATCCTTTTACCTTTTTTATATACTGGAATTAACTGTGCTTTTTTTCCACTAGCTTGGGACTTTGTGCTGGGCAAGAGATTCACAATAAATGCAAGCTAGGTAAGGCGCCAATACCATAGAGTACTCTTTGTAAAATCAAACTGGGATTCTATCCAGACCTGGTTATTTATTTGTTTTCAAATCTTTAAGTTGCTTCTCTATACCAGGTTTGGTTATTTCCCTGTTGTCCATACGGGAGTCTGTCTGATGGTCAATGATGGTATGTGTGTACGGTTTTCCTGTGTGAATGATTTCTTGAATGTTAAATTTAAAACTTCGGCTTTCATTTTGCTATCTTCAACAGCCACACCAGACTGGTCAACAAAGGACTAAATGGAAGTCTTAGACCCGCTTACCGATTTTACATAAGACCAGAATTTTCCTCTGCCTCATCTTTTCTAAGGTGTGTGACGGTGGTAGTTGTTTGCTTCATGCATAGATCTTTTCATAGGCCCACAAATCTCTGCTAACCTTCGCTAGTTGTCATTTGTGCATCCGCTTTTGAACCTAAAGTGCAACAGCCCCTGCTTCCTCAGCATGTGACAAGTTTCATTATTGAACTATGGTGGGTCTTTTCCATCCGTTATCCACTTACTAGGCACGTAACCCTCCAGACCACAATTTAAAATCTGCTTAAACTTTGCCCATAATTCCTCTGCATCCATCTTACTGGTACTAAGTGATGCCAAATCACTATCTGAGTAAGATGTTAATAACTGCTTATCTGCTCTATCTAGCAGAAATACTCTCCTGGCCTTCTTAACCAATTTATTAACTTCCATAATCGTAGTTGCTATAATGACATTGTGATCACTGATCCCAATTTCTATACTGACATTGTCAGTAAGGTCCAGCCTATTTGTAGCTACAAAGTCTAATATACTTCCACAGCATGTGGGCTGTCGAGCTAGCTGCTCAAGACAATTTTCAGAAAATGTGTTCAAAAGTAGGAGGTATGTCCACAAAGTAAGTTCAGTTTGGTTATATAAAACAAACGTGTACAGATACAGAAAAAATATTTATTGCACAAAAATCTAAAACTATTAAATTACTTTTCTACATAACTTCTGAAATTTTGTAGCCACTTGTTAGTGTGTGGCACAAAATTTTGTATGCCTTCTACATAGAAGGTTGCCACCTGTGTGTTTAACCATGTGGTGACATGTTCTTTCAGCTCATCATCATCGTTGAAGTGTTGACCACCAAGGACAGATTTTAGGTGTAAGAAGAGATGAAAGTCGCTAGGAGCAAGGTCCAGCTGTACGGCGGATGATCAAATGTGTCCCAGTGAAATTCCTGTAAGAGTTGTTTGGTCACATTCACTGTGTAAGGTTGGGCATTATCATGGAAAAAACAACACCTTTTGACAGTAATCCTCAGTGCTCGTTCTGTATTGCGTGGCGCAATTTCTTAATGGTCTCACAGTAACCATGTGCATTGATTATTTGGCCTTGTGGTAAGAAATCAATCATCAAAATGCCTTATCTGTCCCAAAAAATGGTGCACATGACTTTTCGAGGTGTCCATATTTGCATCCTTCGTTGGGGATGAAGTGTGCCTCCATTCCACTGATGGCCGTTTTGCTTCAAGGGTGTCGTGCGATACCCAAGTTTCGTGCCCTGTGACTATCCGAGAAAGAAAACCATCACCTTCTTCATTGTAACGTGTCAAAAATTAAAGTGCACTGCCCGTCCCTTGTTTTTTGTATTGTGCAGTAAGAATTTTGGGTACCCAACATGAGCAAAGTTTCCGAAATTTCAGTTTTTCAGTAACAATTTCACGACTTAGTGATAGTGAGATTTACAGAACTTCTATAGCGAGGGCATTAAGTGTAAACTTACAGTTGTGCTTGATCTTCTCTTCAATTGTGTTAACCAGTTCATCAGTAACCACAGACGGGCGACCACTTCTTTCTTTATCGTGCACTTGATCACGTCCTTCATTGAACAGTCTGACCCATCTTCTAACCATTGAATCACTCATAGCATTTTTTCCGTAAACCTCGCAGATTTGCCAATGAATTTCCTTTGGTTTAACTTTCTTTGCATTTAGAAAACGAATCACGGATCTGATTTCACTTGCAGCGGCATTTTCAATTATGGCTGACATTATAAAGAAGCACTACAGAACACACGTTGGCAGCAGCGATCTGAAAATGGCATACATATCTTCTCCTTGAGTCAGAGTTACTGCTGCGCATGCGCAGAACTGCGATCATTGCGCTGACGCGGATATAAATAGGAACGGAACGTACTTTGTGGATGGCCCTTGTATTTCGCATGATTGTCTGGCTGTAACACCCCCCCCCCCCCACACACACACACACACACACAAACACAAAGGGTTCATTGACATCCCAGTCTATACTCGGCAGGTTTAAGTCACCTCCAACTAGCATTGCGTGATCTGGTTATTTACATGCTGTTGACTGTGGACTTTCTTTCAATGACTCTAAAGCTGTCGCAGCGGAATTGGGTGGCCTGTAAAAGGATCCACCAATTAACCTGATTTCACCAACACTCTTATATGTGACCAGAGAACTTCACTGTCACACTCAACTTTGACTTCAATAGAGAGAATCTATTTTTGTCAACTGCAGTGAACACTCCCCCTCTTATGGCCTCCAATTTGTCTTTCCAATATACATTCCACGATTCGCTACATATCTCAGAACTTTACAGTTCAGGTTTCAGTCAGCTCTCAGTCCCAAGAATAATTTGAGCATGAGAACTTTCCTGGAGGGCAGTAAATTCGGGAACTTGATTACAAATACTTCGGTAGTTCACTGATAAAATTGTGACAGGTGAAGTGTCTTTATTCTGAATGCTGTTTGACTTCCCTTGCTGTGAATCGACTGGCAAGTGTTCATCAGAGCACCTAAAACTACCACCTAGCCTAAAAAATCCTCACGTGCATTCCACAAGCACTCTGCTACCCGAGTAGCTGCTTCCTTTGTGTAGTGCAACCCTGAACTATCAGGGAGAGTCCTACAAATCTCTGCAAATTTAACGCAGGTCCAGAAATCTGCAGCCAATACCATCACAGAGTCGATGAAGCCTTTGGTTGTGACCCTCCACTTGGCTCCAAACCAAAGGATACCGATCAACTCTGAGAACGATGCTGCAAATTGCGAGCTGTGCTTGCACCCCACAAGTGAGGCCAGCAGTGTTCTTCACCTCCGTCAGCCATCTGTATGAACTGAGGATCACCTCAGAACCTGTACGACAGGCTTCGTTGGTTCTGACGTTAGCCACAACTTGCAGAAGATTGCACCCTGCACGCTCAATAGCCACCAGCAAGGCTGCCTCCACATCTCAGATGAGACCCCCCCAAAAGACATACTGAGTGACAATTGGCTTCCTTTCCGTGCCTGAATGCTGTCTGCATAAGGGGCATTAGAGTTCCCACTCAGGCAACACGAATACGTTACCACACGCCACTCACCCTGTTGTGAAGGCGGATCCACCGCATCGTATGCTGTAGGAGATGCCTCAGAAGCATATCCCGTGGGCAAAACAAGTGACACCAAATCTCTCATGCAACACACCATATTCTCCGCCACTGCTACACCACAAGAGAGCAGCCTGAAGGTGACTGACCGTAGCCAACAGTACATTCTGTTGTTCGTGAACTGCAGCCAGCTGCTCCTGTATCTGCACGCAGCATGCATGCATCCTACCTGTCCTAGCAAGACTAACTGAAGAAGTGAACTATAAAAGCAATCCTAGATATGCAACTTGCTACCCACCTGGTGTCACCAGTGGACACTGATGGGTTAAAGATGGTGTTCAGTGGGCAACTATTGCGTTAAAGACTAAATGAATTTACACTTACAAAAATGCGAGATTAATGCTCTTAAACAGAGAAACATGCACAAAATTTAATATACTACATGGAAAACACAGAGAAGGATAAACGCTTAACTTGCTGCTCTGTATATGCACTCGTATCACAGCTGGGAGCTAAAGCCTGACTTATTCTCATAGAGCATGCACCTTTGTTGAAAATTGCATGTCGGGAATCAAAACCAGGTCACCCACTTAGCAGCCAAGCAGAATCGTACGGCCCAGCGAAGAAGCAACTTTGCTTTACTGTATTAAAAATGCTCATTGTCCTTTAGGCTTCTTGCAAGTCTGACAAAAACTGCATAACTCCCACACTGCTTGGCTGCACAGCCATTTGACAAAAGCACTCTCATGAACACCAACCAAATACGAAGGAGTGCCAACCAGCAAAAGGTCCTGTGCATCCTGCCACTCCCCCTTAAATAATTTGTAATGTCACACACTACTGAATCAAGTTAGACATTTTAAATCATGACCACTTGAAAAATTTAAAACTAATTATTGCAGTAATTTTTCATCCTCCTATTAAAATAACAGCACAGTATTAAAGAAGTTACGAAAGGACATTCCCAATGCATGCCAATGTCTGGTTTTGCAACGTGACAAGACTTAAAATTATAAATATGCATGAAATAGGAAGTTGTGGTTATTCAGCCAGTAGGAATATTAGGTAAAGATCTGGGAAACTTGTGCTGACTTCGTGCTGCATGTCACAGTTGAGGATTTATAGTTTTGGCACATATGCGTATCGACTCATAATTAAATCCTCTGTAATTCTTTATACATATGTCTAATTTCAAAAGAAGTTTGTTAGGTAGTTTTCCTACATTGTCAGCTTTCGTGTGACACAACATGTGGTCAGATTTCTCCATTGTCTTATTTGTTATTACTTGTATAATTACCATAACAAAAACAATAGTAACTTCATTAACCCCTTAAGCCTGAATAAAACTCTAGATGAAAGATAAAAATCAAAAATTGTTGTGCTTTAGAGCTACCCAAAACACTTGGAACAATGCAGCACTTGTCAGAAGTGTTGGTAGCTCCTTGAAGAATCAGCATCTACCAGTGCCGGCATTCAAAAACAGTTAACCTGCACAGCACAGCATTGGTATGATGCAAATTCACGACACTCGGCATTAAAGGCTTAATAATCCTACAGTCATGCCAAGTTGCAATGATCTCGTCTCAACACCGTAGAAAGGGTCATGGCCGTTGTTTTGCTTATTATGTTGCATACCAGGCATGCTTGAGCAAATTTTCCAAATGTGGTGCTGCAAACTGACAATGCACAAACATCTGCAGTTTAAATCTGAAATGCCAAAGAGCTATAGGAAATTATGTTATCTGACCATTTAGGCTGTAGAATTATTTTTTTTATTTTTATTGAGAGGCTGAATCGCACTATTAGTTCCTGATGGCATCCAGTTCACATTAACAGGCTTTTTGTTGTCCCCCTAAAGACATGTATTGGTGTGTCCAGGCCAAGAGTTCAACAAAAGCACTGAATTATTTTCTGCAACCGGTAAGAACACGTATCGGCTGCAATACTGAAACTTATTCTGTATTTTTCTTCATCAATTGCATCCTTGATCTTTCTAAAGAAATATGCGGAAACAGTAACCCACAGATCCTAATCACTGGCATAGTTGTATACAAATGTGTCATAGCATTCATTGACTGCAAAGTGACTGTCTTTTTTTCACTCAAAATGATAAAGCATATTTAGTGTGCAGTTCTTGCACAACACCTGACTCATTGTCTATATACGCCGTACTTCATGGGGTAACAAGAAACTTCATCTTATGTCAGCTATGAAATTCTCTATAGTATTACCTATTAACGAAATCTTCTCTACAAACATACTTGAAGTAAATTTCGTAATTTTGTGACTGCCATTCCTCTACAATTTCCTGAATCTGAAACTGGGTGTAAGAAATCTGGAAACCAGTAATGTTCATCTCGGTTGCGAGTCAGAGGGCCCAGATTCATACGTCTCTCTCAGTGATGTTACATTGTCTCTAATGTGCAGTTCTGAACCTTTCGAATAGTTCCTCTTTCACAGTTTCACAAGTTTCATTTTGGCATGTATTGTGTAGTTTGTGTAAATCTACCTTGCACTTATACAATTCGCATTCAGATTTTATGAAACAAAACTGGCTTTCCTCCCTGCTTCATTACAACCATTTTTCTCCCCCCTTCGTTCAACCAAAAATTTCATTGTTCAAACCACAATTCACACAATTGTTAGGGTTATTTCCTGTTTCTTCTAATGTTTCCACAGTTTCTAACAAAATAATGACATCATTCAAATGAATGTCCCAGAAATAAACTCTAATAATAAGTGTGTTGGTCTTCAGGAGAATGGTGATTGTGTCTGTGTTCTTCATATTTCATCTTTGTGAGGCTAAAAACATTAATAAGATTCCACACTAGTGTGAAACTCTGGAAATTGCACAAAGATGGATGCTATTAGCAGGCATATACGAAGAAACCAAAGAAAATTAATTCAGTTTTTATCTCCATTCGTAACAGTTAGCAATTTCTCAAAGGCAACTGCTAATTAGTGTGGATATCAAATGAGCTGTTGATTGAAGTGAATAGTAACAGTGAAGAATTGCATCAAAGACACTATCAATGGACACTGAAATCTGCTTTACAAATTATAATTAAATTATGCTGTGTCATCTGTTTCCTGTTGCACCAGCAATCAAGGCTGTGCACCTGCCATGCTGTGTGTGTGCTGTCTGCTATAGCTACAGCAGGGTTGTACATTTCTACAGCTGCCAGGTGAGCTATGAACCACAATTTTCAAAATAAAAAATTTAAAAAAACTTGTAGTGTGTCTTAGCAGCGAAAATTTTGGCACAGTGTTTCTTTCAGTGTATGCTTTGTGTATAAATAATTTCAGAGCAGGTTTCGACACGTCAGATTGGACTGCTCCCTTGTAACCGTATATCAAAACATTCCAAATGTAATCAAAAACTGTCACAAAATCCACAGCCCACTGGTGCATATGTACCCCTATCACACTGTCCTTATTGGAGCAGAGTTTCAACACCCAACAGTTGAATGGGATAATTGCAGTTCAATATGTGGTGGACATGATACATTCCTTCCAAACAATACTAAATGCGTTCTCAGAAAAGTACCAAGAAAAGGTAGATTAGAAGCCCACTCATTAGGGAAACCTGTTAGATCTAATGGCAGTGAATAGGTTGACTTCTTCTATGGCGAAACTGATATCAGTGAGCGTAAGGCAGTTGCACCAGTTATGATTAATAAAGTACAATGGGTAACCAAAATAAGTAGAAAGATTTACATGTTTAATGAACTGGTAGAGAGGCAGTAATGTAGAGGAATTTAAAATGCATAGCACTGGGCAGGAGCACTTAGAGAAACTGTGGCTGAAGTTTAGAACAGTTGATAAGCACTGAATTGATAAACACTTAGTAAAACAATTTGTGATAGGAAGGACCATCCATAGTAATACAGTCTCTGTAAAGAAACTTTTAAATAAGCAATGACAACTACTATGTAATAGGTGTAAAGCAGAGCATAGGAGTAAATATAGAAATATTCTAAATGAAATGTGTTTGACAGCCAAAACAGCACTGTGTAAATCCTTCTTCAATAATTACCGAAGGCCTTCTTTGCTTTTAAAGAAAACAGATATAAAACAGTAAGTTAAAACTTTTGATCTGTTATATATAACATTGCAAGTTGCTCATTCTTCAGGAGATGCCACTTTTTCATTGTTTTGCTTGTTATAGTTACAGATAGCTTGTCTTCATAATAGTAGCCACTAGCCCAGCAAACAAAACTGTATGCTTCAGGAAAATGACATCCATATCTAAAGCATCTGCTTTTGTAATTCATAAATGCTTTCTGCTTCTGTGCTGCTATAATTGACTGTGAACGTGTGCGCGCACGCACACACACACACACACACACACACACACACACACAGAGAGAGAGATATATTCACGATTCACTGTTATAGCATACGCATGATGTTAGCCAGAGAAGCTTGCAATTTTGTTTATTGACAATATTATGGAATGCATAGTTGCTACTCACAATATAGCAGAGATGATGAGTTGCAGATAGGCATCAAACAAAGCTTTTGGCCCAACAGGTCTTCATCAGACTAGACAACATACACACACACTTACACAAATGCAACTTACATGCACACGATCACAGCCTATGGCTGCCAAGGCACATTTGCGTGTGTGTGTGCGCATTTATGTTATCTATTCTGATGAAGGACTGTTTGGCCAAAAGCATTGTTTGACAGTCTTTTTGTTTTGCCTATCTGTGACTCGCTCTCCACTATATGGTGAGTTGCAACTATCCTTTTCGTAATACTGTCATTATTTCATCCTGTGTTTGCCATTTATTTTATTTTATTTATTGATTATTATGATGAATTGCTTCATAAAATTGTGATATTATTGTAAGTGTGCTAATATCTGTAAAAAAATTCAATTCTTTCCTTACATAGTCTGACGAAGTTTACCTAGAAGCCCAAGTACAGAATATTACTTCAGGCCCCATCTGTTTGGAGAAAGTATCTTTGGAATCTTCACATCTTTTCAATGGTATGTATCATCTTAAAACTGTAACACAGTATATGTTAGAGGTTAAGAAGATTTATGTTTCTGACTGGTAACCCTTTTGTTTGGTATTTCACACAGAGTATTTTGGTCTTCAGATGTTACTTTCCCACACTTTCCTTAAATCAGTATTACTGCTGCCTTTGAAAGTAATGAGGTTTCTTGATCACTATAACAACAAGAAAAATTAAATGTTAACATTAGTATTGTGCTATAGTGGCAGATTAGAAATGAATATTGTTGGGAATTGCTGTTAGAATATGGTTCAAATGACATAAGGAAAAAAAAAAAAAAATAAGATTGAGCCCTTTAATCCATACTGATGCTATAAATATGAAAATAACTGTTACATTTTGATGAAATTTAATATCGAGATAGCTTGAACCCTGAGGAAGACCATAGGTTACTTTTTTAGAAAGTGGGGAAAAAAACCATCTGTAAGATGGTGAAGTAAGGAATGGAGCATCTGTTTTTATATCAGTGGACATAAACCATGTTAGAAATTCATAAAGTTTGTTATAGCTTGTAGACATGTGCTCTTCCCCGTGCCCCTCTGCACACCCCCTCAGGGGGCTCAGCATTTAGTTGCTGGGTACGGGCTTGGCAACCCCGGGGTCCCTGAGCTGGGGACTGGGAAGCGCCACCAGTCCTCAGTACCATAAGCTCTGAGCGTGCTTCAACGACCACCATAAGGCGCAACAGTGGAATGCTTTACGGTACAGAGCCCGGGGATCTTGGCTTAACTGCCTGGGTCACGAAGATGGTATAAATCTCAATAAAAAAAATCCTCAATCTCAAGGTGTGCTGCACGCCGAGGAGACGCATGGCTGTTGAGGTAGAACAGTTGCCAGCGGGCGACCTCTAGGGAACCTGCCCCCCCACCCCCCCCATCCCGGTTGTATTAGGCTTACCCAGGCAAGCGGGGCTCTGTCTGGGTGGACATTCCTTCCCCTATCTGCTCGTGTGACCACCGTGAAACGAAATACGAATAGTGCGCAAGCACGAGTCTCTAAGAAAGGAAAGTTCAATGCTTTACAGTATGATCCCCAATCGTTCCCTTCCCTGTCCACACCAGGGGAGGAACGGTGGTCAAAATTACCTGATGAGACGTATTCTCCTCGATTTCTGGTTTGCAGCCGAACAGATAGGGACTCATTTTTGACCACAAAGCCTCAGTGTTTTGTGGAAAATTTAGAGGACAAATTTGGAAAAGTTGAGGGCCTGTCTAAAATGAAGTCTGAAGCAGTCATCATACAGACAGCATCCCCAGCACAGTCACGGGCATTGCTTGCTTGTGACAAGACGGTGATGTTGCAGTCTCCATTACGCCTTATAAGAGCCTCAATATGGTTCAGGGACTTATTTTTCTTAATGACCTGTTGTTGCAGTCTGAGACAACGAGCTCCGTGCAAATCTGGAACACTGCGGTGTCCACTTTGTACGATGTGTCTTCAGGGGACCTAAAGATAGTAGGGTCGACACTGGCGCCTTCATCTTGGCTTTCGAGGGAGACACCCTGCCCGAGAAGGTCAAGGTGATGATATATGTGATGTTAAGCCTTACGTCCCTCCTCCCATGCGCTGCTTTAAGTGCTGGGAGTTTGACCATATGTCATCTAGATGTGACGCCAACCCTACCTGTCGGGATTGTGGACGTGCCTTCCACCTCAACATGGCGTGTTCACCGCCCCCTGTTTGTGTCAACTGCGGACGGAAACATTCACCTTGCTCGTCAGACTGCTCGGTTTATCAAAAAGAATGGAAGATTATGGAGTATAAGACCTTGGACAGGCTCACTTACACAGAGGCTAAACCCAAGTACGACCGACTTCACCCTGTGCGCATTTCATCGACGTTTGCTGCAGCAGCTTCGATGTCGCCATCCCTGGCGACGAGCCCCCTAGCTCAGCCGCTTTTTGTGGGCCCTCCAGCCCGGCCGTCTATTCCTGACCCCCAGGTAGTTGGGGGAACACGCTCTTCCATTGCTCCACTGTTATCAACATCGGGACTAACTACCCCTCATTCTTTGGGGACTTCAGTCCCCACCTATGAGCCGGAGAAGTGCGCGCCTCCTCCGGCTCCCCTCACGCGGAAGGGATCGCTTGGTGCCTCCCTTCCACGGTTACTGCCCCTCCAGATGTCAGCCAGTGGCTGAAAAAGCCACCACCTGAGGGCAGTAGGGTGTCCAGGTGATCTTTGGTCCATGAGCCTGGGTTGGAAAAGCCGACCGAGCCTGATAAACCGATGGACAAACAGGATCCTACCAACAAGAAGAAAAAGCAAAAGGAGAAGGACATAGAGACAGAAAAGGAGTTCACCACTACACCTGAAGATGATGTGGAGCATCTAGCGCCCCCCCAGGAGCTAGATGTTGCTCGACCCGCAGCTCCTACGGATGTTGATCAGGCTACTTTGCAATCGGTGGCGGCGAGCGCTTCTAAGGCATAACCTATGCCGCCCCCCCCCCCCCCCCCCCCCCCGCCAAGTTCTTTCATGTCTTCACAGTCTGATACCTTTATCCTTCAATGGAATTGCCATGGTTTTTTCCACCACCTTGCTGAGTTGAAACAGCTTTTGTGCTGTTTCCCTGCCACTTGTCTGGCCCTACAGGAAACCTGGTTTCCTGTTCGGCGGACCCCCTCCCTCTGTGGCTACAGGGGTTACTATAAGAACCACGTAGAATATGACAGGGTGTCTGGCGGTGTCTGTCTTTATGTTCTTGCCACTGTTCCTAGTGCCCCAGTGCCACTTCACATGGCTCTCGAGGCTGTGGCTGTTAATAGTCCGGGCAGGAATGGGAGCTTACGATCTGTTCCCATTACCTTCCCCCAGATGAGGTTGTCCCTCTTGCCACCTGGCTGCCTTGTTTGCCCAGCTCCCCCCACCACCCTTTATGGGGTAGGAACGTTGAGACTCTCTTGGCACAGCAGGACATTTGCCTCCTTAACACTGGTGCTCCCACATATTTTAGCTTGACTCATGGCACATACTCAGCCATTGACCTCTCTCTTAGTAGCCCAGGTCTTCTTCCATACCTCAGTTGGAGGGTCCACGACAACCTCTGTGGTAGCGACCACTTTCCTGTCCTGGTTTCTCTTCTTCAATCCCAACCCCTGACCAGCTGCCACGATGGTCTCTTTGTGGAGCTGATTGGGCAGCCTACCTCAGCTTCTACGGCCATTGCTCCGCTTCCTGGTGACATTGATATGGAACTGGACGAGGTCACTATGGCCATTGTTTCTGCTGCCGAGGCAACTGTCCCCTGCTCTTAAAGTACCCTAAGGTGTCAGTCAGTCCCTTGGTGGACACCAGAGATTGCAGAAGCTATCCGGGACCACCGGCGAGCCCTGCGACAACACCGGCGTCATCCTTCCCTAGAGAATCTAGTTGCCTTTCAACGGCTGTGGACCCGGGCTCGGCGGTTAATCTGGCAGAGCAAACAGGATTTCTGGGAACGATATGTTGCCACCATAGGTTCTCGCACCTCCCCATCTCAGGTGTGGTCGCGGGTTCAGCGCATTTCTGGCTTTCGCCCTCGTGCGTCTGTCCCTTGCCTTTCTCTTCGGGGTACAATTTGTACTGACCCAATCGCCATCGCCGAACATCTGCCAGAGTACTTCGCTTGTATTTCTGCGACAGCAGGCTACAGCGCAGAATTCTGCACCATTAAAGAGCAGGCTGAGCGTATGCAGTTGTCATTTCGCATGCACCGTTGGGAACGATACAATGCCCCGTTTAGTGAATTGGAGTTCCAAAGTGCCCTTACAGCTTGCCCCAATACCTCTCCAGGTCCAGACCGAATTCACAACCAGTTTCTTCGCCATCTCTTGGCACACTGTCAGGGTGAATTACTCACCCTGTTTAACCACATCTGGACGGAGGGCGTTTTCCCAACTCTGGCAGGATAGTGTTACCATCCCGGTGCTGAAACTTGATGCAGATCCGCTGGTGGTTGATAGCTATCGCCCTATCAGCCTTACCAATGTTACGTGCAAACTCCTGGAACGGATGGTGAGTCGGCAGCTCATGTGGATCCTCGAAGCTCGGGGCCTCCTAGCCAGCAACGGGGCTTCCGTCAGGACCGCTCAGCGATGGACAATTTAGTCTCACTAGAGTCGGCTATTCGTAAAGATTTTACTCAGGGAGAACATCTAGTTGCTGTTTTCTTATATCTTCGGAAGGCGTACAATATCACCTGGCGCCACCATATCCTTGCTACGCTGCACGAATGGGGCTTACAGGGTCCACTTCATATTTTTCTACGGAATTTTCTCTCCAATCGCTCCTTTTGGGTTAGAGTTGGCACTTACTTTAGCTCTGCTCAAATTCAGGAGAATGGTGTCCCTCAGGGCTCAGTTCTCAGTGTTCCCCTCTTTTTGGTGGCGATTAATGGTCTTGCGGCTGCGGTGAGCTCATTGGTCTGTTCCTCTCTATATGCCGATGACTTTTGTCTTTATTACAGTTCCCCAAGCATCATTGTTGCTGAATGGCGGCTGCAGGGAGCTATCCGTAAGGCACATTTTTGGGCATCCAACCATGGTTTTCAGTTCTCAGCTTCTAAGACCCAAGTGATGCATTTCTGTCGTCGTCGAACGGTCCACCTCCATCCAGAGCTCTACCTTGCCAATGAAATCCTTCGTATTGAGGAGACGCATCGCTTCCTTGGCATGCTGTTTGACAGCTCACTTGGACACCTCATCTTCGCGAGCTTAAACACCTCATGATCCTTCGCTGCCTCAGCCTCACCGTTTGGGGGGCTGCACGAACAACCCTCCTACAGCTCTATAAGGCCTTAGTCCAGTTCTGTCTCGACTATGGGAGCCGTGGTGTACGACTCAGCAGCACCTTCAACATTGCAGCTCCTCGACCCGATTCTCCATTGTGGCGTCAGACTGGCGACAGGTGCCTTCCGCACTAGTCCGGTGACTAGCCTTCTTGTAGAAGCTGGAATCCCTCCCCTACAATTCCGCCGCCAACAGTTGCTTGCGTCATAAATTGCCCACTTCCATGCCTCGCCCCACCATCCAAACCGCAGGCTCCTTTTACAATCTTCTGCACTCCCCTCTCCATGACGGCGGCCTAGGTGAGGTCTCCCGATCGCGGTCTGTGTTCATTCCCTTCTCTCGTCACTCGAGTCCTTTCCCCTTCCTCCATCCTTCTGGCCCTCTTATTCTACCCCTTCTTGGTCCATCCCTCGCTTGCGGCTTTGTTTGGGTTTGTCCTGCGATTCCAAGTCCTCTGTTCTACCTGCCAGTCTTCGTCAACCGGCGACTACATTGAGCAGCATTCCCTGCCTTGTGGGAGCAGTGTTTTCACTGTGGAGCTGGTTGCACTTTATTGTGCACTCGCTCACCTTTCCTCCTGCCCGGGGGAGTCATTTGTCATATGCAGTGACTCTCTGAGTGGATTGCAAGCACTTGACCAGTGTTTTTCTCGGGACCCTTTGGTGCGTGGTATTCGAGATTTTGCTCTCGCCAAGTGTGGTCATTCAGCAACGTTTGTGTGGACCCCACGCCTAATCAGCATTCCAGGAAACGAACGTGTCGATCGGTTGGCCAAGCAGGCCACCACTTCGCCACCCCTGGAGCTTGGTCTCGTGGAAAGAGACCTCCAGTCAGCCCTACATCGCAAGGTCGGCAATGTCTGGAGCTCTCAATTGTCTGTCTTGAACACGTCAAATAAGCTCCACATGGTCAAGTCGTCCACAGCCGTATGGAACTCATCCTTGAGGGGCACACGTATGGACTCAGTTTTTCTCTGCCGTCTCCGAATTGGACATACACGGTTGACCCACAGCTATCTCCTTCATCGTGAGAACCCGCCCCAGTGTCGCTGTGATGCTGGGCTGACAGTGGTCCATCTTCTGATGGACTGCCCCCTTTTAGCCCCTTTGCGACAGTCCTTTAATTTACCAGCTGCACTTCCTTTAATTCTCGGTGACGATGCCTCTATAGCTGACTCAGTTTTACGTTTTATCCGTTCAGCTGGGTTTTATCACTCGCTCTAGTGTGGGCACTCTCGCATGGTTTCTAAGGCTACACCCATTCCAGCGACGTTTAATTGTGACGTGGATACAAAAATAGTGTCTCTTATGGTTACAAGTTGTGTTGGTACCTCTATCAACGCTTTACAGCTGGAGGTTCTTCGTTTGTCGTTGAGTGGTTGACCTTTTACCTGATCCATCAACCACTGTAGTCTGTTTTACTCTAGTCAACTATTTTTGCTCTGCTCCTTTTAAGTGTCCTCTATTTTGTGTTACTGCGGTGTTTGTTTTAGCCCTGTACCCCTTGGTGTTCCCTCCCTCTGGGTGCAGGGTCTACACTTTTACTGTATAGGCCTTTTACAAGTATGTCTGTTTGGAACTGGGGACTGATGACCTCGATGTTTAGCCCCCATCAAACCCCAAAACCAACCAACTAACCTACCTCTGCACACACCTCTTGGTAGCAATGCTGTGTATGCTGCACTGTCATGCATTGGGGCAGTTGATTGCAGGGAGGGGGAGGCATATCGTGAGCTGTGCCTATTAAAACTGGCAGACACATGAGGCTGCCTGAAGTTATCCCATGTAGAAATATTACAAAATTTACACTGCACTGAACTAAAAGTTATTAACTTTCTTTCTTTGACAGTTGAATGCTATTTAATAATTTTAAAAAGTGCACATTTTATTTTCATGTCCACATTGTTTTCTTGAAACAGGAATCCATTTTTGTAGTAGATGATAAATATTTTGTAATTTTTAAATTTATTTTTGATAGTATAGTCAAAAATTAAACAAAGTAAATTTTACATTCTTGCAAAAGAAGGCAAGATAAAAAATGTTTATTGAACTATGTTAACATCATGCAATTAATAATTGATAAGAAAAGAAAGATTTTTGTAGTTCGTAATATTTATTCATTAAGATTTGACATATGGCAAAATAAAGTGACAGCTATAAACCCAGATTTGTAAATTACTAGCTTAACAGCCCCGTCTGCCACCCCTGTCTCCCCCTCCCACCCCCCATCTCCCCCCTCCCACCCCCCGTCTCCCCCCTCCCACCCCACCCCCGTCTCCCCCCTCCCACCCCACCCCCGTCTCCCCCGTCCCACCCCACCCCCGTCTCCCCGTCCCACCCCACCCCCGTCTCCCCCCTCCCACCCCACCCCCGTCTCCCCCCTCCCACCCCACCCCACCCCCGTCTCCCCCCTCCCACCCCACCCCACCCCCGTCTCCCCCCTCCCACCCCACCCCACCCCCGTCTCCCCCCTCCCACCCCACCCCACCCCCGTCTCCCCCCTCCCACCCCACCCCACCCCCGTCTCCCCCCTCCCACCCCACCCCACCCCCGTCTCCCCCCTCCCACCCCACCCCACCCCCGTCTCCCCCCTCCCACCCCACCCCACCCCCGTCTCCCCCCTCCCACCCCACCCCACCCCCGTCTCCCCCCTCCCACCCCACCCCACCCCCGTCTCCCCCCTCCCACCCCACCCCACCCCCGTCTCCCCCCTCCCACCCCACCCCACCCCCGTCTCCCCCCTCCCACCCCACCCCACCCCCGTCTCCCCCCTCCCACCCCACCCCACCCCCGTCTCCCCCCTCCCACCCCACCCCCGTCTCCCCCTCCCACCCCACCCCCGTCTCCCCCCTCCCACCCCACCCCCGTCTCCCCCCTCCCACCCCACCCCCGTCTCCCCCCTCCCACCCCACCCCCGTCTCCCCCCTCCCACCCCACCCCCGTCTCCCCCCTCCCACCCCACCCCCGTCTCCCCCCTCCCACCCCACCCCCGTCTCCCCCCTCCCACCCCACCCCGTCTCCCCCCTCCCACCCCACCCCCGTCTCCCCCCTCCCACCCCACCCCCGTCTCCCCCCTCCCACCCCACCCCCGTCTCCCCCCTCCCACCCCACCCCCGTCTCCCCCCTCCCACCCCACCCCCGTCTCCCCCCTCCCACCCCACCCCCGTCTCCCCCCTCCCACCCCACCCCCGTCTCCCCCCTCCCACCCACCCCCCGTCTCCCCCCTCCCACCCACCCCCCGTCTCCCCCCTCCCACCCACCCCCCGTCTCCCCCCTCCCACCCACCCCCCCGTCTCCCCCCTCCCACCCACCCCGTCTCCCCCCTCCCAATCCCCGTCTCCCCCCCTCCCACCCCCCGTCTCCCCCCCTCCCACCACCCGTCTCCCCCCCTCCCACCCCCCGTCTCAACCCCTTCCCATCCCGCGTCTCCCCCCTCCCACACCCAGGATTCTAGTTCCTCAATCCATGTAAGTGACTGGATTTGGGTGGTCACCTAGTAATAAAAGCCTGTTTTTAAGGTCTCTTATGTTGATTGGTTTGATAACTATATGTTCCCTCCTTTTGTTTTACTAGTAATGATAGAATTTTATTTAGTTCATTACTTCCTTGTGGAAGCAGATCAAGCAACCACATTTATACAGTTGCATGCCTCCAGTTAGTACCACATGTAAAAAGCAGCTTGTGCCTGCATTTTTTAGAGGTCCTGTTGTGGCATTCTCCTCTGATACCATTGTACAACTTTAACCAATGAATGAAGTTGTCATACACAACAGGGTACCCTGTCCACTCTAAAAATATTTTGTATCATATGCACTCATCACTTTTCATGTTACAAATTTTGTTTAATCTCATACTGGAGATATGCCCAGACACTCTCTCTCTCTCTCTCTCTCTCTCTCTCTCTCTCTCTCTCTCTCTCTCTCTCTCTCTCTCTGTCCACCGTGGTCGTCACAACTATACGTTTGCTCGATTTACTCTTGATTAACCCAATCGCCGGTTCCCAAGCCTTGCTAAGATTATAGCCACAGTCACGGTTTATGAGGTCGTCATTGGTGCAAATTTTGATGGCGTCTCTAACAACGCTGTCCCAGTATCTCGACGTCTGTACCAGAATCCTCGTGCGTTCATACTCCATAGCGTGATTTTCCGACAAACAATGTTCAGCGACCGCCGACTTGCTCGGATACATCAGTCGAGTGTACCTCTGGTGTTCACGGCATCGATCCTCGACCGATCGTCTGACCAATATACAACTTGCCATGACCAATATACGACTTGCCACATTGACACGGAATCTGGTACACGCTGGCCTTCCTCAAACTGAGGTCATCTTTGGTGCTCCCCACCAGTGCACGAGTATTATTCGGAGGACACAACAAAGTTCCGACCCGGTGTTTCTTCAAAATGCGGGCGATTTTCCCCGAGAGTGCACCTGTATATGGAATAAACGCAGTGCCTACCTCCTCCCTCGTGATTTCATCCATTTCCACAGGTTGTGCTGTAGTGGTTGGGCGGAGAGCACATTGAATCTGCCACTCTGAGTACCCATTTTTTCGAAATACAGTTCTCAGATGTTCCAATTCCTGGGGTAGACTCTCTGCGTCAGAGACAGTGCGCGCCCTATGTACTAGAGTTTTAAGAACCCCATTCCTCTGTGAAGTGTGGTGGCACGTTCACAGGAGCTCAGTCCGTCAGTTCACCTGATGATGGCGACATGTATGATCGCCGAAATATTGTGCCCGTTGGACACTGTAGACCGGCAGTACACCCGTGGATATTTTGATTATAGAAATATAGTTTTGTAATCATGTGAAAATTCTTAAAAGGGACATATTTCTCACATAATTGTACAATGAAATTAAAGAATGATTGTTTTGAATGAGGATAGTCCTACTGCTCTCAAAAATTTTAAAAGAGCTCAATTAAGTTTAAGCCTGTAATTGACAGTAACAATAATAGCTTATTGTGACATTTGCAGATGTTCAAAATTTCACGATATATTACAATACACACACTGTATGCAATATATCATTAACGCGCATAAGTTGTTTTCTAACCATAAATTATCAATAATTTCGCTTAGTAAATATTACTTCTGACAGGCCAGTTTTTAAGATTTGGACTTTTATTGTGGAAAATTATTTTCAGTGACAGCCTTAAACTCAACTCCAGCTGGAGAATCTGTTTTTGGCCGAGTGAACGTTCTTCAGCCACACGCAAGCCGACAGTTTCTTTATTGCCTTGCTCCACAGCCGTCACTGACATCTGATTTGAGACTACTTGCTGGTGCTACAAATATAGGAAAACTTGATATAGTGTGGAGATCTAACCTTGGGGAACGGGGAAGATTACAGACAAGTCAGTTGCAAAGGATGGTAAGAGTTTCTATAGTCTAACACATTTATCTTTGATTCATTGATATTTGTGCCTTCTTCTTTTAAACTTAACCACTCATCTTATAGTTGAGACATAAACTTTATGTTTATTTATTTATTTATTTGTGTTTATGTGGTCTCTATACAACCACCACCTTTTGGACATTATCATGACCTTAGTTTACATATATGGTGAGATACAAGGTTCTACTAATTGTAATTACCTGTAAATTATAAATTCATACATTGATATAAAAACAGAGGAACAGTAATTATCAGGTTTCTCTTACAAAAACAAGCTAATGCATATAAACACTAATAGATTTACAAGGGAACATTAAAATTTAGAATCTTGTGTTGAATACAATGATTTCTCTATTAACAAGTGATTTAGCTAATTCCTTAATTCATTACATCAGTTGTATTGGAATCAAATTGTAGTCTATTGTAAATAAAAATTGTCCCTATTATATGTGGACAGTGGTCTGCAGCCTTTTTATTACTTGTAATTCTGTGAAAGTTTTCCCTTTCCTGTGTCTTGTAGTTATGGACATTACTGCTTATTACATTATGTTCTGGATTTAGTTTCACAAACATGTTTAGCTGCAGAATGTACACAGTATAGTTGGAAAGTATTTTATATTTTCTGAAAACATCTCTACAAGGCTCTTTCCTATTTACCTCGGTTACCATTTGTAATACCTTTTTGCTAGTCTAAAAATCTTGTCTATATAGACAACACACAAACAAAACTGAAAACGTTCACACACACACACACACACACACACACACACACACACACACAACAATATTCTCTTTGCCACCTACCACCTACATTGTCTAAGTGTTGCAACTTGACCAGTGCTTTTCCACCCTCTATCACCATCTGATGCTCTTGCGTAAAACTTTTTCCTAAAGCCCCTTAGTCTCCAATCATCTGATTGAGCTGTGCTCTTTCTCAGAAGAACCTGATAGCTTGATACCATGTTAAACATTCCTGAACTCTGTACCTACAACTCACTATGACTACTGCCTAACAACAGTACTTCAGTCTTCCTAATCTCCATCATTGTTCGTAAGTTCTTAATCACTTTAGGCGTCTGCTCAAAATTTTGTACTGATACAATACTGTGAAGTTCTGAGTGAACAATGAAAGGGGAGACCCACTCATTGTATAGACAAGGCATTGAGTGACTTGACTAGTGCACAAACAAGACAGAAATAGTTGCTAAGTATTTGTGGAATCTCATTTCTTGGTGATAACAATCTAATATATATATATATATATATATATATATATATATATATATATATATATATATATATATATATAGAGAGAGAGAGAGAGAGAGAGAGAGAGAGAGAGAGAGAGAGAGAGAGAGAGAGGGAAACATTCCACGTGGGAAAAATATATATCTAAAAATAAAGATGATGTGACTTACCGAACGAAAGCGCTGGCAGGTCGATAGACACACAAACACACACACAAAATTCAAGCTTTCGCAACAAACTGTTGCCTCTTTCCTGATGAGGCAACAGTTTGTTGCGAAAGCTTGAATTTTGTGTGTGTGTTTGTGTTTGTTTGTGTGTCTATCGACCTGCCAGCGCTTTCGTTCGGTAAGTCACATCATCTTTAAAACATTCCACGTGGGAAAAATATATGTAAAAACAAAGATGATGTGACTTACCGAACGAAAGCGCTGGCAGGTCGATAGACACACAAACACACACACAAAATTCAAGCTTTCGCAACAAAAGCTTGAATTTTGTGTGTGTGTGTGTGTGTGTGTGTGTGTGTGTGTGTGTGTGTGTGTGTGTGTGTGTTTTTGTGTGTCTATCGACCTGCCAGCGCTTTCGTTTGGTAAGTCACATCATCTTTGTTTATATATTAATAGAGGGAAACATTCCACGTGGGAAAAATATATCTAAAAACAAAGATGATGTGACTTACCAAACGAAAGCGCTAGACACACAAACAAATACAAACATACACACAAAATTCAAGCTTTCGCAACAAACTGTTGCCTCATCAGGAAAGAGGGAAGGAGACGGAAAGACGAAAGGATGTGGGTTTTAAGGGAGAGGGTAAGGAGTCATTCCAATCCCGGGAGCGGAAAGACTTACCTTAGGGGGAAAAAAGGACGGGTATACACTCGCGCGCGCACACACACACATATCCATCCACACATATACAGACACAAGCAGACATATTTAAAGACAAAGAAAACTCTTTGTCTTTAAATATGTCTGCTTGTGTCTGTATATGTGTGGATGGATATGTGTGTGTGTGTGTGTGTGTGTGTGTGTGCGCGAGTGTATACCCGTCCTTTTTTCCCCCTAAGGTAAGTCTTTCCGCTCCCGGGATTGGAATGACTCCTTACCCTCTCCCTTAAAACCCACATCCTTTCGTCTTTCCCTCTCCTTCCCTCTTTCCTGATGAGGCAACAGTTTGTTGCGAAAGCTTGAATTTTGTGTGTATGTTTGTATTTGTTTATGTGTCTATCGATGTGCCAGCGCTTTCGTTTGGTAAGTCACATCATCTTTGTTTATATATATATCTCCAAAAACAAAGATGATGCGACCCACCAAACGAAAGCGCTGGCAGGTCGACAGACACACACACAGAATTCAAGCTTTCGCAACAAACCGTTGCCCCACCAGGAAAGAGGGAAGGAGAGGGAAAGACGAAAGGATGCGGGTTCCAAGGGAGAGGGCAAGCAGTCACCCCAATCCTGGGAGCGGAAAGACCCACCCTAGGGGGAAAAAAGGATGGGTACACACTCGCGCGCCCACACACACACACACACACACACACACACACACACACACACACACACACATCCATCCACACACACACACACAGACACAAGCAGACATGGATGAACTAGAAAGCAACTGGAGATATGGTATGGAAAAAGGCGAAAAAGTGTTGGTTAAGTTGATCCTGTGGTGAACTTGGGTTGGTAGACAGCGATGTGCATAAAGGTTAGGTGGTTGTGTCGCCGCTAAAACACGTTAAAGGACGGAGAAATTCGGGAAAATTTTGAAAAAACGTGTAAATGTATTAAAAGGAGTGGTGTTGTGGTGAAAGATTACGAAAATGGGGCTAACAATTGTCTGACGAAGAAATAATGACGTTAAAACCTGTGGGGAGCGGCTAAAAATGATCAGTGATGTGCGAAAAACGGAAGTGGAAATATAGTGAAAGTTATTAGAACTAGCCTAAATGGCTGTTTTATACCTGAAAGCAGCTGTTATTGAACTAGAAACGGTGGATTTTATAGCAGCGGTAGTGTTGAAAGCGGAAAATAAAATTTTTTTTTTTTTTTTGGTTATGGTTTGGAAGTGGGTTACGTATTATTGAGTATATATAGGCGGGATAAAATTGTATAGTAGATTACGGTAAAAAGGGGAAGGTGAATACAAAGTGAAACTACTGGTAAAAACAGAAAGAGAAAATAAAGAGAAAATAAGACAACAGGAAAGATTTCGAAATGCAACAGCGACAATAACAAACGTAATTGTTGGGTTCAAATTAATGATATGGCTACAATAGAGGGAAACATTCCACGTAGGAAAAATACATCCAAAAACAAAGATGATGCGACCCACCAAACGAAAGCGCTGGCAGGTCGACAGACACACAAACAAACACAAACACAAACACACACACAGAATTCAAGCTTTCGCATCAAACCGTTGCCCCACCAGGAAAGAGGGAAGGAGAGGGAAAGACGAAAGGATGCAGGTTCCAAGGGAGAGGGCAAGGAGTCACCCCAATCCCGGGAGCGGAAAGACCCACCCTAGGGGGAAAAAAGGACGGGTACACACTCGCTCGCGCGCGCGCGCGCGCACACACACACACACACACACACACACACACACACACACATCCATCCACACACACACAGACACAAGCAGACATCAGACATATGTTGTAGTTGGACTGGTGTGAGCAGTTCTTAGGTGAAGTGGATGAGAGGTACATAAAGGAAGTGAGGGGTAAAGGGAAAAAGTGTATTAGGTGGAAGAGAGAGTCAACAAGGAAAAAGGTTAGGAATATGGCACTGAGCTTGGTTCAAATGGCTCTGAGCACTATGGGACTTAACTGCTAAGGTCATCAGTCAAATATGGCTCAGGCAAACCCACCATCATGCAGGAGAAATTTGAATGTAGCTCACAGTGAGTTAAGCAGGTAAGTTGGGGAGGGGATGAGGGATTGGGAGGGAGTGAGGGATTGGGAGGGAGTGTGTTGTGTGGGCCACATATCTCTTCTTCTCCCACCACTCCACACTAACTAGCTGCAAAGAAGCACCCCCTTCATCCCTTTATTACCCAATATCATCCCAAATGGAACATTTAACCAGATCCTATGTGAGGGTTTCAGTTACCATTAACTGTGCCTTGAAATGAAGAAAATCCTCCATAAAATCCTTCTCACCTGACTGAAATACCCCTCCAATCTACAAAATATCATGATCTATCTTTGTGTTACACCTGTTTCCAACCTCTTGCCACCTGGGTCACATTCAGTGGAAAATCCACATACAAGATGTGTCCTATGCATCTTCCCACTATCATCTATTCCAGTCCTGTCACAGGCTGTCCTCATCAGAGGCTGGGGAACATGTTACAGCCATCAATCTATCAATGTTGTACACCAACTGTACTGCGGCTCCTTGACAGCCTTTCATGTGGACTTCATTATAGACAAAAAACCCATCGAACTGAGTGCCACTGCCGAACTGTGACCATGAACGAAATTAACCACCCAAAGCATGCCACTGGCAACATGTTCTACTTCAGTGACTATGTGACAGCCCATGACTCTGTCCCACATCTACCTCCACTGGTTCCCATTCCTCCCACTTTACTCCACTAATTTTTTCCCACACTGTACCTTCTGCAGTCTCCCCCCCCCCCCCCCCCCTCCCCCTACTACCCATCTCAACCACCGAGCCCTCCACATCATTGTGTAACACACACTTCTTCCCCTGTCTGTGCCAGGGAAGGTTCATTGGCACTTCATTCGTTTCTTTGTTCCTGTACTACCTCTCTTACAGACCTCATCCTCCCTTACCTCCAGTCATTTCTCTTCATCCTCTCTTCCTTCTGCTCTTACATGCTCTCCTCATCCGAGTTGAGGTGCTGTGCTAGTTTAATGCACAATTCTGTTTGGAGATGCTTTCAACTCAACTGCTACTGCTGGTTGACTTTTTGTTTTAATTTTTAAAATATTTTTATATTTTTTTTTTATTATTTGAACAGTAATTCTTTCTGGCTGCCTTGTTATCAGTAATTGTGTCATCCCCCCATTCTCTAAATTGTATTGTTGTGCAGTTCTTTCTCAGTTCCTTCCACTTATATCCGAGCCTCAAATCTTCCCTTTCCTGTCCCCTGTTAGCTTTCTTCAAATGCCTGACCTGCAGTACATTGACAGAGTCTCATTGGTTTTTCCGTTGCATTCTCCCCTATCTATCCCCCACCCCCTAGTCCCACCACAGTTGAACTATTTACCACAGATATACAAAACAATCACTGTATAATCCCCTGCAAAAATTCTAACATTTAACATTGGAAAATCCAGGATGGAATGTAAAAATATTATGAAAAGGCTAGCTGCTGCTCACCTTATAGTGGAGATGCTTTTGAGTTGCATATAAACACAACAAAAAGACTGTCACAAAGTAAGCTTTCAGCCAACAAGACATTTGTTGAAAACACACACACACACACACACACACACACACACACACACACACACACACACACAGTCTCTGGCAGCGAAGCCAGACTCCGGCTGCAACTGCATGAGACTGTTGTGTGTGTGTGTGTGTGTGTGTGTGTGTGTGTGTGTGTGTGTGTGTGTGTGAGCATTGATGTTAACTGAAACACCACACACACAAAGTAAGTGTGTGGGGGGGTAATGCTTGCTGTGTCTCTGGTATTTTGTATAAAACCATATATGCTCCCCAGGTCATTCTAAATGACAAGCCCCTCAGGAAGCCTAGCTTTCATTTGCTGGATATCAGTTAGCGAACTTGGGTTGCCTGAGCTGGGGACTGGTAAGCACCACCATTTCCATGTAACCATAAGCCCCAGGCATTCTACGGCAACCACGGCACAGTGGTGAAGCGTTCTGTGTGATACAGAATCGGAATCTTGGTTTAACTGCCCGGATTGCGAGAATGGTATAGACTTCTATTAAAACGCGTGGGACTGAGATGGACCCATCAACCTTATCAACTCACAGTGCAGTGGCTGCATCACTGATGCGTATTAGCATCTCACCTAATAAGAGGGCTCATGTCACCAGACTTGACATGTGGATTATTCAAAGTATTTCCATATGTTGTAACATTACACATGCTGCTAGACAGAATGTGTTTGTAATAGTTAAAAAAAAAAGAGGGCAGTTTTGAGGAAGTTTCACTTTTCTACACTCAAAAGGTTTTAGAAGGCAATGTTGACTCTTTAAAATCTATAAAGTAATTGAATACTGTTACTTGAAACCTCTGGTTCCCAACAAGCAACAAGCCTCCACGCAACTATAAGGTTACGATCAAAAAGTTTCCATTTTTGAAGGCCATACAGTCCAGAATTGGTATGCCAATCAGGAAAAATCACTGTGAACACCAAGGCAACCATCGCACCAATGCAGCACATTGAAGATACCCTTTTGGTAAAACACTGTGTCCTGCTGCATGAAGAATCCTGTAACTGCGTGCTGCACATCTTTGACAGGGGTCATTGACACTGCAAGACCTTTTTTAAGGGACTTAATATTGGTAATTGCGTGAGGAGAGATCAGGACTTCAGGGCAGGTGCTCGCAGGACTTTAGGGCAGGTGCTCGATTGTCTTCCACTTGAGTTGGCATAACTTTTGTGTTACAACATTTGTGATATTGGGTGTCTTGTGTAAAACTGCTGCCAGCGCGGAACTTGGCACACCATTCCACAAAAGTGGTTTTTGATAGTCTGCCCCATACGTAATTTTTATTCTCCAATTGATGTCTGCCGGGGTTTGTCCTTTGGCATCAAGAAAAGAGTAATAGTACATTTTGTAAATAATGTCACCATAGTTCACATTCTCACATTTGCACTAATATGCCCACAAAGTAGTTCCGCTATGTTGCACATATGCTGCAACGATGTCTTCAAATGAAAACTTTTTGACCTTCCCATATAAACACCTCGGGAAACATGCCATCGAAAAAGAGTTATATAATGCCTTGAACTACAGTAATAAGTTGTCTTGTAGGGATGTTACAGGTATTCTCATAGAGGAAGTGAAAGGCGAGTAGGCGCAAGAATATGTAATTAATCTGTAAAGTATAATAAAATGGGTAGATGGTGAACTTGTAAAATCAAATGCCTTTATTCTTACATTCAGTAGCACAACACTCAGAGAGCATATCAAGGCAGGTTTTATTTACTTAAATGTGAGGCATGATATTCCCAACCTAGTGTGCTGTTTTAAATGCCACTGCTTTTAGTCATCACTTTATCGTGGAAGGGAGAAGCCACTTGTGGCAAATGTGGTAAAGCCACCCACAATGGTGTCATTTGTTAATTTCTTTTGAAATGCATTAACTGATCTAGTTATTACTCTGTCTGGAGTAGAGACTGTAGTGCATACCTTGAGGAAAGGAAGATAGAGGAGCTAGAAACAATTAAGTGTATCCTGTATGGTGAGGCCAATAAGATCTATAAAACCATGCAACCCCTCACTTACACCACTTCATTTACTTCAGCTCTTAAAAAGCCTATTCAGAAAATCGATGCCTCTACACAGACAGAAATAGCTAGTGTCAGCATTACTACCTGTATTTATTAGTGTAGGTGCTGTTATTACAAAGCCTAAGGCATCGCCCAGAGAACATCAGAAAATGTCAAAATTGCTGACATTGTAGAGCTTCTGGCATCTCAGTAGGCAGACTCTAGTAAACACACCAGCACTGCCACTACTGCTGCCACAAACATTCATTTGAAGTCTCCTCTGGCAAACAAAGCAAACAGGAAGTATCAACCGCAGTAGAAGACAGGCCACAAACCATTGGACCATGTAAATCGCACTTTATCTGACAATTCTAATGATTTGCCTTATGAAATCTGTGTTGGGCAACCACCTAGTCCCTGGTCTCAGCCTCCATTCATTGCAGGGTCCCTACCCCAACAGAGAGACAGGATGAAAGGAAAACCTCATTGATAAATGGGGTCCCAGACTTAAACATAATGTCTGTAGGTTCAGGATGCATGTGGAGAAACTGAAACTCCTAGTGCAGGGACCATCTGCTGCACTTGCATTTATTGCAGTTGAAGTTTGTGTGGGTCAGAGGATCACTATACGCTCACGTATTTACCACCACAAGAAGCGTTAGATTCTGAGGTTCTCACAGATCTTATAGACCAACTTCCTCAAGCATTTCTTGTACTGAGAGACTTATTATGAGCCCCAAACTCTACTTGCCTCAGGGGTTGAACCTTAGAAACCATCATAATGTGTCTGGAACTGTGCTTCCTCAGCACAGGCAATCCCACTCATTTCAACATGCTACTGGATTATCCTTGGCCAAGGACCTCTCTTTGTGCTCCCCAGCCATCACAAATTATGTTCAGTGAGAAAGCTGCTGATAACATTCATTCCAGTGACCACTCCCTATGCTGGATCCACCTGCCAGAAAGAGCAATCCTTGAAAGGAAGCAACCCAGGTGGATGATCAGCAGAGTTAACTGGATGAAGTTCTGCTGCCTGGCTGTGTTTGAACTAAGAGACAATGTCGAAAAATGGGTATACTAAGCTACACCATGCTTCTGACTATCTATCCTGAAGTTGTCAGGCCACCTGTAACTTGATGTAGGTAGCTCAGCTATCCTGGTCAGATGTGCAGCTCTGCAATGGTTTAAGTGCTACCCAGCAGCAGAAAACCTCACAGCCTTCGAGTAGTGAGAGCCGAAGCTTGGCATATAATTGTGGAGAGCAAGAAAAGGTCATGGCACATTTTCCTGAATCCTACCATAGTTTCACTTGCTGTAAAAGTATGGGAATCCATTAAGAGGATTTCTGGCAAAAGAAATCGGTTACTTGTAGCAGAGATGCTGAAGTAGTTGTGCCTCCAAACAACACCCAACACCCACAGACATCATCCAGACAATGGCAGAGCATTTTATTATGACTACTGCTACTGGCAGCCAGCATCCAGAGTTTCCCCAATACCATGTGACCACAGAAAAGGTTGAGTTGGGCTTCAGATCCATCAATTCTGAGTCATACAATTGCTCTTTCTCCATGTGGCAGCTGAATTCAGCACTGTTTGAGGCTTGTGGGTACTGCACCCAGTCACAACCAAATCTTATACAGCATGTTGCGAAACTTTCAAATAGAATCACATGAAATACACTTCGAATTTTTTTAATTTGATATGGTGGACAGAACAGTTCTCCAGTTCAAGGACGTAGGCAGTTTGGTACCCTTCCTCAAATCAGGAAAGGACCAAACATGTCCCAGTAGTTACTAGAGTGTTGCTTTAATAAGCTATGAAGGAAAACCCTTATAGGAATATTTTGTTTTAAGTTTGTCTGCTGTATGCTACTTGGGGCACAGTATTCTAGGACAGCTCCACCAGTGAGGCTTTCGTGGTCATATCCCCGCGTTCATTCAGTCCTCTTTATCAAAACTCTTTTGAGATACCTAGTTGGTAATGTACTGTCATATAATTTTGAGACACAGAATCGTGTTCCCCAGGGAAGAGTTTCGAGTGTTACCTTCTTTGCTGTAGTCATAAGCAGTATAATGTCTATGGTAAGGCATCTTCTGCAGTGGTCCTTATTAGTGGATGATTTTATGCTTTTCTGTTCCTCCTCCAGCACTGCAGCAATGAGTCATCAATTACAACTTACAGTGAAAAGTTGGAGGAGTTGATTGCCTAGACTGGTTTTAAATTTTCTGCAGATAAGTGTGTCCATTCTCAACAAATTTTTAAATTACCTAGCTTGCATATGAGGGGCACCAGTCTGCATTTTAAGAACTTGGTGAGGTTTCTGGACCTCATTTTTTATTCCAAACTGTTTTTGCTACCACACGTAATGGACCTGAAGACAAGAGCCCGGAAAGCACTCAATATCATAAGGAACCTTAGGCCACAGGTCATGGGTAATGAACAGATTGACTCTGCTCCAGTTATGTAGGGCTTTTGTGTGATCATTGCTAGACTGTGTGTGCGCAGTGTGTGTGTCCATGGGGCCTTCTTACCTCAAAATCATTGATGCTATCCACCACGAGAGGATCAGGCTGGCCACAGATGCATGCAGGACCAGCCCCATACCTATTCTCTGTGCTGAGGCTGTGGAACTGCCTCTCACTGTGCAGAGGCAACTCCTCATGGTGCGTTAGCATAGAACATCCTCCCTCACTGTTCCAAATTTGTCAGCATACCATACTGTTGCTCATCCAGCTGTGGAATGCCTTTTATCGAAGCATACAGAAGCAACAAGGCTGTTTGGGATCTGCATACAGCATTTTCTGGAATTGCTTGGTGTAGGGAAAGTACAAACCCAAATCCAGGGTTGGGATCCTCTGTTACCATGCTAGCTGCAAAGGCCAAGAGTAATTTTAAATTTAGTTCAGTACCGGAGAAGCTGCACTCTTCCATATTTTTTGACATTTTAAATGAGCACCCCAACTATGTAGCTGTATTCACAGATGGATCTAAAATAAGACTCCTTTAGTTGCTCTGTTGTTTTCCCTGATCATGTCCTCAAGATCAGATTGCCTCAAGAATTCACTGTGTTCAATACAGAATTATATGTGATCTTGAGGTCACTGAACCAAAAGAGATGTGTTGCGACTGCCGAATTCCTCATCTGTCTTGACTCTCTGAGTACCCATAACTATTTACAATACTTGTACATATCAGATAAAGTAGCTCAGAATGTCCTCCTCACCTATAAATGCCTGAGGAAGGAGATTTCTTCTTGCTGGGTACCAGTGCAGGTTGATATTAAGGGAAACAAAATGGTGGATGTAGCTGCCAAGGAGGCATGTCACGATAATCAAATAGTTCAGTATGTGATTCCTCCCCATGCTCTCATCCCACTGTTGAGATAAAAAATCATATGTAGATGGGAAATAGTGGCTGGAATTGACAAACAATAAGCTGTGTATAGTAAAGTAAATAATTTAGTCATGACATACCTCCTTCCAGCCACACAGAGGGGATGAGGTCTTTCAGTCGCCTTCACATAGGACAGAGCCCTATGACACATGATTTCTTTGTTCCAGCAGGAGGACCTTCCAATGTGTGCATGCTTGTGGCACATGGCTCACATTGCACCACATTTTATCGACTAATATATATCAATGAAAATAATCAATTTTTTAAAATATAATGTAACTGGACAGATAAAAAAGCAGAAGCAGCAGCAGCAGGGGAAAACAAACATCAAGTTATTTAAATTTGCAAGCTTTTGGAGGCAGTGGCTCCTTCTGGCATAAAGGTTTGAAGGGGAAGGAAGAGGGTTGAAGGAAAAGGACTAGTGATGTTTATGAATTGGAGAGAGTTCAGGAAAGTCATCTAGAACCTCAGGTCAGGGGAGACTTACCAGATGGGATGAGAAGGAAAGAAGACTGTTGGAGACTGCACCAGAAGAGATTAGAAAACCTGAGAACTTAAAAGTGGAAATACGGTATATGCGAGACAGAAATTACTGCCGAAACATAGTTCATGAGTTAATAAGAATGGAAAGCTGTAAGTGTAACTGGAAAAACATACACAGGGTGCAGCAGAAAGAACCCCCTTTTAAGGAAGTTAAGAAAAACTAAACCAAATAAGGTAGGACATTTTTATTTCTACAAACAAAAGAAAACACAATATTAATTTGTTTCAAACAATACATCACTCAAACGGCTGCCTCCATTGTTGATCTATTGGTTGAGCTGTTGTGTGAAATTGTTCATTACTCTACAGGTAATTTAGAGCATGATTCAACTTCTTTAGTTATCATTTCCTTGAGGGCCTCTATAGTTTGAAGGCAATGTTGGTACACCTTGGACCTGGGATAGACCTGGGGGGGGGGGGAGGGGGGGGGGGGAAGGGTCACAGTGTGTGAAGTGTGGCGAACGTAATGGTCCCCCAATATCACCACGCAAAGAAATGTCATGTCCTGGAAACATTTCCCTCTCCAATGCATGTGATTGACACACTATGTATGCTATAGCACCATCTTGTTGGAACCACAGATTCTCAAGGTCAAGATCATTAAACAGTTCACTTAGTTTTTGCCGTAGGAAGTCACAGAGCAGGGCACAGTACTGACTGCTGTTTACAGTAACAATCTCACCATTTTCTTCAAAGAAATACAGACCAATCACACCAGAATTAAAAACAGCACACCACACTGTTACTTTGGGAGTATGGAGTGGTCATTGATGGATTTCCTGGGGGTTGTTTTCAGACCAGTACCTGCAAGTTTGCTTGATTACTGCACCTGACAAATGGAAATGTGCCTTGTATGAAAAAATCACATCTTCTCGGTGAACGTTCCCAAAACACATGTTGACACAGCGTTGTACTGACTTCGTAATCACTTCCACACAGTTCTTGAATCAACACAATCATGTAGGGGTGCATTTTAAAATCTTGATGCAATATTCTTCTCATGCCTCTATCAGATGATAGTGTGGGTAATGCACGCTTTCTTGCAGAATGTCAAGGTGATTGTTGAACTGAATATATCACTGCAGCAACGTTTTCCAGGCCTGTAGCCGCCATCAACCTAAGGGTTTGTATCTGAATGCAGAATCAGTCTCTTGAAAATTCAGAATCCATGAATAAATGGTTTCCTTATCAGGAACAGGATCCCGTCGCCAGAGCGTGAAGTGACTGTGGAAGACACATTGAGTAGTTAATGGCGATCCACCATTTTTAATAAACTGCTCAATGACAAAAGCACCTGATCATGTCATGGCGTACACTGAAAATGGCACAAATGCACCTATTAAAGAGCACCCCCACCCCTCTACTCTGTGGTTGCACGCTGCATGATGCCTTTCAAATCAGGGAGTTCTTTCTGTCTCACCCTGTACTATCAAAGTGGGAGCCACCTGTGAAACGACACTCTTTGTATACGAGCTGTTACGTAAACACTGCTCAGCCTTTTACATCGGCACGGTTCCCTCCAAGGTATCAGTTAGGATGAATATAATCTCTTAGTTTACCGTTCTTATTAACTCGTGTATGATGTTTTGGTAGTAATCTCTTTCTTGATTACTAACCTACCTTCCACCTTTAAGCCCTCAGGTTTTCCAATCTTGTACTGTGTAGTCACCAACAATCAATCTTTCCTTCCTACCCTGTCCAGTTAGACTCCCTTGCCAGTCTTCTGTTGCTTGGTGAGTAGATTTTTTTGCCTATGTGTTATAATTGCTTGTTTTAGAAAATCTGAGCAATTTTATGCCATGTTAAAGGATGTTGGATAGTTAATTGTGTGGTGATCAGGTGTGACATTGGGAGTTTAAGACTGACTTTTACTTTTTGTGTGAAACTGTAGATAATTCACATGTAACATTACTGTCATAATTCGTTTGACCTGTCCTTGCTTTTCATGTCGTATAAAACGTCAAATACTCTTCCAAACAAAATACTGGCTCCCATACCCATAAAAGCTTGTGTCAGTTCCTATAAAACATCAAACACACTTCCATGCAAAATACTGTCATCAGCATAGCTTTTATTGTATGTGTTTTGTTTTACTCATTTAAAACAACAGCAGTTGCATTTGTCATACTTCTGCTTACACGTGCCTGCACATTTTCCATCTGTTTCTGCATTCAGCACATGTTGGCTTGCAGAATTTCACATTTCATGACATAGAACACTACAAAAATATTGTGTGGGTAGTGTTTGTTTATTTTCTCCTGGCTAAGCATATGCGTGAAAACCTGATTTGTTCAGAAGTCTCACCCTTCTCAAAAGGCATCATCTCTAGGTCTAAGCCTGACTTTATCCTTACTTGAATAGTCAAAAACCTCCTGTCCTTCACTCTTCTTCTAAGCAGAAACATTTCTTTGCCATCCACGCTGAACACCTCAACCAATCCAAAGTACATGTTGAAACATCTCTTATTCAGTTCCATTCTCACTCCAACCATAATTCTTCCACCCAGCCACCCTTTATTGTCTTCCAAAAATTCCTTATTTCCAACGTGGCTTTTCCTTTCCTCTCCAAACACCATTCTAGTAAGTCCAGCATCATAGCTATGGAGTGGTCTTCATATTATTACTATTATTATTAATGTTGTTATTAATGTCGTCATTGTCATTCTCATTGAGAAGTCCCCCACAGTGACTGCATGGGTAATATGTTTCCACCAGCTTTCTGACTCCTCCACTTCCAAGCCATATCACTGTTATCTCTTCCCAAATATCCACCATAAAACTAAGTCATCCCAAAATCTGTTACCTCAGATTGTGGACTTCTGTACAACCAATGTGTACCTGCTTAAAGAGCACCACTAAACCTGATACCACACACAAAGAGCCATTGTTAATGATGCCTGACATAATCCAATTATCGAATCTCCGTTCCTACATCTATAGCATTAATCACTTCCTCCTCCATATTCCCACAGTTCTTGCAGTATCACCACCAAATTGCTTGCTTATCAGTGTATGAGGTGCAATTTTCTTTTTCACAAATAGTCACACAAAATATTCGAAACTTCTGTCTTTTCTTAAGCAATTTTTCTGAAGCCATATACAATTTTCACATTGTTGACACCATGATACCGTGACTGCTAAGAACGCTTCTATTAGAAATTTGTTTTGTCCAGTGGATCATAGCAGCACAAGTGAAAAATGTTTAACTGTGGAGTTTGTCTTTCATCATTGGAGACTGCCAGGTTCACTACTGCCAGATTCACTACGGCCAGATTCACTAGGAGTCATGTCAGATGAGTAAGGAGCATGAGAAACTACTTCAAAGTTGTATTTATATGGAAACTCCTATGTTGCATTTGCCTGATGTGCTCTGCATTGGCTTGGTGAAAAAGTACATGTGCAGCCTTTTCTAGGATTGAAAAATGGTGTCCACTTCTCATACATTGTCACAGTTGTTGAAAAGAAAATCCCATCCATGCCACCATCTTGTGTCGTCAATGCCCAGCAATTTGCCATGCACACAACCTTTAAGTCATCTGTCAGCATTTTTGCCACCCACCTGGAGAACACTTTCCATATTTTCAGGTATCGTGCAGGATTGTGTTTATATATCCTGCAGAAATTCCAACTTCGTAGGCGATACATTCCACACACACCAGCACTCCACCAAAACAGCTTTCTCCACTCATTTGACCAAGTTGTTAGTGTGGTGTTTTGAAGCTAAGAGTTTTTTGGTTTGTTATCACACGACATTCAGCCTTTTTCGAACTGCCACATCTGTGAACACACATTCTGCACATTCATGGCAGCACCACCACATATCTCACTGAGATGCTAATGAACTTCAGTTGAAGCCACATCACACAAGTTGAGAAAGTGAGTTATACTGTTCTCATAATGAAAATGTCACCATTTTGTGTGTCAAAATCTCTCCTCACTCTCCGTACAGCTGCTAGAGTTCTGTGTGTCGTACAGTACTGCTATCCACATCAAACATGCACAATGTGTGTCCACCTGTCTTAAGACAAACTATGTGTTTCTATCTGTGCATAGTCCTCAGGGAGGAAAAGAAATTTGAGACCTGAACTTAAAGCGCATCTTGTAAATGTTGTGTCCCAATACATAATCCCTTCATAATCCCCCATGCCCACCACCTTGTTGCCATGGAATGCTACCGTATGGAACCTTCCTGCATGTTTATCTTCACCTATATGATGGTACAGTAAATAATTTTATCAATGTCAAACACATCAATCACCAACAGTATCTCTATTTTGACAGCTGTCCTCAGTTCACATTAAAAATATCTTTCTCTACATTTAAATAATTCATGGGTGTCATGTCTGTAGAGGCAACTAGGTGTTATTAAAATATGGTGATACCCTCATTAGATCTACACAGACAGAATATACCTGTATATCAAGTTGACAAAGAAGCATTCTACACCATTTCTGTCTCATCCATCACCAATCCACTCACTAACAAAAACTCCTCTTGATGATGAGTGGGTGCACAGCCTTAGTGAAATTTTTGAATGAAGTCATTGCCTCTTTAGGCTTTTAAAATATTATTTATTGCAATTTCAATTTCAACATTTTTGCTGTCAAGTGTTGTGGGATAATGGTACCTACACAACAACATAAAGTTGTGGCATGCTGTAACATAGTTCCCAGCAGTGTAAAACTAAATACATGTGATGGTATAAATCTATTCACTTTTACATACACTGTGAGATTTTTACTTCTACTCGAGATTTGGATTTTAGTGTTTATAGTGGACATTGTTCTTACTGTCATGTCAGCTGTTTATTTTATCAGCTTTTTCATTCATGGTAACATGGTATATGGAACAGTGGATAGACTTGTACCACCTCATGTTGTTTTTACACTGCTGGGAGTTAGGCTCCAGCATGCCAACTTTATGCTGTGGAGTGGGTCCCATTATCTTACATTGCTTGACGATGACCATGTATTGAAATTGCAATCTCAGCAATAAATAATATTTTAAGAGCCAACTGCCATGACTTTATTCAGAAACACTCCACTTGTCACCCTATATCATCTATGCCTTTAAAACTCGACCACATGCTTTACAAGAACATTGGTTACCTTTTTGCATGCCCTGAATTGAGGTATATCTTGTACCCAAAATCCCACTCCTCACATTCTGGCACTCTCACAATCTGTGCAATTCCCAATTAGATCTCCCAGACCCAGACCTATACTTCACGGATACATTCTTCTGTATATGGGCGGCAAAGTGTAAGACTTTTCAATACATCCCACCAATAACATCTACAGCAGTCCAGTCACAGTCATTCATTATCAAAGCAAAGGTGATGGTCGCCGCATCATGTACCATCTATGCTGCAATGTTACTGTTAGCCATTCTATGTTGGTACAACAACTGACAACCTGTATAGTCAGTTGAATTGCCACACTGCCATACTCAGTGTTGTGGTGCAGTGGTAAGACACTGGACACATATTTGGGAGGATGACAGTTCAAATCCCATCTGACTATAAGGATTTAGGATTTCCACAATTTCTCTAAATCATTTAAGGCAAATATTGGGATGGTTCCCTCAAAAGAGGTGTGGCCCTTTACAGCTAATGTGGCAACAATCTTGAAAATAATGAGTAAGATTAGTCAAGAAGGAAGTATATATTATTTGAATTTTTACAGTGTACAAGTAACTGTTGTTTCTTTACATACACAAGGTTTCCACATACCTGTTAAGCTCACGGTAATAGATAAACAGCTTCTTTTTAGTATACCTGAAAGCAGGTAGCAGCTTTTATGATAATTTTATCTATCTAGCTTATTTATGCATGAACTCAATGCAGTAGTCACCAGAGATGTGTCAAAAAGACTTGCACAAGGCAGCTAAACAACTCCAGATGGAATCTCCTGACCAATAGTGCCGTTCACTCATGGATACAGTATCGTGCAGCAATGAAGTGACATCTTATTGTCAATACCCTGTACAGGTTTTATTTCTGTTTCTCTTTCTTTGTGGTTATCCGAGTCATTTTACATTCCTGAAGGCTGCTTCTTCACGATGAGGTCTACAAACACTAATAAATGATAAAATTATTTTTTTAATGATTTTTGTAAGTTATTAAGCCAAAAATAAAAATAAAAAAACACTACTGCCAAACACTATATTTCTACTGGTTATTTGATGAAATGCAATGACACAAAAATTGTGGTCCACAAATCAAATGTTTGGTGCTCCATCATCAATGAGTCAGTGGAAATATGACTCTCATCAGTCAGAACAGTGGCTTCCAGTCAAATTCTGCATGGAATCCTCTCGTAAAAAAACTTTGTGCTGTATTCAGCCAGCATTGTTGTAAGATTTTACTGCATGAGCTCACCTAAGAGGATGCCCAGTGCAGCACACAACAGACTTGCAACACGAGCACATGTGCTCAAGTACCGCATGCACAATGCCAACTCGGTACATCATGTATGTTCCGGGGGGTGGGGGCCTTAAATGTGAGAATTCACTTGAAAATGGTGATATGACTCTGCATCAGAATATCATGGCAGCAAGTTGCAAACATCCAGCGGTTTGCTCAGAATTTCATAGAACAATCTGTACCCTGGGAAAGTTTTAAATTTTACATGTAGCAAATATATGATGAAGAATTGATGCAGTCTATTCAAAGGTCCAATACGTGGAAGAAGAGTGAAATTACTGATCACTGATGGCTTTATTAAGTTGCAGAGACAAGGGCAATATTCTAAAATTTGTTAAAATTGTGCTTCTTACTAATACTGCTGCTGCAAATTACATGATTAGCAGAGTGAGCGTAGCACTCATACGGCAGAGAATTCATTTCAGTTGACGTGAATCAGATTCCGTCTTTGTCAACATGTAAGTATATTATCTGTTAGAAGTGGCAGCAAGACTGTCTTCATTGTCTTAGGACTGCGTGATTGGTGTGACACAGGTCAAAGTGAATGGGCTGCAAAGATTGACCAACTTTTGATATAGTCTTGCTGTGTGTTGGCAAGAGCCACAAAACTGAAGGGTGGCATTTCACCTTTGGAGGGGACAGCCCTCCTTAACTTAAGAGTGGACATGGGTACAGTGACACTCAAAGTGGATAAACATAATGGTACTGTGCTCACTGTGGGAGGACTATTATCAATAAGATAAATATTTTGGTATGTGATCAACATATCGCAAGATTGAAAAGTGATGAGAAAAACAGCAGAACTTCTGTCTGGCAGTTCTCTACAAAAGAACGTCATTAAGACGTTTGAGACCAAATAGTTTAGTTCCACCTAGACTAGGCCAAGATCCACAAAGAAGATGCAGCTCTACATCCTATTGTGACCATTTTTGGAGTCTTCACTCAGTCCCATTGTAGGCTAGTGTCCACATCATGTAAGAAATTATACTGATTTTGTCAGCAGATGTAAGTCACTTTAGCTGAAAAGTTTCACTTTTAAATGTGCCTCTGGTGGACTCACTAGATCTCATCTGCAATAGCTTTGGGGCTAATGTTACAGTGTCATTAGAGCAAAGTCTCCCTGACATACATTTTATTTAAAAAGAGAGCTTTTCAAAAAGTCTGACTGTCATCATGAGGATTCCTTTGTCTTGCCTGGTGGCCAAGCTTTTTATGGAATTTTTTAGGGGCAAGCCATCACCTCATCTATTTTAAACCAACCATATATTGGTGATACATTGATGACACTTTCATAATTTGACATCATCATTTGAGCTGTCTCTGAGAGCTCCTTAAACATCTGAACTCCATAAATGAAAACATAAAATTTACTACGGAGATGGAGAGAGAAGATTGATTGCCACTTGTAGATGTTTTTGTGCAACATAAAAGCGATGTCACACTTCAACATTGCATGTTTCAAAAGCCCACTCATACAGACCTGTATTTACAAGCTACTAGTTTCCACTGTCCGGTGCAGTGGGTATTCTGAAGTCCTTTATCCACCGAGCCCAAACGGTTTCAAATTCCGATAATCTGCTAACAGAACTGGAACACCTACAAACAGAACAAGAAAGAGGATGGGGCCTTCAGAATGACTGCTTGTCTATTGTATACTGGAAATGCTTCTGCAAAAATAGGCAGAATTTTAAGAAGACAAAAGGTTAAAGTAATCTTTCATCCTCCTTCCAAAATCTCTCACTTTTGGGATCTGCCAAAGATGACTTAGAATTGCGCAAGGCAGCTGTTCACAGGATTCCATGTAAATGCATCAAATCTTATGTATGGCAAATGATGCACACTGTTCAGGATCACATTGTGGAAAATCAGTGTCATACTCACCTCCTCCAAGCCAATAAGTCCACTATCACCGAACACTATATTTCAACTGGTCATTCGATGAGTTACAATGAAACAAGGATTGTGGCTCATCATCAGTGAATAAGTGGTAACATGACTGGGTCCCTTATGAATCAGCAAGGCGGCTTCCAATGCCAACTGGGTACACGACACATATGCCGACAGGGTCTTGAATATGGGGTCTCAGTGCATTTTCATCAGTATCCACCTATAAATATTTTGAATCATCAAACTGCATACCTATGTGTAAATTATGATACTAAATATGGATGGGTGCAACATGTTTACTGTTAAATTCTTAGAATCTTTTGAAATAATAATAGATTATATATACTGGTTAGTGTGAAGTTTGTGCAACTGTTTTCCCTCTCTTAGATGCACAGAGGCTTTTAGTTACTGAGAGTGAAATTTCTTGAATGTACTGCTCAGGTTAGATAACTGTAATATGTATATATAAAGCATAACATGACATAAAGTATAAAGGAGCTCAGAGAAGTTAAAGAATGAAATGATAACTACAGAGAAAAGCACTAACAGGATTGACAGGCTCAACATCTTCAACCATCAGAGAGATTACTATTTACACTGTTGTACATTTTTCAGTTAATAAGAAAATATTAAGCGTTTTTTGGATGTAATTATTTGGACACTGTGCACCAATCTTATTGGAAACAGTAAGCCACCACATGTCCCCATTCTTTGCTGAATTGAAATAGAAATTCCTTTATATCATCATAATTCAGTTCACTGATGTCCATATCAAATGTCACAGCATTATTGTTTTTTAGCTAAAAAAATTTGTGAATGTTTGCCCTCACATTTGACTGAGTCACTAACTGATAAGCATTAAAGTAACAGATCACTTGTGTAGTGTTATGTAGATAATCTGCTGACACTGGACATTTATGTTTCATTGTTTTTTAAGTGTTCGACAATGTATGTATTACAAAAGTTTTTCTTTTTTTTTTCCAGGCACCAGATTATGGTGACATACGTTTGTCTGTACAAGAACTCCCAAATATTGTGGTTTTAGAGGAAGCCTTCACGATTGTGTGCAGGATAATCAACACATGGTATGTGAAATATTAAGTAAATATTCATTTGGTCGGGTGCCGATGGCATTTTTTATCTAAATGTGTTCCACATATTGGATAATAGTAATAGTAATCCACCTGTAAATAACCACATAGCAGAGCCACATTCCTCCCCTTCTTTCTGCCCATACCTTACAAATGTGCCATTATCTGCTCCCCTTTTTCCTGACTGCCTTCCTGAAATCTAAGGTAGCTCTGAATCACTCAATGAAAGCTGCAGATGATATGGAATAAAACAAACAGCACTTGAATTGGATGTTTTAGACCCCTTATCAAGCACCATGACTTGGCAACTCTGCAAACTGGGAAGTTGCCATTTAGAATAGTAGTCTAATGATATGCTTCATTCATGTTGCACTGAAAACTATTAGATCTGGACTAATTTCCTGTGAACTCTTTCTGTAGTGCCTCTGAGTTCCTTGAAAGAGATCGTGCTTTCTAGCTTATTTGGTATCCTTACTATTTTGTTGCTTATTCTTAAGTAACACATTCTTAGGTCTCTCTTTGTATAATTAGTAGGCCAGCATCCTCCTTTTAGAGCTTTTGAAAGAAGTAGATGAACGTGAACCATGGACCTTGCCGTTGGTGGGGAGGCTTGAGTGCCTCAATGATACAGATGGGCGTACCGTAGGTGCAACCACAACGGAGGGGTATCTGTTGAGAGGCCAGACAAATGTGTGGTTCCTGAAGAGGGGCAGCAGCCTTTTCAGTAGTTGCAGGTGCAACAGTCTGGATGATTGACTGACCTGGCCTTGTAACACTAACCACAATGGCCTTGCTGTGCTGGTACTGCGAACGGCTGAAAGCAAGTGGAAACTACGGCCGTAATTTTTCCCGAGGGCATGCAGCTTTACTGTATGGTTTAATGATGATGGCGTCCTCTTGGGTAAAATATTCCGGAGGTAAAATAGTCCCCCATTCGGATCTCAAGAGGACGCGTTATCAGGAGAAAGAAAACTGGAATTCTGCGGATCGGAGCGTGGAATGTCAGATCCCTTAATCAGGCAGGTAGGTTAGAAAACTTAAAAAGGGAAATGGATAGGTTAACGCTAGATATAGTGGGACGTAGTGAAGTTAGGTGGCAGGAGGAACAAGACTTTTGGTCAGGTGAATACAGGGTTATAAATACAAAATCAAACAGAGGTAATGCAGGAGTAGGTTTAATAATGAATAAAAAAATAGGAGAGCAGGTAAGCTACTACAAACAGCATAGTGAACACATTATTGTGGCCAAGATAGACACGAAGCTCACACCTACTACAGTAGTACAAGTTTATATGCCAACTAGCTCTGCAGATGATGAAGAAATTGATGAAATGTATGACGAGATGAAAGAAATTATTCAGGTAGTGAAGGGAGACGAAAATTTAATAGTCATGGGTGACTGGAATTCGAGATTAGGAAAAGGGAGAGAAGGAAACATAGTAGGTGAATATGGATTGGGACTAAGAAATGAAAGAGGAAGCCGCCTGGTAGAATTTTGCACAGAGCATAACTTAATCATAGCTAACACTTGGTTCAAGAATCATAAAAGAAGGTTGTATACCTGGAAGAATCCTGGAGATACTAAAAGGTATCAGATAGATTATATAATGGTAAGACAGAGATTTAGGAAGCAGGTTTTAAATTGTAAGACATTTCCAGGGGCAGATGTGGACTCTGACCACAATCTATTGGTTATGAACTGCAGATTGAAACTGAAGAAAATGCAAAAAGGTGGGAATTTAAGGAGATGGGACCTGGATAAACTGAAAGAACCAGAGGTTGTAGAGAGTTTCAGGGAGAGCATAAGGGAACAATTGACAGAAATGGGGGGAAAAATACAGTAGAAGAAGAATGGGTAGCTCTGAGGGATGAAGTAGTGAAGGCAGCAGAAGATCAAGTAGGTAAAAAGACGAGTGCTAGTAGAAATCCTTGGGTAACAGAAGAAATATTGAATTTAATTGATGAAAGGAGAAAATATAAAAATGCAGTAAATGAAGCAGGCAAAAAGGAATACAAACGTCTCAAAAGTGAGATCGACAGGAAGTGCAAAATGGCTAAGCAGGGATGGCTAGAGGACAAATGTAAGAATGTAGAGGCTTATCTTACTAGGGGTAAGATAGATACTGCCTACAGGAAAATTAAAGAGACATTTGGAGAAAAGAGAACCACTTGTATGAATATCAAGAGCTCAGATGGAAACCCAGTTCTAAGCAAAGAAGGGAAAGCAGAAAGGTGGAAGGAGTATATAGAGGGTCTATACAAGGGCGACTAACTTGAGGACAATATTATGGAAATGGAAGAGAATGTAGATGAAGACGAAATGGGAGATATGATACTGCGTGAAGAGTTTGACAGAGCACTGAAAGACCTGAGTCGAAACAATGCCCCGGGAGTAGACAATATGCCTTTAGAACTGCTGACAGCCTTGGGAGAGCCAGCCCTGACAAAACTCTACCATCTGGTGAGCACGATGTATGAGACAGGCGAAATACCCTCAGACTTCAAGAAGAATATAATAATTCCAATCCCAAAGAAAGCAAGTGTTGACAGTGTGAAAATTACCGAATTATCAGTTTAATAAGCCACAGCTGCAAAATACTAACACAAATTCTTTACAGACGAATGGAAAAACTAGTAGAAGCCGACCTTGGGGAAGATCAGTTTGGATTCCGTAGCAATATTGGAACACGTGAGGCAATACTGACCCTACGGCTTATCTTAGAAGCTAGATTAAGGAAAGGCAACCCTACGTTTCTAGCATTTGTAGACTTAGAGAAAGCTTTTGACAATGTTGTCTGGAATACTCTCTTTCAGATGCTGAACGTGGCAGGGGTAAAATACAGGGAGCGAAAGGCTATTTACAATTTGTACAGAAACCAGATGGCAGTTATAAGAGTCGAGGGGCATGAAAGGGAAGCAGCGGTTGGGAAGAGAGTGAGACAGGGTTGTAGCCTGTCCCCGATGTTATTCAATCTGTATATTGAGCAAGCAGTAAAGGAAACAAAAGAAACCAAAGAAAAATTTGGAGTAGGTATTAAAATCCCTGGAGAAGAAATAATAACTTTGAGGTTCGCCGATGACATTGTAATTTTGTCAGAGACAGCAAAGGGCTTGGAAGAGCAGTTGAACGGAATGGACAGTGTCTTGGAAGGAGAGTATAAGATGAACAGCAACAAAAGCAAAACGAGGATAATGGGATGTAGTCGAACTAAGTCGGGTGATGTTGAGGGTATTAGATTAGGAAATGCGACACTTAAAGTAGTAAAGGAATTTTGCTATTTGGGGAGCTAAATAACTGATGATGGTCGAAGTAGAGAGGATATAAAATGTAGAGTGGCAATGGGAAGGAAAGCTTTTCTGAAGAAGAGAAATTTGTTAACATCGAGTATTGATTTAAGTGTCAGGAAGTCGTTTCTGAAAGTATTTATATGGAGTGTAGCCATGTATGGAAGTGAAACATGTATGATAAATAGTTTAGACAAGAAGAGAATAGAAGCTTTCGAAATGTGGTGCTACAGAAGAATGCTGAAGATTAGATTGGTAGATCACATAACTAATGACGAGGTATTGAATAGAATTAGGGAGAAGAGGAGTTTGTGGCACAAATTGACAAGAAGAAAGGACCGGTTGGTAGGACATGTTCTGAGGCATCAAGGGATCACAAATTTAGCATTGGAGGGCAGCGTGGAGGGTAAAAATTGTAGAGGAAGACCAAGAGATGAATACATTAAGCAGATTCAGAAGGATGTAGGTTGCAGTAAGTACTGGGAGATGAAGAAGCTTGCACAGGACAGAGTAGCATGGAGATCTGCATCAAACCAGTCTCAGGACTGAAGACCACAACAACAACAGATGAACATTCCAGTTAACTTCCTGCAAGTTATGCTTCTAATACCTACAGAAAATTATTTTTATTTATTTCTTCCCAATTGTTTCTATGTTCTTTTTTTTAGTTTCTACATAAGGAACTATATATCTCTCTTATCAATGCCTGTTTTTAACAGATTACAATGATTTTCTTGGCATTATTTTGTCAGTAGTTTTCATTATTTGCAGCAATAATTTAATATTCAGTAAGGGAATTGCATGCTACCACTTCATGAAGAAATTGTATGCCATTTTCATTTTACTCTTGATTTTTAATTGCTCCTTGTGAGACACGATTCAGTTATTGTTGAACAAATAAATTTTTTGAGTTGTTTTGTAGAGAGACTCCAGTTTTTGCAAATTTTAAACAACAGACCCCTTATCAGTTGAATCATTTATTGATGACACAATAGCCAAATAAAGCTTGGGAGAAAAACATAGTACCAGTTGGTAGCAGTCATATGCACACACAAAAGAAGATAACAGAAGAACAGGCTATATAATCTAGAGCCTCTTCGTCAGGCAAAATGACAGCTTTACATAAAACAAATTGTCTAAAGATTAGGTGATAGTCTTGGGTTTCAAGTCGGCAGCCACACAAACAGGACATGGTCAATTAATACTCCTCTTGCAACAAAATGCTATCAAAATTTACAGTTTGAATATTTATAGCTGGCTGTTGACATGTTCAGTGGAAAGAAGTATTGTGAGTAGAGATGTGGATAAAAAAATGGACATAGTCATAAAAAATGAATCCACATGTGGGAATCAGTAATATGTTGCCAGACTGTTGTTGGAATATAAGTTCTCAGAATTATGACAGTAAACCTCTCAATCATACATAATGCGTGACTGATGCTATCCTCCATCAGGGTACTGGGTTGGCCTCAGGTGTCTATGGACTAGCCTGGACCTGTACTTATCCTCTTTACTGGTACTGGGAGCTGCCAAATCCCTTATGGAAACAGTTCAGTGTGGTGTGTCAGTTGTATCAGTATTCATTTGTTCCAGAATCATTGGCATTACATATCATTGCTCACTTTACAATGAACTCAGTTTTCATAAATCACTCACAAGCAAAGACAACATTTTTCAGCCAAGCAAAGTTCAGGTTAATGATTTTTGGTGTAGGTCAAATTTCTACCTTAACCTATAGCTGCAACTAATTATAATACTGTATTCAAGAAATAATGTGATTGTATCCTCTGTGTAGGTTTAAAAATAAAAAAACAGTGATAGACCATAAGCGTCGGCAAAGACATTAATTATGAATGTGCGGTAAGGCACAGACAAATGGGGGAGGGGGAGAATCATTCATTTTTCTTTGTACATGATTTTGTTTTTTCTCTCTCGTATGTAGAAGGATGGTTAAGATGTAGTGCTTAAAGTATGAAGTATTAAGAGTGTTATGTATTCTATGGATGTGTGAAAAAGAGAAGACTTAACAACAGTATTAAGTATTTTTATTCAAGTGAACTGTGGCCCAGTAAGGAGGATTTCCTCCATTTTTGGTCATGCACTAGTGTTCTTGAAGTCAGCCGCCTGCATCTACAATTGTAATGTAAGAGAGGAAGTCCGAATAGCCTAAATTCGTACAAGCAGAACATGTGAGTGGGGTTTGTTAACTATTGATGTAGTAAGAAATTGCTATGACAATGTTATTAGTCATAAAAACTAATTGTTTGTATTTTCTGTTTGCATGAACTACGATGGGGAGCATGTAAAGCAAAAAGGCAAAAAGTAAGGAGAAAATTTTGGAAAGGAATAAGAATTAGACACTTTATGTAAAATTTTTCATAGTAAGCTGTTTTTTTTTTTTTTCGGCGCAGAATGGTTACTCTTGGTAGCGCCTCTTTTGATGTAGACAGAAACCTTTTCCCCATTATTCCCTTCCTTGAATTTTGTGGTGGAAAATTTACAGGAGTTTCTCAGTGTGATATGCGTCGTCAGTAAAACATAAATAATTGTGACACACTATTTTGCTCATCATAATAGATGTAAAACAGGCTTTGATATCGTGTAAATTATAATTATCAAGTGTAATAATTAGCATATGAAATTTTAACACTTTGTGTGAAATTTTTATTTTTGCATACTCGTACAACATGGCAGAAAAATATATGTCCATTGATGATAGCAATAGTGAAAACGCAATCGGCCAAGGTGGCGTAGAGTTGCACAATTGAACAATGAAAGTTCAGGCACCATGCATGCTTACTGCAGAAGGTTTAAGTAGGTCAGAGATGAGTGTCGCAGGCGTGACAAGTTATAGCGACGCTCCACAGCAGAATAACGTTCACGACACAATGTTTACAATTGATGAGACAATGTCACACATCTCCCAGAGTGATATACTGCTCATGAATGAAACATTGGAGAGCAATACAAATATCAGTCTTGACAACATGTTACAAACACCACTTGTTCACAACACAAACATTAACTTGGAAGGTACAGCTGACAGCAACCACTGTAATACAAATGAAGCACTGCTATGACAGTTATTATCTAACATAAGCATGAAATTTGATAACATGAACACGAATCTCAGTAATATGAAACACAATATGAACACCAATTTCAGTGATGTGAAACAAGATATGAGTACCAAATTGATAATTTGACACACAATCTGAATACTGTCACACAAGATCTAAATACAATGAAACAAGAACAAAAATGAGTAGTCAAGTATTTGAAAGACACGGTCTCACAGACATTCAATGACTGAGCCAAAAATTTTCGCACTGAAATCAACGAAAAATTGAATGATATGAAAAAACAAGTAAAGCATCAAGTGCTTTCTGAAGTTAACAGTAATATTATGGAGTTAAAACAGCAGGTAAATTCTTTTAATGACCATCATGATCTAGTAGAGCAACAGATAAAGAAAATCACAGATGCGAACACTTTTATTGAAGCCACACAAAACCAGTTGTGTTCGACAGTAAAAACGGTAAACACTGTCATTAACAAACAAAATAAAAACTATGAAGGTGTACCTCTGTCTGTAGAAGAGCTTACTTTAAGGGTAGCAATGTTAGAAGTTGACTCCATGTGCTAAGAAGGAGAGAAAGAAAATCAATGAAAATCTGAGGGATGTCATTTGTCAAACTGAAGTAATACCATTGCAGAGAAGTTAGTAACAGATTGTAAGCTATACACAGATGTAATTGAAAAGGCTAGTCAGAAAAAAGAAAATGAAATACTGAACAAGGTTAACATTAATGTACAAGCCATGGAATGTAGGCTCTGCAATCTTTTAGAAGAAAATATTACTGGATCTCGAAATATGCACGTAAATAGTACACAGGCTACAGAGAACAAACCACAACCTGTTTGTATTTATCAACAAACTGTCACAAGTCCCACAGCAGGTACCAGTTACAGTTGTGGAGCACAAAATATTAACATACCCACAACTCCAATACCTGAGTACTCCAATACCTGAGCAATTACCAACCGGAATTACAGGTACCTCCAATAACAACATAAATACAATTGAAAATTCCACTATTTTTGCAGACGAAGGTTTGCTGAAACATTGACAGTTTCCCACATTCACTACCAAATGTAAAAGAATGAATCCAGTAGTAGTTATCAGTGCTTTTCATCATGCATTTCCACGCAACTGGATGGAAGCACACAAAATTGGATTTGTCATGGGATATATGCAAGGTGACATTCTTTTATGGGCAACTGAAGTGGATTATGTAAATCATTCAGTAAAGTGTGATCCAAACACACAGCAAGGATGGTAAACACAACGTTTGGACTGAACATTAGCGCAGGAGTGTTTATATCTGCATTGGACAAGGTTTTGGGACCAGAATTGGTTAGCAAAGTCAATGTTTATGTAGACAACGTGCTAATAGCCACACCCACTTGGTGAGAACATATCAGTCTAATTGAACATGTGCTTCAATAATTTGCAGATTACGGAGTAACAGCCGATTTAAAAAAGTCTAGTTTTGGTAGGGAGCAAGTCAGATTTTTAGGACATGTGTCAGAATAAGGTGTCTTACCTGATCTGAAAAAACTTCATGCCATACGCAACTGTCCAGCTCCAAGGAATAAAAAATAACTAAAAGCTTTTTTAGAACTAGCATCCTTTTTTTCGTAAATTTGTACAGTAACAACTGATGAATAATGATGCATTACTCAACTTGTTATAAAAAAAAATAGGCCTTGGTTATAGGATGATAAGTGTCAGGAGGACTTAAATAACATTAAGCAGGCATTAGTCAATGCAAACATCCTTAGCCACCCTGGAATGTCCAACGATTTTTGTCTACGCACAGGTGCCTCATCTCAGGGGCTGGGGCCATGATTGTTCCAGATGCGAGAAGAAGAAGGTAAGAAAGAACCCAAGGTTATCAGTTTTGCTAGTCCACATTATCAGAAACAGAAAGATCTTACTCTGTGTCAGAATTGGAAAGTTTAGCTGTAATATGGGCATTTAAAAAGTTTGAATATTTTTTTGTGGGGTAAGAATCAATCACTGTAATTTCTTTTAACATGTAAACTATTGCACTGTAGATTAGCTAGGTGGTGTCTATATTTACAAGAATTCAATTTCGAGATCATTTATATTAAAGGAACTCAGAATGTTATTGCAGATGCCTTGTCTGGGTTACCACAAGGTTTAGAGGAATTTAGTGAATTAGCAGAGCAAGATGCAGAAATCAAAATGTTATTAATGCAAGGTACAGCACAACAGTCTGATTCCCATACATTTTGTAAGCAAATGAAAATTATGCAACAGCAAGATCAATGATGGAGTAAAATCATGCAAAACCTCAAGCAAGATGAAGGTGGAAGGATAAGTAAATGGTATCAGGAGTACAATGGCGTTTTGTTTCATAGAAAACATGAAAAATCTGGTCAGTGTTGTGTGTGTGTGTGTGTGTGTGTGTGTGTGTGTGTGGAGTCGGTAAATGTACTGAAAAAGTTGCAACACTTTCTTATTTTCCAAATTTGAGAAGGCAAGTCCTACAGGTATTAAGGTGTGCAATATGTCAGAAATCAAACCAGTCCAATCTGTCAAAATATACTGAGCTACACCCAATAATCACAAAAAACCCTCTAGATATAGTATCCCTGGACATAGCTGGTCCATATTCAAGAAGTAGAGGAGGAGTAAGATACATAGTAGCACTACACAATACTTTCTCAAAACGTATCAAAATGTATGCCATTAAAAATGCAACAGTCACAAATATCAGAAAAAGAACTGAGGGAGACCATTTGAGAAGAGTAGGTAAACCAAAGTTACTACTAACTGATAATGCTTCATATTTCGTTTGGGCAAAAGTGGAAACAATTTATGACCTCACAGGGCATGAAACATGTATTAGTAAGCTTTTTTTTTTTCCACACCCAGAAGCAATCCCAGTAGAACAAGTCTTTAAAGAATTTAACCGGTTTATTAGGGCATATGCCCCTCTCAAACACACCTGATGGGAAGAATATGTAACTACTTTCATGCAAGTTGTCAATATCCACACTCTTAATCAGATTTCACACCTAACGAATTGATGTTCCAGACAAAACAAATGAATGAGTGGGAGTTGCCCGTGCCAAAGGTACCCACTACAGGAATAACAGTAAAAGACAAAATGAAACAAACCATGGTTACGCTAGAAAACAGGGCCGAGTATTGAAGGAAAATTTATAATAAGAAACGGAAATGCGTTACACAGTTTCTTGAAGGTCAGCGAGTCCTTTTACGGACACAGCCTAAATCAAAATATCCACGGGTGTGCTGCCGGTCTATAGTGTCCAACGGGCACAATATTTCGGCGATCATACATGTCGCCATCATCAGGTGAACTGACGGACTGAGCTCCTGTGAACGTGCCGGCACGGAGATCCGTACGCTATGGCTGCTCAGAGGGAATTGGGTTCGGTCGCGGCGGCGGCCGATTTAAATACCCTCCGCCCGCGGCGCGCTCCCTCCGCTGTTCGCGCCACGGTCGCGTGGTGGAACAGAGAAGGCAAGTCCTACAGGTATTAAGGTGTGCAATATGTCAGAAATCAAACCAGTCCAATCTGTCAAAATATACTGAGCTACACCCAATAATCACAAAAAACCCTCTAGATATAGTATCCCTGGACATAGCTGGTCCATATTCAAGAAGTAGAGGAGGAGTAAGATACATAGTAGCACTACACAATACTTTCTCAAAACGTATCAAAATGTATGCCATTAAAAATGCAACAGTCACAAATATCAGAAAAAGAACTGAGGGAGACCATTTGAGAAGAGTAGGTAAACCAAAGTTACTACTAACTGATAATGCTTCATATTTCGTTTGGGCAAAAGTGGAAACAATTTATGACCTCACAGGGCATGAAACATGTATTAGTAAGCTTTTTTTTTTCCACACCCAGAAGCAATCCCAGTAGAACAAGTCTTTAAAGAATTTAACCGGTTTATTAGGGCATATGCCCCTCTCAAACACACCTGATGGGAAGAATATGTAACTACTTTCATGCAAGTTGTCAATATCCACACTCTTAATCAGATTTCACACCTAACGAATTGATGTTCCAGACAAAACAAATGAATGAGTGGGAGTTGCCCGTGCCAAAGGTACCCACTACAGGAATAACAGTAAAAGACAAAATGAAACAAACCATGGTTACGCTAGAAAACAGGGCCGAGTATTGAAGGAAAATTTATAATAAGAAACGGAAATGCGTTACACAGTTTCTTGAAGGTCAGCGAGTCCTTTTACGGACACAGCCTAAATCAAAATATCCACGGGTGTGCTGCCGGTCTATAGTGTCCAACGGGCACAATATTTCGGCGATCATACATGTCGCCATCATCAGGTGAACTGACGGACTGAGCTCCTGTGAACGTGCCGGCACGGAGATCCGTACGCTATGGCTGCTCAGAGGGAATTGGGTTCGGTCGCGGCGGCGGCCGATTTAAATACCCTCCGCCCGCGGCGCGCTCCCTCCGCTGTTCGCGCCACGGTCGCGTGGTGGAACAGATTGCGACGGCGTCTGAGATGACGTCGGTGTGATGGCTCTGTCCGCCGTGGACACTATAGACCGGCAGCACACCCATGGATATTTTGATTATCAAATACGCCGGGAGAAACTCAAGAATCACACACCCTAAATCGACAAAATTTAGTGAACTGAATAGTAAGTGGCAATTACTCTATTCAGGACCACATATAATTTCCAAAATACCATACTCTGGGATGTACAGATTAGCCTATGAGAAAATAGGGAGAGATAATAATCTCCACCCTCACAAAGATATAAAAGCTTTTATAGAATGATGAAGCTAGGTAGCATTTTCTCTTTCTATCACAAGATAATTGTACATAGTGTACATAACTCTAAATGTAATTTTTTTCTTCTGGAGTATATTTTGAGGTAAAGTAATGTGTATAGGCATAAGTAATTCAGCTTCAAGGGGCTAACAGAAGTGGTAAAGGCTGCCAGTCTTGCTTACAAGATGAAAGCAGAGCTCACCATTTGCAGCAGAATTGACAAGACAGATTGCGGACCTCTGGTACAAAGCCGAGTGGAGGGTCTGAATCAGAGGCTCAGACAGTATTGCAACCATGTAGGCTGCAGATTCTTCGACTTGTGCCAAAGGGTGGTTGGGTTTCGGGTTCCGCTGAATAGGTCAGGTCGCAAAATTGAAGTAGATATTTCCTGTTAGTTAGTGTGGGCAGAGGTCATTGTTGGCAACTGGAATAAAATAATGATTGGATCCTTTTACCAACCTCCCAATTCAGGTGATACAGTTGCTGAAAGGTTCAAAGAAAACTTGTTTGATTTCAAATACATACCCATCTCATACGATTATAGTTGGTGGTGACTTTAATATACCTTCAATATGTTGGTGAAAATGCATGTTTAATTTCCGAAGGTACACATAAACATCATCCGAAATTGTGCTAAATGCATTCTCTGAAAATTATTTCGAGCAGTTACTTCATGATCCCATGCGAATAGTAAACGGTTGTGAAAACACACTTGATCTCTTAGCGGAAAATAATCCTGAGTTAATAATGAGCATCAAAATGGATACAGGGATTGGTGAACACAGGATTGTCGTAACGAGATTGAATATTGTAACTCCAAAATCCTCCAAATATAAACGAAAAATATACCTATTCAAAAAAGCTGTCAGAAATTCACTTGGCGCCTTCTTGAGAGACAATCTCCATTCCTTCCAAATTAATAATTTAAGTGTAGACCAGACGTGACTTGAATTCCAAGAAATAGTATCGGGAGCAATTGAGAGATTTATACCAAATAAATTAACAAACAATGGAGCTGATCCTCCTTGGTACACAAAACAGGTCAGAACACTGTTGCAGAAACAACGAAACAAACTTGCCAAATTTAAACAGACACAAAATCCCGAAGATTGGCAATCTTTTACAGAAGCTTGAAATTTAGCGTGCGGACTCCAATGTGAGATGCTTATAATAGTTTCCACAACAAAACTTTGTCTCGAAACCTGGCTGAAAATCCAGAGAGATTTTCAGGTCGTATGTGAAGTATGTTAGCGGCAAGAAACAATCAATTCCTTCTCTGTGCAGAATAGCAATGGAGATACTATCAAAGACACTGCTGCTAAAGCAGAGTTACTAAACACAACCTTCCGAAATGCCTTCACAAAAGTAGACAAAGTAAATATTCCACAATTTGAATCAAGAACAGCTGCCAACATTAGTAACATAGAAGAAAATGTCCTCAGAGTAGTGAAGCTACTTAAATCACTTAATCAAAGCAAGTCTTCTGGTCCAGACTGTATACCAGTTAGATTCCTTTCAGAGTATGCTGATTCATTAGCTCCATACTTAACAATCATATACACCATTCGCTCGGTGAAAGATCCATGCCCATTGGAAAGTTGTACAGGTCACACCAATATGCAAGAAAGATAGTAGGAGTAATCCTCTAAACTACAGGCCCATGTCATTAACATCAATATGCAACAGGATTTTGGAACATATATTGTGTTCAAACATTATGAATTGCCTCGAAGAAAACAGTCTATTGACACACAGGCAACATGGATTTAGCAAACATCGTTCTTGTGAAACACAACTAGCTCTTTACTCACATGAAGTGTCGAGTGCTATTGATGAGGGATTTCAGATTGATTCCGTATTTGTGGATTTCCCCATACAAGCAGCTTGTAGTGCAATTGTGTGCTTATGGAATACCGTCTGTTATGTTAGTGGATTCGTGATTCCCATTCCCTGTCAGAGGGGTCACAGTTTGTAGTAATGGACGGAAAGTCATCGAGTGAAAGAGGAGTGATTTCTGGCATTCCCCAAGGTAGTGTTAATGGCCCTTTGGTGTTCCAAATATATATAAACGATTTGGGAGACAACCTGTCTTAGGTTGTTTGCAGATGACACTGTCATTTATCGACTAATAAAGTCATCAGAAGATCAAAACAAATTGCAAAACAATTTAGAAAAGATATCTGAATGGTCCGAAAATCGGCAGTTGACCTTAAATAATGAAAAGCATGAGGCCATCCACATGAGTGCTAAAAGGAATCCGTTTAACTTCGGTTACACGATAAATCAGTCAAATCTAAAGGCCATAAATTGAACTAAATACCTAGGAATTACAATTATGAACAACTTAAAGTGGAAGGAACACACAGAAAATGTTGGGAAGGCTAACCACAGACTGCATGTTATTGGCAGGACACACAGAAAATGTAACAGATCTACTAAGGAGACTGCCTACTCTACACTTGTCCGTCCTCTTTTAGAATACTGCTATGTGGTGTGGGATCCTTACCAGATAGGACTGATGGAGTACATAGAAAGAGTTCAAAGAAGGACAGTACTTTTTGTACTATTGCGAAATATTGGAAAGAGTGTCACTGAAATGATACAGGATTTGGGCTGCACATCATTAAAACAAAGGTGTTGCGATGTTATCTTCTCACGAAATTCCACTCGCCAATTTTTTTCTCTGAATGCGAAAAAATTTTGTTGACACCAATCTACATAGGGAGAAACGATCACCACAATTAAATAAAGGAAATCAGAGCTCGTATGGAAAGAGAGGGGCAGATGTGGACTCTGACCACAATCTATTGGTTACTGAAGAAACTCCAAAAAGTTAGGAATTTAAGGAGATGGGACCTGGATAAACTAACTAAACCAGAGGTTGTACAGAGTTTCAGGGAGAGCATAAGGGAACAATTGACAGAAATGGGGGGAAAAAATACAGTAGAAGAAGAATGGGTAGCTTTGAGGGATGAAGTAGTGAAGGCAGCAGAGGATCAAGTAGGTAAAAAGACGTGGGCTAGAAGAAATCCTTGGGTAACAGAAGAAATATTGAATTTAATTGATGAAAGGAGAAAATATAAAAATGCAGTAAATGAAGCAGGCAAAAAGGAATACAAACGCCTCAAAAATGAGATCAACAGGAAGTGCAAAATGGCTAAGCAGGGATGGCTAGAGGATAAATGTAAGGATGTGGAGGCTTATCTCACTAGGGGTAAGGTAGATACTGTCTACAGGAAAATTAAAGAGACATTTGGAGAAAAGAGAACCACTTGTATGAATATCAAGAGCTCAGATGGAAACCCAGTTCTAAGCAAAGAAGGGAAACAGAAAGGTGGAAGGAGTATATAGAGGGTCTATACAAGGGCGACTAACTTGAGGACAATATTATGGAAATGGAAGAGAATGTAGATGAAGACGAAATGGGAGATATGATACTGCGTGAAGAGTTTGACAGAGCACTGAAAGACCTGAGTCGAAACAATGCCCCGGGAGTAGACAATATGCCTTTAGAACTGCTGACAGCCTTGGGAGAGCCAGCCCTGACAAAACTCTACCATCTGGTGAGCAAGATGTATGAGACAGGTGAAATACCCTCAGACTTCAAGAAGAATATAATAATTCCAATCCCAAAGAAAGCAAGTGTTGACAGATGTGAAAATTACCGAACTATCAGTTTAATAAGCCACAGCTGCAAAATACTAACACGAATTCTTTACAGACGAATGGAAAAACTAGTAGAAGCCGACCTTGGGGAAGATCAGTTTGGATTCCGTAGCAATATTGGAACACGTGAGGCAATACTGACCCTACGGCTTATCTTAGAAGCTAGATTAAGGAAAGGCAACCCTACGTTTCTAGCATTTGTAGACTTAGAGAAAGCTTTTGACAATGTTGTCTGGAATACTCTCTTTCAGATGCTGAACGTGGCAGGGGTAAATTACAGGGAGCGAAAGGCTATTTACAATTTGTACAGAAACCAGATGGCAGTTATAAGAGTCGAGGGGCATGAAAGGGAAGCAGCGGTTGGGAAGAGAGTGAGACAGGGTTGTAGCCTGTCCCCGATGTTATTCAATCTGTATATTGAGCAAGCAGTAAAGGAAACAAAAGAAACCAAAGAAAAATTTGGAGTAGGTATTAAAATCCATGGAGAAGAAATAATAACTTTGAGGTTCGCCGATGACATTGTAATTCTGTCAGAGACAGCAAAGGACTTGGAAAAGCAGTTGAACGGATTGGATGGTGTCTTGAAGGGAGGATATAAGATGAACATCAACAAAAGCAAAACGAGGATAATGGCATGTAGTCGAACTAAGTCGGGTGATGTTGAGGGTATTAGATTAGGAAATGCGACACTTAAAGTAGTAAAGGAATTTTGCTATTTGGGGAGCAAAATAACTGATGATGGTCGAAGTAGAGAGGATATAAAATGTAGACTGGAAATGGCAAGGAAAGCGTTTCTGAAGAAGAGAAATTTGTTAACATCGAGTATTGATTTAAGTGTTAGGAAGTCGTTTCTGAAAGGATTTGTATGGAGTGTAGCCATGTATGGAAGTGAAACATGTATGATAAATAGTTTAGACAAGAAGAGAATAGAAGCTTTCGAAATGTGGTGCTACAGAAGAATGCTGAAGATTAGATGGGTAGATCACATAACTAATGAGGAGGTATTGAATAGGATTGGGGAGAAAAGAAGTTTGTGGCACAACTTGACTAGAAGAAGGGATCGGTTGGTAGGAGATGTTCTGAGGCATCAAGGGATCACCAATTTAGTATTGGAGGGCAGTGTGGAGGTTAAAAATCGTAGAGGGAGACCAAGAGATGAATACACTAAGCAGATTCAGAAGGATGTAGGTTGTAGTAAGTTCTGGGAGATGAAGCAGCTTGCACAGGATAGAGTAGCTTGGAGAGCTGCATCAAACCAGTCTCAGGACTGAAGACCTCAACAACAACAACAACAACAACAACAATGGAAAGATATAAATGTTTGTTTTATCTATGTGCTATACGAGATTGGAATAATAGAGAATTGTGAAGGTGGTTCGATGAACTTAATGTGATTTGAAAGAATATCCATGTAGATGTAGATGTAATTCTTTTGCTTTGTGCATGTAGGCATAAAATCAACAGCAATTAGAAGTAATACGCCGCTTCAGGCGAAGCAAAAAGTATAAGCAAAATTAGCTTACAGCTCAGCAGTCCACACTCAACAATACATGTGGACGCCAGTAGTAGGAGAGGAGGCATTGTCCTGTGTGCATGCACGACAGACTGGCAGAAGGCGCAGCCAAACAGGAATGCGATATGTGCATGTACCTAACTTAAATACTAAGCAATTGCATCTATTGTCTAAGAACTAAGAAACCTGTTGATATATGTACACAGAGATTTAATTAAGTACTAAGTTATATACAACATATTCACAAGCAAAAGGAAGCATTATGAAAAAACATATGTGACGTGTAAGCTAAGAAGAAACGATAAAATACCATAAGAAATGTAAAATATTTTTCTTTGCGGGTTAAATGAATCATAATGGGTAAGAGAATAAATTAATTTCTATGAATTTAAACAAAGTGTGGAAATATATGTGGACGGATGTAATTATCAAATGTATCAGTGGCCACTGAGCTATGTAATGCAATTAGTTTTAAGTTTTTTTTATTTCTATGACCAGTGCATTGTCATGGTGCAGAAGAAGAGAATTACATCAAGAGTAGTAGGTATCAAATAAAGAAACGGGCCGCACCTCAAGTGAACAATTTAGTAGCTATAAGGATATTTACACAAATGTCATAAGGCAAATGAAAAATGCAAATGTGCATTGTCGCAGTATATGGAGTATTATGAGTGTTATGTATTATATGTGTGTATGAATAAGAGAAGACTTAACAGCAGTATTAAGTATTTTTATTGAAGTGAAGTGTAGCCCAGTAAGGAGGATTTTCTTCATTTTTTGACATGCACTGGTGTTCTTGAAGTCAGCTGCCAGCATCTACAATTGAAATGTAAGAGAGGAAGTCCGAATAGCCTAAATTCATACAAGCAGACCATTTCTAATAATGCAGTTGCATTATCCTTTAAATTCTTTTGCATTTCTACGTATTTGTATGTATAAAACACCTCTTGACTTCTACATCAAAGGTTTACTGCCCTTCAGGTCATCCTGACCATGCTAATAAATACTGAGTTACAATCTAGGTTGACAGCTTGTGTTTTCTGAATTGCATTCATATGAATAACACTGTTTGAGGTTGTCAGCTTCATCCACCATTGAAGTGATTGGTCCATTAAAATTAATAGAAAAAATTAATGGTAATAAGGAAATAAAAAATTAGGATGTCTGTCATTAAAATTCAAAGAAGTAAAATAGAAAAGGATGATAAGTTTTGTCATTTGTCAGCTGATAAGGACTAGCAGGACAGAAAGAAAAACAAGATGTTTTGTAATAAAGGGAAGAAGTTGGACACAATAATTTTTTTTTATAAGGAATGGTCACAAAGTTTTATCATCACCTAAAGTAATATCAATAATAATAATAATAATAATAATAATAATATTGACAATAATAAAGTTACGACTATGAAACTTAGTGATGGTGTTACTCCTTCTATAAATATTTGTCTCTCAATGCAACCCATGTTTCCCAGTGATGGATGATTTGACAGAGACTGTGGTTGTAGGAGTCTGCATTGAAAGCAAATTGTGTGGAGAGTTCTGAAGAGGTAAGCAAATAGTAGCAATTGCAGTAGCAAGTATTTTTTAGTTTGTGAAAAGCGTTGATGTTAGTGAAGGCGGCGTAGCTTTGGTCTCTTCAGCTGCAAGTGAGGGTGATTGTATTTCGGCGGAAAGAGTCAATGTTACTAAGGGAGGCTTAGCATTGGTCTCGCCAGCAGTTGAAGTAAAAAATGTATCAGCGGAGGTAGATGACTTCTGTTTAAAGGAACAGAGTAATAGTAATTTATGTAATGATGTAAAAGCTACTGGCATTGATACTTCGGAGGAAGGAATTTACGTGTTTCTAGTCACAAATCAAGGTGAAATGAGACTTACTAATGAATGTGTGTATCTAAAACGTTTGTGAGTGTGTGAATGTGAAAATGCATGTAAAGTAGGATTGGGGGTTAATCTGGATAAAAAGTGTAGAAATGGTAGTGTGTACTAATTTTTGTACAGCGGAATGTAGCAAGTCTGGAAGTCCCAAAATTGTACAACAAGGTAGCAGCAATTTGTGTAATGTAGCGGTGGAGGATAAAGTAGTGTATGATTCACGTACAGTTAATTTGTCGAACGGAGGAAAGTAAGGTTTCTTATGTGAATTTTTGTTGTGATGTAAATGGTGTATCAGCAGATAAGGTTGCCGAGATGAATATTTATGATGATGATGGCTTAGGCATCAACGTATTATTTCAGGAAGATAAAGTGTTTGACAGTGAATTGATGTGTAGTTTTGTTGAAGCTACAAGTGTCAATATTTTGGAGAGGAAAAACAGGAAAGTTGTGCATGCTGTGGGTAGTGTATCGGCGAAATGTGTGGAAGAACTAACAGAAAACTTAGAGAGGGCTGAAGTAAATAGTGTGGATGGAGATAGTTTGTGTAATGAAGTTCGTACAAATTGGTATACGAAGGAAGAGTGTGATTCTAGCAGACTGATTGGTGTTCGTATAATAGAACATTATGGTTGTTGCTGCCACATATGTGGAAACGAGAGAAGTTTCAAATTGCTGAAGGTATACAGAGAAAGGGCAGAAGTGAAAAGCTGTTCTGATCTGTAATTCATGGTAGTAATTTTAGAGGGATAATTTATATGTTTATTTGGGGATTCATTAGTAATTTGTTAGTTTATTGTGGTACTGTATGTATGCAAGAGCGACACCGCAAACTAAAGGAGATTGATAATGTTGGGCCTAAAATTAACCACAGTACTTCATTGTTTGTAGTGCTTAAACTGTACCTTAAAAACATTTATTTTTTAAAACTTGTGGATTTTTTGAAGATGCCTAAGAATTTTGTTCAAAATAGCTCCGAATTAGTAGATGCTCATGTAGGACGATGACATTTACGGCATCTATTTGACGATGCCCCCAGATAAAATCAGTAAAAATAATCAAGAGTGGTTGGTCATGAAAGGAATGGGCATTGAGAAAGAAAGAATGATTGAAACAAGTCTCCCTCTTGTAAGCAAGGGCACCCATACTCTAGTTTGCCCCCCCCCCCCCCCCCAAAGTGCAGTGGGAAGATGGGTGGTATGTAGTGTCTCTCCCTCCCTCCCTCCCTCCTGCCTCCCCCCTTTGTTTACATATTATTATTTAATTCTATGCTCTGATTATCTGTCTACATTTTTACAAAGTATGCAGAGTATCATACCATCGAGATCCCATCATATAATAGCCTTCTTGTCATTTACAGTGAAAGATCAATGGACCTTGTGTTGGGACTCGAGTCATCAGCAGCATCTGGTCTTGTTTGGAGTGGCGTGTCTGGCAGGCAGATGGGTAAATTGGAACCTGGGGCTTCAGTATATTTCTCTCTCTGTTTAGTTCCTACAACACCAGGTTTACAGGTAAAAACAAACATTTTTTTAAATAAAATAGCTGGTGTTTTTTAATCTACTTATTGGCAGTATTGTGAACTTGTAAGTATAACATTAAAATACTGTTACAGTGAAAGAATTTATGTTTGAACTTGAACATGACTGAAATGTTGCAAATAGATGTATGAGCTTGGCAATAGCCCAACTAATGTCAATACGGAATGTGATTACATAAGGCACTGATGAAACACACACAGAAATGTATGACACTAATATACATGGGGTACATAAAGTTCGGGAACACTTTCAATTATTTATTGCACAAGAACTAAACATTGTACAGATGTAATACATATTGTATTTTGAAGAGAAACTCTGAAAGTTTTTTTTGACAAACATTCGATATGCGAACCATGAGTGACCCAGAAGATGTCAATACAGTAATCGAATCCTTCCCGTACCCGTCCCAGCATGGCATCATTGACTGTTGCAGTCGTTTCCCGTATTCTCTCCCAGAGTTCTGCTACGTCACGTGGTAGAGGCAGTAAATACACCATATCTTTAATGTGCCCCCATGAAAAAAGTCACACAGAGTGAGATATGGTGATTGGGGAGGCCATTTCATGAAACAGAGCTGTTTCCTTCTGTAGCAAGGCCTATCCATCGATGCATCAGCTCTGTGTTCAGGTACCCAAGAACTTCACGACGAAAATGAGGTGGAGCCCCATCCTGCTGAAAGATGAACAGAGAGCCCTCCTGCTGAAAGGTGAATGGAGAGTCCAATTGCATTTGAGGCATCAGTCATTGCTGCAACATGTCCAAGTAGGAATGTACAGTTTTCGATGTGACAAGGGACAAAAAACATTTACCTTTGGGGAATCACACTAAAATTCAATGCATTCGTGTGGATGCTTTGTACCCCAGATTTGGCAATTATGCGTGTTTCACATTCTCATTAGTGTGAAAGATGGCTTTGTCAATCAAAAATGCCATCCCCATCCTCATTCAGTTGTTGCAACTGTGAACAAAACTCAAAACGTTTATCTTTGTCATCATCATTGAGCTTCTGCATTAGCTCCAATTTGAATGGTTTCAAGACAGCTTCTATTGCAGGACTTTCCACACTGTCATTTGAACCATTTCACGTTCATGGGATGCACTATGCACCAATTTCTTTGGACTCCTTATGAATGTCTCTTATGTACTCCACATTGACTTCACTCACACTGGGACGTCCACTTCTCTTTGCCGGTCACAAGCAACTTGTCGTAACAAATTTGTTGTGCCAGTGGTAAATGGCCTGTCTTGTTGGTGGCTGCTCACTGTACTTGGTTCTAAACATTCGTTGAACAGCTGTAGCACACTTGTTTGTCGAACTCCAACACACAGAAAGCTTGCTCTGCACCTGAACTCGCCATGTTTGTAACTAGCTCTATTGGCAAATTATCAAACTACACTGTCTCTGGCGGTATACATGAAAAAAACTTTCTGGGTTTCTCTTCAAAATGACACATGTACAGTGTTTGGTTCTCATGTAATAAATAATTGAAAGTGTTCCCGTACTTGATGTACACCATGTAGACGGTATCTCAGATTTTAATGGAAATAAGTTCTACTATTCTTACAAATCTGCTATCAGTACCCCAAGGACCCATGAGCATGTCAATCATGCTGAATATAGGATTCGGGTTTCAAATTATTTAAGGTTTTGTATTTATTCATCCAATAATCATCTTACAATGTCACTGGTTTTGTTATCGCAATACATAGAAAATAAATAGCTCAGAATATACATACACGCAGAACATATAATTACGTTTTTATAAGGATATAACAGGTGGTTACCTATGGCCTTTGTGAGGGAACCATCACATCATTTTCCTGAAATAGGAACCTAAATCAAGATGGCTAGACAGAGTAAACTCTGTCCTCTCAAATATGAGATCATTGTCTAAACAACTGCACCGCTTCATCCAGTTAGTCCATATTGTACAATGTTCTTTGAAGTACATACAGTGTGCTCCAGATAGCTTGTAATATAAAACATAGTTCACTCTTCATTGCTGCTCACTCTAAGACCTTTTGCTGGTGACTCCTGGATCATGAACATGCTTCTGTGCCCTTTGCACTAATTACAGTCTGTTCAGAAAACATGATTTCAGGCCCATAAACAAGCAACAACTATGCACAGTGAACATCTTCATGTTCTCCCCTTATCCAGCTGAAAAACTAAGTCAGCATCCCCCCATTATGAATGAGATGTTGAACTCAGGAGAATGATAAGACATTACTACCATGCACTAGAGGTTTTGGCACATTATTTTCTTGTAAAAGCATTACATTGTGATCATGTACGTAATGTTACAGGGTGACATACCTATCACCTTTCTTTATTAACCACTACTGTGAGTGCTGTATGACATCACCAATGGATTTGGCGTATATTAACATATAACTTACATACCGCCTGAAATGAAAGACTCTTAAGATATCCCCCATTTCTTAGGAAAACCATCCCTAAAGTTCATGACGCGCAATTGTTCAGAATTGATGGGATGGATAGTTAATTGAAAATTGAGCATTATTCATCATCATATATGGAATCCACAAATGCTTATTTTCATAAAAATTGAGGGAAAAAATTTACAGCCATCGCAGATTTCAATGTGAATAAGTTTTACTATTCTTACAAATCTGCTATCAGTACCCCAAGGACCAATGAGCATGTCAAAGAACCTGTATTCGACTACCAAATGCATTGTACAGTCTCTACATATCGTAACTGGCGGGAGTAATAGGGTTAATGAGATGAGTAAATTGAGAAGCTATAACAAGGTAGGCCAATAAGTTTCTCGAACAGCTTGTATTAACAAAGAATTAAACTTTTAATCCATGGTTGCTTTACAATGGCTCTTTCACTCACTCTTGTACATGTCCTCACTTTCCTTCAAATAACTAGATGGACAGTGCTTCTCGTGTAAACATTTGAAGAAAACATACTTGCAGCACCAAGAACATCTTCCAATTGATGAACATACCATTACTGCTGGAAATCCTCATTGAGTTCAGAACAATAATATGATGAGCACGCAATGAGAATAATATAACTGTCCCTGTGTGCATTCTGTCCTGCACCTCGCTGCAAGAAGTGATGGGCAGTCAGCTGTCTGGGGTCCCTCATGATGGATTTGCAGCAATCTTACTCAGAATTGTTTACACACAGTAAGGCTTAAAATTTTAATCTTTTATAATCCAAGTAGTACCTTCTTATTATTCCTTAGTGATTTATTCATTTAATCAACCCTCCTACTCTTACCAATTTCAATATGGAGAAAAATACAAATGAAAACAAATGAACTGGAGAACGCCTGTGGGAATCAAATATGGTTGTCTTTTCCGCATCTAGACACCAGTGTTGCTTTGCCAGCAGCACTTTAATTGAACCAGGTTTATGTTATTGGTATGTAAGCAGTAGTCGTATAAGTTTATTTCCACAATTTCAAGGAAAATATGCATTCATTAACTCTGTATATGATGACAAAAAATGCTCGGTTTTCAGTTAATTATTGACCCCATCAGTTTTGAGTCAGTGGTACATCATGACCTCTAGGGGTGGTTTTCTCGAAATGGGCAGTACTGATCCAAAGTATCTTATAGAGTCTTTCATTTTAGGTTACACGAAAGTTATGTGACAAATACTGAGCTGAATCATTTGGTGTATCTAAGGTCTTCTCCTTGTAAGTAATCTTTAGTTGTGTAATATGCATTACTTGTGAAGAAGAATGCCTTTTTAAACAGATGTATTTTAGCATCTTTTTCTTCTCCTTCCTGGGACATTTTGTAATACAATTTTGTTCTTTGGTAGAATATGCTGTTCTGAGGTTTTCCTTCTTGGTAAATATAAGTCCAAACTGACTTGTTCCATGATGACATATAGAACTATTAGTGAAATACTTAGTAATTTTTTTCTGGATGTACTCAAAAGTTTGAAGTATTCACTTGCTGCACTAAAGATACAAAGGTTTTTAAGCAGCTCATTACAGTGAGCCTGACTCCTACTTCTGTGTATTATTCTTGGCCGTTTTTTCCAAATTGTGTGCATGTTTTGTGCTTTCAGTCCACAGAAAAGAATCCCATAGCTGGAAATGGCCTATACAGGAATAGTATGTCACCACTGGACATAGGCTGATACAGAATGATAATAGGACCGTAAGAGTATAACATGCTGATGATATTCTCTTTTTTTCACTATCTTTGCATGTTTTTTCCGTGCTCAGTATTCACCCCCAAAAACTTCGTGTTTGTCACGCTTCTGTAGATTAGTCATATATGCTTAATGTGACAGTTGTTTTCCCACTTTATGACAAAGTGGGTACTGTTTCTTTTCTTTATATTCGATGTTAATTCATTACCTGCTGCCCAATAATAAACATCCTTGTTGTTTTCATTTGCTTTCTCTAATAAGAGTTCTGGTGTTTCATCAGTGACTGATTTTTGCTGTCATCAGAAAAGACAACTTTTTCCCCATGAATTATACTGTCTGGAATGTCATTGATACGTATTAAAAACAGAATTGGATCCAATACACTGCCATGAGGAACACCTGTGTGTGTGTGTGTGTGTGTCTATGCTTTTTGTCTGACAATTTTCTATAAATTTAGCAGCAGAAGGTGTGTGAACACACTATACCTTTTGCACACTGTTTTCCAGGCAAGACTGGAACCACTCATGTGGCCAATTCATAATTTACCCACTTTGGAAAGGAAATTATTAGTCATTAAAATGTTGTCTGTGTGTCCATGTAATTCATTATTCCAACTTTCATAACTGATTCAATTATTTTTGAGAATGTAGAAACAGATCTGTAGTTTTGAATACTTTCAGCAATACTGTCCTTTTGTAAGGACATACTTCATACTTTAGGTATTCAGTAAAATAACTGAACTAAAGTACTCTTATATTATGTTTGTTAATGGGTCTTGTATGCTGTCCATGCAATGTTGAAAAGAGGGACTGGAACCTCATCTATGGCTGCTGACTTCTCATTTTTAATTTCTGTATTACTTTCCTTTCTTCAAGCTCTGTTGTGGGAAACAACATTATTGTGTTGCTGTGAACGTCATATTGGGTGCTACATGTGTTTTAGGAGGATTTGATTGCAACTCCTCCTCAATACTATATAAATAGTCATTTACAAAATTTGCAAATCATTAAGGATTTTCTGTTATCCTATCCCCATTATAGTTATGTATACCTTTTCCAGTTTAGTGTTTTATGTCATTTCACATTACTGTGCTTTTATTTTTTGCATTTTATTTTATTTTGTCATTTAATGACTTTTTGGCAGCAAGCACAATCCTCCTGCATATTTTTTTTATATCTGTGATAGTAATCTAGGAAGTGTGGATTATGTCGTGCTTTTGTAAAGAACCAAGAAATTTAAATGTTTGGGACACTATTTTAATACCCACAGCTGACCATCTATTTTCCTTATGTGCTGCTGGTGAAGTGACTAGTTTTGGAAATATCTCCTCAAATGTTAATTTGAACAATGTGCAGAATTTAGAAAACTGAGCATATACATTATTTTCCATATAGCCCTCACCCCACCTTTGAATTGCCAATGTCCTAGAAAAAACAGGTATGTAATGTGTCAAGATTATTCTTTTGGAGATTAGTTGTGTACAGATTTTTATCCAGCATGGCTTTAGCTTTATCATCTGACAGTAATACCCCCAAGGAGGCTCTCCGCTCTTTGGAAGGTTTGTACTTGGCTACTACGGCACCCCAGCCTTTGCAGCATCTTTTTCCTTCATGCTGCATGCCTATCTTCTTGCTATTATTTTTCTCCTCCCTTGGGGAATATGTCTGGTATAATATTGGAAATGTGTTCTGAATTTTCAGCGGCCGCTATAAGATCAGTCTCTCCACTGTTTTTCGTCCTCCCTCCCTTTTTTTCCCCCTTCTCCTATCCTTCCACCGTTTTGGTGTTTGAGATTTCTCTTTTTCTTCTTCCTCCCTGTGTGCTCCTGAAGCCCAGGCCACATGTGGCACATAACAGGTGACTGGGTAATGCTTGATTCCCAGTCCCAGGTTGACAGTTAGGGTTCACACGTACCCCCTGGTATAGACGATGCCCAGGAAAGGACATTGGCTTCCCAAATTGCCGATTAGTCCCTTTGTCAGGTGTTCGGGATGTGTGACATGAGGTATGAATCACCTAAGGCGGTGCGCCCCCTTCTGAGGGGATGGGGGTCTCCCAGTTTGAAGGAGCACACCATCAAAGAATGCTGGCAATCATATGGGGTTTTCTTGCAATGAAATGATCATCATCTTCACATTCAACGTCCACCAAATGTAAAAGGAATTGGCCTAATGAGTACTCCCAGCTGCACCACAGTTCCTCATCATTTCACATGCTGAAGACAGTCAATTCTTTGCTGCGGTACATCCCTATATTATTCAGAAATGTGTTGATAGAATTGCTGGCCCTGTGAAATCCTGCTCTCATTTACAAAATGGCACATTGCTTTTGGAGATTACTTCTGATTCTCAAGCACAACAACTGCTTGCAGCTTCACTCCCCCATGGCCATCCTGTTCATGTCGAGGCCCATCAAACACTGAATTCTTCCCATTGTATTATTTACGCTAGGCTGCCCGATAGTCTGACCGAGGCAGAAATCCAAACGTACCCCTCTGATCAGAGTGTCATTGCAGTACATCGGGTGACCAAAAAGGTAGATGCATCCTTAGTGCCCACACACTCTTTTTTTCTCACTTTTGATAGAGTGGTGCTTCCGTTAAAGATCAAAGCAGGCTATGAAGTTATCACAGTCCGACCATACATTATGAACCTGATGCAATGCTACCAGTGTCACCATTTCAACCACATCAAATGTCCTGTCGACACCCGGCCAAACGTGTAACCTGTGGTAGGGATGCTCATGAGGGCAATAGTCGACCTCCTTCTCCCTACTGTATCAACTGCGATGGTAATCACTGCGATGGTAATCACTGCGATGGTAATCATGTCGCCTCGTCCCGTGATTGTCCCATGTTTCTCTTTATCCAGGAGATCCAGGTGAAGGAAAAAGTGCCATACCCAGTCACTCGCAAGTTGTTGGCCAGTCAGAAACCGTGCATTCTACCATCCAGCACCTACAGTAGTGTTCTTGTTACATCTCGCTCCATGTAGGACTTGACCATGCAGACATGTGACCTCAAATTCAGCACCATGGTTGTAAAATTGCCCAATGTCATGGTAGCATCCCTGACTCCTCCTCCAGGTGTGCAACAAGCCACCAAACTTTCGTCTCACTGGGCGAAGTCACCTGTTACACAACCAGCAGGCCAGAAAGGACAGAAGGAATACCCCCATGAAGACTTCCTACGTCCCTCCAGCCAACAAACATCTGAGTCTTCCTATGCCAAATGGAAAGACTCCAAGAAGTCAAGTAAAGGCAAACAGTCTTCTCCTTCGCTGACTCAGAGATCTTCTTCAACAGTGTTGCCATGTGATACCCTCATCCTGCTCCCTGCCGCCGTTGGATAAGCAGCTGCAGCAGCAAGTCGTATACTCCTAGCTCACTCATTTGTTACATAGTTTAATTCTTAATTTCTTTGCATGTTTTTGGTACTTGCATTGTTTAATTCATAAATTTCGGGCGTATTATAGTATTTGAGAGTTGTAGCATCGCGTTTTAGTACCTGAATAGTGTAAAATCGCGTAGTCTCCTTCCGCCACCGAGCAGTGTGTCAGCAGTGCGCAGGTAGCAGCATTACTGCATTTACTAGGCAATCTTGTATTTTAATAACCGTTTAAATTTTGTCGATTTGTTTGCGCTCTCTGTAGATTAGTTCAGACGTTCTTTGGATAACAGTTTTTAGCATGGATAGGGACTGCAACTGCTGTGTTCGGATGCAGGCTGAGTTGGCATCCCTTCGCTCCCAGCTTCAGGCAGTGTTGGCTTCAGTCACACAGCTTGAGGCTGTTGCCAATTGGCATCACTGTGGGGGTCCGGATGGGGGTTGGTCGGGGATGGCCAGCTCGTCCCACGCATCCCCCGATCGGACTAAGACTGTGGTTGCCCGGGATACTGCCCGCATTGAGGCTGATCCCTCACCTGTGGTAGAGTGGGAGGTCGTCTCAAGGTGTGGCAGGGGGCGAAAGACATTCCGGAGGGCTGAACGGAAGGCCTCTCCAGTTTGTCTGACGAACCGGTTTCAGGCTCTGTCTCAGGCTGATACTGATCTTCGGCCTGACATGGCTGCTTGTCCTGTTCCAGAGGTTGCTCCTCAGTCTGCAAGATCCGGGCGGTCGCAGAGGGTGGGCTTACTGGTAGTTGGGAGCTCCAACGTCAGGCGCGTAATGGGGCCCCTTAGGGAAATGGCAGCAAGAGAGGGGAAGAAAACCAATGTGCACTCCGTGTGCATACCGGAGGGAGTCATTCCAGATGTGGAAAGGGTCCTTCCGGATGCCATGAAGGGTACAGGGTGCACCCATCTGCAGGTGGTCGCTCATGTTGGCACCAATGATGTGGGTCGCTATGGATCGGAAGAAATCCTCTCTGGCTTCCGGCGGCTATCTGATTTGGTGAAGACTGCCAGTCTCGCTAGCGGGATGAAAGCAGAGCTCACCATCTGCAGCATCGTTGACAGGACTGACTGCGGACCTTTGGTACAGAGCCGAGTGGGGTCTGAATCAGAGGCTGAGACGGTTCTGCGACCATGTGGGCTGCAGATTCCTCGACTTGCGCCATAGAGTGGTGGGGTTTCGGGTTCCGCTGGATAGGTCAGGAGTCCACTACACGCAACAAGCGGCTACACGGGTAGCAGGGGTTGTGTGGCGTGGGCTGGGCGGTTTTTTAGGTTAGATGGCCTTGGGCAAGTACAGAAAGGGCAACAGCCTCAATGGGTGCGGGGCAAAGTCAGGACATGCGGGGACCAAGCAGCAATCGGTATTGTAATTGTCAACTGTCGAAGCTGCGTTGGTAAAGTACCGGAACTTCAAGCGCTGATAGAAAGCACCGAAGCTGAAATCGTTATAGGTACAGAAAGCTGGCTGAAGCCAGAGATAAATTCTGCCAAAATTTTTACAAAGGTACAGACAATGTTTAGAAAGGATAGATTGCATGCAACCGGTGGTGGAGTGTTCGTCGCTGTTAGTAGTAGTTTATCCTGTAGTGAAGTAGAAGTGGATAGTTCCTGTGAATTATTATGGGTGGAGGTTACACTCAACAACAGAGCTAGGTTAATAATTGGCTCCTTTTACCGACCTCCCGACTCAGCAGCATTAGTGGCAGAACAACTGAGAGAAAATTTGGAATACATTTCACATAAATTGTCTCAGCATGTTATAGTCTTAGGTGGAGATTTCAATTTACCAGATATAGACTGGGACACTCAGATGTTTAGGACGGGTGGTAGGAACAGAGCATCGAGTGACATTATACTGAGTGCACTATCCAAAAATTACCTCGAGCAATTAAACAGAGAACCGACTTGTGGAGATAACATCTTGGACCTACTGATTACAAACAGACCTGAACTTTTCGACTCTGTATGTGCAGAACAGGGAATCGGTGATCATAAGGCCGTTGCAGCATCCCTGAATATGGAAGTTAATAGGAATATAAAAAAAGGGAGGAAGGTTTATCAGTTTAGCAAGAGTAATAGAAGGCAGATTTCAGACTACCTAACAGATCAAAACGAAAATTTCTGTTCCGACACTGACAATGTTGAGTGTTTATGGAAAAAGTTCAAGGCAATCGTAAAATACGTTTTAGACAGGTACGTGCCGAGTAAAACTGTGAGGGACGGGAAAAACCCACCGTGGTACAACAAAGTTAGGAAGCTACTGCGAAAGCAAAGAGAGCTTCACTCCAAGTTTAAACGCAGCCAAAACCTCTCAGACAAACAGAAGCTAAATGATGTCAAAGTTAGCGTAAGGAGGGCTATGCGTGAAGCGTTCAGTGAATTCGAAAGTAAAATTCTATGTACCGACTAGACAGAAAATCCTAGGAAGTTCTGGTCGTACGTTAAATCAGTAAGTGGCTCGAAACAGCATATCCAGACACTCCGGGATGATGATGGCATTGAAACAGAGGATGACACGCGTAAAGCTGAAATACTAAACACCTTTTTCGAAAGCTGTTTCACAGAGGAAGACCGCACTGCAGTTCCTTCTCTAAATCCTCGCACAAACGAAAAAATGGCTGACATTGAAATAAGTGTCCAAGGAATAGAAAAGCAACTGGAATCACTCAACAGAGGAAAGTCCACTGGACCTGACGGGATACCAATTCGATTCTACACAGAGTACGCGAAAGAACTTGCCCCCCTTCTAACAGCCATGTACCGCAAGTCTCTAGAGGAACGGAGGGTTCCAAATGATTGGAAAAGAGCACAGGTAGTCCCAGTCTTCAAGAAGGGTCGTCGAGCAGATGCGCAAAACTATAGACCTATATCTCTGACGTCGATCTGTTGTAGAATTTTAGAACATGTTTTTTGCTCGAGTATCATGTTGTTTTTGGAAACCCAGAATCTACTATGTAGGAATCAACATGGATTCCGGAAACAGCGATCGTGTGAGACCCAACTCGCTTCATTTGTTCATGAGACCCAGAAAATATTAGATACAGGCTCCCAGGTAGATGCTATTTTTCTTGACTTCCGGAAGGCGTTCGATACAGTTCCGCACTGTCGCCTGATAAACAAAGTAAGAGCCTACGGAATATCAGACCAGTTGTGTGGCTGGATTGAAGAGTTTTTTTCAAACAGAACACAGCATGTTGTTATCAATGGAGAGACATCTACAGACGTTAAAGTAACCTCTGGCGTGCCACAGGGGAGTGTTATGGGACCATTGCTTTTCACAATATATATAAATGACCTAGTAGATAGTGTCGGAAGTTCCATGCGGCTTTTCGCGGATGATGCTGTAGTATACAGAGAAGTTGCATCATTAGAAAATTGTAGCGAAATGCAGGAAGATCTGCAGCGGATAGGCACTTGGTGCAGGGAGTGGCAACTGTCCCTTAACATAGACAAATGTAATGTATTGTGAATACATAGAAAGAAGGATCCTTTATTGTATGATTATATGATAGCAGAGCAAACACTGGTAGCAGTTACTTCTGTAAAATATCTGGGAGTATGCGTGCGGAATGATTTGAAGTGGAATGATCATATAAAATTAATTGTTGGTAAGGCGGGTACCAGGTTGAGATTCATTGGGAGAGTGCTTAGAAAATGTAGTCCACCAACAAAGGAGGTGGCTTACAAAACACTCGTTCGACCTATACTTGAGTATTGCATCAGTGTGGGATCCGTACCAGATCGGGTTGACGGAGGAGATAGAGAAGATCCAAAGAAGAGCGGCGCGTTTCGTCACAGGGTTATTTGGTAACTGTGATAGCGTTACGGAGATGTTTAATAAACTCAAGTGGCAGACTCTGCAAGAGAGGCGCTCTGCATCGCGGTGTAGCTTGCTCGCCAGGTTTCGAGAGGGTGCGTTTCTGGATGAGGTATCGAATATATTGCTTCCCCCTCCTTATACCTCCCGAGGAGATCACGAATGTAAAATTAGAGAGATTAGAGCACGCACGGAGGCTTTCAGACAGTCGTTCTTCCCGCAAACCATACGCGACTGGAACAGGAAAGGGAGGTAATGACAGTGGCACGTAAAGTGCCCTCCGCCACACACCGCTGGGTGGCTTGCGGAGTATAAATGTAGATGTAGATCCGGCCGACCTCCATGTCACCGGATTGCACCTCAACCATTTTTCTGGCCCTTGACTCTACAGACTAACAGAAGGAGCATGCCTTTGTTGATCTCATGGAGCAGGATCCTCCAGCCTCTGTGCCCTATAGGAATGAGTCTTCAAAGGCAGCCGCTGAGGTGACACCACCTCATTTTTCCCTCCTTCCCTTTCATCATTATGACTCTCCTCCAATGGAATGGTTGTAGCCTTCAATCTGACAAAGAGGACTTATGGCTGCTCATAGATCACAGCATCTGCTTGTTCTCTGCCTCCAGGAAACAAAATTGTGTCCTCACGACCGCTTCGAGCTCTCGCATTTCTTCCCAGTCCGCTTTGACCTTCCTCCCAAGGAGGGCATTCCATCTTATGGGGGGAGACATGATGCTCATCGGGGATGATGTTCATAGTCAACCCATCTCCCTGACTACCCGGCTTCAAGCTGTTGTAGTCCACATTTTCCTTCCTCACTTGATCTTTCCCCTTTGTACTGTTTACATCCCTCCATTGTTTGATGTCACCAGGACAGATTTCCTCCAGCTTATTGGGCAACTCCCTCACTCCTTTTGGTCGGTGACTTTAATGCACACCATCCCTTTCGGAATTCTCCCAGAACCTATCAGAAAAGTGCCCTCTTGGCTGACCTCAGTTAACTGAACCTCATCTGCCTTAACACAGGAGCACCCATGTTCCTATTTGGACCTCTCCTGCACTGCCCAGCTTGCCCATTGTCTCGAGTGGTCCATTCTCTCTAACAAACATCGAGCGACCATTTCCAGTGTGCTATCAGATTTCTAACTCCTACCGCACCTACATGCATATCCAAATGCCAGTTTTCTAGGGCTGGCTGGAGGCTTTACTACTCCCTGGAGACTACCAACGAACACCACTCCCCCAGTTGTGAGGACCAGGCAGAATATCTTACGAACATTACCCTTACTGTTGCAGAATGTTTCATTCCTCGCAATTCCTCTCTGCCACTCCGTGTCCCGGCCCCTTGCCTTCCTCCATCGGAATGAGTGGAGGGGGCTTGGGTGATACCTTTCTCTTCTCAGAATCATGAGTGCTACAATGCCACCTTTACATAGATCATGCTCTCACTTCATCCCGATCCTCCATCCTAGGGCCGGACAGTTTTCACATTCAGATAATGCAGAACCTTTCTCTTGTGGGCAAGCACTTTCTCCTTCATATGTACAATCGCATCTGGGCAGAGGGCACATTTTTCAGATGATGGCGTGAAGCCACTGTAATACCCATACCTAAGCCTGGCAGGGACAAACACCTTCCTTCTAGTTACTGCCCCATGTCTCTCACCAGCTGCGTTTGCAAGGTGATGGAATGTATGATACTTGGCTGGCTGGTATGGTGACTAGAGCCTCACAATTTGCTAACCACTGCACAGTGTGGATTTTGAGCATGCCGTTTAGTGATTGACCATCTAATCACTTTGTCAACCCCTGTCACGAATGGTTTTCTGCAGAATTACCAGACTGTAGCCATGTTCTTCGATTTGGAGAAAGCCTACGACACCTGCTGGAGGACTGGTATCCTCTGTACTCTCTGCACGTAGGGCTTCCATGGCCACATGCCCAGTTTCGTTCAGGAATTTTTAAAAGACCGAGTTTTCAAGGTAAGGTGGGTTCTGCCTTGTTTGACATTTTCATCCAGGAAAATGTGCCTCAGGGTTCCGTCCTGAGCGTCGCCCTCTTTGCTATTGCCATTAACCGTATAATGGCCTGTCTGCCACTGGGCATCTCTGGCTCCATTTTCATTGATGATTTAGCGATCTATTGCAGTTCTCCACATACTTATCTCCTTGAGCTGCATCTTCAGGATATCTTGATCATCCTTACTCATGGAGCATTCAACAGTGGCTTTTGCTTTTCCACTGACAATACCATTTGTATGAATTTTTGGTGGCACAATTGGTTTCTTCCACTGTCTTTACATCTTGGACCTGTTGCTCTTCCATTTGTTGAAACTAAATTCCTGGGGTTCATGGTCGATAGCAAGCTTTCTTGGTCCTCCCACGTGTCTTACCTGGCTGCTCACTGTACATGGTCCCTCAGTGTCCTCTGTGTCCTCAGCTGTACTTCCTGGGGAATGGATTGGGCCACACTCCTCTGTTTGTATCAGTCCCTTATCCATTTGAAACTAGACTGTGGGTGTTTCATTTATGCATCTGCATGTCCATCCCTCTTACACCGTTTCAATACTATCCACCATCGTGGCATTCATTTGACCACTGGCGCCTTTCACACTAACCCAGTTGAGAGTCTGTATGCCAAAGCTGATGAACTACCGCTATCATACCACCGTGACTTTCTCTTCGGCAGATATGCATGTCATTTATCTGCCATGCCTGGCCACCCATCCTACGCCTCCTTCTTCAGTGACTCCTTTGATCACCAATATGGGGCATGTTCCTCTTCTCTGTTACCTCCTGGAGTTCGATTTCAGCTCTTGTTCCAGCAGCTTGACTTCATGCTACCTGCCACTTTCCCGATGGGTGTGACCTCTTGGCTTCATGCGGCAGCCCGTTTTCACCTTGGCCTTCACTCACTTCCTAAAGACACTACGCCAGGCTCAATCTATCGCCGTAACTTTCACAACCTTCGCACAGAACTTTGTGATAGTACCTTTGTGCACACTCATGGCTCTTGGACGAACTTTGGTGTCGGGTGTGTCTTCATCATTGACACTAAAATTTTTCAGTATTGACTTCCAGAGCACTGCTCAGTATTTACAGCAGAGCTCTTCACCCTGTGTCAGGTGACACAGTACATTTGGAGACATGAGATCTTCAATTGTGTCATCTGCTCCGACTCTCAGTGCCATTCAGAGCCTCAGTATACCGTACACTGTTCCTCCTTTAATGCAAGGGGTCCAGGAAAACTGTCACTCTTGATGAAGCTGCTGTGATGTTATTGTGGGTACCGGGCCACATTGTTCTGACAGAAAATGAGCCTGCTGACACTGCTGCCAAGGCTGCAGTCCTCATACCTCCGCCCGCTAGTTCTTTCATTCCCTCCCATGATCTGTGTGTTGCCATCTGTCAGCAGGTGGTGTCACTTTGCCATCATCCCTGATCCTCCCTTCAAGGGAACAAGCTCCAGGAAATTAATCCTCTCCCATTCGCTTAAATGATCTCCTCTCAGCCCTCTTGCCACGAGGAGATCATTTTAGCCGGGTTGCATATTAGGCACTGTCTTTTTAGTCATCACCATTTGTTAAGTGGTGCTACCCCACCACTATGTGCTCAATGCCCTCAACCTGTGACTGTTTGCAATTTTCTGATGGATTGCTTCTTTTTTAACACTTACGTTCTCATTTATGTTTGCCATCAGAGTTATCGGCTGTTTTGGCAAACGACATGCAGGCTGTTGACTGTGTTTTATCTGTCATAGCAGTATAGTGAAGGACATTTAATCTCTAGTTCAGGACACCATTTCTCTAGGACGTATTCTATGGACCTTCCTCCAAGTGCCTGTTTTTTGCTGTCTTTCCTTCTGTCAGTTGGGCGTAGTGTGTAGTTGTTCTGAACTCTTCTCTCTTTATTGCTCTACAGTTCTGACATGGGCACATATGACCCTAGTTTTTGCAGACAAAGATAAAATAAAAACAATCTGACAGTAATTATCGGAAAGGCCAAGATCTCGCACAAATACTTTACAATTTTCCCTGTTGGTATCTGTAAGCACATGGTCTAAGACTGATGCTGCTGAACTTTTTGATACACTCATTTGTTCCACAAGATGTGCTCAAAGTATTTCGGAAGTTAGTACTAATTTCATCATCAATACCTGTGTTAATATAGATGTCTCCACATCTCATAATGTTAATTTTGATGGCTGCTGCCCCTTCCAGGACTTGAGTTGATTTATTGACGAAAGTGTGCACATTACCACTATGTGGGCGGTACACACACTATCTCCTTATGAATTGTCTAGCTTCATTAATTTTACTGGTTGCCAGTTCAAAATATTAATCTACACTAACTGTGATCATATCATTTCCAGCTTGAAAATGTGTGCCACCTATGATACAAATACACAATCCTGTACCTACCATTCAAAGCAGTTATACAGTAGCAACTTCGACATTCATATGACTATAGCACTAGATGCTGTATTTCATTGTGTCTATACAAGTGTTCTGTAATGCATATCACCAAGATTTTTGAAGAATTTTGAAGTCTGTAATTCAACTTCAAGCTGGTGTACTGTATTTTCAATAGAGTGCATGTTTTGATTAATAACAGATAATTCTGAGCAAATTTCTGTGGTGTTTGTGCACTCCATTGTGGTACTTTCTATCTTTCGTATACCATTGAAGAAATCTCCCAAATGATTGAGATAGTCTTAAGGCTGAGAGACTGTTGTAATAATTTATCCTAAAAATAACCTAATCCTCCTTCCCATGACAAGAGGTATTTGACCATGTGATGCCCACAACCTGCTGCTATGCTCTCACTAATAACTCCACCAACCTTCCTTTCACAGTCCTGTCGAGGTGCAGACTGTGCCTAGTGTAGTCACACCTCTCAATAGTCCCCATCAGCGCCAGTGCAATGTGCACCCAACAGCCAGTCATCAGCACCCTCTCAAGTATCACATTAACTTGTCATACGGCATTATCTCACATTGGTTCTACCAGTTAGGAAAGCTATCTTACTCAGTTACAGATTCTGTCCGTATCCAAGCTGCACCCTGCCTGTTCATTATCACTACTTGATAATCTCTCTTGAAATTCTTACAAAAAATCTTAACTCTCAATTTCCTGATTCATCTTGGCATTGAGCTTGAAAAAGCTCCCCTAACTTCTCCTGTAATTGGTGACTACACTTCTGTTACATAGCATCAGTGCTCTCTTCTTCCACACATTTGTGCTTTTCCTATCTCTACTACTCAAGGGCAGAGTCTGCAGCACAGCACCTACTTCTACCAGGCCCATCTCTCCTTACCTCAGACAGCTACCTGTTCCTGGTAGACACAACAAATCTGTGAGAGCATGCCTTCCTCCTGCTAGCCTTCCTGCCAACAGCTAATTTCCAAACATCTCTGTCACCACAGCTTTCCTTCATCCTCACTAGCTCTCTCCTAGCTTCATCCAAATGTGTGTAAAGTGCACGTATCTTCCATTCCTGCTCCTCTATTGACCTATTCCAGCTGCATATTTTGCAGTTCCAAGAGAGGGCATCACTGACCTCCACAGAGCTCTTCCCAGTATACTTCCAGACCCCCTCCAGCCCCACCTCTGTGAAAGCATTTTATTACTATTTGTACGACAACTTACACAGTTCCTATTCACAGTCAAAAAAAGTATCTATAGCAAAGGGAAAAACTCTGAATATGTGAAACTAAAAGAATATTCTGTGGTGTATTTAGTTCCTTTCACTATAAAAGAATGTAACAACCAATAATGTGTGGAGTTAACTACGAGCCTCAGTTTAATTATGTCAGACGTATGTAAATGAAATGTTAGTCAGAATTTGCACCTAACTGAAATTCAAAATAACACAAGTTAATTCCTAAACGTATTGTAGAGATGCCAAATCTTCAATGCTATTGTAGGTATTCACAGCAAAAGGTATTATAAAAGTACACAAGGATGCGCATGGTTCATTTTGTGAGTTCAGTACATAAACAAAAGTTAGAACAGATAATGACAATCATAAATTCAGTTTACACATAAACTTTCACTATAATAACCATGAAATATGCTGGAAAGGTTATCAAAATGTGAAACAGACAAAAATACAGTAAAAACAAGACAAAAACTTATGTTTCAGGAAGTATTAAAAACAGGCTTGTCACTCAAGTGCTATCTAGCCAAACTTGCTGCTCTTGAAAACAAAATGTTGAAGGAAATTTGTCTACAGACTGAGACCCATGTGGTGAAGTTGTGTCACGATGTAGTTTAACATTATCAGGCTGCAGTGACACACTCTGTATCCAGAGTCTGGTCTCTGTAGCTGTCCTGTGAGGCCAAAGTTCCTGCCTTAACACAAATAGGATATCTCCTAAATACATCTTTTTCACATATGTTTGATGGATGATAATGGGACCTAGCTTCCTACCATACCACAGCAATATGCTGTCACGTTGCGATATAAACTTTGAGCCATCATAGTAATGTGCTGTCACTTTGTGATATAAACTGTGAGCCATCGTTGACAAGCACGGTAGTCAGCTGTAAATTTCATTACAGCACGCAAATTGGGATGTTTAATGTAAGAGCTCACTTAGGTGACAAGTAGTATCCTGCACACACATAGTTAATTGTCTTGTATAATACTGTAGTGCAGGGGTGGGCAGGAATCCTGCACGTTTGCGGTGCACTTGCTCGTGTGCAGTTAATAGGTGTTCTGCATGCACACAGGGGCAAGCTGACAACCCGCTTCTCTCCCCCCCCCCCCCCCCCCCCCCCCCCATACCATCTCTCCACTCCTTCCGCTGTAATGCGTTTTTATTTCCTGGCTTGCTTTATTGAATGAAGGAATAAGGTTAGTAACAGTGCTTGAAAGAAATCATGGTTTGAAAGATTACCTATTACCTACGATACATTTTATTTAATTATCAGAGGTGGGGTTTACAATACGGTTAATGTCTGGAACAAAATTTCTACATGCAGACAAACGCAAACAGTTACGTAAATTTTCATGAGTACCGAGACTTATTAATTTTCATAAGAGAAAAAAATCTCTCACAAACCTATGTCGAGCCAAACATTGACAATATCTTCACGGCTTCATGATGGAGACGAGGAAACAATTGCTGTGGAAAGTCATGATAAAAGTCTATTACACGTCTTGCCAAAAGGAATTTGTCTCTCAGACGAGAATTACATTCCTTTGTCCTTTAAATACTGATTTATTGGTATTCTCAGCTCAAAACATCTTTTGAGTACATTACCGCGGCTAAGCCAGCGGACTTCACTGTGGTATGGTATGTCACCGTACTCTTCCCCAGTTTCAGCTAAATATGTGTGAAACTGCCTATGTTTAAGCCCGTGGGATCTCAAATAATTAACTGCCCGAATAATCACTTGCATGATGTCCCCCAGTTTTGCTGCTTTTGCACAGAGTACTTCTTGGTGCATAATCCAGTGGATGCTGTACAATGATTCTTCTGTACGCTGTAGCTTTTTTCTTAGCAATCCAACAAATCCCATTTGTTCCCCTTTCATTGCAGGTGCTCCGTCTGTTGTCACCGACACCAAACGTTCCCAGTTTAAGCCAGCTGAATCGTTACCTTCTTCAACGGCTTTTATAACGTCCGCGCCGGTGTTCGTGCTTTTTAAAGATATCGTATCTAAAAAATCCTCTGTTATGTGCCGAACAGTGTCCACGTGAAATGTGTTATATTGGCGCTCAATACTAAACTTCCGCCGACCAGCGAGAATACTGCCACATATTAAAAATTTCGAATTTTCACGTTTTTGCTCAAAGAAAAAATGATTCTCCCATTCATTTTTAAAAGAAAGCAAATCTCCACGTCTCCGTTTCCTTGTTTCACCTTGCATTTTCCGATTCTTGAAATACAACGTTCACTAAGTAGTGGTCACTTCGCATCAACGTATGCAGCTTAGCCTGGTACTTGTACTGGTTGTTACCTATCTCGTTTCTTGATAACTGAATGAAGTGGAATCTTACGCGGTATATTGTGGTAGGACCACATTCGCACCACGTGTTTGTAATTGATAATAATACGAGTAGTTCCAGCACAATTTCAGCAAGGTTTATTTATTAGTAGCTGCTGAAAGATTACACACTGCAGATCTCGTTTGTCTAGGGGTTTTGTCTGCAAAACATTACTCTAACAAGCATGGCCTGGGTTTTCTTCTTGTTTGAAATAAACACTACCGGATTCGAATTACTTTCGGCTAAAAATAATATTTATTCGTACTCTCTGTATAGTAACTACAATATTTTCACTTCGAACATTGATACCCTAAAAATGCATTATACTGTACAGGTCACGTAAACACGTCCATCTCCCTCCAATATCGACAAAGAAGTGGCGGGCAAGCCAACATGTGCCCGGAAGTTGCAGACATTCCTGCATTCCAGATTCTTTGGTCTTCTGACCTTAATACACTCCAAAGACACATATAAATAAATACATATAAATATACAACATTTATCATCTCAAACAAATCCATTATATATCATAAAAGAAAATATTCATAAATAAATAAATTAAACACATTGTATGGCAACATAATGAAGTTACCTTAACTCTCTACTGTGGGCATCGTACTTTTCGCATGAGATAAAGTTTATCTCTGACAGTTAATTACATTACAATAGCCCACCAGGACTTACAAGTGTACCTTGGTCCACTTGTCAGTCCGATACAGAAATTGCATCATTGTCTTGTATACAACTTTTTATCACAACTGTAGTAAACTGTTTATTCTTTCATCAACCCTTGACTTCCTCCTTTGTCTCACAACATAGATTACATTCATACATATGTCAGTTTGTTGCCCAGAAATTTACTATAAAATAATACTAAAGTTAAAACATTTTCTCATATTAGAACAAACATAGGACCAACTCCTATATCATCAGTGAGGTTGCAAAAGTATTTCAATTCAACAACACTATTCTCTCATGAGCCTTGTAAATTATGTGATATCAAAATTAAGAGACAAAATAAGCCAACAAATTATCTGTGTTGTGTTATAAACAGAGCTGAATAAAAACAGTTATGGTGAGCATAATGTAAAACAAAAGCACACTTGCATATACAAGAAAATATATTCTATTAACTATACAATTTTTTTAAGCATTATGATCTATTTAAGAGAATGAACAAGATTTCAAAATTTAGGAGATTTGCTATTCTCAAACTGTGAGGGTGGGTGACATGTCTTGTCTCCTAGCATCATCAGTAAAATAAAATCCCTTATTTATCAAGTTTACATATTTTGCAATTCATTAAATACTGTAAAATTACTTAAAAAAAAACACATAGGAATCATGAAATCTAATCTTATAATAGAATTATGTGACAATCAGTCTAGATACAACATCGTTTTGCATGAGATGTGTTACATGGCATAGTATGGTGACTGCATTTTTTTTTTCTTTCTTTCTTTACTTCCAGTAAAATTCTTTCCAGATAAAGGCATGTTTTTAGGCTCAGTTTGCTCTTTTCTCAATATACGGCTTCAAAGAAACAACATTCCTAAGACCAAACAGCTTTCTCAACTTGGGATATACTAATCGGTACGCATTTGGATGGGGGTTCTCAATAATCTCAAATGGCCCAATGTAAATGTCAAAGAACTTCTTGAGTTCTGCTGTTAGTAACTTTGATCGTTCGTGGGATTTCACTAAGACATGGTCACCTACTCTGAATGTGGTAGCCTTTATTTTCCTATTATGTCTGTTTTTCCTAGCTTCACCTAGTTTCTTCATGGTTTTCTTTACAATCTCTTCACGTTCTTTCATTGATATTAAGCTACATTGTGGAAAGTCTATTAATTCAGAAATAAGATTTGCTGGTCTGAGATGAAACATAATTTCATATGGTGAAAACCCAGTAGAGCTATGCTGCAAGCTGTTCATGATATCCTCGAAGTTGTTTACATGGTCGGACCAACTAGGGTGTTTGTGACTACAATACGTCCTACAAAGTCTCCCTATTTCTCTCATGTACCTTTCTGCTGGGTTTGAAGATGGGTTGTACACGGATATCAAGATATGTTTTGTGTTAGTTTTTCCCATGAATGCTTTCCAGTTTTTTGAAACAACTTGTGAACCATTATCCGATAGTATAGCTTTAGGTTTCCCTACACTCTTGAAGTAATCTCTCTCAATTTTTGTAATGATCTCTTTACTTGTAGCTTTTCGCACAGAATAAAGTTTAATTAGTTTGGAAAATACATCAACCATGACGAATATAAAACAATGGCCACCTTTGCTTTTAGGTAAAGGTCCATAAAAGTCTACAGCTACTAAATCTAATGGCTTATCTGGAATGATGTTCTGCATTTCTCCCTGACATGTTCTGTTGCTTACTTTTACTCTTTGACATTTGTCACATGTTGATATTTCGTTCCTCACCTTCTTTACCATGTTATAAAAGTAGATATTTTCTTGTAACTTTTTTACACATTTCTGTATTCCACAGTGACCATAACTCTCATGGGTGTACTTTATTAATTTGTCTGCCTCGCACTCTGGCCAACATAGCTTCCAATTGTCAGAGTCCACATCTGTTCTTCTAAAGAGTGTTCCCTTAAAGACCTTATAGTACTTGTCAAGTTTATCATACCCTCTTTTGCCTAAACAGTCCTTAACCAATTTCCAATTAGGATCGTTATTCTGTCCCCTCCTGATGTTATTGCAAAGTGTCTTTATGAGCTTTTCATCTTGGATTCCCTTCATGTATCTTATTTTAAATTCCTTTTCTTCCTCCTGATCAAACATTTCCTGATCTCCTCCTACTGGTAACCTGGATAAAGCATCAGCTACTACATTTTCTGATCCCTTAATATACACAATTTCGTAATCAAACTGTTGCATGAACATTGCCCACCTGGTTAATCTACTGTGATATAGTCTACACTCCTGCAAGTAACTTAAAGCTTTGTGGTCTGAATAGACTTTTATCTTGTGTCCCAACAGGTATGTTTTAAATTTTGTAAACGCCCAGTGTACTGCGAGTAATTCTTTTTCTGTGACAGTGTATGTTCTCTCATGTTTAAGTAACATTCTGCTGGCAAATGCAATGGTACAATGGAGATTTTTTTCATTCACAACTTTCTCCTGAAATAGTTCTGCTCCTAGTCCATAATCACTACTGTCAGTGTGAAGACAAAATGGCAAACTAAAATATGGTCTGTGTAAAAGACTGTTCTTACAAAGTTCATTCTTAATTTTATCGAATGCTTTCTGGCACTCTTCAGACCAATTCCATGGAGTATTTTTTCTAAGTAAGTTGCTTAAACATGTTACATTAAGGCATTGTCCATTTACATATTTTCGATAGAATCCACAGAGTCCGTAGAAAGACTTTAATTGTTTCCGGTTTCTAGGTGATGGAAAGTTTACGATAGATTTTATTTTCTCCGGATCTGCACTTATCCCTTCCTTAGTAATGACATGACCTAAAAATTTGAGTTCTGACACACCAAATTTACATTTTTCCAGTTTTAATGTCATACCATCTCTTCTGAGTTTCTCACACACCTTTTTCAATAACTTCAAATGATCCTCCCAACTTTGATTTGAAACTAATATATCGTCTACATAAATTGTTAATTCTGACACAACTTCTTGGCCAAGTACATAGTCTAGTGCCCTTATAAATTCGGCAACTGATGAGTTTAACCCGAAAGGCACTACACAATACTGGTAACATCTCCCATTGTATAAGAAAGCAGTGTACTTTCTAGAACTAATTGCAAGAGGTACTTGATGAAAACCTGAAGTTAGGTCAAGGCTTGACATAATTTGGATATTTTTAAATTTATATAACAACTCATCGATGTTCTCTGGGTGGTCAGTTTCTCTGTATAGACATTTGTTTAACTGTCTGGAATCTAGTACTAGTCTGACTTGTCCATTAGGTTTATTTACAGTGAGTAAGGGATTATTATAAGGGCTTATACTCCTCTCAATGATTTCACACACTTCCATCTTTTGCAATTCTTTCTCCACTGCTACCCTTTTCGAGATTGGAATACTGTATGGTTTTGTAAAGAAAGGTTCATGTGGCTTCAACTGTAAAGTACATTGGTATCCAATTACTTTACCTGGTATATTGCTAAATACATCACTATATTCCCACAAAAATAATTTCAAATCTTGTTTTTGGTTCTCAGTTAGTTCTCTAGCCTCGACTACTTTTTCATTTACTAACTTTTCAAACTCTATCTCATCTGTATCGAAATCTGTGACATGGCTTTCAATGTACTTACCTTCTTTTGTAACTTCAATACTGTTCACAGTCTTATTCATACAAAACACATTTGATTGAAGAAGTTTCGTAGTGATGACTTCACCACTTGGTAGAGTCATCATTAATTTCTGCCCTGCCCAATCAAATGCTGCACTTACTTTTGTTATCCAAGACATGCCTAGGATAAAATCCTCTGTGAGGTCAGGAATGACAAGACACCCATGTGACCATGATACTCCTTCAATTTTAAAAGTAATAAAAGCCTGACTCCTTATTGATTTACTGTGCTTCCCGGTAGCACCTCTTATTTTAATTCCTACCACAGGTAACTCGACATAATCCTTATTAGTTTTCAGTTTTTTACTTAATGATTCTGATATCCCAGATACTTGACTTCCTGTGTCCACTAAACACTTTCCTTTCCATGATCCTATCTGCACATCAATAAACGGACTGCTTACATCAAAGTCAAATTTTTTGTTAATATTCTCATGTAATAAGTCATCTTCAATTTCACTGAATCCATATCCCTTTCCAGTATCCTTACCTGTATCATTACTACCAGAGTTGTATGCTGTTATTACCCTAATTGCATTTTCTTTGGCCTGATTACTATTCCTGAATATTTCATTAATCCAACTACATTCATTTGTGCTATTGTGTGTCTCTCCTTTATATTTCTCTCTTAACATTTGTCCAATGTGATACTTAATTCTATGCCACCAGTCTGGATACAAAGTTTCACATATATCAAGTGTTACCTTTCTGAAATTTTCATCATCCTTAATGGCACTACTGTTAATCCATAAGTTAAACAAAAATTGCTCACTATCTGACATTTCATCATCTACTCCCCTAATGCTGTTAAGATTACCTGCTGTCAATTCCTTCTCATTTTTCTTCCATGTATTAAGATCAAATAACTCATTGGCTGAAATTCTGGCATCCTTATCATTGAAATTGTCAACTGTGTTCATGTGTACCTCGCTAATTTCATTACTATCCTCTTTTATATTAGTAATCCCTAACGCTTCAAACTCCTCACTTACACCAATAAAACATCTATCTTCACTACTATCCTCAATCTCCTTTTCTTCCCAATCAACATCACAAAAATTATCATCTTTATCCTCTGCACTCTTACCTTCAGTATGCAGATACTCATTTAAATCATCCTTACTAGGTGCTCTTTTCATTCCTAGCCCACCAGACTCTTCCATAAGTTCTCTAATTCCTAATACACTTTGATCATTTGAACAACTATTTTCCAGCAAGGTGCTCCTCTCAGCCCACTCATAGAATGAATCTAAGTTTAATTCTTCACAGTTTTCTAAGCAATCAGTGTCTTTAAATAACTTACCTTTTGTTTCTGGTTTATTTGTATGACATATATTATTTGTAACAGATACTACATTAATGGGATAACACTTCTCTTTAAAATAATTACTCATTATGCCACAGGTATCTTTCTGTTTAGTTAGACATTTTGGGTTGGCCCTTTCCATTTGCGTATAAGTAGCTCCTACCTTGCGGACCGCCAATGGAGCCTCATTCAGTTTTTTGACTCCTGTTCAGTTCTCCCCATACCATTATGACTATTCCACTCCTTTGGTTTATTTCCAAAGTGTCTGTTACCAAATTGATTATGATTATTTCCATACTGACCTCTGTAATGGAAATTGTGTCCTTGTGATCCCTTGAAGTTGTACTGGTGATTTCTCTGATGAGAATCACTACTTCCAAAATTGTGTGTTTCCTTTTTATCATGTTGTGTGTTTCCCCAATCTGTATGCCCTGTCTTTTGAAAATGGTTTTGACTATGGTGTGGTGGTTTACCCGTTTTCTCAATAATTCTGTCTAGTTTGTCAACATATTTCAAAAACTGATCTATTGTGTCATCTGGACCATAAGCTAACTCCCACTGTAGTTCACATGGTAGCCTCCTTTTAAGTGCATCAATTTGAGTAAGTTCATCAAAAGGTTTGCTTAGGTGAGTGAGTTTCCTTAACTGATTTCTGCAAAATTGCTTCATGCTACCAAATTCATGTTTATAAACAGGTCCATTCAAGAATTCGCTTTTTATTCTTGCTTGTTCTGTCTCTGACCAGAATTTACTTAAGAACCTCTCCTCGAACTCTGCAAAAGATATTCCCTCTGTACAATAATGATTAGTCCATGACAATGCTTCACCTTCTAGAAATCTTTTCACAAATTTAATTTTCAAATTATCATTCATATTTGGAAAAAAGTTATCTTTGCAATGCTGCAGGAAATCTACCGCATGCATACTGCTCTCATCTGAAAAGTTTTTTACTTGAATATTGTACCACAAAGTGCCAATATTGTTCGGCAAACTATTGGTGACCATATTGCTACTAACACTTTCAAGTTTCTTAGTGATGTCATTAATACTACTTTCTAAACTCTTGACTTCATTTTTGTTTATCTGATTATTTACATCTATTTTTTCAGTAATAATTCCTATCTTTTGTTCAAATTTGCTTTTTACTTTAACAATTTTATCGTCTACAAGAGAAATACGATCAGATACTGTTTCTTCTACATGTTTGATATCTGAATGCACAACTTTAAACGCATTATGGATTTTCTCTCTACCTGTACTAACTTCAGTTTTCAGATTTTTTACTTTTGCATCTACATTTTTAACTTTTCTCCCGACATAATTGACCTTACCCGTGATCTTAACCATATTACGACTCAAACTGGAAATTTTTGCTTCTACTTTTTGAAAGTGATCGTCATTTTTCTTTTCATATTCTTTGAACTGTTTTTCAAATTTATCACTCATGAGCTTAAGAGTCTGGTCTAACTGAGCAGCGTTGTTTTGCTCCATTTGATCCAAACGAATCTCATTAGCATCGAGTCTGTCTTTAATATTTCCTAACCACTGTCCGTTTTGTCTGTTAGTGTCATCAATTGCCTTAAATTTTCCCTCCATATAATTCATTATTTTTGATAGCATGTCTTTAACTTCATTCTGTCTTTCCATATGAGTTTCAACTTTGTCTACAGGATTCGGACTATTACTATTGCATTCACTTTCGTATGATAAATTTACATCTGTACTAGCGTTGGCGACACCGTCGTCAATACCTTCCTCTTTTACAATAGTCATCTTTTTACACAGGAATAAACAAAACACAACAAATTTATCTTTTCTAAAGGATACTAAACTATTTTACTCACAGTTTACTGATTTTCTTATAACGTCTTCTTTGTTGATCGGTGCGTGATGGAATTCACAACACAAACACTACACTTATATGAATATTGCTTTTTTTTGTTGCACAACACTTTACACTTTTTTCTTCTTTCGTGACTTATTGCGCCGTTATTCTTGCTCCAGTAACTGCATTCCGTTGTCTTGAAGGTATCAGCATTCGACTTCCTTTGTCTTGAAGGTATCAGCATACGACTTCCTTGAACATTTTCAGCCAGGATGTACGAATTCTGTCGTTTTCTTCGCAATCTCGGTGGTAGTTTATTTCGGTAACATTTTCAATAATCCCGGACGACGCCACCATATTGTACTGGTTGTTACCTATCTCGTTTCTTGATAACTGAATGAAGTGGAATCTTAGGCGGTATATTGTGGTAGGACCACATTCGCACCACGTGTTTGTAATTGATAATAATACGAGTAGTTCCAGCACAATTTCAGCAAGGCTTATTTATTAGTAGCTGCTGAAAGATTACACACTGCAGATCTCGTTTGTCTAGGGGTTTTGTCTGCAAAACATTACTCTAACAAGCATGGCCTGGGTTTTCTTCTTGTTTGAAATAAACACTACCGGATTCGAATTACTTTCGGCTAAAAATAATATTTATTCGTACTCTCTGTATAGTAACTACAATATTTTCACTTCGAACATTGATACCCTAAAAATGCATTATACTGTACAGGTCACGTAAACACGTCCATCTCCCTCCAATATCGACAAAGAAGTGGCGGGCAAGCCAACATGTGCCCGGAAGTTGCAGACATTCCTGCATTCCAGATTCTTTGGTCTTCTGACCTTAATACACTCCAAAGACACATATAAATAAATACATATAAATATACAACATTTATCATCTCAAACAAATCCATTATATATCATAAAAGAAAATATTCATAAATAAATAAATTAAACACATTGTATGGCAACATAATGAAGTTACCTTAACTCTCTACTGTGGGCATCGTACTTTTCGCATGAGGTAAAGTTTATCTCTGACAGTTAATTACATTACATACTACACTACCGCAACCTGCCGGCTGTCGCCACTGCCACGGTCGACAATTGCACGCGAGCAGCACACGTGCAGCGCTGTGCACTCATGAGCCGAGTGCAACGTTTGCCCGCCCCTGCTGTAGTGTAATCATCTCTGACCAATACTCAATTAGATCATCCTTGCAGGGAATGCAGACTTCAGCTAGGTCATGATGCAACAATCTCTCATATGCTGACCTGTGTATGCTGGTAACTGCATGGACAGCTTATTTCATTAAGACATGCTTATGCCATGCGCCAGAGCATATCCTATGGGAGTCACACTGGAAAACATACTTTACACAAATATCTCTGAATCAGGTCCAAATTCAGTGCAGCCTTCTTCTCGATGTAATACCCCTTCAGTGTACAATGACACCAGTCCTAGTTTGGTTTGGCTGCACAATGTGGATGTGGTTCGTGACAGGTTCTGAAACAAACATTGTACACCATTATTCTTATTTATCATGGCATTAAATACTATTACACATCGAAATGTACTGGCAGATTAAAACTGTGTGACAAATTAAAACCTTAAATAGGGACCTTTTCTTTTTGTGGACAAGTGCTCTCTGAGAACTCAGCACGACTCAAGAACCGCCTCCATTGTTTTGCTTCCACCAGTACCTCATCCCCTACCTTCCAAGCTTCACAGAAGTTCTCCTGCAGAACTTGCAGGACTGGCACTCCTGGAAGAAAGAGTATTGTGTAGACATGGCTCAGCCCCAATCTGGGGATTGTTTCCAGAATGAATTTTCAGTCTGCTGTGGAGTGTGTGCTCATATCAAACTTCTTGGCAGATTGAAACTGTGTGCACAAGGATAGGTCTTGAGACATGCTTTGGTAGCTCAGTTTGGTAGAGCTCGTGCCTGTGAAAGGTACAGGTCCTGGGTTCAGGTCCTGGTTTTGCACACAGTTTTAATCTGCCATGTAGTTTTGTATCAACACACACTCTGCTGCAGAGTGAAAATTCATTCTAGAATCAATCCCCCAGGCTATGGCTAAGCCATGCCTCCACAGTATCCTTTCTTCTGGGAGTATTAGTCCTTCAAGTCTCACAGGAGAACTTCTGAAAAGTTTGGAAGGTCTGAGATGAGGCACTGGCGTAAGTAAAGCTGTGAGACCAGGCTTTGAGTCATGCTTGGGTAACTCAGTTGGTAGAGCACTTGCCCACAAAAGGCAAAGGTCTCAAGGTCAAGTCTCTTTCCAATACACAGTTTTAATATGCCAAGAAGTTCAACATCAGGAGACACTCCGCTGCAAAGTGAAAATTTCATTTTGGACTATTACGCATTGTCTCTACACACTGCCCTATCACTTTAAACAAAATTATTCGTAATCATGTAAAAGTACTGCACAGTCTCCATAATCCAATCACAGAGTTGTGATTTGGGTTATATTTAAGTGCTGGTTTATTACCATTTCCAACACAGCAGTGATGTCTTGAATGACTCGGTGTATTGAGAGGTTTTCCCATACAACAACAGAGTCCCATTTGTTGTTTATTTTTTTACATATTTATTACCACAGTTTTATCTCCACATTGGAGCACTTAATCAATCCATGTACACAAAAGTCATCAGAGTATTAGCCTGATATGCTTTTTGGCTTGTCTTCTGTTTTCAAAAATGTTTCAAGTTTGGAAGGTAGGAGAGGAGGTACCGGCTGAATTAAAGCTGAGGGGGGGGGGGGGGGGGCGATTTGCAAGTCGTGCTTAGATAGCTCAACTGGTAGAGCACTTGCCTCCTGAGAAAGGCAAAGGCCATGAGTTTGAATCTCAGTCTGGTGTTTGATAGTCTTGATATATATGGTAGAAGAAGGCCATTCTCATTTTTTCCATTGTTTTCTCCAATTGACTCATTTTCCTAGCAGATAATCTCATTAGGCAACAATCTCAGTTTTCTGTTGTTTGATGTTTCTAATTAATGATTTTCTGATGGTTCTTCTGTTTACTTTCTGTAGTTTGTCTGTTTTTCTTTTGGTATTGGACATAATGTTTCACTAACACACATTGTTTCATATTTAATTACAAATACAAACTATTTACTGTTGGTGTTCATCAATAATTTTTTTTTGTAATAAGGTGGACCAGATGATTTGTCATGGTTGTTTCTCTTCCATTGATTTCTTTCCTATTAATATTTCCCATTGGAATTGCAAGCTACAATTTTGCCAAGAAATTTGAACTTACGTACAACTTTTATTTTGTTATTGTTGTTTAGTCAGATGAAAGGTGCTTCAGTATTGAAGGTTGGCATCATTTAAATCTTTTTGAATGAAATTTATAGTCCCACTTACCCTGCTATGTTTCTAGTTGTTTATTGTGGAGTTTAGACTCTTCCACATTATTTGCTGATATTGCAAGGTTATCAACATAAGCATGGCAGTTAAGTTTATAAATTTTACCAATCTTCTTGCATGGTGAGCAAATCTTTTTACATTCTCACATGAAAAGCGTCTACGCACAATTAAACAGTATCAGTGAGAGTCCCTCCCCTTATCACTCCAGTATGGAACATAAATGGATTGGACAATTCACCTCTAAATTTAACTCTTGATTTAGTATACTTGAGGGTGATTCCTGTGAGGTAGGTGAGATTTTATGTATACACATGTTCTTTAAGAGTTTCCAGCAATGACTCCTGTTGGACACTGTCATAAATTTTTTTAGAATCAAGGAAAGTGATGATTAGGCACTTGTTTTTAACTCGTCAGTATTTAATGATACACTTAACATTTATTATTTGATTTGGACAAGTTTGTGGTCAAGTTGTGTCCTAAGTTCTTGTGTGAGTAATCTATACTACTATACAGAGACAAGCTGTCTAACGTTGTTATCAAAATTTCTTGAAAATAATTTGGTCAATTCAGTTCAGGTTTTTACACAATACTCTAATAAAAAACATGCGCGCACGCGCGCACACACACACACACACACACACACACACACACACACACACACACACACACACACACACACACATATGCAAACAAGTGTGCATGCATTGATCAGCTAGAACATTATGACCACCTACCTATTAGCCAGTATGTACTCCTTTCGCACAAACAATAGCAGTAACACATCGTGGCATGCAAGCAATGAGGCCTTGTTTGGTCACTGGAGGGAGTTGGCACCACATCTGCACGTGCACACACACACACACACACACACACACACACACACACACACACACACACACAAAAACCTAATTTCCATAAATTGTGGGGAGGGGGCAATGAGCTCTGACATCATGTTCAATCACTTGCCAGGTGTGTTTGATCAGGTTTAGATCTGGTGAGTTGGAGGGGGGGGGGGGGGGACAGCATATCTGTTGGAACTTGCCACTGTGTTCCTCAGACCAATCCGGCCTTGTGAAATGGCACATTAGCTTGTTGAAAAATGCCACTGCAATTGGGAAACATGATCATCATGAAGGGGTGTACATGGTCTGCAACTGGTGTACAATATTCCTTGGCCATCATGGTGCCTTTCACAAGTTCCACTGGACCCCCTGGATGTCCACGTGAATGTTCCCCAGAGCATAATGGCACCACCACCAGCTTGTCACTGTCTGACAGTACAAGTGTCAAGGAGCTATTCCCCTGGAAGACGGATTCACACCCTCCCATCAGCATGATGAAGAAGGTATCGGGATTCGTCAGACCATGCAACACCCATTTCTGCATAGTTGCCAATTTTGTGGTGTTAACATTGGCACATGCAGGGCTCGTCAGCTGCGGAGGCCTATTGTTAGGATTATCGGATGCAATGTGTGTTCAGACACACTTGTACTCTGCTGAGCATTAGTCGGATGTTTTTTCTGCTAGAGTTCACCGTGTGTCCTGTTTTATCAGTCTGCCCAGCCTATGATGTCTGACATCTGTAATGAGGGGTGGGCCAAGGTTGAACTTACTTAATTTGTGAAGCTCTTTTGGAATTGTAACGATCTGTTTGTCTGTACATGTACATTACATCCACCAATTTCTGTCCCATGTGGATAATTGCTTTGTAGTGTGCAGTGTCCTCCCCCACCCACCCCCTCCCCCTCCCCAATGTATACAAATATGAAATGGGGGAAACATTGTTAGCAAAATTCCAGAAAAGTTCCTGACCAATTTACTTCAAAATTTTACACGACACTCCAGTAAACATTTGAATGGACATAGGGTCTGTATTTTTTAGCAAGAATCCCAAAAAGTTCATGATTGATTTACTCCAAGTTTTTCCATGATACTCTAATACATATTTTTCAAGAACGAAAATGCTGTGTTGTTTGTGAAAATGTGCGAGTTCTTTTCTTTCTCATAGACAGTTTTAACTTCAATAGCAGAGCATTTAAATCGTTAGACAAATCAGTTCTCTCATATAAATTCTTTCTCCTTATGTATAATTTTCGACAATTGTATACACAGGAATGTGCTGTTTTGTTTTCTTCCTTGCAGTTAGTTTTAACAGAAAAGAGAAAAATTGTATTTATGGCTAACTTGGTAATCCTACACATTAGCAGCTTGAACAGCTACTAGCCTCACAGATCCAGCAGCCAAAGAGATATGTCATATGCCATATACCAGTAATCCTGATTTACTGATTAATTTTAAACTACTTCAGTTTCCAGTCAAAGATTTAATTTGCAATAACAATGGACAAGGATCAGGATCAGAGAGGAGGAGGAGGAAAATGAGATGGACAGAGAAGAGAAGAGGAGGGGAGAGCAGAGGCAAGAAATGGACATAGAGAGGAGGAAGGAGAAAGTGGACAGTGAGAAGGGTGATGATGAGATGGAGAGAGAGGGTGAGAGACAGGGCAGGGAGGGGGGAGTGTGCTGGGAGGAGGAGATGAACAGCGATAGGAGGGAGAAGGAGATTAGGACATATATCAAATTCCCATGCATATTTAGCAATTGCAAAGCAGCACTGGGTTCAATAATTTTGGATAAAATCATATTTGCAACACAGCATCAAGTCAGAATATTCCTTGATAATTAGTCAGATCTGATCTGTCACTTACTTTGTGGATTATCACTGCATCCAATTCCTCATGCATTTTTTCAATATTCTGGATATAGATAATAGGCTTTATAAATGGTGAAGGGTTTGATAATTGGCATACTTTCCATAACACTGCAGCTACTTGATTCTTTTCTTCCCCTCTGTATTTGTTGACCAAGCTAATCACAGTGGCCACTTTGTTGTAACTTGGAAGTGTCACCTTTGGTAGTAATGTTTGTCTGCTTTAGATCTCCATACTTTAGTAAACTTTTTAAGGTATTCTGCCCAGATTTTGTATTATCTTGATGTTTATCTGCCATTTCCCCATTTTGTTTCTCACCATAAGCTTCGATGGATTATTTCGTGACTTCGTGACATGCTCTTCTAGTGCAACAGCCATTTATTACACTCGCATAAGTACATTTAAACATGAAACAAATGCCAATAGGCTCACAGTAAAATAAAATAATTGTTCTGAGCTGCAAGATAATTAAAGAACTCGCACAACTAATTCAGTGTGCACACCGCTTAAGGTGAGTACATGCCAGTTGCCATATAATAAAATAGATTTGGTGATAGTTACTTCACTTGGCTAGATAAATGTAGGAGGCCGTAGGTACTGAGCTACAACTTCACTTTGCCAATCTCACTTTCAGGGTTATTTAACTTGTACAACAGTAAGAGCAGTCTGCTCCATTATTTGGCAAGGGGTGGAAATATAGTCTCAGTGGCTAGAAGAGAACACAGCGTCAGCTGGCACACAGAGAATGAGAACCAGTTTCTAGTTGCTCAGGCTTAAGTCCACCAGCTAGCTGGTCACACATGATCAATCAGCCAATGGGGCTGTGTTTTCCTTCCTGGTAGTGCCCTCCCAAAATGCAGACATAATGTCACTTATCAATAGCTTCAATCTTGGATTAGTACATCTGGCAGGATCATTTAAATGTTTTGTAATACTCCATTGTCTTATGCTGCCTGAAAGTTTATTTGTCATCTAGCCTTAGTTCTTCTCTGAATTATTTGTATTTCTGTTGTTGGCAATTTATATGTTGTTTAAATTTCTTTATCTACTAGGCATGTTTCTTCCTCCATTTAATAGTATCAGTTTCAACTGTGGCGTTAAACTTATTAATCATCATCTCGTGCTGGTCAAGTAGGTATATTTTGTACCTCTCTGTGTATACTTTATTTTTTATTAAATAACTGGTGTGATAATTCTTATTCCTATTGGCTTGGGAAGAATTATGTTTCCTTTTTGCTGTTAACTTAATTTTCATTTCTCATGTAGAATGACCTAAGTCAGTGTCAACCACTTATAGGAATTTGACATTATAATAAGTGGTTGCCTGATAAATCTGGTAATTTCAAGGATAAAGTCCATTAATCATTGACCATTCTTCTTTGTCAGTTTATAAGTTGGTCATTTTCCTACCTATGTGTGACCACCTTTCTTATCCTATTCTCACACCAAAATCTTCTAGAAACATTTTTATTCGTACATTAGCTCTATTTGATTTCATTTGATTGAGCTCTTCTCTGTTTTTCCCCATTTCTCCTGTATATTTGTTTTATCCCTTGTTGGTGCTTACACATTTATGAAAAAAGTGAAGGTTTTATTCTCTACTTTAGTTGTGAAGATTGCTGTCCTTGAAGAGTTCGAGAAGTAATCCTCTGTCAAGTCTGTTACGTTATTATGGACTGATAACCCCCACTGCATTGAAGGACATTCTGTGTTACTCTTTCTCCCTGAAGGTCCTTTGTAAAGAGAGTATACCTGTGATTCAAGTTGGTCCTGATCTGTATTGTGAAGTTCTTGAAGAGCTGTTATTAAGCTGTTGTGTTGATCCAGTACATCTGTAAAATGCTTCAAATTGCCAAGTTTCACTAGTGGTTGTCACAAAGCTGAAAATTTACATGGTTTGTTGAATTTAAGTTATTCTTAGTCTGCCTATTATCTATTGAGCTAACCAAGTGCTCCAACTTGCCTTTTTATTATTTTATACATGGTCTTCATTGTATTTCTTTATTCAATTTTGTAAAAAAGATTTTCTGTTGCCCCCAGTATTTCTTCTTCCTTTTGGATCTCAATCTTTTTTCATCTGAAATAACCAGTCCTATTGACAGTCTGTTGGTCTTGGTTTATAGACTGGTTTGTTTGTTTGAGAGTTTCTTGATTCAGTTCGTGCAAAGCTCTTTGCCACTGAACAACGTCTCTGGGCCATATATATGCTGTGAGCACAAGTAAAGTTATTTGGATGTTGTGTTAAAATAAGAAATGCGATTGCTGTAAATTTAGTCTGTCAGCTTACTTGGAAGAAGATTGAAAAATATATATCTGAAATATCAGTTAAGTTTCTATGGCTGCATACCCAAAATCTAGTGGATCAAATTTAAACTTGTTTGTAATTCTTCTATAATGATTTTTTAAAGAAGTAATGGGTAAAATAATTCCTGGCTGTTGTAGGGGGCAAAGAAATGGTTACATTTTTTAATTACCCACTTTTTGCTGAAGTCCAATATTCAGTTATTACATATAACTCACATTATTTAATACTGTTTGTAATGTATACCTCAATTACTTCAGCTAAGAGATTCACTAGGTGGAACTTTATTGGTCACCACAACCACTTGTTCATTGTGTGATGAGAACTGAATCAAACCATTTTGCAGAATCTCCTGTGACACCATAACATTTTTAATTACTTAAAAGAAAGTTATTTACGCACTGAAATGCCTTTCATGGATCAAAGGATACACCAGCAACCTATAATTTATTATTGAATGAACTAAGTACTTCTCACTATATATGTTTGTAACCTCAGTATGAGAAATCTTTATAAATCCAAACTGCAACTGTGGCAATATGTTGTTTATAGTGTTTGTTTAGTTTTTGGTAGTCCATCTGTCAAAAATATTGTGTTCTATTATTTACAAAAGAAGTGTAGTTACATAACAAAAATGTGATTGAGTGACACTGTTTCATACTCTCCATAGTTTTAACTACTGTTCATTACTTTGAATCATCCACTATTGTTATATTTATTAAATATGATTTTCTTCTTGTGTGTTTCAGAACATATCAGGAATTCGCCTCACAGACATTTTTCTAAAAAGGACATATGATTATGATGAGCTGGCACAAGTATTTGTTACACAGAAATCGAACTGAATAATACAGAAATGATAGATAAAACAAAATTCTTGAAATTCTGTCTAAATGAATAATTATTTAAAATACTTTTCACTGTAAATAATGGGAAATATATTTGATCTGCCAGATCTGTTATTTTTTTATTTTACACACACACACACACACACACACACACACCAAAAAAAATTCTGCATCATCTCGGTTCCGAGAGTTCTGGAACATGTACAGAAAATTGGAATAGAGATCAACATAAACATCATTCCCGCCCTTTTTATTGTTCATGAAAACCACACGTTGCATGTTGTACCACCATACAGCTAGACCTTCAGAGGTAGTGGTCCAGATCGATGTACCTCTAATACCCAGTACCACGTCCTCTTGCATTGATGCATGACTGTATTCATCGTGGCATACTATCCACAAGTTCATCAAGGCACTCTTGGTCCAGATTGTCCTACTTCTCAACAGCGATTCAGTGTATATCCCTCAGAGGGATGGTGGGTCACGTCACCCATAAACATCCCTTTTCAATCTATTCCAGGCATATTCGATAGGTTTCATGTCTGGAGAACATGATGGCCACTCTAGTCGAGCAATGTCATTATCCTGAAGGAAGTCGTTCATAAGATGTGCCTCCAAACGCATCTCCGACGATTGTCTGTTTGAAGGCATATGATGCGACACTCATTGGCGAAGAGAATGTGATGCCAATCGTGAGCAGTCTATTAGGCATGTTGTTGGGCCCATCTGTACTGCTCTGCATGGTGTCGTGGTTGCAAAGATGGACCTCGCCATGGACATCGGGAGTGAAGTTGTACATCATGCAGCCTATTGCACACACTTTGAGTCATAACACAACGTCCTGTGGCTGCACAAAAAGCATTATTCAACATGGTGGCATTGCTGTCAGGCAGGTAGATAGCAGTCATCCACTGCAGTAGTAGTCCTTGGGCAGCCTGAGTGAGGCATGTCATTGCATTTCCTGTCTGTATCTCCACCATGTCCAAACAACATTGCTTTGGTTCACTCTGAGATTCCTGGACGCTTCCTTTATTGAGAGCCCTTCCTGGCACAAAGTAACAATGCGGACGTGATCGAATCGCGGTATTGACCGTCTAGGCATGGTTGAACTACAGACAACGCAAGCCGTGTACCTCCTTCCTGGTGAAATGACTGGAGCTGATTGGCTGTTGGACCCCCTCTATCTAACAGGTGTTCCTCATGCATGGTTGTTTACATCTTTGGGCAGGCTTAGTGACACCTTGAACAGTCAAAGGGACTGTGTCTGTGGTAAAATATCCACAGTCAATGTCTATCATTAGGAGTTCTGGGAAACGGGGTGATGCAAAACCTTTTTTGGTGTGTGTACTATGATCAATTAGAGATCATAATTCTGTTACATCTTCAATAGGGTAGTACTGTTATTTTCTCCAATTCCCTGTTATGAGGGCAGAGGTTCAGGGTACTCTGTTACCACTGGGGTGGCTAACTGCCCCAAAGGTCAACGAACCAGCAATGATCAATGGCATGAGGATGCAGAAGGCAATGGAAACCACTGCATTAAAGACACATCATGCATATCTACAAGTGGCCTGTTATGAAAAAGTGTCATGATTATCTCTCCAGTAACAAAAAACTTCCAGACTAATTCCCCATTCAGACCTTCGGGAGGAGATTGTCAAGTGGGAGGTGACCATGACAAAAAGATTGAATAAACAATGAAAGATTAATGCTCTACAAATTGGGGAGTGTGGAATGTCAGAAGTTAGAACATAGTAGAGAAGCTAGAAAATCTAAAAATGGGAATGCTAAGGCTCAATCCACATACAGTGGGGGCCAACGATTGAAATGGAAAGAAGACATGGATTTCTGATCAGATATGCATAGGGTAATATCAACAGCAGCGGAAAATGATGTAACAGGAGTAGAATTTGTTATGAATTGGAAGGTAGGGCAGAAAGTTAGTTACTGTGAACAGTTCAGTAATAAGGTTATCCTCATCAGAATCAGCAGCAAATGACAAACAACAGTAGTTCAGGTATAAACATGTCAATATCACAAGCCAAAGATGAAGAGATGAAGTATATGAGGGTACCCAATGAGTAATTCTGTAAGTAAAGGGAGGCGAAAATCTAATGGTCAAGGGGGATTGGAATGCAGTTCTAGGGGAAGGAGTAGAAGAAAGGGTTACAGGAGAATATGGATTTGATACTGGTACTAGGAATGAGAGAGGAAAGAGACCAGTTGAGCTCTGCAATAAATTTCAGTTAGTGATAGCAAATACTCTGTTCAAGAATCACAAGAGGAGGAGGGTACTTGGAAAAGGCTGCGAGATATGGGAAGATTTCAGTCAGATTACGTCATGGTTAGACAGAGGTTCTGAAATCATACACTGGATTGTAAGGTGTTCCATGCATGTAAAGACTCAGATCGCAATTTAGAATGTGAAGAGTAGGCTGAAGTTTAAGACATTAGTCAGAAAGAATCAATACGCAAAGAAGTGGAATATGAAAGTACTAAGGAATTAAGGGACACACTTGAAGTTGTCTGAGGCTGTAGATACTGCGATAAGCAGCAGCTCAGCGGGTAGTTCATTTCAAGAGGAATGGACATATCTACACAGGGCAGTCACAGAAGTTATAAAGGAAACCATAAGTGCAAAGAAGGTAACTGTGAAGAAACCAGGATTAACAAAAGAAGGAAGTACAAAAATGTTTCGGGAAATTCAGGAATACAGATATGCAAGTCACTTAAGAATGGAAATAAATAGGAAGTACAGAGGAAGTAAGGCAAAATGGCTGAATGAAAAATGCGAAAAAATCAAAAAAAGGAATGATTGTCAGGAGGACTGACTCGGCATATAGAAAAGTCAAAATTTCCTTCAGTGAAATTAAAAGCAAGGGTGGTAGCATTAAGTGTGCAGTAGGAATCCACTGTTAAATGCAGAGGAGAGTGTGAATAGGTAGAAAAATTACTCAGGGTGAGGGCTTGTCTGATGATGTGATAGAAGAAGAAACAGAAGTTGATGTAGACGAGATGGGGGATGCAGTATTAGAATCAGAATTTAATAGAGCTTTGGATGACTTAAGATCAAACAAGACAGAAGTGATATATAACTTTCCATCAGAATTTATAAAATCATTGGCGGAAGTGGCAACAAAATGATAATTCACTTTGGTGTGTAGAATGTATGAGACAGGGGAACCATCATGTATGTAGTTCCGAAGATAGCAAGAGCCAAAAAGTGCAAGAATTATTGCATGATCAGCTTAACAGCTCATGCATCCAAGTTGCTAACAAGAATAAAATACAGATGAACAGAAAAGAAAATTGAGAATGTGCTAGATGATGATTGGTTTGGCTTTAGTAAGGGGAAAGGCACCAGAGACATAATTCTGACATTGCGATGGATAAGGGAAGCAAGACTGAAGAAAAAGCAAAACATGTTCTTAGGACTTGTCAACCTAGAAAAAGTGTTTGACAATGTCAAATGGTGCAATATGATTGAAATTCTGATAAAAATAGAGGTAAGCTGTAGGGAAAGAACCAAGAGAGAACAAGAAGATTGGAAGATAGAGAACTAACTGCTCCAATTAAAAAGGGTGTAAGACAGGGATCATCGTCATTACTGTTCAGTTTATACATCAAATAAGCAATGATGGAAATAAAAGAAAGGTTCAAGACTGGAATTAAAATTCAAGATAAGATTCACTGACGACACTGCTGTTCTCAGTTAAAGGAAGGAGAATTACAGGATTTGCTAAATGGAATGAACAGCCCAATGAATAGAGAATATGGACCGAGAATAAATTGAAAGAAGACACAAGTAATCAGTAGTAACTGAAATGAGAACAGTGCAAAACTTGGCATCAGGATTGGTGATCAAGAAGTAGATGAACTTAAGGAATTTTGCTACATAGATAGCAAAATAACCCATGATGGATGGATCAGGGAGGACATAAAAAGCAGACTGGCACTAACAGAAAGGGCATTCCTGGCAAGATCTGTCTCCCACCATCAATATAGACCTTAATTTGAGAAAGAAATTTCTCAGGCTGTACATTTAGAGCACAGCTTTGTATGATAGTGGAACATGGAGTGTGGGAAAGCCAGAACAGAAGAGAATTCAATCCATTTGAGATGTGGTACTACAGACGAATGTTTAAATTAGGTGGACTGATAAGGTAATAGAGGTAGTTCTCCAGGTAATCAGCAAGGAAAGGAATATATGGAAAACACTGACAAGAAGAAGGGGCACATGGTACTATAGGGAGCTGTAGAGGGTGAAAACTGTAAAGGAAAACAGAGATTGGAGTACACCCAGCAAATAATTGAGGATGTAGTCACAAGTGCTACTATGAGATGAAGAGGTTGGCACAGGAGAGGAATTCATGTGGGCTGCATCAAACCAGTCAGAAGATGGCCGACTCAATAAACATTTTCAGCGAAGGTGTTCCTCAGCCCATTACTCGTAATTTTCCCATAAGTAAGATGTTAAAGCCATCATTGCTCACTTTTTATTTGTTTTGTCTCTGGAGCTTCTTATCCCTGCATGATTCTATTTCACTGTCAGAATGATCACTGAACATCAACAATATTTTGAGTCTAACATCTATAAAAAGTTATAATAAAGTAAATACGTAGTTATCAATAGAGAACATTTTGTATTTGCATTAAATAATGTGCACCTTGTTTCTACCTGTAAACAGTGACATAAAAGTGTAAGAAAAGACACAAGTGACGGTTTTATAGATTCAGATATATTTTGCAGGATGTTATACATCTGGTACAAGCACTGAACACTTATTATTAATGGAAATACTTTGTATAACTCTTGTCGGTACCAGTTTGAATTACCACGATCGACGGTTAAACATCTGCGGTGTGCTTGTAGGCTGAATAAGAGAAGTAGGCTAGTCTCAGGTGGATGTAATGATTTATTAATGAAACCCTGCGGTCGGAACAGACAATAGTACACTGCAACCGATAACTTGTGCAAAGGCGTGAAAAAAGTTCAGTACGGTAAATTATTTCGTATCTAACACACTTGGTTTCACGCTTTCGCCAAGGAGTTGAATGTGGAACAGAAAACAACAACTAAAGAATAAAACACAGAACAAATGTTGCTTGTGTATAGCATCTCTGACATCCAGCGGGAAAGTTTCACACCACTGTACTTTCAAACACCCGAGCATGTCACGGCGCTAGACGATGACAGAAGACGCCACATCAGCCCCCATGGTGGAAGCGGAGCGTCATTCCAAATAGTATGCTGGAAAATTGACATGTCGTCCGTGTCTTGAGGTGCGTGGCGGTGGGTCAACTGCGGCCCCCAGTTGCATCTGTCAGCAACGATGTTGACGGAGTGAGTGCTGAGTGAGGCAGAAGTCGTCGTAGGTCAGACGTCGTTGCTTCTGGAAAGACTTATGCTGGTTTCACACGCTCAATGAAGACTGTAGTCGGTTTCCCATTGATCAAGATGTCCAAAGTCTTGCTTCCTCTGGTTACGACACGGTGTGGGCCGGAATATGGTAGTTGGAGTGAGGGTTTAATACCTTCTGTTTGTAACATGACGTGTGTGCAGGAGGATAGGTCACGATAGACAAACGTGGAAGGAGTCCCGTAATTCTGGCTGGTCACCCGTAGGTTCCACAATTAACAGTAGCCATGAATTCTCCCAGCAGGCATAATACTTCGTCATAAACCAATTCGGCTGAAGAAGCATCCAGGTCTGGCTTGAATGTGCTTCGGAGTCCAAGTAATACCACAGGAAGTGCTTTGGTCCATCTGGTGTCATGACACATTAGGGCAGCTTTTAGGGTACAGTGCCATCACTCTATTAAACCATTGCTGGCAGGGTGATAGCTCGTTGTCCGGTGGTGAAGTGTGCCACAAAATTTTGTCAACTCTTGAAACAAATCGGACTCGAATTGACGTCCCCTGTCTGTCATAATGTGCAGCGAGCAACCAAACGTAACACCCAGTGTGTGATGAGGGTGAATGCGATAGTTTCTGCCGTAACATTGTCCACTGGTGCAGATTCTGGCCATTGAGTGTACCCATCAATCATCGTAAGTACATAATGGTGACCATCGGATGATGACAGTGGGCCAACAATGTCAAGGTGGACATGTGTGAATCGTGCTGTCGTGATTGGAAAGCTTCCTACCAGTGAGTGGACATGGCGATTTATCTTGCTATGCTGGCATTTCAAGCAGCATCTCGCCCATTCACCAGTCCGTTTGCATTCCAGGCCACACGTAATGCGTTGTTACTAAGCGTGTCGTAGCTCGTATGCCTGGGTGACATAAGTTGTGCAGTGAATGGAAAGCGTACTTCTGTAACTCCATAGGTAGGAAGGGTCTCAGCTTTGATGTGGACATGTCACAATGTAGCTTTACATCGCTTCCAAGAATGTCTACCAGCTGCAGGTCCAGCGCTGATTCACCATTTGACAGAATCACTTGTAATTCCGCATCGGCTTGCTGTGCTGCAGCGAGGTTGGTGTAATCGATCGTACTGGCAATGCTGCTGACTCTGGACAAACAGTCAGCCACTACATTGTCGATCCCATACACATGACATATATCAGTGGTACACTGAGAAATAAACATGAGCTGGTTGTGTTGTCTGGGGGAACAGTTCATGTTGTTCTGTTCTCGCGGAATGTGTATGTTAGTAGCTTGTGATCCGTAAAGATAACAAAGTCACGTGCTTCTAGTTGCGGTCTGAAGTACTTGACAGATTTGTAAATAGCCAGAAGTTCTCTGTCGTATGTGCTCCAAAGTCTTTGTGAGGTTGTCAACTTGCGTGAAAAAAATGCGAGTGGCTGCCACGTGTCACTGCATTGTTGCTACAACACAGCGTCGACCACCAGTGCTAACGTGGCGGTAGGATCTGGATGTGCCAGCAGGGCTGCGTTGGCGATGCTTTTCTTGGTCGCTTCAAATGCGACAGTCATTTCGTGAGTCCAAGTTATGAGTGCGTTACCCTTGGCTTTCGGACCAGTTAGCACTGCAACTAAAGGTTTCTGTAGCTCAACAGAGTGTGGCAAATGGCGGCAGAAAAAATTTAACATCCCGACGAAACACCGTAGTTCCTTGGCTGTAGCGGGCCTCAGAATGCGCGAAATGGCTTCCACCTTTTCTGGTAGTGGTAGCGATCCTGCCGCAGAAATTCTATGTCCGAGAAAGTCTACTTCAGGTTGAGCAAAGACACATTTTGAGGTATTGAGCACGATTCCATAATGTTCCAATCACTTGAATACTTCGGTTAGATGCTGGCGATGTTCCTCAGGCGACGACGAAAAAACCAAAATGTCATCCAGGTATGCAAACGCAAAAGGTAAACCCTGTAGCACAGAATCTATGAAGTGCTGCCATGTCTGTGCAGCATTCCTCAGTCCAAAAGTCATGAACATGCTCTCGAATAAACCAAATGGAGTGATGATGGCTGTCTTTGGAATGTCACATTCGGCTACAGGTATCTGTGTGTAGGCCTTTGCACAGTCTAACACAGTGAACACTACTGAACCACTCAATGCATAATTGTAATCGCGCAACAAGGGTACGGGATAACAATCGGGTATTGTCCGGGCATTCAGGGCTCTATAATCGCCGCACGGCCTCCATGCACCCTCCTCCTTTGGCGCTAGATGTAATGGTGAGGACCAAGGGCTTTTGGAAGGCCAGATTACACCTTCGCGCAATATACAGTCAAATTCCGCCTTTGCTATTTTGAGGTGATCTGAAGCTAAACGTCGCGGCCTACAAGAGGTAGGGGGTCCATCAGTAGTCTCAATATAATGGACGGTATGACTTACCTCCTTAGGTGCTCCGGATGGTCGCATCAGGGTTGGAAATCCTCGCAGCAGCTCTGTGTACACGCCATCCACTACCTGAATTACGTTGGCAGTATAGACAGCAGCATCTCTATGTAATCCGGAAGTTGTTAGGCCAGTGGTATTGTCGACCAGGCCAGAGTTCCTTATGTCAGGCAGCAGGTTGTAGTGGGCGAGGAAATCTGCTCCGATGATTGGTTCGGTGACGTCCGAGACGGTAAAGTCCCACGCGAAAGCGCGCCGCAACCCGAGGTTGCGTTCCAAGCGCATCGTCCCATACGTCGTAATCCAGGAGTTATTAGCAGCTATGAGGCATATGGGCGTAGATGGTCGCTTCTGACATAGCATGGTTCGAGGAAAGATTGACAAATCGGAACCAGTGTTTACTAAGTACTTCCAGGTGGAACGACAGTCACTTACAAACAGGCGCGTGGATGTCGGATAGCAACCGGAGGAGGCACTCACTTCCGATCGCCGCTGCCATTTGGGTAGGTGCAGGGCGTCATACACTTACATACTTGCTCACCAAACTTGCGATGATACCAACAGACTGTTTGTTCTGTCCCTGTCATAGTCGAGGCTGTCAATGATCGGCTGCTTGAGCGGCGACGGAATCAATGTCGGCTCCTGTTGTCCGTGTCGTGGCAGTGTAACAGCTCGCTGATTTGCCGTGATAATAAGTCCACTTTGTTGACGATAACATCATAATCTGCGGAGACAGTTGTCGCCATGCAGGCGCACGCCACGGTGGCGGAGCTAACTATTGACGGTGCCATTGCCTCTTGGATCTTATCGACTAATTCGGCCACTGCATCTAAAAACGTGTCAGTATGCGACACCATGATTGCCTTCACTGGTGGTGGTAACCAGCTGCTCCAGATTGTGCACAGTAAGCTGTCTGGGACTGTACCTGCGTCTACTTTACTCCGCAGGTGACATAGGTACTGTGAAGGTTTCTTATCGCTGATGTCCTCTTGGGTAAGCACCTGCCGGATTCGTTCTTTTTGTGAAGCGGACACGTGCTGAATTAGTTCTGCTTTCAATCGGTCATAGCTGTTCGTTCCCAGCGGGCTAATTATGATGTCTTGAACCTCAGCAGTGTACTGGTGATCTAGTTGGCTGACCACCAGCGCGAATTTCGTGGTGTCGACCGTGATACCCACGTAGGAAAACCACAGGGATGGATTGTGCAGCCAGAAGGGTGGTAGTCGCACTGCTAGACACGCCACAGAAGTATTTGTCAGCTCTGGTGGATTCGCCATCTCATTTTCTTGCAAGGACTTCTCGTAAATTCAGCGTGCACACAGGAGATCACGTCAGGGTCACCACCTTGTCGGTACCGGTTTGAATTACCGTGATCGACGGTTATACATCTGCGGTGTGCTTGTAGGCTGAATAAGAGAAGTAGGCTTGTCTCAGGTGGATGTAATAATTTATTAACGAAACCCTATGGTTGGAACAGACAATCGTACACTGCAACCGATAGCTCATGCGAAGGCGTGAGAAAAGTTCGGATTCCGTATCTAACACACTTGGATTCACGCTTTCGCCAAGGAGTTGAATGTGGAACAGAAAACAACGATCAAAGAATAAAACACAGAACAAATGTTGCTTGTGTATAGCGTCTCTGGCATCCAGCAGGAAAGTTTCGCAGCACTGTACTTTCAAACACCCAAGCATGTCACGGCAGTAGACGATGACAGAAGATGCTACAACACTGTTACACATACTGTTTTACGTATACTTAAAGTTTTTGCTTGTTTCATTGGCCTCTGCTTGCCCCTTTTGTTTGTACCTATAATAGTCAAACACCCTCTATAATTTAGGAGTAAAAGTAATGACTCACCAAATAGCTGTGTCACTGAGTCATCGACACACACTCAAACAAGACTGAAAACTCTGCTAGCTTTTGCCCGTCTGACAGAGTCAGAGAGGGGAGAAATGAACTGGGGAGCAGAATGGATGGTTGGGGACAGCTGACTGATGGCTTGAAGGGAGATAGCAGATCCACAGAATAATAATGTGGAAGAGAGAGGCAGCAGGTGCACACAGAAGGAATGCAACATGGGACCTGGCACTGGCAAGATCACGCAATGCATTAGACGATGATGTGGAGGAATGGATTGGAAGCGGGTGATTGAATAGAGGTAGAAGATGCTGTAGGGAAAAGTTTATGGGTGCAGGAGAGTGAAGTCAGGGTCTTGGGACAGTGTGGAGAAGGGGGCTAGGGGAGATTGAGGCTGAAGGATTACAAGACCAAAGAATGTGTTGCAAGAACAACTCTCATCTGTGTGTTGAGAACAACTCTCATCTATATGGTAGGTGTTGCGAAGCAGCAGTTGGGATAGACCATGTTGTGCTCAGTGGCGTGTTCCACTGTGGGTAGCAAACTCTGCTCATGGCCATAGTTTGGCAGTAGCCATTCATTCAGGTGGACAGCTGTGTCTTGGTCATACCCACATAAAATCCGTGTAGAAATTCAAGCAGAGATGGTCCATGGCATGACTGCTTTCACACAGGACCCTGCCTCTGATGAGACAGAATGAGCCTGTGATGATACTGCAGTGGTATAGTATGTTATGGGTGAGTGTATTGGGCAAGTCTTCACCTGGAGCTTTCATGATGATATGAACTATATGGAAAGGGGTTTATCGTGGGTGTGGCATATGGATGGATCAGGATATTGTATAAACTTGGTGGGCTGCAGAGTACCACTTCAGGAGTGTAGACAAGATGGAGGGGTTGGGGTTGGGTTGTTTGGGGGAGGAGACCAGAAAGTGAAGTCATCCGTCTCATCGGATTAGGGAAGGACGGGGAAGGAAGTCGGCCGTGCCCTTTCAAAGGAACCATCCTGGCATTTGCCTGGAGCAATTTAGGGAAATCACGGTAAACCTAAATCAGGATGGCCAGATGCGGGATTGAACCGTCGTCCTACCGAATGCGAGTCCAGTGTGTTAGCCACTGCACCACCTCGCTCTGTCTAGATGGAGGAGGAGACTGCTTTTGGTCTCATTTTGTTGTTGTTGTCTTTGGCCTGAACACTGGCATTGTGCAGCTTTCCACAACATCTATTCTGTTCAAATCTCTTCATTTCTGCATAACTACTGCACTCTATAAGCAGTTGAGCCTGCTTATTGTAGTCGTGCCTTAGTTTTATTCTACAATATTTAAAGCCCCACGCTTCCGTCTATTACAAAATTAACCGTTCCCCTATGCGTCGGGCTCTGTTCTACTCTCGTCTATACATTTATCGTTCACAATTTGCTCCCACAGAAGTCTACACTCCATAAAAATACTTTCAGAAAAGACTTCTTGACATTTACATTTATATTAAATGATGAAATACTTTGTTTTTGGGAAACTCATTTTTTACTATTGCCAGACTGCATTTTATATCCTCTCTATATCACCCAATGTCAATTATTTTGGTTCCCAACTTGCAAAAGTCATATACTGCTTTCCTGGTCTTATTTCCGAAAGTAATTCTTTCAGCATAACCTGATTTGATTCCACTACACTCCATTACTCTTGATTTACTTGTGCTGATGTTGATCTTACACTTCGTTCTGAAGACGTTGTGTGTTCCTTTCAGCTGATCTTCAAAGTCCTTTCCTGTACCTTGCAGAATTACATGGTCATCAGAAACCTTAAACTTTTTAGTTGTTCATGAACTTTAATTCCCTTTTGCAATTTCTCTTTGGTTTCGTTTACTGCTTCCTGTGTGTAACAATTGAAAATCATGAAAGGCATGCCCCAACTTGTTTCACTCCCTTCTTAACTACTGACTCCTTTTCTTGTCCTTCAACACTTAAATACTGCCAAAAGCTTACTCTAAAGCTATGTAGCATGAGGGTTTGCCTTTCATCAGTCTATCTTCTTAGATGAGTTGTAGGGTGAGTATTACCTAGCGTGTTCCTACATTTATCTGGAACACAAACTGATCTTTCTGAAATTAGGCTTCTTCTTTCCATTATTTTGTTTCATGTTCGTATTTTGCAGACATGACTAATTAAACTGATAGTTCAGTAATATTCTTCCCTGTCAACATCTGCCTTTTTTGAAATTAGGATCATTACAATTTTTTTTTTATGTCTGAGCACATTTCTCCTGTCTCGTGTCTCTTGCATACCAAGTGAACAGAAGTGGAATAGTTCTGTGATGCTTGGTTCTCCCAATGATCTCAATAATTTTGAGGGAATGTCATCAATTTGTTTCAGCATAGGTGTTTCAGAGCCCTGTCAGATTCTTCTCGCAGTATTATATCGCCCACCTCATCTTCATCTAGTACCTATTGCTTTTTAAAAATATTGTCTTCAAGTTTGTTTCCCTTATACACTTTCCTTCCATCTTTCAGCTTTCCTTTCTTTGCTTATTACAGGTTGGCCATCAGAGCTCTTAATATTCCTTCAATTGCTTTTCTTTTCTCCGAAGGGCTCTCTAATTTCCCTATATCTGGCTATCTTCGCTGTAGTCAGAGGCCCATCAGAAAAATGCAGGCACAAAAATTAAAGAGAAACCTGTCTGCGTTTCATGTTGCAATAGGAATAGAAAAATAGAACTCACCTGGAAAACATTGCAACTTGTGTAGTGCTGTTCATAAGTGAAATAGCTAGAACTGACTATGGAACCCCATCCCAAAATACCAACAGACTTAGAGTGGTCAAGTCCATGTTATATGTGTGTAAATCAAGTAACGAAAGACATGTTCCACAGAAATGGAAACATATGCCTCATCGATAGTAGGCAGGAACTGGTGTTGTGCCATAGCCTGGCATCAACATACTGGGCTTATACTATCATGGAGAAGATCATCACATTTTGAGGGCATTTCAGCACAAATCAGTAGAAAGTTTATAAAAAAGTACCATTTTGATTTTCATAGGTGACACTATAGAAGAGATTAGATGCAACAGTTGCAAAAGACCTTAGGAGTATCTTATAAATGGGTGATAATGCAGATTAAAGAAGTGTTGTATGGTAAATGAACATGACATACAGCAGTTTTGTGCAAGTAAATTTTGAACTTCCAAGAAGCTTAAATAAGATGATGATATATCTCGTAATGACTTGCCCACAAAACGAGTAGGACCTTCCTCAGCATGTGCAGAATCACTACAGATGAATTTCATCATCTTCATCCACTTGCATCCACTCATCAAACTGCAGTGGCTGCTTTCAAAAGAAAAATTCCTGCTGCAGTAACATCTGCAATGGGAGGCTTCCTGACATGTCAGCTATTCAACCCGAAGACCATTTTCATGCAGCTCTCACCAGAGGTGGTGGTGGTGGTGGTGGTGGTGGTGGTGGTGAAATTGCTATCACAGCTGTAGTAATAGCAGGTGCCCATGCGGCATTGACACCATCACAAATTCTCCCCTAAATGTACAAGTATGAGAAGTGGAAAGTGGTGACTGGTAATACTGGTGGATACAAAAATTGCAAGAGAGTGAATTACAGAGAGACTCGGAGCTTCTTATTCAACACAAAAATTCTTTTTAGTATTTTGAGCCCTACTAAAAATGGTAATCGGTTACTTTCAGACAAACTTTATAAGGATTTAAGTTCTTTAGAGGCTCCCACTGTACTGTGGGTTCCCCGTAGACATGTTACCAGAGTTGGATATCTTAAAGGTGAATCTGCTATCTGTTCCATCCCTGGGGCATCCGACAGAGATTTAATCATTATGTGACCTCCTCCAGTAAATATTCAGGAGAAGATGTGAAGCATTCAACCTCTAACAGTTACGAATATGTATTCCTAAAGCATATGTATGTATACATTTTGATACAACCCTCTGTTCTCTGAAGTTCTTTGTTCACGCTCAATAAACATAAAAGGGTAAAGATGCCAGAGATTAATGCTGCGTAAGTAAACTGACTGTTAGTGAAATACAATGTTGATACAGTCTGTTTGCAAGTACCACACTGTAGAAACAATAGGTTCCCACATTTTCCTGTAAATATCTTAATTGCCGGTCATGATGAGGGAATGTCTGTCATCGTCATTACAAGTAGGAAAGTCACTGTGACTAAGGCAAATTGTCACAGTAGAAATGAAAGATGCACAGACAAAACAGACTACTGTAAGTGTACACACTGTCCAACGAAAAGACTAAAGTACACTGAATGTGAAAAGGAAGCAAAAGAAACTTCATGGGCTAGGAGGGTATGTGATGTTATTTCAGTGATTACAAAATCAAGTCAAATTGACAAAGAACTTGACAGTATTAGCCCACTTATCAGCTCAATCCTGCACTTTCACTGGCTTGGATGAATGCACTCATTTGGTTGGGAAGAGTGTTGTGAAGTCATTGTAACCTTTCCTAAGGCAAGATGGCCCACTATTGTTGTAACTGGTCCTTGATATCCTGGATACTGGTACTGGGAAGGCATTGACACCTTAACTGGTCCCTCACATCAGGGACAGATCTGGGCATCTTGCTGGCCACAGGAACACCTCAACATCACGCTGATAGTTAATAGAGACATGTGCCACCTATGGACAAGAATTGTTCTATTGAAAAATGCCGCCACAATTCTGTCTCGTGAGGGTTAACACGTGATGACACAGTATGTCTGTGATGTACCACTGTACCATCATAGTTCCCTTAGTCTATACCAGCCATGACATGAAGTGTGATGCCAAGAGTAAAAGAGTAACACCTCTGTACTTCGGAACACTGGACAAGTAGGTCTTCTCTCCAGATCAAGGCCATACTTGCCGAAGTTGGTCATCCTGGGTACTGCAGAACTGCAATTCATGTCTGAACACAGTGTGACGCCATCCGTCAGGTGTCCATCATTCCTGGGCATGGCACCACTCCAAATGCACCTGTCTGTGTTGTGGTGTTAACAACAACCTACACATGGGATGTTAATTCCTTAGTATGACTGCTGCTTGTCTCCAAACCAATGGTACAGGATGACACAGAATGTTGTAGGGAGTCCATTACTTGTTCTCGGGCCAGATGCGGGTATGAAGGGGTTACAACGTGTTTGGTGCACCATAGAGCAATCACTTTCTCGCCGTGGTCAAATATGGTTGACAGGAACCTTGACCCCAAGTATGCCTGCCCTCACATGCCCATGCAGTTCCACATCAAGCCACTGTCGCTTCCAAATTCCCCACAAATCTGGATATTGCAAGATTCTACCAGCTGGCCAAATGGAAACTCACAATGAGACATTTGCCATGTGTTGATAACACTGTCTCACACTGTATTTGACATGTCTGTATCCTTCACAGTGATCAGTCGACATCTGCACCCCTTCTAAGCCCTATCAGCCTTGGTAACAGTACTAAACATGAACAACACCAATGCACTCTAGTGGCCATTTTACCTGTCACAGAGAATTGCAACTCAAATTAGTCACATACCAACCAATGGTATGTATGTGTGCGAAGTTATATTGGCATCTGAGCATGTCATCTTATTGCTTTCCTCTTTTTGCCCGACAGTGTACATGCCGTATTCACACCCTATTGCAAATTTTATAAATAAGCTCAGGGTGATAATTCTTTACAGATGAGCTACGTCTCCCCTTGTGGCGACAGAGATGAATGCAAAATCTGTTCTGTGACACATTAAGAAAAGGCGGCTCAGTGCTGATTGGATGGAGGGGCAGCCTTACTTCCTGATAATATGAACACTGATTCTGATGCAAAACTTCAAAGCAGACATGATAAAGAATACAGCAGTCAGATGTTGGTGTTGCCTTTTTCTCAGGAAGAAGTTGCTGTCTCAGTCTGCAAGCTCAAAACTGAAAAAGCACCAGGTTCAGGTGGTTTCTACCCTGAGGTTGCGCAAGTGATGGGTCCACTGATAGGTCTTTATTTGTTGTTATTATTAGAAGAGTCATAGCAAATAAGTGGATTGTGATTTTTTTGGATAACAGTTAAGGCAGAAGTTGTAATGCTGGCTTTGTCTGTACCATGTGGAATTGTTTAAAGGTTTTTGAAATTGGAGGCATAATATTCGTGAAACAAGGTCGCATCCCATTGACAACAGAAAGAGAATACTAAAGTCATGAAAACCTAAGTTTTAGAGTTAATGAACTCGAATCTAGTTCTCCTGCTTCATTTAATTCTTTCCATTGAATAAACACATTATCTTCATGTAAATGACCCAGAAGTTGTCGTCGTAGAGCAGAAAAGTTTGCCAACACAAAATGTTGTTTCATTGTTGGAGAGCAGAAAAGTTTGTGAGACAAAACCTTGTTAATGCTTAGTTTCAATGCAATGAAATTATAACAACAATGATAAACGATCTTCATAAAGAACATTAGATCACAGGCTCAATTTGTAGAAATGAAAATACGTAAACGATAGTGTACTGATGTCGCATGATCATTTTGACACTAAACCAGCCACTTCTGACGAATTTAGCAGACTGGAACATTAACACATGCTTTATACATTGTTAGTAAAAAAGGTGAATCACATTACTAGAGAATGAAAATATAGTTAAGCCTAAACCTAATATTATTCTAGTAAGATCACAGAATATAAAAGATACATGAGTTTACAGCACGGCAGTCAGAACAATACTAGTTAACAATGAGAGGAAGAAGCATGAGATGACAATTTATTGTACTTCAATTTTTCTTAAAAAACAGGATACAGTTGAAAAATCAGAAAAAGATATGAATTTATTACATGGATAGAGATTCTGTTTCAAGCATAATGGTTCTATCTCTGAGATAGTGAATTATAATGATTTTCTACCCTACTCCCATGAACAGCAAAGATATTTGTTCCAGATTTTGGAAGCTCCATTCAGTGTTCAAAATAATGTAGCAACATTACCAATTACATAGTTGTAATTAATAGAATAGAGAAACTAGCTTTGCTAGATAATTGGTTTGTTTCAGATAAAGAATGATTCACAGTGAACAGTTACAGTTGATTAATATGAAAGAATTGATTTGTTTCTCATGATATTTAGGAAAGCTATTCGATCATAGCAGATTGCTTAAAGTTTTCATAACAAAATATTAGATCTAATGACTTAGTGTTAAAGCCTGGAATTAATGCTATGCTCAGGACACTTTTGGTGAATATCTGCACCCCTGTTTTGGTGTAGTCAAGGGAAAATCTGAGGAAACTGCAACGGGGCCTTCAGATGTCAACGCTTTACAAAGTGTGAGATACCATGTACCATTTAACAGTGAGAATGCTGCAGAATAGATTACAGGTGCCAAGTCTGTTGAGTATGGTTCTCGATAAAACAGTTTCAGTTTGTACCACTCAAATTTGCAAGAGTAACTTTCATTTGGTGTAATTAACAAGTATACATATATAAACTTGTAGTTAGTGTCCTAACTACTATTTTTTCTTTTCCATTGTCTCACAGATAGCATTGTATCAACAGCATATTACACATATGAAAAGTGCTGTGAAACGACTGTTATAGTTTGTGTTTCACAACAGTAAGTGTCAGAAATCAGGATATGCTGTACAGTGGTGATGGTTGAGTGGTTTTGCTGGTGCTGACAAGGGATGGACCCAAGGACATGGTGTGTGTGATGTTGTCAGTCATCTTGGGAACCTATGTTTGTAGTCACATTCCGGACAGAGGATGATGACTGGACATCAGGAGGGTCTTGTCATAATAGCTTGGATTGTCTCATGAGGCCATCAGATACTCCATTGTAATCAGAGTTCATCTAACAGTTTTACAACAGAATTACTGCTGTTTAATTTATGACCTACAACAGTTATACTGAAAGACACTGCTTTTTAAAATACAAGTAAAATTTCATTACACAAATAGAAATTACTAAGGATAAATTAAATGGATCTGATTTGTTGGGGGGTGGATGGGGAGGGGTATTTTTACGTATCGTATATGGAGCATCATTCAGCGTCTGGTTTATGGTGATTTAAATCACCAAGGTTTGTGATGAGCTGAAAGAGCTGAAATCAATTTTGTAATTGTCAGCAACATGCACTGTGTAAGTGTCTCTGTAGGACAGTTTTATAGTGTTTTGAATGTACAGTTCAAATCAGTAATGACTGTGTGCCCAGGGTAGGTGCATGGTATGCAGAACAGTTAGTCACGCCATTAGGTCACTGTGCCGGTTGCACATCAGACATCTGAATTCCTTAGCATGTATGAAACAGTGCATACAATCATGCCAATCACATGAAGAAAATTGCATCATCTTGCACTACTGCAGAAGTGGATAGCAGATTGCTGAGTTCATCTCAGGTTACTGCAAGACTTTGCATAGAGCTTTTTATCAGCATTAGTTTTCGTTGTCCATTTCAACGTGTCCTAACACAGTGCTAGTTCTACTGTGCGCCGCACATGGCGGCCGTCTGGTCTGAGGTGCCTTGGTATGGTTTGGGCAGCTCCCCCATCAGAGGTTAAAGGCCTCCCTCGGGTGTGTGTGTGTGTGTGTGTGTGTGTGTGTGTGTGTGTGTGTGTGTGTGTGAGAGAGAGAGAGAGAGAGAGAGAGAGAGAGAGAATTACCACCACCACCACCATTATTCTATTGTGCCTTGATCTTTCACCATGTGTATTCATCACTGTCCACCGTTACCCTTTACAAACTGAATTCACTATACCACAATTTATCGGTAAATACTGTTTACACTACGTGCTTTTGTGCCACCCCCATGGATCTCAATTGTTCTAGTAAAATACAGTTAAAAATGCTGATAATCTAACTGTATACATCATACTGTTGGAAGGACATCCATACTCCATTAGAGAAATAAGTTTGCAACCAATAATGTTTTTCTTTTTTTATGAATCTGGCCTGATTTCTTAAAACGTTAGTGTTCTCAATGAACCAACGTTTATGCGGGGTAAGGCAAAATCATCTATTCATTGGACAAAATTAACCTTTGCATATGTGGATGAAGTCAAAACCACATGTGACATATCAGCAAAGCATAGAGAAAGAACAAAAAACATGCTCAAATCCGAGCAGAACACTTGCTTAGAACTTGCGAGATGCCATGATAAATGTCATTCTTCAAGCCCACTCACATGGCTGATGTCATTATTTAAATGTTTTTGAATACTACTAATACTAAATCAACTTTTCATCCTTAAGATATAGCAACAAGACCTGTTACGAATCTACATATAATTGGTGGTGAGCACATGCCTTTCTTGCTCCAATCTTTCATTTAATTTGTACAAGTATTGGAAAAAAATATTTTCCTTCTTGAGTAGGATAGCATCACAGCATGTAGTTTTTGTTTATCATAGTGCACTGTTCATACAGTACACGTACTAACACTAATATGTCTTTTGGTTTTGAATTTGTAATAACTACCATTTATCTATACATTTCAACTAATATTTGAGTAACACAGGCAATGTAAGGCTTAGTAATCAGTCCATTTGACATATATAACTAGTGTATGAGGGTCTGATCAAACTAAACTCTAATAGTCAAAATTTTCCTTCTGTACTAAATAGTATCAATAGTATTAATCACATAGCTTTGTTATCCATATGGATACCATGCCTGCATGTGGCTCCAAAGTTTCTGCCACCATCAGTTATGAAGTTAATTGCTAAATCACATTGAATAATTCGTGTATATGCACACTAGTTCAGCTGGGATGTGTTGTGTTGTGTACAGTGGCAAATTATTTACGGTCTGTTCGAATAACTCTAGATCTTAAGTGTGAGTAAACATATTCAATTCATGGGAAATTCTTGTCTTGGGCTTATCTTCTGGGTGAAGTCTTCATATTAGCATTTGTTTAATTTGGTGTTCAAGTAGCAATGTTTTTCACATTTGACAAGTGAAGTTTGATGGATTGTCTGACAGCAAGATGTCACGCTTATGAACTGTAGGCTTGTAATCGTTTACAATTATTTTAATGATTGGACCTGCCACAGTAGACTTTGTGACATATAATTTAACATATTTTGTGAGAATGTCATAAAGAGCTACTATGTATTTAAGTCCACCTCTAGCAGAGGACAAAGGTCCTGCAATATCAATTGAAATGATTTGTAGCTGTTTTGTTGGTATGATAGGATACAATTCTGTATCATAACTTTTTTTCAATGCTTTTGTTTTCTGATATGAGAGACATTGTTGCAACTGTTGTATTTACCTCCTCATACTGGAAAAATAAAAATACAAATTCATCTTTCTTGCATAATTGTCCCACATGTGATGTAGGCACCAAATTAAGGCATCCTGACATACGGCTGGCAGCTGGAATACAAAGACACTATGTGTCAGATTGTACATCACATCTATAGAATAAAACCTCATTACATATTTTGTAGTAATGATTTAATTTTTCAGTAGGATTTTCACCAGTGCTGATTATCATGTTGCATATCAGCCATATTTTGGCACATATTTAAATAATACTGTCTGTAATTACAGTATTCATTAAAAATGCACGATAATCAGTAGTTTCTTACATAAAAGTTCTATGTACTCTGGTAAACTTTTTGGTAGACAAGGCAAAGCGTGGCCACTTTGTTATCTTTCCCTGAAATGTGTATGATTTAAAAACTATACTCTTGTAAAAATGGTGACCAAGTGCCAGGCATGCATGGAGTAGTTTACATGACATAATAAAGGTTAATGCCTGATCAAAGAAGACTTTGAAGTTTTTCCATAAATATAGTAACTGAACTCCTTAAAGGCCCAAATTACAACTGGAGTTTCCAACTCAGTAGCAGAGTAGACTCACTTGCATTTTGACAGTGTTTTCTTTGAAAAATTGCCATTAAAATTCAGGTGTATTTTATATCAAAATTAATATAAAAATGTCCAGTGTTTGAATTAAAATTCCTGCCAGTCTTAAGAATGGCCATATATTCTATGCTGTGGGAAACCTATCTCTATCTGGCAAAATTGAATTCAACTGGCAGCAGCAGTGCACTGATGTGACAAACATGAGTTGTGGGGATTCAGAAGCTTGGTAATACTGTCTCCCCCCCCACTCCACCATCACAAACCCGGAACACTGTCCAGCCTATGGACTGTAAGACATACTCTTTTCTTTGAAAAATTGCCATTAAAAAACCAAACCTACGTTGAGAACATAGAAACAGAGCAGCTGAACAACATTTAGGGCCTCCACCAACAGAAAGAACCATTCATGATTGGCTTACTAGTAAATAAGGACAGATAAAATGAGGAAGACTAAATGTGCAGATAGAGGACTGAATGTAAAATGACCGAAACTAGAAGATGGATTCAAGGACACCATTAAAATGGCAATGGAATTAATACAAAAATTATTCAAATGCGCACTTGTAAGCTAGTGCTACAGACTTTAAGGGTGAATTTGGTTGGCTCTGCAAGTTTATGAAGTGTCATGGAGTTAGCATGCAAACCAAAACCAAAATATCTCAGAAAATGCTGCAAGAATATCAAGACAAAATAATCTTTTTCCATCGCTTTGTTATTTAACATCAAAAGAAAACCAGTGTGGAACTAAGCCAAATAGCGAATATGGATGATTCTCCTCCAACATTTAATGTGCCAAGTAACAGAACTGTCGTCATGAAAGGAGCAAAAACTGTAACTATAAAAACAAATGGACATGAAAAAATGCACTACACTGTTATCCTTTCACATTGTCCAGGTGGTACTAAACTTAATCCAATGATCATTTTCAAGCATAAAACAAACCGAGCGAGGTTTGTGCAGTGGTTAGCACACTGGACTCGCATTTGGGAGGACGACGGTTCAATCCCGTCTCCAGACATCCTGATTTAGGTTTTCCGTGATTTCCCTAAATCGTTTCAGGCAAATGCCGGGATGGTTCCTTTGAAACGGCACGGCCGATTTCCTTCTCCATCCTTCCCTAACCCGAGCTTGCACTCCGTCTCTAATGACCTCATTGTCGACGGGACGTTAAAACAGCACTAACCTAACATAACCTAACCCTAAGCATAAAACAATGCCGAAACCTTCTGAAATACCATCAAGTGTTGCAATTTACATACCTAACAAGTGTTGGATGGATGAAGCTGGTATGAAATTATGGATTAAAAGAATGTGGGAGAGAAGGGAAGGTGCTTCATTGAAGAAGATTCCTCTTCTTGTGCTAGATCAGTTTAATCATCATTTGAAAAATTCTGTGAAAGAGAGATTGAGACAGGAAAACACAGAGCTTGCTGTTATTCCGAGAGGACTTGCTTCACATTTGCAGCCTCTTGATGTCTAGATAAATAAACAGTTTAAAGTGTGTATGAGAGAGGATTGGAACAAATGGATGATGAATGAAACCCAACATGAATTTTTGTCAAAGTAAAATGGCCTACAATCAAACAAGTGTGTCAATGGATAAAACAGTCATGGTCTTGAGTGAAAGAAGACTTTATTGTTAAATGTTTCAAGAAGTACGGGATAAGTAATTCTCTCGATGGCAGTGAAGACCATCTCATGAATGAAGAGGACAACCATGACAACTAAGAGGAAGAAGTAAAATGTTCAGATGATGATTTTCAGGGGGTTTAAAGGTCAGTTGAGTTTTATAAACTAAGAATTTTTTAAAGTCTTGCTTTGCAATCTAATAATAAAAACTTTAAAAAATTGCTTAAAAATTAAGGTATGTCTTGTAGTACATAGCATCTTACAATCCGTAAAATACATACGGATATCTTGCTTGAAGCCCTCATCATGAACTCGAAATAAACACGCGCCCAATCCAGCAAATGAGATATCAATCACAACACAGAAATACTTAGACATATATGGACAATGTAAAATATCAGAGTTAATTAAAGCATGTTTTACTGAATCATATTCCTTCTAGCAGTCACTTTCTCATACCCAAGGTGCATTTTTCTTTGATAAGGGTAATATTCTGCAAGTTCTATCAACATCTGTATTGATACTCTGCAAATCGCACTTGAGTGCCTGGCACAGGGTTCATCGAACCGTTTTCACAATAATTCTCTATTATTCCACTCTCAAACAGCACGTGGAAAAAACCAGAACCTACATCTTTCTGTGCGAGCTCTGATTTCCCTTATTGTATTATGATGACAATTTCTCCCTAATCGTTTCTCCCTATGTAGGTCAGCAACAACAAAATATTTTCGCATTTGGAGGACAAAATTGGTGATTGAAATTTCATGAGAAGATTCAACCGTAGCAAAAAACGCCTTTGTTTTAATGGTGTCCATCCCAAATCCTGTATCATGTCCGTTACACTCTCTCCCCTATTTTGCGATAATACAAAACATACTGCCCTTCTTAGAACTTTCTCGGTATACTCTGTGTACTGCTTGTAACGATCCCAGACCACGCAGCAGTACTACAAAAGAGGATGGACATGCCTAGTGTAGACAGTCTCTTTAGTAGATGTGTTACATTTTCTAAGTGTTCTGCCATGAAAGCTCAGTCTTTGGTTTGTCTTCCCTCATCTTTCCCGCAACAATTTCTGTGTGTTTTTTCCAGTTTAAATTGTTCATAATTGTAATTCCTAGTAATTTAGTTGAATTTACGGCCTTTAGATTACACTGTTTTATTTTTTAATCTGTTGAGCTAAAAAACTGCTAATGCCCTATGAGGATTATATATATGAAATCCCCAAACCACCTTCCCTCCCCTCTGGCTCCTACCCTTGTAACCGCCCCCGGTGTAAAACCTGTCCCATGCACCCTCCCACCACCACCTACTCCAGTCCTGTAACCCGGAAGGTGTACACGATCAAAGGCAGAGCCACGTGTGAAAGCACCCACGTGATTTACCAACTGACCTGCCTACACTGTGATGCATACTATGTGGGAATGACCAGCAACAAACTGTCCATTCGCATGGATGGACACAGGCAGACAGTGTTTGTTGGTAATGAGGATCACCCTGTGGCTAAACATGCCTTGGTGCACGGCCAGCACATCTTGGCACAGTGTTACACCATCCGGGTTATCTGGATACTTCCCACTAACACCAGCCTATCCGAACTCCGGAGATGGGAACTTGCTCTTCAATATATCCTCTCTTCCCGTTACCCACCAGGCCTCAATCTCTGCTAATTTCAAGTTGCCGCCACTCATACTTCACCTGTCATTCAACAACACCTTTGCCTCTGCACTTCCGCCTCGACTGACATCTCTGCCCAAACTCTTTGTCTTTGAATATGTCTGCTTGTGTCTGTATATGTGTGGATGGATATGTGTGTGTGTGCGAGTGTATACCCGTCCTTTTTTCCCCCTAAGGTAAGTCTTTCAGCTCCCGGGATTGGAATGACTCCTTACCCTCTCCCTTAAAACCCACATCCTTTCGTCTTTCCCTCTCCTTCCCTCATTCCTGACGAAGCAACCGTTGGTTGCGAAAGCAGAATTTTGTGTGTTTGTTTGTGTGTCTATCGACCTGCCAGTGCTTTCGTTTGGTAAGTCACATCATATATATATATAAAATCCTTCACCTACACATCAACTCAGCCAATGAACACACCCGTCAACTCCTATCCTTTATAAAAGTCCTAAATCTTTCCTCTCCCACATCCACACCAGCTGTTCAGAGCATCCTCCTGCAGGCCAATCGCAAATTACAACAGCATGCCACCCTCAACCTCAAAAAACTATCCAATCTCCTGGTTCCCCACCTCCGGAAAGGCAACTCACTCACCCGTCACAACCTTTCCAGCAAACCTCAACCTCCTCTCATTGCACACAGACCCAGTCTCTCCCAGCTACTCAATCTCCCACTTCCAGCTCCACTCCCCCCAAAACCTCAAAATTCCAATCAACACAATCTGGAACCACAGCACCCTAATTCAGTAGTTAACCTTTCCGCCAAACCTCTCTCCCAATCCGAAACTTCTGTCCTATCCAAAGGCCTCACCTTCAGCCCCACTCCCAGATTCAACCAAACAGCCCTTGTCAAAATTTTCTGTCCTACACCCGTACTCTCTGCTGGAAATATCACTTTGCCACGAAGAAAAATGATCCTAATCCTACTCCTAATGGTCCAACTACCCAAGACACCATCCAAATTGAACCCTGCCTGGAACAGTTCCGTCCTCCGTCACAGAGGGACCCACCTCCTCTTCCTCAAAATCACCCTCTCCAAACTTTCCAGGAATTTCTGACTTCCAGCCTTGCCTCTCAATCCTTCTTTAAAAACCTTAATCCTACTCCCAACATCACCACTGCTGAAGCCCAGGCTATCCGTGATCTGAAGGCTGACCGATCCATCGTCATTCTTCCGGCGGACAAGGGTTCCACGACCGTGGTACTTGATTGTCGGGAGTATGTGGCTGAGGGACTGCGTCAGCTTTCAGATAACACTACATACAAAGTTTGCCAAGGTAATCCCATTCCTGATGTCCAGGCGGAGCTTCAAGGAATCCTCAGAACCTTAGGCCCCCTACAAAACCTTTCACCTGACTCCATCAACCTCCTGACCCCACCTACACCCCGCACCCCTACCTTCTACCTAAAATTCACAAACCCAATCATCCCGGCCGTCCCATTGTAGCTGGCTACCAAGCCCCCACAGAACGTATCTCTGCCTACGTAGATCAACACCTTGAACCCATCACATGCAGTCTCCCATCCTTCATCAAAGACACCAACCACTTTCTCGAACGCCTGGAATCCTTACCCAATCTTTTACCCCCGGAAACCATCCTTGTAACCATTGATGCCACTTCCTTATACACAAATATTCCGCACGTCCAGGGCCTCGCTGCGATGGAGCACTTCCTTTCACGCCGATCACCTGCCACCCTACCAAAAACCTCTTTCCTCATTACCTTAGCCAGCTTCATCCTGACCCACAACTTCTTCACTTTCGAAGGCCAGACATACCAACAATTAAAGGGAACAGCCATGGGTACCAGGATGGCCCCCTCGTACGCCAACCTATTCATGGGTCGCTTAGAGGAAGCCTTCTTGGTTACCCAGGCCTGCCAACCCAAGATTTGGTACAGATTTATTGATGACATCTTCATGATCTGGACTCACAGTGAAGAACAACTCCAGAATTTCCTCTCCAACCTCAACTCCTTTGGTTCCATCAGATTCACCTGGTCCTACTCCAAATCCCATGCCACTTTCCTTGACGTTGACCTCCACCTGTCCAATGGCCAGCTTCACACGTCCATCCACATCAAACCCACCAACAAGCAACAGTACCTCCATTACGACAGCTACCACCCATTCCACATCAAACGGTCCCTTCCCTACAGCCTAGGTCTTCGTGGCAAACGAATCTGCTCCAGTCCGGAATCCCTGAACCATTACACCAACGACCTGAAAACAGCTTTCGCATCCCGCAACTACCCTCCCGACCTGGTACAGAAGCAGTTAACCAGAGCCACTTCCTCATCTCCTCAAACCCAGAACCTCGCACAGAAGAACCCCAAAAGTGCCCCACTTATGACAGGATACTTTCCGGGACTGGATCAGACTCTGAATGTGGCTCTCCAGCAGGGATACGACTTCCTCAAATCCTGCCCTGAAATGAGATCCATCCTTCATGAAATCCTCCCCACTCCACCAAGAGTGTCTTTCCGCCGTCCACCTAACCTGCGTAACCTCTTAGTTCATCCCTATGAAATCCCCAAACCACCTTCCCTACCCTCTGGCTCCTACCCTTGTAACCGCCCCCGATGTAAAAACTGTCCCATGCACCCTCCCACCACCACCTACTCCAGTCCTGTAACCCGGAAGGTGTACACGATCAAAGGCAGAGCCACGTGTGAAAGCACCCACGTGATTTACCAACTGACCTGCCTACACTGTGAAGCTTTCTATGTGGGAATGACCAGCAACAAACTGTCCATTAATACAAAGAGGTGTTGATGCAACCACTGTAAGATTACACAGAAGCAACACAAACAGTAAAATATGCAAATCTAGAAATTCAAATTGGCACACGAATCTTATACATGCAGTCTCACACAAAGGGTCATTCCAAAATCGGCTCTTATGTATAAATGAACATGCATACTGCATGGATTTTTTACTTCGCTGTTTCTGTGGACACTTCTACTCTGATGTGCCAAAGAACACTGCAGGTGAATTTATCTCAGCTGAAATCAGTAATTGTGCAACACCAACAAAGCATGTCTTCCGCCTGCTGCAGCTAACCATAGAATATGGACCTGGTAGTAGGAATGAGAAAGATTTACTGAGTTCTGCGATAAATGTCAGCTATTAATTGTGAACACTAAGTTCAAGAATCACAAGAAGAGGAAATATACATGGAACATGCCAGGGATATGGGAAGATTCCAGTTAGATTACATTTCCTATCACAACTTCCACATGTGTTTGCAGTTTGACATTCTGCAATCTGACACCAATAGCTCCAATAAACTGTGCATGGTATGTTGGTACCTTTGTGATCCCACAAGAATTACCAAACAAACTGGCTGAAATAACATTCATCATAGTATGTGTGTCCACAACTACTGTAGTCTGTACATTCCCTATAATAGCATCTATAGCAGCTTGAACAATTTCTTCGCTATGATCACTGCATTCATAGTGGTCAGTTGTTAATTCTTCCCTAATAACCCTGTCGTCATTGTGCTGCATACATTGCACCCCAGGGCCAACCCTGGAGTGTATAATGCAAACTGGATGTCACAGGGCAGAGCTCTTTTGTCACCTCAATAATATACATGGCAGAATTTTCTGTTTGCCAGTTTGCTTCAATCATATGGTTTTGCACATAATTTCCTTGAGAGTGTATATCATTCACTGTCAAGTGGTTATCCTTTCCATGATGGGGTTACCATTGATTGTTATTGTCATAGCCTTTCCATTGTCCTACACTGACATGATGATAATCAGTTAGTATGTGTTACCATTGCCCCCTTGTCTTAACAACATTTGGTGGGCCATATAGGGCATGTTGAGCTACATCACAGGATTGATACAATAGTCTTTTGACCTGCTATGACTGTAGAATTTAAAGCACAGTGTGCTGCTATTGTTATTGCTATTATTGGTATTCACATCAATAGAGAAACCTGAAATCATTCATTTTTAAAAAAAGCATTCACCTAATAAGACTGACTGTAAATACGATGCTGCCCTTATTCCATTAGAGATATGCTTGATTGGCAGACTCACAAGATTTATTTTGGTTGTATACATTTCACCATCCTATGTAAGACTACTATTTTCACAATGGACAGCTCATGTCGTATACAATTAATTTGTGATGTAATACTGTTCTTGACACCCTGGTGCTCCTCTACTTAACACTGTTTCAAATGGGTTTAATTCAGTCTTAATTACTCCTTCAGAAGTGTCTTTCTTAGATGAGACTTCAGTATCAGACTGTTGCACTATATGGGGCAGTTCTGAATCCAGTCTTTCATTGAGATTAATTGACATCTTGGAGGATATGGTTCCTTGTCTAGACAACATATCTGGCTTAGTTGACATTTGATTTAAGTTAGATGACATTTCATTTTGGGTAGATGACATTCATTTAGGTTAGATGGCATTTCGTTGTACAGACTCCACACTTCACTACATTTAGTTGACATTTCATCTAACTGACATCTGATTGGAGACTTCGTCATATTTAGATGATATTTCATTATGCATTTCAAAATATTTACTTGACATTTCACTTGACAACTGACTGAACATTGTTTAATACTTGTCTTTTCTGGCTTCTACCTTACTATCCGTGAATTGGCTATCACTGGCATTCGATTCTATGTTGACTTGTGTTTCAGTTTCCATTTTTGTGGTCTTCCCATATTTTGCCATAACATGAAAGGTGCCTGAATTCGTGAGTCTAAAATCATCTATCTTACAATGTAATATCAGCACACAAATAACAATATTGCTAAATATGAACAGTCTGAAAAGATGGCATTAATTGGTTGAAACAATAAAGAAGCAGTGTGCCATTCCGCGCACTCACATGACACGAAGCCAGCCATCTTGCACAAACTAAATTCACTGTTGTTAAGATTAGTTACTACAAAACACAACATAGTTAATAGAGTTCTTACATAATAGAAAATTTGACTCTGAAATATTTAGCTGCACTCATGTTTGACATCGTATGCACATTTGACAATCTTGGGTGGTCTGCAGTGTTCATATGCCTCGAGATCTCCAGGTTCCCAAATATCTGTACAAGAGTTTGTCAATTATTGTAATGGATGTACCATTCAATGGCATGTAGTAGTAAGCAAGGTAATCAAAAAAGATTACCTACGGCTGTCCTGAAGGCTCCATACATGGTCCATTGTTCTGGGATGCTAGCATTGAACCCAAGGAATCCAGCAGACAATGGCTTTGACTGGAGTAGTATGAGAGGCGCAGCAGCAGACAGAAACATCAACAGTTAAGATGCTCTCTAATTCATGAATATAGACAGAACAGTGCTATTAAGTTGGGTAACTGGTTAAGGGGTTTTTATTGTAGTTTTGTAGTGGTAGAAAGTAGCTGTAGTAGTAGCATTTTTGTAGAATTAAGCATTCTTTTCTCTAAATGTTTATATGTACCATGAAGAAATAATTAATGCATATATTTCTTACTATCCACAAAAACGTGACTGTATGGCCTAAGCTAGCTTCCTAGATAATAGACAGTAATGTGAAGCATGAATAAATAAATAGATACTGAACCTTTCCTACATATGTTATACAGGGGACAAATTGTTGAACAGGTGTTGTGTATGTGGGTGACATCCAAGTAGTTGAATTTGCAGGCTCCAGGAAGACTATTGAGGAAAAGATGAATGATGTGCCTGTGTTCAGATGCAATGATGGTGCACGGACAACAAACTGGCAATAGCTTTCCAGAAAACCACAAACACACTTCTGAACTGAAGACTTTCTCTTACCAGAAATCCAGTCCTTAGGCCTGATGGAATCTCTGTAAAATGTAGCATTGTTAGATGGTATCTAGGCATTCTTCTAGATGAGAGAAGGAATGCCGTAGAACTTGTAAAGTCTGTTACTTGGAAAGTGGTCAAAATTATGTATAATATTGTTTACGCTGGCACTACTGAATATAAATTATTGCTGCATGTTGTGCAGTCATATCACAAACCTATCTTTAATGCTATATGGGCTTCACTGCCAGCATCTGGATGCATCACTTTTGACTGGAAAGGTACACAACAATACTGTGACAAATACAGCAGAGCATACTCCTTGGGCCCACTGGTGTCTTTTGCACTGAACCTGTTGATAGTTTACTGGCGAATCTCAGGACATTTCCATCAAATAGTGTGGTATGTTACAGAGCAGTGTCACATTGACTGGAGTGTGAAGAATATGACTGAAAATGTGAGATAAAATATGCTCACATTTCTAATAAAAGAAACCTGGAGACTGGGCAAATAGCATTCTGACTGGGACCTAGAAGCTCTGCAATGCAGGTATTCTACACTTTACCATGGATTAAGAACAGGTTCAGTATATCCGAATTTGAAGCTACTTGAGATATCATGAGGTTGGCAACACTGCGCCGACGCGGACTCTTCGAGTATTTGCTGCACTAAATAATTATAAAAAGCATTGTTATTAAGCTATTTTTAAATGTGTACAGGTGTCATAAATATAAGTGTTCTTGAATTAGTGTAAGTGTTACTGAAGTATAAAATAAGATTAAACGGGGTAAGAAGCGTATTTTTCTTCTTGCGCCTGTAGCACGAATACTAGGCCTAATTTCACGCGCGCGAATCGTAAGTAAGCAGTGAATTAAACTTATAGATAAACGTTTCCAGTTGGTATAAATATAATATAAGTGTTGTTACATTAGTTGAAGTGTTAGTGAAGTGTTAAAGAAGATTAAACGGGGTAAGAAGTTTATTTTCCTTCTCGCACCTATAGCACGGATTTTAGGCTTAATTTCACGCACGCGTATCGTAAGTAAATAGTGAGTTATATGTAATCACCAGTTTTTTTATTCAGTACTCTTTCAATTTATTTATACCTGCCTGAATAGTTTCTAGGGTCCTTTGTTTACGTTTTAGTCACTACTTAAATCAGCTTATACAATTTCTGTTTTTACCATGAGTGAGAAGTGTGTGACATGCCGTAGGATCGTTAGTTCCGGGGTATGGTGTGATGGGTGCTGTAGTTTCTTTCATTGGGGCGAATGTAGTGGCGTGGGAAATGGGGACATAAATGAGGCTCACCAGTGGTATTGTAGGATCTGTAGTAGAGATAGGAAAATACTGGAACAGGAAGGGAAAATTGCAGCTCTTCAAGCTGACCTAGACAAGGCAAGGGAGGATCTGGACAGGTTAAAGAGGGAGAAGGGTGAACAGAGGTGGGAAATGGCAACAGGTAATAGGGGGAACAGGCAAAGGAGAGCATCAGACAGCTTTGTCATAAATCTTGAAAATAGATTTGACCTGTTGCCTCAGTCAGAATCGGATGAGCCTCATGTAGCTGAAGCTGTAGAAAGGGCACAACAAGCTTTCAAGGACTTGAAAAAGGTAGGGAAATTTGTAAAGAGAAAGAAAGTTCTGTTGTTAGGTAGTTCCCATGGTAGAGGTGTTGGCCAACTACTGCAGGAAAATCTAGGTCCAGAGTACCAGGTCACAAACTTTTTCAAGCCTAGTGCAGATCTGGGTCAGGTAACAGAGGATGTAGGTGCTTTATGCAAGGATTTCACAAAGGAGGATGCCGTGGTTATAGTGGGTGGTCCGGGAAATAGCATTGGCAGAGACTCTGAATATTCCATAGAGAGTGACGTGGTGAAGATAGCATCAGAAACGAAGCGTACAAGTGTGGGATTTGTGTCTGTGTTGAGACGCCATGATCGGCCTCATTTGAACTCTTCCATAGGGAGGGTGAACTTGGAGTTGGAGTGGCTGCTTAGGACGGTTATAGAGTCCCATATTGGTTTGATTCCTGTGGATGCTATCCATAGGTGGGACTACACTAGGCATGGCCTTCAGCTCAGTAGGAAAGGGAAGGGAAAACTGTCTGGGTTGATTGCAGAAAACTTAAGGGGGGACACTGGCACAAGTGGTAAAATACCAGTGGTCACAGGTGTCAGAGGGATGCCTTTTTTAGGATAGGGAAGGGGGAAAGAAAACGAGTTTTAAGAGAGATTGGCAGACACACTCAGTTTGAGAAAACAGATGAACAGGAGTCAGATTTTATCATACAGCCTCCATTTAAACAGTGTTTAACAGAAAGTAATCAGAAACTGCCAGTTCATCTTCGCCAAAGCAGTTACAATCCCATTAGTATGCAGTATCAGTTATCTTTATTACACCAGAACATTCCGGGACTTAGAAATAAAGTTGATGAACTACTCATTTGTATCGATGAAATGAATTCATCTAACTAAATTGACATAATCTGCCTCTCTGAACATCAAGTGACCACTGATATAGATATGTTAGACATTTCAGGATTTAAGCTAACTTCCTACTTCTGCAGAGTGGATATGGATGGAGGAGGAGTTGCCACATTTATCAAAAACTGCCATAAATTCAAGAACATTGACATTAATAAATTCTGTTTAGAGCAGCATCTAGAAGCATGTGCAACAGAAGTAGAGTTCCATAACAGATCATATATAATAATAACTATTTACCGAGCACCTGCAGGAAATTATAATCTATTCTTAGATCATCTAGAAGCTCTTTTGGGTTATTTAACAGGAAGAAACAAAGAAATTTTGATTGCTGGTGACTTTAATACAGATTTTCTAATGCAATCTTCCAGTAAACATTCACTTCAGTTAGTAATGTTGTCTTTCAATCTAACTCACACTGTAAACTTTCCAACTAGGATCACTAAATCCTCAAGGACAGCCATTGATAACACTTTTATAGACAAATCAAAGGAACAAAATCATATCATAAAACCTGTTATAAATAGACTATCAGATGATGACATGCAGCTCCTTGTTTTAGATGTAAATTCTAAGCAGATTATCAAGACTGCTAAATCTGAGTACAGGAGGGTAGTCAATCAACCAAAAATTGAGTGTTTTCTAAAACTGCTCAAAGATATGAACTGGAAAGATGTTTATAGTGCTCATGACATGAATGAAAAATATAACACATTCATGAACAATGTCAGTACCATGTTTGAAAACTGTTTTCCTCTAAAAGTTACTCAAATTAAACAGAAGTCTATAATAAAACCATGGATTACACAAGGAATAACGATTTCTTGTAAGACAAAAAGGAAAATGTATCTGTTGACCAAGAATAGCTCCAATGCTGATGATTTAGCTAAATACAAGGAATACTGTAAAACATTAAAAAAAGTAATTCAGACGTCTAAACAAATGCACTACGAGAAGAAGATAGCAATGTCAGGGAACAAAATAAAAACAATATGGGATATAGTGAAAGAGCAGACTGGTAGAACCAGAAAGGAACAGGAGCAAATATCACTAAGGGTAGATGACACATTAGTAACTGATGGGCATAGTGTGGCAAATCTATTTAACAAGTACTTTATATCCGTTACTGATAGAATGGGACTTTCAGGATCAGTAAATAATGCCCTTGATTATTTGAAACTAGCCTTCACAAATAGCTTCAAGTACATGAATATATCACTCACTTCACCAAAAGAAATAACGTCCATAATAAAATCTTTAAAAACAAAGCATTCTAGTGGGTACGATGAAATATCAACAAAGTTAATTAAGCCATGTTCTTGTGAGTTTAGCACAATTCTAAGTTACTTGTGTAACCAGTCAATTATAACTGGGACATTTCCTGACTGGCTAAAATATGCAGATATTAAGCCTCTATTCAAGAAAGGGGATAAAGAGATACCATAAAACTACAGACCGATTTCACTTTTGCCAGCATTCTCAAAAATTTTAGAAAAAGTAATGTACAGGCAGCTGCTCAACCATCTGGCCACAAATCAAGAACACAGTTTGGATTTCTGAAGGGTTCTGATATCGAGAAGGCTATTTACACCTACAGTGAAAATGTACTTAATTCATTAAATAACAAATTACAAGCAGCAGGTATTTTCTGTGATTTGTCAAAGTCATTTGATTGTGTGAACCACAACATCCTTTTAAGTAAATTCGAATTCTATGGTGTCACAGGCAGTGCTGCAAAATGGTTCAAGTCATACCTCACTAACAGGAAACAAAGGGTGTCAGTGCAAGGGACTAGTGAATTAATTCATCAGTCATCATCATCAGAATGGGACGAAATTACATGTGGTGTCCCACAAGGATCCATCTTAGGGCCATTGCTTTTTCTTGTGTACATTAATGATCTCTCATCAGTTAGACTGCCAGAAGCAGAGTTCGTTTTGTTTGCAGATGACACAAGTATTGCAATAAATAGTATGTCAGATGTAGTTCTAGAAAGATCTGCTAATGATATTTTCATGGATATTAATAAATGGTTTAAAGCCAACTCACTGACATTAAACTTTTCGAAAAGACTCACTATATTCAATTCAGAACCTGTAAGAGGTTTCCACCCAGCATATGCATAAAATACGAAGAAGAGCAGATAGAAGAGGTTGACAGTCTTAAATTCCTGGGATTACAACTTGATAATAAGAGCACACCACAGAACTGCAGAAACGCCTTAACAAATCTGTATTTGCAATTCGAGTGTTAGCAGACATAGGCGACATAAAAATGAAAAAGCTTGCATACTTTGCCTACTTTCATTCCATAAAGTCATATGGTATAATATTTGGGGTAACTCCTCAAGTCAAAAAAAAGTTTTCAGAGTCCAAAAGCGTGTAATACATATTATTTGTGGAGTAAATTCATGGACGTCCTGTAGAAACCTCTTCAAAGAACTAGGTATACTAACTACTGCCTCTCAGTATATTTACTCATTAATGAAATTTGTTCTAAATAATATATCTCTTTTTCCAACAAACAGCTCAGTTCATACATACAATACCAGGAACAAAAATGATCTGCACAAAGACTTAAAAGCACTACTCAGGAACACTCATCTTCAATAATAAAAAATTTAGTTACAAATAAAGATCAGTGTAAAAGGAGCCTGAAAGACTTACCAGTGGCCAACTCCTTCTACTCCATTGACGAATTTTTTAATAGAAACTAATGATGTATTGTATATATTCATACTATTAGTATTGTTATTTGAGCTTAAATAAATTGACATGTTCCACATCCACGAGGATCTCCTCAGCATGGATCTATGGAACGAAAACTAATCTAATCTAATCTAATGCGTCTGTTAACACTTCCTGGCAGATTAAAACTGTGTGCCCGACCGAGACTCGAACTCGGGACCTTTGCCTTTCGCGGGCAAGTGCTCTACCAACTGAGCTACCGAAGCACGACTCACGTCCGGTACTCACAGCTTTACTTCTGCCAGTACCTCGTCTCCTACCTTCCAAACTTTACAGAAGCTCTCCTGCGAACCTTGCAGAAAGGATATTGCGGAGACATGGCTTAGCCACAGCCTTGGGGGATGTTTCCAGAATGAGATTTTCACTCTTGTGTGTGAAATCATGGTATTAGCTCTGTAACTACTAAATAACGTAGTTGTCATAATTGTTTTTTTAACTTTAAATATATTATCAAAATTAATAGAGAAGTATATGTCAATCTTTACCCCGAAATTAGTGGCATAGATTAGACATCTCAAAATCTGGCTAATAGCTGGTACTACAAAGACAGCTCATAACTGCCTCCCATAGACACTGCCACATCACCTCAAGTAACTTAACAATGTGTAATGTTACATTATTGAAACCATAATATTAATTGAAAACAATTTAAATTGTAATGAAACTTCCTGGCAGATTAATACTGTCTGCCAGACTGGGATTTGAACCCAGGATCTTTTGCCTTTCACAGGCCAATGCTCTACCAGGTGAGTTACATAAGCATGACTCGTAACCTGTGCTCACAGCCTTACTTCTGCCAGTACCATATCCTCTATCTTCAAAACTCCTGCCTAACTTGCGGGAGTAACATTCCTGGAAGAAAGGACATTATGGAGACATGACTTAATTACAGACTGTAGCTTTGTTTCCATAATGACTTTTCTCTCTGCAGTGGTGTGTGTGCTGATATGAAACCTCCTGTCAGATTAAACCTGTGTGCTGGACCAATACTTGAACCCAGTACAACTGCCTTTCACAAGGATGGGTTGTGAGTCATGCTTACGTAGCTCAATTGGTAGAGCACATGCTTACGAAAGGCATAGTACCGATATGACAGACTGCTTTAATCTGCAAGGAAGTTTCATATAAGCACAAACTCCACTGCAGAATGAAAAATCATTATGGAAACAATCATCCAGGCTGGGGCTAAGCCATGTCTCTACATAATTCTTTATTCCAGGAGTGCTAGTCCCACAAGTACGTAGGAGAACTTCTGTGAAGTTTTGAAGGTAGGAGCTAATGTACTGTTAGAAGTACAGCTGTGAGGACAGCTCATGGGTTGTGCTCAGGTAGCTCAGTTAGTAGAGCACTTGCTATGAAAGGCAAAGATTCTGGGTTGGAGTCCTGGTCCGGCACACAGTTTTAATCTGCCATGAAGTTTCATATCAGGGCACACTCCGCAGCAGAGTGAAAATTCAGTCTGCAAAATTTGTAATTTTGGAAAAGTTTTGCACATCAAGGATCACTGAACACTGCAAAATGTCTTTTGCCATAAATATGTTTGAATACATTATAATCCTCAAATTAAATTATACAATGTTGCATTTTACAACAAAGATTTTTAACTAATCTGTTAATTAAATCCAAATTACAATAGCCAACTTTTTTGATGCGACAAAGTGTTAAAGTTCAGTTACAAAAATACTGACATGTTGACAATTACAAGAATGTTCTTTTCACTTATATGCATAACAAAATCAAATAAGTGTCTAAAAGCAACAGAATTTGAATAAAAGATCATGCCACAGTAAAATGTATGAACACAATAATTAGATAATGTACGCAATGCATGAGTAGAACGCCCGGAACTGTGATACCAGATAAGCAGGTTGACTTATATAGCCACCCTCCGTCGATATGCAGTCATCAACTTCTCTGAACTAAGATAATAATGTCGTTATCTACTGCATATGCCCAACTTTTCATTATATCTACACATCAGATGGAGCAGCCACAAACATCATCACTCTAATGGCGACTAAATTCCAGGTTTTCATAATAAAAATAATTAATTTTAACTTTTAGCACAATCAATCACACTTCATTTGCTGCGGTGTTACTGAAGATAAGATAGTTAATAATCTATTTGGATGTTAGTTATTATTTCAACTTCCTATTTTTGATGTTACTACTAATCCACACTTTTTCCATTTTTTTTTTAAATAATCATTTCTGTCCGATTGGAAATGAAATGTTAATTAGTTAAAAACTAAAAGTTCGTTGGGGACAAAACCACTGGAGGAGCCTGGACCACAGATAATCTAGTTCCTCTTCCCGTCGGCTGATGGCGGCTGCTGCTGGGTGTGTTATCCGTCGAGCATTTACTGACAGCTTCCCCAGCATTAACCCACATTTCATCTAGCCAAATTATGGAATTAAAGTCTCTGCCCACAATTTTGTGCAAGAAAATGCTTCGAGCGGTAACAATATGTGCCCTTTCTAACAGTACTTAGCGTCCGTCTAGCGTTTTGTGACAGAAACCTATATTTTTTAGCACAATTTTTAGTGATGTTTTACCACACCTGAAGAGTTCACTTTCTTTTAAAGAGACTAATAACTTAGCTACAGTTGGATTTATTTATTTATTCCATGTGATCTGATGGTACACAGTGTGTTGCAGATGTCGGAAAATATCATTTAACATTGTTGACATATATTAATGTAGGCCTATAGTATCCTAATGTATTATATTGCTCAATGTTTTCAATTTAACACAAACAGCAAGATTACTGTTCTAAGTATTCATTTATACAACAAATATGACTTCACGGCTTTGCTAAATTTTATGTTGTCTTCGATGGACTTAATACTAGTGGGAAGACTGTTGAACAGTTGGAGGCCCATGTGGAAAACTCCCTTCTTACACAGTTGAGTGTTTGTACGTATAACATGCAGGTTTGCATTTTTCCTGGTGTTGTGTTCATGTATTTCATTATTTTTTACGACTCTGGGGTCAGTTGGCACTATGTGGTTTCTGAAAAATTTTAGAGTCTCAAGAATGTAGAGGCAAGGAAGTGTAAGGATTTCCAACTTTCTGAAAATGGGTTTGCAGGAGTCTCTGGGTTTGCTCCCAGTAATAATCCTCATTGCTCTCTTCTGGATTCTGAATGTGCTCAGAGCAGTTGGAGAATTTCGCCAGAATATTACACCACATTTTAGGTGGGTTTGTATGTAAGCGTAGTACGCACTGGCTAATGTTTTCAGGCTAGCACATGTTTTCAGTACACTCAATGCATAACAGCCAGTACCAATCCTGGCATTTACCTTTCCTGTATGTGTATTCCATTTCAGGTTATCTTGAACCCACAGACCTAGGAATTTGAAAACAGTGTCAGTATCTATTGACTGGTTATTTAAAGTGACAAATGGCTGAGAGGAATTTGCATTTTGTGTTGTGTGAAAGTTCATGGAAGCTGTCTTTTTGGTGTTGATAGTTAATCTGTTGATTTTTGCCCAGTTGCTGAGTTGATCAGTAGCCAAGTTCACAGCTTTTTGCACAGCCTCTGTATTCTCCCCTTTGAGGACTACAGTTGTGTCATCATCAAATATTATGGTTTTGTGTGCATCAATATTCAGGCTCAAGTCATTAATATACAGGAGGAAAAGTAGGGGTCCCAATACTGAGCCCTGTGGAACACCTTGCTTTATAATTTTATTACTTGATAGTATTTTGGTTATTGAGTTGCTTTGTCTATTAGTATATTTCATGCTGACTCTCTGCATCCGATTGGTTAGGAATGTAGCAATCCAGTTGTTTGCAATTCCTCTGATACCTTAGTGTTCTAATTTTTCCAGTAATATTTTGTGGTCAACAGGGTCAAAAGCCTTTGACAGATCCAGAAATATGCCTGTTGTGGGTTGTTTTCTATCTAACAGTTCTAAAAGCATTTTTGTGCAATCATATACTGCAGTTTCAGTAGATTTGTTGCTTATGAACCCATGTTGAGCTAAACTTAGTACATCTTTTTTTTTTTTTTCAATGAAGTCCAACATTTTTTTGTACATTATTTTTTCAAAAACTTTAGAAAAGCAGGATGAGATTGAGATGGGCCTGTAGTTATTCATATCTTTATTATCACCTCTTTTGAAGACAGGAATTACTTTAGAAAGTTTCAGAGCTTCAGGGAAGATACCTGCCTGGAAAGAACAGTCACAGAGGTGAGTTAATGGTTCAGCAATTGTGTTTTCACAATTTTTGATTACAGCTGCTGGGATACCATCAATTCCAGCTGAATATGAATTTTTTAACTCTCTGAGGGCTTTTGCAACATCATTTTCAGTGACTTTGGTAATGAAAATTGACTCTGCACATGTGTAATATTTTTGGTTTGCTGGTTGGTAATTTGTGTTAGGATTATTTTGGACCAGTTTTTCAGCTATGCTTGTAAATAAATTGTTGAAAGAGTTCACCACAACTTCGGGATTAGATATAGATTCATTGTTGAGTTTGATTTCTATGTTTGTGTTTGAAGCTTTCATTTCCCCTCTTTCCCTTTTTATGATATTCCACATTGCTTTTACTTTATTGCTGGATTTGTCAATGTACTCATCATTCTGCATCCTTTTTGCTTGTCTTATCACTCTTCTTAGGATACATGTGTAGTTTTTATAGTATTCTGTTAGTTGGGGGGAGTCACTACTTTGTTTACATTACATGTGGATTATTCTTTAACGTTTGCAAGACATTTTTATAGCTGGTGTAATCCAACTCCTGTTTCCATTATTATTATTATTATTATTATTATTATTATTATTATTATTATTATTATTATTTCTTTACTTTCTCAGACGTTAAGTCTGGTTAAAAATGGAAAGTGACGCGGACCTTGATCAAGCGTCACTTCCTTTTAACTGTACGGTATATGTTATATTGCATTTAGGAACTTTCGGGTAATTGAACATGTATCAATAATTACGGATTTCTGTAATTGTATATATAAGTTTGGATGTAGCTGTATTGCATTGATGTACTGGTGGATATTGTGTGGTATGACTCCTGTAGTTGATAGTATAATTGGTATAATGTCAACTTTATCCTGATGCCACATGTCCTTGACTTCCTCAGCCAGTTGGATCTATTTTTCAATTTTTTCTCCGGTTTTCTTTTGTATATTTGTTGTATTGGGTATGGATATTTCGATTAGTTGTGTTAATTTCTTCTTTTTATTGGTGAGTATGATGTCAGGTTTGTTATGTGGTGGTGTTTTATCTGTTATAATGGTTCTGTTCCAGTATAATTTGTATTCATCATTCTCCAGTACATTTTGTGGTTCATACTTGTATGTGGGAACGTGTTGTTTTATAAGTTTATGTTGTAAGGCAAGTTATTGATGTATTATTTTTGCTACATTGTCATGTCTTCTGGGGTATTCTGTATTTGCTAGTATTCTACATCCACTTGTGATGTGATCTACCGTTTCTATTTGTTGTTTGCAAAATCTGCATTTATCTGTTGTGGTATTGGGATCTTTAATAATATGCTTGCTGTAATATCTGGTGTTTATTGTTTGATCCTGTATTGCAATCATGAATCCTTCCGTCTCACTGTATATATTGCCTTTTCTTAGCCATGTGTTGGATGCGTCTTGATCGATGTGTGGTTGTGTTAGATGATACGGGTGCTTGCCATGTAGTGTTTTCTTTTTCCAATTTACTTTCTTCGTATCTGTTGATGTTATGTGATCTAAAGGGTTGTAGAAGTGGTTATGAAATTGCAGTGGTGTAGCCGATGTATTTATATGAGTGATTGCTTTGTGTATTTTGCGAGTTTCTGCTCGTTCTAGAAAGAATTTTCTTAAATTGTCTACCTGTCCATAATGTAGGTCTTTTATGTCAATGAATCCCCTTCCTCCTTCCTTTCTGCTTAATGTGAATCTTTCAGTTGCTGAATGTATGTGATGTATTCTATATTTGTGGCATTGTGAACGTGTAAGTGTATTGAGTGCTTCTAGGTCTGTGTTACTCCATTTCACTACTCCAAATGAGTAGGTCAACACTGGTATAGCGTAAGTATTTATAGCTTTTGTCTTGTTTCTTGCTGTCAATTCTGTTTTCAGTATTTTTGTTAGTCTTTGTCTGTATTTTTCTTTTAGTTCTTCTTTAATATTTGTATTATCTATTCCCATTTTTTGTCTGTATCCTAGATATTTATAGTCATCTGTTTTTTCCATCGCTTCTATGGAGTCACTGTGGTTATTCAATATGTAATCTTCTTGTTTAGTGTGTTTTCCCTTGACTATGCTGTTTTTCTTACATTTGTCTGTTCCAAAAGCCATATTTATATCATTGCTGAATACTTCTGTTATCTTTAGTAATTGGTTGAGTTGTTGATTGGTTGCTGCCAGTAGTTTTAGATCATCCATGTATAGCAAATGTGTGATTTTGTGTGGGTATGTTCCAGTAATATTATATCCATAATTTGTATTATTTAGCATGTTGGATAGTGGGTTCAGAGCAAGACAGAACCAGAAAGGACTTAATGAGTCTCCTTGGTATATTCCACGCTTAATCTGTATTGGCTGTGATGTGATATTATTAGAGTTAGTTTGGATATTAAGTGTGGTTTTCCAGTTTTTCATAACTATGTTTAGGAACTGTATCAATTTAGGATCTACTTTGTATATTTCCAATATCTGTAGTAACCATGAGTGGGGTACACTATCAAAAGCTTTTTGGTAATCAATGTATGCGTAGTGTAGCGACCTTTGTTTAGTTTTAGCTTGATATGTCACCTCTGCATCTATTATCAGTTGCTCTTTACATCCTCGTGCTCCTTTGCAGCAGCCTTTTTGTTCTTCATTTATAATTTTGTTCTGTGTTGTATGTGTCATTAATTTCTGTGCAATGACTGAGGTTAATATTTTGTATATTGTTGGTAGGCATGTTATGGGGCGATATTTAGCTGGGTTTGCTGTGTCTGCTTGATCTTTAGGTTTCAGATAGGTTATTCCATGTGTAAGTGTATCAGGGAATTTGTATGGGTCTGCAATGTAACTGTTAAATAATTTATCTAAAAAGAAAGATGATGAGACTTACCAAACAAAAGTGCTGGCAGGTCGATAGACACACAAAAAAACACAAATATACACACAAAATACTAGCTTTCGCAACCAACGGTTGCTTCGTCAGGAAAGAGGGAAGGAGAGGGAAAGACGAAAGGATGTGGGTTTTAAGGGAGAGGGTAAGGAGTCATTCCAATCCCGGGAGCGGAAAGACTTACCTTAGGGGGAAAAAAGGACAGGTATACACTCGCACACACACACATATCCATCCACAAATACAGACACAAGCAGACATATTTAAAGACAAAGAGTTTGGGCAGAGATGTCAGTCGAGGTGGAAGAGTAGAGTCCTTACCCTCTCCCTTAAAACCCACATCCTTTCATCTTTCCCTCTCCTTCCCTCTTTCCTGATGAAGCAACCGTTGGTTGCGAAAGCTAGTATTTTGTGTGTATATTTGTGTTTTTTTGTGTGTCTATCGACCTGCCAGCGCTTTTGTTTGGTAAGTCTCATCATCTTTCTTTTTAGATATATTTTTTCCACGTGGAATGTTTCCCTCTGTTATATTCATATCATTATGTTAAATAATTTAGTTAGATGTGAATGTGTTGAGGTGAACTTCTTTAGCCAGAAATTTGCTATTTTATCATTTCCAGGGGCTTTCCAATTGTGCGTAGAATTAATTGATCGGGTGACTTCATGTTGCAAAATTATCACTTCAGGCATTTGTGGTATCATCTTGTATGAGTCTGTTTCTGCTTGTATCCACCGTTCATGCCTGTTACGTTGTACCGGGTTTCACCATATGTTGCTCCAGAAGTGTTCCATGTCTGTTATGTTTGGTGGATTGTCTATTTTAATGTGTGTGTTATCTATTGTCTGGTAAAATTTCTTTTGGTTTGTGTTGAATGTTTGGTTTTGTTTCCTTCTATTTTCACTTTTTTTGTATCTTCTAAGTCGTTTGGCCAATGCTTGTAATTTCTGCTTCTTTTCATCTAATTGCTCTATTGCTTCTTGTTGTGAGATTTTACCTAACCTTTTTCGTTTTTTGTCTGATATTTCATTTCTTATAAATTGTGTTAGCTGTCCGATGTCTTTTCTCAGTTTTTCTATTCTGATCTGTAGCCTGTGTTGCCATGCTGGTTTTGTGGGTTTCTTCTGTGTGTTGGTTGGTTCTGATCTCTGCCTAGTGTGTATATTTAGTGTAGTGAGTGCTCCTACATAAACCAGTAGTTGTAACTCTTCCATTGTTGTATTTTCATTTATTTTGTTGTGTATGATTGTGTTGATAGTTGTTATTGTTGTTCCGACTTGTGGGTTATTTGGTGGTGTATGCAAGAATGGTCTAATGTCTGTATCTGTGTCTTTGTATTCTATATATGTCAGCTGAAATTTCTCTTCTATATCTAACATGTGTGTCACTTCGTGTTCTATTTGTGCTTGTTCTGGTGGCTGTCTTAAGATGTCGTTTTCCTCTGATTGTTTAATTGATGTGTGTTGTTCTTTGTTTGTTTGCTCTGGGATGTTTGAGTCCATTACTGTATTTTCTTCTTCTTCTTCTTCTTCTTCTGATTGCACATTATTTTGTTCTAGTATTTGTTGTACTTGTTGTTTGATGTTTTCTAATTCTGACTGGGGTATCCTGTTATTTTTTATTATTACACGGATCTGATCAGCTAGTCGTTGTTCTGTTAAAAATTTTAATTCTGGGTATCTGGTAATAAATGTTGTGTATACTTGTGATCTGTATCCAGTTGTGTTGGTTCCTAGGTTTGTTGCTTGGTAATAACAGAACATGAGGTGTCGATTAACTTCATCTGACCATCTCATCCTCTGTCTTTGTTTTCCTTCTAGGGTGGTTGCAGGAAGCATATCCTGCAAAACACCTCTATTTGGATTTAAATCATTATCCAGTTGGCTAGCAGTGTCGTTACCATTGTGGGCGGGCATAGGGTTCAAGCGTCGTCCCCGACCATGACGGCGCTTGTCCGAGGCTTCTTTAGTTCTGTCCTGAACCAAGTAATCACACTAAAAGAGGGGTTAGCCCTATTAGTGGTTTGTTCTTTTCGTCGCCTTTTACGACTGGCAGAACATACCGGAGGCCTATTCTTTTCCCGGGCCTCCACGGGGTTTATTATTATTATTATTATTATTATTATTATTATTATTATTTACTCTTACTGGTTTTTGCGGAAAGGCCTCTTCAAAGTGGTGGATCATTTTGTCAAGAAATATGTTGAATTTAATGTTGACATCATTGGCTGTGTACATCTCTGTCCACTTTTCTTTACTAAGGAGGGCATTTAGCTTGTTAAAGTTCTCTTGGGTGAAAAACCTTCGTAAAGTTTTAGGTGGGACTGGGTTTGAGGTATCTTTGCTAACATCGACCTTTAGAATGACAGCTTGGTGGTCGCTGAATCCTGCATTGTATACTTCTAGAGTTGCGTTAAGTTTATTTCTATTTGCAAAAATTTGATCTAGAGCTGTCTTGGATGTGGGTGTTATTCTAGTGGGCTCATTTATAAGGCCATGCAGATTATAAGTTGTTGCAATGTTAATCAATATTTCCCTGTTTCTGTTGTGGGTGAGAAAGTCTATATTAAAGCCATCACATATAATCACATCCTGTTTCCACTGACTTATTTTGGACAGAAACAAGTCCATTTGTAACAGAAAATCATTAAAACTACTGGAGGGGGCGGTAAATTGAAGCTACAATTAGATTTAGATCTGTAAGCTTTATGGCTGCACATTCAAAGATCTTGTTGTTGTGTGGTCTTCAGTCCTGAGACTGGTTTGATGCAGCTCTCCATGCTAATCTATGCTGTGCAAGCTCCTTCATCTCCCAGTACCTACTGCAACCTGCATCCTTCTGAATCTGCTTAGTGTATTCATCTCTTGGTCTCCCTCTACGATTTTTACCCTCCACGCTGCCCTCCAATGCTAAATTTGTGATCCCTTGATGCCTCAGGACATGTCCTACCATCCGATCCCTTCTTCTAGTCAAGTTGTGCCACAAACTTCTCTTCTCTCCAATCCTATTCAATACCTCCTCATTAGTTACGTCATCTACCCACCTAATCTTCAACATTCTTCTGTAGCACCACATTTCGAAAGCTTCTGTTCTCTTCTTGTCCAAACTATTTATTGTCCATGTTTCACTTCCATACATGGCTACACTCCATACAAATACTTTCAGAAATGACTTCCTAACACTTAAATCAATACTCGATGTTACCAAATTTCTCTTCTTCAGAAACGCTTTCCTTGCCATTGCCAGTCTACATTTTACATCCTCTCTACTTCGACCATCATCAGTTATTTTGCTCCCCAAATAGCAAAACTCCTTTACTACTTTAAGTGTATCATTTCCTAATCTAATTCCCTCAGCATCACCAGACTTAATTAGACTACATTCCATTATCTTTGTTTTCCTTTTGTTGTTCATCTTGTATCCTCCTTTCAAGACACTGTCCATTCCATTCAACTGCTCTTTCAAGTCCTTTGCTGTCTCTGACAGAATTACAATGTCATCGGCGAACCTCAAAGTTTTTATTTCTTCTCCCTGGATTTTAATACCTACTCCGAATTGTTCTTTTGTTTCCTTTACTGCTTGCTCAATATACAGATTGAATAACATCGGGGACAGGCTACAACCCTGTCTCACTCCCTTCCCAACCACTGCCTCCCTTTCATGCCCCTCAACTCTTATAACTGCCATCTGGTTTCTGTACAAATTGTAAATAGCCTTTCGCTCCCTGTATTTTACCCCTGCCACCTTTAGAATTTGAATGAGAGTATTCCAGTGAACACCGTCAAAAGCTTTCTCTAAGTCTACAAATGCTAGAAACGTAGGTTTGCCTTTCCTTAATCTTTCTTCTAAGATAAGTCGTAAGGTCAGTGTTGCCTCATGTGTTCCAACATTTCTATGGAATCCAAACTGATCTTCCCCAAGGTTGGCTTCTACCAGTTTTTCCATTCGTCTGTAAATAATTAGTGTTAGTATTTTGCAGCTGTGACTTATTAAACTGATAGTTCGGTAATTTTCACATCTGTCAACACCTGCTTTCTTTGGGATTGGAATTATTGTATGCTTCTTGAAGTCTGAGGGTATTTCACCTGTCTTGTACATCTTGCTCACCAGATGGTAGAGTTTTGTCAGGACTGGCTCTCCCAAGGCCGTCAGTAGTTCTAATGGAATGTTGTCCACTCCCGGGGCCTTGTTTCGACTCAGGTCTTTCAGTGCTCTGTCAAACTCTTCACGCAGTATCGTATCTCCCATTTCATCTTCATCTACATCCTCTTCCATTTCCATAATATTGTCCTCAAGTACATCGCCCTTGTATAGACCCTCTATATACTCCTTCCACCTTCCACCTTTCTGCTTTCCCCTCTTTGCTTAGAACTGGGTTTCCATCTGAGCTCTTGATATTCATGCAAGTGGCTCTCTTTTCTCCAAAGGTCTCTTTAATTTTCCTGTAGGCTGTATCTATCTTACCCCTAGTGAGATAAGCCTCCACATCCTTACATTTGTCCTCTAGGCATGCCTGCTTATCCATTTTGCACTTCCTGTCGATCTCATTTTTGAGACGTTTGTATTCCTTTTTGCCTGCTTCATTTTCTGCATTTTTATATTTTCTCCTTTCATCAATTAAAGTCAATATTTCTTCTGTTACCCAAGGACTTCTACTAGCCCTCGTCTTTGTACCTACTTGATCCTCTGCTGCCTTCATTACTTCATCCCTCAGAGCTACCCATTCATCTTCTCCTGTATTTCTTTACCCCATTCCTGTCAATTGTTCTCATTCGTTCCTATTTCCTTTAGGGTAGGAAGTGGGCTATAGTACTCTTTTCTGCTGTAGAAAGCATAAACATGCTTGCGAATTGCATCAGTCTGGAAAGAATCTAAATCTGTGATAGGACTAGACTGCTTTTTCTTCTTTCCCGGGGTCATTAAAAATGTATTATTTGATCCAGACAGCTTGGAATCATTACGGGTCACTTCAGTATCTTCCAAGTTTTGTAGTGATACTCCCTTACTTACTACGGTTCTTGCACTAAAGCCAAGAGTTTTCGATGTACGTTCCACCACTTTATTGGCAGGAATTGATTGCTGTCCATGAATGCTTACATAGTTTTTCTTCTGCTCGTAAAACTCATGAGTTCTGCATAGTAACTCCAGTGCCTGGCTGTTTAGCGGCACCCCTCAACACAAAGGAGTGTCACTAGGTGAACGAAGTCTTTTCGGTGACATTTTCCAAGTATGTAAACTCACAACGCAACAAAAGTCACAACGATATAGAACACAGTACAATGAAAACACGCGGTAAACAATATACAATTCACATTGTTTACACATTCACTAAACAACGCCGGCAACGCGGGAACTTTGACGTCACAGCGAGTGTGTAACAGCAGTGCTCACTGCGCTGTGATTGGCTGGCGCCCCACGCTGAACACCTAGCGCCTCTCGTTCTTCACTTGTTACGCTGCCAACTTCATACGCAAACGTCAAGTGCAATGTTTCAGCGGCTTGGGTATAAGTGTCCAATTCCATTCTTATGTTAAATTTCACCTCCCTTCGTACAGCCCACAGATTCAATTATCGGTTATTCAGCATGTAATAGAGTTTAATAAATACTGAGTGCAACTTACTCTCGTGCACACAATTCCTCAGCTTTCTTAGTCTGTGACCTTACGGCAAAAATGTACCTAGACCTCAGTATAAGTTTCATCGTAAGTCTGTCCGGTATAAATTAACTAGTCACTTTTCTTGCAGTTTAACAGAAGAGCTGTGATCCCTTCCCACATCATATGGAAATGTCAGCTATATCGCAGACCGCAGCTACGTAGACTTACTCAGAGTGCAAAAAACAAGACAAGGGAACTAACAATACCTGCACATGGCGTATATAGTAGAATTTAGAAACATTAAGTAGCCGCATTGAGCCCTCTTTGATTTCCCTGCGGTGCTGCTTAGCTGCGGGCATTATTCTGATGAGAGATTATATGTCGATAATTTTAATTAAACTTTTTCAATGCTATTATTAGTTTCATTATTATAGATCACCTCTCCCCTGTATGAGAATAAGTCTGGTAATATTGTTCTCAATTAAAGGAACGGTTATAAAAGTCTCTCTCTCTCTCTCTCTCTCTCTCTCTCTCTCTCTCTCTCCCTCCCTCCCTCCCTCTCCCTCCCTCCCTCCCTCCCTCCCTCCCTCCCTCCCTCTCTCTCTCTCCCTCCCCCCCTCTCTCCCTCCCCCCTCCCCCTCTCCCTCCCTCCCCCTCCCCCCTCTCTCTACTCCCCTCTCCCTGCCCCTTTCCCTCCCCCCTTCTCTCTCTCTCTCTCTCTCTCTCTCTCTCTCTCTCTCTCCCTTTTCCCTCCCCCCTTTCCCTCTCCCTCCCCTCCCCCCTTTCCCTCTCCCTCCCCTCCCCCCTTTCCCTCTCCCTCTCCCTCTCCCTCTCCCTCCCCCCTTTCCCTCTCCCTCCCCCCTTTCCCTCTCCCTCCCCCCTTTCCCTCTCCCTCTGCCCCCCCCCCCCCCAGAATGACAACAGTATGCACTCTGCTGCATAGTGTTGTCATTCTCACCCTTAACCGTGATCTTTATATTTGCACTAAGTTAGTAGACAGCCTTTGCTTTCTCCTAAAAGGGGGAATGAACTTATATTTGCTGATCTATTTGGGGATAGTTTTACAATGGTTCTTACAAATAACATGTTTACATAATGTCTTCATAGATTTTTACATATTATAAGTTATTTAAATACTTCATGAGTATATTATGCAGAATAAGTCTACCTATCATAAATAAATAAGTTCATTGCAAGTACTTTACAACAATTGTTTAAAAATTGTCTAAAAGAACAATTTTCGATCTTGATCTTGATAGAGTTTTCAGCCGACGTCAACTTATCAACTTCTCTTGAGGCCCTCCGTGCAGTTAGACGGGGGAAAGTAGAACCAATGTTCATGAGTGCAATTGCACTGGGGAGTGCAGCAATTACTTGAGATAAAACTCATCTTTTTAGGCCGCCTCTTGAATAGGCTAGAGACTCGACAGATTGTTGTTAGCATTGTCTGCATTCTGACTTCAGTTACTTGTTTGTTACGTCAGCGCCTCAGTGAGATTGTTTCCAACTTATGTACCCGTCTTCTTATAACTTGCAGGATACATTCGTTCAGCTGACTGTTTGCTGATATGTCTCTTCTTATAATTATCAATCAGCGATGGATGTTATATCTTGATCACTGGCGCATCTGGTTTCTTCTTGCTGATTGACGAAGTACTTATTGAGATCTTACCATCTTCCATTGCGTTTTAGTGCATCATTGCTTTCTTGCATGGGGTTTTAGTTTGCAGATGTTGCCCCCCCCCCCCCCCCACACACACACACACAGATTTCTTTCTTGGCCTCATCGTCAATCTTGACATAAGCAGCTTTAGATGACCATCCGATTAGTGGGTTGTCGTTGTTGCTATCTTCTTAACGTCTTGATCCCTAGCTGCGTGCAGTTTCGACCAACAGGATACTAGTACAGCATCTTGACTCTCATTTCATGTAGAAGTACTCTGTTGCAGCTTAATGTGCTCTCGTCCCATCAGAGAATTCAGGCAGCGACAACACATCATCTCAACCACCAGATAGTTGTGTCAACCACCATATAGTTGTGGGGCAGCCTCAGCAAGTAATCTCTTTCTGTAAAATGTAGGTAGTGGCGGTGTGTATCCACGCCCCCACCAGGTAGGTTGTGCAGCGTCAGCACGTTGCAGCGCTGATTCTCGAAGGTAGTGGTTCTGCACAACTCAGTCTCGTAGATAGTGTAGGTATGGAACATAAAACTTGTGCATATATACACTATCAACAAATGCATCACTTCATGACAAAAGAGTAATAATTAGTCATGTTTAAAATAGTTATCATCTTAAGTGCTCGTGAGCTTCACGAAATAAACTTGATCATAGTTATTTTTCACCAAATCACTCACGACACTGTGTTTAACACAGATTCTAGATCGTCTTCTATTAAATACATAATCACATAGAGTTCATTTTATAGTAACACTGACATGAATTGCATTTAATAAGTGTGCAACTAGTTACGTAAACAGATTCTGTCCTTTCAGTTCTACCCACAAACAGACACAACACATGATCAATCAATGGCCCCCCCCATCACAAGCTCAGATTCTCTTTTCAATTCTAAACCCATAATTAACCACTTCCTGTGCGTCACGAGCCCAGATTCTGTCTTTTATTCAGTTCCGAACACACAACGCACGTGATATGACTGACCAAGCTTCTGTCTCACATGTTATGATTCAGTTACGTTTATATTAAAACACAGAGTAACACTTCATCAAATCATTAAGTACAGTACCAAGATTCTGTCCTCAAGCTAGTTCTTGATACAAGGTCAGTCACGGTTGGTGATTATATATTTCAAAAACTCTCATAGTTTGTTCCATTGAATTAGGATCAACCCCCATTAAATAGGAAATAATTGACTTAACTTTTAGGACAACTGTCCTCACACTAACAATAAGTACTGAATTACTGCTTCAGTATTCGTGTTTTTACTTATACTGGCCTCATGTGACTGACTTTACATCTGAGGCATTTATTCAACTTAATATTAGAACATAAATTCACTAACAGTGCAAATTTCTGGACATAAAACATAACTAAGATAGTTTCCTTGCATTTACATGAAATCACCCCAGAAAGTATAACTTATCCTACATACCACACCCTGCCTATTTAACCCATGTTAATTTATTCAACTATTTGACTCATTTCTGAAAAAAACTATCTGATGCAGCACCTTAATATTTTTACTGTATGTTACGTGACACTGATAGAGTCAACTGTACTAAAATGCAGTTTATACATTTTATAGTTTTTAAGAAATACTTTTTTTCAATTTATTAACATTCTCTTCTCATTTTATGGATATCTCCCAATACATAACTACCCAGATGTGGAACCTTGATACCTTATATGGTCTGGTACATAGAGTGTGCCATTTTTTATTCATCTTCTTCACCACAGATGATTTGGTGTACTTCTATAACAGTACTTTATCATTCCAATTATACGTATAAACATTTGTTTCCTATCATACTTCCATTTCCTTAACATCCGAGGTTTGTGCAAGGTTAGCTGAACTTTACTAATAAGTACATTTCTGTCTATTACGCGATCAGCTATTCGCAATCCTTTATAATACCAGGATTTTTTATCAGACACATTACACGATTTCGAGGTGCTGCAGCTAGTTCGTACCTTTACTCATTAGTTACATACTCGGATTCTTGCATTTTAACTTTTATAAGTTCACTGACGTCTGATGCTCCTTGATCAGTTAACGAGTATATGGGGGTCCTTATTGTTGAAGTAGAGTATTTTGGCCTCATTATTTCTTATTTTAATTTGATTACATATTTTGTTTTGAAATTCCAGTTTCCGGACTAACTGTAACTCAACAACCCCTCCCTTATTGTTTAAAGGGACCACACCCTGCCTATTTAACCCATGTTAATTTATGCAACTATTTGACCCATTTCTGAAAAAAAAAAATATCTGATGCAGCACCTTAATATTTTTACTATATGTTATGTGATGCCGATAGAGTCAACTGTACTAAAATCTAGTTTATCCATTTTATAGTTTTTAAGAAATACTATTTTTAAATTTATTAACAAAAAATATTAAGTTTTTTCTGCAGAAAATATTTTTTTGTGAACTTCCTAATGGGGGAACATTAATGAATGTGGTACCAGAGACAGTTTTTTATGTTACACATAGTCTTTGAAAATTTCATTCATTTATCTATGATAGTTTCTGATATAATGGGGCATATGTACCGAAAATTTTAGTTTGTGGGAAATTGACTTTAAAGAAAAAACTTTTGATATTTGTTACTTACAGTTAATTAAAACAGTCCTGCTGTATTTGATGACCCTTGTTTGGCCTCTAGCACGTCTTCCAGCGTCTTTTTCACCTTGCTGGATGTTTGTCTTGCTTTCTTGGCCATATTAGATGCTGCTTTCTTCGCCATATTAGATGCAGACCTGTCTACATCGGCTATCCTCATTTTATCGCAATGTTGCAGCCCAATGATCATATTTTCACCAGGATTAATTCCCAGCTTTTTCAGTACCCAACACTTTCCAATATTACCACAACTGAATGTAATAACAGTATCATGAACTCCTAGTTTCATTGCATGCATGCCTACAAAGTAAGTATAACAACTACTCACAAACACAGTTGAACAAAACTAACCGTGTGTTTGAAAGCATATTGTTTACAAATAGCAGAAACAAAAGAATACCCACCATTGCATTCCGAGGATAACCAACACACTAGGGAGTAAAAAAAAAAACCTAACGTGCAATGTAGGGGATATAAAAATCTAAAATATATGCAGAAAAGTGGGTGACAGGAAAGTGGGCGTGGCACATAAACACATGTGGTAGGAAAATGCTCAAAAAAAAAAATTCTTTCAGCAAAATCCTTTTTAGAGTACTTAAGTAAAACCTTAATCTATCGAAATATGATGAAAACCAAAAATTAATTTTTTTCGACCTGAACCACGGTGTGGTCCCCTTACGGAACACCTTCCCCACCCCCCTTCGCAGTGTCGAGCATTATGTCTTGTTCACACACAAAATCCTATCACTGAATACAGAGGTAAGTTAAATTAGAAGCCAACAAGAAGGTGCTAATAAGTCGTTCCCCCTTGCGCTACTATTTCTACCTGTACCTGGGCCTTTATGGGTACAGAATGGGCTCCTAATGCTCCAAAGTACAGTTGGCTACCCAGTAATACTGGAGACTTCTGTTTGCTATTCAAATATATATTAAGTCCAATATTCCTCACACTACAAAATGCTATCTCATCTAAGATTTTAACTCTAACAATGGCTTGCACCACTTCAATAGGATTATTATCTAATTTTCGTGGATTATCTAAGAGTTGTTCTCTAATATCCATACCATCATTATACCTCAATACACACTCTCTTAATATTTTATTGCTGCCCGCCTCTTCGCCAGCTACACTGTAAAGGCTCAGGGCAGCTGTTTTTTTAGTTTGTCGCATCTGTTTGTTGGTTACCCGTTTTATCGAGTACCACCATTCAAACCTCAGAATTCTAACCATTCCATTCATTGTTACTGCTAGTAGACATATTCTCAGGCATAGACATTAAGGGCGTTGCTACAAATTGTCCGTTAGCCGTAATAACATTAGTGGGAGCTCGCAACTGAATATTTGGTCCATTACCCGACTGAAAATGCCTGTCTTGCGCTTGTCCTTGCTGTCCCGACTGCTCTTCGTACTTTCGTTTTCTATAAAAACCATTTGAATTGCATCCATTCTGATTCTGCTGATTTATACTGCTACATTTAACATTATTATTATGATTCTGTCCATTACGTCCATAATTCTTATTAGAATTATTCTCTTTATAATTTTTATCTCCAGACTGATTACCATCATCATGATTGCTCATTCATTCGTTCTTTATTGACCCACTGAATCATTTTGTGTACAGAGAGTACTACATGATATGGGACAAGTCATTACAGTAGTTACACATTTAAAAAATACGTAACACTTAATTATACTTATTATTCTGATTTCGATTAACATGGTGACCTTTTCCATTGTCTTTCGTTTTACTATTACTGTTATCGCCACTGCAGCAGCTATTTTGTTGAGAGTTGTTAGAATTATTACTGTGAAATTGATTCCCCATGCTCTTGGAGTCTTCCTGAATTACGTCCAGGGAATCAATAACTGACAAAAATTGGCCAACATCGTCGTCCGGTACGTTTATTAATTTGTTGCATAAACAAATAGGTAATTTCCCTTGGGAATTCTAATAATCTCTGTGACTAATGAGATCATCCCAGTATCGAGTTTTATTTATGTACTTTTCAAAGTATTTTCGTAAAGTCCTTTCTTTAGGACTATAAAATAACTGGACTATAAATTTCATTCCTTAATCGATTTTGTTTGCTTTGAGACCAATATTTCGCGATGAACAAATTTTCAAAATCTCTACACGTTCTACAACTTTCAGCTGCTTCCGATGCCCACAGTGACACATCTCCACTTGTCTTTGACACTATAAACTGTATTTTATCTTGTTACTCACAAGATTGGGGAAATACATTTCTGAAACTTTTTATGAACACAACTGAGTGTACAGAATTTTTATCATTCGAAAATATTTGAAATTGTCTAGCTTTGAAAATACTGTGTTCAACCTTAAAGGATGAAACACTCCCCTTGCGATCATAATATTGCTCTTCAGGATCTGACTCATCGCTACTTCTACCGTTACTATGTTCGCTCCCTCGCCGCCTAATGGGCGATTGATTTCTAGAATACGATTCTGGATATCTTTCGAATTGGTTTTGTCTTTTAGGAATACCTTCACCTTTTGACAAACTGTTACTAACATATTCCTGCCATATAGGCATCTTAGATAAAACTTTCTCCTTAATAAGATTGAATTCTGCTTTCATTTGTTCCATGCTGTCTACCTCCTTGCGTCGCGGTGCATTTGGATTATTCTGTTGCGTCGCGTTCTGAACTTGCGTGTGAACTTTTCCCGCCTTTGCTTCTAACCGTTCTGACAAATTCTCCTCTATCTTAGTCCTCTGTTTACTAAGGTAGTCATCAATTAACTCCTGCCTTGTGATTTTTAGATCCTCTACTTGTGTAGTTACTTTATCGATCTGTTCAGCTATTTTAGTCTGTTCTTTATTTATTGCTCTCTTCTTTCCTGTTCTTTATTTCTTCCACTCTAATTTGGAGACCAAAGTTTTCAATGTTTCGTTCATTACATTAGAAGATTTTACACTTAATGTTAATTTTATCTATCTTGGCAGATAAGTATTCATCCCTTTTCTTAGTATGTGATTCTAGGTCATTAGAGTGGGCGTCACGTATCTTGGCAGTGGGGGGAGCCAGCTGCGGCAGTGTAGCCACACTATTCGTTACTGGTCCATTCAAGTGTCAGTTACTGACTGCCGCGCATTGAAGTACGCGCGCATGCAGGGAAGGTGACAAGCGCAGTATGCAACGTCTTTGTGAGAAAGGCGTGTCATCGAGCCGTCTGCCTTTAAAATATGGAGTTGTATAAAATGTGTAAAAATAAAAATGCTATGAACATTGGGCAAGAATAATAGACAGACTTGCATTGTTTACTGTGTCTGTCGATCAACACAAACATACCATGTTGAGTAACTGGGAAAAGTGCTGTGCATTTATTTATTTTCCTATTCTGAGAAAATACAATCTGCTTACGCTGCCTTGAAAAATAAAATATGAAAAGCAGAAGAAACCTCGTGAAAAAATGTATACCTACTGATACTCAAACGATTTTTATAATACATGTTCGAATCGTCCTTAGGTTAGTTAGGTTTAAGTAGTTCTAAGGCTAGGGGGCTGATGACCTCAAATGTTAAGTCCCATAGTGCTTAGAGTCATCTGGTCCATTTCTCCCCCTTTCGAACCCAGTGAATACAATCACCCTGTGGTGGCTTGCCATGTATAGTCAAAATTATTTATTTGGATTGTAGGGGAAATATTCGCACATGTGAAATTTTTACATGACTTTTTTTAAGTGACCTACGCAAACATCTGAGCAGTCTACATGTAGAGCATCTTTTTGGCACATAGCTGAAAGAATCATATTTCATAAAATATAAAAAGAGCCTGTCATATATTAAAAATCATTATTAAAAAAACCGAAGGCACTTTCTGTTTCTAGACACCTCACTTACAACAAATAATTTATAGTTATTGTCATACATAATATAAGACAAGTTTCCACGTGCTGCTTGTTGGGACTAATTTTCGGAAAGAAAAAACAATTACTTTTTCAAAAATGAAGACAGCAGTCCGACTAGCATAAATACAAACGAAATTTTACATATTTTGGCGGATAATTCAATAAGAAAATCGACGAGTGTAATCAACTGAAGACAAGCTTTAAACAATGTCCACAACGAAATTGTGTAAGCAACTAAAATCTTTTTATAATTACTTTACCAGCCAGGCAAACATAGACCCAAGTTACATAATATGGATTTATGTTTTATGATATATGTTTAAAAGCTTACCGCAGCATTGCAGTACTGTCACAGGTATCCCAAAACATCGTCTCCATCCTCGCTGTCTGATAAAGACGAATCCGAATCGTGAAGATTATCTATGAAAGGCTCCATCACCGAGTCTCTGTCGATTTCCTTTTTAAAATCCTCTTCCTGGCGTGTTTCCGAATGTCTGACGCAGTTTGCCCATGTAGATATGCTAACGTTGTCCACTGATGTGTGAGAGTTTCCACGTCAGCAATTCGGAAGGTGTTTTTTCTTTCTGAGATATGGGCCTTAACTTGCGCCCATACCAGCTCAATAGGATTGGCAGTGATATGGTGGTAACCTGATTACTCGGTGACCATGCTGTCTTGCCAGTTCATCTATCGTGTAAGTGCGGTATTTAGGCTTGTATGCATTTATGAGCATGAGTAACTCTGCCCCCTGCTCTGTGACGCTGTGTGAGGAATTCCATTGGACGGACAACCATGAAATAATTTCATCCTTCCTGGTATTTGAAGTAGGAGCCTTATTCACTTGTACAGAGGGCACGCTTACATTGTCCATGACAATAACAGAATTCTCTGCCATGTACGGAAGTAGCTGTTGCACAAACCACCGCTTGAAGACAGCATAGGTCATTTCATCTGATTCCTTCGTCTTCGATGCTTTAAATATTAATTTACTCTCTGGTGTGAAGCCTGTCTCTGCAGAACCAGCGTGAAGCAGAATAAGGCGTCTCCCTTTTCCCACAGGAACCTTCAGGCCACTAACATCGTCACTTGTCTTCCAGCACATTGGTCTTGAATAGTTCTGGTGAACGTATGCTTCATCGAGATAATAATACGTGATTTTCCGGCTTCTTTTATCTCATGCATTTCTCTCAAGAACACAGTTCTTGCTGCTACAGTGTCACTTCTCTCTAAGAGCAGTTTCCTTCCATCATTGCTCTTTCTGTATTTAAATCCCACCTCCTGTAATATTCTGAGCATTCGGCTTCCTTCAAGTAGGAACATAATTTATCTGCCGTAGGATATTCACCTTGGCTATACATGTCGAATATTTTGTGCCATAATACATTCTTGCTGAAATCGTCGAGCTCACTTACGAATTTCTTTCAATTTCGGCACTTACCAGGCAATTTAAAAATAGGTTATTCGTTATCTTCAGTGGATGTGTTTTAGCTTCTCTTGCGATCCGCTGTACAGTTCTCAAACCGATACCACACGTATCAGCTGTTCGTTCTTGGCACTTGGCAACATTGGGCGACACTTTTTTGTCAGCTGTAGCTGCCATTTCCAGCTCCCGCCTAAAGAACTGATACACGCGAAATATTATTTCTCTCGCCTGCCTGTGTAATACCGGGTGAGATTTGCTGTTGCCACACATATTTCCACAATGCCTTGCAATAACTTTCGAAAAAGCATGACACACAATGCCAAAACCAATCGTAAACTTGCTCCGCACAGAACGACATTAAATCAGGCACTCCCTACGGCTGACTGACTCCTATTGGTCGCCAGATCACGTGACTTCCATGCTACTGCGCATCCAGTTCTCACCCGCCAAGTTACATGACGCCCGCTCTAACAATCTTTAATACAACTTTCTTAAATTCTTGGTCTTGATGATCTCGTTGTTTCTGTAATTCTAACATCTCCTCCCAAAAAGCTTTTTCCGCAAGTTCGCGTCGTTTCTCTTGCTCTAAAATTTCCTCTCTGAAGGCTTTGTCTCTTAGATTACATTGTTTATTTAGCTCTATTTCTCTGAGTTCAAGCTGTTTTTTTGCTCTAATTGTTCCTGATTTGATTTATTCACTAGAAATTCAAACAGCTTATTGATACTGATATTTCCAGATAGCATACTGACCACATTGTTAGGATTACTTTCCTCACAAGTGCCTACAGATTCAAACTCGTCACTTTCGGTATGGTCATTACTCTTTAAGAAACTAGTTCTACGCATATGTGACATTTCAGGTTCCAACAAATCCTCTGTCTTATTAACATCTAAAGTTTCCACATGGTTTTCATCTTCGCTCGTATCTTCTCTCCCTAAAGTCCCTAAACTTGTATCTAGATTCGATCTGAAATGGTATCCCTATTGCGTTATCAATATACACTCTCAGAATAACATCAAAATAATAATAATACACAATAAATAAAATATAAATGTAACTACTAATACAGTTTCTGCTTCATGGGCTTGCCTCATTTATACACGCAATTAAAAATCAAAAGGAAGCACAATGAGGTACTGTTCAGCCAGTAATAAAACGTCTTCATACATACAAGCCCTAGCTGCAGTAACGCAGATAAATTATTTCCTACCTTCCGTACAGCGTCTGACGACTTGTAGTTCCCGGAGGTCGACTCCTCATTGTCGGCCGCACTCGCAGATGCGATCTTCCGCCCGCAATCAGCTTGTGTCGTTGCGCGTACGTCGTCGCTGTGGAGAATATGAAACATATAATTTTGGAAGTTTTCATTCGCTGTTCAACAGAGTCACAACAGTTGCATTACACCACTGTTCATTACGTAATAATTGTTTTTGTACCCTTTTTCGAACATTGGGCACCAGTCGCAGCTGCCCTTCATCGATCTGCTGTTAAGATATTGATGTTGTTATCTACTGTATATGCTCGACTTTTAGTAATATCTACGTATCAGATGGAGAGCTACAAACATTTTCACTGTAACGGCGACTAAATTTTGGTTTTTCGTAATAATAATTTGTTGCGGAGTTACTGAAGACGAGATAGTTGATAACGTCTTTGGATGTTAGTTATTATTTCAACTTCCTACTTTCGACGTTACTACTTATTCGCACTTTTTCTGATTTTGTGTTATTTCTGTCCGACTGGAAATGAAGTGTTAAACAGCTTTTGAGTCGCAATTTACGCTTCGTAATACCGCAGTCATGGTAATATTTCATAATAGAACCTTCAGTCATCCGGAGATACAGTTTGCAGCTTGCTTATGAATATTGTTGACTAATACACAAGCTATTATGGAAGTCATCTTAGTTTTTTATTAACAACATTTAAAAATTATTAAATGATCGTGAATGACTGCGTTTTGTATCGGTTATTTGGCATGTAATAGAGTTTCATAAATACTGAGCTCTACTTACTCTCGCGCACGCAATTCCTCAGATATTCTTGGTCCGTGACCTTATGGCAAAAATCTACCTAGACCTCAGTATAAGTTTCAACGTGAGTCTGTCCGGTATCAGTTAACTATAGTCACTTTTCTTGCAGTTTAACAAAAGAGCCCTGATCCCTTCCCTTTTGCTATGGTCCTCAAGGCTCGCTTCTGCACTATAAAAACTCTTTTCACCACGCTAATCCATAATACACAGCCCTTAGGGTTTCAGAATTAAAATATGATGACGATCTTCTAAATACTTATAGACTAGGTGTTATTTTTTTACAGACATAATCAGCTTGTTGCTTCCATGAAAGTCGATCATCTATGCATAAACCCAAGAATTTAAATCTATACAGGTCTTTGGTAGAATTTCATCAATCATAGTATTCTGTCTGTCTGTAATACTTGGTTTAAAATGAATAATATTAGTTTTTTTCTATGTTTACTTTTAGGTACTCTCTTTCAAAGTGAGCTCTTGCCTTCTCAATAAAGTTACTTATCTCTTCAACTAGGCTGGGCTCATTGTCTGCATAGCAGACACCAGATGTATCATCTGCATACATAGTGATCAATTGCTTATTGTCAAGAGAATTTGAGTAATCATTTACATAGCATATGAATAGTACTAGACCTAAAATGGAGCCCTGAGAAACACCAAAATGTGTATTTCTTATACTTAACATTCTCCTCTCCCATATTTCTCCATTAGAGTACATAATCTCTGTGCACTGTTGTCAACCTTTAAATATTTTTCTAGCAATTGCATAAGTTTTCCAGTGACACCACTCTTTGCAGTTTTTGCTAAGAACATGTCATGATGTACTCTATAGAAAGCCCTTCAGAGGGCCAGGAATACTCCTGCTGCTTAGGATTTTTCATGTATTTTCTCAAGTAACATACATAATGGACAAATTGTACTGCTGCTGACACGGCACTTCGACCTCTTCTGAAATCGTGCTGGAAATCACTTAATATGTCAGCATTGTTGTAATGTTCTAAGATTTTTTTAAATATTATTTTGTCTGTCAGTTGCTGAAAGTTGAGATTAAGGCAATGGGTCTGTAGTTCTCTTCATGCTTTATTTCCCCCCTTTTTGTGTATTGGTTTCATTACAGACAGTTTCAACTTGTCAGGGAACAAAACGTCTTCGAGAACACAGTTTATTATGTGAAATAGTGGTTTCATTAATTCATGTTTGCATTTCTTCAATATGTATGGAGAAATGTCGTGTAATCCTGCTGATTTTTTGTTTGCGAGTTTATGATAAGCTGCAGAACGTCATATGTGCTTACTGCAGGTAGTGTACTGCAGTTCTGTTTGTTACAGGACTCAAATGAGTGCTGCATATCCTGTTTCATAGGGAAATCATTTTTGACAGTATCTATGAAGTAATTATTAAAAATATTGCTAACTAGAAGAGGATCAGAGATATCTTCATTATTCACAGTTAACTGTACATTATTAATTTTATTTTCTGTTTCATTGTTTCTGGTTTTATTTACAATTGACCAGCAAGTCTTCGAAACATTATCTGGGCCTCGTATCTGTTGGCTGATTCTTTGTGATTTTTATCTCCTGACTTCTCTGCGGTACTCATATTTGTACTGCTTGTAGAGTTCTTTATGTAACTCTTGAGTTAGTCAGTCCGTGTAAGCTATACATGTTTTCCATTTTTTCTTTCAGATATTTTGTTTTACAATCTTTGCCACAGGTTTTGATTTTGAAGGCTGATTTTTCTGGATACTCACTTTTTTTTAATGGCATGGCTCTATTTAAGTGCTCAGTCATGATTTCCATGAACATGTTCCATTCATTGTTGACCTGAATGGTAGTCATAGCTGATTCCCATGATTCCTGGCTTAAACCATGTCTTTGTGTAGCAAGTTGTTTGCAGATATTATTCGCCTGTGTTTGTACTTTTTTCTTGGTTTGAATTTGGTATTACATTTTAGCACTAGTGTTTGGCCTAAATGATCTGAGAGGTGACCATTTATTACATCTGAGGGAATATGGTATAGTTGTAGGTAAACAACTAGAATTCTCTCATATACAGATTTATTCACACTTAGCGTCTACACAGATACAAGTCCCGGAGACTAACTGCCGTTAGCGTCCAACATGCTCTCCAAAGCCCTCTCCTCAAAGATAGCACACTTACGCACAGAACAAATATCGATTTTTTATGGCGCTCTACGCCACACATCTGTTGAGATGATGTGGTTATAATTTGTGATAGCATGATCAATCGAACTACTATGTGTGTCAGCTATTCTGGTGGGTACTAGTCCAAGAAGATCTTTAGCTCCATATCACAGGATACAATCTGTAAAACATTTGCTTTCCTGACCGTCATGTAAAGTGTTGATGTTCAGATCTCCCAGTATAAGATTTACACTTCTACAGCCCGACATTAATTTACTTAAAACTTAATCAAGTGATTTCAGAAAAACATCAAAGCTTTCACAGGGGGATATTTATACACCTATGACATAGAAAGGAATGGTGACTTTAATAATTGCATTTTCAAAATCTTTGTCATCACAGAAACTGTTCCCCCATAGCACTTTTTCCATGGTGGTTATGAACTTCTGGAGTAGATGAGAACACCACCACCTTTATCGTGTGTTCTGCAGTAGAATGTAGCTAGGTTGTAGCCTTCTAATTTGCAATATTGAATGTTGTCCACTGTTTTCTTGTGTTCTGTAATTATTACGACATGTGGAGATAGTCCTGTGATAAATGATTCAAAAGCATCTATTTTGTTTCCTAAACCCTGTACATTATAATGCAAGAAATGTGACATTTTTTAATCTCCTGCACATATTTAGGATCTGTTTATTTGCACTTCTTTATTTACACACGACCAGATTGGCACGATATGTCGATGTTGAACAGAGATGATTATCATGTTTGAGCTTCTCAGCTCATGTAGCCTTCTACTAAGTGAGATCACTGGGTCTTTTGTTTAGGTTTTTTTTTATTATTAAAAGTTTTTCAATGCCATTAATTATTTCAGATATTGTCAATTAAAAAAGTGGTTATACTTGCTATTGGTAGACACAATAAATGTCCTACTCTGACACATTACAAGATTTTAAGAAGAGGTGGATGTTCTGAATGTCAAACTAAGAACAAAAGACCGGGGAGCAATGATGAAGACTAACAAGAAACGTTAACTCATAGCAGAAAATGTTAACATGATTAAAGTATAATTAAGAAACACTATTCAAAAAAAAAATGCAATGGCCACCCACATTGGTATGCTTAAGCTCGAGATTTGCTGAGACATGCATATAATGGTGAGGGCAATGTAGAACAGTGTTGTATTAATAGGTCTAGATGTAGACTTAAGTGTAGTTAGCAAAGCTGAAGTTCTTCTGATGCAGTCAGTAAAAGTTGAAGTAGTGTAAGTTTAAAATTACTTCAGACTTTAATTATACTCATTCTGTTTTATATTGGCTACTATTTCATCTGTCTGATGTAGCATCTAAAAGTTAATAATGAAACCAAACAACAGTATTTGCACTTTGAACATTACACTTCATTACAAAGCACTCTGTAACTAATCATGACAGTGTTTTTACCAAACTGAAATTTAATTTGGCTATCAAACTTCTTCTGAAGCATTTAGCAGACAAACCATTGGGTGCTGTAGCTAGCAAGAAAGTATTTGATGCACTTCACTGTTCACCTCGATTTTGCTTTCCCGTAAATCATAATGACTGCATCTACTTGTGGAACAGGAACTGTGACTAAACTCACCTTCAGAAATTTCTCCTGAAATTTAATTCTTCTGTTTACTGTATATATGGTCACAACTGGTAATGAATTTTGAGAGTTAAGTCTGTTAATTCAGCTTGGAACAGTTGTTGAAGTTACAATTTTGCAAAGGAAAACTTGCTTTTAAGAATCAGAATTAAACTGACAAGATATTCATCAATTTCTTTCAGTACTGTAAGACTTCTCACCATTCAGTTGAAACTAATACATGTCATTTGCATAATTAATTATGCTCTTGAAACTGTAAGAAAATGACTTTATGCAGTTGAATTTTATGTAAGTGATGTAGCAAAGAGACCCATCAATAAAGCATAATGTTATGACTCATTAAATTTAAGAAAACACTGCAGCTACTACGGCTGATGTTACAGTCATCATTGTTCCATTTGAAATAAAGATTTAAAATAGATGAAGAGGATATTGTAATCAAACAGTGACACTCAGTACGTAAAGTGATAATTTATTGAACAAAACACACTTGATCACTGAACAAGATGTACTAAATCTGGCTCTTCTTTACATTAAGGACAATTAAAAAGTGTGTAGCTCATCTTGCAAACTGCAGTGGAGATGATGATGTGGTGCCAAAAAATGCTTCTGAAAATTCTTCATTTCTCTGGTTAAAAAAACATGAAAAGGAGATTATAAGGCTACTCATGTTTGACATACTTTAAACAAAGTTGTGCAATTGCTGCAAACCCATAATTGGGCCTGGTAATTCTTGCAATGATGGATAATAATTACCAGAGACAACTTTTTAATGCAGTCTGCCTACAGTACAGTGGAATGCAACAAGGCCATCTGTTACCTCTATCACAATGCTGTCTGCAGGCTGTGCCTAGATCACATTTCATTTTGAAGGACAAGTGTTCCCCAAACAGAAACAACAAGAGCAAAATCTGGGACTCCTACAAGTGTAATGGTGTCCTCTTTTCTTATGCATATTTTGCTACTTTCTGGACTAATACAAATATTAAGTTAAGGATGAGCTCAGACTGTACATAAGTGATTTGTTTTATCTTTTAATCTCAAGAACAATAATTCAATTCTGTATTTATTATTTAAATAAAAACTTTACAAAATTTACTAAGTGGCTGAATTAGATCTCTACCCTTATGGTCAATAACACTGTTCCATTATACATGTATCTCAATCCTTTCTGTATTAACGTTAGCCCCCTCAATGTGTGTGTGTATGTGTGTGTGTGTGTGTGTGTGTGTGTTTGTCCATAGTATGATACATTTTGAGAAAAGCGAAAAATTAATGAATGAATATATATATATATATATATATATATATATATATATATATATATATATATATATATATATATATATATATATATATATAGTGAATTAGTTGTCAAAGTACCAAATTTTTTTAATTGGCCCCTTCCAGATTTTCTAGACTTATACTCTGATTAAAATTACAATGTGCTTGACAGATTAAAGTAGCAGAGACTACATTGACAATGCAAAGCCAGACACACTAGACAAGGTTCAGTATGTACCTACAAAACAGGCAACACAACAATCATATGATGCTCGAGAAAGAACTATGATTGAGTGACAGCTGTCCCATCACTCAACTCGCTGAAAAGTCAGTCAACAAAGTTATTTTAAGGAGAGTGTATCACCAGACATAATTCTTATAAAACACTTCTGCATTCTGAACATATTATCCTTGCAAGTGAAGTTCTCAGAAAATGATTCCGTTACTTACCAAAATTCAATGCTGAACCATTTGCCATGGACCCACTGTTTCAAATACTTAAATATCTGACTTTTCAGTAAATTGATTCATACTACTTTTTATTGTGGTATTCATAAACTGGCAAAAAAGAGAAATTTCCATCTTCAGAAACTGCAAGTGAGGGATGATTTCTGTATGTCAGAAAGAACAGAAAGCCCAAAACTGTACCTTGCAGTACACCTGATTACTTCAATTCCTGAGTGCCTATTGTTATGTCATCAACACAGTTCCCTTTTTAAGATAAAAATTATGAAAATATTTTTTTTACTATTCCATAAAATTTAAAGTTTTTCATGAAGATATCACAAGTCACATAATGAAAAACATTATCTAAGTCACAAAATATTCCCAATTGTAATAATTTCTGATTAATTGATTTGATTATATCATCTGTCAAGGTGAAAGAAGCCTTACAGTTGACATTCCTTTTTGAGATCCAAATTCTTTGCCACTGAGTATTTTTCCTATGTTGTTGTTGTTGTGGTCTTAAGTCCTGAGACTGGTTTGATGCAGCTCTCCACGCTACTCTATCCTGTGCAAGCTCCTTCACCTCCCAGTACGTACTGCAACCTACATCCATCTGAATCTGCTTAGTGTATTCATCTCTTGGTCTCCCTCTACGATTTTTACCCTCCACACTGCCCTCCAGTGCTAAATTTGTGATCCTTTGATGCCTCAGAACATGTCCCACCAACCGATCCCTTCTTCTAGTCAAGTTGTGCCACAAATTTCTCTTCTCCCCAATCCTATTCAATACCTCCTCATTCGTTACGTCATCTACCCACCTAATCTTCAACATTCTTCTGTAGCACCACATTTCAAAAGCTTCTATTCTCTTCTTGTCCAAACTATTTATCGTCCATGTTTCACTACTATACATGGCTATACTCCATACAAATACTTTCAGAAACGACTTCCTGACACTTAAATCTATACTCGATGTTAAATTTCTCTTCTTCAGAAACACTTTCCTCACCATTGCCAGTCTACATTTTATATCCTCTCTACTTCGACCATCATCAGTTATTTTGCTCCCCAAATAGCAAAACTCATTTACTACTTTAAGTGTATCATTTCCTAATCTAATTCCCTCAGCATCACCCGACTTAATTCGATTTCATTCCATTATCCTCGTTTTGCTTTTGTTGATGTTCATCTTATACCCTCCTTTCAAGACACTGTCCATTCCGTTCAACTGCTCTTCCAAGTCCTTTGCTGTCTCTGACAGAATTACAATGTCATCGGCGAACCTCAAAGTTTTTATTTCTTCTCCCTGGATTTTAATGCCTACTCCGAACTTTTGTTTCCTTTATTGCTTGCTCAATGTACAGATTGAATAACATCGGGAACAGGCTACAACCCTGTCTCACTCCCTTCCCCACCACTGCTTCCCTTTCATGTCCCTCGACTCTTATAACTGCCATCTGGTTTCTGTACAAATTGTAAATAGCCTTTCTCTCCCTGTATTTTACCCCTGCCACCTTTAAAATTTGAAAGAGAGTATTTCAGTCAACATTGTCAAAAGCTTTCTCTAAGTGTACAAGTGCAGGAAACGTAGATTTGCCTTTCCTGAACCTTTCTTCTAAGATAAGTCGTAAGGTCAGTATTGCCTCACGTGTTTCAACATTTCTACGGAATCCAAACTGATCTTCAACAAGGTCGGCTTCTACCAGTTTTTTCATTCGTCTGTAAATAATTAGTGTTAGTATTTTGCAGCTGTGACTTATTAAACTGATAGTTCGGTAATTTTCACATCTGTCAACACCTGCTTTCTTTGGGATTGGAATTATTATATTCTTCTTGAAGTCTGAGGGTATTTCACCTGTTCCATACATCTTGCTCACCAGATGGTAGAGTTTTGTCAGGACTGGCTCTCCCAAGGCCGTCAGTAGTTCCAATGGAATGTTGTCTACTCCTGGGGCCTTGTTTCGACTCAGGTCTTTCAGTGCTCTGTCAAACTCTTCACGCAGTATCGTGTCTCCCATTTCATCTTCATCTACATCTTCTTCCATTTGCATGATATTGTTTCTTCAGTTTTAATCTACAGTTCATAACCAATAGATTGTGGTCAGCATCCACATCTTCCCCTGGAAATGTCTTACAATTTAAAACCTGGTTCCTAAATCTCTGTCTTACCATTATATAATCTATCTGATACCTTCTAATATCTCCAGGATTCTTCCATGTATACAACCTTCTTTTATGATTCTTGAACCAAGTGTTAGCTATCATTAATTTATGCTCTGTGCAAAATTCTACCAGGCGGCTTCCTCTTTCATTTCTTAGCCCTAATCCATATTCACCTACTATGTTTCCTTCTCTCCCTTTTCCTACTCTCGAATTCCAGTCACCCATGACTATTAAATTTTCGTCTCCCTTCACTACCTGAATAATTTCTTTTATCTCATCATACATTTCTTCAATTTTTTCATCATCTGCAGAGCTAGTTGGCATATAAACTTGTACTAATGTAGTAGGCATGGGCTTCGTGTCTATCTTGGCCACAATAATATGTTCACTATGCTGTTTGTAGTAGCTTACCCGCACTCCTATTTTTTTTTTTTTATTCATTATTAAACCTACTCCTGCATTACCCCTATTTGATTTTGTATTTATAGCCCTGTATTCACCTGACCAAAAGTCTTGTTCCTCCTGCCACCGAACTTCACTAATTCCCACTATATCTAACTTTAACCTATCCATTTCCCTTTTTAAATTTTCAAACCTACCTGCCCAATTAAGGGATCTGACATTCCACGCTCCGATCCGTAGAACGCCAGTTTTCTTTCTCCTGATAACGGCGTCCTCCTGAGTAGTCCCCGCCCGGAGATCCGAATGGGAGACTAAATAACCTCCGGAATATTTTACCCAAGAGGACGCCATCATCATTTAACCATACAATAAAGCTGCATGCCCTCGGGAAAAAGTACGGCTGTAGTTTCCCCTTGCTTTCAGCCATTCGCAGTACTAGCACAGCAAGGCCGTTTTGCTTAGTGTTACAAGGCCAGATCAGTCAATCATCCAGACTGTTGCCCCTGCAACTACTGAAAAGGCTGCTGCCCCTCTTCAGGAACCATACGTTTGTCTGGCCTCTCAACAGATACCCCTCCGTTGTGGTTGCACCTACGGTACGGCTATCTGTATCGTTGACGCACGCAAGCCTCCCCACCAACGGCAAGGTCGATGGTTCATGGGGGGGGGGGGGGGGGATTTTTTTCCTATACTCAGTGTATTCTGTAGTACACAAGTTTCTTGAAAACTTGAAATTACTGCAGTAATGAAATCGGCTATTAATTTTCTACTAAAATTTTCTCTCTTTTTTTGTGAAATGGTTTGACAAAAGTATGTTTAAGTCTGCGTGGAACACAACCAATGTTTAAAAATTCATAACATAAAGAACTCAATACATTTCAAAGCACAGCTGATCAACATTCAATTATTTTTCTGCTGATTTCATCATATCAACTTGAACATTTATCAAACTTGCTTTGGGATGCTTTTCTTAGAAACTGTAAGCTATACACTAAAAACTTTGATTAGTTCATCAACTACCATTAAAAAATTTGAAATTTAAAGAAATTCCTTCCTTTTTCTGATTCATTTTTACTGTTTCATTTTTTTCTGCTTTGAATTAAATAGTTCTCACATTCTTGCTGGAGAAGATTTCTTTAAATACTGTTGACTTTAGTTTTAAGAACAGTTTATGTGATTTAACCCTGTCATGGGGCTAAGTAGAGTCTTTTCTTAGTTTTGCATGATCATCTCATTCCATTGTAAACAAGCGTTTAGATGCATTTTATGTGCTTGCACCTGTTAATTTCTTAGGAAAACAATTTTCAGCTTAGTATATGACTACGGCACAGATTTAATTAAGCCTTTAAAACTAATGTTCCTGCGTACATATTTCCAGTCTCATTTTTGTCAAATACTGCACTAATTCCTAAACACCTTTGTATTTTCCCAAATCCTTTTTATTTATATGATGCAACCTGATATTGAGCACCATCAGTTGACCATGGTACCGTAGCCTAAAAGACAATTAACTTTTGGGATTACATGATGACTTTAAAAACTTCATGCACCTATAAACAGCAGTGATACTGATTACCACGACTGTTGTTGCAAATTGCATAAGTTGAAGTATATAGTATAAAATGGCAATTGACTCAAGTACAGCTTTAGTGTAGGTAACTCTACAAAATTTAAATCTCTACTTAGTTTTACAACATTCCATTTTGAAGTTACACAGCCTAATAATGCATGAAGTTGTCTCATAAATAATTCAAAATTACGAATGAAGGCCTGTGTATTGTGACTCTTATTATTAGCTTTGCATGAAAATCTGCTCCTACACACAAGCTAATCTAAAAATCTGTGAGTATCAATGCTGAATGTAAGTGGCATCTCATCCTTTTTCCATACTTAACCTGTAGTAACAGGATGCTACATTATACACACATCCATATTCAGCAAGTTAAACTCCTGCTAGCATATCTTAGGATATCCCTTATGTTAAATTCACAACTGATACCATTGCATCCAATGTATAATGCTTCTGTTTTAGATTTATGGAAATGGGCTAAGGCCGAAATTGTACAATCACACATCAAGTAAAGAAAATGTCAGGAGAAGGTATCACAAAATTATTCAAAAGCAGCAGACTCAGTCACAGCGCAGATTCCTACACAAGTAGCCAAAAGATGTTCAAAAATACATTACATATGTAATATTTGCTGGCTGTAGGTTATTTAAACAGATTAGAAGTTCATTGATTTTATTTTCTAACCATACTATATTTTGATGCAATCAGTTTACTAGAAAATCATTTTCATATGCAAGCTTCTAGCTCAAAATTTTCAGTTCCATGTACTTCTTCTAATACTGATAGCCCGAAATCTGCTGAACTGCGCCATATTTTTTTTTTTTTTTTTTTTTTTTTCATTGGCTGTACCTTTATATCATGCACATCTCTAAATGAATTTTGGGGAGGGGGACAGGGATACAGCAACCACATTTTCCCCCTTACTCCTCTCAGACTTCGAAATGAGATAGGGGGGTGGGGGTGTGGCAAATGCCTATTCCACAGTAGTTACAGCAGGGGCAGTAATCAAAATACTACTCTTACATTCTCTGTAATTTTGATTGATTATCACCAGGTGTTAAATATATACAGCCATTTGTAATCACTATATTTATTTTCAATTGGTCTGTGTATTCTATATCCTCCAGACTCTACAAGACTTAAGTGCACACCTCGTTTAGGTTTTCTGTGGCACTTTCGTGCATTCCATCCATCTGTTCCTTAATTTTCCCTGTTCAATGGAGACTGACTTCTTCAAAGTTTTAAGGTACATCTTCACTGAATTGCTGCCTGAATCCAATAGACAAATTTTAAATACCTTATCTATATTTTCTTTCAGTTCCTTCTGATGTGTTTCCTGCCATTCTAAACACTTTTGGGTTTGTTGGTTATTCAAACTGTCAAATTTCATATTAATCAGTTCAACAATTTTCTGATCCTCTCGCATCAGGCTTTTTTTTCCAAAGTCAGTCACTAATGATTGCCTTTCTCTTGTCTCTTGTTTTTCAAGTTTCCCGGTGTGTATCTTATTTTGGATTTGGATAAATTGGCCACTTCCTTCAAAATCCCATTGGTTTTGGCCACTGTTCAGCAAAAATATTTTAGAATCCCCTTGAGACTATAATAGCTACTGGTATCCTCATGGACATGACCCCATTTGAGAAAGAGTTACTTACACTGCCTTTAATTTTGTCCTTTTTTTTGACAAAGTTAGCCATTTTATTAGACATTTCCTTATTTTTGCCAGATATTTTGTTTGTAGTTAGTGCCATTTATTCTTCAGTAAGAGTTGTTTTGTTGGCTTGTTCAAATAATACATCCATAGTTTCTTCACAATGTCCTGAATGAGGCCTCTCCAGTTATGCATCACATGGAGCCATTCTACAATGATAATTTTAAACTACAATGCCTGTGTGTAACATAGCCACTATGAAAGTGTCTGTTGTGCCAAACCAGTAAGAATATGTAGTACCAGAACTGCATGAGGAAAGTGCAGATTGTTCACTTCACATTTCCAATGCTGTCTTTGTTGTGTTGAGCTCTGATAGATGGAACTTGTATCCTTCACACCGGCCGGGCTGGCCGAGTGGTTCTAGGCACTACAGTCTGGAACTGCGAGACTGCTATGGTCACAGGTTCGAATCCTGCCTTGGGCATGGATGTGTGTTATGTCCTTAGGTTAGTTAGGTTTAAGTAGTTCTAAGTTCTAGGGGACTGATGACCTTAAAGTTAAGTCCCATAGTGCTAAGAGCCATTTTTTTGTATCCTTCACTCCCCACGCCATCCTCCTGAAAACCTGCTCAGGCTATCATAAACAAACTATACTACAATGGAAAGAATTTTCTGTGATTCAGTCATGTCTATCTCAGCTTGTGTATGCATGATTAACTTAGCTAACATAATGACAAATTGCTCTGATGACAGAGGAATTTCATTAGAAGTAATTTGTTCTGTCATTTTTTTATGTTTTTAATTAAAAAGGTCCAAAAAACTAAGTTGATGCTTTCATGTAACCTCAAATACTTACTTAATAAGAGGATTCACACCTACTTTCACATACAGTTTTGTTGCAGTGATGAAAAACAGATTGAAAGTACAGTGCCAATAATGTGTGTGCCCAACTCAGATCTGTTCTGTAATTCTCATATAGTAATTGTCCAAATATAAATTTATGCCCCAGATTGGAAATCAAAGAGAAGTTTCTTGAAAGAGAAGTTTCTTGCATTACATAGAAGAAAAATTTTTGGAAAAAATTTTTGAAAATAATGGCACAGTTTTTATAGCATAGTGAAGTGTGTAACTTGCGTCCACCATCAGTTTTGGTACTACAGTCTAATTCATAATAGTCTGCAATTAGTTCCACTTTTGGGTTTGCCAGAGTGCTCCAGAAAACAGGCGTGAATGCGTGTGGATGGCTAAGATGATGTGGGAAGCCCATATGTTTTACACTTATACCACTAAGAGATCTTACATGTGTCATAAAAGAAATAGGACATCAGAGGATACTCCAAGAGCATAGGAATTTTGTAAACTGTACTAAAATGCATAATTCGGCTTAAAGGACACATTCATATATCCAGATTCACAGTGAAGTAGGCCCCAACCTGATATTAAGCTTTTCAGTTGCTTTTCAGGATGCAAGTTTCTTAGAGTACCAGTACTGCATTGTCTCATGTTTGATTCTTTACTATGGCATAATGCCATACATGCTAGAAGATGAAAATGTGCACTTTAAATTCAGTAACACTTGAAACTAGCCAATAGTGTGGAATGAAACACTTCATTTCTTATCAATTGACTGCATCTGTGGAAAAGATTAATAAAATGCACATTTATTTTGCAAAGTGACAAAAATAACTTCATTTTTGTGCAAGACGATTAATGCTTGACTGCCAAAATGTGGAAATAAAATAAAATTGGAAAACTGTAACTAATAACAGCCTTCTGTAATTATGTGAATGTATTTTAATTCACTTGATAGCTCCCAGCCACAGAAACCCATTTTGCTTTCATTTGTGAACTGTAAATGAAGAGGATCAGCAAAATCACTAAGTGTAAACCTGGGTCACTATCCCCCCTTCCCATTACAACCCAGACTGCTCTCTTCAAGGGCAAATCTGTCAATGGGTGTGCCAGAGAATATGTTCTGGGTAGCATGACTGCTTCTTACTACTGCTGCTGCTACACTTCAAGTAGCCAGAAGTGGGAAAAGGCACTGCTAATATGCAACTCAACTGCATATGCACACGAGGTTGCTGGCAACTACTCAAAACGAATTTTTAATGTAAACAGATGTGACATCAAGCTCACTGGAAGCAGTTTGCTGTTATGAAAAATTCTGTAGTCTTCATCCTAAAGCCTTTGACACATTTTGCTGTTTATCACTTCTTACCAGTCAAAAATCACAAAAATTTAATTGAACACTAAAACAATGAAAAATTCCCAGAATTCTAGAAAATTCCAGGGTTTTTCCCAGTTTTTTCCCGGATAAAAAAATTCCCGGGTTTGGTCCCCATTTCCCAGTTGACATGGAGCTTATACACCCTGAACATAGTAATTGAAATACACAATATTGGTGTTACACACAATAATCTGTGTTCCCCCACCCCCTTCTCCCTTGGCTTTGACTTTCAACTAATGGGGAACAATTAGGTTGCTGGTTAGTCTTTTCTTCTGCTCCCAGATTCTCTTCATTCTTTCACTGAGGTTCCACCTTCCATTCTCTGTCCAGATGATCTTGGCCCTAGTACTTGGCTTTTCCTGGAACCCCCTTGAATTTGTCAAACTTAATTCAAAATTCTTATTTGTCCTAGATCTCTTTCTAACTGATCACAACTTCATCCCTGTCCTTTTCTATTTCTTATTCAGTATCAGGCATTCTTAACTATAAAGTGATTCTGTTTTAATAACCGTGTAGTAGAGCCTAATGTTTGCATTGTACGTCATTGTTCTTTGGTTGTATCTATTCTGTACTAATATGTGTGCTGGTTCTATTTTCCTGGCAAATCCTTTGTTTGTTCATTTATCAAGCCTATTTGGTTGGATACGTTTTCCAAGATACTTGAATTTATCTGTTCTCTTTATTTCTTTTAGGTCTTGTATTCAGATGAGTTTCTCTGCCATGTTTGTATTTCATATAGTCTGTTTTCTCTTAGAGACCATCAGTCCCATTTTTTCAGATATCTTGTGTAGTCTTTTGAGCTTTGAACATTGGCTAATAATGCCAAGTCATCAGAAAAATGCTTGACCTGTCACCATCAAATCCTGTGTCTTTCAGCCTAAACAAATTCCTTGTATTACCCCTTTTTTTGTGGCTTCTTTCTGTGTTCGGAATATCTTTTCCACAAAATGTGTGAAGTCCATCTGCCTGCCTAACTCCTGTTTTAATTTCAATGGGGTCTGAAATTCCTCCATGACACTTTACTTTGGAGATGATTTCCATTAGCATTTGCCGTATAACTGCCCTACTTTTTCCATCTGTTCCTAATTCTTCCAAAACAATGAAGACTTGTGGTCAACTGAGTCACGTGCTTTTTTGAAGTCAATGAATACAACTGCAGTACTTCTACCTCTTATTGCTCCTACTCTGAGGATGTTCTTCAGACAAAAAATCTTTTCCACAGAGGATCTTCCTTTTCTGAAGCCTCCTTGGTATTCACCTATTTGATGATTTGCTTATTCTTCTATTGTACTAAATTATACTTCAGGAAAAATACTTTGTGAGAAACTGGTTATAATAAAATTCCTCGGTAGTTGTTTGGTTTGGTACAATATCTCTTCTTATGGAGTGGGTGCTTAAGGGTACATAGCCAGTCACTGGGTATGTTTCTTTTTCTCAGATATCACAAATCACACAATGCAAGTTTCCTGCTGTTTTATCCGCTCTAAATGTAAGTATCTCAAATACCATTCCATCCTCCCTGGGCACTTTATTGCTTTTAGTTCTTTGATGATTTTTTTTTTTTTTTAATTTCTGTCAGAGTTTGACTATGAATTTACATTTGATTGTCTCATGAAGTTTAGTCTCTCCTGAGTTGCTCTCAGTTTAGCTAAGATACTAGCCTACAATTTAAAATGGAGACTTGGAAGCTGATATTGTTTACATTCTGTAAAAATCCCTAGTGTTACTTTACTCGAAAACTTCCACCAGGTTTTATAACAACTTCTGTCACACTTTCTATTTTACTCTCTAATAATCCTTATTATAATTTTCCTTTGTTGACTAAAGTCATTCCATTTTTCCCTAGTTTGGTTGCAGTAACATCCCTTCCACCCTTAGTCTCTTATGTACCTCTTCCACCCTTAGCCTAGTGATGATAAGGACCAGAAGGATTACAGAACAGGACTGATTGATCAAATTTGTGTTACCAAAACCATAATTATACATTTCTTTTGTGTCATATGTTACACAAGGAAAGATAAAAAGACAGTTTTCAGTCAATATTGTTGTCCATTTTGAACAATATTTGCATTTTATTTTTAAAAATATACATCTTAATGTGTTTCGGTCAGAGGCGTCATCAGAACCTATCAGATAAACAGAGGAAATAAGAAGTCATGGCTGCCTACAGCATTCAGCAGATGTACACATAACTGGCACTGCTCACCTAGGACTGCATGCACTGCTGAATGAGGTAAAGTTTCAGAAAAGTAGGACATGGATGTCAGTTGGCCATCGTACCACCGCAGCTTTCTAATGTCATCAGCATCGGCTGTGAACCATGCACCTGCAAAGGGCATATCCAGGGGTCCCACAGCTCTCCAATGTTGTAATCCAATACAAATAACGTATGTCATATCTTGCAGTGGAGTTTTTGTAGCCAGCCCCAGCCAGCACTTCCACCTCCACGACCCACCACTCCATCACCTCTGCCCTATTGTGGCCCCATTCACCCCTGGGTCACTATAAGGTGGTGTCACAAGTACTTGTGAAAATTGTCTGGCAATTGGTGCCAGCGCTGTCAACCTCCATTCAGCATGGCTTCATAAGCACAGCATGCAGTTTCATCGGACAGTGGGACGAGTGAGCAGATTATTAGATCTCATGGTTGTATTTCCTGTTTTATATCTAGAGAACATTAACTCTCAGTGAGTGATGCATAGAAATTTGAGGGCTATGTTTTTACAGCCAGGGGGACCAGCTGTATTTTTGCAATTCCATTGTAATGCAAAGGGGCATAATTTTCAGTCTGTAAGATGGCATGATTGTAACCTGTGATGGCATTTTGCACTGTCTGTGGAGTCAGTAGCAATAATTTGTATTAATTATTGTCACCTAGAAGCTTACAGATAGTAGTGATGACAAAACAAGAGATAATAGTTGTAAAGTGTCATGTGGCCTGAGTAAATTCTGTATTTCTTAGTGTATATTGGAGATTAAGATTCCACTATGGCAGAGTCTTAAGCATTGGGTGTCACTATTCGGCAGGCAGTTCAAATATTCATTATTTAAAAGCCACAACTGAAAACAGATAATGCAAACTAGCATAATAAGCTTGCAGCCTGGGAGGAATTAGATTAGCAACCTACTCCTTTGTTAGATCGTGCCACAGCCAGTTTGATCAGATTCTTCTCTGGAAAGTTGACTGATGATGTGATAACGACAAGATATCCATTTTGGATGACCTGCAGTTAACAGCCCATACTGGAGGGAAGGGGGATGAGGGTCACTCAATCAGTTATTACAGGTGACAAAGCTACAGTTGGTAGGGGGAACGAAGAAATTTGACAGATGTACAGAGGTATTAAGAGGCACACAGGCATTGGAGGAACTGAAAGAAGTGCTACAACAAAGGTATAGGAAGCAGAAGAGTGCAGGTTTTTTTCGCAGGCAGTTAGATAGTACTTCAAAGAAACATAATGTGTCAGTAGGGAATTTAGTGGACTGAATACATAAAGTAAATGTGCAGATATATGCCTCAGGGGAATATGACAAAGTAAATAGAATCATACTTTATGAAGTGGAACACATTTTTGAGAGGCTTGCCACCTGATATATCTGGAAGGGTGACAAGTACCCTGTGATATTTATACTCTGTGGTCAGATTAGCCATGAAGTTTGAAGAAACTGATGTAGCATCAGGAGTATGGGATAAGAGGAGATTATTCTCCACTACAGATGGGTAAACAGGTCAAGTATGCAGATGCTTAATGTGAGAGGGAACCTCAGGCCACCACATGGAGTTCCCAACAAATCTCAGTGCAACTAATACAAATGTAGATGTGGAATGTTGTATAGCAGGAACAGTGGAAGATAGAAAGCAGAAGTTTTTACTAGACACAGAGGCATATGTATTAGTGGCAAGTACGAACCGCATGAGTCAGAGGCAATTAAAGTCTCCGCAATATAATTTATGTCAGGTTGGAGATAGTGATGTACAATCTTTGGGTTCAGCAGTGATACATTTTCAGGTGGGGGCGCAGAGTTTTAGACAATGTGCAGAAGTCATGCTCCCAATAAGTGATGGTTACTGCAAGATCTTGGGACTGGAGTTCCTGACAACACAGCATGCCAAAATTGACCTGAGGCAGCATATAGTTGAGCTTAGCGAGCAACATTCCAACTAGGAGAAATGGTTGCTAGTGTAGTATGAACACAAGATGCACCAATCTTATGGGGTGAACCACTTAAACTGCAGTCAACAACAATGAGGATTAATTCGCATGTTGTTATGCCACAAGGCACCGGGGATTTGGTCTGGGTACATGAGGGACCAAAATGGCCTGTTAGTGAGCTGTGCCTGGTAAAACTGCTGGCAGAAAATAATGTATCAGATATGTCACATTGCTTTGTAAGGAGAGGCATAGTACATGTATGGCAGGAATTGGATGGGAAAGTAGTGCCTATGAATTTTGATAATATTGGCATAAATGGAGTACAGCTCACTATGGGGATGTTGCCAGCTAATTTGAAAGTCCTATATGATATGGGTAAAGACTAAGGCAGTTTGTCCCACGGTAATATGTAAATAACCAGTACAACTGCATTGCGTAGAAAGTTAGTGACTTAGAGGTACGGATAGACTGGAAATTGAGAAACTACTGTTTGAATCTGAGGAGTTCTTTTTCCTTCACGGGCCTTTACCAGCAATGCTTGTAACCAAACATTGTATCCCTACAGGAGTTGATTCACCAGTATATCATAAACCTTATTATACACTGTGTTGTATGCAATCAGCATTAGAGGAATTCACTGAGCAACAGTTAGTAAATGAAGTAATAGAGAGGAAAGGACTAGTTCTTGTATAGCACTGATACATTGTGCTACCTAGTCACAAAGCATGTGAAAGTCTAGCCCTTTGACAAAGGAGGAGTGTCCAAATCAAAATTAATTAATACGTTTGTTTCAGCTTTGTCTTCAAATTAATGAGTCGACTGATATAGGTCGTGGGTGAATCAGACTAGTAGCTTAAAAGTCAATTTAATTAAATGCAGATTAAATCATATCAAATTAATTTTCCAGGGTAATTAGAGACCTCCATAGGCTTGCCTAAAAACAGGACTCCTGGCTCTTAAAGAGATTATAATTTTCTGATGCCCATTTTACTTAATATATAATTTGTACACTATGGCACAATTGCTGGTGGAAGCAGGCAGTATCATTGGGTGTTCACGCACAAAACTGATTAGAGACTCCATCAATGGTCCAGCTGAAGTCAGTGCTTAATTGGAACAGGTTCGTGACCATCGTCAGCTAGTGAGTTGCTACCATTATGCATGGGTGTGCATGCTTTTTGCATTGGTAGTGGCCACTGATTGCGAGACTCACTGCAATGTGGTCAGTAATCAATTTTCATGGGCTAATTGACAATAATTCTGACACGAAGCAATGGCACGAGTACCAAACCTTAGGTGTGGGAATGCGTCGTGTTCTGGAAAGCAATCTAAACTGACCCTTCCTGGGCCATTCTCCTCAATTCTCATGATTGTTAGTATTTCAGGTGTGTCTTGGCACTCTCCCTTAATTCAGAAGTTGAACCATTCATCAGAACATCTGTAATTTGTTTCCTGTTTAACTGCTCTTGTGTTTGCATCTGCAGTATCTCGAAGAAAAAGATTTATTGACATATAGTCAGCACAGATTCGAAAAATATCGTTCTTGTGAAACACAACTATCTCTTTATACTCACAAAGTAATAAGTGCTATTGACAGTGAATGTCAAATTGATTCCATATTTTTAGATTTCCAGAAGGCTTTCGACACCGTTCCAAACAAGCGTCTAATCAAACTGCGTGCCTACGGAGTATCGCCTCAGTTGTGTGATTGGATTTGTGATTTCCTGTCAGAAAGGTCACAGTTCGTAGTAATAGACAGAAAGTCATCGAGTAAAACAGAAGTAATATCCGGTGTTCCCCAAGGAAGTGTTATAGGCCCTCTATTGTTCCTGATCTATATTAACAACATAGGAGACAACCTGTGTAGCCATCTTAGATTGTTTGCAGATGATGCTGTCATTTACGGTCTTGTAAAGTCATCAGATGATCAAAATGACTTGCAAAATGATTTAGATAAGATATCTGTGTGGTGCGAAAATTGGCAATTCACCCTGAATAAAGAAAAGTGTGAAGTTATTCATATGAGTACTACAAAAAAAACAGCTAAATTTCGATTATGCGATAAGTCACACAAATCTGAGGGCTGTAAATTCAACAAAATACTTCGGGATTACAATTACAAATAACCAAAAATGGAACGATCACATAGATAATATTGTGAGTAGAGCAAACCAAAGACTGTGATTTATTGGCAGAACACTTAAAAGGTGCAACAGGTCTACCAAAGAGACTGCTTACACTACACTTGTTCGCCCTATTCTGGAGTATTACTGTGTGGTATGGGATCCGCATCAGGTGGGACTGATTCAGGTGGGACTGACGGATGACATCGAAAAAGTACAAGGAAGGGCAGCTCGTTTTGTATTATCGCGAAACAGGGGAGGTGGTGTCACAGACATGATATGGGAATTGGAGTGGCAATCATTAAAACAAAGGCGTTTTTCATTGTGACGGGATCTTCTCATGAAATTTCAATCACCAGTTTTCTCCTCCGATTGTGGAAACATTCTGTGGCACCCACCTACATAGAAAGAAATGATCATCACGATAAAATAATAGAAAACAGGGCTCACACAGAAAAATTTAAGTGCTCGTTTTTCCCGCCTGCCATTCGAGAGTGGAACGGTAGAGAGGCAGCATGAAGGTGGTTCACTGAACCCTCTGCCAGTCACCTTATGGTGAATAGCAGAGTAATCACGTAGATGTAGATGCAGCAATACTAGTTCTCACCGGTTTCTTAGCTTAATTTGTGTGCAGTGATCATTATTCACTTTAACAGGCTACCACTCATTTAATATATTCATTTGGGACAATATATGCAACATTTTACACAATCTGTCTATTTCCTTGGATGGTGGCTTCCCCCTGTGTCTCTTTTTACTATCAACTTGAATACTGAAACCCTGGTTAGATATGATGGAACGTGATGCCACCCACTGTTGAGGCAGCAGCAGAACCACAGGTTCTTATTTATTTCAGATTTAAAGACCTGTCACCTGAAGTTTTAAAACAGGTCATACATATCACAGTTTTCGTTTGACAAAGACTAATACTTTTTAAAAAATAACAATAATTTGAGGTTGAAATAGAAATAAAATGTTGTTGTTTTAAGAAGAATGTAAAAAGATGATAGGTTAGAGGAAACATTTGTTAGTGCCATCATTGATTGTGACAGGTGGTGAATGCCTTAGAATACTTTCTTTGAGCTGCAACTGGTCACAACAAAAGAGTTTATAGTCAGTAGTAGAGAAATAGTACTGCTAATCCTATGCATTGACATCAGTTACTCATCCCTGTACAACACTGGATGCTTTCTTTGCTAGTTAGCCAGCACCTTACACTACATTTACTCTGGTATTCACTATCTTTAATTATTATTTGACTGACATGTACAATTTGTCAATTCATTTTGGCATGTTATGTCTTATTCATAATTCTAAGTGTCTTATTTACTGTTACACCTCATCTTCCTCCTCTTCCTGTTTCTCTTCATCTCACTGTTTTCGCTGTCACTGTGGGTGTCGCTGTCCACCATTTGGAGATTGTTGTTACCATATAGGCACATCTGTTATGTCATGTCCACTGGTACTCTTCACTTATTGTGTTGAAATACTGTTTGCTAATGCATTTAGTTGTGCCCATTGTTCTGCACCTCACTTCTGCGTATATATGTTAGTCTGTTCTTATGTAGTCTAAGTGTAGTGTATGACTATTGTACACATATTGTCTACAGAGGAAGACAGTGAATTCTGGGGAATCGTTTCCTTGCATGTGCATGTAATTGCCTGTCTCAGAGTCATGCAATTTGAATGCATGTGGGATAAGGTCAATGTCCAGTTAAGAAATATACCGCAGTGCAGCTGGGATCAATCTGTTTCATTCTCAATTTCTTCCTTACATCAGGAATCACTTACTTCCCACTCACCTTGCCATGTAGCCAAATACCAACTTTTAAGGTGATTTGTCATCTGTATTGGCTGGCTCTGAGCACTATGGGACTTAACATCTATGGTCATCAGTCCCCTAGAACTTAGAACTACTTAAACCTAACTAACCTAAGAACATCACACACATCCATGCCCGAGGCAGGATTCGAACCTGAGACAGTAGCGGTCACGCAGTTCCAGACTGAAGCACCAAGAACCGCACGGCCACACCAGCCGGCCATCTGTATTGGTATACCAGTTATTGTGCGTACCTTATCTAGCCCATCCGTGTTTGATTATGATATCTATGGGCCATATTCCAAACATCACACATAATGCACCCACTGAGGTTGTGTCGAAGGCTCCAGATAGCCTAAGTAGGACACTTGTCTGCCCTTGTCTGACTGATGCTTTGTTGGTGACCAAGTTCAGTCAGTATGCCCACATGCTAGCTGGGAAGCTGAGTACTGATTCAAGGACCTCATAGTGTTACGTCCATATGACTGGTAGAGGTAGTATGTACTGTTTTCAATTTTGCCTCACCAATTTATTTAGTATTTTTTCTGCTTTTCCGTTGGTACCCTTATGTGTTCCTGGAAATTCAATTTCTCATCTCTGTGTACCCCAAAATAGCATCTAACTTGTGCTCATTTGGTGTTTGTGTCCCCTGTTTAAACTGAAGGATTCCTTTGGAGTGATCCCTCCAGTAGTAGTAGTAGTAGTAGTAGTAGTAGTAGTTTATTCATCCAGCAGCGACAATGTACGTTGTATGGATTTCACCAAAGAACATAGTATAACACAATAAGATAAGGGTGTACGGTTTCCTACATAATACAATGGTTCATTGTACCCATCACAATATTTTTGGGCAATACAACTTTGATTACTGTAATAATATAAAAGTATGAAAAGGATCTTTTGCATGAAATACATTACAAGTAAATAATTGATTTAACGCTTTTGATCAGAAAAATTAACATAGAGGCAGTGTCAAGCATTTGATTTATGGTACTATTAACATATAGTAAATGAATGCAGTTACTTGCTACAAGGTTACTGCAGATATTCATTTATACTATAATAGCACTTGGTCATTAAACATTTAAATATTGCTTCCTTGAATGTAGACAATGTTTTTATTTCTTTTAGCTGAGGTGGAAGTTTGTTGTACAAAATGGCACCCTGAATGTTGGTTTGTTTTTGTGTTAAAGCCTTTTTTACACTTTTTATGTGGATGTCATTGCACATTCTTGTATTGTGCGAGTGAAGATCTGAGTTGGTTTTATAATTATCAATGTGTATTTTTATATTAACAATACTTTTTTATGTAGAGGCATGGTAAGGGTAGAATATTTAGGTGTTGAAATAACTGTTTGGAAGGTGTTAGCCTTTTACTGTTTGAAATTATTCTAACAGCTCGTTTTTGTAAGGTGAAGATGGTTTTCACGTTTGCCTTATTGTGACCCCAAAGGGTTAGGCCACAGGTGATAGCAGAATGGATGTAAGCAAAGTAGACAATTCTGCTACACTCTCTACTACACACAGTATTAATTATGTGGAATGCAAAGCAAGCAGAGCTTAACATGTTAGTGAGGTAGAGAATGTGGGCTTTCCAGTCTAGATTTTCATCAATTTGCACACCTAAGAATTTTGATGCAGGTACCCATTCAGTTTGTTTATTTTTAATTTTGAGGTTCACATCATGATGAGACTTTGTTTTCCCGTAATGTATATAATTAGTTTTTGAAACATTTAGGTTAGCCTGTTCTGTTCAAACCAGCTTTGTAAGTATTCCAAAACTCTGGTTTCAGATGTTGGCAATACCCTCTTTATGTCTGTTACAACAATATTTGTGTCATCAGCAAACAAAGTTATGTGTACCAATGATTGGAATCTTTATATCATTAATATATATAATAAATAGGAGAGGTCCGAGAACGCTGCCCTGAGGTACTCAGATTCGTACGGTCTGCATGTCCGATCTGTACACAATGCTTTGGTTTTTATTGTTTGCTGAGGTTATTTCTACTACCTGTTTTCTATTGTGGAGATATGACTGAAACCATTTTAATGCAACTCCTCATATACCTATAGCTTCTAGTTTGTCTAGCAAGATACCATGATCAATAGTATCGAATGCCTTCGATAAGTGCAAGTTTATTCCTCCTGTACTTTTATTACTGTCAAATCCTTTTACAATATTTTCGATGAATTGGGTAATTGCTGTTTCTGTACTTATACCTTTGCAAAAACCATGTTGGTTTACAGACAAGAGATTGAATTTTTTGAGGTAATTTGTAATTACCACTACTGGCCATTAAAATTGCTACACCACGAAGATGACATGTTACAGACGCGAAATATAACTGACAGGAAGAAGATGCTGTGATATGCAAATGGTTAGCTTTTCAGAGCATTCACACAAGGTTGGCACCGGTGGCGACCCCTACAATGTGCTGACATGAGGAAGGTTTCCAACCGATTTCTCATACACAAACAGCAGTTGCTCAGCGTTGCCTGGTGAAATGTTGTTGTGATGCCTTGTGTAAGGAGGAGAAATGCGTACCATCACGTTTCCAACTTTGATAAAGGTCGGATTCTAGCGTATCACGATTGCGGTTTATTGTATTGCAACATTGCTGCTCGCGTTGGTCGAGATCCAATGACTGTTAGCAGAATATGGAATCTGTGGGTTCAGGAGGGTAATACAGAACGCCATGCTGGATCCCAACAGCCTCATTTCACTATCAGTCGAGATGACAGGCATCTTATCCGCATGGCTGTAACAGATCATGCAGCCATGACTCGATCCCTGAGTCAACAGATGGGGACGTTTGCAAGACAACAACCATCTGCATGAACAGTTCGACGACGTTTGCAGCAGCATGGACTATCAGCTCGGAGACCATGGCTGCGGTTACCCTTGACACTGCATCACAGGCAGGAGTGCCTGCGATTGTGTACTCAATGTCGAACCTGGGTGCACGAATGGCAAAACGTCATTTTTTCGGATGAATTCATGTTCTGTTTACAACATCATGATGGTCGCATCAGTGTTTGGCAACATTGGCAACATCACTGTGAATGCACATTGGAAGCTGTATTCGTCATCGCCATGCTGGCGTATCACCCATCGTGATGGTATGGGGTGCCATTGGTTACACGTCTCGGTCACCTCTTGTTTGCATTGATGGCACTTTGAACAGTGGACGTTACATTTCAGATGTGTTACGACCCATGGCTCTACCCTTCATTCGATCCCTGCGAAACCCTACATTTCAATAGGATAATGCACGACCGCATATTGCAGGTCTTGTATGGGTTTTTCTGGATACAGAATATGTTTTACTGCTGCCCTGGCCAGCACATTCTCAAGATCTCTCACCAACTGAAAATGTCTGGTCAATGGTGTCTGAGCAACTGGCTCGTCACAATACGCCAGTCCCTACTCTTGATGCACTGTGGTATCATGTTGAAACTGCATGGGCAGCTGTACCTGTACACGCCATCCAAGCTGTTTGACTCAATGCCCAGACGTATCAAGGCCGTTATTAGGGCCAGAGGTGGTTGTTCTGGCTACTGATTTCTCAGGATCTATGCACTCAAATTGCGTGAAAATGTAATCACATGTCAGTTCTGGTATAATATATTTGTCCAATGAATACCCGTTTATCATCTGCATTTCTTCTTGGTGTAGCAATTTTAATGGCCAGTAGTGTATATGATCCAGGACAGTCTCTATTATTTTTGAAAACACAGATAACAAAGCTATTGGTCTATAGTTTCCCAATTCAGATATATTACCCTTTTTATACAATGGTTTCATTTTTGATATTTTTAATCTTTGTGGGAATGCCCCTTCTGTTAATGATATGTTTATGATATATAAGAGTGCTTCTGCTATGACACTAGCGCATTTAATTATGACTGAACCTGGTACTTCATCAATTACAGAGGACATTTTATTCTTCATTGTTTTTATTATTGTAATTTATTTGTGGGACATTGCAATATTGAATTACCACTTTGCTCTCTTTGAACTGTGGTACTACTATTACTAGCAAAATTTTTACTCAGATCGACTGGAGTGTTTATGAAATAGTCATTTATGTAATTTGTTAGAGTACCATTTCTGAGTAACACACCATGATCATCTGTTAATACAGTGTCATCTTGTTTTTTAACATTTTTGTTTGTTTCTTTTTATACTATATTCCATACTGCTTTCGACTTGTTTGCTGCCCCTATGATTACTTTGTCATTGTGCTTTGTCTTGGCTGTTTTAATTACTTTCTTATACTTTTTTTTTTTTTTTGTATGTCATAACATATTCTACAAAGTGTTCATCTTGGTTGTCTTTTCTCAGTTGATTGGGAAGTCTTAGCTTTTGACTGGATATTCTGATAGCAGGTGTTATCCACTGGCTGCTGTTTCTTGGCATGACATTAATTCTTGTCAGTTTTTTTGGAAAACACATCTCAAATATGGACATGAAAGCATTATAAAATGCATTGAATGATTCATCAGTTGACGATTTTGAGTACACATCTTTCCAGTTTTCTTTTGCTAATGATTGCATAAAAATATTAACCTTTTCTGGGTAGAAGTGCCTTTTATATTCCCACTTGTATTTAACAACCTCAGGTACAGAAGAATTCATGCATGTTTGTTGTGGTCTGAAAGACCTACCGTATTTACTCGAATCTAAGCCGCACTTTTTTTTGGTTTTTGTAATCCAAAAAACTGCCTGCGGCTTAGAATCGAGTGCAAAGCAAGCGGAAGTTCTGAAAAATGTTGGTAGGTGCCGCCACAACTAACTTCTGCCATCGAATATATGTATTTTATTTATTTATTTATTTATTTATTTATTCATCCGTAGACAACTTGTGTTGTATGGATGTCGTCAACTGTATACATGGTATGAGTATATACATAATAGTACTTCTGGTAGTACATATTTCTATGGTGAAACTTAATCGTTTGTACACAAAACAAATACAGACCAATCTTAGTTACAAATAAATATAAATTTACAAATGTATTCTTGCATGGATTACACAAAACAAATACATACTAGTCTTAATTAAAGATAAATATAAATTTACAAAGGTACTCTTGCATGAATTGAGGTGAACACATGTCATTTACAGTATTCTTTGACAGTATAGTAACATTTATCTGCTAAATAATTTTTTGCAGCTTTCCTAAAGGCATGTATTCCAGTTTCAGCTTTGATCTCCTCTGGAAGTCTATTATACATTTTTAATCCATTAAATAATAAACTATTTTGGGTTTTTGTTTTGTTTTTTCGTATGAGATGCAAATGGTGGCAGGATCTAGTCCAGTGTTGGTGTATAGATCTGTTCTGTGTGTACTGGTCAATGTGTTTCTTTATATATATCACAGTCTGAAAGATGTATTCACATGGTACTGTCAAGATTCCCATGGTTTTGAATAAATCAGTACAGTGAGCTCTCTTGCTGCTTTTTGTTATTATTCGTACTGCCCTCTTTTGCAGCTTGAAAATTGCTTGTATGTTCTGCACATTTGTACCCCAGAAGGTTATGCCATAGCTAATTATTGAATGTACATATGCAAAGTATGTCGTCTTAGCACATGAACTATTACATACTGACATAATTATCCTGAGTGCATAGCAAGCAGTAGCAATTTTCTTTTCTAGTGCTGCAATATGGTCAGTCCAGTTAAGCTGTGAGTCAACATGCATTCCTAGGAATTTTGTGTTTGTGACACAATCTATAAGTTCATCTTTAACTTTTAGGCCTATGCTATTATGTTTTTTATTTATGTGGAAATTAATACTGTTTGTTTTTTTAATATTGAGGGTTAATTTGTTGCTTACTACCCACTTGCATACATGATCGAGAGTTTCTTCAGCTTTGTCTCTCAATTTGTCTGGTGACTCGTCACTGATAAGGATGCTGCTATCATCTGCAAATAGTATTGCTTCCCCGTATTTGACACTCTGGGGAAAATCATTGATATATATTAGGAAGAGTATTGGCCCTAACACACTCCCCTGAGGGACTCCTATGTTAATATGTTCTGGTTTGGAAATGTGTTTTGTCAATCTGCTGAACTTCGTTTGTGAGATCTCTACACACTGTACCCTATTTTCCAAGTACGATTGAAACCAATTATTTACTGTTCCCCTTATTCCTAGTGCCTCCATTTTGTTTAGTAGTATTTTGTGATCTACCGTGTCAAATGCTTTGCTAAGGTCAAGGAATATGCCTGTTACATGTTCACCTTCGTCAAGTGCTTCTAAGACAAAATTTGTGAAGTGAGCTACTGCTGAACCTGTGCTTCTTCCTGGCCTGAAACCAAACTGTTCTTTACACAGTAGGTTGTACTTCTTTAGGAAATCCATTAGTCTCTTTTTCATTATATTTTCTATTACCTTGGAAAAGGATGAGAGTAATGAGATGGGCCTATAGTTTTCTATATTTTCTGGATCGCCTTTCTTAAATAGAGGCAGGACTTTTGCACATTTTAAGTATTCTGGGAAGCAGCCTGCAGTGAAAGATTCATTTATGATGTGTGCCAAAGGATGTTGTATGCTGTCAATGCAGTCCTTCAGTAAGCACACTTCATCTAAACCTGCTGAAGTTTTATTCTTTAGATTCTTCACAACCATCCTTACTTCTTCTGTAGAAGTCGGTAACAGTAACATTGAGTTATCCATATAGTTCAATTTTTGTTCAGGCTGTTTTTTGCCAAACTTTTGCTGTAGCTTGGTAGCAACACTGCTGAAGTACTCATTTACAGTATTTACTAGTGTATTTGGGTTATGTATAATAGCACCATTATGTTTAATTTGAATGTTTACTGTTTTTAATTTATTACTGTTTGTTTCCTGTTTGGTAACAGTCCAGGCTGCTTTAATTTTATTTTCTGCCTTTTCTATAATACTGTCATTGTGGGCTTTTTTTGCATCTCGTAATACTCTTCTGTATATTCTTTTATTTGTGTGGTAGTAGTTTAGGAAACCAGGATCACTATGGTAGTTTTTTAACCTGTTCAGTTGTTTGAGTGTTGCAGAGGATTTCCTTATTCCTTTGGTCACCCAGGTATTTCTTTTGTGTGAGTGTACTGCAGTTTGCATCTTTGGGAATGCTTCATCAAATCTAAGTTTAAATAGTGACATGAATTTAGAAAATTTCTTATTTACACTAGTTTCAGCATACACTTCTTCCCAAGTTATACTGTTTATTTGCTTGGCAAATTCTGATCTGTTTGGTTTGGAGAAAACCCTTCTGTATGTGTATGTTTTAGCTGTATTGTCTATATTTATGTTTAATTTTAGGATTTGACAGGAGTGATCAGAAAGGCCAAGGTTATCTACAATAATTTCACAACTTTCTTTATCTATGTCTGTGATGATGTGATCAATTGTTGATGATGAGTTTTTGGTTATCCTCGTGGCTCTGTTAACTAATGGTGATAACTTATAACAGCGCAATATATTCAAGAATGAGTTACAGAATCTATCTGGGTTTTGTGTGTTTATATTTAAGTCTCCACAAATGAGAACCTTCCCTTTAGGATTCGAAGCCATGTCTAGAATCTGGATTAGTTTTGCAGTGAAAGTATCTATATCACCACTGGGTGAACGGTAAATACATATTATAGTTAACCTTTGTGCCTCATCTGTCTTGCTTATCTCTATGGCTGATATTTCTATGTGTTTTTCCTCACTTACAGAATTAATATCATTTCTGATTTTATAGGCAATTCCTTGCTTAACATATATACATGATCCACCACCTCTAATGGTGGTTCTACTATAGTGACATGCTAGTATATATGAGTTTAAATTTATTAATGTTATTTCAGTTCCTCTACACCAATGTTCAGTAATGCAAGTGACTGAACTGTTCAAAGTTTGTAGTTCCACTTCTAATTGTTGCACTTTGTTTCTGATAGATTGTATATTTTGATGAAAGACTGAGAAACGAGCACAGCTTACCTTGCCTGTATCTTTTGTTTGCATTTTGTTGACAGTGAGTAGATGCTTTGCGCCAGTTTGTCCCAGTTTTTTTCTCCTCTTGGTGCTGAACCATAAAAAATCCTGCTTTGGAGTGATGTACTTTCTTGTCCTCTGGCTCCTTCTGATGGGGTGTGGTTTAGCTGGTGGCTTCTCCATTGGTACTGTCGTTTCTGGTGCTACTGCTGTTGTTGGCTTTGCTGTTGTCTGTCCCACTGTTGCTGTGTCTCCTGTTCTTATTGTTAGTGGTGGTGGGGAAGGTTCTGCTGATGTCAGTTCTGCTGCTGACGAGATGACTGCCTTTGTTGATTTTACTTGTACTGTGGAATGTTCTATTACTGATAGTGGTATAACAGTTGTTTTTGTGTTGAAGGTGTTTTGAAGTTGTTTTAATTCCTTCATTATCATGTTCGCCAGATATTCTTTCCCAATACTGTTTAAGTGTAGTCCATGTTGTGTATGGAATCTACGACCTATATTATTTATATTAACACATTTAACATTTTTAAAACGTCTACAGATTTTGGCAAACTGATAGTTGGCTTTTTGTATTTCTGTGTTTACACATGATTGGTTATCCAGATCGTGCCGATGTGGTGTATTCACTATTATCACATTTGTATGCGTGAGGTTCGTCAGACACTGTTTAAGATAACGTGTAGCATTTGCAGTTTCATTTTTATATATATCGTTTGAACCTCCGATGAGTATTACACAGTCTTTATCGTGTAGATTTTTAACCTCTCTAGATTCAGTCGTTTTTATTATTTCCGCTAGTGGCGCTCCCGGTTTTACTATGCTACACAAACTTTTATTAGTTTTCTCTTTAATTTTCTTTGCGAGTCCACGGCCATGACTATCTGAAAGCATGAGTATTTTATTATGCGAGATATCTGTTACAATGTTTTTCGTTTGAGTGTCTGTTTGTATCGGTATTTTGTGACGTACTTCAAGGTCATTTTGTAGCAGTATTGTCTCATGAAGTTCATACGACACTTTATTGCTGTTTCGAGATTTTTTGATGTGTTTAGACTGTTCACTAGTGGTTTTAGGCCTACTATCTTGAATGCTTTTCTTCCCAAGCGACTCGTAACGGCTCGTTTTACCCTCGCTGTCTACAATTGCGAGTACTTCAAACGAGTTTTCATGCACGAAATTAACGTTGCGGTCATTGTTCACACGATTTAACACTTCTTGTTTGTTGTTTTTAAACGTAGCTTGGTTGTTTTTAAACGTAGCTTTGTTCCAGTTTTTGGAAGCAGGCGAAATGTTTTGCACCGAGTCCCGCGTGTAGCACGTACCTTGTTTTGATCGGAGATCATAATTTTCTTTCTTGAGCCATGAAATTTCTTTACGAAGCACTTCGACGATTTTCTGTAGGCTGATAATACGTTCATTTAATTTTGTTGTAACACCATTATCATTCACATAACGACTGTTTTTCACTACGGAGCTGTAATTTTCGCGCACAGGAATATTACGAACACTTGAATCTGTCGCCATATTGTAGTACAGTTACATCTCCTTGTACAACAATATATCTGGATAAAACACCGCTTATTTTACACCACAAATTAACTCTTTCACTCGTGTTAACTTTCCTTCTATTCCTTGTATACAAAGAGAATGGCTTGTCCGTTGTAACAACACAAGTACCATAATTTCTGTCTCCAACAACTCCAATTGCAAATGTTTTATAACAGATAATGTCTCTGTCATAGTAAGCCTCCAATCCCTGTAAAGGCTTGTCACTGCCTCTAACCAAAGCAACAGACAACCATGAATTGCCTGTGACAACTTCATTTGTAGTACAAGAAAACGTAATCCTACAGCCAACAAATGTAATTGGCCCTGCTAATATCTCAGTTTGAGATGTTGCATTTGGTGTCTCCTCAAAACTTAAAACAGTCTTGTAAACAGGCATTCTGCTCCTCCTAGAGTATCTCCTGCGGCGGTACGGCATGGCTGTGTGCTGCGTGCTGCTGCCTGCAGTCGACTGACGCAGAAACAGGAAGCGCGCTCAGACCCCAGCGCTGGCCTTATCAGCCACCGGATGTTGCGCAACCCATTCACTGCAACTTGATTTTAGCCCGCCGCGGGCCTAGTAATACTAGGGCCCGCGGCTCCCAGCAGCCTCGCTCAGCGGCTAAGTCCCGTTCAAGGACACCCGCCTCTAAGGCGGCGCACACATGTAGCGCTACACAGGCATGCTTTGTTGGCACAAAGATAAATACTGGCGCCAAAACCTCTGCATCAGTGAATAAATTAAAAAAAAAAAAGTGGAAGACGAGCTTTTTTTCTCCGCCCCGAGTTTCGACCACTGCATTTTCATACATTATCCAACGAAGTAAATACAAATTACGTATTGTTCTTCTTCGAATGTAGCAGAATTTCAATGTACTACGAAAATCCGACTGGCAAGACTGTTTGGGATGTTTGTCAATATGGCCAACTCTAAGTTCTGAACTTTTTCCTACCTGTGAGAAGTGATGGTTGCTAATAGGAACCTGATGAAATGTGAATCACATGCAGTATTCTCTTCACCACAAGAATAATACGAATATAAACATTTTGCCATATATTCTTTCGTGTTTGATGCTATCTCATTTAAATTATGTCTGCCTAATAAACTATGAAACTAGAGTGAGACAACAGCAAACGTGGAAGAATATACAGATCGTGTCATGTTTATATTCGTATTATTCTTATACCTAATAGTGATACAGTCAGAAATGAAGTAGGGCAACTGACTAGATTTTTAAATCTAAGATCAATCTAATTTCTGTGCAGAATGTAATGTACTAAAGAGGCGTCTGCAAAGATTTTCAAACGGAGAAAAATTCTCGATAAACTCTCGTTCAGAACATGTTCTATCATACGCAGTCTATTATTTGGTTCTTGTTGATCATTATCAAAGAAAGTAACAGTGTAAGTAACGACAAATAGCAGTCTCTTGCCATTGTTTCGCTAATGAGACGATTCCTCTCTTTTTTTAAAAATTGTAAGCGGCGGTAGCGCGCACAAATGCAAGCCATGCCGCGAGCGGCGACAGGCCGTAAACACGCACTATCAGAATGCGACAAACAATGCATGACACAGTACAGTAATGCATTTTCAGCTTAGAGTGACGTAAACACCTATAACAAAGAAAACGGCACTTATCAGATCAAAGGAAAATAAGCAATCGATTCAAACCAGACGAAGCACGTGAAAAAGGAAGGGTCCCCTTATAAATACGGACGGAGCGCCTGACGCATAGCAATGGCTACCTGGTAAAGCTTAACTGCTAACCTTACGACTCGAACCAAACTACTGTAGCTGTATCGTCATTCATTCGACCTAAATTGTGTCTCATATTACAATGGACCAACTTTGTTTCGCTTTGGAGGCGCGGCCTAAAACTTTTATCTCCCCTTCAATTTCGAGTCTCAAATTTCAGGTGCGGCTTAGATTCCGGAAATTTTTTTCCTTAATTTCGAGTCTCATTTTTCAGGTGCGGCTTAGATTCGAGTAAATACTGTAAGTTTACATTTTGTGCCGCAATAACATTATTTTCTGTATTTGTAAAGACATTATCTAATAGGGACGAAGATGACTCTTATTCTAGTGGGGTCTGCGAAGAGTGGTTTCATGTGAAAGCTGTTTAGGATACTCAAAAGCTGTCATTTTTTCTTCATTTTCAATTAACAAGTTGATGTTAAAATCCCCACATAGTAATAAGTTCACCTTATTGTTATACAAAATGTTTTGCACTGCTTCCAAATTTTTAAAAAAATATGTTATCGTCACCTGATGGTGAACTGTATATTAATTTTTAAAAAATATGTTTTCGTCACCTGATGGTGAACTGTATATTGATATGACAATTAGATTTTTACGCTTTTCCTCAGATTTTAGTTCAATGGCACATGGTTCAAAATGTTGCTCGATATTTAGATGGTATGCTTCAGATCTAACATTGTATTGTAGCCCGGCTCTTGTGTATATGCAAACTCCACCATTTTTACAAACAATGCGGCAATAATGAGATGCTAGTTCAAAATTGCTTATATTTATAAGACTTAATTCACTGACCCTGCACCAATGTTCTGATAGATACAAGAGATATCTACAAAGTTGTTTATGGTGACTTCTAATTCTAAAATTTTATTCTTGAGACACTGAATGTTTTGACTCATTATCTTGAAAGTTTTGTAAGTATTTGTTATTTTGTCAATACCTGTGAAGTGCTGCTTTGTTGCTGATTTTTGACACTTATCTGCAATTTTTCAGGCTGATCTAGCACAATCTCTTCCTTTTATTTGTTTGGTGCCATAAAAAATCATCTCTAAGTGAGCAGCTGTACCTAGCCTTTGGCTCCTCCTCAGGCAGCTGCTACTGTTTGGAATTGCTGGAGCCATTTAAGGGGAATAGGTTCTGAGTGAGGTTTGTTTACCTGACCTGTTAAGGTGTATGCCATGTCTGGTAAACAATTCTCTTTGAAAATTACTCGTATCCACAACAGAAGTATTGCTAAATTGTTTACAAGTCTTTGCTAATTTTTGCCAAGTTGTTTTGTTTTCAGCTATCCTGAGTTTGTTTCGTGACACCATTGTGTAATTGTTTGTAGTATTCCACTGGCTTTCTCTTTTAGATCGGCTCTGTTGTTTGCTGTGACTACCACTAATGGATCAGCTGCATAGCTGACAGTTCCATCTGATCTGTCATCCCCATGTAGAAGTTGTAGGAGGGGTTCGATTGCTATATCCCACAAGATGGGGCCACAGATTGACCCTTGAGGACAACCTTTGTTAATTCTTTTGATTATTTTCCAGCTGCCCACCTGCCATTTGGTGACTCGATCTTCAGAGTAGTCTAGGAAACAGTTGTACAGTGACTGCAGCACCTCCAGATCTATTAACCTTTGAAACATTGCAGCCCACCAGACGTTATTAAATTCCCCAGTAATGTTAATAGTTATTGCCATGGTTTATCTGAGTGTTGCGATATTAACTAAGTGTAGGTCATTGTTGATGACTGCATCTATTGATTTGCCGGTTCTGAAGCCGAACTGGTGTTGGCTCATGCCCCTAAGAGCTCTGTGGGTTTGCAAGTGCTTACACAGTAGCTTCCTTTGGAACTTTGCTATGGTATTTATTAGGCATACTTGTCTGTAGGTCTTTGGATCTGAAGGATCCTTGTCAGCCGATTTCTTAATAATGACTGCTTTGAAGGTTTCCCATACAGAGCCATAAGGTATCATCCAATAACATTGTTAGGAATGGGATGACCTGTGGTGCTAGATTTCTTAGTGTTTCCAAGCGGATGCCATCTGGTCCAGGTGCTTTTTTGTTCTTGAGCTATGAGATTGCTAGTGAAACACCTCGCACACAAGGGCAGGCGACAATTGTAGTGTTGTATGGTGAGTGTAAATCTTATCGTATTGTTCTGTGATATTGTGTGTATGTATTTGTGACATCATCAGATAGTAGTTTATACAGCAGAAGCTCCACTGAATTCCTTCAGCCCCATCTCACTGAGCCGTCATCTTGCCTTAGTGTTGCCTGAACTAGTGGGATTTTTATCTTGTCTGCCAGTATTTTGTATGGTTCCCCTCATACATTTTTCTCCGTTTGTGCGGTTACAAATCATTCCCAATGTTGTTTGCATATGCTGTAGGGTCTTTCTGTGTAAGTCTTGCACATGCCTACATGCCTCAAGTGCATGCATCTCTATCTAGTATTGCCCTTTGATACAATTTCACACTTGAATCTGACATGTTATTGTTAGAGTGTCATAAGTTTGTTGGTCCATGGTATTTGTGAACATTGTGTGTTCTATTCCATCAGTATTGATGTGTTTTGTACATGTTTTATAACCTGTGTTAGTCTGTGTGCTCTGTAATCAACACCACCATTGATATTTTCTAGATTGTGTTGTTGGATAATTTCTGTTAAACTGTTCCAGTCAGCTTTGTGGAGCAATAAGTGCCTGGTGTGTGTTTTGGGATTGTGTTCTGAGTGTGTGTTAGTGTGTATGTTATGACATTATTGTTACTACTGGTTATATCGTTGTGTACAGTCCAGTTTGTTGCATATGCCAGTGCTGCATTATCTGCTAGCATAGAGGCAATATTACTGTTCATACCATTGAATCCTATGTATGCTGATATAGGTCCCTCTGTATTCATTACACGTAACTGTGTTTCTTGTATTAGGTCAGTGATTGTGTGTCCTCTGTCATCTATTCTATCTGAGTTACAATGGGTGGATCTTAAATTAATGTCAGCACTTACCACTAATGTTTTTGCCCTTGGCATACATTGCTAGGTCTCTGATGTGGGCTCCATAAGGTTGTATTTGATGGCTGCATTGAGTTTACATGGATGCAATTGCCCATGCAACATTCCCATTGGTTATCTCTACAATAACTAAGTGTTGATTGTATAACTGTGTTCTCTTAATTGCATTATAAGTTTTTTTATTATTTATTGATATTTTTCTCTATACAAAGATTTTCTTCGGCACAACAAATACCCAGAAATTATTACATCTTTTACATAAGATCTTAATTTATCTTAATCAGGATGTTCCTCCAGGTGTTTTGATCTAGTATATCTTCTTCCTCTGTGCCAAGTCTTCTCACTGTTAATCGTACATTTTGAAGCCAGGTTGTCATAGGGTGTCCTCTGCACTTCTTTCCCTCTGGTTGCCATTTCAGGATGATGTTCATAATTCTGGCATCCTCCATTCTTCTTATATGCCCTTACCATTGAAACTTCCTTCTATCCATCACAGCATGCATTCTTCCTGTTACTTTCATTCTCTTTATTATTTAGTTGTTTTCTTACTTTCTCTTTTCTAGAAATTTTTGCTGATCTTCTCCAGAAGTCCATTTCTACTGCTTGCAGTTTTTTAGGTGTTTCAGATTTGTAGTCCAAGTCCCCACTCCATACTTTACAATTTCTGTTTAAAATTACTATAGCAGCCTTACAATAATTGCTTGCCTGTTATTATGGTAGCATGTGATGGTAGATATATTAGTTGCCCATTTCTATTAAAAGATTCTTATAAACACTGCTGCAGTGTATGTAAAAATTGTAGAATATGCATTTATACAAGAACAGTTTAAAGCAAAAACAGACATGGACCATCTTAATATCGAGAAGCATTTTCAGTCATGTGCCATAGAGATACAACTAAGGAGGAGAGTAAAGAACTAATTGTCATATCAATATACAGATCACCCCTGGGTGATAAAAACATATTTTGTAAAAAGTTGGAGGCAATGTTAAGCACTTTACATAATAATGAAGTGACATTATTTTTATCTGCGTGTTTTAACATTAACATGTTAATGAAAGTGAAGAAAAGAGACAGTTACTGAGTAAACCAAAGTTTTCATATGAAACTGCTCTTTGTGGAACTCAGTAGAATAACAAAGTTTTTATCTTCCCAACAGATAATATCTTCACAAATATGGATAATGGTGTCACTAAGGCACTAAATGTAAACTTAGGTTTTCAGATCATAACACACTTGTCATGTATAAATTCTTCTACACTCAAGGTAATAAAATATAAGTGGAAATATAAAAGACACTTCTGCACAGAAAAAGTGAATGTTAACAAAGGAAACCTTGGAAAATGCATTTCCAAAAACAACAACCATCGACTCTCACAACACTTTCTCTACCACTTTCATGTCCCTATTTAACGTGTTTTTTCCAAACAAGCTTACAAAAATCAATGTCATCTCAGGGAACAACAGCCAGTGGATGTCACCTACTATTAGGGTATCTTATCAAATTCTAAAACATATCTCAGTCAAATCAGAAAGGACAACAAAGATAAATGCTTCACATACTAGATATACTAGATTTATAGGAAGGTGATTAAAGAAGCTAATACAATGGACAATGACAAAGTAAATTTAGGGTTAGCAAACATATCAAAAGCAATATGGAAAGTAGATAAAAATGCTGTCACCATTCTCAAAAATAATAGTAGAAATTATGAATAAATACAATCTTTTAAGCAAATCAAAGTTTTGTTTCCGAAGTGGCAAAAATACGGAGTCAGCCATAGTAGAATTCACAAAAGTTGTACTTGATGCTCTTGATAAAGATGAGTGTGTCACAGGCATATTTTTGGATCTTTCTAAGGCATTTGATGCTGTCGACCACAAGATTCTATTAAATAAATTAGAAGCATTAGGAATAAGAGGTGTAGCTAATGACTGGTTTCGATCATACCTAACAGATAGGGTACAAAGAGTAGAGATAACACACATTTCAAACAGATCTAAGCATTTAGTAAAACACTTATCAGAACCAAAATACATTAATATAGGGGTTCTGCAAGGTAGCATACCAGTACCAACGCTGTTCCTGATATACATCAATGACTTTCCCAGTAGTGTTACTCATGGTGAAAAAATTCTCTTTGCTGATGACAGCAATATTATGGTCACTGAGAAAACAAGAGAACTCCTTGCCTAGAAAGCAAATGAAACTCTCAAGGAAGTTTATGATCAGTTAATAAGCAATAAAGTGACATTGAACATAAAGAAAACTAATGCCATGAATTTCAGTTTGAAGAGGAAAAATGACAATGTTAAATTAAATGTAGATAGCACCTCTATAGACTGTGTAACAAATGCAAAATTTCTAGAAAGGCATATTGAGTCTCAGTTGAAGTGGTGTGAACACACAAAGGTACTTGCAAACAGAATGTCATCAGCATATTATGCCCTTAGAATCCTATCATCAGTGCGTAACATGCAGTGTATTTTAGTTACATACACTCAATTCTTAGCTATGGCATTCTTTTTTGGGGAACAAATGCACAAAATATGAACACAATTTTCAAACTCCAGAAAAGAGCCATAAGAATAATAACCAAAAACACTAGTTGAGCTCATTGTACATACGTGTTCAAAACACTGGTATTTTAACTGCTCCATGTGAATAAATTTATCAGTCAGTTGTATACATAAAAAATAACATTGGTGTTACTGCACAAACAGCTCTCTCCATGACCATGCAACAAGATATAGACTTAACTTACATTTACCAAGAAAAAATAAACATAAAACTCTAAACAGCATTTTCTACTAAGGAATGAAAGTGTACAATATATTACCAAACGAGATTAAAGAAATTGCAAAAATACACTTATTTAAAAAGGCAGCTAAAAAGTACCTGTTATGCAATACATTATATACATTGAAGGATTACTTAGCTAAAACAGAGTAGGGGTTTGATAAAAAAAGTTATACAAATTAATAATAATAAAAATAATAATAATAATAATAATAATAATAATAACAATAACAATAATGATTATAAAATATCCAACATTCCACATAACACCTTCATTTTATGTTTTTTTCCTTCTTTTTTCCTTTCTAGAAATACTTACCCCAAGCTATGCATAGTACAATACTAACACCTACCCCTCTTTCTGAGCTCAACATCTCACTCATTATGGAGGGACGGTGACTCAGTTTTTCAGGATAGCAAATGGGAAGTTGTAGTACAGAAAATGGCCCAGAGATCACCTGTGTGTGTGTGTGTGTGTGTGTGTGTGTGTGTGTGTGTGTGTGTGTGTGTGTGTGTGTGTGTGTGAAGTGTTATGAAACAATGTGTGTGTAGTGTGTGCAGTGACTGATAATGAGATATGAGTGGACAGTGTTGCATTATATTATTTAATAAGTGATTTGTAAAAAACAGTATTCTGTAAACCATGAGTAAATCTAATGATTGTTTCTAACTAGAAGTTTGGAAAATGTATGTGTATACAAATTAGCTTATTTTAAATTGATCTAAATTTGTAAATACTTTGACATGTCCTATATCCTTGTAAAAAGAGATCTACGGATGAATAAAGCTACTACTTCTACTACTACTACTACTACTAAAACTACTAAAATGTTAAAAGTCAAGACTAAATTGTTTTAAAGGACGATCATGGTGTGTTGCTCTGAAATCTTAAGTCTAGCGAATTACATAAATGATTACTTCATAAACACTCTAGTCAACCTGAGTAAAAATGCCTTAAGAACAGTGAAATCTCTGTTCGAAGAGATCAAATTGTCATTTTAATATTGCTATGCTCCAGAAACAAATCAGAAGTTCTAAGAATAATAAAAACAATGAGAAATAAAATGTCTTCAGGAACTGATGAAGTACCTGGTTCAGTCATAACAAAATGTACTAGCGTTACATCAGCATCACTCTCACTCATCATAAATATATGACTATTGGAAAGAATGTTTCCTCAAACATTACAAATTTCAAAAATGAAACTACAGCATAAAAAGAGCAATCCATATGAAGTGGGAAACTATAGACCAAAAGCTTTGTCATCTGTATTTTCAAAAGTAATAGTGACAGTCATGAAACATAGAATTACAAAATTCCTTAAAAAATTCAATCTCTTGTCTGTAAACAAATATGGTTTTCACAAAGGATTGAGTACAGAATCAGCTATTAACCATTTCATTGAAAATATCAAAATGGGACGAGACAAGCACAACAATACATTGGGAATAAATTTGGGACTTATCAAAGGCATTTGATACTGTCCAACATGATATCTTGCTAGACAAATTACAAGCTGTTGCTATACAAGGAGTTGCAAAAAATGATTTCAGTCTTATCTCCATAACAGAAGGCAGGTAGCAGAAATTACTTCAGCCAACTTTAAAAACCAAAGTATCAATTGGGGAAACCACAAGGAAGTGTTCTAGAACCTCTCTCATTTCTAATATATGTAAATGACATCAAAATTCCAATCAGTGGTACTCATATAACCCTGTATGCTGATGATACAAACGTTGTTGTAAATGATGTAAACCAAGTATTGCCAACATCTGCAGCTAGAGTTTTGGAACATTTACAAAATTGGTTTGAAATGAACAAGGTAACTTTAACAATATAATGTAATTGGACAGATAAAAAAATCTACTCACCAAGCAGCAACGGAACACACACAGAATTACAGGGAAACAAAGTCACAAAATGACGTGGACCTCAGTATACAAAATAAAGAATATAAGAGAGTAGCTGTCACAAAAATTTTTTGTGTCCATACAGACAAAAATTTAGAGTGGAAAGCCCACGTCCGTTAGCAAGTCAAGTTCTGCTTGCTTTGGTCTATGTGTAATTAGAAATGTGTCTAGTAAACAGTGTATCACAACTGTTAACTTTGCTTACATTCACACTGCTATTACCTATGGCCTCACTTTCTGGGATCACAGTAAGAAAATATCTAAAAACCCTCATCACACTAAAAAAGCAGGCTATTAGAATAATTACCAACAGTTCAAGGCTAACAACTTCCAAGCAGCCATTTCAACAGCTAAATATTCTACCTTATCCATGCCTTTACATACAAAAAGTGCAATTAACATAAAAAGTTGCATTGAAATTTTCAAAACCAACTCAGATCTGCATTCATATAATACAAGAAGCAATGATATCCACCTAAAGAGAGTAGACAAGGCTGTTGCACAGAAGCAAACAAACATTCAAGATACAAAATTGTATAACAGACCTCTAGCACACATAAAAGAAATAAAAAAATTGTCTACATTTAAGGGATCAATATTCAGGTTTTTAATGACCAACTGCTGTTACAGTTTAAATGAATGCCTTCAACAACCTAGTAACAAACAATTACTTTCATGTCCTATATGCCATAGTCAATGTCAATAGTATTTTCAGTCTATTTTTTGCTATGATCCAAATTAGTATATTGAGCAGAAGTTTACAACTATCAGGTGTTTTTTTAATCTGAGCTAATTATTCCATGAAAAATATCTTTTACCTAGTTAATCAAAGTTCTATGTGTAATTTTAGTGTAAGATTGTGTAGGAGACTGTGCACCCTTGTACTTGTAGGATTATGTACATCCTTATATGTGTGTGTATGTGCATTACATACATTTATTAATTTTATGTACTTTTATGTACTATGTACTTCCTGATGAAATCCATGCAGTGTAAGTTGTCTCTAGATGAATACCGTAAACTACATCATCTACTACTACTACTACTACTACTACTACTACTACTACTACCACCACTACCACCATGACTACTACTGCTATTATTACTACAACAAGATGTCTGCCTACAGATATTTTCCTATTTTTGGGATTTCCACAATAACTGTAGTACTGTGTTTTGTATTATGTTGTAATACATTCCTTTTATGCCTTGTGTTCTACGAGTTTTACATGTACAAAGCATTTAGTGCCTGTCCGTGGGTAATCAAAATATGTTTGTCTATGTGATCTTACAAGATCTGTGTATGTTTTGTCAAAGTCAAATGATTCTGACCTGTGCGGCAGACGTGGGGCATGAGGTTGAACAATGGCTCTGCTGATGTAGGAAAATTCTCTGTCCTCAGGATAAGTCTGTCTGTCTGCTCACTTACTGGAAAACACACAGAATCATCCTTTGAGTGGCGAATCTAAGTCGCATCTGTTGTGCTGAATGCAATATATTTTTTCTGTAGTTTACTTAAAAGGAAATTAAATTCTAAATTAGCTGGCCTCTTGTTGGTGCTGGTTTCTGCTATATGATTGTTGTTAGGTGTTGGCTGTTGACTGAGAGACATTTTAAGTTCTTTTTGGAATGCCTTACAGTTAGACTGCATTTTTCATACACTTCTTCAATGTTTTTTGCTTTCAAACGTCTCTCAATGATGTTGGTTGTGCTTGCTGTTGTGGTGTTAGTGATGGTGCTGATTTGTGTTCAACTGACTGTCCCTCCCTCAAATTTGTAGTCATCTAATTTGTCTACTTTTATAAGCCTGGGTTCAGCAGTTATGGGTTTTGTATTGGTTTGAGTCTAATTGTTTCACGACTGCTAAATCAGGCTCTGTGTATTTGTTTATTCCTTCCTTCTTTTGTCCAATTTTTCTTGTGTATTGACCTGCAGCAGGACTAGTTCTCTCCTGTTTCTTAGCTTAACTTGTGTGCAGTAACCATTATTCACTTGTAACCGGCTACCTCTCATTTAATGTGTTCTTCCGGGATAATACATGCAACATGTTACCAGATCTGTCTGTTTTTTCCTTGGTCTGTGGCTTCCCCCTGTTGTCTCTTTTCATTATCAATTCGAATACTGAAAGCCCAGCTAGATGTGATGGAGCCTAATGTTGGCCAGTCAGGACAACAGCAGAACTTCAGGTGAAATTTAATGACAGCAGCTCATTAGGGGAATGAGGCAAACTGACATCCAGTTTAATCATTGGTATGATGTCTTCAGTTAATATCATCATCTCATTCCATCTCAAGAAATGCCAGACAGTTATGTACTGCAACCATCATAGTTGTGTGGAAAGAGTCACCGGATGGGACAGAAGATATAGATTCTGTTGTTCCTTAGTCACCTTAACAGCAAACTACAACAGAAGGACATCTGATCTCAAACATTACAGAAACTATTGGTAATTAGGGACAGTGCAGTAGTAGTGGAATAAAGCTGAAATGATGCCAGTCTGCATTGTTACAAATTTAAGATGACAGCTGTTGCCCCACCACCTATCCCTGGGGTGTAGATATGGCATTTGCATTGTTGATGTCACCACCCCTATTTCTCCCCCCCTCCCCCTCTTTCCCTCATTTACCCAACTTCGCCTCTCCCCCCCCCCCCCAAAAAAAAAAAAAAATTGGGAATTGGCGAGAAAAAGTTTGTCAGTGCTGAGCTGCTGGAGAGGAAGGACATAACATATATTTTCTTTTTTATTTGTTTTGGCAGGAAATGTGTTTTTGATGGTGTTATACTGCTGTTGGATTTTCATACAGCTGCCTCCAGACTCCACCACTCCCTGCCACCGCATTTGGCTGCCCCCTGTTCTCACTTTTACCAATTGTGCATATGTGTTTGCCTTGAAGTTCGAAGATCAACTGCTCGAGTCCACAATACTAGCACAAAAAGGTTGGAGCGGAAGGTACTATCTTTATTTTTGGCAGGGAATGTGATCAATTGATGAGATGTTGGTGTTGGACAGAGAGGAGCTTAATAAGTGTATTACCAGTAAGCATACAGCTGAGGACTGCATCCATAGTCTCCTATACCTGAAGCAGGAGGAGGTGATAATGGACAAGCATAGCGGGAATACTTTTCAGCAAATAGCATTGACACAGTGGGAGACTGAAGGTGCATTTCATAAGTCATAGAGACTATTCTCTGTGCAGGAGATGTTTGGGTTTTTTGAAATGGCTGCTCAACCCACACTTCAGGAGACAACTTCGCATCCCTTTTACTAACTGTGTGTGTCTCGCTGTTTGACTTGGAGTTTGCTGCAGATGCCTCCCACTGCATTATTGTATGCACTACTCAACGAACACTCTGCAACTCTAGTGCTCAAAATTCAAATAAATGATGGTCTCTTCATTTCTCAGCAGCTTTGTCCTATCCACTGCCACTCCCCCTCCCCGAGAAGTCACCTTGGTACGGCTGCTGAGGACCACACAGATACATGGTAAGAAGGGATAGGACAGCAAACTATCACTAAAGTCTAGGAAGGCCAATATACACAACCAGAATTCTAGAATGAAATTTTCACTCTACAGCAGAGTGTGCACTGATATGAAACTTCCTGGCAGATTAAAACTGTGTGCCGGACCGAGACTCGAACTCGGGACCTTTGCCTTTCGCGGGCTAGTGCTCTACCGACTGAGCTGCCCAAGCACGACTCACACCCCGTCCTCACAGCTTTAATTCCGCCAGTACCTCGTCTCCTACCTTCCAAAGTTTACAGAAAGAACTAGCACTCCTGAAAGAAAGGATATTGCGGAGACATGGCTTAGCCACAGTTTTAATCTGCCAGGAAGTTTCATATCAGCGCACACTCCGCTGTAGAGTGAAAATTTTATTCTAGAAACAACCCCCAGGCCCTGGCTAAGCCATGTCCCCGCAATATCCTTTGTTTCAGGAATGCTAGCTCTGCAAGGTCCGCAGGAGAGCTTCTGTAAAGCTTGGAAGGTAGGAGACGAGGTACTGGCAGAATTAAAGCTGTGAGGACGGGGCGTGAGTCGTGCTTGGGTAGCTCAGTCGGTAGAGCACTTGCCCGCGAAAGGCGAAGGTCCCGAGTTCGAGTCTCAGTCCGGTACACAGTTTTAATCTGCCAGGAAGTTTCACAACCAGAATTGTTGGAAAATGCTCCATTGCTCTAATTATACACCAAAACTGTCATGAACAGAAACCACCACTACAACAAAGGGTCATAATGCGAAACATACTGAACTGGAAACTGAGAAAAATCATTGTAATAACACAACTACCTCAAAAATACAACCCCGAAAGATCTCACTATGAGAGAGTGGCAGCAGTGGCACGTGTGTTCACCTCGATGTGCATTCACTTCAATGTGCAGATACAGACTAACCAGATTAGAACCAATCTTACAACCCCCCCCCTCCTATCTCCCTTCCTCCCTCCCTATACTCCCCCCCCTCCCCCCCCCCCCCCCCCCCCGGTTGAGATACAGGTTTTTAAGGCCAGTTCTAACCTGTTGCTGATGGTACACAAAGAGATCCACCTAATGGCAGTGATAAACTGTTTCCACACTGTAGATATCAGTCACAGATGGATAAAAGACTCCAGAACAGTACACTTCCTGTAAGCAGTTAAATGTTTTTCTTGGAAAGACTGGTGCCCTGGAACAAAAGCAAAGTACCTGACTATCTGTCATACATGAAGAACTGAATGGTAAACAGCAGTGTGCTTTCAAACATTCTGGATGTACTAACACTATCTGATAGTGGTCCTCAGGTAAGTAAAATCAGGCTCATGTAGGAAAAATATTGTAATAATACGTCCTGTGTCAATGATATGCACAGAGGTCTTTATAGTAGTCATATCATCGTTTGGAGATCCACCCGCTCTGTTTTCTGTACCGATGCCTTAACTTGTCTGCAAATTCTGTAAACCTAGTAACCTTACTCAAAACTTCATGGTACATAAAGTATGTCTTAGCCTCGCCCAACAAGCACAATTTGGCCATCTGCAATAATATCTGCTCAGACCAGTTGCATGAGCTAGCTGCGACTAACACATTCTGTATAAAAATAGTGACATCCTCCGATGTTTTGCCAGAAAAAGTGGGAATAAGGCCAGCGGCTGCAGGACCTACGGATGGTAATTGAACGGTAATACTGCTATAGACATATCAGACCACGACTGTATCGAATCCACCATTAAAATATGCAATTCTTGAGCCACCTGCTCATTCTGCTCCTGCAATAACTTAAACTGCTCCATTAGAGCGAAATTGTATGTGTGGTAGAAGCTGCTCGCATTTGCACTATATTTGTACATATTTCCTTCTCACACGACCACGCAAAACATATAAAATATTACTTATTGCTCCATCTCATTGCCAACCAAGGACTCTTATTACAGTCCTCTTTTGCATGTGGAACACACAACAGGAACCTATCTATCACAAGGCACACTATGGCCAGACATTTTAAACACTATTGGTACTAAGTACACTTCCCAAAAAAAAAAAAAAAAAAAAAAAAAAAAAAAAAAAAAAAAAAAAAAACATTTGTGTGAGAAAGAAAGTTGTTCAGGAACTCACCTCACAACTGCTACTACTGCTGCTTGGCTCTGGTATGATACACTCGTACAGGCTCCCGACGCCGGTGTGGTAGGCAGCAGAAGAAACGCTTCTGACACCACTTCTGCAGGTGGCGACTATTGGGAGGTGTGGCAGGTGGATGGTGTATCAGGAGGCACTCTCCCAGGTCGCCATTTGCCCGTTCCTCTGGAAAAAGGAGGTGGTTGTAACCTGTGTACGCCGATGGGCACAGTAAAAGAAGAGTGACTTTTAACCTTTTATTTCTGCAAATACATATCTCCTTTAGTGGTGCTACCGCAGACCGCTATGAAATTCTGCGGCCAGCTGCCTGATACAGAGTTGGTATATACCAATATGGACACAAAACGAAACATGCACTGTATTCCCATTCCAATGCCATAACCATCGTTCCACAAAAATTATCTCCCAACCAGAGCAGCACAACTCCAGTAAATTACAGCAGCATATCTGGCATTCAGATCAGATGAATTTGATGGTTAAGGAGTGCTTCTCAAATTACAGTCAATTACATGGGTAATGATCAGTTTGCATGTGTGTGTTTTTTGATGGAGATCTAAAATGCAGTGAAAAGTGTAAAAGAGTGCTTTACCAACTTCAACTGGATTGAGCACACTCATTTACTGTACCGGTCTGACTCTATTCATTACAGCAGCATGGTGCTGCACTCCTAAGTGAAACAGGAAGAGGATACAATCATTTTCTTTTGTCTGCAATGATCTTATTCAGACTGAGGATAATGTCATGGCTGAGTGAAGTTCCAAAAACTCGATCATATACCTATGTTAAATTCCTCTGTCTCTGCAGTTCATATTGTATCTCATTCCCATATCAAAATATCCCCCTCTACATATATCACCACCTCATCTGAGGGTGCCGTGGAGAAAAGAATGTAGGAGATTCATGATCACAGTCTTTTAAACTACATTTGTTTCAATCAAAGTTTTTCAAACTACATTTGTTTCAATCACAGTCTTTCAAACTACATTTGTTTCCATCACAGTCTTTCAAACTACATTTGTTTGTATGAATGTATGTACGTGTGTATGTAGATGAATAAACAAACCAGCAGGCAAGGGGGGGCGGGGGGGGGGGGTTATTGACAAGAGACAGAGTCATGGACAGCTGGTTGGAGGTAGGGTTGTAGTTCAAATACATCGCTGTTGAAAGATCCACCCTGGAATCACTCTATTAACTGTGGGTAGGGGTGTCTGGACTGCTGGAAACATTCTGCGTGGTTAAATTATGTCTTTTATCTTTATTATATCACTAAGATCCCTTTTTAATTAAAAAGCAACTAGATTGACATTGCGGATTACAAGTCTTGTATTCATTAACAGTGGCTCATGTAAGAAGATATTCCTTTGAATCCCTTATAAACGATGTATTGCCCACCTGAACCATCAATGTTCTGCCCCCTAGTAGTTCTGTGACGTAATTACAGGAAGAGGTTTTAAAAGCAGGATTTGAAGAATGGATTCTTATTTATATGACATAGATGTTGAATTCAATGAAATGAAAAGTATGTGGTTGGGTTACTAACTTGTAGAACTACAATCTGCAGTGTTTACTTTATTTAACTCTTAAGTGAGAGCTACTTGTAATTGAGAAGTACTCCATAACCATTTGATTCACTCAGTCAAAACGCTGGTAATTCATAGAAGCAGTGAGAATGGTGTTGATCAACAGCGGAAATTGTTTAATTCACCAGCGATGTATTCAGCTTAGTTAAATACTTTTTCATGTAGGAATCTCACTGTAGTGTTTCTAGGGTGAATTCCTTTTAGTAGATATTTCGCTGGTGTTGAAAATATATATATGGTTTAAGTTCTTACAACTTGCAGACACAGCTTGTTTTGTGTGACCCCCCCCCCCCCCCCTCACACACACACAGAAAACCCTTTGGATCGGTCATCATTTTATAAATTCAGTAAGATGGATGACTTTCTTATGACCCTACCCCATGTAGCACTGTCCACTGAGTGGTTAACATGTAATTAATGTGATCACAGTCAAACGTGCAGTGTGGCATAGGTCACACATATCGGAAGACGTAGTTTTTTAACGAATCATGGGAAGCAATATCATACCTTGATATTATATTATACTTACAACCATGATTCATAAAACCATGTATAGTTTTAATAGAAAATTGACACAGCGATACTCGCATCTATTTTTTTGTTTCATCTTCCTGTAGAATCAAGGCTGCTGTGCACTCACAGGGTAACGTAGACAATGCTATCATGTTTTTTGTAATACTTGCTCGCTTAAGAGAATTATGCCCCTCTCCTCCTAAGACACACTGGTGCCACTCACAAGAAAAATACGTCTACCCATTGTGGAATGTTTCCTCAATGTTGGTTACCGTGTTATTGTTTGGTCTTGCCAACATCACATTATTGACAGTCTTCTACTCGCCATAGTGTGTGGAACTTGCTAGCTGAAAGTATTTTTAGGGAATGGTGGATGGTGTTAAGAGCATATTTTGTAGTGTATTCATCACCAGGTCCAATGTCCTCAGTGGATTCAATGTCATCGGTTTAATACTCAATGTAGCAGGCATACAACAAGAATGAGTTTATACTCATTTAGCTGCTGATTTCATTGATTTTAGTGGTATATCCTCTTTTGCAGTGTTGTCTGTTGTCACCACAATATTAGTTTCAAAAGTGTAAGACTACATATTTTACATGATGTGAGGAAAGGTCTGTCAGTACAGTATTCATTGTAGCAAGTATAAGTTCATACCATGAGAATAAGTTTACACTTCTTATCTGGTGATGTCATGGTTTTTAGTAGTATATCCATTTATTGCAAAGTATTCATTTTAAAAGCTTGAGACTACATGCTTTACATGATGTGAGGTGAGGTTTGTTGGTACAACATTCACTGCTGCAGGCTTAAGAATCACACCTGGAGAATACATAATACTTCATGCAGCAAATAAGTGTTCGTGTTTATTCAGTCAGTTGTGTGTGCATATTCTTTACAGAGCTGCTTTCAACCATCCACATATGTACCTAGAATGTTGTCAACAACCATTTTACTTAGGTGGATGTTCTTAAAGACGACATTCTCTGAGACGAGCAAAATGTTTCTTTCTTCCATGGTAGACAAGAACATGCAGAAACACACAAAACACACAAAACTATTATTCAGTGCAGTGGAGCATTTGGAACCTCTACCAGACAGCCTTTGGACATTTTACATAAATAGGTAGAATAAATGCAACCGATGATGGGTTATAACCGCATGTAGCGTTGAACACTGCTCTCCACCTTTTTTTTGGGGGGGGGGGGGGGAGGGGGGGGGACAGAGCGAGCTGATCAGCACACGACTACTATAAAGATCTATATGTATCTGATTTACACAGGATATATTATTTCAATGTTTTTCCTACATGAGCCTGATTTTACTTAGCTGAGAATGTTTGAAAGCATGGCGCTGTTGACCATTCAGTTCTTCATGTCTGACAGATAGTCAGGTGCTTTGCTATTGTTCCAGGGGGCCAGTCTTTCTGAGAAATACATTTAACTGCTTAAAGGAAGTGTACTGTTCTGGAGTCTTTTGTCCATCTGTGACTGATTTCTGCTGTCCAGAAATCCTCACAGCACAAAAAAGAGCAATAAGAATCATTTGTGGTGTACCCCCACGAACCTCATTTCGAAATCTTTTTAAACGACTTGAAATACTGACAGCAACATCTCAGTACATATATTCACTGATGTGCTTCATAATAAATAACCCCACTCTGTATGAAACGAATTGCCTGCTCATGAACATAACACCAGAAGAATAGAGGATTTCCACTGTGAGTTAAAGAACTTGACACTTATTCAGAAAGGGGTAAAGTATGCTGGAACGAAAATTTTCAATTCCCTACCCAACAGCATCAAAAGTATAAGGAGTAGTACATCAGTATTTAAACGTGGCTTGAGAAATTATTTACTTGAGACCTCACTTTATTCACTAGAGGAATTCTTTCAGAGAAATAAGTAAAACCCAGATTGGAAAGATGTTTTTAAATTTTTTGACACTGTTTACTGTTAAACTAATGTAATAATGCCCTAATGTAAAAATTCCTGTTTCTCTCATTTCCATTTTTGGGTCACTTTTAAACCCAAAGTGGGGAGTTTTGATTACTGTTCAAGGTTAAAATACACTCCTGGAAATTGAAATAAGAACACCGTGAATTCATTGTCCCAGGAAGGGGAAACTTTATTGACACATTCCTGGGGTCAGATACATCACATGATCACACTGACAGAACCACAGGCACATAGACACAGGCAACAGAGCATGCACAATGTCGGCACTAGTACAGTGTATATCCACCTTTCGCAGCAATGCAGGCTGCTATTCTCCCATGGAGACGATCGTAGAGATGCTGGATGTAGTCCTGTGGAACGGCTTGCCATGCCATTTCCACCTGGCGCCTCAGTTGGACCAGCGTTCGTGCTGGACGTGCAGACCGCGTGAGACGACGCTTCATCCAGTCCCAAACATGCTCAATGGGGGACAGATCCGGAGATCTTGCTGGCCAGGGTAGTTGACTTACACCTTCTAGAGCACGTTGGGTGGCACGGGATACATGCGGACGTGCATTGTCCTGTTGGAACAGCAAGTTCCCTTGCCGGTCTAGGAATGGTAGAACGATGGGTTCGATGACGGTTTGGATGTACCGTGCACTATTCCGTGTCCCCTCGACGATCACCAGTGGTGTACGGCCAGTGTAGGAGATCGCTCCCCACACCATGATGCCGGGTGTTGGCCCTGTGTGCCTCGGTCGTATGCAGTCCTGATTGTGGCGCTCACCTGCACGGCGCCAAACACGCACACGACCATCATTGGCACCAAGGCAGAAGCGACTCTCATCGCTGAAGACGACACGTCTCCATTCGTCCCTCCATTCACGCCTGTCGCGACACCACTGGAGGCAGGCTGCACGATGTTGGGGCGTGAGCGGAAGACGGCCTAACGGTGTGCGGGACCGTAGCCCAGCTTCATGGAGACGGTTGCGAATGGTCCTCGCCGATACCCCAGGAGCAACAGTGTCCCTAATTTGCTGGGAAGTGGCGGTGCGGTCCCCTACGGCACTGCGTAGGATCCTACGGTCTTGGCGTGCATTCGTGCGTCGCTGCAGTCCGGTCCCAGGTCGACGGGCACGTGCACCTTCCGCCGACCACTGGCGACAACATCGATGTACTGTGGAGACCTCACGCCCCACGTGTTGAGCAATTCGGCGGTACGTCCACCCGGCCTCCCGCATGCCCACTATACGCCCTCGCTCAAAGTCCGTCAACTGCACATACGGTTCACGTCCACGCTGTCGCGGCATGCTACCAGTGTTAAAGACTGCGATGGAGCTCCGTATGCCACGGCAAACTGGCTGACACTGACAGCGGCGGTGCACAAATGCTGCGCAGCTAGCGCCATTCGACGGCCAACACCGCGGTTCCTGGTGTGTCCGCTGTTCCGTGCGTGTGATCATTGCTTGTACAGCCCTCTCGCAGTGTCCGGAGCAAGTATGGTGGGTCTGACACACCGGTGTCAATGTGTTCTTTTTTCCATTTCCAGGAGTGTAGATGCAATAATGCCCTAAATATGAAACTGCTATCTTCACATTTATGTTGACTAGTTTTTAAGCTAATAAGTGACTTTTGTGCACTATTATTAATACTATAACAATGTCTTTATTCTATGTATTTTATTATGTACATTGACACGTTCCACATCTGAGTGACTTGCTCACATGTACAGATCTATGGAACAAGTATATAAATAAATAAATAAATAAATAAATAAATTATCACTGCCATTAGATGGATCTCTTTGTGTACTGTCAGCAACAGGATAGAACTGACCTTAAAAACCTGTATTGCAATTTGAGGGAGGGAGGGGGAGGAGGAAGGGAGGATAGGGAGGGAGATTGGGGGGGGGGGAGGAAGGGAGATAGGAGGGGCGGGGGGAAGTAAGATTGGTTCCAATCTGGTTAGGAGGGAGGGAGGGAGGGAGGGAGATAGATGGGGAAGAAAGAGCCACTCTCTCGTGGTGAGATCTTTGGGGTCATTTTTTTCGAGTTAGTTGTGTTATTACAATGACTTTTCTCAGTTTCCGGTGAGTATGTTGCATTATGACCCTTTGTTTACGACGTTGATTTCTGTTCATGACTATTTCGGTGTATAATTAGAACAGTGAAGCATTTTCCATCAATTGTGGAAATGTGTATTGGCCTTCCTACACTTTAGTGATAGTTTTTTTTGTCCTATCCCTTCTTACCATGTATCTGTGTACAAGTTCCTAAGCAGCTGCACCAAGGTGACTTCTCGACGGCAGTGAATTGGACAAAGTTGCTGAGAAACAGAGAGAGACCATCATTTATTTGAATTTCGAACACTAGGGCTACAGAGTGTTTGTTGAGTAGGGCATACAACATTACAGTGGAAGTCACCTGCAGCAATATCCAAGTCAAACAGCAAGATACACACAGTCAGTTAAAAGGGATGGCTGGGAGGGATGACGGAAATTTGAAGTTGTCTCCTGAAGTGTGGATTGAGCAGCCATTTCAAAAACCATGAACATCTCCAGCATCTCTATGAATTGTGAAATGCACCTTCAGTCTCCCACTGCATCAATGCCATTTGCTGGAAAGTATTCACCTATGCTCATCCATCATTACCTCCTCCTGTTCCGGGTGTAGGAGACTATGGATGCAGTCCTCAGCTATATGCTTACAGACAATACACTCATTAAACTTCTCTCTGTCCAACACCAACATCTCACCAACTGAAAAAATTTCTTGACAAAAATAAAGACAGTGCATCCCTCTCCAAACTTTTCTGCCAATTCACATGCTGGGGCAAAGGGTGACTGTAGGATAGTTTCGAGCACCCTCTGGTGGTGGTATTGTGGACTAGAGCAGTCAGTCTTCGAACTTCAAGATGAACATACATACATGCAACCAGGAAGATTGTGACTGGGAGGCAGCGAAAAGTGGGGTTGACAGAGTGTGGAGGCAGCCGTAGGACAATTCAGCAGCAGTGTAAAGCCATTAAGAACACAGTTCCTGCTAAAGTAAATAAATAAATAAATAAATAGATAAATAAATAGATAGATAAATGGATAAATAGAGACTGTACCTTAAGTTCTTCCTCTTCAGCAGCTCAGCACGGACTGACCCTTTTTTGCCGGCTGGGGTGGCCGAGCGGTTCTAGGCGCTACAGTCTGGAACCGCGCGACCGCCACGGTCGCAGGTTTGAATCCTGTCTTGCGCATGGATGTATGTGATGTCCTTAGGTTAGTTAGGTTTACGTGGTTCTGAGTTCTAGGGGACTCATGACCTCAAAAGTTAAGTCCCATAGTGCTCAGAGCCATTTGAACTGACCCTTTTTCCTACCAGTTCACAAAAGTGGGGGAGAGAAGATTGCCACATCTACACCTCACGGAAAGGTGCTGGGGGGACAGCTGCTGTCATGGTTAATTTGGTAACAATGCAGACTGGCGGCACTTCAACTTCATTCCACTACTTGCAGTTGTCTCTCTACCTTATATCTGAAGTGTGAATACCATAGGATACATGTATACCTGGAGGACCATCCCAAAACTGCATTCTCAGTTCTCTGAGGCTGTTTCAAATCTTACAGGATGCCATTTAGCTTGAAAAATTATCCGGCAATGTTTCAGCATTTGCTGGATGGAATTCTTAGGGATTTGAAGCCTTGCCAGTGCATGGTGTACCTGGATGACAAATCATTTTTGCAAAGGGTGTGGCAGAGCGCATACAAGGTTTGCAAAAGGTTTGTAAAAGATTATGAGCAGTGAAATCAACATTAAGCACAGAAAAATGTGGTATTACATTAGAAGTATTTATGTATTTGGGGAATGTTATTAGCAGTCAAGTGGTTAAGTTGGATCTCAGGTTGATATAAGCAGTACAGAATTTTTCAATTCCTAGTAATACCAAGGATTTACAGTCTTACCTGGGGTTAGGGTATTATTATAGAAAAGTCATAAAAGAGTTTGCAGGAAAAGTGAGACCACTCCCACAACTTAAAAAAGTGGGTAAAGTTCGAATGGACAAGGGAATCGCAAGACCTGTTTGAGGAGAAAAAGAGAAAGAGTTTATCTAGGCAATGGATGCTTCTAATCAGATGGGGGTATTTTCTAACTCAAGTAGTGAATAGAGAGGAGCATCTGGTAGCATATGCTTCTAGGCAGTTGTATGGAGAGAGAGACTTAAAGTGGTAATGCATCATTCAGCCCTTAACTGGTTGTTGGGGCCTAAGACCCTTCTAGTAGGCTAAGTAAATGGACATTGAAGTTACATGAACCTCAGTACAAACTTGTGCACATGCCCAGTAACAGACACATAAATGTGGATAGTTTAAGGTGTAAATAACAGTGAAAAAGACACTGGCTCATGACCTTGCACATTGGTAAGCAGCGCAACAGGCCAGCTTGAAATGTCAACATTATGAGTCACAGCCACAATTCACTGTGTGGGACACGTTACTGTGTTAGACAACAAGATTGGTGCCGCCAGTCATGATGCCTGGAAAGGTAAAAGAGGAAGTGCTGAAAGAAATTCATGACCATGTATTGGCAGGACATGGGGGTCGTAGAACAATTGATAGAAGAATGGTGGAGTGCTACTTTTGGTGGAAGTCTAGGAAAGAGAATGTGGACTGTGTTGTAAGAGGTTGTGCGAAGTGTGCTCAATGAGCAAATATGAGCCATAAGTTAATACCTTGGAAGTTACCAGAAGAAAAAGGGCCTTTCATAATGATTGGGTTGGATGTCTTCAGGCCATTCAACAAGACTCCATCCAAGAATCGATTTGAGTTAACCATTACTGATCCTTTTTCTAAATATGTGGAAATTATTGCAATCCCTAACCAACTGACATTAATTGTGACAAAAGCATTGGTCAGCAGCTGTGTGCTAAAAACTTCTGTGTTAGAAACTGTGATCACTTATCAAGGGACATTTTTTATGTCCAATTTGTTAAAGCAGCTGTGTAATTTGCTAAAGGTTACGAAGTTGAGGATGAGTCCATTGCCCCCTCAGGCTAACGGTAGGACAGAGAGGGTACATCGTACATTGGGAAAGATGTTGTGCCACTATGAGGGCATATACCATTATGATTGGGACATATATTCATCCTCCATTATTAGTAGATATAAATCAAAAGTTCATTCTGGGACAGTACTTTACAGGGGTGCATACTGTCACTGTTAGACAAAATAGGGCTGAGAAATGGCAAGAACAAAGAGTCTGTTAAGGATTTTGCTGAAAATGTTAAGCAAATATGGAAATGTGCACAGAGAGCAAACACCAGAGCTTTAGAACACCAAGAGCAGCTGGGGCATTTTGTGGGCAGGCTGCCACAGTATAGAATCTGTAAGTGGGCAATGCTATCGCACCCATACATTCTGAAGGGTAAGAATCAAGAAATTTGTAACTCATTGCCAAGGACCACACTAGGAAGTCGAAACGACATCACCAGTAAACGTCAAGCTTCAATTACCGACTCATGTGGAGCATCTGAAGCTGTTTCAAAGTGCTCCAGATGTGTCGGCACAGGATAGAAGTATGGGTAGTAGGAAGGAAAGGAAGTGTGGAAATCTTACACGACCTGTACAGTAGGTTCCATACGGGTTGAAGCCAAGGAAGTAAGATAGAATAGTATACATTTGGATAAGTGTGTACATGTTCATTGGAAATATAAGTGATTATTATACCAGCACAAAATGAGACTAGGGAGAAGTACTTTTGTCTTTTATGTTGGCTTGTGTGGAACTTAGGTATTTTTCTTTTGTATGTCTAGGTAACAGCAGAATTTTGCAATTTAGCAGTCTTTCAACTCTTCACCAGGATGGGAGAGGGGTTGCTGTGGGTACTACCATTGGGAACCAGAGTCTTTTTTGCAAGGCAAGAGGATATAATACTCACAAGTCATTGTTGGGTATTAACATTGACTCTGAGAGCTTGTGAAATGCATAATGAGATAAGACATAAGACATTTGGAAAATGTGTTTATGGAGTTACAGAGGGAGATGGAAGGAAAAGATGTACTAAAAGAAATGAGGAGAGAGTTTGGTAAATTGCATTAGTCGTACTAGCAATTGCGATTGCAGATGAAGCAGACAATGGAATTAGTGCCATGCATGGTACGGCGTCATAAGTGGGATTGGTTCGACACAGGAGAAGATTATTAAAAACGGTTTTTAAGACTGCAGATGTTGGGGACGTCTGGGAGCTGAATAGTACAATGGAAAGAGTGAATGTTACAGCAAAGAGAAATAAATGCACTGTGGAATGGCACACTACACAGTTAACCAGTTTGGAACAAGGTCTACTGAACAACACATGGGTATTGCAAAGGCTAATGTCGAAGGTAATGCACCAGGTAAAGGCAGCAGAAAATATGGTGAACTAGGACCTGGAAGTTTTACACACTTGGATGGATACTTTGGATAGGAGAATGGCAGTAGCAAGATTGTTTCAATCTTCGGTCAATAGTTTGTGAGACACTTGGGTAGTAGTAGAGGAATTGCAAGAAGCAGCCCTGCAGCCAGGCGACTAGCGCGAGTTTTGGTGTTCTCGTAAAGATAAGTCATTTTAGATTATAAAACATATAGATTAGTACTGAATACGTGGTAAATAAGTGTATTAGTGTGCCGTTTAAGTCTACCATTAAAGGTTTCATTTTTATTTACGTAATATAGCATAAAACACGAAAAGACCGTACAGTCGTATTTTCTGTTTACGTTCTGCTGAAGCAAATCTATAGAATTTCGTTTAGTTGTTCCTTGCTCTCTCCAGCAATTTAACTTAGCGTACCTCTTCATTATTTAACTAGCATTTCCGGAAAGTAGCGTAAAGTTTAAGTTGTTGTTTCAGAAACTTTGCACTTTTGTTTTTGTTTACACACAGTTGCGTAAACAGTTGCGTATAGGCCAAATTTGTGTAACCATATTTTCGTGTTTATCTGTAATTTAACTGACTTATTCTTAATAAACTATTACGTTTATCATGAGTGAAAAGTGCTTGACTTGCCGTAGAATTGTTAGGTCGGGGCTTTGGTGTGATGGGTGCTGTAGTTTTTTCCATGTGGGTGACTGTAGTGGCGTGGGAATAGGGGAAGTAAATGAGACTCATCAGTGGTTTTGTAGGATTTGTAGTAGAGATAGGAAGATACTAGAACAGGAGGGGAAAATTGCCGCCCTTCAGGCTGAGTTAGACAAGGCCAGGGGAGATCTTGACAGGTTAAGGAGGGAGAAGGGCAAAGAGAGGTGGGAAGTGGCAACAGGCAACAGGAGGAACAGGCCTAGAACTTTGTCTGACAGCTTTATGGTGAATGTGAAAATAGATTTGACCAGTTGCTTCAGTTAGAAGCTGGTGAGCCTCAAGCAGTTGCAGGTGTAGACAGGGCACAACAAACTTTCAGCAGCAAATTGAAAAGTAAGAATGTAGGGAAATCAGTAAAGAGAAAGAAAGTGTTGTTGTTAGGTAGTTCCCATGGAAGAGGTGTTGGCCAACTTTTGCAGGATGAACTAGGATCAGAATACCAGGTCACCAATTTTTTTAAACCTAGTGCTGGTCTGGAGCAGGTGACAGAGGATTTAGGATCACTTTGCAAAGATTTCACTAAGGAAGACACCGTGGTTATAGTGGGTGGGGCAGGTAACAGTATTGACAGAGATCCTGGGTACAGTATAGAGTGTGACCTGGCGAAGATTGCATCAGCATCGAAGCATACTAGTGTTGAGTTTGTATCTGTTCTTGGGCGCCATGACCGACCTCATTTGAACTCTTCTGTCAAGAGAGTTAATTTGGAGCTGGAACGGCTGCTCATGTCGGGTGCGGGGTCACACATTGGTGTGGTTCCTGTTGATTCTCTCAGTAGGTGGGATTATACTAGGCATGGCCTTCACCTCAACAGGAAGGGGAAGGGTAAATTGTCTGGGGAAATAGCAGGAAAGTTAAAGGGGGGAGGCACTGTCATGAGTGGTAAAATACCAGTGGTTATAGGATTCAGAAAAGACCCTTTTTTAGGGTAGGGAGGACAGAAAGAAAGCAAATTTTAAGAGAGGTTAGAACTGAGACAAATCTTCAGTTTGAGAAAGAAATCAAAAAACATAATTCCAGCTTATTACATCAGCATAAACAGCCATTGGTTAAGAATTTTCAACTGTCAGCAGATATTTTAACTCCACCCAATTTTAAGTCAGTCAATGAGAAATGTCAGCTATCTTTATTGCATCAAAATATTCGAGGACTGAGAAATAAAATTAATGAATTAACTATCTGCATAGATGAATTAGAGTCTTCAAACCCAGCTGACATAATCTGCCTCTCTGAACATCATGTGACCACTGGTATAGAACTTTTAAGTGTTACAGGGTTTAGGTTAGCATCTCACTTTTATAGATCAGAAATGGAGAAAGGAGGAGTTGCCACATTCATCAGGAACTGTCATAAATTTAAGAACATTGACATTCATAAATTTTGCCTAGAACAGCATATGGAAGCATGTGCAACAGAATTAGAATTTCACAAAAAATCCTTCATAATATTAAGTGTATATCGAGCACCTGCAGGTAACTTTAATCTGTTTGTCAACCACCTTGAAGCTGTACTGGCCCATTTAACAACCAAAAACAAAGAAATAGTGGTTGCTGGTGATTTCAATGTAGATTTCTTTAAAGACTCTCCCAATAAGAACTTGTTTGAGTTAGTAACACTATCATTCAACTTAATTCCCACAGTAAAGTTCCCCACTAGGATAGCCACTTGCTCACAAACAGCCATTGATAATATCTTTATAGAAAAGTCCAATGAAAAAAATTATATTACAAAACCAATAGTCAATGGCCTCTCAGACCATGACATGCAGTTCCTTCTGTTAAATGTTAATACTGAACAGGATATAAAATCTGTTAAATCTGAGCTCAAAAGGGTAATCAGTAAGCCAAAAATTGATTATTTTAGGACACTCCTCAGAGACATTCACTGGACTGATGTTTACAGCGTTCATGGCATGAATGAAAAATATAACATTTTTGCTAATAAAGTGCTTACCTTATTCGAACACTGCTTTCCCCCAAAACTTACCAAGGTTAGCGCAAAGTCTACAAAGAAGCCATGGATTACTCGAGGAATAGGGGTATCTTGTAAAACAAAAAGAAAACTGTATCTGTCACTCCGAAACATTTCCAATGTTGATGCTATAGCACATTACAAGAAATACTGCAAAATATTAAAGACTGTAATACGGATGTCAAAGCAAATATATTACAAGGAAAAGATAGTCATATCAGATAACAAAATAAAGACAATATGGGATATAGTGAAGGAGGAGACCGGTAGAACCAGGCATGAAGAGGAACAAATCGCATTAAGTGTAAATGATACATTGGTGACAGATGTGTATAGTGTTGCAGAACTTTTTAACAAACATTTTATAACTGTTACTGAAAAGATGGGGTTGTCAGGTTCGGTAGATGCTGCTATGGATTACCTTAGACCAGACATTTCAAGTAACTTCCTTAATATGAATTTGACCCTCACTACCCCAACAGAAATAATGTCCATCATAAAATCTTTAAAATCAAAAACATCTAGTGGGTATGATGAAATATCAACAAAGTTAATTAAAGAATGTGATTCTGAGCTAAGTAGCATATTAAGCTATCTATGTAACCAGTCGTTTATTAGTGGAATATTTCCTGAACGGCTGAAATATGCTGAAGTTAAGCCACTGTTTAAGAAGGGAGATAAAGAAATAGCATCAAATTTCCGTCCAATTTCACTGTTGCCAGCATTCTCAAAAATTTTCGAAAAAGTAATGTACAGTCGTCTTTATAACCATCTTATCTCAAATAACATACTGTCAAAGTCACAGTTTGGATTTCTAAAAGGTTCTGATATCGAGAAGGCTATCTACACTTACAGTGAAAATGTGCTTCATTCATTAGACAAAAAATTGCAGGCAACTGGTATATTTTGTGATCTGTCAAAGGCATTTGACTGTGTAAATCACAATATCCTTTTAAGTAAACTAGAATATTATAGTATAACAGGAAATGCTGCAAAATGGTTCAAATCTTATATCTCTGGCAGGAAACAAAGGGTGTTATTAGGAAAGAGACATGTATCAAGCTATCAGGTCTCATCCAACTGGGAACTAATTACATGTGGGGTCCCACAAGGTTCCATTTTGGGGCCCTTACTTTTTCTTGTGTATATCAATGACCTTTCATCAGTAACATTACCAGATGCCAAGTTTGTTTTGTTTGCCGATGATACAAACATTGCAATAAATAGCAAGTCAAATGTAGTCTTAGAAAGATCAGCCAATAAAATATTTGTGGACATTAATCACTGGTTCCTAGCCAATTCTTTGTCACTAAACTTTGAAAAAACACACTACATGCAGTTCAGAACTTGTAAGGGGTGTCCCAAGAGTATATGTCTAACATACGATGACAAGAAGATAGAAGAAGTGGACAGTGTTAAATTCTTGGGATTACAGCTTGATAATAAATTCAACTGGGAGGAGCACACCACAGAACTGCTGAAGCGTCTTAACAAATCTCTGTTTGCAATGCGAATTTTGTCAGACATAGGGGATATAAAAATGAAAAAGCTGGCATACTATGCTTACTTTCATTCCATAATGTCATATGGGATTATTTTTTGGGGTAATTCATCAAGCCAAGCTAAAGTTTTCTGGGCACAAAAACGTGCAGTGAGAGTTATATGTGGTGTGAACTCAAGAACATCCTGCAGAAGCCTGTTTATGGAACTAGGGATACTAACTACCGCTTCCCAATATATTTATTCCTTAATGAAATTTGTCATTAAAAATATATCACTTTTTCAAACCAACAGCTCAATTCATGGAATCAATACTAGAAATAAGAATAATCTTCACAAGGATTTAAAGTCACTTAGTCTTGTACAAAAAGGTGTGCATTATTCAGGAACACACATTTTCAATAACTTGCCAGCAGCCATAAAAAGCTTACCAACCAATGAAATTCAGTTTAAGAGAAGCCTAAAGGATTTATTGGTGGCCAACTCCTTCTACTCCATTGATGAATTTCTTAGTAAAACCAACTGATTTGTATATAAGTACAACATAACTTCTGCACAATTTCAGTGCAGTAATGTGTTCATTGAAAATTTGTGTGTGTGTGTTAGTATAATCTAACTTCTGCACCATTTCAGTGCAGTAATGTGTTCGTTGTAAATAAGTATTACAGTAGTTGTATTACCTTATAAATAAAAAACTTTTTTATTTTAAATTCAGTGCATTAGTATTTGTAAAATGACTCTTAGTGTTCATTAAAAAATGACGATCATTCCACTTGTGACCTGTGGAATGGTACATTAGCTTATTTGTTTTAGTTGTAAATATTTGTCATGTATTGTTGTTTTTCTGACATGTTCCACATCCTGGAGTACCTCCTCACTACGGATCAATTGGAATGAAAGTAAATCTAATCTAATCTAATCTAATCAGTGTGCAGGCAGCTGAACCCCGATCTGTTGCTGCTAGGCCAGGTTGGCAGGCCTACAGACACTGCAGAAGGAATTACTGCCAGAATTAGAACTGGTAGTTGAACCATACAAGGCAAATTACCATTGTATTACCACATGGCAGTGGTCACGATTGGAACAGATAGTATTACTGGTATTTAAAAGAAAAAATAATGCAATATTATATTATCACTTTTGCTGGTGACAAGCTTCTGAAATTGTAAAATGGTGCATAGAAAATTTTTACTTATGGATAATGAAATTATACATTCTGCCAACCAGCATCAGATTCCCATCCGACCGACTAAAACTTTGGCCGATGGCATTGTTTAGAGGCCAGTGACCAATCTGAAAATTACGCATTTTGCGTGACTACATTGCCCGGATACTGATAGAAAAGACCGCTAAAACAGATCTCAGGGACGCCGAAATAAATGTTTGATAAAGTGACAGCCGATTGAATACTAGTAGTGTTTGGCTGTGGCCACCAATTCGTCGGCAACTCTCCTTTACTGCAGACTGAAAAAGTTCTAAAATGCAGCAAAATAATTTGATATGTGGAATTAATGACAAAGGAAAGTAGATTCTTAATTAAAACATGGCTGTTGTAATTAAATTAGGGTAATTATTTGGGCAAAAGTTACAGATACGCGAGCGAAACTTACATTTTGCGAAACAGCCATTTTCATTATTGTTTTCCCTGTGTATTGTTCTTGCGATCCAGGTCTGTCTTTAGGGAACTTTATTTGTCACTAGTTTATAGTTGGCATCACTGGCGTATTTTCAAACTGAGTGAGTCGCGTTCTTGACTGCTGACTTGACAAACAGTACTCGTTTATGCTTTATAGTGTTCACCACAGGCATTTCAAGAATGTCTCTCCAGAGTCACTGCTTAGAATTGTTAAACAAAAAAAAAAGTCAGCCAGTACAGAACTGCAAAGTTTGTGTGTGGCGACAATTAGGCATGCTTTCACGTATGTTTTTTTTAATTATTGATGAAGTCAAATTTTTACTTGTCCATTACCTCACCAATGCAATAATATCTTTTATAAGTTCACAAAGTTACTTTTGTGTGCGGATACATGCATCAACGTGTGTGTACGCATCGAAGCCAAGTCATGTGCACCGGACTTCTCACTGTGTTGGCTGGCGTGCAGTCCACAACGTTTAGTTTGACATATGAACTGTTCGCTTTATGTAACACTTATTTACTTCATACATTTTGGATTCCCGACGTCACTTGCTTGAGTGTCCTATTGCGACCCTTGTCCACCAGTTCACGTTGCAACCTTCATTTATAAAAGCACTCACAAATAAAGGAGTCCCATTTTCGTATCCACACCAGTCTGTTCGTTCCCTCCATCGCTTCTTGTACAAATTAACTGACATAGTTTTTACATTTGTCTTTCTTACAAGTGGCGTACTTTACATGAATAATGTGTCGCTCGTGTGGTTTTTTATGTTATCCGTGTTTGTTACAATGCATTGCTCGTGGTCTGATGTTCACAAAAGTCTTTACTTCCCCCGTTTTATATTTCATAGATTGAGAACCATTACCTAGGTTACCGTCTTGTTACCATGTACCTATAAAATAATCCCATTCTAGATACGGATCAGCAATGAGCAAACCACAAACAAAGTCCAAACAACACAGACCGCGATCACGAAATTAATACATGCTTCCGAAATCGCTTGTGGCAAAAATCTAAACTCCTGCTCCGCATATACTCATGTAACTCATGGTTTCACATCATTTAACATATAATGAATCATGCTGATGAAATTGTGCTAGTATGCAGCTGCATAGCAATTACCTAATTCAAAATATAATTAATATCATGTCACATGAAATAGATAAGTAAGAAATTAGCATAAACATAAATATTCACATACAAAATAAAATATCAGTCCAATAGCAACAATGCCTACTGCAATTACAAACTACACAAAATGCAGAAAATCCAAAGTTGACCACGAATTAAATGAGCTACGCGTTGCAGACTACGAATGCAGAGGCAACTGTTAACATATTGATAACCATAACTCTTTTCCGTGTTGCTGCTTGGAGTCTACTTTAGTCCATTACATCAGCTAATTTCATTTATGTTTCATGTACCCGTTTCTTGACTCCAACAATACAGTCGGTTCATGAAAAACAAAACGAACAAGCACCATACAATTTTTTTTTAGAGCACAACGTTGGGCGCCAGTATAATGTTACTGGTATTTCTAAAAGGTAATGTAATATTACATTTATCACTTTTGCTGGTAGCAAGATTCTAAAATATGAAAATGGTGCATAGAAAATTTTTTCTTGTCATCATTCACGCGATCAGACCCAGTTAACCGCACACCACCACAGTTAGAGCTCTCCATCTGTCTCTGTCTTCTGCTGTCTGTCTCCCAGCTGCAACAAGTCTTTTCTCACTCGATCAATCCACCTCTTTCTAGGTCTTCCCACTGGTCTGCTGCCTGATAGGATCCAGCCCATTGCAATTTTGGGCCACCTTGTTGCCTCCATTCCAACTAGATGTCCAGCAATGCAGTCTTTTGCTTCTCATCACTGCCAAGATGTTATGTTCCTTGTACAGCTCCTTTAATTCTGTGTTATGGCGTCTTCTCCACTCTCCAGTAGTCTGATCTCGGACTAGTCCAAATATTTTCCTGAGGACCTTCTTTTCAAATGTAAGCAGTCGGTTAAGCTCTTGTTTTCGACTGCTCCAGGTTTGAGAACATAAAGTACTACTGACATTATTAATGCCTTATCCAACCGCAGCTTTAGTTGTTCAGAGACACTTCCACATTTTAATATAGGGTCTAGAGCGTGAGAGCATCTGTTTCCCAACTGCAGTCATGCTTTTATCTCTGATTCAGTTGATGTTACTTCTGTAAAATCTTGCACATGCTTATACCTGGTGTTATTCACAATTAAATCTTGCGAGTTTTCGATCTTTCTTCCTATGGTCATATACTCAGTCTTTTCAGAGCTAATTTGTAGACCGATCCTAGCTGCCAATAACTCCAAGGTCTGGATACTTCTTTTCTGATCTTGTGTGCATGTTAATAGTGCAATGTCGTCTGCATAGGCCACATGTGTAATGTATTCATTGCCAATTTGAATGCCCTGGAAGTTTTCTTTGTTGAAATCCCGCGTTACCTTCTTAAGTGCCAGGTTGAAGAGGGCACGTGGTAGCCCATCTCCTTTTTTATTTACTACCTTAACCTTAATTTTTGTGTCATTTAGGCACACATCTACCAGTTTGACCAATTTCTTTGGCACACCAAACTGTGTCATAGTTCTAATCAGGCTAGGTCTATGTATACTATCGTAAGCCTTCTTGAAGTCTACAAACAGGAGATGTATCTCTCATCCGTATTCATGTATTTTTTCACATACCTGTTTTAGGACAAAAATCTGGCCTGTGGTTGATTGTCCTGCTTGAAAATCTTCTTCATATTCTTCAATTATGTCTGTTGCTAGAGGTTTTATTCGTTCTAATAGGCAGTTGGAAAAGATCTTATAACAGATGTTGAGTAGCGCTATGCCCCTATAGTTGTTACATACTGATTTGGCTTTCTTTTTATATATGGGGCATATCACAGCTACCTTCAAAATGGTTCAAATGGCTTGAGCACCATGGGACTTACATCTGAGGTCATCAGTCCCCTGGATCTTAGAACTACTTAAACCTAACTAACCTAAGGACATCACACACATCTATGCTCGAGTCAGGATTCGAACCTGAGACCACAGCAGTCGTGTGGTTCCAGACTGAAGCGCCTAGAACCGCTCGGCCTCAACGGCCGGCACACAGCTACCTTCCATTTCTCTGGTATCTCATGTTTTACCCAAATTTGCTCACTTAGCTTGTGGATTTTGAAACAGAGATTTTTTCTCCAGCCTTGAGAAGTTCAGAGGGAATTCTGCCCTCTCCTGGACTTTCGCCATTCTTAAGATTTTTTTTATCTGGTTTGTTATCTCTTCAATGGTGAGTGGAAGATATTCTGGGTCTACTGTTAACGGGTCATCAAGCTCAAGCAGTACGATTGGTTCATTGGAGTTAAGTAATTATTTGAAGTATTCCACCAATCTTCTCCCAATTTTTTGATCTTCTGTTAACATTCTTCCATTGGCATCTTTTATGAATTTGTGTTGATGTTATGTTCCTCCTTTAGACTTTTCACTTTTCTATAAAGTTCTTTAAAGCTATTTCCATGAAAGTCTTCTTGAGTTTCCTCTATTATTATTTTTACATATTTTCTGTTTGCTTTCCTCAATGTGGCTTTTGTCTGCCATCGTATTTCTTCGAACTTTGATTTTTCATCTTCCTGCATATTACGTTGAATCAACAGGAGTTTGGACCGTCATCTCTACCTGATAGCCTCCTCACACTCCTCATCGAACCACACTTTTTTTCCTTTAGTTTGCTTTGGGATTACTTATTCGGCTGTTTCTTTAATGGTCTCTGCAATCGCCTTCCAGTTCTGATCTACCACAGTATCTCCTTCCTCTTCATTCAAAGCGTCAAAACGGTTTGTCAGCGCTGTCTTGAAAGTACTCCTCATATTATCTTAATCAGACTCTCCTGACCATTTCGAGTGACACTCTGCAGTCTTTTGTGCTTAGTGGCTCTCCATATTGTTTTCACCCTTCGCATGACAAGGAAGTGGTCTGATCCACATTCTGCACCTCTTGCTGTTTTGACATTTTGTTTCCACATCTTTATACTCGCCTCTACAATTAGGTGGTCAGTTTGGTTCACTGTCTTCCCATCTGGAGACACCCAGGTTCCTTTATATATTCTCTTCCTGTGGAAATCAGTACTACATATAAACAAGCCTTTTGCAGTCGCAAAGCTAACCAGTCTACTGCCATTATCACTGTTCACATCATGTAAACGCTTTCTGAAAGACGCCACGAAGGCTGCTTCTTTCCCTATTTTCGCATTACAATCTCCAAGGATAATTTTGTAGCGGTCATTTGGGGCATTGTCTAAAACCATTTCTCATAGAAAATATCTTTTTTGATGTCATTGCTTGCTTTGGTTGCAGTATGACAATTTATAAAGGTAAGTTTGTGTTTTCCTGTGTCTATGGTTAGGAGTGAGATCCTGGGGTTGATTGATTTAAAATCTATGAGAGTGGTACGAAGTGTTTTCTTCACTACAAAACCAGTTACTAGTGAGTGGTTTGCTTCTGAGGCTGCACGGAATATGGCATAGTTTTCCATTCCTGTAGCTCCGGTTTCTGTCCACATTGTCTCTTGCAGAGCCAATACATCTATTTGATACTTATCTGCTTCCTTTACTACGCATTTGGTGCCCCAGGTTGGTATAGGCTTCTGACATTCCAGGTCCCTTGTTGTATTTCCTTCCATAGTCCTTGTTCTTCCTTAGGTTGTTTTTCAGAAATCAGTCCTGTCAGAGGCTCTTCTGATATGCTTGTACCAATGATCATTTTTTCCAGGATGGGTTGGTAGCCCATCGCTAACCCCCAATCTGGAGGACCAGGATTTTTCATTTGGGGTTTTCTCCACGCCACAGAGGTCTTTCTGCCCTTTTGTACATATACCATGGAATGACAGGAAAAGGAAATGGTGCGGACAGGTTTGGTATAGGAAATGGGAGTGAATAGGTCGTTGTGGGACATACTTTGTCTAGCTCCTCCCCTTTACTTGTGGATAATGAAATTATACATTCCGCCATCCAGCATCAGATTCCCATCAGACCCACGAGAATGTTGACCTACGGCATTGTTTAGATGCCAGTGACCAATCTAAAAATTACGCAGTTTGCCTAATTACATTGCCCAGATACTGATAGAAAAGACCGGTAAAAGAGATGTAAGGGACGCTGAAATAAAAGTTTGATCTAGTGGTACACTAGTAGCGTTCGGCTGTGACCACCAAACAATTCGTCGGCAACTCTCCTTCGCTACAGACTGAAAATGTTCTAAAATGCAGCATAATAATTTGATATGTGGAATTAATGAAAAAGGAAAGTAGATTCTTAATTAAAACATGGCTTTTGTAATCAAATTAGCGTAATTATTTGGCCAAAAGTTACAGATACGAGAGTGATACTTACATATTGTGAAACAGCCACCGAAAACAAACGAGAGAGAGAGAGAGAGAGAGAGAGCTCGCAGCTCCTGCTTTTATATAACTCAAAAACAAATTACGGCGACTGCCTTCAACTTGCTTTGCAGCTGCGGTTCATAAACATTCTTTATTGGAAGAGCAAAAAAATACATTTCTTAAATTAAATCATGACCTTTTCTGCTTACTTCACAGATTTACACAAAGAATATTCATTCTTAGTGTATTTTAGCCTTAATTAAAAGATAGGGGCATATCCTATTAATTATTCAAAAAAACATTTCAAGAACTAGTGCAGTTGTATATGATAGTATGGTTTTCGATTAGCAATGTGCAACACAGATTCAAATGTTACACCAAACATGCACATCCTCTAAAGTGGGGAACTTCGGAGAAATTCGTCCAAGTAAAAATACAGGAGAGACTACTGATCACAGAAAATGGTGGTAGTCACAAGATGATGTCACAACTGAACTCAAACATTGTCGAAGGAGATGTTACTATCAACTGAGTGTTTCATATGTGTACCAGCACATGCGAGGTGTAGTTGTACTTAGGAAATACAAAAGGTCAGGATTGGTCATGCGATGTCCTGGAGCTGGGATCCTATTTTCAGCAAGCAGTTTCACATGGATGTTTTCTATACACAGTACTGCAGTTGTACTAACAAACGGTCACGAACAAAGTAAGCTCAGAACAGTTGAACATTTGGATCAGCATGAGAGTGCAACAGTTATTAATGGAACGGACTGTGACATAATAGGAAGATGTTTCACTTATCAGCTTCTGTTATGGAGGAAACCAAGTTGAAAATTATACAGCCATAGATATAGCGGCTAGAGAAGCCATTAGCGATTCTTCCAGTGGAAAATCTGACCTAACTGAAAGAAGCATTGAATTCTAACCGAATTGTGTCCATGTACAATTCATAGGCATGGCCTATTTCAGTGGAGTAAATGGTCTTGCACGTTCAGCAGTAGTGAAGGAGCAGGAGCACACGAGCAGGACCTTATGTGTCACAACTGCAGGCACAGCATTAGTGCTGACTCCGTTTTGTGCACACTTCGTCTACCTTAGGCAGAGGGACACTTCGCACTATGATGGTGCAGTGAGTGCGAAAACTAGGCATGGTACTAAGAGAGAGTTATTGTAGCTGTAATTAATTGTGATTCCAAAAACAAGAAGCTTTGGGTAGTGTTGAAACACGCGTTGTTGCTTACAGTACGAGGTGCCATATTGGTGCAGTAAGGGAATATTCATGCAAATAGTTGGTTAATGTTTAAGGGGTAACTCAGGTAAGACACAAATTTTATGTAGTAGTGTACGGACCAATGGAGCCAGTGGGCTGAGAATTGTAAGTTTCGTTGTTTGAGCAAAAACTGTAAGTAACCTATGTCCTAACTTTGTGACGAAGTCTTCAGTTGCAAATTGGTCATGGGTTGAGACCCAGGGTCAAGGTTTTCCCGAAGAGGGGAGGTATGTAATACCTACACTAAATTTTGGTGGTTACTAAACTGAAGCAACACCACATGGTAGCCACATGTGAGATAAGAAGGGGGGTAGAGAAGTGACTGATATGTAATTTTACAGGTGAGCTTATTTGTTCACTACGAGGCATCCAGGTAAAGACTTACAGTCATGGTGACATTGCAGAAAGGCTTTGCAATGATGGACCAGCCTGGGGTATATTTCCACATGGTTGGGACATCAAGATGATTTATTTTGCTTGGAAGCAGTGTAACAAGTGTATTGTTAATCGGTATAAACACCCTCTGATTCCAGTACAGTCATGCGCACTCTGGCAGCACCTTTCATGACATCGGGTCCAGGTAGGCTTTCAGCACACACTGGACTGAGCAGCCAGTTCCACCAGACCAACTCATGAGTCTAACTTCACCACCAAGGACTTCGGCAACAACAGGGATTTATCCCTCATGAGCCACAGCAGCACTGAACTTCTGCCTTGGAGTTCAGCATTTCACAATCACGGTGATACTGCCGCTACCTCTCCACACCAGGGTGAGCTCCTAACCCAATAGCTGTGGCTGCGTACAGGAATTCTGGGTCATACACATCGTTGGCACTGATCAATGGTGGACACATATTGCTAACTCAGGCATACACTGCTGATTGAGGTAAACAGTGTTAGGAAAGCAGGACATGGGTATCAGTTGTCCATCACAACATCATGGTTTTCTAAAGTCTTCGGCATTGTCTGTGAACCACATGCCTGCAGAGAATGTATCGAAAGGTGCCACATCATTCCGATATTGCAATCCAAGACGAATAAACTATGTAGAGTTTTCCTAGCCATCCTCAGCCCAGTACTTCCGCACTATAGTGGCCACATTCACCTCTGGGTCACTACAGAAGGAACAGTTGCTAACATCCAAAATTATACATTTGGGCCTATAAAAAATTTTCGTAATAAGCTACATTTGGAGCACTGCAATTTGTGGTTGCGAAACAAGGACAGGGGAGAAGACAGAAATGACTCGATTAGAAGCCTTTGATGTGTGCCATTATGGGAGACTGTTAAAGATCAGAAGTTCTGACAGAATAATTTTCGATAAATAAATCCATAAATAAATAAAGTAAGGAACGAAGTAGTCCTGCAATGAGTCAATGAGAAGAAAGTGCCCGAAAGAACATTATAATTTGGAGAAATGGAATGGTTGCATACATATGAGGGGTACTCAAATGAAACCAAACTAGTTTTTTGGTGGGCAGATCTTTTGTAGTACTGTGTTATGCTACTGGGAACACAGAGAGCAGAAATTCCAGAATAAGTGAGAAGAGTGCTTTCACTGAAGTACGTCAGGACTAGTTTTGGCAGATTTTATACTGACAACCGTTTTGCGTGTTTGACGTCTCTGCAATGGGTGATTTTCGTGAACAGTGTGCGGCGGTGTAATTTCGCTTTTTACTCAGAAAAACTGGAGCAGAAACTCGTGGAATGTTAAAAACGGCGTACAAGGGCAATGTGGGAAAACACAAAGTGTTTGAGTGGTTTTTCTGTTTCAAAAATAGTGAAATGTCAGTTTACAGATCTCGTTCTGGTCATCCTTCCATAACCTGAACATATGAAAATGTTGAAAACATTCATGTACTCATCAACGAAGATCGATGGCAGACCACTTAAGAAGTGCTGCTGGGAGTGACTTGGAGCTCAGTACATCGAATTGTGACAGAAGACTTGATAATGAAAAGGGTGGCTGCCAAATTCATGCCACAACTGCTAACTGCAGAACGGAAACAGGGTCATATGGAAGCATTTTGTGCTTTGAAAAAAGCGTCCCAAAAGACACAAACTTTTTTTTAAAAAATATCACAGGGGAAGAAACTTGGTGCTATCCTTACGATTCTGAATCAAAGGAACTATCAAACCAGTGGAAGTCTTCAAGTTTGCCTCATCCCAAGAAAGCTCATCAAGTGAAATTAAACATAAAAACAATCCTGATTTGTTTTTTGGATGTGAAAATGGTCCATTAAGAGTTTATTCCACAGAGTCGATGGTTAACTGGGCTTTCTATTTGGAAGTTTTGAAAAGGTTGCGTGACAGCGTGCGGCAGAAAAGGCCTGATTTGTTGCAGTAGGGTTACTTGTTTTTCTATCATGATAATGGCCTGCTCACACAGCCCTGTCTGTACGACAATACTTGACCAAAAAATTGTGTGACCCCTGTTTCTCAACCCTCCCCTCCCCCCCCCCCCCATACACATCTGACTTTGCCACAACTTTTTTTTTATTTCCTAGAATGGAAAGAGTCATGAAGGTAAATCATCTTGCTGATGTTTCTGAGGTGAAGAAGAAAACGATGCAGGAGCTGTCAAGCATCACAAAAGATGAATTTAAAGGATGTTTTCAAAAACGGAATAAAAGTTTAGACAAGTGTATTAGAGCAAGTGGAGTGTACTTTGAAGGGGTTTGAAGGTTTGGGCTTAAAATGTGAATAAATAAGTTCATAGGAAAAAAGGTTAAGTTTCTTTTGGGTACTCCCTTGTATTACAACATAAATTGTTCTTGAAAATTATGTGGCAGTTGAAGGCATGATGGAAAGAAAGAATCACACCAGGAGGCTATGATAGATATAATAGTACTGCAGAACACTGATGTCACAGGGTATAACAGTTGTGCAGAAATGGAAGTGGACATCTTGCAAGTGATAGCTCTGGGGAACTGTTTCAAACGAACCTTATGATTGATGACCGGAACAAGAAGTCATATGACTCTCCACCTAGTGCATTGTCATTCTGGTTAACTCATAGACTACTGCATGTATAGAGATGGATGTTTCACAGCCAGACCAAGTCATGGTTTCATATGTGAGGCTCTGTTGTGGTCACCAGTCGAGACATGACGACAGATATAAGGTTCTGCTGTGACTATCATTGACATTATGTGGCAGTCAACATGTTACGGCACATTGAGCTCAATTCCAAACCGGAAAGACTATTACACAATGCAAAGCTGTGACAAGTGAGGTCACAGTCATCATGTTAAGTTGGGGCATGCAGCCAAATTGTTCTGCCACCTAGAAAAAATACAATTACTATTTATATCTGCTATGGGACGCTATCTATCTTTAGTTTGTAGTTCACTGTTAATATTGCCATATGTCTGCTAGTCATTCCCTGTGAGAACAACGTCACACTTATTCTACTCTGTTTATATTTTTAATATTCATATCACTACTAAACTCCATATGAAAAGGCCTAGGAAGGCCAATAGAACAAACTGCTGTATCATTCTCAGATGACAGACATCACTGGATGCGGATATGGAAGAGCATGTGGTCAGCACACCGCTCTCCCAGCTGATGTCAGCTTTCATGACTGGAACTTCCAGGCAGTAACTCATCTTACGAAAAACACATGACTCTCTGTACCTAACGAAGGAAATTCTGTATAAATATTTAGGCTACAAAACTGTTAACACATTGGTTTCTTCCTCGCCTCGAATATTAAACTAGCCATAGAAATGAAATAGCTTTAACAATTCTAAGAATTATTTCTCAGGTTAAGTTGTGCGAACAATTTACACCAATCAAAATTTCTCTCAACTGTGTCAGACGAAGTTTATGCTTGACAAATGTGTCAAGCAGCACCATACAGAATCAAATATTTGACAAATCTAATATAACTTGACAGTTGTTTGACTCTGTGTATGCAGGCTTTCAGGTTTGGCAGGAGAGATGACCTTTGCGAATGCCTGAGAACTGGTTGCTGATTGGCTAACATTCATGATGTCATAAGAAAGGCAAAAAATCTGTAACAGTGCTGCCTGGTGACTTCCCCAGTAACGAACTATATTAATATTTGTGTCAAGATAGGACATGGATGCTACTGATGCTCAAAAGTTTCATAGGCAACAATTCAAGTTGTACTTGCCAGTACTCCTAGGTTCCTGCCTCACCACACTCTCGGAAATCGCGACATATTTGAAAAAAAAAACAAAAACAAAAAAAAACCGCCCAAATATTTGTAATAAACCAGAATTCAAATGCCACCGCTGCTTGTTGTACACACAGATTTTTACATTTCTTGTATTAATCACACTGAACTTAGAAAATCGAAAAATTTCATTCCTGAGTGCTGTTATAAGTAAATAACATCGAATATTGCAGAATATACTCACGTTACATTAAAGGCCAATTCATACAGCCCATCGCAACACGTTACTCGAGTATCTCATCATATGGAGCAGCTAAGTTATTATGTGAACTTTCATTAACTGTGACTGAAATTCTCCAGTTTTCATTCGACTTCGTACTTGTGAATGTTTGGGCTTAAACTATTAAGTTACTGCGATGGTATGATTGAGAATTTACCACTGTACAATTATATAGAGAACTTCAAAAAGTGGTTATTTTATTTTCACTCAACATCAGTGATAATTAAAATGCTTCCCTCCTTTCACACATTTAAGGATGGTATTTTACCCCAGAACCAGAAGTCATATGGTTTGTGATCCAGCAAAGGAGGTGGCCATGCAACTGGACCCACTCGTCCGATCCATCGACCATTGAAGACACAATTGAGATGGGTTGGGACGTTAACGGTGAAGTGGGCTAGGGCACTATCATGTAGCAGCCACATAATCATTTCAATCATCAATGGCGTTTCTGCCAGCAGGGGAGACAAAGGCCCACAAGAAACGCTGATATTTCCTGCCTCTTAGACGACATGGAAGGAAGAAAGGTCCCAAAATACAGTCACCAATTAATGAACATTGAATGCTGTGGTTGTTGTCAGCAGGGATGGGTGTCCTGATACAACCTTGCTGCCCACCACCATTTGCCTTTTTGAAAATAAACACCATGTTGAGAAGTTCTCGATTCAAATATGGAATACTGTATCACATCCACTGAAAGGTGAGTCATCAAGAGAAATCAGTTGGACACAACATTACCATTTACTATGGCGGGAGAGGGCACCAGGGCATGATGTATAAAGAACGGTACCACTCTCTAGGAGGAAACCATGCATACTGTAACTGTGGCTGCATGGTACAGTGCGTATTAGACCATAGTCTCTGTAACAAAGTGATGATGGATGAATGGTCTCTCTAGCATAGAAACCATGCATTTCCAGACATAACTGCATTAGAACTTTTTTGTTCCATATCCTCTCATCGATCAATCCCAAGGGTTCGTATATAGTGGAAAAAATCGCCCTGTAGAATTGAGCTGTAGGCAATACCTCAAGTGCATAGAGGAATACAAAAAAATTAAATATGAAAAGAAATCGCATTACACGCCTAATGAAAAACAGTCTAATTAAAATGACCAAAGTTACTGAATATATTTTCATTTTCTGCCCCAGGAGGGTAGAAAGTTGTTTATTTTGTTTAATGAAGCACTCTTAGTTTACTTTCTCGTGTTAGGAAGAAGACAGCAGTTAAGAAGACTGAACACTTATTTGCTATCGTAACTGTCAAATTATATTCAGTACTGATTTTTTTAAAAAGTTTAAGCACTTTTATGGTTGATCTCACAGAAAACAGACAGTCATTGGTATTAATAAATTACTGAAAATACCCAACTAACTATTTCTATTTAAAATATAGAGTTCTGCTTTCAGGGCAAAATGTCCAGCTTCGTATGGCACTGCGTCGAGTTTTTCTGTTTTTGGGCCTGGCAAACACTTTTCTAGGTAAAGACGCCTTTAAGTAGTTTTCCTATATTAGTATTACTGTCAAAGACACCGGTGGGTTAATTTTCATCGATTCCATACCGCCAAAGAGTCTTTCGAAAGAGTACAGTAAAAACGAGAAAGTAACTTGTATGTAAAATAATTTGATTTATTTTTAAGAATTCAGTCGCATCTATAACCGCCGCACTGCACCACGCAGCGTAAAATCAAGAAAAGAGACTCGGAGCAGCTCGGTGCGGCCGTTGTGGACGTCAAATCGCACTGCTCTGTTCAACAACGAATAAACTCTGCGCAGTGTCGATACACCTCAAGAAGTCGTTCTGTCGTGGGCGTCTCTGTTCAGATGACGTGTCTCGCACTATTTCTGACCCGAGTTTGGTCGCAGCGTGACCGAGCGGACTCGGTATGGACGTGGATTTAGCGTCGCACTGAAGCTGCTGTTACACATTCACTAATATAGACAAACTGTCAATATAGTGATCGTCTGATGGAACGTATTGACCTACCGCCAATATTAGAAATATTGACGAGCAGTTTTTGACAATATTCGCAATTTAGATACTGACAGAACTGCATGAACCAGCTACTACAGTGCTTTGTTTACGTTCTCAATTCGTCTTCGCGCTTGTCATTCCTCAGATTAAATTTTCAACTAGTCTTTTAGCCCAAAACGGTTTTAATTCGACAATGTAGGGGTAGTCGTTATTTTTATCACTTTTGTATGGTGAATGGGGGATTCACTGTTGGAGTGCTTTCTTTATTAATTTGAAAACGTAGTGGTCTCACTAGCTTGTTGAGTTACGAAACAGGAAAGATTGTACTTCGAAATGCATTTTGCGTATATGCTATCATTACTAATAGGTCTGCAAAGTAAGTGTCTACCGCACGATATTATCATAAAACGTAAAACATATTTTATTTGAATTGCCTAAATATCACTGCAGGACGAATATAATTACTTCACAAGTTTCAATAACAAGTTTCCTAATTCTGTTTGTTGATACCGCAGCACTCAGCTTCAAGCACTCAAATGACCTACCTGTAGCCAGAAATCTGTTATATCGATCTCTCGTTCGCTGCTATTGCCTCTCATATTAACCTATTTTTTCTCTATTTCATGTTGTATCAGTATTACTAATTTGCCGTTAAGTTGGAGGATTCATCCGAGAATAATGTACAAACTCTTTCGGGTCCGATTTTAGCAGTAAAGTATCGTACAACACATTCTTGGACACATTTACTCTTTTTCGTAGTCTACCAGCTATATCTAAAGTCCTGTCCACACGCAACGATCTGTCTGCGCAGACATCGGCGCAGATATCTGTACATGCAAAAGATCGCTGCAAATGTCGTGTGTTCACACGACACAAACCCCAATCTACTACTCGCCCGCCATCTGTCGGTGTAGAAATGAAATATCAGTGGCAAGCGACTACGCTCCCCGTAAACGTCAAAATTTAATTCAGTTATTTTGAAATATAGAAATGGAGGAAGTTCTGTTGTGGTCTGTGTTCGCAACTTGTGTTGCAAAAAACATTCCGGTGTAGACAGTGGCTGCTAAAGCGAAAGCAGTTTTCTCACGTAAATTTACTGCGAGAGTTGCAGGGCGAACCAGTTTTGTTTTACATTACCTCGTGTTCCATTTCCTCGCACATTGACACTCCAATTTCATCTTCAATTGTATTCCTGCTTGGTCTTGGCGTTTCTTGATCACTAAGAAAGACAAGCAGATCAGAATACCATAACGTTGGCTGGTATACTTGATCTACTCCTACACCAGATCTTCTAGATTTCTGAACTTTGGATAACTCTTTTCGGTAAACAATTCGCTGACAGACTTAATTTACTTGACTTGCCTTCATGAACTCATCCTTCAGGAAAGCGTAAATAGCTTCACATCTGTTGGGTATTATTTCACTCATTGCTTGTTTCGATATTGCAGATGAAAATTCCAAATCCTTGTAGCTCCTTCCTGTTGCTAGGAATCTTAATGTTACCGCCAGCCGTTCATGAGGAGAAATTGCCCTTCTCATACGAGTATTTTTTCTCATAATATGAGGGGTTACCGTTTCTCTGCTTGCCGAGGCGTCAACTGCCCGCAATTTTTCAATTAGAGCATTGTATGCTGCTGTCTTTTTGTCTCGGTCACTGTATTCTTTACTTTTAATCTTCCACAAACATGGATTATTTCTGTATGTTTCAATGAATTCACTTACAAACTCTCGAGAACACTGACGAGTATCAGCCATTTTAATGCTCAGTGCGTACAAATACAAACACTAGACTGAGCAAACAGCTGTTTCGCGCCAGATTTGCGGCGATCTCCTGTCCACACGCTCCAACTTGTCTGCGCAGATGTGGTTTGAACCTACAGATTTGAGAGGTTTCGCTCAAACCTCCAACTCCAACTTCCAGGTTTGCACACACCTCAGGTTGGTGCAAATCTTGTGTCCACACGCAACGATCTGTCTGCGCACATGTGTTGTGCGCAGACATTTGCGCAGACAGATCGTTGCGTGTGGACGGGCCTTAATGTAAGTGCGGCAAACGCTTTATTTTCTGTATTCGACATCGATAACCCACTAAAATCACTTTACCAATTGACATCAGCGCTTATAGAGTGAGATCCGCTTCAGTGCATGGAAGTTCTGACAAAGTAGTATTGTCACTACCCTTGATGGACTTTTCATGTACGTCATAAAAATATTGGAAACAGTATAAGTCCGTACAGTATCTTCTATCTGTCGTTCTACATGAACAAAGAGTATCAGAGCGGTAGATAGGCCGACGATTTGCGTCAGTCGATGTGGAATATCGGCGTCTCTGTGTGTGTACCATGGCAGACGTGGTGAAGGAAGCGGTGTCCCAATTGCAAGAAAATTTGACAGAAAACGCGAATAATGGCACAAGTAGACCACCGGCAACCCCTGAGGGGATGGCAGTCGCATACGGAAGTCTCGTTATTATGGCTCTTCTACCAATTTTCTTTGGGTCATTCCGTTCTGTGAGACACCATAAGGAGCAGAAGGTAACTTGTAATTGACGTGTACGATACGAGAACCTTGATAAACGGTGCCGAAAGGCTGCAACTCTAAAATTAAACTGCCTTAAGCATAAAAGTTGCTTAATGTTTATCGGCCTCTTTAGAAATTATGTTCCATTGTTTGACTTTCCTTAAATTGTGGTATGCAATGTTTTCGCAGCATAATTCTGTTGTTGCACTTGCACGTGTATAACAATGCTTGTAAACTTTTATAAGTAGCTAGAAATAAACAAAGTGTTAACTTATTATTTTGATTTAGAAGAAAAAGTTGGTAATTTACTTGATAGTAGTTGCAGTTTTGACAGCCGGCAAATTTTTCATGTAATGAGGAAAAAATTACACTGTTAACGCAGTGGACCATGTTAATGTGATTTCTCGCAGACCACTGACTTTGGGAAAATTTGTCAGTATTTATGCCATACTTTTAAATTTCAAACTGTTATTGAAATTAATTGTTGGGAACTGCAGTCAATGTTTGCAGTTTCTTATTTCTACCCGAGTTCGTGGGACACATTGCTCAGGAATATAGTAAACGAGAATTTGTTGAACAATCTGGATTTGCAGAAGAGAGAGTGCCCTTCTTTACTGTTTACTAGACTCACACTAGTTGGGTATATGGAAGAGGAGGGCTAGTTAATCTCGAATGATTAACACTACAAATTTGTGCTGCTTTTGTCGTACCAACTGGTCGACCTGTAAGGAATAATGCTGTATGTAAATGTCACACAGGTAGGTTTGGTTGATTAAGTTGTGGTTTAACAATTGTGGTCTGATTAGAGGTGCATTCATGATCAATGATGAAGTTAATAAACCCAGTTGTGGAGAAATTGTAGGTTAATGCGAAATTCAGTGAGAGTCGGGATTTCTTAGATAAGGAAGAATTGCTAAAGATATTATGTTGTATGCAGCCAATTATCATAGAATATCTGGTCTTCAAACACTAAATCCTTCAATTATTCATTGGACAGTTAAACAGCTTACATACTTAACCAATTTTATTCTTCTAAACATCAATACGGAACCAGTGTGTGGAATGTGACACTGTTCTTCACATTATGATAAATTAGTAAGATTACACTCATTGTGTTGATAGTGGCGCACAAATAGTGAAGAGATTACCATTATTGCATTCACATTGTTCAGTACTATTAACAAAGAAATGGTCAGTTGTGACAGGCTTTCCAATACCCTTCTGTACATGTAAAATTTTGTAAATATATGAATCTCATCAGTTACTGGTTAAAGTACCACTGTGTGTAAACAGAAATCTTCAATTTTAAAATGATTCAAATATTGTATTTTGGAGTTCATTATACACATTTTTATTGTTTTAACAGAAATGAGGACCAATCCCGAAAGCAAGATCCTCCTCCAGTAGATGGTTTGTCATGAGAGTTGGTAATAAAACCCTATTTCTTGTAGAGCACATTGAAGATACAAAACTGTTGAACCTTCCACAGCTATTTGTATTTGTTGATGTAGTGCATGTTGGCTTTTGTCTCATGACCTTCAACCAACTTGTAATGATTTTTTGACATTTTGCTGACACGTGCGATTGGTATTGTCAGAGATTCACCGCCAATCGCTGGCAACAGATAAATCTGGGGAAGTGATGACAATAGAGGAGGTGAAAGGTGGATTTGTTTTGATAAATGCTGTAGACTGCTCATTTACAGGCCTTTTTTAATTCATCTTATCTACTCTGTGTGGTGTTAGTCACCATTACTCTCCACACTACTCAGATCGTCTTCTACTGAGATATCATGGGGGACTGGAGAGAAAGTTGTTTGCTAATCTGGAAAGAGGCAAATTTAAATTCATTTACTGCATCTATAAAAGGTCAAAGGAAACAGATTTTATACGGGAGCTTTCATTCTGATATTTGAGTGGAGGAAATGTGTACCCTCGCTTTAAATTGGCACAAATCTTCTCACTTAATCATCCGAGTATGTAAGTTGCAAGCATTTGCAGCATGATAGAATGTCTTGTAAATGTCTCCCTCCTAACTTTTACACCATATCTACCAAAAAGGGTGAAAAATCCAGCAATACAGGACTGCTGAGAGACATGTATTTCAGTGTGGAGGAAGAATGCCTCCATGCTGTAATTAGTGACAAGCTTTGCAACAACAGTTTTCACCAGATAATTCAGTAATTAAGCTCCCACTCCGTTTGTTGCCCAGCCATCACAGCAGTTCGAATTGTCTGCCCCCCTTCCTTGAGAAACCCTTCATCTTCAGTGTGGTGTCTCTTACATCTCAGTCTTGGCCAAATTGCCTGAGAAACATTGCTTTCACAAGGATTCCCATACCTGAAGGCTGCCCACAGAGTAAACATCTTTCCCAAGTACTTCAGACTGGCAGTCTGAGCAGTGAGATTATCCATTCTTCTCTTGTTCCAGAACTTAAAAATTGGATAAAGCTTCACAAGATAAAAAACCATAAAAAAGGGAAGAAGAACAAACTTAAGATGATGGTACTGACACTTTTCTATGCACCAGACTCTACATAAGCTGATGTAGGTTATCCATATGCTAAATAAAGTCATTGTGATGTAACCTTCTCCTCCATCCCCTTTACAATCACCCTCACTTTGTCAGAGACTGACACAAAGCCCTCCAGTCAACTGTAATAAGTTTTATTGCCACCTTACTGCATTACATAATTGGTGTTGAGCTACCCAGCACTATGTTTACCGGGAGAACAGATTTTATGCCATAGGAGGGGGAGTTTCATTGCAGTTGACAAAAATACTCTCTCTGCTGAGGTTGAAATTGAGTGTGACAGTGAAGTTATCTGGTTGCCTATAACAGGTCTAGCTGAAACTGAGCTAATGAAGGGTGTTTCTACTGACCACCCAGTTCCTCTGTAATAGTTTTAGAATCATTCAAAGAAAGTCTGCTGTCAGCAGAGTGTAAATATCCAGATGATGTATTGCAGTTGGAGGCAACTGTAACGTACCAAGTATAGATTGCGACATCTATGGATTCATTGCATGGGGTACAGACACAGTCTTGCAAAGTACTTTTGAGCACAGTTTTCTGAAAACTATCTTGAGCAGCTCTTTGGTAACTTACACACAATGAAAAGTCATTAACTTTGTAGCTACAAACAGGCCAGACCTTACTGATGATGTCAGGGTAGAGAAGGATTAGTGATGTGATGCCATTGTAATGACTATGGTTATGAAAGTTAATTTATCAGTCAAGACGCCCAGGGGAGTGTGTCTGCTAGAAAGAACGGGTAAGCAGTTGATAGCATCTCACTTGGTCAATGAAATGTTGAAAAATGGAAATGAGCATTTGGTATCATTGGCCGCCTTGGTGCAGGTCTTATTACATTCAACGTCCCATTGAGGGAACTGCGCGCCCGATGGTGATGAAATGATTATGGAGACAACACAATACCCAGTCCTTGAGTGAAGAAAATCTCCGACCCAGCCGGGAATCGAACCCAGGCCTGTAGGACACCAATCCGTCACGCTGATGACTCGGCTATCTGTGCGAATAAAATGAAATGATGTATATAGAGGAATTATGGACAAAGTTTAAGCAGATTGTAAATTGTGCTCTGGGCAAGTATGTCTCTAATAAATAATTAATGACAGAAAAGACCCACTGTGGTTTAGCAGCAAAATTCAGCATATGCTGAGGGAGGAAAGGCTGTTGCACTCTGTTAATTACAGAATGCTCGATTGATGGCAGGCAGAGGTAAGTAGAGATTTGATAGCAATAGCTGTGGCTGAGAACCCGAGAAAATTCAGGCTCTATGTAAAATACCGTAGTGGGTCTAAGTCTTCCAGTCAGTCTGGTGTGGCAGTTGAACTATCAAAACAAAAGCCAAAGTTTTTAATTCCCCATTTAAAAAATTGTTCATGCAAGAGAATAGTACAAGCATACTGTATTGTGACTTTCACACAAAATCCCCTGTGGACGACATGGTAATAAGCATCAGTGTCGTAGGTAAACAACTGAAAGAGTTCAAAACAAATAAGTAGCCAGGTCCAGTTGTTTTTCTCTTGCTTTATGGGCGAGTGGAACAAGAAATGAAATGATGAGTAGTGGTGTTACTAGTAGTAGAGGTACCCTCCGCCACACACTATATGGTGGCTTGCGTAGTATGTATGTGGACATAGATGTTTCGTATTCTTACTGATCACTACCCTGACCACAGGTGTTATCAACTGTAGTGTCAAAATTGTGCTAAACCTGAGAGGATGTTTGGTGGTGTCTCCATGATAGCCTCTATGGATACAAAACAATATGACCACATACTTATTGGCTTGTTGTGCCACCTTTGCAGCACACATAATCAGTGATTGTGTGTGACATGAACTCAACAAGACCTTTGATCGGTTTCTAGAAGTATGTGGCACCAGATGCCTACTTACTGATCACTCAGTTACCTTAAAATTTAGAGCTGGTGGTTTGTGGCTCCAGAGCTGTTACCTGATAGCATCTCATCCATGTTCCATCGGTTCAGATCATCCAGATTTGGTGGCCAAGGCATCATGTGTTCAGTATTAAGTTTTTTGTCATATGCATGTATTAAAACAACATTTTGTACATACTTAACCAAAACTACACACGTGTAATTATTTGCACTAAGCAGACATTCAACATCTTGATTACACATTACCAGAAGACTTATCACACTACTCAAATCATTGTGACATTATTCTGACTTAGTGACAAGGACAGTGTCTTGATGGAAGATGCCATCGCCATTTTGGAAAACATTGAGCATGAAGTGATGCAGCTGGTCAACAATAATGTTCACTTAGTCCATAGCTATCATGGTGGCTTCGATTACCAGCACATGCGTCTTGTGCATGTTTGAAGTAGCTGTTTTACTTGATGACAGTGTATCAGGACATGACAGTCAACATGGAGTAATGAGGAGCACGATCCATCCGACTAGGTGAAAAGTGTCCATTGGCCAGTCTCAATCTGGTACACACTGCAATCATAATTAGCAATTCAGATGGGAAAAATAGTCATTCGCAATTCAGTCTGTACAGTACGGCTGTCATCACAGCATATGAAATGAGTGATATAGAGTCAGCAGGCCTGTAAATACACATTATTACATTACCTTAGCATGTACATAGCATAATTTGATTAATTAGATGAATTAAGATATGTACTTGCCAAAGCCGTGTAATAAAATGCATTTGCAAGCCTGTTGAGTCTTCATGACTCATTTCATATGCACTGATGATAACTGTACTTTAGCTGAAGACTATATCTGGAATTAAAGTACAGATTGAATCATGACTTATTGTTGACTTCCTTCTAGTTCGAATTACGTCAGTCACTGGGCACAGTGGTTCAAATGGAATCCAACCTGATGCTGATTAAATGTATTGTTAAACAATGGAAAATTCAGTATGGAATGTAGCAATATTAGAGAAGGGAAGTTGCTACTCACCATATAGCGGAGATGCTGAGTCGCCACACACACACACACACACACACACACACACACACACACACACACACACACACACGCGCACACGTCTGCAGTCTCCGATAACTGAACCCGCACTGTGAGCAGCAGTACCAGTGCATGATGGGAATGGCGACTGGGTGGTGGTAAGGAGGGGGCTGGAGTGGGGAGGAGGTGGCAGACAGTGAATTGCTGCAGTTTAGACGGAGGGCAGGAGAGAAGGTGGGGAGGAGGAAGTAGCAGAAAGGAGAGAAATAAAAAGGAATTGAAAGACTGGGTGTGGCGATGAATAGCCGGCTGTGTATTGCTGGAATGGGAACAGGCATGGGGCTGGATGGGTGAGGACAGTGACTAACGAAGGTCAAAACCAGCAGGGTTACGGGAACATAGGATGTATTGCAGGGAAAGTTCCCACCTGCACAATTCAGAAATTCTGGTGTTGGTGGGAAGGATCCATATGGCACAGGCTGTGAAGCAGTCATTGAAATATAGGTTGCCATGTTTGGCAGCGTGTTCAGCAACAGTGAGGTCCACTTGGTTTTTGGCCACAGTTTGTCAGTGGCCATTCATGTGGACAGACAGCTTGTTGGTTGTCATGCCTACATAGAATGCAACACAGTGGTTGCAGCTTAGCTTGTAAATCACATGACTGGTTGCACAGGTAGCTCTGCCTTTGATGGAATAGGTGATGTTAGTGACCAGACTGGAGTAGATGGTTGTAGGAGGATGTATGGAACAGGTCGTGTGTGTGTGTGTGTGGCCTTAATGGCCGAAAGCTATAATTGTGTGAATCATTTTGTTGAGCTTATCGCGACTCAACATCTCCACTATATGGTGAATAGCAACTTTCCTTCTCTAATATTGTAACTATATTGTTAGGTCAACGTAGGAGTACTGCTGTGGAACCTCATGTTCAGCAATATACGCTGAATGATGTGCTCTGAAACACTTGTGCCTGCATCAGAATTGTACTCTGTTGTCAGATGTGGCACAGAGTACTATCTTGCTTTACAGAGCAGGCAAACCTCTAACTTGCAAGTTCTGTGAAGTGACATGGACTTCCAACACCTTGTCACCCACTGTGAAGTGACATGGACTTCCAACACCTTGTCACCCATTTGTGTATTCACTGTACTTCATCCACTTTCCGTAGATGCTCATGATAGTAGTAAGAGAACAGTCGACCAGCTTCACTGTTTCATAGATGCTCATTCCCAGGAGCCGCACCTTAACAGTCTGCCATTTTCAGTGGCATATGTCAGTGGATTTCCCTGCTTGCCACTAGAATGATTCCCTATTTGTGTCTGCTGTGTGTATATACTTTCCTTGCTGTGTCACATACCCACAGCACCACCACGAAGAATTCCATGTTGACATGGGCAATGGTCATAAAGCTTTGGCTCATCAGTGCAGAGGGACCAGGTCCCTCTTCAGAGTCGGATGGATGCTATGACCATAGTGATCTGAACTACCATTGACATTAAGTGGTGCATCATATACATATTCCTGGACATAAGATACTTGATTTGATGCAATAATTAACCTCCAGTTCTACATTTGGAGTATGGGGCATTTTAATGTCTAATGCCCCTTATGGATAAGATTCAATGAGTTGGGAAGGAGTCTTGGTGCAACACTTATTCTACATGATGATTGTTTCTTTACAGTGGGACATACATCAGCTATTAACTTAACAACTTTTTATGTGAAGACAGTTACCACTTCCTCGTAGTTTTAATAAGACCGCACCACCACTCCTCAGCCCAGCTGCCATATTGAGCATAAAAAGTATCTTTGGCAGACTTTTATGTCCAGCATTATCTTTGCAACATCTCCACTCAGGCTCTCCAAGGAATGCCACTGGAATGATTAACCACACTGCTAAAATGTTGCCAGACGTACTTCATTACCAAATGAAAAGAAGTTGAATATGAAGTGATAAAGCAACAGTGAACAACGGCAATCGACAATGGTCAACTGTGCCTAGGAATTCAAAGCAAGTGACATCATGCCACTGCATCGGAGCACAATAAACAGAATTTTGCTGCAGTCAGTAGCAATCCAGGGTGTAAATTGGACACTCAAAGCTACGATCCCCGTTGAAAATGTCCTCTGTAAATGGGGATGAAACATTGGGTTTAAATGTGAAATCATTTCGACTATGGCTTTATAGCCCAGAACATTTTATTAACTGTGACTTTTCTGGGTGTGAAAGTCTATGTTTTACAGTTAGATGCCTCTATTGGGAAAATGTTCAAGAAACGTGAGACGCATGGAAGGTCTCCAGAAGAACAGAATGCAGCTTTTGTGTTCCTTCACACTTCTGCTTCATTGCAGAGCAGTCAGTGTTTTTCTGAAGTTTTTGAGGATTAAGCGAATATGGTGCGGAGGATTTTCAGACAGAAGATTCGTATTCAACAGCCCTTCTTGGACCTGGCAAGTACAGACTGTAAGTTAATGTCTCTCTTTATTAGTATCAGCAGGTAATTGTGTAGTGCTGACTGGGATAGAATTGACAGACTGTTCCATGATAATATTAGGAAACATACACAGCTAATTTCTAATAGAGAGAAGAAGGAATTTGATAATTTCAAACCTAATAAAATGATCCACAATGTAGACACTGCCCGTGCGGTTATGAATTTATCCTGACATTTGTTATCTGATGGTGAGTGGAAATTTTGCCTTTAGTCCACGAGTTGTGGCCATGGAAGAAATAATAGCCCGTATAAAAGTAGGCATTTGTAGTGTGGACGCAGTTACAGCTGAAGAAATCCATATAGAAGCTGTAAGAGTACTGTCTCTTACATTGCCTCCAAAAGTAATTTAACTGTGAGTGCCAGCAATGTCTTAAAACACTTGAATGAGGATGATAGTAAACATCATTCTCCAGTGGACAAGGGAAATTTGACGGGTTTTTAGAAAGTGACTGACTGTCATTGCAAGATTAAGAACTTATTAGATCCATAGACATATAGGAAACTGAGTAAAGACCTCACTGACAACATTCTTAGAAATGTTACACTGTTGATAAAGAGTCCTGTCTTGAAGACAGCATTCAGAAAAGTCTGTACAATTCAGTTGCACTACCAGCAGGACTGTATGGGTTGCCAAAGATGCACAAATACATGTAGTGAGACCTATAGTGAGTGCTATTGGTTTTTCCACCTATTTTTGATTAACCACACTATTGACGGTAAGTGGTGCGGTCTGAGTCATATATCAAGAATTCGGCACATTTTAACAGTAAATTAAGTGACATTGTTGTCCAGCTAGAAGACATGTTAGTTTTGATGTGGTGTCGCTGTTTACTACGGTTTTCCTCAGTAAGGTGTTGTTACAGCTGAATTGGATTCTTCCTCCTGATATTGCATAAATGTTTCAATATTGCCTCACAACCACGTATTTCAAATGGAATGATGTGTTCTACAAACAGACGGAAGGTGTGGCTATGGGAGCCCCTTAAGCCCAGGCATAGCGTATTATTTTGTGGAAACATTCAAGGCTGCCAACAAGAAACTGAATGTTAGTTCCAGTTCCCAGATGATATATTTGTTTTGTGCAGGCGTGGTAAGAAAGAAGATGGTCGCTTAGGCCACACAAGTTTACCAAAAACCCATCCACAGAGACCATTACCTACATTTGGATTTGAACTACCACCCACAACAAAAGTGAGATGATATAAATATGATGATGGATAGAGCGAGGGACATCTGCAAACCAGAGCTGCTTGATGCAGAAATAAACTATCTCACCCATGCACTGCTCAAGAATGGTTATTTGTTAGCTGAGGTAAAAAAGCGTTAAGACCACTGCACAGAAATCATAGTGATGCCCAGGTGCCTGTGAAATCAAAGATTTTCTTTCCTTTCGTTAATGATGATATTGACTGCATAGGGGGGGGGGGAAAGGAACGTTGCAGTACTCTACAGACCCACACGGAAGATACAAGATTACCTAAAATCGGCCAAGGATGCTTGCCAGCTTCTGGAAAAAGCAGGAATTTGTAGGATTCCATGTAGTTGTGGGAATGTGTATATGGGTATTTCAGAAAGAACGGTCAAAAAATGACGAGGAGTACAAGGCAATTGCAGGTGGAGAGATATTGACAGATTAGCTGTTGTGGAAAGTGCTTTTCAGCCAGGAGATCACCACATTAATTTTGATAGGACTAGAGTACTGGCAGCCGCAAGCAGGTACCATCAAAGGCTATACATAGAGGCTACAGAGATTATAAAGCATCCCACTAATTTCAGCAGGAGGGAGGAGGAGGGCATAAAACTGAATGATATTGGATCCCAATGTGGCTAGTCTGCCAAAATAAGACGATAGCAATAGCAGATGACAACAATCGACAATGGCCAACTATTTTCGGTATTCAAAATGTGACGTCTCACATTGCTACATGGAAGTACGTATGAATGGAATTTTGCTGCTGTCAGGGTGTGAATTGGACACTCAGGGAAGCTACGATCCCCCCTGAAAATGTCCTCTGCACGCTGGGACCAAACATTGGGTTTAAATGTAAAATCTGTTCAACAGTAGCACAATAGCTGGAACATTTTATTTATTGTAAAGTTGGTCATGATGCATATTGACCACAGAAATTTTTGTTTCCTCCTTTAAGTATGGGCCATGCCCTAAAGTTTCTTAGGTTACTGGCAGCTGACTATCTTGTCTTAGCTATCATTTATACCAATTTGTTTGTCACTATACGTCATTCCACAGCATGTTTTGTGGTGACATTCATGACAGAGTGCTGCATACACTTATAAATGAAGGAAGGTGTCCATCTTTCCTTTAATACTTACCATGTCAAATTGTGCAATGAATCTTTGAGAAAATAACTTCATAGAGACCACACCCTGCACTATGATATGGGTCCGTGTCCCAAATTGGCCCACAACCAAAGACATCAGCACGCAAGTGAGGGTTTTTAAATACTTATTCAGCTTTGGCTATTAAAATTAATTATTCATAAAGTACAAAATTTTAGTTTCAGTGTGCAGCCATTTTTAAATGGAACAATGAATATTTCATATCAAATTTTAATTACGTTAAACAGTGGAAACTCCGTGTAGGAATGTCAACAATGTAGGAAAAGGTAGAGTGCTACTTCCCGTAGAGAAGACACCTTAAGTTGCAGACAGGCACAATTAAAAGAAGACACTTACACAAAGCTTTCGGCCAAAGTCTTCAGCAGTAGAAGAGAAACACACACACACACACACACACACACACACACACACACAAAAGACCACCAACTCTGGCAGCTCAGGCCCAAATGCAACTATCACTTGGATGACAGCAGCAACCTGGGGAGGGTGGTGGGACAGAGGAACAGGTGGGGAGACAGAGGAGTGCTGTCTGGCAGTGTGTGCAAGGACTAGTTGCCAACAGGCACAGTGTCAGGAGGTTGGGGCAGGGAGGTGGGGAGAAAATAAAAAGAAGGGGGGAGTGAAAAGGAGAGAGAGACAGGCGGTTGTGTTGACAGAGGGCAGCAAACAAAGAAGGCAGGTGATGAGAAATGGGAGGATATGATAGGACAGAGGGGGTGGAAATTATTGGGTAGAGGGTGTGGGGACAGTATGTTGCCATAGGTTGAGGCCAGGATAATTGTGGGAGTGGAGAATGTTTTGTAACAATAATGCTATTTCAGAAAAGCTGCTGGAGGAGGGGAGGATCCAAATGGCTTGGTTGGTGAAACTGCCATTGAATTCAAGCATGTTATGCTCAGCTGCATATTGTGCCACAGGGTGGTCTGTTTGCTCTTGGCCACAGTTTGACAGTGGCCGTTCATTCCGATGGACAGCTGGTTGGTAGTAATACCAAAATAAAAAGCTGCGCAGTGGTTGCAGCAGAGGTGGTATGACATGACTGCTTTCACAGGTGGCTCAGCCTCTAATGGAGTGGGGTAAACCTATGTTAGGACGGGAAGTGCTGGATAGGTGGATTGGGTTGGTCTTGCACCTGGGTCTTCCTTGAGGCAAGGGGTTGGGATTGGGAGTGGCATAGGGATGGACTAGGATGTCATGGAGGTTGGGTGGGTGACGGAACATCATTTTAGGAGAGGTGGGAATGATCTCGCCTACGGTATCATTTCAGGGCATCCCCCCCACCCGTAAACTGCTATCCCATCCCTTTCCCTGCCCCTTCCAGGTTGCTGCTGCTATCCCACGTGACAGTTGCATTTGGGCCTGAGCTGCCAGAGTTGGCTGTCATGTGTATGTGAGGTATGCTTGTTTGTGTGTATGAATGGGACCACTCTAGCCAACTTTATACAAAGAATTTATCAGTTATCTGTCAACCCAGTACTTCTTCATTCTCTCAGATCACATCCTTCTTTCTTCATCGGAAATCACCATTCCTGTTGTCTGTTTGTTGATTCTTGTTTGCAGGCTGTTTGTTTGTCTGTGAGTTTCCTGATTTTGTCAGTTTTGTTTCTTAGGTCTTCCAGTGTAATTTGTAGCTCATCCATGTCTTCCTTTATTTCTGTAATCCACTTAATGTTGCACTTACTATTCCTTAGTTTTTCTATTATTCTCCTGATGATCCTGTTCTCTGGTGTTCTGATTAGATGTCCGAAAAGTGAAATGCGTTTCTTCCTGAATGTACTCATTACCAGTTCTATTTCCTTGTAGACTGTTTCATTTGTAGCTACTCTCCAGTGTCCATCTTTTCTGGTATGATTTGTTGATGCACATTCTGATGATTCTTCACTCTGTTTTGAATATTTGGTCTATTTGTGCAGCGTTAGCTGTTTTGAAGATGGTAAGTGTCTTTTAATTGTGGCTGTCTGCATCTTCTTTATGGTAAGTAGTATTCTATCTTTTCCTACATTGTTTAGTTACGTTAGACAATCAGTATGTATCATGATCACATGGTCCATCTCCAGTGATTGTATATATAATGCTTTCAGCTTCCTTGCATAAATAAGAGGAAACAGTTGTGCATATTCACTTTTAGGTAGCATCTGACGCTGTTGGTGGGAAGAACGTATCCAAATAATAAGCAGGCCAAGGCAACAGTTTTAAAAATTTCATACTGAGAACATCCTTCCCTCTCAGGACTAGATAATAACTTCTAAGGGGCCCAAAAATCACAAATGCCACCTACTCAAAATTTTCAAAGCCTTGAAAATGATTTTTCTCCTGTAGTGGAGGGATAGGACTGTCATCCCAGTCCTCACCTGGGGGGGGGGGGGGGTGCAAGTAACTAATAGCTGCAGTCTAATCAACATGTTGTGCAAGCTGTTGTAGAGTAGATTGATTGCCAAGCACTACTGTGTTGGTTCCACTAATCAAAGGGTCGTTTCAAACTTCCATAAGGGAGGATTTACTAACATAGACTGCAATTCAACAGGCTTTCATCTAGTGACAATACCTTATTGCTGACATTTTTTATTTATATAAGATGTACAACACGAACTGACACCACCATATTGTAGCTTCGGTGTGTGCCTAGGATTTTAGTGTATTCTGATTTTTATCCCAAACTTCCTTGCATTATCTCCTTTTTGAGTTTGTTTCAGTATATAGTGCAGAACTCTACATTACCAAGAGAATAGCATTCTTAAGGAAGAAATATTGTTTACAGTTCTGTCTTGCTGCAGTTAATTGTATTGTAGACTCTCGTTATTCTTGCACCAAAGGTCACATTTCCTGTATTTACTATAGCATTAAATCTGTGGCGTCTGTCAAATGTTAACTTTGAATATCCACCTGAAAGGCTTAATCATTGACACTCTATTGTAGTTCCATTTTCTGTCTCATTACAGCAGGTGTTGTGTGCTTTTACCATCTCACCACAATCCTTCCAGACACAGAACAGTAGAACCATTTCTTCACAGCGGAGTTTTCATTGTCTTCAGCATCTTCAGATTGAGCTCTGCTGATAACTTCCAGCGTGGGGGTTCTTCCATATTAGTAAGTCCTTAGTAAGAATTTGTGTACTGTTAGGTTGCACACATACAATAGTGATCCCACAAACTCCTCACTGGTGTGCATCCGGCCACAGATTAGATTGTCTGTTTCAAGGACCGAAAGCTTCTTTTTCCTCCTTCATCTTCGAAAGATTGCTCCTGGTGGTACACGAATAATGCCAAGGAGTGGAAATAATGCACACTGATAGGACTAAGCAGATGGTTGGACCAGGCATGTGTTCGTGTGTACTGAGACATGGAACAACACTCTGTACCAGTAGCTTGCAGTGTCTTAATGACAGAACTGGTAGACATAGCCCAGGGTGTACACTATAAAATCACCACCATGACCACTATCTCTGGCTGCAATCCTAGATTTTCCATTGTTTGATTTTGCCAGACGCATAAATGGTATTCTGTATGTAGCAACCCTATGTACCCTTTACAGGCCTTACACCAGTGCTATCCTCAGTCTCAGGTAGTCACATCTATCCATGGCATACTCTCAGATCATTACAATGTGGAATATTTAGTCACATTTTTTGGATCCTGAAGCTATCATGCAGGCACCACTAACAGTGGAGGCACCAGGATATGATCTAGGAACATTTCAGTGTGTCTGATGGCCAGGCATTACTGGAGAAGGGAATAGACTCTTCCCTTTAACAAGCTGTGGGTAAGTTAGGAAATTGCTGCAGTCTGATCTTCTCTCCATGCTTCCCAGAGTGTCAGTTGTCCTATGCTTACTCCCGATCGCCTGTACTCATTTAACTCCTAACTATATCTTGTGCCATGAAGATCATCCCTAACATAATTATGGTGCCTCAGTGATGGGGAAGCATATTCTCTGTGTAGGTTGGTCACGTATATATGCTTTCTGCTGTCCTCGCCCAACTCCTACATTTTACCTCTGCATCTCCTCGGTTTGCTTAAAGTACTGGTTATGCTCCAAATTAGTTATTTATTTTTACCCCTTTACCCTTGTGGCAACACATCAACCTCCGCATGTTATGAAAGATTTAGCATATTGTTGTTTTGATTACCTGTAGAGCTGCCTGTGGTACTGATAGAGGTGATGGAGGGAGGGGACAAGGGGGACAGGACTGCAAAATCGAGCTCCCATCCAGGAGCTTTTTTCGTGCTACCATATTTACTCTTACTCGCCATCTCCATTGATGCCCCAGAATCTGCTAATGAGTACTCTTTAAGGCAGCCGCACATGCAACTAAAAGCTTGACAGGCATGCATGATTAAGCATTTTGAACATATGTGAACTTCTAACTTAGTTGAATCTTTTGAGGTAATTTGTGAGTTCCTTGTAATATAGCCAGTATGGATAAGATGTTTGCTGGCTAATATTTTGAAACTGGAGTTAGCGAACAAGCTGTAGACAGTCAAATTAACCGCCCGCCCACCCATATTGAATGTCTTGCCATTGGCATTGATGGGAAAAGTGACTATTACCAGGTTAACAATAGAACATTTAGCCATGCCCGTCCAATCTGCACCTATCAGTAATTAGATGACCAGCTTAAGTAACAAAATAATATTTATTGTAAATGTTGCTTCTGAAACATAAGGAGATTTTATTTATGAATAAATAGGCATCTGGCCAGTCTGACTTAAGTCAGTGAACACCACAAAGGAATTATCTGAATGGGGCAGAAATGTACGAACAGACAAATGATCACTATTTCAGAAAAATTGGGTGATTTATTAAAGAGAAAGAGCTCCGCAAATTGAGCAAGTCAATAACATGTTGGACTATTTCTGACCCTTATGCAAGCAGTTATTTGGCTCGGCATTGATTTGTTAGAGTTGTTGGATGCGCTGCTGAGGGATATAGTGCCAAATTCTGCCCAGTTGGTGCGTTAGATCATCAAAAACGATGTGGTTGGACGGCCCTACCCATAATGCTGCAGACATTCTCAATTAGGGAGGGGGGAGGTGTTGGGGGGGGGGAGGAAGGGAGGGGGACATCTGGTGACCTTACTGGTCAAGGTGGGGTTTGACGAGCATGAGGACAAGCAGTAGAAACTCGCCGTGTGTGGGCAGGCATTATATTGCTGAAATGGGACTAGAATATTGACTTACTGCTGTGCTTTAAGGATGCCACAGACGACAAACGGGTGCTGCTACGTAAAGGAAATGGCAACCCAAACCATCAGGCCACATGACAGGTGACAGTCAGGTCGGTGGAAAGGAAGATAAAACTTTGATGGCCACTTTGCTGACAAAAAACTGTAGAGAGTATTCAGTCTTTATTACAGATTCTGGTAGACGATCACATTCCTCAGCAACCTATTGACAGTATATGCAAAATTTTACAGAATAAATTTAATCTGTGTTGAGAAAGAGGACCAGTTACCTGAGTGGGACAGAAGACATCTACATCTACATGACTAATCTGCAATTCTCACTAATACCCTGCAGAGGGTTCACCGAACTACTTTCACATGGTTTCTGTACTGTTTCACTCTCAAACATCATGTAGGAAAATCGTACACTTATAATCTCTCTCAGTGAGCTCTGATTCCTCTTATTCTTCTACGGTGATCATGTCTCCCTACATAAGCAGGCATCAGCAAAATATTTTTTATTCAGAAGAGAAACCGAGCGAGGTGGCGCAGTGGTTAGACACTGGACTCGCATTCAGGAGGACGACAGTTCAATCCCGCGTCCGGCCATCCTGATTTAGGTTTTCCGTGATTTCCCTAAATCGCTCCAGGCAAATGCCGGGATGGTTCCTTTCAAAGGGCACGGCCGACTTCCTTCCCCGTCCTTCCCTAATCCGATGAGACCGATGACCTCGCTGTCTGGTCTCCTTCCCCGAAACAACCAACCAACCAATCAGAAGAGAAAGTTGGAGATTGAAATTTCATTAAAAGATCTTGTCGCATCGAAAAACGCGTTTGTTTTAGTGATTGCCACCCACACTTGCGTATCACATCTGTGGCAGTCTCCCACCTATTTCACAATAGTACAAACTGAGCTGCCCTTCTTTGAACTTTCTTGATGCCCTCTGCTAGCAGAGGGCAGACAAATCTAGTGTAGGCAGCCTCCCAAGTGAATTTTTTGCATCTTCTTGGTTTGCCTTCCTCACACCATTACTTATATGACTGTTCTGTACCTGCAGGAGTATGACAGGGATGCAACCTTCCACCACTCTTTGTTTATAATAATATGAATAAAATCATCATAGTGTGGAGACAAATGCTGCCCATTTTCATTCAAGCTAACAGAAACACAAAACTAGATGATTCGCTTTTTGCAGATGATTTAGCTCTCATACATCTTTGGAGGCTAACCTGCAGCATTCTCTACACGCTTTCCAGATTATATCTGAGAAATACAACACGCATGCGTGCGCGCGCGTGCGCCCACACACACACACACACACACACACACACTATGGTCTTCTGCACAAAATACCCAGTACAAAGTAAAATCTGTTTGAAAAATAAAATTCTACGAAGAGTGAACACATACACATATTTAGTTGGTAAAATGTTCTTTCTTGTAGAAGTAAACCTAGCTGGCAGGTACAAACAAACAATTGGAATTGTTAATAATGTATTGAAACTTTCCCTAGCCAAGAAGCACCTGAAGGATAATTTGGAAAATATTTAGAGTAGATTTCCCCACCATGTTATAGTTCTGGGTGGAGATTTTAATTTGCCGGATATAGAGTGGGAGACTCAAACGTTCATAACGGGTGGCAGGGACAAAGAATCCAGTGGAAATTTTTTTAAGTGCTTTATCTGAAAACTACCTTGAGCAGTTAAACAGAGAACCGACTCGTGGCGATAACATATTAGACCTTCTGGTGAGAAACAGACCCGAACTATTTGAAACAGTTAACGCAGAACAGGGAATCAGCGATCATAAAGCGGTTACTGCATCGATGATTTCAGCCGTAAATAGAAATATTAAAAAGGGTAGGAAGATTTTTCTGTTTAGCAAAAGTGACAAAAAGCAGATTACAGAGTACCTGATGGCTCAACACAAAAGTTTTGTCTCAAGTACAGATAGTGTTGAGGATCAGTGGACGAAGTTCAAAACCATCGTACAATATGCGTTAGATGAGTATGTGCCAAGCAAGATCGTAAGAGATGGAAAAGAGCCACCGTGGTACAACAACAGAGTTAGGAAACTGCTGCGGAAACAAAGGGAACTTCACAGCAAACATAAGCATAGCCAAAGCCTTGCAGACAAACATAAATTACTCGAAGCGAAATGTAGTGTGAGGAGGGCTATGCGAGAGGCGTTCAATGAATTCGGAAGTAAAGTTCTATGTACTGACTTGGCAGAAAATCCTAAGAAATTTTGGTCTTATGTCAAAGCGGTAGGTGTATCAAACCGGTACTGAAACAGAGGATGACAGACTAAAGGCCGAAATACTAAATGTCTTTTTCCAAAGCTGTTTCACAGAGGAAGACTGCACTGTAGTTCCTTCTCTAGATTGTCGCACAGATGACAAAATGGTAGATATCGAAATAGACGACAGAGGGATAGAGAAACAATTAAAATCACTCAAAAGAGGAAATGTCGCTGGACCTGATGGGATACCAGTTCAATTTTACACAGAGTACGTGACCACATCTGCTTTCGTAAGTCACTGAATTTCACTCATAATGCAGAACTTTACTGATTGTCATTGTTTAGTACCTCATGTTACAGACACACTTTATTTTATCTCTGTTAGTTATAAATTAAATCATTTCAAAGCCCTGCCGCTAATTCTGTAGCCGTCTTATTTATGGGGCAATAGGGAATGGTTTACATAGCCAAAAGTCTTTGTAATGTCGCAGAAAAGCCCTGTGATTTTTAGGATGCATCCAACTGTCATAAATTTTCTCGACAAATTGCATACATTGTACTCTTCCCTTTAACCCACAGTTGGAATAAACAAACACCTTGGCTATTAGTGACTTCTCAAACTTGATAAGAGTAAAAGATGTCTTGTTGATAGTTCTAACTGGACATCTTAGTTCATTGTCCAGCATAACAACATTATTGCCTGTTGGTTGTATCCGTGACTTTTGACTGTAATTGTGTAACTATCACAGTGTTTAATGTTTTGGAATTAGTACTCTATCTTCAGGTGTAAGAAAATGTGTAGTGTTACTGTACCATTATTGGGAACTTCGGAAAGATTTTAAATTCTGCTTGAGCAGTTGTTGACTGACTGTTCATATTTTATAGATATTAAACCATACTCATCTCAACAGAAACCGATCAAGCACTATTGAGTTAGCTATTGCTCACCCTCAATACAAACTATCGCACTGATGACATCATCAAAATCGTAATCATATGCACTGTGGAAAAAAATGGAATTTTAGTTATGCAGATATTAAATTTAATGAATGGAAAGTTCATGGTGGAAAATCAATACTATTATGAAAAGGATGATGAATCATCTTTCCGGTGGATATATTTTAAACCCAGCTTTGTTATTTTATCACCTTTTTTAACCTGTCCATCTTACATAAAGAAAAATACAGAATGTACTATAAAGCAAAATTACTATTTCATTTTGACAGAAGTTTATTTCAGATTTTAAGTTTTAAGATTTTAAATGCAACAAACTGAAACATAATTAACAACACTGCAAATAAAGACCTATATACTGTCTGGTATGAACAGATTTCTTCCCAACCCTGTCCCACTAGGGGGTCTTCCAGTTAGTTTTTTGTTCTTGTGGCTTTTTGCTCCTGATCTTGAGGCAATGTTTAAAAGAGACATCTATTCCCCAATACAGTCTCCGCAGGCCCCATTCTGATGCCTTCCCTGCATGTTAGTTAACCCCCTTGATTCACAGAATTGATGTTCCATTTTTCTCTTTGTTTGCAAATTGATTAATGATGTTAGACATATTTTCACCTAATCTTAAAAAGCAGAATTTTAAGGAGATGGGATTTTGATGTGTTGGCATTTGACAGTTTCTCTGTTCCTTTATGAAAAGTCAAGAAATTTAGAGACCTTCCATTGTGAAACCAGGCAAGGTGGTGCTAAGGTAAGAAATTGCATTCATTTGGGGGGAGGGGGGTGGTGAGCAATTCAGATCCTTATTCAGCTGTCCAGGTTTAGGATTTCTGTGGTTTCCCTCAAGTCACTTAAAGGCTAGGCTGATTTTCTTTGCCAGCACTAGCTTGCTTTTAATTTCTAATGACCTCATCACCAGTGGGGTGTTAAACCAAAATCTTCCTTTTTCCCTATATGAGACAAAATATTGCAATAAAAAGAGGCAGAGGATTTTCTGACTCAGTTGGTATTCAGCAGATTTGTTATAAAAGAATGTGAAATACATTAGTGTCTGTTGGTGTATTTTCCTGTTAAACACTGGGAAGTTGGTCAATATTTGGTGTAGGTCTGCTTACTGCAATTTGTTCTGTGCATTGTAGATGACAGAGTCAAATTCCTGTCAAGATATTTCGTTTTTTTTCTGTGATTTCCCTTCAATCACACACTGGCACAATGCCTTTAACCAAGGCCATGATTAGCTTAATCTCCTACCTATCTCTAACAAATTGACTGCTTAATTTCTGTTGATACATATACCATAGGAATATTAAATCTTAATCATCATTCTATTCTGTGTGTTGTATTGGGCTGTTAAAGATAAATGTGTGTGTGTGCAAGTAGGAAGTATTGACAAATTTTTCTAGATTTTCATGCTATGGCAGATGATCAGTGATAATACATCAGAATCCTTTTTACCATTTTTTAGTCTAATCTGTGTTGGTATCTAAACTTTCTGTTGATGTGCTCATTGCTGAATTTAATTCTACTGGGACATTTCAAGCCAATAAGTTGTTCATGTTTTCATTGTCTTTTTCATGAGTGAGTGCCAAGTAGTGTACCTAATAATGCTTTTAACCATATCTGCCATTTTCTTCTCATGTAACTCCTTTTGGGGTGTTAAAAAATTCAGCAAGTGCAGTTTGCTTCATGAAATGTGCATGGAAGAAACGCTCAGCTCTTCTGTTTGAATGTCGTTTGCTAAAGTGGGTTCATTTAGTGACACTGAAATTTTTATTTTTATATAAAATTGTATTAACATTTGTAGCAAGGACCAGATGAATATGTAATTAAATTTTTCAGGAGTCTGGAGAGAAACCTGAGACTATGTCACACAAAGATGCAGCGATGTTTCCTCTTATAGCAAGTGTTGCTCTCTTTGGTTTGTACATCTTCTTCCAGGTTAGTTTACTAGGAATGGTACAGAAAAATTATGTCTTGTTTACTAGAAATACAATTTTGATGGATACATTTTTCTGATATGTCAGATGAAGGTGAACTTTGTTTCAGATCTTCTCTAAAGAATACATTAACCTGTTGTTGACGGGTTACTTCTTCTTCCTTGGTGTCCTAGCTTTGTGCCATCTTTTGAGGTAATACATTATTGTTATTGTTAGGTATCTTGTGTAAAGTAGGCAGTATGTTTGCTTGCTAATGTTTTTGAGTGCAACAAAGGTTAAATATAGGACGCTACCAATGTGTTTATTATCACTGTAATCATGTTCATATGTTGGCTCTTAACTAGATAGATTTCAGCACCAGACCACAGGAAACCTTTGCAAAACTATATACGAGGTGCGGCTAGAAAAAAACCGGCCTGATGCTGGAAAAAACATTTATTTACAATTATTTATAATTTCATGTTATCTCCTTCAATGTACTCTCCTCCTCGGTCTCTACACCGCTCCATACAAATTTTCCACTGTTCATAACAATGCTGCAGATCATTTTCGGTAAGTCCATACATTACTTCCGTCGCTTTTTCTTTTACTGCTTCAACAGTCTCAAATCTAGTTCCTTTCAAAGCTGACTTGACTTTAGGGAAAAGAAAAATGTCACAGGGGGCCAAATCAGGTGAGTAGGGTGGATGATCTAAGATGGGAATGTTGTGTTTTGCCAAAAACGTCTTCACTGACAACGCACTGTGAGCTGGGGCATTGTCTTGGTGAAGGATCCATGACTTTTTTCTCCACAAATCGTTCCGTTTTCTCCGTACTCGCTCACGTAGGGTAGCCAGGATGCTAATGTAGTAATGCTGATTCACTGTTTGTCCCTCTGGTACCCAATCAATGTGCACAATCCCTTTGATGTCAAAAAAAACAATCATCATTGCCTTGAATTTCGATTTTGACATTCGTGCTTTTTTTTTTGTCGTGGAGAACCAGGAGTTTTCCAATGCATCGATTGGCGTTTAGTTTCGGGATCGTAAGTAAAAAACCACGATTCATCGCAAGTAATAACATTTTGTAAGAAGGTGGGATCACTTTCAATGTTTTCCAGGATGTCAGAACAAATCATTCTTCGGCGTTCCTTCTGTTCAATTGTGAGACACTTTGGAACCATTTTTGAACACTTTGTTCATGTTGAAACTTTCATGAAGAATCTGCCAAACACTTTCCTTGTCCCCCCCTGCGGGTCCGGGGTAAGAATAGGCCCGAGGTATTCCTGCCTGTCGTAAGAGGCGACTAAAAGGAGTCCCTCCCCCTCAAGGGGGTAGTTAGCGCCTGCGTCCGGAGACGGACGGTTCCACGACCTCTATTTGCGGTCATTTTGCTTTTTCACTTCTCGTTTCTTCCTTCATTTGGTTGGTTCCTTTCTTTGCTCTTCTCCACCTCACTGTCTTCCTTACTCTTTCCCCTGCATAATCTCATTGCCTTCTTCTCCTTGCCTTCTCATTGCCTTCTTCTCCTTGCCTTCTCATTGCCTTCTTCTCCTTGCCTTCTCTGGTTTCCGCCTCGGCATTTGAGACACTGTCCTCTCTCTCTCTCTCTCTCTCTCTCTCTCTCTCTCTCTCTCTCTCCTTTTTCCTCTTCTTCCTTCCTCCCTGTGCGCGCCTGAAGGCCGACCCACGTGTTCGCACGCGTAGCCGGTGACGGGGTAACGCGTAATTCCCTGCCCTGGGTAGACATGTAAGGCACGCGCGTACCCCCTGGTAAAGGCCAGGCCCAGGGAGGGGTGATTGCCTGAGCTGATATCTTCTGACCATGCCGATTGGTCCCTCCGTCTGTTTCTCGGGAGGTGTGACCTGAGGTGTAAACATTCACCTAAGGCGGGAGTGCCCTCTGAGAGGGTCCCCACAAGGAAGGAGCGCGCCATCGGAGACGCTGGCAATCATGGGGGATTCCTCCGCAATGGATTTCACTCCATCTCTCTCGACTTCTGCCCAAAAACGGAAACGTGACCAGCTACCAGTGACAAAAGTACTACCGCCTGCCCCACAGTTCCTCGTCGTTTCTCGATCTGAGGACGGAAAGGATTTTTCCTCTGTCAACCCTTTCGTTATCCAGAAGGGCGTCGATGCCATAGCCGGATCTGTCAAATCTTGTACCAGGTTGCGTAACGGTACCTTATTACTCGAAACTGAGAGCGCCTTTCAGGCACAAAAACTGCTTTGGGCCACACTCCTGTACACATTCCCTGTCCGGGTGGAGGCTCACCGAACTTTGAATTCGTCTCGTGGTGTGGTCTATACTAGATCCCTCGACGGCTTGACTGACGAGGAGATTCAATCTTTCCTCGCTGAGCAGGGCGTGACGGCTGTCCATAGGGTCATGAAAAAGGTCAACAATGACCTTGTACCGACCCGGACACTTTTCTTGACCTTCGATAGTGTTCAGCTGCCATCGCGCATCAAAGCGGGCTACGAGGTTATTTCTGTTCGCCCCTATGTCCCGACACCTACGCGCTGCTACCAGTGTCAGCGTTTCAATCACACTCGCCAGTCTTGTTCCAATGCGGCTAAATGTGTCACTTGTGGCAGGGATGCCCATGAGGGTGACTGTCCACCTCCGTCTCCTCGTTGTGTGAACTGTCAGGGTGACCATGCCGCATCCTCCCGCGACTGTCCTGTCTATAAGGAAGAACGCTGTATCCAAGAAATTCGGGTCAAAGAGAAAGTGTCCACCTCGGCTGCTCGCAAGCTATTGGCTAGTAGGAAGCCCACGCTGCTCCCAGCGGGGAAATACAGTACTGTCCTCGCCTCTCCTCGGACTACCAGGGAGGTGGCAACCCAGACATGCGATCTGACCTTCAGCACCACGGTCGTCCGTTCGGCCAGTGCTAAGATCGCGCGGTCGATGTCTCCTCTTCCTCCCATCACCCCACCGACACCAGCCCCTTCATCAGCTTCTGCTAAGACGAAGACCCAGAAGTCAGATGCACGGGCCTTCAAGAAGGAACCGTCCCGTGCAGACTTCCTCCGTACCTCGACCTCCCAGCCTTCGACCGGTACTTCCACCAAACGACCTTCCAAGAAGGCTAATAGGAAGCACAGTTCTCCTTCTCCGCCACGGCGCATTTCTTCTCCTGCGCCACCCAGCGGTTGCCGCCCCAGGCCGTCATCCGTTTCGCCTGGCCGCACCGCTGGTAGCCGAACATCTGGCCGTTCACCGGCGGAGGAAGCTCCCCCTCCCGGCCATCTTCCCAAGATGGCAGATGAACCTATAGACCCAATGGACGCTGACTGTCCGCCTACTGATAGCGGCGGCAGTGCTCGCTCGAAGCCAGGCAGTCAGCGGCCTTAGAGGTGACCCCTTCTTTCATCTTCCCTTTTTTTTTTTTCCTTACGATGGCACTTATTCACTGGAATATTCGCAGCATTCGCTCCAACCGAGAGGACTTGAAGTTGCTGCTCCGCTTGCACCGTCCGCTCGTCGTAGCCCTCCAGGAAACGAAGCTACGCCCATGCGATCAAATTGCCTTGGCACACTACACCTCTGTGCGTTTTGACCTACCCCCTGTGGTAGGTATCCCAGCTCATGGAGGGGTTATGTTGCTGGTCCGGGATGATATTTACTACGATCCCATCACGTTGCACACCGGCCTGCAGGCAGTTGCCATCCGCATTACTCTCCCCACTTTTACATTTTCCATTTGTACCGTTTACACTCCATCGTCGACTGCCATTACCAGGGCAGACATGATGCAACTTATTGCTCAGCTACCTGCACCATTTTTGTTAACTGGAGACTTCAATGCCCACCATCCCCTTTGGGGCTCTCCAGCATCCTGCCCGAGGGGCTCCCTGTTAGCAGACCTTTTCAACCAGCTCAGTCTTGTCTGCCTCAATACTGGCACCCCTACTTTTCTTTCGGACACATCTCACACCTATTCCCATTTAGAACTCTCTGTATGTACTCCCCAACTTGCACGCCGGTTCGAGTGGTATGCACTTCTGATACATATTCGAGCGACCACTTCCCGTGTGTTATCCATCTCCTGCAGCATACCCCCTCTCCGTGCTCATCTAGTTGGAACATCTCCAAAGCAGACTGGGGGCTCTTCTCTTCCAGGGCGACCTTTCAGGATCAAACATTCCCAAGCTGCGATAGTCAGGTCGCACACCTCACGGAAGTCATTCTCACTGCTGCTGAATATTCCATCCCTCACCCTACTTCTTCTCCACGTCGCGTACCGGTCCCCTGGTGGACCGCAGCATGTAGAGACGCTTTACGTGCTCGTCAACGTGCTTTACGCACCTTAAAACGCCACCCTACAGTGGCGAATTGTATCAATTATAAACGATTACGTGCACAGTGTCGTCGTATTATTAAAGAAAGCAAGAAAGCCAGCTGGGCTACTTTCACAAGCACCTTCAACAGTTTTACTCCTTCTTCTGTTGTCTGGGGTAGCCTGCGCCGGCTATCTGGCACTAAGGTCCACTCACCAGTTTCTGGCTTGACGGTCGCGAATGACGTCCTTGTGGCCCCTGAGGCTGTCTCCAATGCCTTCGGCCGCTTTTTCGCAGAGGTTTCGAGCTCCGCTCATTACCACCCTGCCTTCCTCCCCCGCAAACAGGCAGAGGAGGCTAGGCCACCTAACTTCCGCTCCTCGAATCGTGAAAGTTATAATGCCCCATTCACCATGCGGGAACTCGAAAATGCACTTGGCCGATCACGGTCCTCCGCTCCAGGGCCTGATTCTATTCATATTCAGATGCTGAAGAACCTTTCTCCTGCGGGTAAAGGTTTTCTTCTTCGTACTTACAATCGCATCTGGATTGAGGGACATGTTCCCGCATGCTGGCGCGAGTCTATTGTTGTCCCGATTCCTAAGCCGGGGAAGGACAAGCACTTGCCTTCCAGTTATCGACCCATCTCGCTTACCAGATGTGTCTGTAAAGTGATGGAGCGAATGGTTAACTCTCGATTCGTTTGGCTGCTCGAGTCTCGACGCCTCCTTACCAATGTAAAATGTGGATTTCGTAGGCGCCGGTCTGCTGTTGACCATCTGCTTACCTTGTCGACCTTCATTATGAATAACTTCTTGCGGAAGCGCCCGACCGCGGCTGTGTTCTTTGATTTGGAGAAGGCTTACGACACCTGTTGGAGGGCGGGCATTCTCCGCACTGTGCATACATGGGGCCTTCGCGGTCGCCTCCCTCTTTTTATTCGTTCCTTTTTAATGGATCGACAGTTCAGGGTACGTGTGGGTTCTGTCCTGTCAGACACCTTTCGCCAGGAGAATGGGGTGCCACAGGGCTCAGTTTTGAGCGTCGCTCTCTTCGCCATAGCGATCAATCCAATAATGGATTGCCTCCCAGCTGATGTATCAGGCTCCCTTTTCGTGGACGATTTTACCATCTATTGCAGCGCGCAGCGTACGTGTTTCCTGGAGCGCTGTCTTCAGCGTTCTCTTGACCGTCTTTACTCCTGGAGTGTCGCCAATGGCTTCCGTTTTTCTGCCGAGAAGACGGTCTGTATTAACGTCTGGCGCTACAAAGTTTTTCTCCCACCGTCCTTACGACTCGGTCCCGTTGCTCTCCCATTCGTGGAGACAACAAAATTTTTAGGTCTTACATTTGACAGGAAACTTAGTTGGTCTCCACATGTGTCTTATTTGGCTGCCCGTTGTACCCGTTCTCTCAATGTCGTCCGTGTTCTCAGTGGTATGTCGTGGGGAGTGGATCGAACCGTCCTACTTCGCCTATATCGGTCGATCGTCCGCTCCAAGCTGGATTATGGGAGCTTCGTATACTCCTCTGCACGGCCATCCATCTTACGCTGCCTCAACTCCATACAACATCGGGGTTTACGACTTACGATCGGAGCGTTTTATACTAGTCCCGTCGAGAGTCTTCATGCTGACGCTGGTGAGTTGCCACTCACCTACCGGCGCGATATACTGCTTTGTCGGTATGCCTGTCGGCTACTGGCAATGCCCGACCACCCGTCTTATCGTTCCTTTTTTGATGACTCTCTCGACAGTCAATACGGGTTGTATGTCTCCGCCCCACTACCCCCTGGAGTTCGCTTTCGTCGCCTCCTTCAGCACCTTAATTTTTCACTCCCTGCCACCTTTCGAGTGGGCGAGAGCCACACGCCACCTTGGCTCCAGGCTCAGGTTCGCGTCCACCTTGACCTCTGCTCGCTCCCGAAGGAGGTTACCCCCGGTTCAGTCTACCACTCCCGTTTTGTCGAACTTCGTTCGAAGTTCATTAATATGACCTTCATTTATACAGATGGCTCTCAGACCAATGACGGGGTCGGGTGTTCTTTTATTGTCGGGGCACAAAGTTTCCAATATCGGCTCCATGGCCATTGTTCGGTCTTCACAGCTGAGCTCTTTGCCCTCTACCAGGCTGTCCTTTACATCTGCCGCCACCGACATTCTGCATATGTCATCTGCTCCGATTCCCTGAGCGCTATCCAGAGCCTCGGTGATCCGTACCCGGTTCACCCTTTCGTGCACCGGATCCAACGCTCTCTTCAGCAGCTGGTGGACGTCGGTTCTCCGGTTAGCTTTATGTGGGTTCCTGGCCATGTCGGTATCCCTGGGAACGAAGCTGCAGATGCCGCGGCCAAGGCTGCGGTCCTCCAGCCTCGGACAGCTTCTTGTTGTGTCCCTTCGTCAGATTGTAACAGGGTAATTTGTCGGCGCATTGTATCGCTGTGGCATGCCGATTGGGCTGCACTTCCAGACAACAAGCTTCGGGCTTTGAAAGCTCTTCCCGTGGCTTGGACGTCCTCCTCACGCCCTTCTCGGCGGGAGGAGGTAGTTTTGGCCCGGTTGCGAATTGGCCACTGCCGGTTCAGCCATCGCCATCTGCTGACGGCTGCGCCGGCGCCGTTCTGCCCATGTGGGCAATTGCTGACGGTACGCCACATTTTAACGTCGTGTCCGGATTTTAACACCCTGCGTCTCGATCTTGGCCTGCCATGTACTGTAGAAGCCATTTTAGCGGATGACCCACGAGCAGCTGGCTAGCGTTCTTCATTTTATCAATTTGACAACCCTCTCAAAGGACATTTGATTATGCTGTTTTCTTTTTTAATCCTATGCCTGTCAGTATGTCTTTCATCGTGTTTTCCGTTTCGATCTTGTCGAACAAGTTTACCGATTTTTTTCAATGTTTGCATCAGTTTTTGCTGACAATGGTCTGCCAGTGCGAGTGTCATCACTGGTGTCTTCGCGGCCATCTTTAAATCGTTTAAACCACTCAAACACTTGTGTTCGTGATAAACAATCATCGCCGTACACTTGTTGTAACATTACAAACGTTTCACTTGCAGATTTTCCTAGTTTGAAACAAAATTTGATGTTAACACGCTGTTCTTTCTGTACACTCAACATTTTCCGACGCACAGACAAAACGTCAACTACTTAAAACAGACGCCACGGGCAGACTGAGTGCAGGAGGCAGATGAAACGCGAGCAGTAGGCGGAGCGAGAGTCACGTGACAGGCCACGCGACTTTCAGCCTTATTGCATTCGTTTTATTGTTTCACCAGTACTAGTCCGGTTTTTTTCTAGCCACACCTCGTATATATATGTGAGAACTTTTTAAAATCAACACAATGCTGTCAAAAATGCTACAGTGACTGTAAAACATACCATCTGAGCTATGGTAAAATCCTAGGTCTGCAGCAGAAAATGCCAAAGATAAAAATCAAAGGGCCTACAGATGAAATTGGTGTTATTACAAAGGAAGTATTTCAGGGAATCTTGTTCTTGATACTTCCACACTTCTCCAGTTGTGTTTCTACTATTGCTGGTATAAGCACAGTATCATGACTTCTAATTTCACACTAGCGTCATTTCCTTGTGCCAACGCCCAACAGTTACAGATTCATGTCTTTCCTGCTGCTTGCAATACTCAACACATCTTCAACAAAAGAAGTTGTATTAAATAGGACCCAAAACACACTTAAGGCAAAAAAGTATTGCCAACCTATTGATGTATACTTCTTTAGGCAATATAAGTCCTAAATGATAACTACAATGTGAAAAACCACAAGTAAAGTTATACAACCACCATTTTGTCATCAAACATCACTCTGTGCTATACAGTCAGCTTCCTGAACTGAAGTACAGGCCTGTGTTACTACATGCTTGGCAAAAGGCAGGATATGAAATTAATATACTAACATCACCATTTGAAAAGGTAATTAGTGTGATGTTTGATACTGGACTGTTTAAGTGCAAAGGTGATGTTGAGCGTGAAAAAGTGGCTTTAGTCAGATATGCTTATTGTTCTGTTCCACTGTGCTATGATCACTTCAATGACATCCCATGCCAGCACTGAAACTGAATAGCTGTGCAACACTATCAGATCAGTAGAAACTTTTTTGTTCAGATAGTGCAATTATTTTAAGCATAGGGGAGTAAGTACTGCAATAAGTCCTAACATTGAAATAATGTATGTGTGTTTTTGGGCATGTTCTATTGATATTTGGTATCTGTGCATTAGCAAAGTTCCTCTGAGAGACCTGAATAGGTAATCGTTCAAAAGTCTCACATGGTAAGATGCAGTTTTGCATGCGTGGCTCATACCACTGTTTTGGGATGAGCGATTTCTATTCTAGGCACATTATCATGTAGTTCTGCATGTTCAAAGTCTTGCTCTTTTAAACATCAGTGAACTTCCCATGAAAATAATAGAGGGAAAGATGTGCATTAATTTTTAGCCAAAATCAAAAAGTTCTTCAAAAATAAGGAACAGTTGTTTACTAATTTAAACATAAAGATGGATACCACTAATGATGCCTTAAAGGTAGAATTACAAGTGACAAATGTAAAACTAAATCTTCAAACTGATATATTGAAAAATTCTATCAGGTTGACTGAATGCGGTGTTCTTGTTGGTTCGCTGAAAAGTTTGTTCATGGGCTGTAACTTCAGGATATTAATTCCCTCACATTGTTCCACCATCCTGAGAAGCTGGGGCTTGGTTTTCTCAAATTCTGCAGTAGTTGCTGGAAGCAAGGAGTGCAGCAAAACAACCAGTTTAAAAAATAAATGACACTTTCAAATTAACATGATGTATATTCATACTCTCAAATACAGTTACTATTCATATTAATACCTCTTTTTGGGGACTCTCAGTTTGAAATGACAAACTGACAACTCGAATTAAAAAAGCAGTATGAATACATATTTAACAGACAATGAGATTATTCTTTTGTTCTTGATGACGTCATCAGTATTTTCACAGCACACTCTTTTCCATGGTGTGTGTTTATCTCTAAGGCAAAACATCACAGCACAGAATAACTGAATAACCAGCAGGTACCGCAAGTCGTGGTAAAGCAGTAACCGCTGTTCCACCTAGAAGGTGCGTGGGGTCCATCCATTTACCCGTGTACATACACTAACAGTAACAAAAACTTTCAAACCGTTTTTGATCCTAAATTATTTAACTAATAAAAATACTTTCAGTGTCACAACCATCATTCTTTGGTTAGTCAGACATTGGGTGATGATCAAAGTGACATATTACACCACATATCCCCACTCATATATGAATGTCACCACAATCAGTGAATATAAACCAATAATAGTGGTAAGTAATTTTAAAAATTTCTTTTTGTAAGATTAGAAATAGGAAACTAATTCCCTATTCATTGTGAACGTTTAATTGCATTGACTTGCAGTTCTACACATTGGCAACTTATGTAATCCCACTGGCACCCCAAAAAATTCAAATCTTGACCTTAGATCATTGTCATGCTACTTCAGTTCATCTATATGCATATAGCTAACCACAAAGACGGCTATTCTCATTTTATTCAATTAAATAAGGATTAGCAAATATAGTTTTTCTTCTCAGTGCAAATCAAGAAAGAGCGAGTTCATAGTATTAAATAAGTTATCCATTTCATCCGGAAGCTGCCTGTGTATTGCTTCTATTCATCTTCACCAGTATCCCATTCTTCATTTCTCCAGGTGTTTCATATAAGCCTGACTATACATGTTAAAGTCACATTGATATCTTTGTTACAACAACACATTAGGAAGGCATACCAATCTTCATCAGATATTTTCAGCTAATAAATTGGATTTATACAAAACCCTTACAAAATATAATAAGATGTACTTGAAATATGCACTCACAATGATTTATTGGTTGTATGCAAAGATTATTCGATCATATTTGTCAGTGGTCTTTTCATTCTTTACAACAGCACATATTTTATGACATTGTAGTCACTGCTAACAACCAAGAGCAGTTACATTTTTGGAACATCTATTCACCTGATATATTCCTTCATAATTACAGTCTTCCTTAAGAACAGCATATAGAGCTCACACATTCATCTCATTATTAATTAATTTCGAATCTAATACATTAAACCACTACACTTCGTATGTGTTCCTACGAGGGTTGTACTAAAAGTAAGGTTCCCAATGAGTTACAGCCTTGAGGGAAGGTACTAGGCTAAATCCAACAACAGTGCCGTACACTGTGGTTCCCCGACTCTCGAGCCTGCCCGTCTGTGATTTGCTACGTCGCTCAGTGTTGGATTGGCAGCCTTCAGAGACAGAAGTGTTGTTTGCCACTCTCGCCAATGTGAGGTTCGAGCAGTAATCCAGTTTCTCCACGCGAGGAAGTTACTGCCCTTAGAGATTCAGCGGCAACTGATTGAGGTGTATGGTGAAGAGTGCATGTCCTCCGCAAATGGTGCAGGGATTTTGCTGAGAGTGGCACTGAAGTTCAGGACGAAGAAGTGGAAGACCGCCGGTTTCGGATGCGATTGTCTAGATCAACAGTGAGCTGCTCAAAGATTGGAGGGTCACTGTCCATGAACTTGCTGAATGCATTACTGAAGCTGCCCATGGCACAATTGTAAGAACGTTAACAGAAAAATTGGGTTATCACAAGATGTGTGCTCTCTGGGTCCCACGGATGCTGACTGACGGACACAAGGAGCAACGCCTTGACTGTGCTCGCAAGTTTCTTCCACAATATGAGGGGGGAGGCAACAAGGAAAAGTTGTTGGACTCTTATCGTCACGGGAGTTGAAAGGTGGGTGTTTCATTACACCCCCAAAACAAAACAAAACAACAATCTCGTCAATGACATCACTCTGGTTCACGGCTACCAAAGAAATTCAAACAAACACAGTCGGCAGGAAAGGTTATGGCGACTGTGTTTTGGGATGGGAAGGGGGTATTCCTCACAGATTTCATGCAACTGGGATGACAATAAACTCGGACAGATGTTGTGAAACATTGACCAAGCTCGGGCGAGCAATCCAGAATCGCTGGAGAGGATGACTGAAGGGAGTAGTGCTTCTTTACGACAACTCTCGACCCCACGTCGCTCCTCATACACAGGAGCTTTAGAAGAAATTTGGGTGGACTGTTATGCCCTGTCCCCTGTAAATTCCAGACTTTGCACCCAGCGATTATCACCTCTCCCCCAAGCTAAAGGAACACTTAGGTGGCAAATGCTTCAAGAGCGACAATGAAGTCCAGGCAGAAGTCGCACACTTCCTGAATGGGTTGGCGGGAGACTTCTTCGACTTAGGAATACAAAAGCTGGAGCACCGTTTTCAAAAGAGTGTCGAAAAAATGGAGACAATGTTGAAAAATAGACAGAAATGTAAGCTTTCGAGTGATGTAGAAATTAATAACAGTAAACAATGTCTTCTATTTGTAAAAAATATGGGAACTTTACTTTTGGTACAATCCTCATATAATTTGTAACATTGAAGTGAGCCTCAAAATTTTAGTATTCTACTTCTGTAGAACCACCAATGACATCACCTTCCCCCAAAGGACTTTTTGTAGATCACATAACCTTTCACAAAGTGGTAATGTCCCTATGTATTTTCTTCCTTTTCTCACTCAAGGTAAAGGTCCTTTCTCGATAAACGTACCTTGTTCATTACACCACATAATGAAAGAGAGAGATATTATTATAAAGAGGATGCTGTGCACTTATATAAAGGGTACTGCATCCTGTTTATAATCATATACCTCTCTTCTATCCTTTCTGCTCTAGTGTTTTGAGGTAAACTTACCACTAATTTATTGTGAATCTGTACCTAATTGCTTGGTTTTCTTTCTTTGCCTTGTAAGTACTCCTCTACATTCCACTTAGTGCGACCAAAACATATATTATCTATTTATAGGAGTCTTTTAAAAAATTATCCATTTGTGCTGCTATGAACCTTAAATGATATCACTTGGATGCTAAAACTTCATGCAACGTAATTCAATTCTAGTAATTTTCATCCCTGCTCTTCTTCCCCTCCTTGATGTGATATCCATATGTCATACCACTGGATTTGTATTTAAAAATATTTTTGTGGAGAATGTATATTGTTTCCACTTTATTACTACTATTAACTTTCTGTAGATAATTTTATGGACGGATATATTATTATACGCCGTATAGACAACACGATAAGTTTCTGACAGGCACCATGTGAATAGACTATTACGCATGAGCTTTCAGCCAAAGCCTTATTCAGAAAGGGAAAAAAAGACACACATGTTCACACAAGCAAGCACACTTCATGCACGCATGACCATTATCTCCTGCCTCTATGGCTAGAATGTAGCTGTGTCGTGTTGAACGGAAGCAGCAATCCAGAGTGGGTGGGAAATGAGGAAAAGTAAAAGTGTATGGGTGGGGGGAAGGATGTCAGTGTTGTATGGTGGAGTGTGCAGCAACTAGTTCAAGGTAAGAAGGATTGCCAGGTGCAGCAGGCTCCGGGGGTAAGGAGGGAGAGAGGGTGATGGGAATAGGGAGTGGATAAAGGAGAGGAACAGAGAAGGGAAAATGACTGATGATTGCATTGCCACAGAGCGGTGCATGATGACGGTGATGTGACAAGAGTTGGAAAGAGGTGATAGGATAGAGAGGGCAGAAACTGTTGGGTGGGGGGTGTGGGGCAGTATAGTACCATAGGTGGAGGCAGGGATGTTTTCAGGAGCTGAGACCGCTGTAAGGATAACCCCCATCTGCACAGTTCAGAATAGCTTGTGGTGGATGGTGGGATCCAGATGGCCCAGGTTGTGAAGTAGTCATTGAAATCAAGCTTATTATTTCCAGCTTCATGTTGTGCTACAGGGTGCTCCACTTCGCTCTTGGCCACAGTTTGACAGTGGCCATCCATCCTGATGGACAGCTGCTCCTCTCCTTTCCCACTCCCCATCCCCCCCTCCTCTTCTTCCCCTACATCCTCCTCACACTGCACCTGGGGCAGTCTTGTCCTGCTACAATGTAGTCCCTGCATGCTCCACCAGACAGTGCTAACTTCTCTCTCCCCACTTGTACCCTGATATTTTGCCCCTCCCTGCCCCACTCTGGATTGCTGCTTCCATTAGATGCAACACAGTTGCATTCTGGCCAGAGATAGCAGTCAAGTGTGTATGAGGTGGGCTTTCTTGTGTGTGTGTGTGTGTGTGTGTGTGTGTGTGTGTGTGGTCCGAAAGCTCATATCTGAAACAGTCTTATCATCATGCCTGTCAGCAGCTCAACTTGCCTTCTTTGCAGTGACTAGCAATCCCTCCTTTCCACAGTATTGTTGATATTCCAGCCTGGACTTTCCATTGTTTTACAACCTTCTATTGATGTTGTGTTATTTGTATGTTTCAGGTAGGATAGTAAAAGAAAATGTAATTTAAAGAAGGTACGATGGTAAAGATAAATAATAGTTATTCATTTATTGAAATGTCAACTAATATAGGCATTAGGGTGACAATATTCCACCCAAAACCTTCTCTTTCATCTCTGTTTCCAGAAATATTTAAAATCAGTATTTACGTAACATAATTTCCAAGTATAAATGTATAGTTAAATCTGTCTTTCGGTGAGTAATCACTTTCTGAGTGGATAGATTTGACAGGTCTTGCACCTAGGTCTTCCAGAGGGATATGATTCCTGCAACAAGGGACTGGGATTGGAATTGGCATAGGGATGGACTAGGATGTTGTGGATGTTGGGTTGCTGACAGAACACCACTTTGGAGGGCTGGCAAGGATCTAAGTTAGTATGTCCTTCATTTTAGGACATGGTGATAGATAATCAAAGCCCTGACAAAGGACATGGTTCAGTTGTTCTAGTCTGAGGTGGTATTGGGCGACGCAGGATGTGCTCCTTTGTAGCTGTTTCTTGTGGGTGGTATGAGGATCCGCGGTAATAATCATGCATACTGCAAACATTATTGAACCAATGTGCTTAATTAATTCCGGATTGTGTGGTGTCCCGTTGAGATTATGTTCTATCTATGTTCCCAAGAAAGTAAGTTTTCACATCTTGTATTCAGTTGTTTGAGAAACAGTGTGGTGTTCTGTGAGGAGCACTGAACTACATGTACTAAGTCTTGTCCAGATTGAGCGACAATCCATTTGCTTTGACCTGTGTGTTGAAATTTGTGAGTGTTTCGTTAACTGCCTTGTCAGTAAGGGTACCAGTACTATTTTTTATTCGTTTACTTGTCTCTCTTACAAAAAGTAAAAAGTTGCATCTTCAGAAATTGCAAGTGCAAGATCATGATCTTTTATATGTAACGGAAACAACAGGGGACACTGAATCAAACATTAAACTGCTGTGCTATTCTGTAATATGTTAACGTTTGTGTAATGGTGTTATGATTCAAACAATGAAAATCCTAAGCAAACTCTCAAAATGTTCCCAATTTCAGATTTATTGACTGTAGTATTCCATCTGTCTGTGTAAATATAACATATTCTGTTAAGTCATTTTTGCTACTGAGTATTTTTCATATATTAAGGTAATATAAAGTTTATTGTGGGCTATGTGGTTTGCCTGCTAAATGATCAAAACCATTACTGTTCTTTTATTCTTCTTTGCATTAATTAGTCTGTAATAGCCAGCAGCATTGACCTGTACCTATATTTTCTTTAATAAGTGATGTACTAGTGCTAAAAACTAATCACTTAGCTTTGGTAATTAGGACGTTGATACAAAATGATCCCACTGTCTTGCATGTCTGTGTAAATGGGGTAGTGCCTTAGAACCTTTCTCATCAAGCTACTGGCAAGCGATTTATGTTCTGCTTAATGGCTATCTGCCTCATTATTACATTAAACTAAAGGGCAACTGTACATGTTTTATATACTGAGGACAGGTGCGATGCTGATGTATCTCACAGTGATGTATACATGGCCAAAGAATTCAGATTATTTAATGTGTGAGTATCCATTAATTGGAGTCCTGAGGCTTATTCTACATTTACATGTGTAATGATGTAATTATCTGTGGTTAGCAAAGTCGTCATCATGTCACAGTTGAAAGAACGTTTTGTGCATGAATTTTAGTTGAAATTTCAGTTTGTTGTGTGTGCTATATTGATTACTATGCACATGCTGACCATTCTCAAGATTAATATTGAGTGAGTGATTTCAAATACATAACCGACCCCAGGGTTAAAGGGCACACAACTCTGTTTCTTCTGTAGTTGTGCTATTATTAGTGTTATTTCATCCATTCTACCTTTAGAGCTGACTCATTTATCCAATTAAACACTGCTTTGAAGTTGGTTGCTTGTTTGAGTAGGTCCTTTGCCAGCAGCTTCATCAGTGTTTTGTGTAAACCCGGCAGTGGCTGGACAGCAAGGGTGTTTGGTGTGCATGACTTCTGGTTTAGTGTAGAGAAGTCAGTCGGCTTTAGTTATGACATATCTTCCTACGTTGAAGAGATTTAGGATCTTGATTGAACCAGACAAAGGCATTGAAACTGGATTCTCAAACCATTAAAAGGTAGCTGTTGCATGATGTGCTTCAGAGCTCCAGGAGGAGGCTGAGAATGAATTCTGTTAGTGTCTGGTTCTAATTGTGACAGATGATTCTTCACTGTTTCTGCAAAATGATAGTAGTTGGGTTCTTTGTTAAGCTACATTGCTGTTGAAATAGATTTTTATGCAAAAAGGTCCATGCCCTTGGCCCTTTTAGATCCTTGAGAAAGAGTACTTTTCTGTCCATTGGGTGTCATTGTCATTTACCAGCAATGTTAGTAATCAGCTTGCTGTATGAGTAAAAAATCTCAATAACTCCACTGTTTACTAATTGAAACTGTTGTGTATAAATTATTTATAAAACAAAATATGCTTTGATGCAAGGAACAAATAAATCAATAACAATAAAAGCTAAATTTCGAAGTTTTATATATCACGCCACATTCTGTGGTGATTTTAAGGAAAAGGAACAGTTGTAGTGGAAATAGCTGTGTAGATGATGTCCCACTACAGTGTTTCAGTTGGGGTAGTCCTGAAAATGGCAGCTATAATACCTCCACATGAAAAACATAGTTCACTCACTCTCTCGATCTCCTCCCTTACTAAAAATACATTTAAGCTATTAAATGTTTTAGAAAAAGTGAGATGATCTTCATTGTAGTAAATGTGGTGTATAATGTTAGGTAAACTGCAAAATATCTAATTCGAGCCAACTTTATTTTTTAAAAGCTGCAGAATATTGTACCTGAAAAAGATCCCGTCTTTCCTTCTCATCCCGTCCAGTAAGTCTCCCCTGACCTGCGGTTCTGGGTGACTATTCCAAAATCTACTCCTTTTCCTAAACCAGACCAGTCCATTTCCTTCACCCCTCTTCTTTCCCCTTCAGCCCTTCTGCTGGAAGGAGGAGCCACTGACTCTGAAAGCTTGCATAAGTGTAACCTTATTTGTGTGTGTGTGTGTGTGTGCGCGCGCGCGCGCCACTTGGTTGGCAGATTTTTTTTTTTTAATCTATACAATTACATTATATTGTTCTTCTGTTTGATACTTAATGATATAAGTTACAGTAAAATAGTCAAGAGCTAGTTGTCCTAAATGTGTTATAAAAAATTTGATTGAATGAGTTTAAAGTTTACAATGACATCATATAAATGAGTCATTTTGAATTGTTGGATTAACGAAATTTTCAAAACCGCTATAGGCCGTTCTTTGAACCAAGTATACCAGGCATAATAATGCCACTTTTCAGTTGTCGGTACGGGATATGTGTACTGCCAGATTTTCATATATTACTATAGAGTAAGTACTGTAAAGGCAAAAACTCATTCACAGGAGAACTTTTTAAGACTGTAACCAAGAGGGAGCTTGAGAACATCAAAAATACCTGTTAATCAGATAGAAGTGAAATCGAGATTTGTTTTCTCACGGCATATTGTTAAATTGGAGGAACCTACCCGAGTCACTGCAGAAACAGAATTTCATTTGCTAACATAAGAAAGAACTGGTTCTGTCTGTGTATCTGCACTTTTCTTATTGAAAAATATAGTTGATGTAATTTGTTTAAGGTATTCATAACAGACTGGAAGCCATGTTCATTACATTAAAGATGATTTTTCCTTTTGTATCATATAGAATACTTTAGTGCTGAATACAGACCATTATGAAATTGATGTCTGCATCATTGTTATATTGAATGTTTTGATTGTGTGTGTAAATTGTGTCATTTGTTTACACCATACTAAGTATTTTTGATTATTTTACAGTCCTGTGATCAGCTCTCTTGTGCCTGCAGCAATACCTAATATTCCATTCCATCTTCATTTTACTCGTGGTGGACCTGAGGCTTCTGAAGATATAATAAACTACCAGTTTTCCTCGCATGATGTTGTTTGTCTGATATTCTGTTCGATAATTGGAGCATGGTATCTTATCAAAAAGGTTAGTCTGCAGTTACAAATAGTTGCTAACAAAATAGTAGTGCAGCATTGAGTGGAAATCATTGAACACAAAACCAGTATCTGTCCCCCAACCACAGAACTCTATTTGAGTAATGAGGCAGTGACTGCATGAGAATGGTTGTATATGTGCATCATTTGAACCAGTTCAAACTTGTGAAGCAAATACTTAAGATTTTAATTAAAAATTAATCTAAGAAAGGTAGCAAGTTAGTTTCCAATTTATCATAGTAATTGAAGAAGTGCATCAGGAGATAAAGACAGGCTCCATGAAAGACTGAGTAAATACTATCAATATTATGAAAAGGAAAGTTGCTACTCACCATATACAGAGATGCTGAGTCGCAGATACGCACAACAAAAAGACTGTCACTGGGGCGACACTGCCTGGTGTGGCTCCAGTTGCCTGTGGCTGCAGTTTGTGTGTGTGTGTGTGTGTGTGTGTGTGTGTGTGTGTGTGTCGTCTATTTTTGATGAAGGCCTTACAGGCCGAAAGCTTTATTTGTGGCAGTCTTTTTGTTGTGCCTATCTGCGACAGCATCTCCGCTATATGGTGAGTAGCAACTTTCCTTTTCATAATATTGTTATTTTCCATTGTTTGAGTAAACATTTTCCATGGTGATCTAGGTACACTGAGCAGGAGTGAATAACATACAGCTGAAAATTAACGCATTGTGAGACAGCAGGAAACAGGAATGCAGTCATGAAAAGTTTTTAGTACTATGAAAGGGGAAAAAAGGTGTAGGAAGGTACAAACAGAATTCTTCTAGAGCAGCAAAGTACCAGATAAACAGAATTACCTTTGAGTAAAAGTTATTGGAAATTGAATCTAATATACTATGCAGAAATCATATGATCTAGTAAGAAAGAGACAAAGCAAATGACTTGTGTGTAAGAAATGTGGTACATGCCACAAAACACAAGAAACAAGCAGCAGTATGGAGGTTGAAGGAAGGAATTCAACATTTGATATATTGGAAGAATGGAAAAAAAGTTGGCCCACAAATGCTTATTGAAAAACTGAAGAGGAAAGATCAGATTGAATATTTAAGAAAGAGATGGAGTAAACAAAATTGTCAGTTGCAGAAGTTTACCAGAAAGAAATAGATCTGTATTTCACAAACTATCTAAAGGTTAATGGGGCAAAAAGAAGATTGTTTCACAAATATTGAATTGATAATCCGATGTAATTTTGAATATGGTATGGTAAGTGGGCGAAAAGTTGGGGTTAAATCCTGTGAAGATATTCCAGCACTTTGTTTATTAGTCAATGGTTTTGTTCCTTTTATTCCAAAAATTTTGGTGTGTTACATTTTATGCAACATCTTTGTAGCTAACAGTACAGCTGTGAAGTTGGATTTCCACATGTCAAAGATATATGCCATGACTTTTAATTGTGTTGTATTGCATAATGCTGTGTAACCTTGCTGTCTGCTCTTAAATACTTTTAATATATTTTCCCAGCACTGGGTAGCCAACAATTTATTTGGCATTGCCTTTGCCATCAATGGTGTTGAACTGCTGCACTTGAACAATGTTGTCACTGGCTGCATCCTCCTGTGTGGTCTGTTTATCTATGACATCTTCTGGGTTTTTGGGACTAATGTGATGGTCACAGTTGCTAAATCATTTGAAGCTCCTATCAAACGTAAGCTACAATCTTCATTATTTCTCAAAGTTAAGATTTTGCTTGAAATATTAAACAAATATGAGGAAAGACAAACATTTCCATGCAGCTAGTTTATGCATGGTGCATCAAGATACTTTCTGGCTTTTCAATTACTGATTTTTTTCTAGTGTTAAGTGCACAGTTTAACCATCCAATTGCACCCATCTGTGGTGACACGTAAGTCAGTATCACTGAGGCTGTTTGACTTTCCTCATATATTTTTTATCCTTTTCCTGGAGTTTGTTATTTCATTAGTTTTTGTAGTAAAAAATTTTCTTCAAATAATTGTTCCTTTCACAAGTGTTGTTATTACAGTTGTATTTCCCCAAGACTTCCTGGAGCAAGGGCTAGCAGCTAACAACTTTGCTATGCTTGGATTAGGAGATATTGTAGTTCCTGGTATCTTCATTGCATTGCTGCTACGGTTTGACAACAGGTATGTGTTATGTACAGTAAAATATATTTTTACTAGTTGTTTTGTTCTGTTTCATTAATAGAAAAACATACACCTCAGTCCTTTTCTGTAATTACTCTCAGTGCAAACTTTGTTACAGTGTGCCAGTAATACATTTATATTACATTTTTCCAATTTTTAACATTGTTTACCTTTGTAAGTCTGTTCCGTATCTAGTTTACCTGTCTGGGATGTGGAGGCTGAGTGATTTGTACTTTTGGCGGTGCCAAATTATTTTATCCCCAAATGGACACGGTGTTTTTACTATCCAATTTTATTCTGCACTTTTTTATAAATTTAAATTTTATATAAAACTGATACTACATTTCAGTGAATTTGCTAAACTGTTTTATAGTAAAAAATATGTAACACAATTTTACTAAAAATCATGTAGATGAACAAAGTATTCAGTATTTGGTGTGTCCTCCTTTGGAAGTGATCAGATCTTTAATGTTCTTTGGCATACTCATATTGTGTTTCTTCAGTATATTCTCCAATTCAGTTGTCGTGTGTCATTTCGTGACAACTTTTTTTCCATCAGTCTGGTCTTGTTTGTGCGTATATCTCCTTTTGCAATCTTCCTCTTCAGTCCTTGCCAGACATCTTCAATTGGATTGATGGCTGGTGAGTTTCCTAGCCATTCCAAAATGGGGGAAGTTCAGGCACCAGGTTGCAGGTCATTTTTCACGTGACACCGCATTGGGTGACTTGCATGTTGTTGGTGGTGGTGGTGGTGGTGGTGGTGGTGGTGGTGGTGACGACGACAACAACAACAATGATAACACAACACTGCATCCATGGGTGGAGAAAATCTCCAACCCGCCAGGAATTGGACCCGGGCCCATTGCATGGTAGGCAATCACATTACACTCAGCTAAGCAGGCGGACTCGTTCAGATATTGAGTCACAGATTGTACGTAGTGGCATGGTGCAGAATTGTGCATAAAGATGAAGTAGAGTTTCCAGTAATGACCAGTAGCCAACGTATCTTGATGTGTCATCCCTTTCACAATACAAAAGCGTCCATTTCCTTTGCTACCTACTATAAAGCAAATCATCACTGATAAGAGATGCTTGACTCGAACTGTGCAATCCTTTTGGAATTTTCATGGATCTTGCATCACAAGAATTCCATTTTGTCTTGCAGAATTTGGGTACTCGTTTCATTAGAGAAGCAAACCTAAAATTAAAAGTTGTTACATTTGGAAGTCTCTGTTATAATAGAAAGAATAGGATAATATTGTAGTTTGTCTTGTTCCATTCACCAACAGTCCAGTTTTTGTACTTTTTTTGCCTTTTCTAGTCATTTTTGATTCATCAGTGGGGTAGGCTTCTGTGTCTCAGCAGGATGACAGCATTGCACCCCATTCCATTGAACCTTCACTGCACAGAATGGGTAGGTACTCCACCATCCTCCAACATGTCCTTAGTCACTGATATTGTTTACTTAGGTTTTCCATTGCCATTTGTGTATTTTTACTTATGTTTTAGGGGATGTAATGTATTTTTGAACACATTTATATTTCAAACTGTGGATTGTGAAATTCCTTCCATATGAACAGTACCTCACTGACTATACTGACAGAGTGACTAGTATTTGGCCTTCTGTGGAGTGAGGGTTAGTACCTTCACCTGTATCTGAAAGTGTCAGTGAAACCATATTCAGACTTACGGAACTCGTTAAAGGTTAAAAGATGGAACACACTGTGTAAAAATGTAATGAAATGTGTAAAGTTCAACAATAATTGAAAAACTTTTCAATTTTTTGGATATAATATGCTATACTTCACTTGACAAAGGTAGTTCTGACAGCCACAAATATTCCACATCTCAGCAAACACTGATCTAAAAGCTTGAATATATTATTGGTTGGGCATGCATTGTTGTCAAACAAACAATATAAGCTTATTTACTATTCTACAATTCAGTGGAAACTATATGACACATGAATCAATGTTAAGTGTAGGGTGCTTCCAAACAAAATTTAAGGAGGGTGGGACATCAAACGGCCCGACTTTGAACAGGAGAGGCACCACAGGACGTTGTAATTTCCACTGTCTATGCTTTTACAAATAAATTCATAAAACTTTGTCAGCATGACAAGAAAGGATTTTTTTTTTTTTAAAGTGTGAAGTTTCATCATTTTTTCATTTACTATTGGCTGCATTTGTTGCTTTTCTTCATAAGTAAGAAGATTCTTCGATGAATTTTGCACAGCATACAAACCATACCTACAGGTGTATGAAACTCTAGAATTTATTTAATTTATGAAAAAATGAATGAGTGGTTACATTTCAAACTTCACGTTTAGGAAAAAAAACTCAACTTTTATAATTCTCTCAATTTTTACCATAGTTTTTAATATATTCGGAAAATTCTAGAGTTTCATACACCTGTAAGTATGGCTTGTATGCTGTGCAGGATTCATTGAAGAATCACTTATGTATGAAGAAAAATGTACCTGTGCCAACAAATGCAGCCAATAGTAAGTGAAAAAAATGATGAAATGTTACATGTAAAAAATATTATTTTGTTATATTTTTGAACTTCCACTGCTATGAGTGCGAATCCTGAATCCTTCCTGGTCATGCTGGCAAAGTTTTATGAATTTATTTGTAAAAGTATAGACAGTGGAAATTAAAATGTCCTGTGGTGCCTCTCCTGCTTCAACAAGTCGACCCGTTTGTTTGACATCATACACCCCCCCCCCCCCCAATAAAAACTTCAGGAACTACATGGTGAGTACAATTTGGCACTCCACTGAAAATATATATTTGTGAAACATGAGTATGAGTTTGTGTGCAATTTGCTGTAACTGTTTCCATAATGATCATGCACAGTTGCAAGTACAGCTACCCTGTTTCACACTGCAAGGGATTGGAAAGATTACTTGTATGAAGTCATAAGAAAACTTCATATAATAGGTCAAAGCAACTTCCTTTTCTTTGGCTATGCTTGTTAGGACAAGACCGCAATCATGAAGCATGGAGCTGGCACCAGATAGAATATTATTTTAATTTATAGTACTATTGTTTACTCATAGTTATTATTTATTGGATATTCTCATGCATACTAGTAAAACTGGCCTTTGTTAAAGGTAAATATTGTTTTATCAGTTCTGTTTCACCTTGTGATGTTTCAGCTTGAAAAGAAATTCTAACACATATTTCTATGCAACATTTGTTGCATACTTTCTTGGACTCATGGCTACAATATGTGTAATGCATATATTCAAGCATGCACAGCCTGCATTGTTGTATCTTGTTCCTGCCTGCTTAGGAACCCCGTTGTCTCTAGCTCTTGTGAAAGGTGACATCAAGGCAATGTTCCAGTGAGTATTCTTAGTTATTTCTCGATTACGTCACGTAAAATCTGTGTATTTCATGTTCCCCAAATATGGGAATTAGTGGCTGTAGGCCTACTTGAATTAAAGTTCATCATAATAGTAGCAAAATTGGTCGTAAATTGCATATGCCACTGGATGTATATTACTTGAGAAATTTCAAGAGAAAAGCCTTAGTAAAATTGCTTCTCCTCAAATCTTCTCAAAACTCAAGATGTTAATACATCAGAAGTCATATAACAGTAAATAATTACATATGTAAATTTGGATAATTCTAAAAGTGTCTGTTATAAAAGTATGTGTGGTAATACATATATTGCACACCAAACTGAGTGCAGAATAAGTAAGCATATTGTGGCGAATATACTGGAAATGGGCCTACGCATGTTTGCTTTTGTCTCAGGGTCTTCAGTCAATATTTATCAATTTTTCTTATGCCTATCCAGCCCAAGTGGCTGGCTCCTGTATGAAGGGTGAGCCGTTGACAGTAGACGCTTGTGCTGACAAAATGTCTGAAAAATCATTAAGCAAATGTTGGCTGAAAATCTTGAGACAAAACCCAAACAGCAATACGTCAACAAGTGACCTCAAAAGCCTCAACAATTTTGTACTGGAAATCTTGTAAATTTTGTGTACTTACTTGCCTTGAAAAGTTTCATTTTAAATGATATTAAGTGAAATATTTAATGTACTTAATTTAACTTATTTAATGAAGTGATTTAATTCATAATTTTCTTACTTTTTTGGTGTTATGAACTGACATTTTTACAGGTATGAAGACCACCCGTCGGAAAAACAACCAGAAGCTGCAGAAGATAAAACCAGTAAAAAAGAGAAATGATTTTTAAAGAAAGACGTGTATCTAAATACAGGTGCAGAGACATTTATTTCATTCCTGAACGCTACTTAATTTACGCACTTGAAAAGTCCTTTAAGCAGTGCTTAAGTACATTGAATCTAAAAATGTAAGGCAGAGATGACAGTATACATTCAGGAAGCCAGAATTCCAGAACTCCTCGAATGAAGACAACTGTCAAACTTTCAGTATTGAAAATGCACACAAGAGGTACAAGAAAGTTTTCAAATGTTTTCCAGTCTTTTGTACGTAGCAATTAGTACCTCTGTGAGTGAAAATGATTCCATGTAAATGCTTCCTTTTAATGTGACCCCTGAAACACAGCATCCTCAATGCTGTTGCCAAGTTTCAGTGGGTTTTGTAAAATTGTACAGCTGTGAAATTGACTGTGAATGCTATTGTTTATGGAATTTGTTTATATAATTTTACCATTAAAATTTTATGTACATCTACTCTTTCAATATTCAGTTACATGTAAATAGAAGGAAAGCTTCACTAGAAACTGAAATCAGGTGGAATGATCCAAATATCCTGCACAGGTTAACTGATAAAGTCCCTTGAGTGTTACTGCAGAGCATTCTCAGAAATTGATTGTCCCAGAGGCAGGTAGTATGTTCATCATGCCCTTGCATGGTTTGGTCACTGTGCTGTGAGTATCTCTAAGTTTAACAACATGTAGTTTCACCTGTTGCCCTGTCTTTGTTCATGTTGTGGTTGGAAGTAATTGCTGAAGATCGTGTGCATGGGGCAGGTTTTACAATGAGGATAGGACATGATTTGGGAAGGACACAATATTGGTAGTATGAGGTATTGAGGTCCATGTGATATCATTTACTAAGCTCTTCTTGAAGTGGAGCTATATTAGTCTGTGTTCCCCCTCCTCCTCTCCCCCCCCCCCCCACCCTAATTTCTAACCTTCCTTATCTTCTGTCTATCCTCCCTGAGGAATGAACTTATCATGACTGGAATTTGACAAAAGATCAGGAAAGACTCAAGAAGCCAACTGAGACTGACCAACTAGTGTGGATCTGTCAACAGTGTGTCACTGAGTATGGACAGAAGTCAGCAACGAGGGAGAATGGTAGTGGAGATGGCGTAGCAAACAAACAGGCTCAGTGAGTAACCCAAGAGAGGAACAAAGACTTCGCAAAATGGAAACAATAAACAACAGTGAATTATGACTAGGAAGAGTATGAGATTACACCCCTGAAAGCAGGCCAACTGTGTGGTGGAACTTACAGTACTGCTGTGAGTACTTATAGTACTGCTTGGTCAGCAAGAGGTGTAGGTAGCACTGCACCAGGGTTGGATTAGTACTGTGTGACATGGTGAGGAGCATGTTCATGGATGTAGCAGCTTTGATTAGCAGCTATGGTTCATACAGTTCCATCTTTTCAGTGGGTTTCAGTCGCTGAGCTGGGATACCAAAACATTCTCTCCTGAAATGGGCGCATATGGCTGGAAGCATTAGGATGATGATTGATGGTGTGAATTTGTGGTATGATTCGTGTCCCGGTATGGAAACCAGGTGGCTGTTGTGATGACTTGGGAATGTCACACTGGGATGTGGTCATGTCGGCATCATTGGCCGTGGTTATGGAGTCTGCATGGACACATCCACCTCTGTGCCTGTGTCCAAAAAAACAGCTGGTGGCATTCTGGAGTGGAAATTATACCTGGTGCTGGGTGGCCCATCAGTGGCGGTGCAGTCAGTAGACATGGGCGGAGTTGGTTAGTGTGATAGCACTCAAATCCCATGGTGTGTCGAATGTCTTAATGCACCACCATGAGTGGTAAACACCTTAGCTGGCACCCACATGTCTTTCTCCCCATATGAGTGTGTCCATACTGCTGTAAGCAGGGGGATTTTTCCAGGTGTGCTGGGTTTGGGGTTCACAGTCCTGTGGGGCCAGGAGCTGGTGGAGAGTTCGTGGTTGCCCCCATGGAGGAGCTCTGCTGAGGTCTGGTTGTGGACGTGAGTGGTCCTTCATGTACTCAGGATCACCATGAATGCTGCAGTTGTGGTGGTGGTGGTGGTGGTGGTGGTGGTGGTTCCCACTGCTTTCAATATTTGCTGCTGTAATATCCACACCATATGCTCTACTTGGATGATGGATGAAGTGGTGGACTGAAAAGGGTTCAAAAGCTGTCACCATGAATTTGGTCCCACTTTCTGACATGTTGGTTCAGGGGAGCCCTTTGATGGCGAGAATCTGGGCGAGTGCGTTAATTGTGGCATCAGTTGTGTTGGACACTGTCCTGACAATGCGGGTAGAGTACTCGTCCATGTCTATGACCAACAAAGAACCAAGAAAGATGCCTGCAAAGTCAAAGTAAATGCAGTCCCCAGGGGTGATGGGGAATGGGCAAAAAATTGGGTTGGAGTGGCCTGACCCCTGTCACAAGCAGAACAGTTCCCCTTGTTTACACTTGCCATTAAGCTTGTCGCCACTCTAGGGATTTTATCTGTGACACTGCTCCCAAGGGAAACTCCTCATTGCACCACCTTCACATTACTGGTAATAAGGCCCAGTGGATAACCTAACAAAAACTGAACACACATCAAGCGTGAAAACAGGAAGAAGGTATACTGAACTATGAAAAAAAAAAGAAACAGTGAATGGTCCAAGAACAAGATATACAACATCGATTCCCCCCCCCCCCCCCCCAAAAAAAAATTGTGGATTGTCCATCCAGTCATATCCAGTCATTGATGGGTCTGTTCACTGTGTTCTAATTTGTATCTTTGTTGTGGTGTAATTTCTTTTAGTGACAGTGAGGTGTAATTAAGGGGCCTCCAGATTTACATACCTCCTATTTGTTCTACACAAATAGTACATGTCATGCCATTTACATTCTGTTTTGGAAGGTTTGACTCTTTAATTCCTTTGTTGTAACACAGTTAAAGCCAATTTATTTGTTGTTTTAATTACTGTGAGAGGTCTATACAGCATCTCACCTGCTCTCATTACTCATCGTATTTACTCGCAACAGTAATATATTCTTACCGCATGTTGTATAACCAGTCTATAGTATGACAGTTGCCAAGAGTATAAAAGGAGAACAAACACATCAGTGACCAGACAGACAGTTCATAAATTTGTGGAAAAAAGGGGGACGCAAAGGAGGTTTGAACACAGATATCCCACTTGGCAGGCCAACACTAGGACCACCCAGCATCGACGCCATGAATCTTGTAATTCGTCTTATGTTGCACATCATAAGCTTCGACCATTCACTGTTTCTATTTTGCTTGTTTTTTCACAGTTCAGTATATCTTCTTGTTTTCATGCTTGGTCTATGTTCGGTTGACAGGCTATCCACTGGGCCATTTCACACTAAATCTGAGGGGGGTGCGATGGGAAGTATCCCTTGTCAGTGTCTGCGGTAGAGCAGCTACTCTACCTGAGCCACAGGGCTATTAGAATGATTCCATCAAGAGTACCTGCCTCGGTGTCAACCAGGAGGATATCGTAGGTGACCTACAGATGCTGGTAGAGATGAGCCAAGGCCCAGAAGTCAGAATTGGTGTTCTTTGAAAACTTTGTGGGACAGGCATGGAGTACATAATGCACGGCTTGCCATAAGATTGGGCCACAGTGCGTTTCTGCAGCCATTCGTTCAGCTGTAATGGGGAACGAGCTTAAGGTTTGTCTCTGTTTAGCATCATTGTGGAAACATGAGATTTCCTGCAGATCAAAGCTAGGTCTGGTCCTGCAGGTAGGTGAGATTGTGTCCACATTGGTGTGTTGCGATGTGCATTTACATTTAATGGCGTAAATGTGGGAGTTGAAGAAAAGTGCCAAATGATGGAACCATTGTGCTGTCTGTTCTGGAATAATGGAGTGCGACCCAAAAAGTGCCACGAACAGTTGTACTCCGTAATTAATGTGAACTTGATCTCAAAAATGTGAACATGGAAGTTCTTAATTGCAAAGAAAATCATTAGAGCTTCATTTCCTATTGCGATCAGTTCTTTCAAATGGGTGGTAGAATATTTGGCGTGTAGTCAGGCGATTACTCAGCATAATCATCATTCCTATAATGCCAGGAGAGGCATTTGTGGCCAGAACCAGTGGACACAGTGATGAAAAGGGCATAAGGCAGGTTGCCAAGTGCAGCGTACACTTAAATTGCCTGGAAGTGCACTCAGCAGCAGCTGTTCACCTGTATTGAATGCCATTCTTCCGTAATTAGTGGGTGTATGATATGGGCTGCTTGTGGGAGGAACTTCGAGTAAGTTACTTTTCTCACAAAATCTTGCAGATCCTGTAAGTTTTTGGGGTGGGTGGGGAGCAGGTGTAGAAATTTGAATGCTGTGACGTGATCAGTGGGCTGGACCCCTCCTTTAGCAAGTTCCCAAGATATTCCATTTGCTACTGAAATAAGTGGGATTTGTCTAAGCAGCACTTTTGACCTGTGTCACATATTGCAATAAATAGGGTGTAAAGGAGTCTCAGTTGGTCCTAATGTTTAGTGTCTGTGACAATTAAGTTGTTGAGAGAGTGCAAGTGGATATGGACATGGTTAACTGTTCCAGGTATCTCTACCAGAGCGGAAGAGGTCCCAAAAGGCAAGCGCTTTTATTGGTATAGGTGAAAGGAATGTTGATTGCCTTAATGTTTTGTGACTCCTCATTCAGTGGGATCTGCAAATGTGCATTGGCTAGCTCTATTTTAGAAAAATGTGCCCCTCAGATGAGCTTTGTGATGAAGTTGTCTGGATTTGATATAGAGTAGGTTGCTATTTGCTCCTATGCATTGGTTTTTCACACACTCCACAGAGCTGGAGGTGGCCATTGGGTTTTTTACCATTAGCAGGATGTGGCTGAAACACTTATTTCAATTGGTTCAGTTGTCCCAGCCTCGAGGAGTTGATACAGTTCCTGCTTAATGGAGTCCATAAGTGGATGGGAATGGATCATGGTCAGCAGAAATGTCTGGACGCAAGGAGATACGGGTCTGGAAATCTGTGGTACCACCCAGACCAGATACAAAAATAGGTGGGAAAGCAGCACAAAGGTCATAAAGTTCCTGGATGGGAGCCGTGTTTTGGAAGGAGACCCCACACAATGAGAAGGCAACCAGACCAGAAAATGTTTCATGTAAAGGCCATTATCCAAAGGCTGGCAATAGAGGTTTGACACCTCATAACATGCAAATAAGGCAGTCCACTAGTTCCTAGAACAACCTCGAACTGCATTTTAAAACAAAGAGTTACTAAATGTCACCTTTTTTCAGCTTTTCTCAATTATAGCTATCTTAATATCACTCTAATCTCATGCTAGGTGAATGTACTTTACTTTTTGTTGCAATTAATTCCAGCAGACACAGTAAATAAAATAAAAGCTGTTGAACTTAAGTGTCACATCTACTATGATGTGCGCAGTACAAAATCTGGAAGATATTGAACAAAGCAAGGTGTCATTGGCATGTGTAGCTTGGTATGTGGCACTGGAAAGTATGTTTAATATAAGCCTGTATAGAATAATCCAGATTTTTGTAGGGTGCCAGCAGGCAGTAATTTTATGTAACAGGTTGGATGGATCTGTTGCTACAGGGACTGATAAAATAATCTTCACCTAAAAGCTTTGTCATATGACTTTTGAACTCCATTGTGAAAGGTAAAAGGTAGATAATGAGGAACTCAAGGATAATACTGTGACAAAAGAATGTACATAGAGCTTACAATGAATTCTTAAAAATAAACAAATCCAACAAATACTGGCTGAAGCATGGTTCAGTTAATCTGTCACTTGGACTACTCAAACATTTTGTTGTGGATGAACTTTCATTAATAGATCATGGCTCTGAAGTAGGCATGAAGGAACAGTGTTACTCTAATGAGAAAATAAGTAACACCGTATTTACTCGAATCTAAGCCGCACTTTTTTCCGGTCTTTGTAATCCAAAAAAACACTTGCGGCTTAGAGTAGAGTGCAAAGTAAGCGGAAGTTCTGAAAAATGTTGGTAGGTGCCGCCATAACTAACTTCTGCCATCGAACATATGTAGCACTACACAGGCATGCTTTGCAGGTACAAAGAAAAATACTGGCACCAAAACCTCCGCGTCAATAGATAAATTAAAATAAAAGCTGGAAGAATGTAAACATTATGCCGTGTATTCTTTAGTGTTTGCTGCTATCCCATTTAAATCGTGTCTGCCTAATGAACTATGAAACTAGAGTGAGACAACAGCAAACGCGGAAGAATATACATATCATGTCATGTTTATATTCGTATTATTCTTATGCCGAATAGTGATAGGCCTACTGACTTGATTTTTAAATCTAAGATGAATCTAATTTCTGTGCAGAATGTAATGTACTAAAGAGGCGTCTGCAAAGATTTTCAAATGGAGAAAAATTTTCACTAAACTCTCGTTCAGAACATTCTATCATACGCAGCCTATTATTTGGTTCTTGTTGATCATTATCAAAGAAAGCAGCAGTGTAAGTAGCGACAAATAGCAGTATCTTGCCATTGTTTCGCTTATGAGACAATTCCTCTCTCTTTTTTTTTTTTATTGTAAGCGGCGGTAGCGCGCACAAAAGCAAGCCATGCTGCTAGCGGCGACAGGTCGTAAGCAGTCATTATCAGAATGCGACAAACAATGCATGACACAGTACAATAATGCATTTTCAGCTTAGAGTGATGTAAACACCTATAACAAAGAGAACGGCACTTACCAGATCAAAGCAAAATAAGCAATCGATTCAAACCAGACGAAGCGTGCAAAAAATGAAGGGTACCAGTATAAATACGGACGGAGCGCCTGGCACATAGCAATGGCTACTTGGTAAAGATAACTGTTAAGCTTACGACTCTAAGCAAAATACTGTAGCTGTATCTTCATCCATTCGACCTCAACTGTGTTTCATTTTACAATGGACCATCTTTGTTTCGATCTGGAGGGGCGGTCTAAAACTTTTCTCTCACCTTGAATTTCGAGGCTTAAATTTCAGGAGCAGCTTAGATTTGGGAATTTTTTTTTCCCTTGATTTAGAGTCGCATTTTTCATGTGTGGCTTAGATTCGAATAAATACGGTAATACAAGTTACACTGAGGGGAACATGTGAGTGGATTGATGTGCCGCTATGGTCCTAGAAATGAAACTAAGAATTCATTTCTACTGAAGTAACTGAAACTTCGTACCGGGTTCTAATTGATACAACAGATGTGTGCTGTCTGCTGCTGTCAGTGGAGGCAAACGAAAGGAGTCACCACAGGCACATTTTCAGTTTTATAGAAAATAATGAAAAGATCGCTGTGAATATACAGTTTGAGGTATGGAAGCAGAAACCATAAAAATCAATGTGCCTGTGATTTCTGTTTCTGAAACAGCTGTCAAGAATGAAATCACAAAGAGGGGCTGTAGCAATATATAGTACATACATTAAGCCTAAAAAATCCAAGAACTCTGGTAGAGAGAATTGACTGAATACCAGGCAGAAATCAGAATAATCTAGATTTAATTCTATGTTCTTTGCAGGTGATTAATGATAATGATCTGATGAGAAAATTAAGCAATAACTGTAATATTGTATTTAAACATTATGATCTCAAAATAAATCAAAGCAAAAAACTTCACACTGCAAAGGTTGCAAAATGTATTGTTTCGGGTGTACTGATAGTAGTAGGAACCCCTAGTCACTAATAAAGGAGTTTCTTTAAGAGTATTTATAGCTTTTACAATATATGTAAACTAGAAGTGATATCAGCAAATGCTAAGCACGCGAAAATTGAGTTCTTCAAAACTGGAAAAAGGCAGAATATAACAGATGATAAATGCGACTAAATTTAAATAAAAGACCTATGCATGGGTTAGTAATAAAGAAAAAGAAAACAAGGAATATTTACCAGGATACTCCGTTGGAATGGTAAGGTACCAATGACATTCTTGCAGCTGCATGTGTTTCACAATGATGCAGTTAAAAATATTTTAAAAAATACAGGATACCCCATTGGGCATCAGAGTAAATGCTCCTGATGGGAACAGGGGTCAGTCGGCACTCCAGCTCCCGACATCCAGTCCAGGCACTGCACTAGTGAGGCTTCATTTGTGAACTCCCTGTCCATGCTGAGGAGTACCTTCTCCAGTCTGGGGCACTAAAACTCCCAGGTAAAAGAAAGCTACTATGTCTACTATTGTTGTGATCTGGTGGAGCTCACGAAGAGGTTCACAGATGGGAGTGTGTAGCATACAAGTGTATACAGTGGGATGACTATACATTTGTTATAGTTAACTGATATAATATAATGGCAGTGATTACAGGTGATTTATTAACTGCCAGATCGGATGACTAAGAAATTGTTTAAGGCCTTTTGAAACACAAGAGTCTGAAGATAAATGGTTCACACAGGTTCTTGTCACTTTTTCTTGCAGATGGAAGGTTGGACAAGCATCTTTGATCTTCGCATTGAAGATTTAATGTATTAATGGTTTTTTATTTATTTTTTAAATATTTTTTAGCAGTCTTGTTTATCCTGATGGCTATGCCGACCACAGGTGAACTTTCTCTGCTTAGCTTTGGGATGCATAATTCAGAATTCATATCTAAAATCACTACTCTAATATTTCATGTGCAACTTGAAGAATGACTGAAAAAATTGTATTCAGATATACAGTTGATGTGTAAGCTTTTTATGGTACTCACTTTTTTTTTTTTTACGTCAATGTGGTAGATGGCTGCATGTTTCTCAACAATCAAAGTTAATCAATAATGTCAACCAATGATTTTTACCTTCTCTGAATTAAAGTTGTTTCCGCATTTGAACCGTCCTCTTGAACGATAGAGAGAAGCAATTCTAAACAGCACTTCACATAATAGATTAAACTTATCCTTTACTTACGACTAGGTCTGTTTTATATAAATTATCTGCCAATAATTTGTATTAGTTTCTCTCACTTCATGAATTGTTTCAAATACACTCCTGGAAATGGAAAAAGGAACACATTGACACCGGTGTGTGAGACCCACCATACTTGCTCCGGACACTGCGAGAGGGCTGTACAAGCAATGATCACACGCACGGCACAGCGGACACACCAGGACCCGCGGTGTTGGCCGTCGAATGGCGATTGCTGCGCAGCATTTGTGCACCGCCGCCGTCAGTGTCAGCCAGTTTGCCGTGGCATACGGAGCTCCATCGCAGTCTTTAACACTGGTAGCATGCCGCGACAGCGTGGACGTGAACCGTATGTGCAGTTGACGGACTTTGAGCGAGGGCGTATAGTGGGCATGCGGGAGGCCGGGTGGACGTACCGCCGAATTGCTCAACACGTGGGGCATGAGGTCTCCACAGTACATCGATGTTGTCGCCAGTGGTCGGCGGAAGGTGCATGTGCCCGTCGACCTGGGACCGGACCGCAGCGACGCACGGATGCACGCCAAGACCGTAGGATCCTACGCAGTGCCGTAGGGGACCGCACCGCCACTTCCCAGCAAATTAAGGACACTGTTGCTCCTGGGGTATCGGCGAGGACCATTCGCAACCGTCTCCATGAAGCTGGGCTACGGTCCCGCACACCGTTAGGCCGTCTTCCGCTCACGCCCCAACATCGTGCAGCCCGCCTCCAGTGGTGTCGCGACAGGCGTGAATGGAGGGACGAATGGAGACGTGTCGTCTTCAGCGATGAGAGTCGCTTCTGCCTTGGTGCCAATGATGGTCGTATGCGTGTTTGGCGCCGTGCAGGTGAGCGCCACAATCAGGACTGCATACGACCGAGGCACACAGGGCCAACACCCGGCATCATGGTGTGGGGAGCGATCTCCTACACTGGCCGTACACCACTGGTGATCGTCGAGGGGACACTGAATAGTGCACGGTACATCCAAACCGTCATCGAACCCATCGTTCTACCATTCCTAGACCGGCAAGGGAACTTGCTGTTCCAACAGGACAATGCACGTCCGCATGTATCCCGTGCCACCCAACGTGCTCTAGAAGGTGTAAGTCAACTACCCTGGCCAGCAAGATCTCCGGATCTGTCCCCCATTGAGCATGTTTGGGACTGGATGAAGCGTCGTCTCACGCGGTCTGCACGTCCAGCACGAACGCTGGTCCAACTGAGGCGCCAGGTGGAAATGGCATGGCAAGCCGTTCCACAGGACTACATCCAGCATCTCTACGATCGTCTCCATGGGAGAATAGCAGCCTGCATTGCTGCGAAAGGTGGATATACACTGTACTAGTGCCGACATTGTGCATGCTTTGTTGCCTGTGTGTATGTGCCTGTGGTTCTGTCAGTGTGATCATGTGATGTATCTGACCCCAGGAATGTGTCAATAAAGTTTCCCCTTCCTGGGACAATGAATTCACGGTGTTCTTATTTCAATTTCCAGGAGTGTAACTAGAGTGTTTTAGGTAATCTTTTTGAAATTTATCTCTAAATTGAATCATTATCCCCCCCACTCACTTCCAATAACTTAAGGCACATTTGGAAAAATTTCATTCTTTTTGACAAATAGCAACCAACATGCTAACTTCAGCACATTTCAACAGTTTTATTCTTCACATATAATATGCATCTAACATTTCATAAATCATTTGCAGATTTCTATCGTATATAACTTTCATTAACAGTAACTGGAACAAAACAATGCATCAGCCTTCACATAACCAGATCTTAACACGAAGTGAACTTCCTTTATTGAAACATAAATCACATTTCCTTACATTTGCTCTTTGTTTTTTAAACAAATTCACTGACTCAGCAAGTAAAGTACAATTTCTGGTGTCATCTCCTTTCACGGGCCTTCGGCTTTCAGGTGAATATCGCCAACGATGCCAGATACTTGCAGTACTTCTGCGATATGTGGACTGTGTATTACTTCCCATGCCTTACATGAAACTGAAAAAATCCACACGAACAGACCTTTTTGTCTATGGTACCTTATTATAACACCATTTATGAAATAATCATTTATTGGCATTCATTACTTTAACATTCCTCTCCATGAATCATTGATGTATCTGTATGGAAAGCATACACATCTTATTTCTCCACATCAATGATTCATGTGGGGAAATAAGTCTTGTATGGTTTCCATACTGACACATTACAAGCATCAGAATGAATTACCTGCCATGAAGTGAATTTAATTTAAATGGAACCATGGCCATGTTGAAATGGCTGTCTCTTTAGACAGGATTAGAAGTTTTAATGCAGACCTGCTGCTGCATTCATACACTTGGCAATGTCATGAGAAGAAGGACAGGTAAGAAATGGAGTAAAGTAATTTGAACAGTATCTGGTGTACACAAGGACAAGAGTAAAATAATTATGAAAACTAAACAATTACTTTACATTGCACACAGTGAATATGTTTGTTAAAGTAATAGTTGTAGGAAAGGTGAAGAACAGATCTGTGGTGATAAAGACATTAAGTGCTACTCAGTAACTGACATTTAAATATTGTGACAAACTTTGGGGCTTAATAGTAATTCCTACTCCCAACAAGACTGAATATGACCCAGGGCATCAGCGAAGAGCTGGACACAACTTGAGAGGCAATGTGTTCACTTTACTGCTTTCGGTGAGAACTGGAAGATAAGTGTGGACTCTAGCACAATTGTCATTTCATTTTAAAGAAATGTCCTGTCCCAAAATGTTAAGAATATGATGTACCAGTGACCTCACCAAATGATGTTCACCCCACTAAAAGATGAACCTGCGAGCCTATCTGCAGGTACTGCAGTGCACAAAGAAATGGCCAGGGACCAGTCCTCTATGTATATTGACTGTCCAGCCCCTAATTTTCCCATTGGTCACACACAGGAAAGGGAGTTATACCAAAGAATACAAAATGATTGACTGTTTGCTGTGGTAATAAAACCTACTACACACACAACTGCATCAATATTGCCAATATCCTCAACTCCAGGCCTTAGTGTTAAAAGAAAACAGATTGTCTACCAGTGGAGTCAAAGAAGCCTATTCTTCTCCCAGAGGGGAAACAGAAAAAAAATAGAAGATAAAACCCAGCTTGGTGGACCTGGTTGTCCCGATTCCATCTCACGTGAGTATGAGACTACAAATATTGATGTTTCACTCCACGCAAGTGGAATTACACTGGTACACCATTTAAATACCTTGTCCTTTTTCCTCTCCGTAATGCAGTTACCTCACCTGGAGAGTTACAGTGGAATTATAATAGCTAATATTGCTCTTACCCTTTTGTCTTTGTCAGAAGTAAACTATGCTCCTAGAAAACGTATTAAGAACTATTATTTATATCTAAAAACAAAGATGATGTGACACTGAACGAAAGTGCTGGCGGGTCGATAGACACACAAACAAACACACACACACACACACAAAATTCAAGCTTTCGGGATGAGGCAACAGTTTGTTGTGAAAGCTTGAATTTTGTGTGTGTGTTTGTGTGTCTTATCTTCCTGCCAGCGCTTTCGTTCGGTAAGTCACATCATCTTTGTTTTTAGATATATTTTTCCCAAGTGGAATGTTTCCCTCTATTATATTGAACTATTATTTATTCTATATTATTTATAATCACTCTTGATACGGACTTAAGTGAACAAGTGTCCCTGAACACAGAACTGGAAGCAGTAACACTCTGCATTTGGATGTCTTACCTGGACATCTGTTTCAAAATAACATTACATGGTAGCATATAGTGACCTAGTCCTCAACTCTTGCTTCTTCTGTATGACTGTAATGCCCACAACCAAGTCCAGACAAGATCGGTGAATTACAGCTTGATGTATTCCTACTGTATTGTGAAATGGATTGACATGTTAGTATTGTCTGACACATACTTAACCATAGTCTTCAGAATTAGTAGTCCAGACTCCATTTCCTTAGTCTAGCGGAACAATCACCAACAAGCGTAAATCATAATGTTGGTTACTCGGAGAAGCTGATTGACCAGCCGTTAGTACCGAAGTAGTTTTCAATATGAACTAACAGATTGGAACTGATGGCAGTCCAGGAGACAACTGAAACTAACACATACACCACAGAAGTGATGATCCCATCTCTGTTTCAAATTTGGCGTTGGAATATTGATCCAATTTGTTGACATTATCAGTGCCCTCATGTCTGGCATTTGTTCCATCACCTCTGATTTGCGGAACATAGATAACTGGTGCTTATAATACAGTTACACGGCCATGGGTGCTGCTGAAGGGCAGCTCCAGTGAACCATTCAGAAGGCATAAACTTGAAGCATAAATCATGGGTTCTAGTTCTCCTCTGCGACAACCCTCACATGCACTACTACAGAGTAGCTGTCAACTCAAATTTTATCTGTGTTAGTAGATATTCGGAGTGGTTGATCAATTCTTCATTCTAGGTCTCATATTGGACAAAAAAAGCTGACATAGCTATCACACATTTGCCAATTGAAGATGAAACTTAATGGTCTGTGATTTTTCTGGAAGTGAATAATTGTCATAAATTTCTGTAAAATCTTCAACCTTGCTCTTTTTAGACTATAAATGGACTGCATATGGATCTAAATCACCCATTGGCTGAAGGCCTGCTATATCTCATTTGCCATAGTAGTGTGGGGCTAGCAAAGGGTGTGTTCTGCACAAATCATATTAACAGTCTGCCTTCTGCAATTCAAGTGGCAGCAGCTCCATGTTGACTGTTGGCTAGGCTTTGCCAGATGGAGTGCATTTGGAAATTTTAAGGAATAACCAGCTTGCCCCCTCTTGGTTGCATACTAGACTACTCTTTGGCATGTAGTTTGGTCAAGTATATGTCTTGACCTTCTGTATGAGGAGATGCTACTGTCTGCACATGGCTCTACAATTAGGTATACATTTCTGCACAACTAGTGGTCGCATAAAAGTTTGACAAAACCATGTAGTGTGTTCACTGAGAGAGTAACAGCTGTCATGAGTTTTGCAACACATTAGAACCCAAAAAAGTAAAAAATTCATATAGTGCTATGACTCAGTGAGCTGTCTACAAGCTATTAATCAGTGCTACCCTTGGCTCATATTGGTTAATCTACCTGAACTCCATGATTCAGACATCACCATTATGGTCATGTGGGCATTCAGCCATATTAGTAGTCCACAAAATGAGCTGAAAATGAAATGTTGTGGTGCTAGGGCTTCCCGTCAACCAACAGGCTTAGGAAGCAAGTACAAGTAAGCTCCTGAATCTTGAAATACCTGGTCCTCACTTGTAAACCAAATTAAGACACCGAATCCTAAAATTTTGCGGTATATAGCTGTAAACACCAACAAATTAAAACTGATTATACAGAAATCTCTTCAGCATGGGAGGACTTCTGAATTTTTTTGGAAAGAGTCCATCACACTGTGCAATAAAGGACAATAGTTTTTGTACAAATAAACAAACCATTACTAAACAATATAATTTCATTGTTACTTATGGCAACCTTCTGCTTAGGAAGAATGAGATTCATACTCGATACTACCATCAATCATTGGAACACTCTTGCCGATGTTATGTTGGATTGATATAGATGGTGTACCTCTTGCTACAGTAATCAGCTCTGAGGGCAAATGGGAATGTGCCGTCAACATAATATTATACCACACCAATTAAGCTTATTTTCCAGTCTCAAACATGCATTTAAAACTTACACAAACATCTTTCTGGTCTGTAGACATCGTAATTTCTGCTGTGACCATTGGACGGTAGTAGTGCTAAAAATTAGTGGTTTTTGAAACCATTGTCTCTTGTATCATAGGCAGTAGCTGACAGAATTCTCTCTTTGCCTCGTGTGTTATCCATGCTTTTGTGTTGAAAATGTTCAGTGAAGAGGTGAAACGATGGAGAAAATAATTTACAAATTCCATGAAGAGTCTACAGATGATGAAAATGAAATAATTGATGACGACTGAGATTACACATTATTTGAAAATTGTGGTAACTCTAGGTATCAGTGGTATGTTTATAATATTATTTTGTTTGTGTTGTGTTGTTATGAAGGATTCTCCTGCAGGTAAAACATGACATGAATCTCAGCAAATGACTCCAGTGAGTAATGTTCACACCACATTCCACTATGATTGCTAACATTTGCTTGGATCTTGTGTTTTGTGTGTTTCTTGAGATTTCAGTTGGATGTTGAAAGAAATTTAAGTATAAAGTTCACATTGTGTGCTTATGTATTTGAGTACTAGATCTCATTTGCAGTTTCATCTGTGTATTCAGATTTAACAATAGAAATACCAAAATGTGTGTATAGAAAGTAGGAAGTGCAATAAACCTGAAAAATCTTCTGCAATTCAAACTACTGTACAGATTTGTACACCCTAGTTCTAACTTACTAAAAAAAACATGTATTTCAGCAAGTCCACAGGTTGCTGGATCTTCGAGATTGGTTATTTCACTTTTAGATTCCATAAACAGTGTCTAGAGTATCCTCCTTTCTTCTTATCAACTTATTCTGATAATTGACTGCAGCAACTGATTATGGAAAACAATATGACCAGTTTGCTCAAGTATATGTCTTGACCTGTTCTATGAGGAGATGCTGCTGTCTGCACATTGCTCTACAATTAGCTATACATTTCTGCACCTCCTGCACATCATCATTAACATCAATTGAAAATATAAATTACAGTAATCAGTCAATTTATTATTCTTCACATTATGTGTTTGAGGATTATCCCTCCATCTTAAGGTGCATTTGTTTCAGTTAATAACACACAGGCTGGTTGAATGGACGATGATGTTTCAAACCAACGTCCGGCCATCCTGATTTACGTGTTCCATGATTTTCCTAAATCGCTTCAGGCAAGTCTGGGATGGTTCCTTTGAAAGGGCACAACCGACTGCCTTCCCTAAACTGATTGGACCGATTACCTCGCTGTGTGGTCCCCCTCTCCCAAATCAGCAAACCAATTAACAGATTTTTGTGGAAAATCATACACATTTTATAGGACGTTTTATAGTTTATAGATATCGTAGGTAGATGAACATGACCCCAGTAATAAACAAATTCAAAACGATATGTAGCACAATACAGAAAACACTGCGCGCTACGACAAAGGATACAAAGTAAAAATTTTACAAAGTACTGAATTTGCTTATTGGACGTTAACTAAGGAAGAAAACAGAAAAATTAAAGGATGTGCCCTCAGATCAAAAATAGCAAGCGACGAGTATTCTGCGTATGCATCAAAATTGAAGTTGACAGATGTACCACACTTCACGGCAGCAGCACCCTTGTTGGGGAAGTGCAGAATTCGGTTTCTTCCATTATTTGGAGAAGATAAATTGATGCAGTTGCTTCAGCACCTCAACTCCATAACATTTGTTTCGGCATGGAAATAGACGAAGATGGTTTTCTGCCTTTCTTGGATGTTTAGGTTATGTGGAAGAATGATGGCTCTCTGGGGCTTTCAGTTTATCACAAGTTCACTCATATTGATTCGTATTTTCATGCATCAAGTGGTCATCAAATGTTGCTAATGAGCATGTCCAAACTAAATAGTTTTATCTAAAGAGCTCGCCCCCAAAAGGCAGTGTGTAAAGCGAATGGATGTGCCACTCAGCAGACTAACAGGGCACTGTCAGTTAAAATAAAGACTCAGGAAGTGGATAAAGAGGAGACCACACTGGCAAAATCTTAAAACTTTTTTTTCCATCCCCTATAGCCGCCCCGGACGCGCATACTGGGTGTTCTAGGTATGCGCGGCACGCCGCCAACGCCGAGCCAGACGGTTACGTGACCACCATCTAGACGATAAGCGGACAGTGTGGCAGTGGGAGGCCCAGTTCGGGGAACTGTGTTTTATAATTTTTTCAAACTGTTGCATCCTTGAGCCCCCGGTTAGAGATGTACCCATGTCCGGTTAGTGGCTGACGCTAAAGATCTTTATTTATGAAAATATACAGTACAATCGCCAACAAATTTTACATATTCACATACGCCTTTACCTTTAATCCTGATAAATAGAGATTCATTAGGATTGAGTTTTCTTTTGTTACGTGTATACAATACAAATGGAGAGGTAGAGTCATAAGCAGATTTACCAAAGTCTTTATTAGCAAGTTCAAACATGTGGTAGGTACGATAGGCAATTACATCTCTATCATTAAAACTTTCTAGTTCAGGTACGCTACCACCCCTCACAATGTCTTACAAGACATGACGCTGTTGCAGAATAGGCATCATGGCAATCAGTATAGTAAATTTTTATCAATTTGTTGTATCCTTGAGCTCCCGCTTCGCGATGTACGCTCAGCGGTTGATGACGTCAGCGATCAGAGATTAAGGGAGCAAAGTTAAAGTTCTTATACATTGAGGTATAGGAGAATCATTGTATACATTGAAATTAAATAATAGTGAATGTTATTTTAGATAAGAAAAAACTTGTCCACGTTAATCAGAAATGGAAAATAAGGGTACACGCCGATCTTAGTTTTTTAAAATTATTAAATTTATTTTTGGTCAAAATTGGTCATCCCGGAGCACGCGGGTTGTGTAAACACTCTTATTGCTTGGCCTTAGCGGCGAGCCAGCGGGTACGCGCGCTGCTAGAGCTACTACAGCGCGTGTCCGGGATTGCGTTCCGCTGGCCACTGCGAAAACTTATCTAAGGTCAAAGTTTTCGCACACTATATAAGCGAGCGCTCTGTCGCGTTACGCTCCTTCTGTGTCTTGCTGCTGCACAGGCAACTTTATTGAACGCCGCCAACATGCCTTACATGAGATATCGTCGTCGTTCTCGCACTACAGTTTACAAAACTATAGAAAACATCGAACTAACAACAACAGGAGACAAGAAAAATCGCATTCCAGTGAAGAGTATGGCTGCCAACGCACTCGTTGATGGTCCCTGTATCTTTCTTGGATATACTGTTAATTTCAGTTTGGACATAAATGAGTTTCTCTCATTGAAATGGATGGTTTACCGTCGCCATAGTAAGAGGTGTCAGTGGAGTTCCTAGTGTACCTGGACTAGAAAGTTTTAATGATAGAGATGTAATTTCTTATTGTACTTACCATACGTTTGAAATTGGTAGTAAAGACTTTGGTAAATCTGCTTATGACTCCACCTCTCCACTCGTTCTGTATACATGTAGCAAAAGAAAAATTAATCCCAATGAGAGCTACTGCAGCACGTGTACTGGATGACCAATTTTGACCAAAAATAAATGTAATAATTTTAATAAACTAAGATCGGCATGTACCCTTATTTTCCATTTCTGATTAACATGGACAAGTTGTTTCTTATCTAAAATAACATGTACCATTATTTAAGTTCAATGTAAACAATGATTCTCCTATCCCTCAATGTATAAGAACTTTAAATTTGCTCCCTTAATCTCTGACCACTGAGGTAGGAGGTAAGTTTTATACATGGTCTGTCCGGCTCTTAGAGGGACTCCCTTGTCCCAGATTAGATTTTGTACTTGGTGGAAGAAGCTAGATCCTTTTGTTATTCTGTTTAAGACTCCTAGTTTAGAACTTCGCTCATGTGATATGATGCTACTTGGATAATCGAAGCTTTTCACACATTCAACCTTCTCCCGCTCCAGTATGATGTTACAAGGGGTGGGTGTCCTGCTCATCTTCATTGCCACTGTCTTTTTCCCTATTCCCAGTTAACGTGAATTTTTTAAATTTTGTGTTCCTGTAATCTAGTGGCCTCTGAACCTCAATTTCCGTCTCTCCCAAATGGCAATGTCATCAGCAAAAACAAAAGCATTGAGATCTTCATTTTCTTCTTCCCAGATTTCTTTCATGATTGTGTCCATAAGTGTAATGAAGAGTAAAGGGGAGAGTGAACTGCCTTGTTGAATACCTATCTTTGTTTTAAACCATTTTGATCTTCCACCTCCTACTTGTACACTGCTCTCACAATTATTTTACAACATCTGGACTCTTTCTAATTAATGAATCAGGAACATTTTCTCAAGCTTTCCCATATCTTACCCCTTAGTACACTGTATTATGCTTTTTCCAAATCCACGAATACTACTGTCAAGTCCTTTACTTTTTCCCAGTACTTCTCCATTAACTGACGGAAGGAGAAAATAAGATCTATTGTTCCCTTACTACTTCTGAACTCATGCTGTTCCTCAAATTGGTGTTCTAGAATTTTGTCTTGGCAGGGAATACCGCCTTAACGTATCACTGTCAGTGTGGGCGAGGAGGTTTGCGTACTTTGGATCTGGAGGGCTATGCCAGTGGTAGCAGGGTCACCCATGCTGGACAGGCCAAAGGGGGGAGCGAGACAAAGTGTGTCCCACAACGACCTATCATTAGCCTGTCTCCTATTCTATCCTATCCTAAACCTCTCCTTTTTCTTTACCGTTATCAACCCTTGTCAGGGATATGGCGAAGTCCTTAATGGCAGCTACGGAAGAGAAGTACATCTTTGGTATGGCGCAGCTGGTGGAAGGGGCACCCTTTCCCTCCTAAGGGCAAATCAGGAATGGAACCACTGCCTTGTGGTGAAGAGGGATCTTCAAAGGCTGATGGAGTAAACACTGAAAGAAAATCCTCAGATGTGTTAGGCTTAGCAGGCCAGCAGATGAGAAAAAATTATTGCTTTCAGTAAAAGAGTGAACCCCGGACTTGTTATTGCAGAAGGCCAAAATTTACCAAATACTTTAGTCAGTTACACAGGACAGACCATGTGCACTGTGAAAGAACGCTGCACTGAATATCAATGTTGCACTCGCCTTTTGTGATCAAGCAGGTCTGCTACTGCCGAACACTGTATTTCCACTGGACATTCAGTGGAGTATGATGGAACTGATTTTGACCACAGCTACATCTGGCGGAGTATCTGATGAACCGTAATAGCGGCTAGCAATTTGGACAGTGTGAAACTGTCACCTCCCAGATTTGTCCTAATCAAGGGTGACAGATGGCGTCAACGGTTGTGGCGAGTGGTAACACTCGTGACTTGAGTTCTAACAGGTAGGGCACTGCTGCCATGAAGTGTGGCCCATCTTTCAGCTTGAATTTTGACGCATTCTCGAAATATTCTTAGCGTGCTATATAGGTTGGAAAGGAGCAAGTCTTCAATGGCTCAACTCAAGATGACTGGCAGGTGCCCAGTTCAAATATCGCGCAGTTAATTCAATGATGACCGGCTGCAAGCCCAAGATCTGTTTGTTGCCACTTGCATCTCAGTATTGAGAGTTCTGACAGTTGTCACTACTGACCCAACATTTCAAGAAGACTGTGAATCAAATGAATCGTATGTTTATCTCAAGGAGAGCTCAGTGATCTTGTTTGCGATTTAAATTTGTTGGAGCAACAGCCTAAGCATTTAGTTTCGTATCTCAAAGAAGTATTTATCGTGACCATTCTGCTTTTCTTAAACTGCTACTCTCTCTTACCCAGCATAATAAATACAAAGGCATGTATGTGGAGATCTCATCACAATTATAATTCTTCCTAGCATGCGTCTTGAGTACACAAAGCACTGTTGCTTTCTATGTGAATGTAACAGCAGAGACAGCAAAAACAGATAATTGAAATAAACAAAAAAAACTTTCCCTTTCGGGGCAGGGGGAACAGAAGATCGGTAAACTCTGCTCTGTTGACCCAAGAGATCTGTATGTACCTCTGCTGAACATTAAATTAGGTCTTGTCAAAGTAATGGGCAAAACCAAATGTACTTGTGACAGAAGTTCCCAAGGCGTAGTGAAATAAAACATAAACTAGGGAATTAGTGTGTGATACCTTGATTTTGTTGAGCGATGGAAGTGTGGCCTCACTGACTCGACGTAAGTGACAATAAGAACTGCCATATTTGGTCTTTCAAATCCTATGATTGTTTAAGAACCATTGCACAGGACAGACAGTGTACCTTGGTATAGTGGGAGAAACCCGAATGATCGGTGTTTAGCTCATGTAAGAAAGCAAAGAACTTTCACTGATTTGAACCTCAAGATTTAATGAAATTGATAGTTTTGACACGTTTCATATTAGCCTACACCGAGGTCAGAAAAGCCATAGGATAGTGACATACACCTATAAAGATGGCGGTTATATCATGTACACAAGGTATAAAAGGGCAGTGCATTGACGGAACTGCCATTTGTACTCAGTTGATTCGTCTGAGAAGTTTCTGGTGGGATTATGATGGCCACATGGTGGGAATTAAGAGGCTTTGAATGTGGAATGATAGTTAGAACCAGATGCACGGGACATTCCATTTTGGAAATTGTTAGGGAATTTAATTCCGAGGTGAAGAGCGTGCCGAGAATACCAAATTTCTGGCACTACCTCTCAACATGGACAATGCAGTGGCCGATGGCATTCACTTAATGACAGAGCATCAGCATTTGCGTAGAGTTGTGACAGATAACATACAAGCAACACTGCTAAAGTAAATGCAGACCTCAGTGTATCTGTTAAGACAGTGTGGAGAAATTTGGCATTAATGGGCTATGGCAGCAGACCTGAGAGTCTTTGCTAACAACACATCGACAGCAGCACTTCTCCTGGGCTCATGACCACATCAGTTGGGCCCTAGACGAATGGAAAACAGTGGCCTGGTCAGATGAGTCCTGATTTCAGCTTTAAGAGCTGATGTTAGGGTTTGAGTGCGGTACAGAGATCTCACGAAACCATGGTCCACAGTTGTCAACAAGGCATTGTGAAAGCTGATGGTGGCTCCATAATCGTGTGGGCTGTGTTTACATGGAATGGACTGGGTCCTCTGGTCCAGATGAACAAACATTGACTAGGCATACTTACGTCTGGCTGCTTGGAGACCATTTGCAGCCATTCATGGATTTCATGTGACCAAACAACGATGGAATTTTTATGCCTAATAATGCATCATGTCACCAGGCCACAGTTGTTCACAATTATTGGTTTGGAAAACATTCTGGGCAATTTGAGCGAATGATTGGCCCACCCAGATCGCCCAACATGAATCCCATCTAATATTTACAGAACATAGAGGTCAGTTTGCACACAGAATTCTCCACCGGCAAAACTTTCGCAGTTATGGACATGTAAAGAGGCAGCATGACTCAATATTTCAGTAGGGTACTTCCAGTGGCTTGTTGGGTCCATGCCAGGTCGAGTTGCGCATTATGCTGGGCAAAAGGTCTGACACGACATTACGAGGTATCCTGCGACTTTTTTCACATCTTTGTAATTACCTTTGTGCATAATACTTCTTGATGTAGAACGTAATACATATGAGTCTTGGCTCCATAATAAATTTCACGTCCTTTTTTTTCCTGTAATGCCACAAAACCATTGCTTTTTCCAGTCATTGAGGGAACTCCACCTGTAGCAAGTTAATTTTGAGTGGTGCAGTTTGTGCTTTTGCAGAAGTTAAAAAACACTAGTATATCTAATACTGTACAAGTATTTAGAATTGGAACTAGTTCTAGTAAAGCCTCATATGTCTTGAAAAAACAAAAAAAAAAAAAAGAAACAGCACACACCACTACCACCACCACCACCACCCCACCATTAACTGAACTATGCCTCCAATTCGTACACTAACCACAGGCAATGGATAAAGTTTTGAAACTAGATGTCTTTGCTTTGGTCTAAATACTTAAATTGTCAGTCAAATCAGTAACTCTTTTTTTAATAACTGGCACAAAGAGATTGCTTGGAAAGCATTCCTATTTCATGAGAAAATAATTTGTCAGTAACACCACAGTCTAACATAACAATTGCGACACATCGTCTCGATTTTGTTGCCTACTGCACCAGCAGTGCTCCAAGCGACTAGTAAGTAAATCTGTTGATTTCAGCGCGATCGTGAAAGCGAATAGTAGTTGTTTATTTTTGTTTGTACAGTGCTTTTTTACCAAAAGGAGCGTCTGTAGCGCATTAAATTGCTGCAACAACAAGAAGATACCACGTGGGACCTTTTTAGGTTTTCTAAGGTCCGTGAGAGGTAGATACCATCATGTCACTAAAGGAGTAAAGGTTATCGTCAGGATTCGCTTGCAAACCACATGAGTATCTATGGTTTATATTCGGGTTAGGAGCAGAAAATGGCTAGACGAGAATATCTTATGAAAAAATACCCTGTTAACCTTTATAATAATCTTAAGTTTTGTTCGCTACACTTCGAACAAAACCAGTTCATGAGGCAGACAGTAATAAATTCGTGTGCACTGCAGTACGTGCATTGCTTGACATCCCTAATAAGCCACCTCAAATGACGATGACGAGGAAACTGCCACAAAGATTCGGCAGTCCGTCTAAAGCTGTAGAACACTCCTATGGCACAGAAGCAGCCAGTTCAACTCTCCATATATCAGTGCCAGGTTTATGTGAATCGTCAACCGAGACCTGCTTTGACGATGAAGTGGTTAGATTACGTGCAGCTATTCGTGTCTTGCAAAAGCATGTGAAGTGTCAGTATATGCAGATCGCTAGACTTCGTGCAAAACTATTGCGGGACAAGGAAAGTGCCTATCATTTTAAGTACAGACAGCAACAGAAACTGTATCAGAAGGATCAAGTGAAGAACCACAAACAAATTTGAAGACTATGGGATCCCAATATTAAAAAAAAAGAATGCCCTTGACTTGTCATTAACGAGATTAGCATGTTAATGAAGGACAAACGTTCTGCAAGATGGAAAGACAAAAATAAGCTGTTTGCTCCTAATTTATTATATTACAGCAATCAGGCTTACAGGTTTTTTCAAAATGTTTTATATTTCCATCAGTGAATACATTAGAGGTAAGCGGAAGAAATACGAATAAAATGTGGGATAAGTGACAACATATTCCACGTTTTAATACAGAAGGTACAGAATTTCCCTGGTACCAATAAACTAGAGAATATGTCACTGTATAAAAAGTCACCAATGGCACATTTAACATACGACTGTACTTTAGACATTATTATTGGCTTTGAGGACTTGAGGTTCACACGCTCAGCATATTTCTCCCAATATCTGCCAGTTGCTTGTCCCACTTAGAATAACATTAAGATGATGGCCATACTTGTGGCAACAGGTGACAATGACTAAACCACAGTAGACCTAAGAAACGACAAATGAGGAGTCGATCCCTTTTGTACGTAGAGGTACATTCTGTGCTGCTTATGCGTGAATCTGTGTGCTCATATTCCTTTGATATCAACATGGTAAGCTGCAGTTCTACCCAATGTCACAAGTGCTTTTTCATGTATGTGTTGTAGCTTGCATTGGATTCGTGATTTTGTTATCCCTGCTTGCGCTTATTTTAGAAACATCTGTATCATCTGATATTACACAAATCTTGGAGGAAAAAAAATTAAAATATTTCGTAAATCACGTAGGAATGGGATGCGATACAAGCATTATGCTTACAAGGCGTCTGACAGTCTCCTTTCTCGCCGCTTTGAGCGCTAGTGTCGCTCCACCTGTCGAACGGTAACAACTTCTACAGCTGTGTGTCGCGACTGTTACGTTAGACTGTAGTAACATTCTTCTATGAAATCACCATTTACAAAAGATTTTGAGTCATTAGCTATTATCTTCAACAACACGTAACCTGCATGCATCGCCACTTCATTTTCTTTTGTTGTTCTGATGGGAGGAGTCTGTAAAATGCGTGGGTGGAATCTCCTGCTTTATTCTTTGGGTCTGTCATTTGATAGTGGCCTGCCAAAATATTCTGGCGGTTATGTTTCGTGTGCCTGTATGTAAGGTGACAATTGGAGACAGGATTATATGCATCATAAAAACCTTAAAATATGCAAGCAAATACGCATGAACAGTGTCGAATTATACAAGATATAATAATAATAATAATAATAACAATAATAAGGTCAGAAGAGGAACACCATTATAACCACGAACCTACTACGGTGTCGTAGCAGGCGGAGAGGTGATATTCCGACGTGGCGCGTCCCAGGTGGCGGATAGGGGGGTCCTCACCGGCTTGCCGGCGGACTTGAGCGAAATAAAATAGCTCTCGCGGACCAAACACACAACATCAAGAAATCCATTAGTGTCTGTTCTGGTATCCAGCGACTAGTGGTCTGCGTCTGTTTACCTAGTTGGTTCGGCAGTGAAATATGGCTTGATCTCAACAATCAAGTCTGCAATTACCGTGATCTTGTTAAAGGTCACCACAACCAACTTCAACTTGAAGTAATCATGATGGAACAAATGGAAAGAAATCCGCTACCCCAGGCCCCAGTCAACGGACTGGACTTTCCTGGTCATCGGATTCTGGGGGACCAGGAACATCATGAGGAGAAGAGTCGGAGCTTCTCAAAACCTCTTCGCAAGCACTACCTTGGCACTCTCAATGCAAACACTCTGTTCAAACTTGGAAAACTAAAACAACTGACAGACATGCTAGATAAATTTCACATCAAAATTCTTGCCATTCAAGAGACGCGCTTCGTAGATGAAAACCATTTCGACACAGAACATTACAGGATTTACAAAGGTAAACCTGCGGTCAGAAGAGGAACACCATTATTGTTTGGTACAGGGTTTGCAGTACACAAATCAGTCATGGATAACATCATAGACTTCAATTCAATATCAGAACGTATCTCGACACTGTCCTTCAAATCAGGTAATAAAGCATACACAATTATCAACGCACATGCACCTACAAATGACCATAACAGAAAGAAGCCACAAGAAATTGAAGACTTCTGGGAAGACATGGAGGAAGTAACTAACAACGTACCAGAAAGACATGTGAAAATTTTAATGGGTGACTTCAATGCGCAGCTTGGTAAGGAGAGAAAATTCAGAGAAATAACAGGCCCATACTCAGCACATATTCGCACGAACAGAAATGGGGAACACCTCATAAAATACTGTCAAAACTTTAACCTCAAAATCATGTCAACACAATTTCAAAAACCAAGACGAAAACTTACAACATGGAAAGCACCCAACACAGTGTGGGGAGAATTTCAGATTGATCATGTGGCCATATCCAAGAAAAATTCGCGGGAAATTCTAAATGTCAGAACACGTAAAGGAATCTTCGAGTCTGATCATTATTTGCTACAAGTTAAGATTAGGCCAATCCCAAGACTGAAACAGACAGCGCAAAACAAAATAGTCAAACCTGATCCGGAATACTTGAAGATAAACGGGGATAAAATCGTTGAAGAAATTAATAGGCATTCAATAGACACATGGACAGATCTGGCGAAGGCAGTTCAGAAGACTATGTGCTGGGGACAACCACCTAGAAAACGCAAACATAGGTGGTGGAACGCAAATTGTGATGAAGCCATTGAGAGAAGAAAGCAAGCATGGGACAAGTTCAGTAGCTACAGAAATTCAGAAACATGGAAAGAATTTCACGAAGTTCAGAAACTAGCATCGTAGGAAATCAGAAGGGAAAAACGAGCATATGACAATAACAGACTAAAAGAAATTGAGGAAGATTTCAAAAGAAATAACACAAGAAATTTTTACAGAACTTTCAAAGAAAATATTAAGGGCTATCAACCCCCTAGCCCCTGCTTCCGAAGAACAGATGGATCCCTGGAAACAAACACAAAAGAAAACTGTAAAATTCTCAAACATTACTTTGATAAACTTCTTAATTGCAAAAAACCTACAGGAAAATTAACATTCCAAGAGACCACATCTAATGCCGATTCTGATCCACCCACAATAGAAGAGATAGAGGAAATCATAAAACAAATGAAAAATAACAGAGCTGCCGGAGAAGATGGTATTATCGCCGAGATCTGGAAACTCCAAGATGAAAACATCACCAAAAAAATCCATAAGATTATCTCCGAAATTTGGATCACAGAGAAAGTGCCAGAGGAATGGAAATGTGCATTGATCCATCCGTTACATAAAAAGGGTGATAAGTCAGATCCAAACAATTACAGAGGCATTTCGCTAGTACCAGTTACATACAAAATTTTCTCTAAGGTGCTGTTAAACAGACTAGAACCACAAGCAGATCTGCAAATTGGGGAATACCAGGCGGGCTTCAGAAAAGGGAGATCATGCATCGAACAGATCTGGAACTTGAGAACACTTTTGAAAGTCAGACAGGCAAGAAACACTGTAGTTACCTTTGTGGACTTTAAAAAAGCATATGATTCCATAGACAGACAGACACTCTTTGACGTACTGGAAGAATATGGTATCGACAGAAAAACCAGGACACTTATACAACAGACGCTTACAGAGACTACCTCCAAGATTAAGTTCATGGGAGAAATTTCGGAACCCTTCCACATACACACAGGTGTCCGACAAGGAGACGGGCTCTCACCAATCCTGTTCAACATGGTGTTAGACAAAATTATCAAGCAGTGGGAGGAACAAGTTAAAGGAATACAGCTGGGAAGAACACGTAAAACCAAAACAATCATAAAATGTCTGGCATTTGCATATGATATAGCCATACTCAGCAATAATACACAGGAGGCAAAGGAAGCACTGGAATGCTTGCATGAAATAGCTGCCAAAACAGGTCTGCAGGTATCTTACGAGAAGACACAATATATGGAACGACAGACCAAAATTGTACACACCATGCATACTGTATATGGATCCGTAGAAAGAGTCGAAAAATTTAAGTATTTAGGGGAGTACATACAAATGGGAGGATCAAACAAGGCGGCTAACATGGAACGAACGAAGAAACTCCAGAAGGCATACAAACACACATGGTCACATTATAATAAGAAAAGCATATCGAGGCAGGCCAAACTTAGGCACTACAAAACAGTTGTATTACCAGAAGCATTGTACGCGTCAGAAACAACCACAATTGGAGCATCAGGCATCATAGACACAGAAAAAATAGAACGCAAAATTCTCAGAAAAATATTTGGACCAATTCACAGAGATGGCATATGGATGAAGCGACCTACCAAAGAGCTGTACCAGCACACTGACAGACTAACAGACGCGATCAGAAAACGCAGATTAACTTCCTATGGGCACATACAGAGAATGGACAACAACCGACTTACAAAGAAAATTTTTGATGTAGTAAACAGCTCAAGCAAGAAAACAAATTGGTATCATGAAATAGACGAAGACTTAAGGCAGATAGGGATCAACAGGCAAATGATAGGAGACAGGAAATACTTCAGAAACAAAGTTAGGAGTGCAAAATTTATTGTAAAGGAGAGAAAGAAGACAGGAACATTATGGACAGAGCAAAGGAAACAGGAGCACAGCCAAAGGATGAAGAGATTTTGGGAAGAGAAGAGGAAGAGAGGAAAGAAGTGAAAATTGTGTCATCATGTGATTTTCGAGTTCAAACACTGTCCATAAGGGCAACAATGAAATGAATGAATGAATGAATAACAATAATAAAAACATGGTAGTTACTGTCTGCATTACATATCAAAGTCGAACCTGAGCAATTCAAATACGAGGAAGAGTGCCAGCCACACGAAAAATCGATACATTTAGAACGCTTATACCATTTCTGAGTACTTTCTGGTAGAGGTTATGTGATTACTTCACTCCATAGGAAAAATAATTATCGATATCTGAACTGTGAAGTCACCCAAAATTCTAGTTGGAAAACAAAGCTATTTGTTATACTTCTTAACTGGTCACTATCCCATTTTATTTATGAACTGAAAAACCGAAAGTTTACAAGAAACTCCTCTGAAAATAACCTGAGGCAACTTCGACCATAAATATAATAGACTGCCCCTGACGTCATTTTCGTGGCTCCAACATCTCTGGGCTGAAGTCACGTGAATGTTGGCAAAACATGGTTGTTTCGTGTTGCGCTTATGGCTGTGCTCAACGTTTTATCGGGAGAAATGGCATTACATTTCACATGTAAGTGTTTCTATGATAGTGCAGATGCGTTTATTGAAATCTGCTGATGTTACTTTTATATGTTTATTACACTTGAAATAGAGTATCACGTAAATTAAAGTGTTGAAAGTGATGCCTGTAAAGTCAGACTCATATTATATTTTGGAAAGTATCTGTGATAATCCGGTTAGAGAAGTAAGTATAATTGTTTCTCGTTCCTACTCATAGGTTCCCTAAGGATGAAAACCGAAGGCAGCTTTGGATACAGGCCCTGAAACGGAAAAACTTTAAGCCACCTGCACATACGCGCCTTTGCTCGAAGCATTTCGCGGAGAAGTGTTTTGTAGGTTAGTTATTATGTACAATGTATATTTATGATTTATATTTACGGTGTCTGGCATTTTTAAACCTAGGCTCCAAAATTATTTTCTGAAACTTCGAAGTCTCACCTTTCATCTAAAATATCATTTTTTTTAAACTGATAGTTTAAACTTTTGTAAAAATAGTGGGCACCGAACATTCGAAGTGCACCTAAAATTGATACTCTAAAACGGACCTGCTCCCAAAGTCGACAATTTTGGCACCTATAGTTGACATAATTCCCATATCTAATTTTCTTTTATAAGTGACTAGAGCTCAAAACGCGGCGAATCCAATGTTTAAAGTTTTGACACGAGCCCACTCTTACTGTTTAAAATAATTTCAACGACATTTTACTTTAATTGATAGTTCATAGTAATTTCGTCCCGCTGCCCACCAGAGTGACGTTCGATGTATTTGTTAGATTTTATAAATGGTACTGTGAACAAATCCAGGTCAAATGTAGTTCTGGCATAATTTTTCGCAAATAAAAAAGTAATTTTTGTTGGAAGCGTTTGGCAGTCAATTGAGAAATGTGGGGAAAATACGATACAAACATAGGATGGCAGACTGCTGATTTGAAATGCCGCCACGTTTTGCCAACAGTCATGTGGTTTATGTTGGAGCCACACCAGCCCTATAGCTTTTGCACAGCAAGGCCAGTCTACTAGTATCTATGGTCGAAGTGAGGCAACAAAATTGTGTATATACCCTCTGATACTTCATAAACGTCAAAGACAATCGAAATCTGGTTTCGCAAGATAGAGCAGATCAGGTTATGGTTGTGGAGGGGCCTGTACTCAATTACTGTTGCACAAAACACACACACTTTATTTTCTTAAGAACCACTTAATTACACATTGCCTTAAAAGGATCAAATTAAAATAAAATGGCTGGAGGCCTAGTGAAGAAAACTTGCAATACCTCCTGAGCTGAAGGCCCAAAACCACACCAAAAACCAGAACGGCTGAAGAAGGCCTTACTTAAAATATTTCACGTAAATACTCGGCTGAAGGCCACACACAAGACATTGAACAACGCAGGGCTTGGGGCTTGGGTAACAAGAATTTCAGATAGAGCAGATTTTAAAAAAATTAGATTTAAACAAATCAATTTTCAAAATTTAAGATGGCTGAAGGCCTTACCTTAAAAATATTTCACGTGAAAGCTCAGATGAAAGCTACACACTGAACAACTCAGAACCTGGATAGCAAGAATTTCAGTTAGACAAATTTTCAAAACTTAGTTTTTAAACAAACTTCAGAATTTAATTTAAGTTGGCTGAAGGCCTTATTTTAAAATTAAAACATACTAAATTAATAGACGGCTGAAGGCCTCACACAGCACATCAGACTAAAACGAAAATCACAATCTAATACCAAAAGAACACAAGTGCTCAGAAATGTTCCAAGGGTCGGCTTGATGAGGTAGCTCTAATGCGAGGTGAGGTGAGGTGAGGTGAGACAGGCAGCCCAGAGTAAGGTTACATAATCGGATGGCAACCCAACCCAGAGACGACTGAAGGACCAACCAACAACCTAATCAATTGCCTTCCGCCCGACCAACGGTACGACAACGGAAAATATGAGCCAAGGATAAAGATACCAGCAGCACTACGTCTTCCAAATTGGCGTCTAAGAACAGCCAAGGCACAATAACCACTCTTAAGAAAAAATATGAACAAAACACTAAAAGGATGTCGAACGAGATGCCATGCCGGACAACATCAACACGGTGAGGAAAAATACACTGCTGGAAAACTATGCTAACAACCAGGGCAGGTAACTGGGGCGTTAACGGCCACAAGGCAGAAAATACCGCTGGTGCACTTCACCAGTAAGTAACAACCAATTTAACAATTAAAGACTATACAGGAAGACAGCTGCAAAATTTCGCCGACTCCAACACACCATATGTAGCTGCAAGCCAGAATGGTCTAGGAAGTAACAACTGGCAATGAACGAAGAGATGTCACAGCAATTGAGGTTTCATAACAGGTTAACTGATCACTCAACTTCAGTGTCCAGGTTCAGTGGGCAATGAACTTCGTAGCTCTTGTAGCTTGCATATCACAATCTGACCGCGCGTGCAAGCCGCCAGCGATCCCGGCCTGATCTCATGTCGCAGAGACTTCCTCGCTGCTCTGTTCCAACTGAACAACTGCCTGCAGCATGCAGACAGCATTAAAATAGCTACTCAGTCACAACCACACAAGCTACACACGGTTCTATGAAAGCACTTCCACACACAACTTTAACAATACTAAACCCAATGACTGTGGAACAACAAGGACAAATCACAAGTCGACCACACGGAGAACCCAGAAATTGTCAGCGACCAAATACACATTGTCGAATGAGTCGATCAACCAATGTCATCCCCACTCAAGTCGTGTGTCGGCAAAGGTCGGGCGAGTCACGGCTCTACGGACCTCACTTCAGCTCCATCCTGACTGAACTCCCGACACACGACGACCCGGAAATACCAGCAGTCGCTCCATAGATAGTATGACAGTGCTCTTATCGATAATCGGTGCTGCTGCCACTCATGGCATGAACATGAGCCGTGCACGGCTTCTGACAGAATTTAGTACAGGTGACAAAATAATGTGAATCACATACAGCACTGTTAATAATTACATGAAAACTGGGAGGATTCACCATACATATACCCACTTTTGAATATAACCAACATCTCTCAATACTACAACTCGTAACAATATCAAAGTTCTTAATACTGTGTAAACATTCCCCACATGTTTTGACAACTGGTATATATGATTCGCGCTCATGGCTGGAAATGCACCAATGGTGAAATTTTATGTCACTGGTAGGATCTCAGGCAACTATGGTGGTTGTTGTAATTTACGCAAGCAGCCGTATTTCGCAGTAAAATATATTTATATATATTTTTTATATATATGGTTCCACAGGACCAAACTGAGGAGCAAAACTCCAAGGTCATGGAACGTGTCAGTACCTCAAATTAGAACATAAAAGTAATAACAGATAAAAATTAAATATTTATGAACCCAAAAAAGTCAAGCCATAAGCTTAAGTATATGCAATCAACAATATAACATAAAAATCTGTTTCATTTTTCAGTAACTCCTCAACAGACTACGATTGATCCATGAGGAAACTCTTCAGTCTCGATTTGATGGCCCGTGGATTACTGTTAAGATTTTTGAATGCTTGTGGTAGCTTACTGAAAATGGATGCAGCAGCATACTGTATACCTCCACAAGAGTTAAGGAAGAGCGATCCAAATGCAGGTTCGATTTCTGCTGAGTATTAACTGAGCAAAAAGCTGCTTATTCATGGAAATAAGCTGATATTGTCAACAAGAAACGACAGTAAAGAAATATATATTCAGAGGGCAATACCAAAATACCCAGACTTATGAACAGTGGTCGCCAAGAGGTTTGCGAACTTACACCACTTAGTGCCCAACTGCCCGTTTCTGGGTCAAAAATATCCTTCTAGAATGGGAAGGGTTACCCCAAAATATAATACCATATGACACAAGTGAATGAAAATAAGCAAAGTAGACTAATTTTCGTGTCGAACGATCACTTACTTCAGATACTGTTCGAATAATAAATATAGCAACATTAAGTCTTCGAACAAGATCCTGGATGTGGGCTTTTCACGACAGTTTACTATCTATCTGAACACCCAGAAATTTGGACTGTTCAGTTTCACTAATCATATGCTCATTCTGTGTAATTAAAACATCAGATTTTGTTGAATTGTATGTTAGAAACTATAAAAACGGTGTCTTACTGTGATTTAGCATTAGTTTATTTTCTACAAGCGATGAACTTATGTCTTGAACTAAGTTATTTGAAACAGTGATAACGTTGCACACATCCTTTATTACCAAGCTAGTGTCATCAGCAAACAGAAATATTTTATAATGGCCTGAAATACTAGAGTGCAAATAATTTACATAAATAACGAACAGGTGTGGCACAAGCACTGATCCTTGGGACACTCCCCATTTAACCATGCCCCACTCAGCCCCCACATCATAGCCATCCCCAACATTGCAGAGATTGACCTTCTGCTGTCTGCTATTAAAGTAAGAGGTGAAACAACTACAAGCTACTCCCCGTACTACTTAATGGTCCAACTTCTGGAGCAATATTTTGTGATCAACATAATCAAATGCCTTAGTTAAATCAAAAAATATGCCTAGCATTCGTAATCTTCTGTTTAATCCATCCAGAATAAAGGGTGTACACGAAGTCTGGGAACACTTTCAATTATTTATTGCATAAGAACTAAACATTGTACAGATGTCATACATATTGTATTTTGAAGAGACACTCTGGAAGTTTAAAAAAAAAGTACGATATTTAAACCATGAGTGACCCAGCAGACGTCAATTCGATAATCGAATTCTTGGCTGTTGATATACTTTCCGGGATGAGAGGTCGTGGTCCAAGAACTTTTCTGCTCCTTACGTTTCATCCAGAACTGCGCTGGACTTCCTCAGAGGCGCTGTTCTGCTGAGTCTTGCCGACTGACTGGTCGGGTGTCTGAGAGCGACTTATATATTGTGAGAAAGGGGGGCGTGGTTCAGGTGACACGTGATGAGCAGTGATAATCCATAGCGAAGATAAGGTTGACTATCGATTACCACCTTGTCAAAGATAAAAATTGTTAGCAATTTTGTAGAGCCACTGATAATCCATAGCAAGATAAGGTTGACTATCGATTACCACCTTGTCAAAGATAAAAATTGTTAGCAATTTTGTAGAGCCACTGTCCATATATCGCTAAGTTTCATAGCCTCCTCTTTCCTATTGAAATTATCGTGATGTTTATAAATTTCGATAGCTTCTCTTTATAGCTGTGGATAGTAATTTAACGTTGTAGATAAAACTTCGGTATCCGAAAACTTCACTTGGTGGTTGCCTGGTTGAAGAGCACGTTCCGCTACAGCTGACTTTTCTATTTTTCCAAGTCGACAAAGACTTTTATGCTCTTTCAGCCGCGTGTTTACGCTTCTTGGACAGTGGCTCTACAAAATTGCTAACAATTTTTATCTTTGACAAGGTGGTAATCGATAGTCAACCTTATCTTCGCTATGGATTATCACTGCTCATCACGTGTCACCTGAACCACGCCCTCCTTTCTCACAATATATAAGTCGCTCTCAGACACCCGACCAGTCAGTCGGCAAGACTCAGCGGAGCAGCGCCTCTGAGGAAGTCCAGCGCAGTTCTGGACGAAACGTAAGGAGCAGAAAAGTTCTTGGACCATGACCTCACATCCCGGAAAGTATATCAACAGCCATGTCACCCGGTCGTGAAAGCCTTCATTCTACAATCGAATTCTTGCCATACCCATCCCAATACGGCATCATCGACTGTGGCAGTCGCTTCCCGTGGTCTCTCCTGGAGATCTGCTACATTATGTGGTAGAGGCGGTATATACACGAGATCTTTAATGTGTCCCTACACAAAAAAGTCACACAGAGTGAGATATGGCGATCAGGGAGGCCATTTCATGAAACAGTTGTTCCCCACAGCAGCACTGCCAAGCTGGTGACCAGTGCTGACTATCGACAAATTACCAAACTACACTGTGGCAGTATACATGAAGAAAAAAACTTTCAGGGTTTCACTTCAAAATGACATATGTATGATATCTGTACAATGTTTCGGTCTTGTGCAATAAACAATTGAAAGAATTCCTGGACTTTATGTACACCCTGTCTAGCATTTTCAGTTCTTAAACGACTTCTAAACCGAAATCTACATTTGATAGCAAATTATGTAATGTAAAATGATCAATTATCCATACATGCAAAGTCTTTTCAATAAGTTAGCAAACACTGATGGCACAGAAATAGGTCTAAAATTGTCTATGTTATTCCGTTATGCCTTTTTATAATGCGGCTTTTCTACTGAGTACTTTAATCATTCAGGAAGCTGACCATTCTTAAAAGAAAAATTACAAATATGGCTAAGAACAGCGCCAACATGTGCAGCACAGTACTTTAATATTCTGCTAGATACTCCATCATATCCAAGAGACTCCTTAGTCTTCAGTGATTGAATTATTGATCAACCTCCCTCTTGTCAGTTTTACAGAGAAGTATTTCAGACATCAATGTCGGAAAGGCATTTGCCAAGAGTTATATCTGTCAACTATGAACTGTGTATTTGTGGCTATGGTTGTATGAATGTATCAAACTGTAGTTATAAACGAAATTTTTACTACGAACTGACTTTATGTCATCGACCTTGTGCTGCTGACCAGATACTTCCTTCACAACTGACCATATGGTTTTAATTTTATGCTGTGAATGAGCTATTCTATTTGTGTAACACATACACCTTGCTTTCATAATAACATTTTTAAGCATCTTAGAAAACTGTTTGTAATTGGCTACTGAGGTGTGACTGACTACTAACATTTTGGTATGATTCCTACTTTGTTCTAAACAATATCCTTATCCTACTGGTCACTACAACATTGCTGTACTCATAACAATACATAAAATCACCTAAAACAATGCGACTTGTACTGGGCAGCGACTTTAGATGTTGTGAGCAGGATAAGTGCAGTTCCGCTAGTTAATCTTCTCCAACGAAATGCGAAGAAAAATTCTTCACAGCACTTTCAGTAACACAATGGTGATTAACAGACCACAAGACGCTGGTATGCAACAGTTGTTGACAAGACCCCTCTTGCAAAGCATGTTATGTAGATGGCGTTTCTTTATACGCTTTTGTGCACCGTCCGTGACGCTTTCGTCTAAAACTCCACAGCTTGTCACATTCATATCGCTGCAGATACACAGTTAATACAATTGTTCTTTTACAAGACGCACACCGTAAAAAATGTCCACTCTGTTCTCGCATTTCAAACTTCTGAAACATCATTGAAAGTTAGATATACTGCACAGTACCCTAAAGTCTCCACTTTCACAGCTTGATAGAACGCGAATATCAATGCCAGCAATGGTCATTCGCATAAAACCACTGTTCGTGTCTGTCACGACGAAGTCTTGTCAGCAGCACTTTTACAGTCCGATTTATTTGCTCCTAAAGTTCGCTGGAGGTGTCATTACGTACCGCAGTGGTAAAGCAAATTGACATTCTCATAGTTTGATGCCACTGTCCATACAACTCCGGTTGCTTTCCATAAAAACATAGTATCATTTTCCGGTGCACGCCTTACAGACCTATCGTCCACCACACCTTCTACTACACATTCCCTGTTCGACTATCGATATCACTGTCCCCTGTATACCGATTTTATATCATTATCGTAGTAGTAGTAGAGAAGCGTCTCGCGGGCCCCGAGGAATCATGACGTCACATCATGACATGACGTCGTCTCACACGCTAGCAAATATCGCTGGTAGTTTTCGAAACGTGGATATTCTTTGAACATGACATGCTAATGCCTTGTGGGTGTGTGAGTATAATGGCGGGTTTTGTGATTTGTGTGCGTTAAAGCTATTCAATCACGGAAAACAGTTGATAATACTTGCTGCAAAAGTAGATGTTTGCAGAGGAGAAAGGATAGTTTATATTCCAGATAATTGACGTTAAGTAACTTCCGTTAGTAATCTTATAATGCTCAAGAAAAGTAAAGTGTATGGTAAACCTACAGAAATTTCATTCTTTGTGCCTATAGTATTCTGATACATTATGTTACCCAGTAAAGTTTCTTTCAATGCATCTATGTGGATTATTTGTGGTAATGGCGTATTCTCATAACAAATGGCTTCGGTATTTAAGTTGCAACCATCGTAACTTTTTCCTGATCAAAAAGTGTGTAGTAACTGTATTCTAACGTCAGTAACATGCACATTTGAAAATTTTTAAATGTTCAAACTTACATCATTCATCATAGTCAGTATTTTTTTACAGTAAAATAGGTATGAATTGCAATGACTGAATCCAGATTTGTGAGTGATGTAATCTGTTTTTGTAATGGATTTTTCAGTTTCTGAAGTGAAAATCCAAAGAAGAGAAGACAGCGAGAAGTAGCTTTTTGTCTGTTTCATGGTTTATAGGCCTACTGGGGAAACTCGCCATGTAAAAAAACGAGTAACGCATCAAGCTTGGTACCTCTATGGTGATGTGGAAATCCGAGCGTTGTTAATAAAGAAATTAATTCAGTCTGTGTGTGTGTGTGTGTGTGTGTGTGTGTGTGTGTTTCTTTTGATTCCTTTATCATGTTGCTTATAGTAGACCAAATTTAATTGAAATACCCAGGTGATAATTTCAACATAAATTGGACTATGTGCATAGCTGTTTCTAATGGCTTTGCTGCTTGTCAGAGGCAAAGTACGAATATTTACCATCCTCTGGCACGTGCGTTCACTAGTCATTTATGGCAAAAGAAATCACTGACTGAAAGCATAATTTGCCTGGTAGACATAATTGGAAATGACCTTTTTAGTTATAATTTTACGTTTTTAGATTATAGTACTCCCTGAGAGATTATCTTCTGCATTTCTTGACCCTGACATGACTAGTAATGGGTGTTTCACCACCAGGTTAGGCATACAGCATTAAGTGTCCTGCTCTGCTGTGAGCAGCATGGTAGTCAATGTGTTAAGCAGGCATTTAGGAACTTTGAATGTGAAGTATATGCATCTGTACAGTCGTGGCTATAAAGAACAGCTAGAATGCTAATTACTGTTTCAGGAATTATCCTTTACACTGTTAAATATGTATCTAAAAATGAATTCATGAATAACTTTGTAGTCATTTAATTGTTTGGTTTTGTAAGACATTTAAATAAAAATACTGCACACCCAAAAATAGGCTGGAAATGACAAGGAATATCAAATATAAGTAAATATTTTTCCTCAGTAAGATAAAAGTGTAAAATTGCTGATACCTGGTTGTTACCATATCACTGTTGGCCCCAGCAGAGCAGTCTGCTGTGACCACCGGCACATTCATGCCAGCCAACGGGTTAATACACAAAACAGGGCAGTGCAAGACTTGGTCCGTAATTCTCATTGGTTGAAGCAACTAAAATCAATTTTCTGAGGTGAGCTGGAACTGTGTTATTGGTATATGCCCCAGCATGATTTAAAATTTTTGCATTGAAATGGCACTGACAGTGCGTAATATATTTTGCAACTGAGAATAGATACTAAAAAATTTATGTGGGAATATATTTCAAGAAACCCTTTCATACCGAACCTGACAATTATATTGACACACAAGTAAACCACCTGAATGGCACACTGGGTTATACAAGCATTAGCTGTAGGTGTAGAATAGGTAATTTACACAGAAAACTTTTCATACAAATTTTATTGTGAAGCACACTAAAGTTAAGGGAAAGGTGCAATGCCTAGATGAGATAAACTTGGACACACAAGAACTGGTTTTGCTCAGATATATGGAAAATTAACTGTAGTATTATATGACATACAACACATCTGAGGTGCAAATTTATGGAGAGGAGAGATTGCATTTAACCTGTTGTGTATGGTGCACATTTTGTTACAGTGCTGGGATGATGTCATCCAGATTTCAAAATTAGTGGTCTAGTAATGAAACTCTCATCAGTTTTAATATTTAAAAATAAACATGCCTGAAAAAGAAAGCTGAATTAGGACTTTCAATTAAATTGCAAAAATGTTCTTGTTTTGCACATTCACTGTGGATGACACTTAAAAGCACGGTGTTAGTAGTTCTTATTGACGTTGTCAGCCACAGTGAACATGTTGAAGGTTTTAAAGTAACAAAGTAGTTGTTGACATTGAGATATTAATGGATGACAGCAGGAAACAGCAATGAAATAATGTGAATTACTTCAACCAGGAATTAAACAAGTCTACATAGCTTTGAACACAGCCAAAAAATGGTTGGTTCAAATGGCTCTGAGCACTATGGGATTTAACTTCTGAGGTCATCAGTCCCCTAGAACTTAGAACTACGTAAACCTAACTAACCTATGGACATCACACACATCCATGCCCAAGGCGGGATTCGAACCTGCGACCGTAGTGGTTGTGCGGTTCCAGACTGTAGCGCCTAGAACCGCTCGGCCACCGCGGCCGGCGAACACAGTCATTTCACACTTCTTATTCACTGCATATTTGTGTGCTATAACTAATACAGCAACCTTTTATTTTCTCATCTTTGATCTGGAACACGTGTCATATCTTACTTGTTTTCCTAGAGCAACTCTAGGTTTACAAGATCCACATTTCAGAATTCTGGTAATTGCTAGTCCTACCTCATGCTGAAAGTGTGGGTTGATAGCTGTCTCTTCAGATATGATCTCATCAACTGCCATTTCAGAAACTTGAAGCAAAAATGTGATTATTCAATTTTCTGTCAGTGATGTATATATCACTAATGTATAGGTATATTCATGATGGTATAGAACAGTGCACTTCACATCCAGTGCATCAATTTCTTCATAGGTAGTATCATAGTACACTACTATCTCAGACTTGATTGTTGCGATGCTCAATGAAACAGCATTATGCCTTGAAGACACTGAACTAACAGCCTTCTTAAGTTTTTGAATGAAGGATATAAGAAGTAATATATCCAAAAACAATTAAGTTTTACATTTTGCTGTCAGGAACTCTTTTGGAATCTTTCCTTTTATTATTATTTTGTACATGTGTGGTCTTTTTGTTTCCTCTTCCCAGTTTGACAAGCACATCTGATTTGCTTAATGGGGATATTTATGGTTACAAAAAATAAATAAATAAATATGTGGATACAATGCAAACTGCAAACCAAGATCATCCTCCAAAACTTTACGAGCCTAGGAAATAAGCACAATGATTTGGACATAGTAGCATGTTTTAATAAACCAGATGTTTCAGTTATTACTGAGCATTGGTATACCAAAAAAGAATCTTATTATGCACCCATTAACAAAGAATTTCTGCTCATCTTTCAGTAGGGATATCAAACCTTATGGTGATGTTGCAAAAAGTGGCAATAATTGATGCTCAAAGATGTAATTCCTATGTGTTGAAGGTGTTACTCAACTTTCTGTGATAAGCTATAGATGGGAAAGGAAACATAATTTTAGATATAGAAAGACCTCCATCTGAAATTACAGATTTGTTTTAGCTAATCTCTATCAGTTGATTGTAGAGAGAGATAGTAAATACTAAGGGAAAACGGCTGGTAATTATGCTGATAATTGTTCACAGTTTAATAAAACCTTATCTAACACAAATCAGTTTTCACTCATAAGGATGGCGAGTGGCACACACAGATCTAACATTACTGATAGGTAATACAGGGTACCCAGGACTTAGTACTGGGATACTTTCTTTTGTTGATTTGTGTAAATGACAAAATACTGCTCCTCAAATTCAAGGATAGTTCTGTATGCTGATGCTACACCAATTGCATGCAAGTGTAAAGATCGTGAGCAACTACAAAAACTATGAAACTGTATTACAAATGAAATAACTCAGTATTTCTATGAAAGTCATCTCATTGTCAGCACAAGATAGCAGCAGTAACGGATTTTCACCCCACAAGACAGATTTTTAAATTCAGTTGTGTAATGGAATTGATATTGTCACCAAAGAAAACTACTGCTTGGTTACAGATAAACTTTCTATATTTAACATGATATAACATGGAAATAAACGGTCCTTATAAGGGCCAACTTTAACTATCATATCTATAAATATTGAAGGCATATCATCAGCCATAGAACATCTGTTATCCAACCTATGCCGTGACAAAAAATGCAACGTCCTGTGTATACAAGAGACGCATATAGATGAGCAACAGAGACGACCAAAAATACCGGGCATGAAACTAGCTGCAGAAACACCGCACTCTCAATATGGAAGTACTATATTTGTAAGACCAGGGCTTCAGATAATCAGTGCTCACTTCACCGTAGAAAATAACATTGAAGTCATTTCAGTGGAGCTGAGTAACTGCGTGGCTACCTCTGTGTATAAGCCCCCTTCGGCTGCATTTTCCTTCACACCACCCGGGAACTTCCATAACAGCAAGACGTCTGTAGTAATCGGTGACTTTAACAGCAATAGTCATTTGTGGGGATACTCTGAAGATGACGAAAATGGGGAGGCAGTCCTCTCCTGGGCTGAATCCTGCCAGTTGTCTCTTATACATGACAGCAAGCTACCCCCCTTCCTTCAACAGTGGCAGGAGGTAACGTGGATTTAACCCTGACCTCCTCTTTGTGAGTGAAGACATCACACAGCTTTGCTCCAAATCAGTGTGCTCGCCCATACCAATGACGCAACACAGGCCACTACTGTGTCAAGTTCTTCCAGCAAAAAGGCCACAGGAGGTGAATTTCAAACGGAGATACAATTTCAAGAGAGCTGATTGGAAAAAAATTGCTAAGATGCTGGACAAGGAGATTAAGTCTGTGTGACCTATTCCTGAAGAGTATGACAGCTTTGTTCAAACTGTCAAACATTGCTCCCGGGCATCAAATCCAAGAGGGTGTAGGACAATGTATCTGCAGGGTGTGACACCTGAAACAGCTTCTCTGCTGTACGGATACTATCGACTATATGACGAAAACCCTTATAGCGAGGAGACTTATCTGGCTGCGCAAAATACTCTCTCCTCAATCTCTGAGGTGAAGAGAGAACAGTGGATTAAACTGATGACAGAATGTGAGATGAGTAGAAGTAGTCAAAAGGCATGGAGATTGTTACGACACCTTAATAATGATCCCTCCCAACCCAATACGCATACAAATGTGAAGGCAGACCAGATGGCATACCAGCTTTTGAAAAATGGTAAACCTGATCATACCAGTAAAATCGGGAGACGAACCCTGGAAAGGGAGCCCGAACAAGAGGGAAACACTCTGTCTTGACCATTCAGTTTGAATGAGCTCGACTCAGCTCTAAATAAGTGCAAAGTCGGAAAAGCAGCAGGGGTAGATGACATAAGAAGTGAACAGATCAAGAACTTTGGTCCAGGCGCAAAGTGCTGGCTACTCGAGCTAATGAATAATTGTGTCAAGAGCGGCAAGATACCAAAATCTTGGCGGAAAGCAAAAATTATAGCTATACCTAAACCAGGGAAAGACCGGGATGACCCCAAAAGCTATAGGCCAATCTCCCTCCTATGCCACCTGTATAAGGTATTGGAAAGGTTGATCTTCCAAAGAATTACAGATATGATAGAACCATAACTGATCCCTCAACAGGCAGGATTCAGACAAGGGAAGAGCTGTACAACACAGGTGTTGAATTTGACACAGCATATAGAGGACGGCTTCCAAAGGTGGCATATAACGGGAGCTGTGTTTATAGATCTTTCAGCCGCCTACGACACTGTCAACCACAGAAGCTATACAACCTCACCAAGGACTATAAACTAACCTGTCTAATTAGAAATCTTCTGCAGAACCGAAGATATTTTGTGGAATATCAAGGACAAAGAAGCAGATGGAGGCAGCAGAAAAATGGGTTGCCACAGGGCAGTGTACTGGCACCCACCCTCTTCAATATATACACTAATGACCAGCCATTACCAGAAGGAACACAAAGCTTCAAATATGCAGATGACAGAGCAATCACAGCTTTGAGAGGGTGGAGTGGAAGCTAACTGATGCTCTGAAAGAATTAACTGCCTATTACAGGGACAATCAATTGAAACCAAATCCTTCTAAGACCCAGACCTGTGCTTTCCACCTCCGAAACAGACAGGCTAGTAGAACCTTGCAGATAGATTGGGAAGGAACCTCTTTAGAACACTGCAAGACTCCAAAATACCTCGGAGTCACTCTGGACCGTGCTCTTACATATAAGGAACACTGCTTAAAAACAAAGCAAAAAGTGGCTGCCAGGAACAATGTGGTTAGGAAGCTGACTGGAACAACATAAGGAGCACAGCCAGACACAGTGCGCACATCCGCATTAGCCCTCTGCTACTCTGCAGCTGAGTACGCTTGCCCAGTATGGTGCAGATCTACACATACAAAGGAAGTTGATGTTGCTCTGAATGAGGCATGTCGTATCACTACGGGTTGTCTAAGAGCCACACCTGTGGAAAAACTACTGCTTATCCGGCATAGCCCCCCCCCCCCCCCCCCAGACATCCGAAGAGATACAGCAGCACGGAGTGAAATGAAGAAGGCATTAACATCCGAAGCCCACCCACTACATGGCCACCAACTGGCACAGGAAAGACTTGTGTCTAGAAAGAGCTTCCTTCACAGTACAGAACCATTCGCTGACACTCCACATCAACACCGGGAGAAGAGATGGCAGGTCAGATGCCAGCATCTGGAGGAGTGGCTGATCCCGCAAGAAGTATTTCCCCCAGGCCACACAGAGAAATGGTCCACTTGGAAATCACTCAACCGCCTGCGTTCTTCTGTCACAAGGTCCAAGAGTAATCTGGAGGGTGGGGCTTCCAGGTGGACTCTCTCCAGCGTGACTGCGGAGCTACCATGCAGACATCAACACATCTACTACAATGCACATTACCTCCAACTGTGTGCACCATGGAGGACCTCGTAAACGCTACACAAAGTGCACTGGACGTTGTAAATTTTTGGGCATCCACTGTATAGATTAAAATTACCTTATGTTTGACAACACAATCTGCATCTAATCATTTATTTCATTCTTGACTAGTTTAATTTATAAACCATAATGTATGTATGTATGTAGTAATGTATCTAATATTTCTTTTTTTTTAGTTTGCTTCTGACACGATAAATAAATAAAATAACATGGAAACTAATTACCGTACAAGAACATAACTTGGTAGCATTAATGTCAAGGACATGGGGAAGAGAGATAATGCAGAATCAATTCAATTGAAACACTTTTAATGTGCTGCTACAGTACACCATACCATTACATACCAGTACCATTACTGGTGAGGGTGATTGAGGCTGTTATGAAAAGCTTGCGATATTATTCAAATCTGATATGGCAAGTTAACAGAACTTTTGATCCATGTGAGTAAAATTATTGTGTAAAATCGATAGTGCAGCTTCTTACAGAAGTCTCTTCAGGGCCTTCGGAGTCTTTCACTTACATGTCAACATATTTACTCCCTAATAATATTTGTTGTCCATAATAGGGGTAATTTTACTCTGTTCAGTGAAATGAACTTGCAAAATACTGGAAGGAAATGGAATTTCACATTCTGACAAAGTCTTTAAGAGGTTGCTGCAAGACATCAGGCAGCAAACTGAAAATCTTAAGATATTAATAAAATACAAAGTAAAAAATTATTTTATTAGCCTCTCCTTCTATAATTACAATTAAACATAATGTTCTTACTCAAGGATGCATATGATAGTTAACACTAAGGTTCAAATTAACAGGGTTTTAATGTTACCATTATATGTAGGGCTGCCAGTACTCGTTGTAAAATTCTGAAATGCTTTGTACAGAGTATGAGAGAAACAGCACTTGAATAAAAAAACCATTTCTAGCTTTCAGGGTCATTACTTCCTTCCTCTGGGAAGATGAATATGTTTTGTGACTGGAAATGAGGGGAAGATCACTTAGACCACCCGTATCGAACACTTATGTGACACATTCATGAGTACTGCTCCAAAGTTTGAGATCCATGTCAGATTTAAGCAACTCAGAGGCTGGATGCTAGATAGGTTACCAGTAGTTTCAAACTATGTGCGAGTATTATTTTGTATAACACTATTGAGAAAATTTAGAAGGCATGAGAAATCAGGGCTCGGATGATAGACAGCCTTTCTTCCCTCTCTCTATTTGCGAGTGGAACGGTACCATTTGGTTGCTTGTGTAGTATGTATATACATAAAAATACGGAAGAAAATTGTGACTGCCTACTACATTAAGAAGTAATAGTTGAACTAACCTAAAGCTTCGTGATTTACTTCAAATGTTTTGTCCCACTGACACACTCCGACAATCAGTGACTTCCATCTATAGCAGTCTTAGATTAGATTAGATTAGATTAATACTAGTTCCATGGATCATGAATACGATATTTCGTAATGATGTGGAACGAGTCGAATTTTCCAATACATGACATAACTAGGTTAATTCAACAACATACTTAAGTTAATATAACAACTTTATTTTATTGTGTTTTTTTGTTTTTCTTTGTTTTTTATTTTTATTTTTTAAATTTTTTTTATATTTTTTGTTTTCTTTTCTTAATTTATATCTAAAAATTCCTCTATGGAGTAGAAGGAGTTGTCATTCAGAAATTCTTTTAATTTCTTCTTAAATACTTGTTGGTTATCTGTCAGACTTTTGATACTATTTGGTAAGTGACCAAAGACTTTAGTGCCAGTATAATTCACCCCTTTCTGTGCCAAAGTTAGATTTAATCTTGAATAGTGAAGATCATCCTTTCTCCTAGTATTGTAGTTCTGCACACTTCTATTACTTTTGAATTGGGTTTGGTTGTTAATAACAAATTTCATAAGAGAGTATATATACTGAGAAGCTACTGTGAATATCCCTAGATTCTTAAATAAATGTCTGCAGGATGATCTTGGGTGGACTCCAGCTATTATTCTGATTACACGCTTTTGTGCAATAAATACTTTATTCCTCAGTGATGAATTACCCCAAAATATGATGCCATATGAAAGCAATGAGTGAAAATAGGTGTAGTAAGCTAATTTACTAAGATGTTTATCACCATAATTTGCAATGACCCTTATTGCATAAGTAGCTGAACTCAAACGTTTCAGCAGATCATCAATGTGTTTCTTCCAATTTAATCTCTCATCAATGGACACACCTAAAAATTTGCAATATTCTACCTTAGCTATATGCTTCTGATAAAGGTCTATATTTATTAATGGTGTCATACCATTCACTGTATGGAACTGTATGTACTGTGTCTTATCAAAATTCAGTGAGAGTCCGTTTACAAGGAACCACTTAGTAATTTTCTGAAAGAGAGTATTGACAATTTCATCAGTTAATTCTTGTTTGTCAGGTGTGATTACTATACTTGTATCATCAGCAAAGAGAACTAACTTTGCCTCTTCATGAATATAGAATGGCAAGTCATTAATATATAATAAGAACAACAAAGGACCCAAGACTGACCCTTGTGGAACCCCATTCTTGATAGTTCCCCAGTTTGAGGAATGTGCTGATCTTATTTCAACTTTCTGCACTCTTCCAGTTAGGTACGAATTAAACCATTTGTGCACTGTCCCACTCATGCCACAATACTTGAGCTTGTCTAGCAGAATTTCATGATTTACACAATCAAAAGCCTTTGAGAGATCACAAAAAATCCCAATGGGTGGTGTTCGGTTATTCAGATCATTCAAAATTTGACTGGTGAAAGCATATATGGCATTTTCTGTTGAAACACCTTTCTGGAAACCAAACTGACATTTTGTTAGTACTTCATTTTTACAGATATGTGAAGCTACTCTTGAATACATTACTTTCTCAAAAATTTTGGATAAAGCTGTTAGAAGGGAGATTGGATGGTAATTGTTTACATCAGATCTATCCCCCTTTTTATGCAAAGGTATAACAATAGCATATTTCAGTCTATGTCAGTATTGCTTCGATCTATTAATATTCCCTCATTGAGCTCTTTTTATTTTAAGATCACATAAACTGGATTTTTGAGAAACTACATACCGGAAGATGTGATTGGCATATAGCTGTTTGTTTACAGAAAAACAACGATCAAAATTTAAGCATATCGGTAACGCACACAGGGCAAGAGCACATATCTGGGCAAGAGCACTATACTGGATTTCGCCACCTTTTTCCCTAGAAACCTTGACTGGAGTAATAACTTTATTTGTAGCATAGTATGAGGTCTACATTAGGTTGAAAAGCGATAATTTCGTTGACAGTTGTGGAACACAGCGAATGAGAAATAAAGGTTGTGGTAACAGACAGACGTGTGTCTTTGCCTAATATTTGTTTGTGGCATATTTAAATGCACTTTCCTACATTTAACGCATTTTTCATAATAAAAAAAAATAAAACTACTAGGTCATCCCCAAAAAAAAATATATATTAGAAAATGAACAAGCATCCGACGTGTTTTGATGCATATTACGTACAGATATCGTACACAAACTGGAAAAATGCAATGGGCGTTCCACTACGCATCCTTTACAATATTTGATTCGTTTTTCCGCATTTGCTACTGCTGTTATAGGTTCAAAGACAAATTCGTGCTGCAAACGTCTCAGTGGTAGTTAGCCTACATTAGTAAGCAGCAGTTAATGCGTTAAAAACATTTAGACACATTGTCCGCAATGCGTAATATGTGTTATGCTATAAATCACTCTGCCTTTCGACCAATAATTTGTAATGAGTTGGTTTCAATCAATCACGTACGGCTCTAATATGTAACCTTGACTACGCTGCGGATTTATCATGTCACCATAATACAGATTATTCGCATTTAAACCTTCTTTCTACATTTTATTCTGTTAACGGAAGCTTCATTCAAACAATCTGGATTGATTTGACATTCCAAAACAACAGCTGAAGGCAAGTCTGTATAAACACTGTAGCCAACGTGTGACGTCACTTACGTCAACAGAGTTGTTTACAGGTCTAGTCACCAGGCAGCGCTGTCAAGCTTTCAGCCTTGTTGATGACGTCATGAAGCGATTCCTCGGGGCCCGCGAGACGCACGTTGTATCCCCAGCTTCACTAGACCCGAAGCATTCCACCACTTCTGGCCCTTGAGAGCGAGTTAGAAAATTTTCGCACGGTCTGAGAGACCACACCTCGTGAGGTAAGGGTTAAATTAAACTACGCGAGCTTTTATTCGCACATCAATTGTTTCAGTTTAGCTTCTATTTACTGTACACAGCTGAACATGTTTACGACGCGTTGTGCGCTATTCCACCTATAAAAAGAAACGTTGTTTCGTGGATTGCTGACCATCCTGGAACATTTACATATTACCGGATTGTTTTATATTTTTCGAGTTTGTTAGAAAAACGTTTCGTGCAAAAAAAAGTTTCAAATAGACCAGCATGTCAAGACAAGTCTTCATATTGCAGGAACGCAGAAGAAAGGACCACGACAACAACTTATGACGACAGCAAGTTGCCGTAGCAAGGATTTGTCCTAAGGTAACAAAAAAAGTCGGTTTAACATGGGTCTACGTGAATTATTTATTGCTCGCAACAAACTCTATCCTGAAAGGTTTCCTGCACAAATATTGCTGAAATCAAAATACCGGTATACCAGTTGAATTAACATTGCGTTAAAATTACATACCGACAAACTACGTAAATGTCTTGGAAGAAATACGCAATGAACTCAAGGACAGCATTATCTGGAGTTCAGTTGACGAAACTACAGACACTAGTGTCCATTAAATTGCAAATTTAATTGTAGGTGCTTTAAAAGAAGAGCCTTCTTTCTATTCAGCGGCATCAAATAACTTGAAAATCATTCTACGATCGCCAGATTTGCGAATGAGGGTATCAAAACAATATTTCCAGAATCTTCTGCACATGAAAGTGTGTGTGTTTAGTTCAGATGCAGCTTCCTATATGATTAAAGCAGGAAAATCCCTCAGAGTATTTTATTCCAATTTTATTCATGTGACGTGCTTTGCTCATGGAGTACATCGCCTTGCTGAAGAAGTACGTTCCATGTTTGTGAATGTAAATAAACTAATTTCATCCACAAAGAAAGTGTTTCTTCTTACGGCTGACTCCGGAATATTAAAAAAGGAAAAAAAGAAAGCTGTGATTAGCACACATTTTCCTATATACCAGCAAGTATTACAAAGCTTGAAACTCAAGGTTTGGTGTTGAATAAAATTAGTCTAGTGAACTCATTGCCAGAGGTATTCCCAAAAAAAAACTAATCAAACATTTTAAATAATAACACAGGGTTTGAACACTTGTGCCGAATTGATAGTTTTATTAATGGGACGGATGAACTTTTAGCAAAAGCAATAAATACCAACAAAGCACCAGAATTCAAATACTGCCCAGTTACCTCAATTGATGTCGAACTGTCCTTTTCTGCTTATAAAAGTATTTTGAGTGATCGAAGGCACCATCTTAAAACCGAACATTAGTTTGTTTTTCGTTCCATAGATCCGAGCTGAGGAGATCCTCGTGGATGTGGAAAATGTCGATTTTTTTAAGCTGAAATAACAATACTAATAGTATCAATAAATACATCATTTGTTTCTATTAAAAATTTCGCCAATGGAGTAGAAGGATTTGGCCAGTAGTAAGTCTTTCAGGCTCCTTTTAAACTGATCTTTATTTCTAACTAAATTTCTTAAGTTTGCTGGCAAATTATTGAAGATGAGTGTTCCTGAGTAGTGGACCCCTTTTTGAACTAAAGTAAGTGCTTTTAAGTCCTTGTGCAGATCATTTTTGTTCCTGGTATTCTATGTATGAACTGAGTTGTTTGTTGGAAAAGAGATATATTATTTACGACAAATTTCATTAAGAAGTATATATACTGAGAGGCAGTAGTTAGTATACCCAGTTCTTTGAAGAGGTTTCTGCAGGACGTCCGTGAATTTACTCCACAAATAATACGTATTACACGCTTTTGGACTCTGAAAACTTTTGTTTGACTTGAAGATTTACCCCAAAATATTATCCCGTATGACATTATGGAATGAAAGTAGGCAAAGTATGCAAGCTTTTTCATTTTTATGTTGCCTATGTCTGCTAACACTCGAATTGCAAATACAGATTTGTTAAGGCCCTTTCTGCACTTCTGTGGTGTGCTCCTCCCAACTGAATTTATTATCAAGTTGTAATCCCAGGAATTTAAGACTCTCAACCTCGTATGTATGGTTCCTGTTTTCCCCCACTTCTTTTCCGCATGTTAGTTATGTTTCCAATAATAGAAAAATTTAAAATTTTGAATGATTTTTTGGTCCAATAAAGTTAATTAAAAGTTAATGCTGTTCAAAAAATTCAAGATTGTATGTTGGTTTTTAAATAAGTATTGAGCTGTTTTTTGAGCGTCCCCCTCTGCTTGCGATATATATCGAAGTTACTCCCCCAGAACAAGAAAAGGTTACACCTATACGTATCGACTGTCTCGCTGCGACTTACTCGCATCGCATCCACTTGTTACCGAACACAATAGCAAAGAACGAACAATTCTTGAAACACAGTATGCGACCCCATTTTGCAAATAATCCCAGAAAGGCCCGCTTCCCAACTGTGAAGGCATTGCTAATTACGCATACAAAAAAATTTTGCCATGATTTTTTTTATCTATTGTTCCTACTGGCAAATGTAATTATGATGATGTAATGTAGTACTGTTGCTTTTAAGTGTAAAGATGTGATTGTAATTATTTCGTTAGCCAATGGATAAATATATTTCTTGCCTTGTAACTGTGGAAAAGTTTGTAAATGTCTTTTCTGGTGTATTATTAGTTGTGAAAATGCAGCCAGGAACATTCATAAGCCAAGATGGCCACCGAATGAGATCACAGTTATTTTCTTCGTCCACTAAAAGAACTTATTGAAGAGGAAATAGTGTCAAATATAAATTGTCTTTATTTTGTATACTTGCTGTAGTGTCCATACTTCTCACACATTTGAATATTAGCGTCCCAGCAGAGCTTTTTCTTGAAAAAACTTGTTCTGTAGCTGAAGTCCTGATACTCGTGACAAAACCCGAAATTTTGTGTGACATAAACACAAAAAATTCTATTCAAGTTTTCTTTGTAGTGCAAAATTCGTTTAAAAAGACAGCTACTAATTTCATCAGTGTCTATTGTCGCAATAAAAGTGTAATTAAACTTTCTAAATCGTAGTTAACTAACAAATTTCGAATTGCTTACTAGTTAGATACACACACCTGATAACGTAAATTCTCTAAAAGCAAAGTAATTACAAATTCATTCATCTGTCATTGTATCCCTAAATCAGAACAAAAAACAACAACCACCGCACATACGACCTCTGTATCGTTTTTTGTTTACGCACTGCCAATATCGCGTCCTTGACAAATTTAAAACATTATGTAAACTTAATTGTTGTTTCGAAACTGACCATGAGTGAGAAATGAGGTAGCTGTTACAGGGTAATGAGTAGAGGGATTTGTTGCCAATCTTATAGGAAATATTTTCACTGGGGGGTGGGAGGGATGCAGTGGGGAGAATGTTGGAAGCACAGAAGAGGCTCTCTCCTAAAACTGCAGAGTATGCAATAGAAACATTTTGATTGGAGAACAGGAAAGGAAAATCTGTGCCCTTCAGGCACTGTTGGAGAAAGCAAGGAAGGAAGTCATAAGGATCAAGGGAGATAGGGGGGAGGACGACGGTTGGGAACTGGCAGCTGGTAGGAGGATATGAAGAAAGAGAACGCAATCTGACAGTCTGATCAACAACACCACAAACAGGTATCTATCACTGCCAGAGTTAAGTGGAGAAGAGCTTCAGATAGAATGAGGGTCAGAAAATGTGCAGCACACTTCAACTGAGGCCAAGAAACCTAAGAATGTACAAAGTTTTAGGAAGAAGAAAGTGCTACTGCTGCTAGTTAGTAGCCATGGGCGAAGTGTAGGTCCTCAGTTACAGGGAAGTTTAGGGGCAGTGTACGGGGCCATCAGTATCTTCAAACCAAATGCAGGGCTAAGTCATTTCATAGAGGACCTAGGGTCTTTATGCAACGACTGTACAAAAGAGGACCATGTAGTGATAGTGGGTGGGGTGGGAAACAGTTTGGACAGGTATGGGGCATATGACATAAGTGGTGAACTGGACAAGATAGCTTCCCTGACTCATGGCACCAACGTTCACTTTGTTGATCTGTTCCGGCATCCTGATCGACCACACCTTGATGGAGCTGTGAGGTGAATCAATGTGGAGTTAGGAATGGCTCTGAGGAGAGCCACCTTTGCTCATGTTTCGCTGGTGCACGTCAGGACTATCAACATATGCGGTTTCACTAGGCATGCCCCACACCTAAGTAGGACTGGGAAGGGAAGTTTGGTACAACTGATTCATGAAAGTACAGGGGGTGGATCTCAGGCCACACATGGCAAATACCTGTTGTCATAGGTAGGAAAACAGGTCTTTTTTAGGATAAATCTAGACAACAGGTTCCCCTCCCTAGAGAGTATCTCCAGCAGTTTAAAGAATACTGAAACAATCATTCATAAAACAGATTTTTAACACTTCAGATATAACAAAAAAAAAGGCTCTGAGCACTATGGGACTTAACATCTGTGGTCATCAGTCCCCTAGAACTTAGAACTACTTAAACCTAACTAACCTAAGGACATCACACACATCCATGCCCGAGGCAGGATTCGAACCTGCGACCGGAGCGGTCACGCGGTTCCAGACTGAAGCGCCTTTAACCGCACGGCCACACTGGCCGGCTGATATAACAAATACAAAATGTCACAAAGAAAAACAAACCATTGTAAAGAGTAACATGGGGCATTTCACAGACTTAACAATCCTCCATCAAAACATGCAATCAATAAAAAATAAAATACAACTATTAGAAGTTGAGCTCCAATCTTTGAACTACACACTACTTTGTATTACTGAGTACTGATGGAGAGACACAGAAATCCAACATGTAATATTATCATTTAATGAAAAAGCAAACACTTACTGCAGAACTAATTTAAGGGGTGGGGGATCACGCATTTATATCGGAAAAGGAACACAGTTCAAATCAAGACTGACCTCAGTACAGTAAGTGAAGACAAACACTGAAATATCGGCTATTGAATTAACAGGGCTTGATATCACCACCAAATTAATCATTTTGTGTGTGTATAGATCTTCCAGTGTTAGTGTGGACACTTTCTGCAATAAATTTACGGAAATCCAAGATAAAGTCTCAAGTACAAAGGTCAACATAATTCTGTGTGGGGACATTAACATCAACACTAATATCATACGTGAAAATAGCAGCACCTTCATAAACAGCCTTCAAAGTTTTGGCATGTCCCTATTGGTCAATAGTGCAACAGGTGTTACTACAACTGTATGAATAATTGACCATGTGGCCACAAATATGGACAGGGAAAATTTTGAATGTGATTTACTCATCTCACAACGTACACAGTTTCAGAACACATCTGATGTACAGGAGGCAAATCAAGGTTACAATTTGCTTATTAAAAATTTTGGCACACTTACAATAATACTTTTTGGAGCATTTACTTACTTGCAATTTGTCGAACTTACAGTATTTACATCTACTCTATGTATCATACATTTTTATTCCATTTTAGGGATCCAGCTAAAAGTATCACTTTGTCCTTCATGAAATCTTCCACAGATTAGTAGCATCGTTTAATTAGAAAATCATGTAACTTGCTTTTTAAAATATTTATCTTCATATTCATTATGTCACACCTTTTTATTGTGTTGTGAATTTTCATGGCTATATACTGAGGAGCCCGAGCATGCATTTTTAAGTGATGAGAAGTGAGCAAGTTCTCTTTATCTTGTGTCATATGAGTGTTCAAAACGATGTTTTTAATAGATCAGCTCTGCTGCGTAGGAAAAGAAACACCTCCAAACTGTATAAAGAGGGGACAGTTAATATTTTTAGGTCTTTAAATAATGGTCGAGATGATGCCCTCAGCTGTGCAGAGCACACGCTGTGAATTATTCTTTTTTGCAACTTTAAAATTCGTGTAACATTTCCCGAGTTTCCCCAGAAAATTATTCCATATCGAATAACCGATTCAAAGTAGCTATACTATGCTATTTTCCTGGTGGCCATATCAGTGGCACAGGCTAAAATTTCCGTTGGATATGCAAGGCTGTTTAATTATTTTCTCGATATACTAAATGACAATTTCAACTCAAAGTTTATTCCCAGGAACCTGACTGATTCAAGTTCTTCCATTTTTTGATTGTTTGAATGACACAGATTTCTTCAGTTTTTGAATGTTTCGTTTCAAAACTCATCATGTGGGCTTTTGAAGTGTTTAGCCTTAAGCCCTTTTGACTGAACCATGTTTCCATGTTATTTAACGTATTCATGACACACTGTGGTATTTTGTCAGAATTTTCATTTTCAATTAGGGCAGAAGTATCATCTGCAAACAAAGTTAAATGAGTATTTATATAGAGGGGCAAGTCATTTACACAGAACAGGAATAAAGTGGGTCCAAGGATTGAGCCTTGTGACACAGTTTTCCACTCGGAGACGTGGTCTGCTCCATTTTATGTGATTACTACCCTTTGTTTCCTCTCCAAGACATATGATTCAAACCATTTCAAAGCAACATCCCTTATTCCATACCTGTTGAGTCTGAAAATCATCAGGGCATGGTTTAGAGTCAAATGCTGTAGCTGTAAAAGATCTCGGACTATCAGACCACCTCTGTTAAATAACAACAGTAAAATCAGGCGTCGAATCATTCCCTGAACTACAAGCCTACAAACAACATCTGTCAGAAATCAAAATAAAAGATTTTTCGAAAGAAGTAGAACAACAAAGCTGGGATAAAGTGTATAAGGAAACCAATGTGAATATGAAATTCTCCACATTGTTTAAATTCAACTTTGAAAAACATTTCCAAACGTATGCATGTCCATATCAACATCTCACAAAAACAGATGGGTAACAGCAGGTATTAAGAAGTCCTCCCAAACATTTAAACACCTCAGTTCCATGAAAAAGATTCGCAATGCTCCAGAATTCTTAAATTTCTGTAATAGATACAAAAAAATCTATAGGGAGGTGCTGACTGCTGCAAAAAAGTCATTTAATGACAAAATAATATATAATGCAGAGGATAAAAGCAAAGCAGTCTGGGATATTATTAAAAAGGGAAATAGGGAGAGGCAAACAAACGCAGAATAACACACTGCTAAGGGAGGGGATAAGGTAATGAATGATCCACAATACTTAGCAAACTATGCACATGAGCACTTTTAAAGTATTGCACAGAAGTTACAGTAAAAATTCCCCAAAACAAATATAAAACCTGTAAATAATGTTGTACTAAATACAAACCACAGAGAATGAAGTCAATAAAACTGTTCAAAAACTAAAAAATAAAAAGTCAGTGGGCCTAAGTGAAGTGCCAATGTGTGTACTGAAACGATGCAAATGGATTATACAAGGGATTATTCAAACATAATAAATTAATCATTAACATCATGGACATGTCCAGAGCAGTTAAAACAGGGAAGAGTTGTACTTTTGCTTAAGAAAGGTAATGCAGAAGACATAGAAAATTACAGGCCCATTTCTCTGCTGTTAGCATTCTCAAAAATAATAGAAGAAATGATGAAAGACAGATTAATGAATTCCCTGAATAAATACAATCTTTTAAGCGAATCACAGTTTGTTTTCCGAAGTGGCAAAAATACAGAGTCAGCCTTAGTAGAATTCACAAAAGTTTTACTTGATGCTGTTGATAAAGATGAGTGTGTCACAGGCATATTTTTGGATCTTTCTAAGACATTTGATGCTGTCGACCACAAGATTCTATTAAATAAATTAGAAGCATTAGGAATAAGAGGGGTAGCTAATGACTGGTTTCGTTCATACCTAACAGATAGGGTACAAAGAGTAGAGATAACACACATTTCAAATAGATCTAAACATTTAGTAAAACACCTATCAGAACCAAAATACATTAATGTAGGGGTCCTGCAAGGTAGCCTATCAGGACCAACACTGTTCCTGATATACATCAATGACTTTCCCAGTAGTGTTACTAATGGTGAAAAAATTCTGTTTACTGATGACAGCAATATTATGGTCACTGAGAAAACAAGGGAACTCCTTGCCTAGAAAGCAAATGAAACTCTCAAGGAAATTTATGATTGGTTAATAAGCAATAAAGTGACACTGAACATAAAGAAAACTAATGCCATGAATTTCAGTCTGAAGAGGAAAAATGATAATGTTAAATTAAATGTAGATGGCACCTCTATAGACTGTGTAACAAATACAAAATTTCTAGGAAGGAATATTGATTCTCAGTTGAAGTGGTGTGAACACACAAAGGTACTTGCAAACAGAGTGTCATCAGCATATCACGCCCTTAGAATCCTATCATCAGTGTGTAACATGCAGTGTCTTTTAGTTACATACACTCAACTCTTAGCTATGGCATTCTTTTTTGGGGAAGAAATGCACAAAATATGAACACAATTTTCAAGCTCCAGAGAAGAGTCATAAGAGTAATAACCAAAAACACTAGTTGAGCTCATTGTACATTCGTGTTCAAAACACTGGGTATTTTAACTGCTCCATGTGAATACATTTACCAGTCAGTTGGACACATAAAAAATAACATTGGTAATTACTGCACATACAGCTCTGTCCATGACCATTGAAGAAGAGATAGACTCAACTTACATTTAGCAAGAAAAAATAAACATAAAACTCAAAACAGCATTTTCTACCAAGAAATAAAAGTGTACAATATATTACCAAAAGAGATTAAAGAAATTGTAAAAATACACTTATTTAACAGGGCAGGGATTTGCGAAAGAAAATGTTGTACAAATAAATAAATAAATGATAATTATAAAACGTCCAGCATTCCACATAACACCTACACGTTATTTTTTTCCTTCATAGAAATACTTACCCCCAAACTACGCATAGCACAATGCTAACACCTCTTCCTCTTTCTGAGCTCAACATCTTACTCATTATGGAGGGTTGCTGGCTCAGTTTTTCAGGATAGCAAATGGGAAGTTGCAGTACAGAGATCACCAGAGAGAGAGAGAGAGAGAGAGAGAGAGAGAGAGAGAGAAATAATGTATATATTGTGTGTGGAGTGACTGATATACCAGGAGTAAATCTAATTAGAAGTCTGTAAATATATGTGTATATGAATTAGCTTATTTTAAGTTGATCTAACTTTTAAATACTTTGACATGTCCTATATCCTCGTAAAAAGAGATCTATGGATCAATAAAGTTGCTGCTACTACTACTACTGCTGCTACTGCTACTACTACTACTACCACTACTACTACACGTGCGTCTCGCGAGCCCCGAGGAATCTTTCATGACGTCATCAGAAAGGCTGCAAGCGTGACAGCGCTGCCTGGTGACTAGACCTGTTAACAACTCTGTTGACGTAAGTGACGTCAAAACAGCGTTTATACAGACCTGCCTTCAGCTGTTGTATTGGAACGCCAAATCAATCCAGATTGTTTGAATGAATCTTCCGTTAACAGAATTAAATGTAGAAAGAAATTACAAAGTTAATAAAATGTTTTCTTGCCTTTAAATAATATTTTTCATCAGGTTATGGGCCCAGTACACGTGTAAAGGCAAAGAACACAGTTTAATTAAAACAATATTTGAAACGAGCGTATGTCTGTAAAGAAACATGACTGCTAGCGGCGATTATAAGGTCAGCATTGATAAGCTTGAAGGACCTGACGACTGGGCCAAATGGAAATGGCATATTTCTATGGTGCTACGTTCATATGGACTAGAAGATATTATTAACGGTACACGTGAACGTGTAGAGTTGCCGCAAGATGCGACAAGTGAACAAAAAGAAGCGTATGTGGAATGGCTCAAGGACGACGCAAAGGCAGCAAGTCTTATAGCAAGTGCGCTAAGTAAACCTGTTGCAGAACTCGTCTTAACGTGCAAGAATGCTAAAGAAATCTGGGACAAATTACGCGCCCGATTTGAACGTAGCAGTACTCAGCGTTTGAATATGTTGATTGAAACATTTTTCCGTGTTAAACGTGATGAATCGGAAGATATTAGTGCACATGTGGCCAAACTGCAAAAGTTATTTGTGGACCTGAACGATGAATTATCAAAACATGAAGAAAATACGCTATCTGAAAGAATCTTAAATGGTCGAATTTTGTCTACACTGGGAAAAGACTACGACAATTTTAAGGATCTCTGGGATACGATACCGACAGAAAAGCAAAGCTTGAATTTATTGATTGAAAAACTCTGTACTATTGAACTGCGTGAACAAGACGTTAATGGAAGTGCAGCTTTTGTCGTTTCTAAAACAAGAAAACTGCAAACAAGTAATCAGCAAGTAAAAATGACGAAGTCACAATTAAAACAGAAGTTTCCGTGTAATAAATGCAAACAATTAGGTCACTGGGCAGCAGAGTGTCCACAGAACACTCGTGACAGCAATAAAAGAAAAGAGAAGAAGCGAGACAGTGAACACGCTGCATTTACTTCATACGCTATGGGTGTGTGTACCAGTAATCACAGTGACCCAAATAAATGGTATTGCGACAGTGGCGCTACAAATCATATCACTCCCAACAAACAGTATTTTGTTTCGTATAGTGAATTTGATGTTCCTCAAGTAATTTCATTGGGAAAACAAGATGTGAAAATGTGTACATACGGTCAAGGAACAGTTTACATCCAAATCCGAAGAAACAATAAATGGTACAATGCTAGAATGGACAATGTTTTATACGTCCCTGATGCAAGTGCTAATCTGTTCTGTGTGAGAGCCATTGCCTGCAGAGGCTACAGTACTAATTTTAGTTATAATAATGTCTGTGTTCGAAAACAAGTCAGTGGCAATATTGTTATGACAGGTTATGTGAAAAATGGACTTTATGTGTTGAACATGCGTGTTGTTAGAAATGCAAAAATGAATCGTATGAGCTTGATGACTTCATCCGAAACATTGCAAGTGTACCATGAAAGGTTTGGTCATCAGAATAAACAACATGTGAAGAATATTTTAAAAGGAATGAACATTAATGTGGAAGATGCCAAGAGTGAATTTTGTGACGGCTGTGCGGTTGGAAAGATGCATAGGCTGCCATTCAAAACACGAACAATACGCGCTACCAGTACTGGTGAATTAATCCACGCGGATGTAAATGGACCAATGAGCACGAAATCTTTTGGAGGCAAGCATTATTATGTATGTTTCAAAGACGATTTTAGTAAATTTCGTCGAATTTTCTTTTTAAGACACAAAAGTGAAGTGTGTACTGTGCTTAAGCAGTTTTTAAATGAAGCACGAACTAATGGACATGTTGTCAAACAATTTAGATGTGATGGTGGCAAAGAATTTAACAATAAGAATGTCAGTGAACTGCTTGCAGACAGGGGAATAGAGCTACTGATTCCTCCTCCTTACACTCCTGAACAAAATGGTGTGGCTGAACGGGAAAATAGGACCATTGTTGAAGCTGCCCGGTCAATGCTAAATCCGAGTAAATTACCTAAAGGGTTGTGGGCAGAGGCATGTAACACAGCAGTCTACCTAATAAATCGTACTGGAAAATCTTCAGTTGAAAATAAAACCCCTTATGAACTATGGTTTAATCGACCAGTAGGACGACTTGATCATCTCAGAATTTTTGGTACAGGCTGCTATGTTCACATTAACAAACAATTCCGTTCCAAGTTTGATGATAAGGCAGTGTTTGGACGACTTGTTGGATATGTTAATGACAAAGATTGGTTCAGAGTTTGGATTCCATCTAAAAGAAAAGTGGTGTTGAGTCACGATGTAAAATTTAAGCCAGAAATTGTTTGTGATTTACATAGTGATCATGTTGAATTTGAAGTCCCTCGGGAAGAATTTAATGATCCGAATTCATCTAAAGATGACCAATGTAAATCTCCTAGGCTGTACACTTCTGGAGGAAGCCAAACTCAAGAAAAAATTGGCACTCTCGATTCTAGAGAAAGTCAAGAGTCGAGTGAATCTGAAGAAAATAAAGAATTAACAGAATTTCTAAAAGCAGAAGCTGCTGAATCTTCTAATGAAGAGAAAAAGAAGAATAAAAGACAACGAAGAAAACCAACCTGGATGGAAAGTGGTGAATTTTGTATGGCAACAAAAGTTGATGCACTAGGATACAAAGATCCAAACTGTTTTTCAGAAATATTGCAGTCAAACGAGAAGGAAGAATGGATGCAAGCTATTAGTGAAGAACTTCAATCACTTAAGGAAAACAATACCTGGGTGCTGGTTGACCGTCCGAAGAATGCCAAAGTATTGCAAAACCGCTGGGTTCTACGGCGAAAGGTCGCAGTCAATGGAGGTACTCGCTTTAAAGCCAGATTGGTTGCAAAAGGCTGTATTCAGAAAGCAGGAATTGATTATGACGACGCCTTTAGCCCTGTGGCACGTTATGACACCATACGAACTCTGTTGGCTGTAGCTGCTTCAAAGAAAATGCTGCTAGAACAATTCGATGTAAAGACAGCTTTTTTGAATGGAATACTTGAAGATGAAGTATATATGGAACAACCAGAAGGTTTCGAAGATGGTACAGGCCGAGTATGTTTCTTAAAAAAAGGTCTTTATGGGTTGAAGCAAGCGCCACGTTGCTGGAACAAACGTTTTGTTGAGTTCATGAAGAAAGCTGGTTTTTCAAACAGTGATGCAGACCCATGCCTATTTTATCGTAGACGAAATGGAAATAGCCTTTATGTGGCAATCTACGTTGATGATGGCCTGATTGTCGGCAGTAACAAGGAAGAAATTGCTGTTTTTATGGATGTTTTACAACATGAATTCGAAATAACAACTGGCAGTTTTGACAATTTTCTTGGCATAAAAATAAAGCAATATGAAGATGGAGCAATAATGATAAGTCAAGAGAAATACACAGAAGAAATTCTGCAAAGATTTCGAATGGCAGAATGCAATACAATCTCAACTCCTATTGGACGTGAGGACAATAATCAAAACGAAGAAGTTTCGTCATCTGTACCCTACCGTGAAGCAATTGGTTGTCTCATGTACCTTTCAACAGTAACTCGTCCAGACATCACTTTTGCAGTCAATAAAGCTGCTCGAGCTATGGAGAAACCAACCACTGAAGACTGGAATAGAGTAAAGCGCATTTTCCGGTATTTGAAAGGGACCTTAAATTTTGGAATTGTATATAATAAAAAAGAAGAGTTAAAGATTTACGCTGATGCAGATTTCGCAGGTGATAACCGGACAAGGCGCTCAACAACTGGAATTCTTGCAAAGTACTCAGGTGGTGCAGTGTCATGGACAAGTCAGTTGCAAAAAGTAGTGGCCACGTCCACAACCGAGGCGGAAATAATTGCAGCTAGTGAAGGAGCAAAAGAGTTAGTTTGGTTACGTCGTCTGCTATCAGAATTAGTGGAAATGTCGGGGCAGCCTCCAGTTCTTTACATTGACAATGCTAGTGCATTGAAGTTGGCAAAAAATCCAGAATATCATCGACGTTCTAAACATATAGAGGTCCGACATTTCTATGTTCGTGAAAGATATCTGAACGGTGAGATTTTCTTGGAACACATTGATGGACACAACCAGTTGGCAGATATTTTGACGAAACCTCTTGAACGAGTTCGATTTAATTTTCTATGTTCAGAAATTGGCATGCAAGTGACAAAGCAATAATTTCATGATTTTTTCTTTTGGAGGAAGTGTTAAAAGAAAAGAAAAAATTCTTTGACGTCTATATTTATGTGCTGCTCCATGACTCTGCTGTCAATATCTTTATTCTTGGCTTGTGTGTAACTTCTGTGTATTTTCTTACAGTAAATGTGTTTTTTCGTATCCAGGATGTAATTACAAAGTTAATAAAATGTTTTCTTGCCTTTAAATAATATTTTTCATCAGGTTTGAATGCGAATAATCTGGATTATGGTCACATAATAATCCGCAGCATGGTCAAAGATACATATTAGAGTCTTACGTGATTGATTGAAGCCAACTGATTACAAATTGTTGGTCGAAAGGCAGAGTGATTTACAGCATAACACATATTACGCATTGAGGACAATGTGTCTAAATGTTTTTAACACATTAACTGCAGCTTACTAATGTAGACTAACTACCACTGAGACGTTTGCAGCACGAATTAGTCTTTGAACCCATACCAGCAGTAGCAAATGCGGAAAAACGAATCAAATATGGTAAAAGATACGTAGTGGAACGCCCATTGCATTTTTCCAGTTTGTGTACGATATCTGTACGTAATATGCATCAAAACACGTCGGATGCTTGTTCATTTTCTAATATATGTTTTTGTGGATGACCTAGTAGTTTTATTATTTTTTTAATTACGAGAAATGCGTTAAATGTGGGAAAATACATTTAAATACGCCGCAAAGCCACACGTCTGTCTGTTACCACAACCTTTATTTCTCATTCGCTGTGTTCCACAACTGTCAACGAAATTATCGCTTTTCACCCTAATCTATACCCCAGACTATGCTACAAATAAATTTATAACTATTGCCAAGGTTTCTAGGGAAAATGGGGGGGAGGGGGCGAAATCCAGTATAGTGCTCTAGCCCAGATATGTGCTCTTGCCTAGCTTAAATTTTTATCGTTGTTTTTCCGTAAACAGCTATATGCCATCTTCCTGTGTGTAGTTTCTCAAAAATCCAGTTTATGTGATCTTAAGATAAAAAGAGCTCACTGTGGGAATATTAATAGATCTAAGCAATACTGACATCTCCAAATTGTAAGACTGCTACAGATGCAAATCACTGACTGTCAGAGTGTATCAGTGGGAGAAAACATTTGAAGTAAATCACGAAGCTTTATGTTAGTTCAACTATTACTTCTTAATGTAGTAAGCAGTCACAATTTTCTTCCGTATTTTGATGTACACTCCTGGAAATTGAAATAAGAACACCGTGAATTCATTGTCCCAGGAAGGGGAAACTTTATTGACACATTCCTGGGGTCAGATACATCACATGATCACACTGACAGAACCACAGGCACATAGACACAGGCAACAGAGCATGCACAATGTCGGCACTAGTACAGTGTATATCCACCTTTCGCAGCAATGCAGGCTGCTATTCTCCCACGGAGACGATCGTAGAGATGCTGGATGTAGTCCTGTGGAACGACTTGCCATGTCATTTCCACCTGGCGCCTCAGTTGGACCAGCGTTCGTGCTGGACGTGCAGACCGCGTGAGACGACGCTTCATCCAGTCCCAAACATGCTCAATGGGGGACAGATCCGGAGATCTTGCTGGCCAGGGTAGTTGACTTACACCTTCTAGAGCACATTGGGTGGCACGGGATACATGCGGACGTGCATTGTCCTGTTGGAACAGCAAGTTCCCTTGCCGGTCTAGGAATGGTAGAACGATGGGTTCGATGACGGTTTGGATGTACCGTGCACTATTCAGTGTCCCCTCGACGATCACCAGTGGTGTACGGCCAGTGTAGGAGATCGCTCCCCACACCATGATGCCGGGTGTTGGCCCTGTGTGCCTCGGTCGTATGCAGTCCTGATTGTGGCGCTCACCTGCACGGCGCCAAACACGCATACGACCATCATTGGCACCAAGGCAGAAGCGACTCTCATCGCTGAAGACGACACGACTCCATTCGTCCCTCCATTCACGCCTGTCGCGACACCACTGGAGGCGGGCTGCACGATGTTGGGGCGTGAGCAGAAGACGGCCTAACGGTGTGCGGGACCGTAGCCCAGCTTCATGGAGACGGTTGCGAATGGTCCTCGCCGATACCCCAGGAGCAACAGTGTCCCTAATTTGCTGGGAAGTGGCGATGCGGTCCCCTACGGCACTGCGTAGGATCCTACGGTCTTGGCGTGCATCGGTGCGTCGCTGCGGTCCGGTCCCAGGTCGACGGGCACGTGCACCTTCCGCCGACCACTGGCGACAACATCGATGTACTGTGGAGACCTCACGCCCCACGTGTTGAGCAATTCGGCGGTACGTCCACCCGGCCTCCCGCATGCCCACTATACGCCCTCGCTCAAAGTCCGTCAACTGCACATACGGTTCACGTCCACGCTGTCGCGGCATGCTACCAGTGTTAAAGACTGCGATGGAGCTCCGTATGCCACGGCAAACTGGCTGACACTGACGGCGGCGGTGCACAAATGCTGCGCAGCTAGCGCCATTCGACGGCCAACACCGCGGTTCCTGGTGTGTCCGCTGTGCCGTGCGTGTGATCATTGCTTGTACAGCCCTCTCGCAGTGTCCGGAGCAAGTATGGTGGGTCTGACACACCGGTGTCAATGTGTTCTTTTTTCCATTTCCAGGAGTGTATATACATACTACACAAGCAACCAAATGGTACCTGGTGGAGGGTACCTTGTACCACTACAGATCATACTCTTTCTTGTTCCACTCGCAAATAGAGAGAGGGAAGAAAGGCTATCTACTATCCGAGCCCTGTTTTCTTATGCCCTCTAAATTTTCTCAATAGTGTTATACAAAAAGAACATTGTTTCTCCTCCAGGGATTCTCACACGAGTTTGCCAAGCATCTTCATAATACTCGCACATAGTTTGAAACTACTGGTAACCTATCTAGCGTCCAACCTCTGAGTTGCTTCAGTGTGTTGCTTAAATCTGACCTGGATCTCAAACATTGGAGCAATACTCATGAATGTGTTCTATACAGGTGGTGTAAGTGATCTTCCCCTCATTTCCAGTCACAAAAGATTTCATCTTCACAGAGGAAGGAAGTAATGACCATGACAGCTAGAAATGTTTTTTTTATTCAAGTTCCGTTTTTCTCTCATACTTCGTACAAAGCAATGAGTACTGTCAGCCCTGCATAAAATGATAAAATTAAAATCCTGTTAATTTGAACCGTAGTGTTAACTAGCATATGCATCCTTGAGTCGAAACATCACGTTTAATTATAATTATAGAAGGAGAGGCTATTAAATTAATTTTTTTATTTTGTATTTTTTTTAATATCTTAGGATTTTCAGTTTTCTGCCTGATGGTTAGCAGCAACCTATTGAAGACTTTCGATCCGAATGTGAAATTCCATTCTGAATTGTAGGCATGGATGTATAGTCTACATGGACATTGTTTTTACTTCCAGTATTTTGCAAGTTCATTTAACTGAACGGGGTAAAATTACCCCTATTATGAACAACAAATACTATTAGGGAGTAAATATGTTGACATGTAAGTGAAAGACTCCGAAGGGTCCTGAAGTGACTTCTGTAAGAAGCTACGCTATCGATTTTACACAATAGTTTTACTCACATGGATAAAAAGTTCTATTGACTTGCCACATGAGATTTGAATAAAATTGCGAGGTTTTCATAACAGCCTCCATCACCATCACCAGTAATGGTACTGGTATGTAATGGTATGGTGTACTGTAGCAGCACATTAAGTATTTCAATTGAATTGATTCTGCATTATTTCTCTTCCCCATGTCCTTGACATTAATGCTACCAAGTTATGTTCTTGTACGGTAATTAGTTTCCACATTATAACATGTTAAATATAGAAAGTTTAACTGTAACCAAGCAGTAGATTTCTTTGATGACAATATCAGTTCCAGTGCACAACTGAATTTCAAAATCTGTCTTGTGGGGTGAAAATCCATTACTGCTGCTATCTTGTGCTGACAATGAGATGATTTTCATAGAAATACCGAATTATTTCATTTGTAATACAGTTTCATAGTTTTTGCAGTTGCTCACGATCTTTACACTTGCATGCAATGGATGTAGCATCGGTATACAGAACTATCCTTGAATTTGGGGAGCAGTATTTTGTCATTTACATAAATCAACAAAAGAAAGTATCCCAGTACAAAGTCCTGGGTACCCTGTATTACATATCAGCAATGTTAGATCTGTGTGTGTCACTCACCATCCTTAAGAGTGAAAACTGATTTGTGTTAGATAAGGTTTTATTAAACTGTGAACAATTATCAGCATAATTACCCAGCTGTTTTCCCAGAGTATTTACTATCTCTCTCTACAAGCAATTGATAGAGATTAGCTAAAAAAATATCTGTACTTTCAGATGGAGGTCTTTCTATATCTAAAATTATGTTTCCTTTCCCATCTATAACTTATTGCAGAAAGTTCAGTAACACCTTCAACACATAAGGAATTAAATCTTTGAGCACCAATTATTGCCACTTTTTGCAACATCACCATAAGGTTTGATATCCCTACTGAAAGATGAGCAGAAATTCTTTGTTAATGGGTGCATAATAAGATTCTTTTTTGGTATACCAGTGCTCAGTAATAACTGAAACATCTGGTTTATTAAAACATGCTATTATGTCCAAATCATTGTGCTTATTTCCTAGGCTCGTAAAGTTTTGGAGGATGATCTTGGTTTGCATGTTGCATTGTATCCACATATTTATTTTTATTTTTTTTTTGTTACCATAAATATCCCCATTAAGCAAATCAGATGTGCTTGTCAAGCTGGGAAGAGGAAACAAAAAGCCCACACATGTACAAAATAATAATAAAAGGAAAGATCCCAAAAGAGTTCCTGACAGCAAAATGTAAAACTTAATTGTTTTTGGATATATTACTTCTTATATCCTTCATTCAAAAACTTAAGAAGGCTGTTAGTTTAGTGTCTTCAAGGCATAATGCTGTTGAGCATTGCAACAATCAAGTCTGAGATAGTAGTGTACTATGATACTACCTATGAAGAAATTGATGCACTGGATGTGAAGTGCACCGTTTAGTCTACCCAGCAGGTGTTCCAGAAGATGTCACTGCACTGTTCTATACCATCATGAATATACCTATCATTGATGATATATTCATCACTGACAGAAAATTGAATAATCACATTTTTGCTTCAAGTTTCTGAAATGGCAGTTGATGAGATCATATCTGAAGAGACAGCTATCAACCCACACTTTCAGCATGAGGTAGGACTAGCAATTACCAGAATTCTGAAATGTGGATCTTGTAAACCTAGAGTTGCTCTAGGAAAACAAGTAAGATGTGACACGTGTCCCAGATCAAAGATGAGAAAATAAAAGGTTGCTGTATTAGTTATAGCATACAAATATGCAGTGGATAACAAGTTTGAAATGGCGTGTTCACCGGCCGGGGTGGCCAAGCGGTTATAGGCGCTACAGTCTGGAACCAAGCGACCACTACGATCGCATGTTCAAATCCCGCCTTGGGCATGGATGTGTGTGATGTCCTTAGGTTAGTTAGGTTTACGTAGCTCTAAGTTCTAGGGGACTGATGACCTCAGAAGTTAAATCCCATAGTGCTCAGAGCCATTTGAACCAACCGTTTTTTGAATTCCTGGTTTAAGTAATTCACATTATTTCATTGCTGTTTGCTGCTGTCATCCATTAATACCTGAATGTTACTTTAAAACCTTCAACATGTTCACTGTGGCTGACACAAAGGTAAATAAGAGTTACTAACACCGTGCTTTTAAGTGTCATCCGCAGTGAATGTGCAAAACAAGAACATTTTTGCAATTTAATTGAAAGTCCTAATTCAGCTTCCTTTTTCAGGCATGTTTATTTTTAAATATTAAAACTGATGAGAGTTTCATTACTAGACCACTAATTTTGAAATCTGGATGACATCATCCCAGCACTGTAACAAAATGTGCACCATACACAACAGGTTAAATGCAATCTCTCCTCTCCACAAATTTGCACCTCAGATGTGTTGTATGTCATATAATACTACAGTTAATTTTCCATATATCTGAGCAAAACCAGTTCTTGTGTGTCCAAGTTTATCTCATCTAGGCATTGCACCTTTCCCTTAACTTTAGTGTGCTTCACAATAAAATTTGTATGAAAAGTTTTCTGTGTAAATTACCTATTCTACACCTACAGCTAATGCTTGTATAACCCAGTGTGCCATTCAGGTGGTTTACTTGTGTGTCAATATAATTGTCAGGTTCGGTATGAAAGGGTTTCTTGAAATATATTCCCACATAAATTTTTTAGTATCTATTCTCAGTTGCAAAATATATTACGCACTGTCAGTGCCATTTCAATGCAAAAATTTTAAATCATGCTGGGGAATATACCAATAACACAGTTCCAGCCCACCTCAGAAATTTGATTTTAGTTGCTTCAACCAATGAGAATTCCGGACCAAGTCTTGCACTGCCCTGTTTTGTGTATTAACCCATTGGCTGGCATGAATGTGCCGGTGGTCACAGCAGACTGCTCTGCTGGGGCCAGCATGATGTGGTAAAAACCAGGTATCAGCAATTTTTACACTTTAATCTTACTGAGGAAAAATATTTACTTATATTTGATATTCCTTGCCATTTGCAGACTATTTTTGGGTCTGCAGTAATTTTATTTAATGTCTTACAAAACCAAACGATTAAATGACTACAAAGTTATTCATGAATTCATTTTTAGATACATATTTAACAGTGTAAAGGATAATTCCTGAAACAGTAATTAGCATTCTAGCTGTTCTTTTTAGCCACGACTGTACAGATGCATATACTTCACACTCAAAGTTCCTAAATGCCTGCTTAACACATTGACTACCATGCTGCTCACAGCAGAGCAGGACACTTAATGCTGTTTGCCTGACCTGGTGGTGAAACATCCATTACTAATCATGTCAGGGTAAAGAAATGCAGAAGTTAATCTCTCAGGGAGTACTGTAATCCAAAAATGTAAAATTATAACTAAAAAGGCCATTTCCAATTATGTGTACCAAGCAAATTATGCTTTCAGTCAGTGATTTCTTTTGCCATAAATGACCAGTGAACGCACATGCCTGAGGAAGGTAAATGTTCATACTTTGCCTCTGAGAAGCAGCAAAGCCATTAGAAACAGCTATGCACATAGTCCAATTTATGTTGAAATTATCACCTGGGTATTTCAATTAAATTTGGTCTACTATAAGGAACATGATAAAGGAATCAAAAGAAACACACACACACACACACTGAATTAATTTCTTTATTAACAACGCTCAGATTTCCACATCACCATAGAGGTACCAAGCTTGATGCGTTACTCGTTTTTTTTACATGGCGAGTTTCCCCAGTAGGCCTATAAACCACGAAACAGACAAAAAGCTACTTCTCGCTGTCTTCTCTTCTTTGGATTTTCACTTCACTTCACTTCACTTCACTTCACTTCAGAAACTGAAACATCCATTACAAAAACAGATTACATCACTCACAAATCTGGATTCAGTCACTGCAATTCATACCTATTTTACTGTAAAAAATACTATGATGAACGATGTAATTTTTAACATTCAAAAGTTACGATGATTGCAACTTAAATACCGAAGCCATTTGTTATGAGAATACGCCGTTACCACAAATAACCCACATAGATGCATTGAAAGAAACTTTACTGGGTAACATAATGCATCAGAATACTATAGGCACAAAGAATGAAATTTCTGTAGATTTACCATACACTTTACTTTTCTTGAGCATTATAAGATTACTAACGGAAGTTACTTACCGTCCATTATCTGGAACATAAACTATCCTTTCTCCTCCGCAAGCATCTGCTTTTGCAGCAAGTATTGCCAATTTTTTTTCGTGATTGAAAAGCTTTAATGCACACAAATCACAAAACCCGCCATTATACACCCACACCCACAAGGCATTAGCATGTCATGTTCAAAGAATATCCACGTTTCGAAAACTACCAGCGATATTGGCTAGCGTGAGAGACGACGTCACGTCATGATGTGACATCATGATTCCTCGGGGCCCGCGAGACGCTTCTCAGCTCTTTCATCTTTGTAATACATGCTCTCTGGCGACTTGTGATATTGTTCAGAGCCGACGGGTTATATCCCCTGCTACACTGGACCTGATAGCTCAAAGTGTGTTGGCATGAATGTGTCATTTTTAACTTTCCCGTGTATGATGAAATTGTTATTCAGTCTATGGAGGAAGGTGTCAGTGATATAAATTAAGAAATAAACTAAAAAGACGACGATTTTACATTAGCCAATGAACACAGTTCTGCTATCGAACAAGAGTAGGAAATACAGAAGCGTCCGATCTTACCCGTCGGCTTTGACCCATGACGTCACAAATACCGCGGAAACGACCATAAACAACAATTCCAATATGGCGGATATAAAAACATCGAATACGTATTGTAAACACTGAAATACGCAAGTTTCACAAAAAGCCTAATGACTGTAACGGGACAAGCGTGGGAAATTGGGGGTTTTTGGGTGGGGAGAAACTAAATATGTCGTTATGCGGTGGGGGGAGTCTGCAGTGCCCCCCCATCCCCCCACAGGCTTCATTAGTGTCAAATCAATATTTTCGAATCATAGGCGGCCGCTGCCGCGGCCGCATTCCAAAAAAAAAAAACTCCCAACCTAACCTCAAGTGGGCTACGCTACAGATCAATATGTTCATCAAATTGCTTCATATTACGTATACATGTTCTTTAAACAAGAGTACATCAAACCATGTATTAGGTTTTCCGCGCCGTAATGACGTCACACACCACAACACGCTTACGTCACGGGTCAAAGCCGACGAGTAAGATCGGACCTTTCTGTTGACCCCAAGAGTATTATTCAGAGGAAGAACTTCAGGAAAGTCGTGATGGGGAGTTGTTGGTTTCTTTGATGAAATACTTAAAAGTGTCTGTTAAAACCGAATGTGTTCCAAGTGGTGATAAAAATGTAGTTCCCAGCAATGAATTTCAATTTGACAGACAATCTTCTTGTACCTATCAAGTGGAATTTTTATGCGCAAATTTAAAACCTGGAATTTATTAGTTTTATTTGGAAATTTATTTGCTACAGAATGTAAAACTCAGTACTCTAACAGTCTATCTATTTATGTGTACTATTTAAAGAACCACACAAAATTATGTGCTTTTGTGTGATAAATGTTGCAGGCCTTGTTTAGTCCAAAAAATAAACTAGAAGAATTTAAACAACCCTTAAATAATTTTAAAAATAAATGTTATATAGGATAAATTATAACTTTCAAATGATTTTTGCCTTAAATCTCTGTTTAAACTTAGGGGTTCCAGAGTCCTGACCTCGTGGTATAAGTTGCAGGAAAATCACCTCGCGAGTTAAGTGTTAATTGTTGCCGACACATACAAGGGGATTAACCCTTGCCTGTCCAGTTCCTCTTCTGCAATCTCACTAGGCAGTGGCCTCTCTGTTAGCGATTGCACGCAGTTCTAGCTCATGGTCAGTCTGAGAGACCTCAAAACTAGATTGAACAAGAAACCACCCGTCTAAATTTTTAAAATATTGTTAACATATAGCGAAAATATGCATGATTACCAGTTTCTAGTTAAACTATGCAATAACTGGTGAGAAGGAGCCAAATATGCAAATACATGCGCAACATGTAAATGCAAATAGCCTGGCCTCTAGTGATAAGACATTCACTTTATACTGGCATGGTAGGCTGCACAAATGACCTTTAAGGGCTGCATGTGGCTTGAAGGCAGCGAGTTTGACACCCTTGGAGTAAAACATCAGACACAGACATACATGTGCAATATATGCAATGTACACCCACATGTGTGAAGCCACAGGTAAAGAGCTAGTACATTGTTAAATGCAGGTATGTATGTTTCACACCTCCTCCAACAAATGCTTCGATTTCATCCATATTGGTAGAAACACTATTAATTGTCTGGAAAGTAATATGGTGGAGGTAAGAGCAACTTCCCACCAGGATGTCAGTTTGGTTGGAAACACAGGAAATGAACAGCGAAGATGGGACGACTCTTAGCTGAGCATGTGAGTGAAAAGAGGTGACGCAAAAATATAATTAAGGGATGCCTGGAGCAATTTTATCAATATTTTTCATATGAAATTAGTGAGGGATTGATGCCCATCCCCATGGGGATCATGATATCTAAAAATGTTTTAAAACAGTCTGTTAGTATTTCTTTCGTGTATTTAGATGACTTGGAATATTTTAAAAGTATGAAGTGTAATTTGTCTCTTACTTGTGCCATTTAGTTTGTCACTAATATTATTAGGCTATTATTATTATCATCCTCTCTTTCTTTTCTCAGACGTTATGTCTGGTCAAAAATGGAAAGTCACGCGGACCTTGATCAAGCGTGACTTCCTTTTAACTGTACGGTATATGTTATATTGCATTTAGGAACTTTCGGGTAATTGAACATGTATCAATAATTACGGATTTCTGTAGTTGTATATATAAGTTTGGATGTAGCTGTATTGCATTGATGTACTGGTGGATATTGTGTGGTATGACTCCTGTAGTTGATAGTATAATTGGTATCATGTCAACTTTATCCTGATGCCACATGTCCTTGACTTCCTCAGCCAGTTGGATGTATTTTTCAATTTTTTCTCCTGTTTTCTTTTGTATATTTGTTGTATTAGGTACGGATATTTGGATTAGTTGTGTTAATTTCTTCTTTTTATTGGTGAGTATGATGTCAGGTTTGTTATGTGGTGTTGTTTTATCTGTTATAATGGTTCTGTTCCAGTATAATTTGTATTCATCATTCTCCACTACATTTTGTGGTGCATACTTGTATGTGGGAACGTGTTGTTTTATAAGTTTATGTTGTAAGGCAAGTTGTTAATGTATTATTTTCGCTACATTGTCATGTCTTCTGGTGTATTCCGTATTTGCTAGTATTGTACATCCGCTTGTGATGTGATCTACTGTTTCCACTTGTTGTTTGCAAAGTCTGCATTTATCTGTTGTGGTATTGGGATCTTTAATAATATGCTTGCTGTGAAATATCTGGTGTTTATTGTTTGATCCTGTATTGCAATTATGAATCCTTCTGTTTCACTGTATATATTGCTTTTTCTTAGCCATGTGTTGGATGCGTCTTGATCAATGTGTGGCTGTGTTAGATGATACGGGTGCTTGCCATGTAGTGTTTTCTTTTTCCAATTTACTTTCTTCGTATCTGTTGATGTTATGTGAGCTGAAGGGTTGTAGAAGTGGTTATAAAATTGCAGTGGTGTAGCCGATGTATTTAGATGAGTGATTGCTTTGTGTATTTTGCTAGTTTCTGCTCGTTCTATAAAGAATTTCCTTAAATTGTCTACCTGTCCACAATGTAGGTTTTTTATGTTGATAAATCCGCTACCTCCTTCCTTTCTGCTCAATGTGAATCTTTCTGTTGCTGAATGTGTGTGATGTATTCTATATTTGTGGCATTGTGATCGTGTAAGTGTATTGAGTGCTTCTAGGTCTGTGTTACTCCATTTCACTACTCCAAATGAGTAGGTCAATATTGGTATAGCATAGGTATTTATAGCTTTTGTCTTGTTTCTTGCTGTCAATTCTGTTTTCAGTATTTTTGTTAGTCTTTGTCTATATTTTTCTTTTAGTTCTTCTTTAATATTTGTATTATCTATTTTTTGTCTGTATCCTAGATATTTATAGGCATCTGTTTTTTCCATCGCTTCTATGCAGTTGCTGTGGTTATCCAATATGTAATCTTCTTGTTTAGTGTGTTTTCCCTTGACTATGCTATTTTTCTTACATTTGTCTGTTCCAAAAGCCATATTTATATCATTGCTGAATACTTCTGTTATCTTTAGTAATTGGTTGAGTTGTTGATTTGTTGCTGCCAGTAGTTTTAGATCATCCATGTATAGCAAATGTGTGATTTTGTGTGGGTATGTTCCAGTAATATTGTATCCATAATTTGTATTATTTAGCATGTTGGATAGTGGGTTCAGAGCAAGGCAGAACCAGAAAGGACTTAATGAGTCTCCTTGGTATATTCCACGCTTAATCTGTATTGGCTGTGATGTGATATTATCTGAATTTGTTTGGATATTAAGTGTGGTTTTCCAGTTTTTCATTACTATGTTTAGGAACTGTATCAATTTAGGATCTACTTTGTATATTTCCAATATTTGTAGTAACCATGAGTGGGGTACACTATCAAAAGCTTTTTGGTAATCAATGTGGGCGTAGTGTAGAGACCTTTGTTTAGTTTTAGCTTGATATGTCACCTCTGCATATATTATCAGTTGCTCTTTACATCCTCGCGCTCCTTTGCAGCAGCCTTTTTGTTCTTCATTTATAATTTTGTTCTGTGTTGTATGTGTCATTAATTTCTGTGTAATGACTGAAGTTAATATTTTGTAGATTGTTGGTAGGCATGTTATGGGGCGATATTTAGCTGGGTTTGCTGTGTCCGCTTGATCTTTAGGTTTCAGATAAGTTATTCCATGTGTAAGTGTATCAGGGAATATGTATGGGTCTGCAATGTAACTGTTAAATAATTTAGTTAGATGTGAATGTGTTGAGGTGAACTTCTTTAGCCAGAAATTTGCTATTTTATCATTTCCAGGGGCTTTCCAATTGTGCGTAGAATTAATTGCTTGGGTGACTTCATGTTGCAAAATTATCACTTCAGGCATTTGTGGTATCATCTTGTATGTATCTGTTTCTGCTTGTATCCACCGTGCATGCCTGTTATGTTGTACCGGGTTTGACCATATGCTGCTCCAGAAGTGTTCCATGTCTCTTATGTTTGGTGGATTGTCTATTTTTATGTGTGTGTTATCTATTGTTTGGTAAAATTTCTTTTGGTTTGTGTTGAATGTTTGGTTTTGTTTCCTTCTATTTTCACTTTTTTTGTATCTTCTAAGTCGTTTCGCCAAAGCTTGTAATTTTTGCTTCTTTTCATCTAATTGCTCTATTGCTTCTTGTTGTGAGATTTTACCTAACCTTTTTCGTTTTTTGTCTGATATTTCATTTCTTATAAATTGTGTTAACTGTCCGATGTCTTTTCTCAGTTTTTCTATTCTGATCTGTAGCCTGTGTTGCCATGCTGGTTTTGTGGGTTTCTTCTGTGTGTTGGTTGGTTCTGATATCTGCCTAGTGTGTATATTTAGTGTAGTGAGTGCTCCTACATAAACCAGTAGTTGTAACTCTTCCATAGTTGTGTATTCATTTATTTTGTTGTGTATGATTGTGTTGACAGTTTTTATTGTTGTTTCGACTTGTGGGCTATTTGGTGGTCTATGCACGAATGGTCTAATGTCTGTATTTGTGTCTTTGTATTCTATATATGTCAACTGAAATTTTTCTTCTATATCTAACATTATTATTATTATTATTATTATTATTATTATTATAAGCTAGTATATAGTATATTAAAAGAGAACTGGACATGCTGTCAAAATTGTAAGACTGGTCCAGATAATGTTAACTGGCTCCATCATTGACTACAAAGAATGTACCAGCTACTCTAATACACGTTAAAATAACCTACCCAATAATTCAGGTTGGACTCAAACCACAACCTGCTAACACTTTCCACTCTCACTTCCTTGTTATTTAAAACAGTGGACAAATAGTTATAAAAATGTGCTGCACTCTTTGTCAGAGTGTAAAATGAAATCAAGCATGGCGTGGCGCACTAACACTGGTATACCCAAGCACCACACACTGGTGGTCTTCCTGCCAAAGGAGGTGCCTGTGTACTAGAATGTAGTGTGCTCTTCTTAGTCATATTAATGGGTTAAATGAACTTTCAACTGAGCTAATGGAACAAGTTCAACATGGTGAAACTAGGTTTCACACTCTTTAATTTGTTATTTTCTACCTCCAGCAACACATTCTCTTACTGACATATAATTCGTCTCAACAACAATGAGTTAACAGCAGTCGAGAGGACTGCATGAGGCAGTGCATTACTTTCCTTGCATGCATCCCTTACTGCCCTGTCAGCTTGCATATTTCCCAGTATTCTACTTAACAACTGGCTCAAGACCAGATGATGAAAAAAAAGATTGAAATATCATTCACAAAAAGAGAGAATCTGGCAGGGCTCATGACTGCAAAAACCATAATACTTGAGATTTTTTTTTTTAACATTGGTCTTTAAGTAATTTTATTTTGAAACAGATGACCAGTTTCGATGAGTTTTTGATCGTCTTCAGACATTCATTCTGTGCCGACTGTTGGGGATCATGGCACGGAGCATGAACTGCTCTAGTATGTTTTGTCGGGCTGGCTGCTTTACCGCCGTCTAACCTTTAAATCTATGGTGTTGAGCTGTAAACTGATTGTTGTAAGAATGTAAACTGTCAAACAAGAAAGGAACAAAACTTTATTATATTGCACAGAAACTGGAACTATAAAGATATAGCAGCTTGGCAAAGTTTTACATATAGAATCTTCTCTGAGATACAAGAATGAATCTTGGTCTTATTTAGTTTGCAATGAAGTAACTCAACAGGAATACATTTCTGAAAACAATAGATCCTAGAGTCTAAGAATAAGCATATTACTACCCCACCATGATACTATTGGACTTGGCCACCTGGAGCCGTTACCAGAAAAACAGGGTGGCATTACAGTAAACAAGTACGATAGTGCCTAAGGAAAGCCCATCACACCATGAATGATTTCACAACAGTTGTGCATATAGTATTAAGTGGTTCAGTGTGTCCTCATGAAATATGACAAATTCAAGATGAGCTGACCAAAGCACCATCACTCCCAGCTGCAATAATATTATGGTCAACTAACATCACTAATACTGTTAGACTGCGCTAATACTAAGGAAATATAACAGTGCCGCAGCTGGTGAGAAAAACGTTTGACAGACACATTATAAATAAATACACACACAACATCAAACTGTGTGACCCTGCACCAGGAGGATGCGAGTCGCTACATGCTCTAGACTGTTTTTAACATAGTACTTAACAGGCCACCCACTCCCGAGGACACCATTGCCAATTCTGAACATGAAGTACTGCCCTCAAAGGAAGGATTCCATTATACTTACAAGGGAACCTCCCCATCGCACCCCCCTCAGATTTAGTTATAAGTTGGCACAGTGGATAGGCCTTGAAAAACTGAATACAGCTTAATCGAGGAAACAGGAAGAAGTTGTGTGGAACTATGAAAAAATAAGCAAAATATACAAACTGAGTAGTCCATGCGCAAGATAGGCAACAACAAGGAAGGAGCAAGCTCAGGGGTGCCGTGGTCCTGTGGTTAGCGTGAGCACCTGCGGACCGAGAGGTCGGCGGTTCAAGCCTTCCCTCGGGTGAAAAGTTTTAACTTTTTTTTTCAGTTTATGTGACAAATGCTTATGTTTTCATTACTTTCTTGGGAGTGATTATCACATCCACAAGAAAACCTAAATTGGGCAAGGTAGAAGAATCTTTTTACCCATTCGCCAAGTGTACAAGTTAGGTGGGTCGACAACATATTCCTGTCATGTGATGCACATGCCGTCACCAGTGTCGTATAGAATATATCAGACGTGTTTTCCTGTGGAGGAATCAGTTGACCTATGACCTTGCGATCAAATGTTTTCGGTTCCCATTGGAGAGGCACATCCTTTCGTCTACTAATCACACAGTTTTGCGGTGCGGTCGCAAAACACAGACACTAAACTTATTACAGTGTACAGAGACGTCAATGAACGAACGGACAGATCATAACTTTGCAAAAATAGAGAAAGTGAAATTTTCACCCGAGGGAAGACTTGAACCACGGACCTCTCATTCCACTGCTGCTCACGCTAGCCACGGGACCACGGCGCTCCTGAGCTAACACCCTCCTTGATGTTGCATATCTCGCATATGGACTTCTCAGTTTGTATTTTTTGCTTATTTTTTCATAGTTCCACACAACTTCTTCCTGTTTTCTCGATTGATCTGTGTTTAGTTTTTCAAGACCTATCCACTGTGCCAACTTACAACTAAATCTGAGGGTGGTGCAATGGGGAGGTTCCCTTGTTAGAAGACAAATGCAGAAGCCTCATTCTCACATTTGTCACAGATATTATGTTTCCATATAGTGTCATAGGACTTTTGAATAACAAAATACTCCTGTGAGGAGATGCCTACACAAAAGAGTCTCATATTGCTGCCTTTTGGAATATTACATTGTTGAGAATTCAGTGGAGCCCACAAAAACCACACTAAGGTGACTAAGAAGTTTTCTGGTTTCTAAAACCCATACTAAGCAACAGTTGTTTATTCTGTCCAGTGATTTAAACTGTGCAGCTGGTAAGTGCTACACTGCAATAACTATTTGGGCTGATGTGATTCTTTCTGGGTTTCAGGAGGGGGTCATAATTGCTACCCTCTAAGAAAAACAGTATCATCCCTCAGACCAGATTCAGGTAAAAAGTATGAGAAGATAGTTCATAAACTCAATTTTCAAATGTCATAGTGCACTTTGTGCAATGTCTTGTACTGTGATCCACAATTAGTGCAAGCTCTAAATCCTTCCAAAAGAGATGGCCGTACTCTTTAGTGTTATTCAAAGGTTAAGTCCAACAATATCGGCACAGCCAATTCACATCTGGTTTGGATGCAGATTCTCGATTGGCATTAAATGTAATCTGTTTGAAGTATTTAACTATTGTCTGAGCTACAGCTTCCAGTGTAATGCTTAGAGCTTCTTTGTCCTGTATGATCATCACAATTTACACATTACCATTCCCACTGATAACTTTTCATTGACTGCCATACCTTCGTCAATGGTATGAAATGGTGAATAGATTGTAAAAATTCGTGCCAGGGCTGCTTTTTACTTTCTCTGACAAAATCACTGAGCAAACAATGGAAAATCCAGGATGCAATGTAACGATATTATAAGAAGGATAGTTGCTACTCACCATATAGCAGAGATTCTGAGTTGCAGATAGGAGGCACAACAGAGAAACTTAGAAGACCTTTGTCGGAAACACACACACACACACACACACACACACACACACAAGTGCGTGAGACCACAGTCTCTGGCTGTTGAGGCCAGACAGAGAGCAGCAGTGCATCATGGGAGAAGCAACACCAGGTAGTGGGGGTAAGGAGGAGACTGGGGGTGGGGAGGGCTAGGGATATCAGGGTAGGGGTTGGGGACGGTAAGGTGCTGCTTGTGGGAACATACAGAAATGAGGTGAAGAGAGAGTAGGGTAGCTATGTCAGTCGGGAGATTAGATGGGGGGTGGGGGGGTTGAAACCCTGGCAGAGAATGTGATTCAGTTGCTCCAGTCCTGGGTGGTACTGAGTCACAAGGGAGATGCTCCGCTGCTGGCCGGATGGTGGGACTTTTGGAGGAGGTGGGTGACTGGAGAGATAAGGCTGTTTTTGTACAAGCCTGGGATAATAATTACAGTCGGTGAAGGCCTCAGTGGGGGACCCTCTGTATATTTAGAGTGTGCCGCTTGTTGCTACAGCTGCGAGGGCCAGTGTAGCGAGGCTGTTTGTATTGAAGGGACTTCTTGGTGTGGAATGGGTGGCAGCTGTTGAAGTGGAGATATTGTTGGTGGTTGGTGGGTTTGATGTGGACACAGGTACTGATGTAGCCACCTATTATGTGGATGTCAACATAGAGGAAGTGGCTTGTTTGGTTGAATAGGCCCAGGTGAACCAAAAGAGGGTGAAGGTTTTGCGGTACTGGTGGAATGTGGAGAGGGCGTCCTCACCCTCGATCCAGATACAAACATGTCATCAATGATTCTGAACCAGGTGAGGGGTTTGGGATTCTGGGTGGTTAGGAAGGATTCCTCTAGAAGGCCCATGAATAGGTTGGCGTGGATGGTGTCATGGGTACCCATAGCTGTACCAAATATTTTTTTAGGTAATGCTTTCATGGGAGAAGTAAGTATGGGTGAGGATGTAGTTGGTCATGGTGACTAGGAAGGAAGTCGTAGGTTTGGGATTTGTTGGACAATGGGTAAGGTAATGTTCAATAGTGGTAAAGCCATAGGCATTAGGGATGTGGCATCAATACTGATGAGCAGGGCACCATGTGGTAAAGGATGGTAAAGGAACAAGAACTTTGGTGAGTTGGTGGAGGTAAAGGTTGTTATCTTATATATACGATGTAGGATGTGGTCTACGAGAGCAGAGTCTCTCAGTGGGGTCACAGTAACCGGCCACAATGGGGCATCACGGATGGTTGGGACTAGAGTGTTCAGTAAGCCCGTAGAAGGCAGGAGTGCGGGGAGAGGTAGGGATGAGGGGAGAGATGTACTCTGGGGAGAGGTTCTGGGATGGGCCTAAGGATGTGAGGAGCAATTGGTTGGTTTAAAGAGGGGGGGGGGGGGGGAAGGGACCTATTATTGAAACAAATGAGACTTATAACAAAAAACTGGGAGAAAGGAAAAAACCACAAGAAAGACAGGACAACAAACACTACAACGGACTAAACATGACAAGAAAACCACAGAAAGATGCAAGAAGCAGGTGTAGAAGGGATTAAAACAAGAGAACAGATGACCATGTCTTGCTCATCATGAGAATAAAAAGGATAAGCCAGCCACTCTGCAACACACAAAAACCTCCAGCCTAAAAGCACTAGGATGGAGGACACAGGGGGACAAAGGACATGCTCTAAAATTTGGATACAATGATAAAACTCACCCTCACATAAAAATGTCAAACTAAATCCGCTGATGAGGCATTGTCAGCTAAAATTAGCGGCGATGAGTCCGATAACAGAGATTATGTCGCAGGGCAGCCAAAGTAGGACAGCGCAACATAATATGGGCCACTGTTGACCAGGCGCCACACCAACACTGAGGTGGGCCTTCATGGTGCAGAAGATAGTCGTGGGTCACCCAGTCGTGGCCAATGTGGAGCTGGCAGAGAACCACTGAGTCCCTGTGAGAGGCCCACGTGGAGGACTCCACATATTCACAGACTCCTTAATGACCCGCACTTTGTTGTGCATACCGAGGTTATGCCACTCCATATCCTAAAGCCAAAAAACCTTGCGGCGTAATAATGAATGCAGGTCGGTTACAGGGATGGCGATCTCCAGAAGCGGTTTCCATGTAGCCTGTTTGGCCAGCCTGTCAGCAAGTTCATTGCCTGGGATTCCAACGTGTTTTGGGGTCCAGATGAACACCACTGAATGACAGGACTGTTCCAGGGCATAGATGGACTCCTGGATGGTCGCCTACCAAAGGATGGCGGGGTAACACTGGCCTATAGCTCATAGGCTGCTCAAGGAGTCACTGCAGAGAAGAAACGACTCGCCAGGGCATGAATGGATGTGCTCAAGAGGATGAGACATGGCCGCCAGCTCTGCAGTGAAAACACTGCAGCCATCTGGCAAGGAGTGCTGTTCAATATGTCCCCTGTGAACATAGGTGAAGCCAAAGTGACTATCAATCCGTCTGTGTAAACCAGTTCAGAGCCCCAACACATCAAGAATCAAGAGGAAAAGACAGTGGAGAGCCACGGGGTCCTTAGGGACATGTGAAGGGCCAGATGACGCTTCGGCCTAGGTTTACACCATGGAGGTGTATGTGAATGGACCTCAAGTAGAGGTGGTAAAACGAAGGACTCCAGTTCAGACACAAGGGATTGGACGCAAAATGCAATCATAAGCCCTGACCTGGGCCACCAATGTGCGAGTTGAACCACCATGGTTGGGAAAAAAAAAAAGACGGTAATTTGGATTCTCAAGAGAGGTATGCGACATAACTGGTGAGCAGTTGTGCACGCCTGATCTGTAATGGAATGACTCCAGTGTCCTCCAGTGTGCTGGGCACTGGACTCATCCTAAAAGTTCCCATCGCTAGTCGAACTCTGCAGTCGTGCACTGGGTCTAGTAACCGCAACACTGTCCGCCCCCGGTAGCTAAGTGGTCAGCGCCACAGAATGTCAATCCTAAGAGCCCAGGTTCGATTCTCGAGTGGGTTGAAGATTTTCTTGGCTCAGGGACTGAGTGTTGTGTTGTCCTAATCATAATCATTTCATCCCCATCGACGACGCAAAAATCACCGAAGTGGCATCAAATCAAAAGACTTGCACTCGTGTGAATGGTCTACCCAACGGGAGGCCCTAGTCATATGGCATTTACATTTTACCGCAACACTGAGGGTGCCGCTGAACCATAAACCAGACTCCCATAGTCAAGTCGGGATTGAACAAGGGCTCTGTAGAGCTGCAGCAGTGTAAAGTGACCTGTACCCCAGTTGGTGTTGCTCAGGCAGTGGAGGGCACTGAGGTGCTGCCAGCACTTCAACTTAAACTGATGAAGATGAGGAAGCCAAGTCAATTGGCCATTGAAAACCAGTCCTAAGAATAGTTATGTCTCCACTCGTGAGTGGATCGTCATTAAGGTTCCGGATGAATGGTATGACACCAACAGAAGTGCACAACACACGACTTCTTGGCTAAAAACTGGAAGCTGTGGGACAGAGCCCATGACTGCACCTTGTGGATGACTCCCTGTAGGTGCCGCTCAGCAATACCAGTGCTGGCAAGGATGTGATGTCACCAGGTTGTGTTATAAGATTTCCTTAAATCAATAAAGACGGCCGCCACCAGGTGCTGGTGTCTGGAAAAGGCTATTCGGATGGCAGACTCGAGGGACACGAGATTATCAGTGGAAGAGTGACCCTGACGGAAACCACCCTCGCAGGGAGCCAGTAGGCCCCGTGACTCCAGGAGTCAACACAACCATCGACTTACCATACGTTCTAACAGCTTACAAAGAACATTAGTGAGGCTGATGGCCTGGTAGCTATCCACATCAAGTGGGTTTTTAGTGGGTTTGAGCACTGGAATGATGGTGGTCTCCCGCCATTGTAACGGGATTGCGCCATCACACCAGATCCGGTTGAAGATGGCAAGGAGACATCGCTGATAGTTCAACAAGTGCTGCATGATTAAATTTGGGAGTGGGGTGAAAGGTGAGGCCTTTCCAAAGGACAGATACTTCTGTGGGGCTAAGGCTTTTGGAGGGAAGGTTCATGACTGTGTTTTAGGTCTGTTTAGGTTCTGGATGCTGTATGGTGGCAGGAGGGAGCTTTTGAGTGGGGTAAATGTAGTAGGTCTGTGAGAGGCAGGATTTGTCAGGTATGAGGGGATGTGGGGGAGATTGGAGATGGCTGTACTCCTACCTTCCACATGCTTCCTAAAGTCCATAAACCCAACCACCCACGATGCCCCTTTGTGGCTTGTTACTGTGCCCCCAGTGAGACAATCTCTGCTCTCATAGACCAACACCTTCAGCCTATTACGTGCAACCAACTCCTCTATATAGAAGATGATAACCATTTTCTTCACCGACTTCCCCACAGTTCCAGTTTTTTTACCACATGGTGTATTGCTCATCACTATTGATGCCACCTCCCTTTACACAGACATCCCTAATGCCTATGGACTTACCGCTATTGAACACTACCTTTCCCAGTGCCCAATGGATTCCAAACCTACAACCTAGTTCCTAGTCACCATGACCAACTATGTCCTCCGCCACAGTTACTTCTACTTTGAAAGCATTTTCTACAAAAAATCTGGGTATGGCTATACAATCCTATGCCAACATATTCCTTTCTAATTACTCAGCATCTCAAACCTCTCACATGGTTCAGATTCAGTGATGACATTTTCATGATATGGATCGAGGGTGAGAATACCCTATACACATTTCTCTAGAATCTCAACACCTTCGCCCCCTTTTGCTTCACCAAGTCGTCCTCAATCCAACAAGCCACCTCCCTTGATGTTGACCTCCACCTCAAAGATGGCTACATCAGTACCTCCAATCATACCAAACCTCCACTTTGAAAGCTGTCACCCATTCCATACCACGAAGTCCGTCCTATACAGCCTAGCCACCTGTGGCCATCAGAACTGTAGGGACACGTGGTCGCTCTCTAAATATACTGAGCGTCCCACTGAGGCCTTCACAGACCATAATTGCCCTCCCAGACTTGTATGAAAACAAATCTTCCATGCCTTATCTCTCCAGTCACGCGCTACCTCCCAATATCCTCCCACAAGGAGCATTCCCCTTGTGACTCAGCACCATCCACATTCTATGCCAGAGTTTTGACTACCTATTGTCATACCCTGAAATGAGAAATGTCCTACCCACTATCCTTAGTACCACTCCCACAGTGGTATTTTACTGCCCACTGAACAAATCTTCATCCATCCCTACACAACCGCTTGCTCCCAACATGTTGCCTTAAGGCTCATATCCCGGTAACAGGCCAAGGTGCAAGACCCATCGCGTACATCCTCCCACCATGACCTACTTCAGTCCGATCACAAGCATCACTTATCCCATCAAAGGCAGGATTACCTGTGAAACAACTCTTGTGATCTACAAGCTAAGCTGCAACCACTTCTTCATTTCAATGACTCCTTCGCAGCCTGTGCCATCTAGATCCTTCCCACCAACACCAGCTTTTCTGAACTGTGCAATGGGAACGCTCCCTGCAATATATCCTAATGTTCCTGTAAACCTCCTGGCCTCAACCTTCATTAGTCATTGTCCTTACCTCTGTAGCCGTTCCCTGTTTCCATTCCAAAACTACACAGCCCTCTATTCCACCATCGCACAACAGTCTTTGTACTTCTCTCCTTTTCATCTAGCCCCTTCCCCGCACTCTGCCTAATGTCCTGACTGCACCTAGCTTCCTACACTCTCTCCACCTCGTCCCTGTGTGCTCCCACAAGACTCACTTTACTGTCCACCACTCCTACCCTGATATACCCACCCTCCCCTCTTTCCCACTCCAGCCTCCTCCTTTCCCCTGCCACCCAGTATGCACTGCTGCTCTCAGTCTGGCCTCAGCAGCCACAGACTGTGGTCATGTGTGTTGTGTGCGAGTTGCATTTGCCTGTGCATCTTATTCCCAATAGAGGCCTTGTTGGCCGAAAGCTCACTTTCTGACAGTCTTTTTGTTGTGCCTGTCTGCAAGTCAGCATCTCCACTATATGGCGAGCAGCAACTATATTTTCAAAATGAAATCACTGAGCAGTGTGAAAGGCTGCAAGTTCTCACCAAAGGGTTTGCGATGGAACTTTAGTGACACTATGTCCCCTGTTCCTAATTGCTAAATGGCATTCCTTGCTCCACCATGGGAATGGCAGTTGGCAGAGTTTAACAGATGACTTCTGTATATACACAACAGCAGATCTGTGATTTTTGGGTAGTTACATGTTCTTGATGCTAGACGAATGTTGGAATAGAGTCACTGCTGTACCATGCCCAGTTGGCTTTGTTTAAAATCAGATTTTGTGGCTTCGTTGCAGATGCCGATGCACCTGGCAGGTGGATCGAAACGGAGATTGGTCACTAGAGTGCAAGTCCTCTGCCACTTGCCCTGGGACTTCATTATCTAGTGTGGGAGAGCAAAGACACAGGTCAATGGCTGTCAATGATCTCTCTGCAGCACTGGAAGGTGTAGTTTTCCTCGTTAGTGAGAAGGCGGACATTGTTTGACAAGAGAAACAGCTTCATTACTCAATCCCTGGTATGTTGAGCTCTGGTGCATGTGAGGCACATAGAACTCCACGAGGAGTAGAGAGGGACAAAGCAGTTTATGGAAAAGGACCTAAAGGGCCTCATTACCTAATGTTCATGGGTTTGACATACACACAAAGCACACAGTTATTCTTAGTGATAAGTAAACATGAACAGCTTCTGCTTAAAGATAGGTGGTGAAGGTAACAGGTAAAGAAGGGAATTTATCTTGCACAAATAGTGCTTCCCCAACTTTGTCCATCCACCATCTGTATCATGTTCCTGTGTTTGGTGTAACCTTTAAATACAGGGTTGTCTCAAACTTTGAGGTGCTTGTCTTGTATACACAGGAACAGGAGCTTATTACGTGTTGAAAATTTTACTTTTTTTTCCTCAACTATTAAGATTCCATGGCATTAATCAGTTTTCTTTCTCTCTCTCTCTCTTTGTCTGCAGCATGTTTGACAGCAATAGGAGATGTAGGATGACCGCCTGGTTCATGAACATATTCCATTTCAGAGTTATCTTTTTCATTTACAACTAACCACCTCCTCTATGATGGTTTTGTGCTAGATTCCTTTGGGTTTCACCTTTTGCTGTAATGGAGGCTGTTTTCCCAGGATTGAACTTGCTTTGTGTTTCTAGCTCTGTGGTTGAAAGTTTCTTTGCAGCTTGGTAGTGACCTCTGCTGGACAATGGCATAGCAAGGGTGTGTGGTTTGCAAAGGTACCAACTCTGTGGCAGTTACAAAACTTGCCAGGTTATGTAGCATGAGCACTAAAAGTATTTGCTTTTCATTGTTTCAGTACTGACACTTATGGGAGCAGGCATCTAAAGAGCTTAGGGACTAGGTCGGTGCTTTGTGTGCATAAAAGTTACTGTCACACAGTACTTGAGTCATTGTACTGTGAAGGTTTTCATGTTCTTATTAATTGGGTAAGTAAACCAATACTTTATTAGTGAATGTATTGTGATTGTGAAGAATTTCAGGTTTTGGGTAGAGTAGACATTTGATTTAGGGTCTCCTGTTTTTTCACGAAACATGTAGATTAATTTACGATGTAAGTAGGCCTGTATTAAATTATGAATGGCTTCAAGATCAGGTGCTCTTGTCGGTTGTATGTGTTTGATAAATCACTTAATTGCAATAGCACATTCTGGGATGCAGCACTCTTTTCAATATCATTTTACATTTTTAAATTAAGTACGAGCAATGCAAATAGCTAAGTCCTTATTTCACATCAAAGTAACCACAGAGAACTTTCTTTTGCTATTCTGAAACTTTCTGCATTTACTTCATAGAGCAGATCAATGAAATTATTCATTATGTTCACATACAAAACGAAAGTACAAATAGAGGAACAATTTCTAGGTTATTTCCAGCAAACTGGGAAGAAAGCTGTTAAAGCAGAAGGTAATTTAAAAAGGTTGTTGAACGGTTAACCAGGATGTAACAATGTGCCGAGGACGAGGTACGACAATTCTTCTGCAATGGCTGGACTGCGTTCAATAGTTCAAGCAATAATCTGTGAGCTTAATCCTAAGACATCGTTTGTACCCTGTGTGAACCACTTTCTCAAGCTGCGTGGATTACACGCTTTTGCAACAGTTCCATTATGTGAGACTGTTTTGGAACACAGGATAGTTCCTGTGTGTTTACGGCTAGGCGTATATTGGGAATCAATTGATTAAGGACAGGGCAGTGAAGATTTTTGTGACTCATTGGTGTAAATACAACAGCGCAAATTGTGGCGCAGGCCAGGGTAGCACGGTGCCCCCTTCAGCCTGCACTGCGCTGTGTCAGGAACACAGATTAATGCACAAGTGCCGAAAAGCTGACAGGCAGCATACAGACCACATGCTCTTGCAGAGTGGGCGTAACAACGGAAATTGACTCCGAATATGTGCACACACTGTCGCAAAGTTTTTCCTGTGCTGTCCTACTCTGCCCCTCTTTGGATGCATCCCAGTATGGATCTATTACTAAGGTACCCTTGGATATTTGTACTCCTTTTTTAATAATCAATTACACTGAGTTATTTTTAAAAGTGCATTGTACTTATTTGTTTAAAATCATGAAAATTGTTTACAAAATAGTTAACATTATATTTTAATTACTTAAGCAATTGCTTCAAAAATTGCCTTTGGCATCTCTGATATGTGATTCTCAGTAGTTCACCCAACATACTCATTTTCAGCAGCTTCTGATCACTTTATGGCAGTCAGGGTGATTTCCAGCTGATTACAAACAGCAACTAAATCACCCTGTGCCTGAGAAAGCATCCACTCTGGAATGGCATTGTGACATGTTTCTCTGAACAGTGAAAAAATAACTTTAAATTAATTCCAGAGTATGTTAAGCTACACGCATTCAAAGTGTCTTAATAACTGTAGGTACAATGATCATGAATGTTGTTTGTATTGTAATGATCCAAAAACTTTGATAAAATTGACTGCTTCCAGTAAGCTAACTTTGAATGTTGCAATTACGTTCACTAACAGATTTGCATAAACTCTCAAACTAGTGGACAGTATACACTATTATTGAAGGGGGGAAACTAAATGGCACACGATATTACAGTTATATTACTTTAAAACATTGGATATTGAGTGAAGATAAAATTAAACTAGCATTAGACACATTCATTCTGAATGATGGTAAGTTCAGACAAAGTAACTATATTAATGCCAGTCAGAACTATTTGTTCCGTAACATTAATGTGTGTTTCTTCACAAACAAATGGGTAACAGGGAAAACAAGGATCAGATCAAATTTCAATAAAGAACATATCTTTTTTAAGGAAGAAGTTTACCGAAGGAGTTTTAAAATATGTTTTAATGTTATGGTTTTGTAATACACTATGTTATCAATAATCTATGTCCACCATGTGATTCACAAAGTTGTCAGTTGGTGGCTGTAGACCCTCATTATCTTATTGGCAGGGCTCATCTGTTGACTCAGGGCTTGAACATTCAGACCAACTCTGTGCTTCCAGCTTGAGGCAGGATGGCAACAAATGGTGGTCAGCCAGTTTCTGCTTTTCTTTTGGCAAAGGGTGAACTGTGGCCCACTGACAGATAAACTAGTCCAAAGCACTCAGTCTTTGATGAAGATGTTCACTGGTGCCAGGATTTCAGCTGCTAATATCAATTGTAACATCCACATAACACATGGGAAGCAAGAGAGTGTTCAGAAAAGCAACCACATAGCTCCCTCGAATGGGCCTGTAAAATCAATATGCATATGGTCACATGGTTGACTGGGAATAGGCCATGGCAAGAAAAGTCACACACTTATTGCACATAAATAGGTCCATAGTACCAATTCTGTAGCTTTCATGCCACAGCCACCCACAATGTGCGTAACATGTTACCTGCAGAGCAAAGGGTCCCAAAATGTGTATCTAGCCACCTCCCAGGCCATAACAAGAATTTGTGCAGCATGTCCCTAATGTTTTCGTGAAGCAGGAATCAAAGTGTCACTTATAGTTGAACTCTAATCAGTATCCAGCATTAGATGCGACAGGGCACTGATGTTGTAGGAGCCCGCCTGATGCACCCCCCCCCCCCCCCCCCTACACGAGTGTAGGATAGTCTAGCAGAGGTGTGCTAGTTGGATCCTGTGGAGCACCAGGGTGCTAATGAGACATCATTCATTTAAATCGCATGGAGGCGCGGTGTAGAATATCAGTGTCTAATGAGGAATCTGCTGGTGGAAGCCCCTTGCTACAACCCCCTGAGCTCAGGGGTTATAATATCTTAGAACGACTGAGAGGCATGGTTTGGCAGAGAGGGATGACTCATGCCAAAGCGTACCGAGAAACACAGGCAAGTGTTACATTGGAGGCACGCAGCCGGTATAGTGCTGAACTTGGTGATGGCGCCACAAAGCTTACTTGATCAGCACCAACATGAATGCCAGAGTCTGCAGCAATGGCATCCAGTTGCCCAGCCTTGCAGATGTAGTGAACATAATCATGCCACGGCTAAGTGGCCACCCCCTGCATTAACTGTGGCCATGGCCCAGAACATGGCTGACTGTTCCCTCAAGCATGACTCGTGGACCTCAACGTAGAGTACCAAAGGGAAACAGCTGACCACTGTAATTGTAGTGAGCCTTAGCATCTCTGGCCATCTGCCCAGGGCAGTGCATTCAGTACCTGGAGACAGCTGGTGCTCTTGGGCGACCGTGACTTCACACTCTAGTCTCGCCCCTGTGGACAGAGCCAACCAGAGAGTGGAGACTAGCAGCCCTCTCATTTCTAATGCTGGTGTAGCTCCAAGGTGTGGTGTGTGCCCCGCCACAAGAACGACGCTTCCACACAATGGAGGTTGGAGATAGCTTAAACGGTCTGGCTGGCCACCAATATCCATCACCAAAAGGCTGTTGTAGTTGGCCTGCAACTTAAACAATCTTCATTCTCTCTGGTTCTAGATGCAGACAGAATGGCGACACACTGCCTCCTTTGAGCCTCCAGGCTCGCTTATTTATACATCTTTTCCATACACATCTGACATAGTTCGAGCCTGTTGTAACTGCAGTGTACGAGCTCTTCATTGCATGTCAATGCCCTGTGCTGCCCTATTACTTCACACTGTACACAGTGCCCACTGGCCTGTGCCCTCTAGCCTGCGAGGGTGTCGTAAACATGCCACGCAGAATCGTTTGCGGAATATCAACACTGCCCATGCCTGCTATCCAATGTGCCAACTGGTCCCTTAACTACTACCTTCCAGTCATAGCTGCATGAATTTTACAAGAATTCCCTAAATCTATGCATGTACTTATAAGGGGAGCAACATACCTTCTCCCTTGCGAGAAGTTTCGTCCTGAATCTAACATCATACTCCCACCGAACTTCCTTAATTCTAGTAATTTACACATTGAGGTCAATCCCTGAATTCACCATACAGGACTTCCACTTTCATTTTACTTATCTTTTCCTTATACACTAATCAAGCCCTTAAAACTAATTGCTTCCCTGACCAATGCCGGTCAACCATTCTACTTGTAACTGATGTCTTGGCACAATAACAGCCTGTGCCCTCTTGCATCCTACTCAGAAATACAGTAAGCAAAAGGCTGCTAGAAACACACAGCTGGTGGCTGATAAACTCACCGCTAATACTTTGAGCTCCTGTTCTTCCTGAAAATGGTGTACATGATGCCACAATTGTTCCATTGAAATTCGTTCTTGCTGGGACTCTATTAATCTGTCCAAGGACTGCAAAAGCTCTGGGTGGAGTGTGTCATCTAAATACTTTAAATTTTGAACAGGTTATACCCTCAGAGTTCCTTGTGGCCAATACAACATATTCCACGACAATGTCATAACACTCAAGTCTGTAAGTGTAGCCGGAAGATGAAAATCCATCCTAACTACCTTACAAGTTGCACCATTAATGATCATTCCACTTTCCCAAAGCTTGAGTTTTTTCAACTGTACCAGTCTGTCTCCTTCCAATTCAACCGTATATTTTCCACGTGAATATGCAGTATAACCAATAAGTACCCATCCTCTGGAAGTATGTCCAGGCTGGCAGAAGCTCCTTCCAACTCACCTCATTCACTTTCCCCAGAAACAAACACTCATCATCACATCTTCGCATACAAGTTCATACATGGCCACCCAGACAGATCACAAATTACTCTATCACCCCCTCTCTCTTTCCGATAATACACAATCCACGAATAAACAATATCGGTGACACTGACATGAAAAACTAACAACTCTGCAACGAAAAGAAAAACAACAAATATTTCCACGACAGAAAAAAGATATACCACCAAAATAAAGAAGAAACAAATTACAATTATATAGCTTACTTATGCAACCTTAACCTATATGGCAAATTATGCATGTTACATTGCTCACCAATTCCATTTCCTTCTTTTTACCCTTTGTGACTCACCTCCTGACTGGCTGTGATAACTGTGGAATCCCTTCTACCATTCCTTTCAATGACTTTATATGACTAACATGTATAACAGACGTTTTTGTGGGGTACTATATCTTCACGTTGACCGGTGAGGTCATTTGCAGGACCTGGTATGGTCCCTGGTATTTTGTTAAAAATTTCTTCATTTTCCCCTTTGCTGTATAGGGACTAGTGATCACTACCCATGGCGCACATGGTATTGTAGCAATTTGCCCATGCGTCTGTTTGGTTGTTCCTGGCATTCTAGCATCTCTGTGTTTGCCTTTTGTACATTTCTCCAAACTTCCCTAATTATTCTGGCAAACTTTCTCACCAAGTCACCATCCAGTCCTAATTTAGGAATTAAAATGTCAAAGGGAGTTGGTATTTTCCTGCCGTACAACACCCCGATTCAATATGAACCAAGGAATTATAGGCATACTGTACATATGATAAAATAGATGTATGAATCTTCGTGTCTGGAAACTACATTCTAGCTCAACATCTTTGCAATTGTCTTGTGCATGCATTCCGTTCTCCCGTTGGTCTGCGGATGAAACAGACTCGTCTGTAACTTTCTTATACGCAACACGTGGTACATCTGCTTCATTAAATCCAAGACAAAATTCGTATCTTGGTCCGTAATTATGGTCTCAGGCACCTCAAACTTTAATATCCAATTGTTTAATAATGCCTGCACTACAGTACTAGCCTGTTGGCCTGTCATCAGTACCATTGCCAAAATCGAGAAAAATGATCTTGAGAAAATACCTATTTCCTGCAGGTGTTTTCTTAAATGGCCCAAGGACACCCAACCCCAACATAGAAAATGGACTGGACGCCTCTGGTAACCTTTGCAATGCACTTTATGATGCATAATATTGGCCCTCTGCGTGTATGACGCACATTCCTTAACATACTGCTCCACGTCACACTTCCTGTTCCTCCACCATAACTACTCTGCTACACGTCTGACCAATCATGACTTCACAACATATGGTCATGAGCTTGATGCAAAACTTCCTTCCGAAAAACCCTCTGTAACCACCATACATAGTCCATACCCCGTCATTCTCCACAACAAACTGCCGTGCATAACGAAATGTGGCTTCGATTTAAAAGCCTGGCCTCCTTAGCCCTCGCCTGTGTCCACTGCCGCTCTTCCCTAGCATACTTAACATTGCTAACCCACGGCTTAATGAATCTGCATTTGCTTGTGATTTCCCTGGCTTATGAATTACCTCTTACTTGAATTCTGTAAGCTTAAATGCTCACCAAGTTAATCTACTAGATGGATCTTTCAAATCAAGCAACCACTTCAATGAGGCACAATATGTCACAACGTTAAATTTCCTACCATACAGATAACACTGAATATATGTAATACCATAGATGAATACCAACATTTCATTCTCCACTGCCGAGTAGTTACACTCAGCCTTGTTTAACTGCCTTGAAGCGTAAGTTACTGGATGTTCTTGATCATCTATAATCTGTCCCAAAACACAATCGACTGCCTCATTCTGACTGACTGAATTCTTTCTCGAAATCTGGAAAAACCAATACTGGATCTAAAACTAATATTAATTTTTCAAATGCTTCCTGACATTCCTGCAACCAACGGAATTTCATCACCATCTTCAGTAAATTGTTCAAGAGTCCAGCTATTTTTGCACAGTCTTTCATGAACTGTCTATAATAATTACAGAGACCAATGAACTACTGTACCTGCTTAGTTGTTTGTGGTATTGGATAATTCTGAACTGCATTTGTAAGATGAGGATCGGTCTGTATGCCATGCTCACTGATCATGTGCCCCATAAAATGATGCCCTTAAATATGCCAGAGGAGGGAAGCATGTTAATTACCACTGATGCTGAGAGAGAATGAAATGTACAGTTTTTATATTTCTATCTATAATCGGACAGTGGTAATAGTGAATACTCTATCATATCATCAGAGCAACTTAACAGTTTGGACCTCCACCATTCACAACTAAGAAGACGAGTGAAAACTAAAAAATTCCAATCATGGTTAATAGAAGTTTACATAATAACTTAGCTGCTCCATATGATGAGATAATGAACTTTGATATCCTCAGGGGTTATTGCTTCAGAAAGTCCCAGAGTTCAACATTGCAGATGTCCTAATTTTTAAGTAAATCCACGTAGTATATCACTTTTCTTATTTTGTATGGTGACTGATTAGTGTATACATTGACAGTAGATACATTTTATTGTCTGACAGCCTCTGAGAGTCTCACACAAACAACTTCCGAAAGACAATAAATGCAGATTGACTGACTCTCACTGTGTCTCTGATTGACTGTCCTCCTTCAGCTTACTAGTCCTGTGGCTCATGCGCCACTTCCTTTTATATAAAACTAAACAATAGAATAAATTGTTAAATGTTACATTGTTAATTGTAAGATTTACAAAATAACAATTAAAAGTCATAAGATGATTTTAATGACTTAAATCAAAAAAATGGGTCACATATTGGCCTACATGTTCTGATATGCAATTTGGAAGAGTTTACTTAACTTCATATACAATTTCAATGAGTTTTACACTGCAACAATTTAAATTACATTTTAGTTACTTATAAACAAATCACTTTGAATAAAAGATTGTTATTGGTGTCTTGGATAGCTCTTAAGTAATGCTATCATTTTAAATAATCATAATGAATAAATATCTTAGCTTTTCAGAAATAAGAGAGAAGTAAATTTTCAAGATATGTGGTGCAACATGATTGCACAATTCAAATCACAAAATTTCGAAGTTGGATTATTAATGTTAAATTTAATCTAAAATAGTAAACTTATTTGTCCGAATTTTTTAAAGGGCAGTTTCCTACCGGGACTGGGTACAGACGTAACAGTATAAAGTTCAGAAAGTTAAAAATTTTAGCTAAATTGTCCTCTTCAGAGATTGTTAACATGAGGAAGGAATTTCTGACAGGAATGGGAAGGCAGGCCCTTTTCATCCAGATAGTTTACTTGAGTCTGTACAAAGTGGCACTTGTTCACTCATAATGTTAAATGTGCCAACTGTAGTCTGCTGAAGATACCCTCCAAACATCTCACCTGCTCCAGTAAATCCTTTGAATAGACAATTACTTCATTCGACAATGGAAAATCCATGTTGAAATGTAATAATATTACAAAAAGGAAAGTTGCTACTCACCTTATAGTGGATGTGCTGAGTCACAAATAGGCACAACAAAAAGACTGTAGTCACAGCAATATCTGCATTTCTATGTCCCATCTACTGACCTTTTGGCATGATGAAAATATTGGCACTCCAGGGACTATCACTCTGTTCTATGATTCCATCCTGTAGCAGTAGTAGTTCAATAAATTCTTCTACCAATAGTTGCAGCTGCTTTGCTATACAGCCTGGCTTCCTATAGAATGGTGCCCTATCCCTTGTCAGAATTGCTGATAAGATTCCATTCGCACAAAATAAACCACTGAACATCAACAAGTTCTCCATAGCCATTCGATCACTGCCCTTCAAATGATCTACTTTCTCTCATAGCACTTCCTTATCAACAGTCTATTTGTGGCTTTTCTCTAGGCTTGACCCTCTCATTTTCCAAGACTTCCGGAGTGGCTATTATTGCACCCTTTGACAGTCACCTGCCCTCTGCCAAAGTTATCCACAGTAATTGGAATCACCTGTTCCCATTAATGTCACTCATATGCACTAAACTCATACCATCTATCCAACTCTTCATTGCTTAAGAGTGGTTCAACCACATATAATGTTTCCCTTGGCAAATTGCTATCCACTGAAACCCACACTATCTTTCCCATACCTGCTGGTATTTTATTCTGCTTATCAATATTTACTGAAAACATACGCAGTTTCACTGGTGTCACCTCCATGATGGTGAACTTTGCACCATTACCTCAGCTGCAACAGTTTCCCTCAGTTGAAACAAAGTCCCATTGAGTTTGACTGTACATTGCAAAAGACCAATCTTAGTGTAATGTTTGTTGAGAAAATCTACCAACTGAATAACCTTCACCTATGCAGGGGAACACTTCCATTCATTCGCTGAACATTGCTTTCCCAACTGAAAACTTCAGTACTACCATACCCAATGATCCCACCCAATTCCAATTATTGCCAACACCATGTAACGTATACCATGGTGGCCCTAGTCTCCTTTTTCCCCATGAGGTCCAGACTGAGAACAGTCACATTCACACCTGTGTCCACCAAGACTCTCTCCATTTCCTACACACACACACACACACACACACACACACACACACACACACACAAAGCATTCACACCTGTGTCCACCAAGACTCTCTCCATTTCCTACACACACACACACACACACACACACACACACACACACACACACACACACAAAAAGAAGAAGAAGAAGAAGAAGAAGAAGGTCCAACTAGCTACGTTCCATCTGCGTACTGACTTGTTCTGTGTTATGGTGTATCGGGACTGCCTTCTGAAGGTTGAAGCAATCCCATTTGCGTTTAAAGGCTGCTTCCCTTGCCAGTGCTTTCCACTCTTCCTACCTCTACACTAAAATGCCCGGTGGTCCACTATACCACATGCATAGCACTCTGGTTGCTTACTCTGCTTCCTTACATGCCCCCTCCCGACCACATCTATAACATTTGACTTCAGAAGTGAACAAGCGATGGTCCACACACTGCTTTATTGTCATATCCACCACCTCTATAAATGTCTTGATCCTAAGAACCAAGTTGTTTGGGTTCTCCATCCATACCCTCCGTAACATTTCAGCGGGTATACCAGGCAAAAAAACATCCACCGCTCTATTTTCTGCCTCCTGTAACAATATCCTATTAGCTTCTGTAACGATAATTAAATCGACACCCTAGCTGCAAAGAGGTGTTTATATACATCATTGGGGACATGTTGAAAATGTGTGCCCTGACCGGGACTCGAACCCGGGATCTCCTGCTTACATGGCAGATGCTCTATCCATCTGAGCCACCGAGGGCACAGAGGATAGTGCACCCTGTGAGAACCACATTCCCACCATGTCCCGACCACTACATTTGTAGTGCGCCTTGGAAGGTAGGAGATGAGGTACTGGCAGAAGTAAAGCAGTGAGGATGGGGTGAGAGTCGTGCTTGGGTAGCTCAGTTGGTAGAGCACTTGCTCGCGAAAGGCAAAGGTCCTGAGTTTGAGTCTCGGTCCGGTACACAGTTTTAATCTGCCAGGAAGTTTCGCCTAATAGATGTTTGCCCATCACACTCATTACTCGGGGCAAATTAATCTACCAAGCCCCGCATGAGTTGGAGCATAGCGTGTGCAATCACACAAGAATGTCAATGGCCGGGTAGCCATATTTTAACTATATATGAAGGTAGTACCTGTTCCTGAAAGAACGGGAGTGTGCAAGGGATAAGTCCATGCAGGCGCACTATCCTCTGTGCCCTCGGTGGCTCAGATGGATAGAGCATCTGCCATGTAAGCAGGAGATTCTGGGTTCGAGTCCTGGTCAGGGCACACATTTTCAACATGTCGCCAATGATGTATATCAATGCCTGTTTGCAGCTAGGGTGTCGATTGGGATTCTATCCAAGAACACTTCCACAGATTCTTTGTGCTGCACAAGTAATGTACTTTATTTCTCCTGAAAAAAAATCGCTGCTGCGTTTCATACTACTGGCAAAATCCCATGGCCCACTCCTGGAACTTACGTGCTTTACCCAATGTCTCGTGCTTGACAGCATATGCTAAGGCATCCCCTACCAAACACATATTAGCAACATACAAGGTTACGTCATCTGATTAACCATGTGCTTCTGCAGCATCCCTAATATCTTTATCAAGATTTGTCACGTCCTCCGTTGCCTTTGTCCGAGAAGGGATTAATCAGTATAACCACTGCTGGGTCATAAGGAACAGAAGAGAGACTGATTACGACTGATCATGACTCTCCTTATGAGCCTCTAACTTACAATTAAGTTCAAAAGTTCTCCTCGTTCATGCTCTCAGACTGCTCTGTTACTGCTTGCACTGGCTGAGTTGAAGCAGCAACTGCATCTGCAATAGTAGCACGTGTTTCCACCATTTTGCATATTCTACTTCCACCTTAATGCAACTGATTTTTTTTTAAACAAGACAAAACACATACTCCCCTTCAACCCTGCACAAAAAAATGTAAACACCAATTTATTCCTCTGGCAAATCATCGCCCATTTACACGTGATACAGCAACTAAACAGATGACCAACACACCTACATTCAGGACAAACAGCTGCTACAGCTCTGGTACATGGCAATTCATGCCAAGATTGATTCCAAAATGAATGCCTCACTGGCACTAAATTTTTCCATCCACCATTACCTCTAACTGAAGATTAGTCCATGGGTTCCTCTGGCTTCACGAAAGTAACTCTTAACATCTTGTACCCTAGTTCACATAACTAACTCTGACAATGGGACCAAACATAAAAAATAATATCGATAAAACTTAGACTCACTGCACCACATTCTACTTGAAGTTATCACCAAATCTACATCAAGGGCTACTGCTTCACTCACCACTCGCCAAAACCAACTCTCTCACCAAAACATGGTGTTGGATGTGGATGGACACTCTCAGACACCAAATTGCTATAACCCCCAAGCTCAAGTGTTGTGATATGCCAGAACAACAGAGAGGTAAGGTTTGGGATGACTCACACTGAAGCATGCTGAGAAACACACTTTATTACATCGAAGGTACACAGCCAGTCTTGCACTGAACTCGGGGGCGAGAGTGCAATGGTCAGGAGCATTGTGAATGCCAGAACTTCTTGTGTCCAGCATGCTGTTTCCCAGCCTTGCGGACATAGCAATCGCACTCGCGCCATGGATAAATGACCGCTGCCAGTGTTAAATGTGCCCGTGGTCCAGAACACAACTGACTTCTCCCTGAAGTGCAACTCATGGACCCCACGTAGAGCGCTGTCATCGTAGTGAGCCTTAGCAGCTCCAGCTGTCCACCCAGGGCAGTTCGTTCAGTGCCAATGAACAGCTCTGCACCCAGGAAGCCACGAGTTCGTGCCCTGGCCCCACCCCTGTGGATGGCAGCTTTCAGTCTGCCAGACGATGCCACCCAGAGGATGGTGGCTAGCAGCCCTAGTGCACCTCATTCTCGTGCAGCTCCAAGGTGCAATGCGCTCTCCCACATCAATGACACGTATGTCCAGTGGAGGTTGGATGTAGCTTCAGCAGGCCAGGTGGCTGTTAATATCCATCACCAAAAGATCGTCATGATTGGCCTGAAACTTAAACAATCTTCATTCTCTTCGCTTCTAGATGCAGACAGAATGGCAACATGACTGTCCCCTGTGAGCCTCCAGGCTCGCTTATTTATGTGTCTTTTCCCTACGCCTCTGATGTAGTTTTCCCCCCGGAGGGGACACATGGAGTGCTCTTTGATAATTACATAAGAGCTTCCCTCAGCCTGCTTCGGCCCCTACACACACGTCACTAGACACTGTTGTAACTAATGTATGAGCTCTTCACATCATGTGGGTGCCCTGTGCTGCCCTGATTACTTCACATTGTATACAGTGACTACCGGCCCATGCCTTCTAGCCTGCGAGTGATGTCTTAAACCTGCCTCGCAGAAATGTTTGCAAAATATCAACATTGCCCACACCTGCCATCCAATGTGTCAATTGGTGTCTTAACTACTACCTTCCTGTCATAGCTGTGCAAAATGTGCAAGAATTCCCCAAATCCATGCCTGTATTTATTTGTGGTGCACCACCCTGATGTTGTCGGAGGTCAGTGGTGTGGCCCTGTCATAGGAGGGTATGATGGCTGGTATGTCAGAACCCTGGCACTCTCATTGAGTGAAGCTGTACTCAGGCTCAGCTGCAAAAAAAAACTTGCCTCTCTTGTTGGTTGTTGAGACGACGTGTTGACAGCAGACCTAAAAGTATAACGAAGATCAATTAGTAAAACCTGCTGACAGCACAGAATCACCGTCATCATCATTTTCTTTGGGCCTTTGTCCCACTTCAACCCTGGGTTGGCCTTGTTACTACGGATCTGGCGATGTTAGTGTCAGAGGGTGGCCGGATGCCCTTCCTGTTGCCACCCCGTACCTCCTAGGACGGTATTAGTGTACCCCAGCTGTCTGCGTCTAGTGTAGGCCATGAAAGAGTGCGAACATTTTTGAATGCCTGCGAGTCACTTAACTGAGGTGGGATGTGGGGACCAGCCCAGTATTCACCTAGTGGGATATGGAAAACTGCCTAAAAACCACATCGAGGCTGGCCAGCACACCGGCTCTCATCATTAATCCCCCAGAGATCCAGGGCCGGTGCGCCTACACAAGTACAGGAAGCAACACATTAGCGCCCTTGGCTAACCTGGCAGGTTGTTGATATCACAGAATATCTTATTTATTCAAGCAACTGATTTCGGCACATTTAATCAGGCAGAGTCAGATTATGAGCACCATTTGGGAGAGGCTGACGGCATGGTGAACAGCTGTGTGTGGTCATAATGGTGAGCAGTTACTATTGTTGCCACACGCAGCTGTTCAGAATGCTGTTAGCTCCAGCTAAATGGTGCTCATAATCTGATGATGGCCAATTAAACTTGCCAAAACTGGTCATTTTTATAAATGAGGTATTCTCTGATCTTTATTATTTTTACTAACTGATCATTAAGAACAAATTGATGTTACCTCTTTACCATGTTGACTGGAAGTATTACGCGACATGAAGGACAGCCCAAGAAGCGGCCTCTGTAGCCAGTAAGGCAGTGCTTGTATTGTTCAGGAATGGTGGTATGGGTGTCCTCCTCCCTGGCTGAACATCTCAAGCTGAGCAGATCGGTTCTTCATTCACGGAAGATCAGTTCGGCCCTGATCTTCGGGCAGTCACAGGTGTGAGTAGCAGGAATGCAGCTTGCAGAGTTGAATTTCCCTCCATATCATGATGGCTGCAGACTCTCAGCATTGGACACCAAGCTGGCAGTGGCTGGTGACACTGTCATATTCACCTAGTCATCCTGTAACTAGTTCAGCTGGACTTCCATCAGCATCAGTGATTGCAGGTGGAGTGGCCAGATTGAGAGTGAGTGGAAGGATGGTGAGGGCTTTATAACAGTCTATTACATACTCCCCCGTACTGATGATTGACTATGCTCCTGTTTTCCGAGAATGTCAGTGCTCTTTGCTAGCCTAATGTTTAACTTCAGGGCTTCAGTGTGTTCCTTTAAGCAAAGTTTGCAGCCTCAAAGACAGTTCTTGTGCCATCCCAAGGTGAAGTTACTACACATAGTCCCATTGCAGAAGAGAATTGCATCTGCTCTGCACTGTTGTCCAAGTGCTGAATCAGGTGTTCTCGAAATTCTCTCTCGCACACTTTGAAATTCTCTCTCACACACACTGAAGCAATGAGCTCACTGTTTGTACTTCCCTTCATCTTAGTGCTGACATTAGTTACATCATTGTTGCGCCGCCTGTTTCAGCTCTTCTCATCAGAATTGAAAGTAATGCATCTGATGATCTTTCCGTAATTTACTACCACCATAATTGGACGGAAGCTCGAAAAATGCAATATGTGGTAGGCTTCTTCCAAGGAGATACTTCATTCTGGGCAGTAGATGTAGCTGAGTAATGTCAAACACACGCAGAATTTGAACAAGCCTTTTTAGACAACTTCTGGTCGAATTGTGTTCAAGAATGTCCTAAAAAGGAGGCACTGAACCTGGAACCCTAAAACAGTAAACAAGGGGGTTTATGTAGATATCTGCGAAGCATATTAACAAAACAAGGTACTGAAGCAAACAAATTTCTCATGCAGATGTGCTCTAGATCTTTAAAGGGAAATTACTGTAAAATATCACAGAAAAACTTGTTACAGTGTGCGAGACTGATTTCAAATACTTCCTTTCGATGTTCATTTCCATTGATCTCATCCATTAAAAAGTGAAGGGACAAGCGAACAATTTAAACATGCACAGTAATGCAAGGGGGAATGGGAACACCAAAATCGGCAACAACAACTACAACAACAACAACTACTAAGGAGCAGAAACTAGCAAAATACACAAAGCAATCACTCATATAAATACATCGGCTACACCATTGCAACTTCATAACCACTTTTACAACCCTTTAGATCACATAACATCAACAGATACAAAGAAAGTAAATTGGAAAAAGAAAACACTACATGGCAAGCACCCGTATCATCTAACACAGCCACACATCGATCAAGACGCATCCAACACATGGCTAAGAAATGGCAATATATACAGTGAGACGGAAGGATTCATGATTGCAATACAGGATCAAACAATAAACACCAGATATTACAGCAAGCACATTATTAAAGATCCCAATACCACAACAGATAAATGCAGACTTTGCAAGCAACAAATAGAAACAGTAGACCACATCACAAGCGGATGTACAATACTAGCAAATACAAAATACCCCAGAAGACATGACAATGTAGCAAAAATAATACATCAACAACTTGCCATACAACATAAACTAATAAAACAACATGTTCCCACATACAAGTATGCACCACAAAATGTACTGGAGAATGATGAATACAAATTATACCGGAACAGAACCATTATAACAGATAAAACAACACCACATAACAAACCTGACATCATACTCACCAACAAAAAGAAGAAATTAACCCAACTAATCGAAATATCCATACCCAATACAACAAATATACAGAAGAAAACGGGAAAAAATTGAAAAATACATCCAACTGGCTGAGAAAGTCAAGGACATGTGGCATAAGGATAAAGTTGACATTATATCAATTATACTATAAACTACAGGAGTCATACACACAATATCCACCAGTACATCAACACAATACAGCTACACCCAAACTTATATATACAACTACAGAAATCTGTAATTATTGATACATGTTCAATTACCCGAAAGTTCCTAAATGCCATGTAACATATATGGTACAGTTAAAAGGAAGTCACGCTTGATCAAGGTCCGCGTCACTTTCCATTTTTAACCAGACCTAAGGTCTGAGAAAGGAAAGAAGATAATAATAGTAGTAGTAGTAGTAGTAGTAGTAGTAGTCGGGCAGGAAGGAATGCATGGTCCCCGGCACGAATCCGACCGCCGGATTTGTGTCAAGGTCCAGTGAACCAGCTAGTCTGGATGGTTTTTAGGCGGTTTTCCATCTGCCTCGGTGAATGTGGACTGGTTCCCCTTATTCTGTCTCAGTTACACTATGTCAGCGATTGCTGCACAAACAAGTTCTCCACGTAAATGTACACCATCATTACTCTACCACACAAACATAGGGGTTACACTCTTCTGGTGTGAGACGTTCCCTGGGGGGCGTCCACCGGGGGCCGAACCGCACAATAACCCTGGGTTCAGTGTGCGGCAGCGGAGGGGTGAAGTGGAGTGCCGTAGTCATCGTGGGGTTGTGGACCACTGCGGCTGCGAATGGGACGGAGCCTCTCCGTCGTTTCTAGGTCCACGGTTATCATATAATACATACAGTACAGCAACGACTGGGTAATTGTGGATCTGGAAATACCCAATCAGCACAATGCAATATGGTGAGCCATGCTAATTAAAATTCACACTCCAATGAGAGGGGCACGCAGAAAATATAACTGAAGTAACAAACCACAGTAGTGCCATACTGCTGCTGCCGCCAACAGGAAACTCTGACTGAGCCTGTTAAGCTCTCTGGCGGTGGCCAAAGGTCAAGGTGGGGGCAAAAAACAAGCAGACACAGAAAATGTATCTTATGAAGCGTTAACTACCAAGGAATTAATCTCAAATTTAAAATATAATAAACTCTACAATACGAATAGACATAGAAGAGAAAGTAACCAAAATTTAGAGAAATTAACAAATAGTTATCATTTACAAACTATTATTCTACTCAGTGAATATCTATGCTTAACTTATAAGACAAAACCTATGTATGCTAAAATCTACACACACACACACACACACACACACACACACACACTGGATGTTAGGGAGGTAAGCAGGTGAAGTTTGATGATAATGTTGAATGCAATTTGTTCCCAAGTGCCATATGTTGCAAGCCAACCATGAAATCAAAACTTTCACCTGGAGTCACTAATCACTCCTCAGATATACTCCAGAAGAAAGAAATAAAACAGCAAGATAAGCAGAATGAACATGCTTGCTTAAATGGAGCAGTATGGCCAATGACCTTTCACGGTGACGTACTATTAGTATAGAGCATTAGTATACTTCTTACAATTCAGTGAGAGAAGCCCTTTTTGTTTTAAATGCAGTGAACTTAATGTGTCTACAAGACAGACAACCCTTCCTTATGTCATGTATAAGAGAAACCTGGACTACGAAACACAAAGTAAATGTACATAATCCACAAGTATTAAAAGAAGGCTTAACTAGTACTACAAGGTACTGAGTACTAAACAATAAAAATAAACTAATTTTTTAATGAACCAAACTCATGACTCTTTATATAAAGTTGTCCACATTGTTCAGTGACAGAACAAACGTATGTTGTGAACATAACACAAGCCTCAAAGGGTGCGGGCCAAAGTCGGGACATGTGGGGACCAAGCACCAATCAGTATTGTAATTGTAAACTGTTGAAGCTGCGTTGGTAAAGTACCGGAACTTCAAGCGCTGATAGAAAGCACCGAAGCTGAAATCGTTACAGGTACGGAAAGCTGGCTGAAGCCAGAGATAAATTCAGCCAAAATTTTTATGAAGGCACAGACGGTGTTTAGAAAGGATAGATTGCATGCAACCGTTGGTGGCGTGTTTGTCGCTGTTGGTAGTAGTTTATCCTGTAGTGAAGTAGAAGTGGATAGTTCCTGTGAATTATTATGGGTGGAGGTTACACTCAACAACTGAGCTAGGTTGTTAATTGGCTCCTTTTACCGACCTCCCGACTCAGCAGCATTAGTGCCAGAACAGCTGAGAGAAAATCTGGAATACATTTCACATAAATTTTCTAAGCATGTTATAGTCTTAGGTGGAGATTTCAATTTACCAGATATAGACTGGGACACTCAGATGTTTAGGACGGGTGGTAGGGACAGAGCATCGAGTGACATTATACCGAGTGCACTATCCGAAAATTACCTCAAGCAACTAAACAGAGAACCGACTCATGGAGATAACATCTTGGACCTACTGATAACAAACAGACCCGAACTTTTCGACTCTGTATGTACAGAACAGGGAATCAGTGTCATAAGGCCGTTGCAGCATCCCTGAATATGGAAGTTAATAGGAATATAAAAAAAGGGAGGAAGGTTTATCTGTTTAGCAAGAGTAATAGAAGGCAGATTTCAGACTACCTAACAGTTCAAAACAAAAATTTCTGTTCCGACACTGACAATGTTAAGTGTTTATGGAAGAAGTTCAAGGCAATCGTAAAATGCGTTTTAGACAGGTACGTGCCGAGTAAAACTGTGAGGTACGGGAAAAACCCACTGTGGTTCAACAACAAAGTTAAGGGAACTACTGCGAAAGCAAAGAGAGCTACACTGCAAGTTTAAATGCAGCCAAAACCTCTCAGACAAACAGAAGCTAAACGATGTCAAAGTTAGCGTAAGTAGGGCTATGCGTGAAGCGTTCAGTGAATTCTAAAGTAAAATTATATGTACCGACTTGACAGAAAATCGTAGGAAGTTCTGGTCTTATGTTAAATCAGTAAGTGGCTCGAAACAGCATATCCAGACACTCTGGGATGATGATGGCATTGAAACAGAGGATGACACGCGTAAAACTGAAATACTAAACACCTTTTTCCAAAGCTGTTTCACAGAGGAAGACCGCACTGCAGTTCCTTCTCTAAATCCTCGCACAAATGAAAAAATGGCTGACATCGAAATAAGTGTTCAAGGAGTAGAAAACCAACTGAAATCACTCAACAGAGGAAAGTCCACTGAACCTGACGGGATACCAATTCGATTCTACACAGAGTACGCGAAAAAACTTGCCCCCTTCTAACAGCCGTGTACCGCAAGTCTCTAGAGCAACGGAAGGTTCCAAATGATTGGAAAAGAGCACAGGTAGTCCCAGTCTTCAAGAAGGGTCGTCGAACAGATGCACGAAACTATAGAACTACATCTCTGACATCGATCAGTTGTAGAATTTTAGAACGTGTTTTTTGCTCATGTATCATGTCATTTCTGGAAACCCAGAATCTACTTTGTACGAATCAACATGGAATCTGGAAACAGCAATCGTGTGAGACCCAACTCACTTTATTTGTTCATGAGACCCAGAAAATACTAGATACAGGCTCCCAGGTAGATGCCATTTTCCTTGACTTCCGGAAGGCGTTCGATACAGTTCCGCACTGTCACCTGATAAACAAAGAAAGAGCCTACGGAATATGAGACCAGCTGTGTGGCTGGATTGATGAGTTTTTAGCAAACAGAACACAGCACGTTGTTCTCAATGGAGAGACGTCTACAGATGTTAAAGTAACCTCTGGCGTGCCACATGGGAGTGTTATGGGACCATTGCTTTTCACAATATATATAAATGACCTAGTAGATGGTGTCGGAAGTTCCATGCGGCTTTTTGCGGATGATGCTGTAGTATACAGAGAAGTTGCAGCATTAGAAAATTGCAGCGGAATGCAGGAAGATCTGCAGTGGATAGGCACTAGGTGCAGGGAGTGGCAACTGACCCTTAACATACACAAATGTAATGTATTGCGAATACATATAAAGAAGGATCCCTTACTGTATGATTATATGATAGTGGAACGAACACTGGTAGCAGTTACTTCTGTAAAATATGTGGGAGTATGCGTGCGGAACGATTTGAAGTGGATTGATCATATAAAATTAATTGTTGGCAACGCGGGTGCCAGGTTGAGATTCATTGGGAGAGTCCTTAGAATATGTAGTCCATCAGCAAAGGAGGTAGCTTACAAAACACTCATTCGGCCTATACTTGAGTATTGTTCATCAGTGTGGGATCCGTACCAGCTCGGGTTGATAGAGGAGATAGAGAAGATCCAAAGAAGAGCAGCGCGTTTCATCACAGGGTTGTTTGGTAAGCGTGATAGCGTTACGGAGATGTTTAGCAAACTCAAGTGGCAGACTCTGCAAGATAGGTGCTCTGCATCGTGGTGTAGCTTGTTCGCCAGGTTTCGAGAGGGTGCGGTTCTGGATGAGGTATCAAGTATATTGCTTCCCCCTACTTATACCCCCCAAGGAGATCACGAATGTAAAATTAGAGAGATTTGAGCGCACACGGGGGCTTTCCGGCAGTCTTTCTTCCCGCGAACCATACGCGGCTGGAACAGGAAAGGGAGGTAATGACAGTGGCACATAAAGAGCCCTCCGGCACACACCGTTGGGTGGCTTGCAGAGTATAAATGTAGATGTAGATTTTAACATGTTGCACAAACAACAGAATGTGGTGCAAGATGATGAAAACCAAGCTTGCTGAGTATCTACTGTCTATTGAAGCTAGTACAATACCTTACTGTAATAAGAATGGAAATCTGTCTCCTTGGTAGAAAATAGTATAAATCATCTTGCTCACAGTATTGCAATTTGGACTTAGCCTTTATGTAGGTATCAGAAATGGATTCTCCTCCTTCAAGGCCATGAAGCTGAATTATAAATAGGTTGAATCATAGGTTCTACCAAAATGGTTGCTACTTGCACACAACATAACGAAATAAACTACAGTAAGGGTTGTGATCCCTACTTGGAAACAGAGAATGAAGTTTCAAAGTATTACTTGAGTGACAGGTTAACTTATCCTGCTTGTCCTGACAAAGTGTATGTGATTAAATACATGGTAGATAATGAATACCTACTAAAGAAATGTAAAAAGCAGGGCCGAAATGATGCTGCCAATAAACATTTACTGTGCTGGGACAGGTGTCACTCTAATGGTTAAAATATTGTGTGATTAAAGTGACCTTAGGATGTAACAACTATGTTAATATATCACATAGGCACATAGACATATGTTTAATGGAGGTAGTGAAGGATGCAGTATTAGGCACCGAATGATGTGACATGTTTGGTGCAAAGGACAGAGTAGCTTATAAAGCGATAGCAACATTTAATGAAACAAACACAACTTAATGGTGAGAATGTGAATCTGGTGAAGTAAGTTATTGTCTTGCAAGAATGCTGTTGAGTGATGTGTGGTCATTGCAGGTAATCAAAATGAAGAACAGATTGTAAAGAAGTATCTTGACTATAGATATGCTGCAATCTCTCCTGTCTTGTGCCTCTAAGACATTCACTGCAAGATTAATGGGTCACTGTAGTCTCTGAGGAGCGAAATTTGGTAACACACACTTCAGTAATGGCTGTGCCACTGTGTGCAAATCACTGTGCTCATGCCTGCTTTCTGTGGCAACATTGTATCATGACAATCTCAATATGACACACAATGGTATCTGTCATCTAGTGCATCTAATAACTACATCAACCTTGTCGCACAATTTGGTTGCAGTTTGGTGACACATAAATAAAATAGACAATGCGATTTTAGTATCACACACACCAATCACCCATAAGTAAAAAAATAAATAAAGACAATATAGTTAACACGAAACTATGTGCAAGATTTGTAATGTTATGTGTAATAAAGAGATTTGATTTACTTTTGTGTTTATGTTTGTACCTTTCACCTAACTTGAAGCCAAAGCCTTAAATGCAAAAATAGTATTATAGTACTGAGTGGAATAAGTATTTATAGCAGTTTCTTGGCTCCTTTATATCCTGTACTGTTAATTCAACAAAGACATGAGTACGAGGTTTTTTTTTTTCTTTAAGAATTAAAGTAACTAACACTTGTACCTCGATCCTCATGGAATGTAAATATACAACATAAATCAGTGAAGATTTGAACTTTATACATACAGGGCAACAAAAGACAGATTGTAAATAATGACATCAAATGGGCTTATCTCCTGCAAACTTATACAAGACACTTGTGTCTCAGAATATTAAACTGAATTGATACTCGACTACTGGCTGCTGTAACCATTCATTACCTAATTTCTGTTTCCAGCAGGCAGTGGGGGCAAATGTATTATAATGAATAGATAGGGAGCAAGAAAAGATAATTCTTTTTTTATATGTTCATCTGATTTTTTTATTATTTATGTTTCTTTTACCATAGTAAGATCATTTCAACACTAATATAGTGGTACACGTGAATGTGCGGCTCTACATGCTAATGAGGCTCGTTCTGAAGTAAAGCTGAAAAAACACTTCCAGATTTTTTTTATATCAGAGTTCTACAGTCAGTCCTCCTCCTCCTTGACATGGTAGCATGTTTGCTTGAAAGCTAAGTGTATATCCTGAGTGAAAAAATATACTTCTGAGATAATACACAGTGCGTTTAGTTTATTTACCCTGATGCACAACAAACCACCGGCAAAGAAGTTGGGTACATTTTCTGTTCACTCGGCAGCAGAGTGCGCACTGTTACCAACTTCCTGGCAGACGAAAACTGTGTGCTAGACTGGAACTCAAACCTGGGACCTTAGCCTTACATGGGCAAGTGCTCTACCACCTACGCTAACCAAGGACAACTTGCAACACATCCTCACAGCCTGGATTTGAGTCGTGTTACAACACATTGTTTTAATCTGCCAAAAAGTTCCTTATTACATAGCTGTTTGAAATTGTTGAGATGCTGCTCCCAGTTAGACCCAGTAACTAGAATTTCATCTGAACAGTTCACAGATTGCTGTAGCCTCAATATAAGCTGTTTGAAGTATGAAACATCACAATGATAGAAGGTAATCTATTACTTGATATAGCATGAAAGACAAACTGATTAATATAATCTGTGAATCTAATGGTAATTTCTGGCAAAAATCCAACTAGTACCCTGAGGTTTTTAATTGCCACTTTGAACAATGCCTATTAGCTACACGTTTTACAGCATCAGGATTCAATGGTACACATGCTTCAGAGTTTTGTGCAAAGCCTAGATTCAAATAAATCAGCACACCCCTTACATAAAGCATTTAAATCACAAAATGAATCCTATTAGAAACAGCCACATGAAAATCCATACACACGTTGTTGTTGACCAGTGAGATCAGTCTGAGTGGAGTTCTGTTATTGGCCAAGGCAGTGGCATGATACTCTGTAGTGCAGTACCACACCAAGGTGAAGGCCATGGGGGACTTTGATGAATGGCAATCTCATGCACAGTTGTGCATTGTTTTCTTTATGCTTTGTGAACTATAATTTTGATACCACCACCATTACAGTTTCTACTTCTAGTATTACTATGGTTTCTAAATACTTTCCTAATCTGTTTATTTGCACCTTAGTGTGACAGTACCATAGACTCTGCAGTTGATGACACTGTTCTGTTATCAGTTGATTTTAGGGAATAGTGTTGTCCAAGATGCATGCACTTCTGCCATACCTAAGTCAATGCTGAATACATGTTGTGCCACTGATGTAAGTTCAAATTATTGAGTTACATGAAGAACCTACGATCAGAGTTTTTAAGAGCACTAGCCTGAACTTGCTGGTTGGGAACTTTAAGGACAACTCTATTCTGAATTAACAGAATTGGCATAAGATGCATTACACTCTGGGCACAGAAAATTACACTGTTGACTGTGACCATGTAGGTCTGCCAACCTGGATTTATACAATGGGGTCTTTTCTGTAGAAACTGGCTGGAACATGGTCTAGTAGCCACTACATGTGCTTGCACATCAAAATTAGTGGACAGCAAATTACTAGGTTCTATGACAGGTCTTAATTTGTAAACAAACTCTTAAATGTGATTACTAGGAAACAATAACAAAGCATACTGGAAATGAATATCAGAAATATTACTAGCCTTGCAAACAGCAAAAACAGCAGATGTATACACCATGTTTTCATTGCATCATCAAATGTTATAAATATAGATGCTGACAACACATGCGTACATATTAGTGAGGGCGGTGTTATTGGCAAAACGTGATCAAAATCTGCTCTCTCTGAATTTGCTGTTGCTGCAATTCAATGAATATTGTATCCATAATGCACTAATAACACACATGGGTTTGAGTTACAAGTTGGTTTTGTGTCATAATGTGGGAGACTAGGCAGGGCTCTGCAGAAAACAGCATAACATGCAGAAACCAAGATCTATACTAAGTTGATGGCAAAAATGTATCTAATGGTTCTTTTGACTGCAAGTAATGTGATATCAAATCAGTACTATTGAACAAAGCCAGCACCGTCTTAATGGTACATACAATCAGAGAACTATCATATACTCCAGTCGGCAAGAGGGAAGGCATATTCTGTGGGTTGGATGGGTAGCGGAACATGGCTTTGGGTGGTGATGGTAGGATATATACCTCATCTCAGGGCATGAACAGAGGTAGATGGAGCCCTGGTGAAGGATGTGGTTGAGGCCAGGGTGATACTGGGTGATCAGAGGAATGCTGCTTAATGGCTGGTTAACAGGTATGCTGGTGTCAGAGGAGCATATGGCATAGGATATATATTTATGGATGAACTGGATAGGATACTGTCTGCCAGTAAAGGCTCTGGTAAGATTATCAGCATATTTTGACAATTCCTGCTTTCCGCTGTAGATGCAGCACTCACGGGTGGCACGACTGTAAAATAAGAGACTTTCTGACATGAAACAGCTGATGGTTGTAAAGGTGGAGGTACTGTCAGTGGCTGGTGCACTAGATAACAAACATATTTATGGAGCCACCTTAGAGGCAGGTATCGCCATCTAGGAAGATGGCTCAATGAGTTGAGGAGGACTAGGTAAAGTGGATTTGGGAGGTGATCAGTTTATAGAGGAAAGAGCACAAGTTGTCCTTGCTGCAAGTCCAGATAATGAAAATATCAATGAACCTGAACCAAACAAGAGGTTTTAGGTGTTGACTGGATAGGAAGGATTCCTCCAGACAGTCTATCAATAAGCTGGCATAGGATGGTGCCACGCGAGTACCAATGGCAATGTCACAGATTTGTTTATAGATTTGACCTTCCAAAGTCAAATACTACTGGGTCAGGATGTGAATGGCTAGGAGGATTAGAAAAGAGTTGGTGGATCGGGTATCAGTATGATATTGGGAAAGTCAGTGTTCCGTGTCCTTGTTAGGGAAGTATGCATGTCCACAGTGGTAACTGGACAGGAAATGTGGAGAGGCTGTGAAGGACATGACCAGTATCTTGGATGTAGGATGGAAGGTTACAAACAATTTTTGGAGGTGTTGGTCAACAAAGACAGAGGTTCGTTAGGTGGAGCACTGTATCCTGCCATAATGGGACAATCAGCAGGAAGACCTGTGTGGTTGGGTCTGTTGAGTTTCAGGAGCTTGTTAATGGTAGTTTGGGGGTGGGGTGGGGGGAGATGAATTCATGCATCAGGTTTTGGTAGAAACCCTCAGCCACATAGTCACAATGACACACTGTGGTGGAGCTTTTGTCTGTGGGAAGGATGATAAGGTTTGGGTTACCTCTCAGGCCTGTGTTCCACAGGAGTGAAGTTAGACACAAGAAAAGAGGGACTTAGGAAAGGAAGGTGAGGCCTGGTTAGAAGTGAGAAACTCCTGAAAGATTGCCAAGAGATGACTGGGTGGAAGGGGAGGTGGATCACAGTAGGAGGAATTTTGGAACTGTTCTAAACAATATTCTATGTGGGATTCTGGTTGGCTGTGTCAGTGGTGTGTGTGGTGAAGAAAATTTTTCACTGCAGGGAACAAGTAACGGAAATAACGTCCTTTAAAAGTCCAGCATGGTTGAAATTAGGTTTGGGACTAAATAATAGGCTTTTTGAAAGTACTGAGATTTCTGTGGGGGTAACAGTTGTGGCAGAAGGATTGACAACAGTGTTACGCAACGATTGTTCAGGAGCAGTGCCTTTCATGGAGAGTGGAGGAAGTTTTTGGGGATGTGGAAGGTGGAGTAAGTCAGCAAGGCATGGTCATGGAGCTATGAGGGGGTTGACTGTTGGGAGTGGGGGGTTGGATTGGTGTGGTAGGCTTTTTCGTGAATATAGGTAGACTAAAGTCTTCTGCTGCAGTTTTCTGTTTGTGTGTGAAGCCTAATCATGAACTACTGCAGGGATTTTGATACATTTTTTGTTATTAGACTGATTTATCACTACATATTATAAATAAGTTGTCTGACCCCAGATACTTTGAGTTACGTGTAGGAAATTGGGGCAAGTAATTAGTTCAGGACTAAAAGTAAGCAAGATAGGCAGAGCCATGTGTCAAGAAAGGAAGAGAGCTGTGTGCTGGGTGACTTTTTATAATCCCTTTCTTTTGCTGGATTAATCTTCACATTTATAAATTGAATTAAGCAGAATGTTTCACATAGGTGAAGTAAAATACTATTCTAAGAAGCAAGCCATTCCAGACTAAGACAATATCACTGAAACAGGACTGAGATAAGATTGCAATAGGAAGTGCTGGGTGGTTGAATTGGGCACCCCCCAGCACTTCCTACTCCAGTCCTGACAAATGTTTATTTCACTCCATCATCAGGGGTCACGCCATCTATGGAAGTAGCCACGTTATTTACCAGCTCTGCTGATATCATTGCAAACCTTTCTCATTGGTGTGACTACCAACCAGCTGTCCACCAATATGAACGGCCACTACCAAACTGTGGCCAAGAGCAAAGTAGACCACATTGTGGCACAACATGCACCTGAACATAACAGACTTTATTTCAATAATTGCTTCAGTACTTGAGCCATCTGGATCCTCCCCTCCACCACCAGCTTTTTTAAACTGTGCAATGGAGGTTATCCTTACAATACCTTCTCTGCTCCCATAATTGTCCCAGTCACAACATACAGTAACTTACTGACCACACACCCTTTGTCCTATCATCTCTTCCCCATTCTCATCTTCCACCCTGTTTATGTGCTGCCTACTGCAGCACACCCGCCTGTCTTTTCCCGCTTCTTTCTCAACCTCACTGCCCCACAGCCTCCTGATGCTGCACCTGTTGCATTCTAGTCCCTGCAGTGTCCATGAGACAGCTTTCAGCTCCCTCCCCATCCATAAACTACTATCTCTGTCCCTAATCCCCTTCAGATTGCTGCTTGCATCCCAAGTGATAGTTGCATTCCGGCCCAAAACACTGGAGTTGGCAGTCACGTGCATGAGCTGTGCTTGCTTGTATGTATGAATGCTGATGAAGGCCATAGCCATGGCCAAAAGTTTTATGTAAGTGTCTTAATTGTGCCTGTCTGCAACTTCATGTGTCTTCTTTATGGTAAGTAGCAATCTATATTTTACTACATTGTTCACATTCCTACCTGGAGTTTCCATTGTTTAAAAACTCCTAGCTGTAGGAGATCTAGTGATAAAATCTGATAAGGGTAATATGGCAGTGCTATTATACAACAAATTACATTGACAAAATACTACAGCATTTTGAACAGAATGGCATAAACATTATTAATAAAGACCTACTCAGTAGGTTCCAAACTAAACTTAAGAGTAAAATTGATGCCTCTCAGTTTCCATTTAACTTGTCAGAAAATGTAGAATACAGTTATTGAATCCAAGGCTTCCCACTGCAAGACCTTAGATTAAAATACATAAACCTGACAAGGCAGTTGGAATTATTAATAATAATGAATATGCTTCCAATAGTGAACTAAATCACATACTCTACAAAAAAATGTTTGTACAAATCTGATAAAAATCCAGCATTAAAAAATAGCATCCAGTTTGCTAACAGTGTATTAAATATGAATATCCCACAAAACCCGATTTTTGCATCCGGGATGTTACAAATGTATTTACAAACATACCAACTGATGATGATTATTTCTAAATAATGGAACGATTTTCTACAGCATAAAACTATGGCAGTAAGCGAGATTGTAGAGCTGTTAGACTTTTGCAATTCAGCCTTGATTTCAGGTACTTTACCTTTAATGGAAAAATACAGCACTTGGGAGACAGGCTAGCGACGGGTAACAGGTTTTCCAGCATCTTGTCAGAAATTTTTCTTGATGACTTGGAAATAAAATTTTTTACAAAATCACGATATGAAGTAGAAAATACTGTATTATCACCAGTATGTTGACAACAGTATAATTGAGGGGGTGGTGGTCTAACCCTCTCCAATACAGAATATGAGATGTTAGTGCCATCTGTTGTCTAGTGAGGTGAACTACCTTTCTATCATGGGGCACAGACCAATATCACATCATACATATTATTTAGAAGTCACTAATTTCTTCACTCAAACAAACTTCCGTTTTGTTTGAGTGCAACATTGGTCCAACCTCAAACAGCCATTGAGAGGTCAGTATCTGGATCACATGTAATAACAAAGTATGGCCGACATTCAGGGTGAGAGTGATGTCTCAAGCAATGAAAATAACAAAGAAACAATGGAAAACTGTGTAAGGAAAAGGGCCAGGTGTATACATTCCTGGTACAGGAATATAAAGAAGAGGACAAGAAACGCAGGAGAAGAATATGTAGGGAGAACAAGCAAGAATGTCCACAAACATAAACAAGGCCCACCATGTGGTTGTCAACATAAGTGTTACGCATGCTTCAGTGAAGAACAACATGAAACAGTGTTCAAAGGTTTTGGAATTTGTGTGACTTTAGTTTACAAAATGCGTATAGTAGTGGGTGTGTGAAAGTAAATCTAGTGAAGAAAAGTGGAAATGAGAGCAGGAGACAACACACCTGAGAGTATTATATTTCGTTAGAAGGTAGTGATAAAAGAGTTAGCAAACAGGCATGCATATCTTTCATTGGAATCAGTAAGGGTAGACTTTCGAGGTCAGTTTCACAGAAACAGACTGAGGGAACACCAAAACAAGATGGCCGTGGAAGACATGGAAATAGAACCAATAAAACTAGTGATCATCAGTCCAATTTAGTTGTAAATCATATTAATAGTTTTCCATTGCATGAAAGTCATTATTCGAGACCTTCTGCTCCAAACAGAAAATATTTGCCTGAAAGTCTTAATGCAGCTATGATGTATAAACTTTATGCTACTTGGATGAAACAAGAACATAATTTTAAAGTTATTGTTACTGAGTATATTTACAGGGATATTTTAAATACAAAATTCAACCTGTCTTTTTCCTCACCATCTACTGACACATGCAAGGTGTGTGATTCATTGCGCATAAAACTTCCGCATGTGGAGGAAGATGTTGAAAAAGCTAATGTCCAAAAAGAGTCATAGTCGACGTAGTTATCTGCATAAAGATGGAAATCGACCTGATACCGATACGCCAGGCTTTCACAGTGGAGGGCGCGAGATGCAGCGCACGGAGCCGTTAAGAACGCGCACGCTGAGAAGCGCATGCGCTATTCACCTCAGGACGGCTTTAAATGGCGGAGATCAACGCGTACTCGTCAGTACTACTACAGTGGCACTTACCTGAAGATGGCCAGAAGACTCTGCGCCGAAATATCGTGGCAGGACGTTACTGATATCTGACAGTTCTCCTGTGTTTTTATGGAACAATCAGTACGCCGGGAAAGCTTTAAACATCACACAATTTTCAGTTGTATGAAAATATCTTGTTTAGTCAATACCTAAAAATTTATCTTTGAAGAGAAATTAATTACTCCACATTGATGCTTGTGGCAGAATTGATTTATCTGTTGAAAACATTGAGGATGTTGAGCAAGCAGAGAATGTTGAGCAAGCAGAGAATGTTGAGCAAGCAGAGAATGTTGAGCAAGCAGAGAATGTTGAGCAAGCAGAGAATGTTGAGCAAGCAGAGAATGTTGAGCAAGCAGAGAATGTTGAGCAAGCAGAGAATGTTGAGCAAGCAGAGAATGTTGAGCAAGCAGAGAATGTTGAGCAAGCAGAGAATGTTGAGCAAGCAGAGAATGTTGAGCAAGCAGAGAATGTTGAGCAAGCAGAGAATGTTGAGCAAGCAGAGAATGTTGAGCAAGCAGAGAATGTTGAGCAAGCAGAGAATGTTGAGCAAGCAGAGAATGTTGAGCAAGCAGAGAATGTTGAGCAAGCAGAGAATGTTGAGCAAGCAGAGAATGTTGAGCAAGCAGAGAATGTTGAGCAAGCAGAGAATGTTGAGCAAGCAGAGAATGTTGAGCAAGCAGAGAATGTTGAGCAAGCAGAGAATGTTGAGCAAGCAGAGAATGTTGAGCAAGCAGAGAATGTTGAGCAAGCAGAGAATGTTGAGCAAGCAGAGAATGTTGAGCAAGCAGAGAATGTTGAGCAAGCAGAGAATGTTGAGCAAGCAGAGAATGTTGAGCAAGCAGAGAATGTTGAGCAAGCAGAGAATGTTGAGCAAGCAGAGAATGTTGAGCAAGCAGAGAATGTTGAGCAAGCAGAGAATGTTGAGCAAGCAGAGAATGTTGAGCAAGCAGAGAATGTTGAGCAAGCAGAGAATGTTGAGCAAGCAGAGAATGTTAAATACGCTGAGAATGGTAACGGTAATATTACAATAAAATATTTACAATTTAAAACTATTTCTAAATTAATATTCTCGAAAATTAGTTTAAACATTAACTGAAAGACTTTGGCCACTTTGTAGAATGATAACTCCAATAACCTAGTTATATACCAACTTTTAAAAACTACGTTACACCATTTGAAAAATTTAAGCATCTTTTATTGTCCTCCTCTTCAGATATAAACATTCAGTTTGTCTCATTTTTGTGATTGTGGATGTTCTCTCTGGTGTAACATACAATTACAGCTCTGAACCTCTGTAGTATTAATGTACTTCAGCTTGATACAGAGTGATTGGCAGTCACTGATACTGCACGAATGTCCTCGTCAGTATTACGAAAGGAATGTGACAGAGACACCAATATTCCCTCTTCATACGACAACTAGTTTTTTTTTTTTTTTTTTTAAAAAAAGACACACTTGAGCTATTCTCTTTAACACCTTGCTGTTACTTTTCATTTATTTTGATTTGAAATAAAAATGGAAGTCTAACATATTTACCACTTTTTTCTCTGTCAGTAATACTAAAATAATTGTCTATGTTTCGTCAGGATTACGATGTAGTTCAAATAACGCAAACTTCTGGTGGGAATATCAACAACATTGGAAGAGATAGAGTGCTACTTACCATAAAGAAGATGCATTAAGTTGCAGACAAGCACAATTAAAAGACACTTACATATAGCTTTTGGCCTCAGTCTTCATCAGTAAAAGAGAGACACACACCATTCATAGACACAAACAAGCACACCTCATGCACACATGGCTGCCAACTCCAGCATGAGGTGTGATTGCTTGTGTCTATGAATTGTGTTTGTTTCTCCTTCACTGACAAATGCTGTGGTTGAAAGCTTTATTTAAGTGTCTTAATTGTGCCTGTTGGCAACATAATGTATCTCTTTTATGGTAAGTAGTAATCTGTCTTTTCCTACATTTCTTACAATGTAGTTCATTACACAAAAGCAAATTCAATTCCAAAATTACTGTTTCCTGCAAGGTATGAATAACACTATGTTGATGATGTGTCATCTGTAAAACATACCACTGGTGAATCTATAGTGTATGTTTCTCATTAGACAGTTTTAAGAAATATTCCGATTTTAAACAGTTTGAAAAACTAAACATGACAAAATTTTACCAGATAAATAAATGATATACTAAAACACCATGTAATTACATTATTAAAAAGACAACCTCTACCACCACAAGTAGATTAGTAACCTATAAATATTGTGACAGAAATTTCCCAATTGTCTTGTCATGAAATGAAAATATTTCATAACATTCTGGTGGAAAATATATATATATACACGTATGGAAGTGTAGCCATGTATGGAAGTGAAACATGGACGATAACCAGTTTGGACAAGAAGAGAATAGAAGCTTTCAAAATGTGGTGCTACAGAAGAATGCTGAAGATAAGGTGGGTAGATCACGTAACTAATGAGGAGGTATTGAATAGGATTGGGGAGAAGAGAAGTTTGTGGCACAACTTGACTAGAAGGGATCGGTTGGTAGGACATGTTTTGAGGCATCAAGGGATCACAAATTTAGCATTGGAGGGCAGCGTGGAGGGTAAAAATCGTAGAGGGAGACCAAGAGATCAATACACTAAGCAGATTCAGAAGGATGTAGGTTGCAGTAGGTACTGGGAGATGAAGAAGCTTGCACAGGATAGAGTAGCATGGAGAGCTGCATCAAACCAGTCTCAGGACTGAAGACCACAACAACAACAACAACACACATATATATGATTATAATAGAGGGAAACATTCCATGCAGGAAAAATATATCTAAAAACAAAGATGATGTGACTTACCAAATGAAAGTGCTGGCAGGTCGACAGACACACAAACAAACATAAACATACACACGAAATACTAGCTTTCGCAACCAACGGTTGCTTCGTCAGGAAAGAGGGAAGGAGAGGGAAAGATGAAAGGATGTGGGTTTTAAGGGAGAGGGTAAGGAGTCATTCCAATCCCGGGAGCGGAAAGACTTACCTTGGGGGGAAAAAAGGACAGTTATACACTCGCACACACAGTGCACATACACAGACACGAGCAGACAAACATAATCACACTCACTCACTCACTCTTATACCTATATTTCTTGCTGCACTGCTAGAATACAACATAATTTGGTATACACAGAAATATCTATCAGCCAAAAGAAATACAACACAAATGCAATATCTGTACTTTAACTACTGAAGTGTTGGTCAATGGTTGAACCTTTATATAACTTTGTATGTAATCTTCGTTATCACTGAAAATCGCAAGAACATCATCATCAGCAGCTACATCAGACAACAGACTCTTTTTTACCAAGAATTTTATCTAAGATACATACATTTGTAACATCATTTACATTTTGACACATAACAAAAATATTTACAAGATCCTGATGATCACTCTTAATCTGTTTATTTCTTGTATGCCAGAACATCTACTAATACTTTAAGCAAAAACTCCCGGAACTTGTCAACAGTCCTATTGCATTCATTTCCTGAGGAGCCTTCGTTTCTAATGTAGTAATCTAAAACCCACCAAATGATAGTTCTGAGAGTCTGCAACTGCTCTGCATCCCTGAAAAAAAAATCATGTTTATGAGAGAGAGAGAGAGAGAGAGAGAGAGAGAGAGAGAGAGAGAGAGAGTTTGATGACTAATATGCATACCTCTTTTCACACAACATTTTGACAGTTCCTTTTGATTTCAATGAAAGGACCACATAACTGTTGCCTTTCACTGTAGAGTTGCCAGAGGAGGACGCTTCATACTGAAAACAGGGGAAAAAATATTTTTTTTTGTTAATAATGTGTAATTTTTCTCATGAATCATAAATTTTAGAACATGCTTTCATATTAATATATTTATGCTGATGATTGCACTACCACTACTCAGGCAAGAATTTAGGTTTCTGTTTACTCTCATGGGAATTACTTGAAACCTGATCCTGCCAAGACTCAGACCTGCACTTTCCACATGAAGAATAAACAGGCAAATAGATACTTAAATATCTCCTGGGGAGACATCGTACTCGAACATAGTCCTGCTCCCAAACACCTTGGACTAATTCTGGATCGCACACTAACATATAAAATGCATTGCCTAAACACTAAACAGAAAGTGGCAGCCAGAAATAACAGTGTGAAGATTGACAGGTACATCATGGGGTGCTAATCCATGCACTGTGCACTCAAGCATGCTTGCTCTAAGTTATTCCACTGCTGAATATGCATGTTCGGTATGGTACAAGTTCAGCCATGCCAAGAACATAGATGTGGCTCTAAATGAGTGTTGCCAGATTATCATGTGTTCCTTAAGATCTACTCCTGTGGACAAATTCCATTGGCTTGCTGACAGCTCCTCCTGAAATCTGACACGAGTTAGCTGTGAGATATGAGAAAAGTAAGCCCACAACAAAGGAAGCCCATCCACTATATGGTCGTCAGCCTGCACGTCCTAGGCTGAAATCAAGTAAAAGCTTCTTGACAACCACTGAGTCTCTCATCAAGAATCTATATGCGGCAAGGATCTCGCGATGGTGGGAGAAATGTCGGTATTTGGGAGAACGGATGGCTCCAAAGGAAGAACTTCCTCATGGACATTCGGAGAAGTGGTCAATATGGAGGTCTCTCAATAAGATGCAAGGCCAATCTGTGGACTTGGGTAAAGAACTGAGTCCACAGAGAAACCCCGCGTGGCACTGAATAGGCTAACAGCCATTTCCTTCAGTGTTCCTCATCACCAACCACCTGCACCATGAAAGACCTTATGAGAGCTACACCAAATGCAACTGAAGTCTCCAATTTTTGGTCTTCTTTTGTGTAAAATTATGTCAACACTTAAATATTTCTATTTGAAATTTCTGTACTTTTGACATGATAAATAAATTAAGTAATATATTTCAGTTTAATCCAAGTCTTTGACACCCCTATATCTGAAAACTGAAGCAAGCTTGTTTTTAAACTTAAGTTAGTGTCAATGTAGCTAATTTAGAAGTGTCACAAGTTATTCCAGCTCTAAAACAAAGATGAGAAAGATATAAAACAATGTATTTTTAATACTTTCGTCATTAAATATGTTTGGGAATGTGAATAACAGGTAGCATAACAGCAGCTCCAGTTTAACATTTTATTTAAAGAACACTCACTTTGGCTTAAAAATGACAATTTTCATATAATATGAAGTACTTACAGGGTGTTTCAAAAATGACCGGTATATTTGAAACGGCAATAAAAACTAAACGAGCAGCGATAGAAATACACCGTTTGTTGCAATATGCTTGGGACAACAGTACATTTTCAGGCAGACAAACTTTCGAAATTACAGTAGTTACAATTTTCAACAACAGATGGCGCTGCGGTCTGGGAAACTCTATAGTACGATATTTTCCACATATCCACCATGCGTAGCAATAATATGGCGTAGTCTCTGAATGGAATTACCCGAAACCTTTGACAACGTGTCTGGCGAAATGGCTTCACATGCAGACGAGATGTACTGCTTCAGCTGTTCAATTGTTTCTGGATTCTAGCGGTACACCTGGTCTTTCAAGTGTCCCCACAGAAGAAGTCACAGGGGTTCATGTCTGGCGAATAGGGAGGCCAATCCACGCCGCCTCCTGTATGTTTCGGATAGCCCAAAGCAATCACATGATCATCGAAATATTCATTCAGGAAATTAAAGACGTCGGCCGTGCGATGTGGCCGGGCACCATCTTGCATAAACCACGAGGTGTTCGCAGTGTCATCTAAGGCAGTTTGTACCGCCACAAATTCACGAAGAATGTCCAGATAGCGTGATGCAGTAATCGTTTCGGATCTGCAAAAATGGGCCAATGATTCCTTTGGAAGAAATGGCGGCCCAGACCAGTACTTTTTGAGGATGCAGGGACGATGGGACTGCAACATGGGGCTTTTCGGTTCCCCATATGCGCCAGTTCTGTTTATTGACGAAGCCGTCCAGGTAAAAATAAGCTTCGTCAGTAAACCAAATGCTGCCCACATGCATATTGCCGTCATCAATCCTGTGCACTATATCGTTAGCGAATGTCTCTCGTGCAGCAATGGTAGCGGCGCTGAGGGGTTGCCGCGTTTGAATTTTGTATGGATAGAGGTGTAAACTCTGGCGCATGAGACGATACGTGGACGTTGGCGTCATTTGGACCGCAGCTGCAACACGGCGAACGGAAACCCGAGGCCACTGTTGGATCACTTGCTGCACTAGCTGCGCGTTGCCCTCTGTGGTTGCCGTACGCGGTCGCCCTACCTTTCCAGCACGTTCATCCGTCACGTTCCCAGTCCGTTGAAATTTTTCAAACAGATCCTTTATTGTATCGCTTTTCGGTCCTTTGGTTACATTAAAACTCCGTTGAAAACTTCGTCTTGTTGCAACAACACTGTGTTCTAGGCGGTGGAATTCCAACACCAGAAAAATCCTCTGTTCTAAGGAATAAACCATGTTGTCTACAGCACACTTGCACGTTGTGAACAGCACACGCTTACAGCAGAAAGACGACGTACAGAATGGCGCACCCACAGACTGCGTTGTCTTCTATATCTTTCACTCACTTGCAGCGCCATCTGTTGTTGAAAATTGTAACTACTGTAATTTCGAAAGTTTGTCCGCCTGAAAATGTACTGTTGTCCCAAGCATATTGCAACAAACGGTGTATTTCTATCGCTGCTCGTTTAGTTTTTATTGCCGTTTCAAATATACCGGTCATTTTTGAAACACCCTGTATAATCAGAGAAGAAAAACACAGAACTCTGTATGTGGTACAAGTGTTGTTAGATTTAAGTAAGGAAAACAGGAGACCTAATAAACTAACAATAAACAAATAAAAGTACATCAGCAGCTGTACAATATAAATTTGTGCACCCCAAAGGTCATCCTCGTCGCTGAGTGAATGGGCATTTTTATCTGGCACTGCCATGCAGGATGCTGTGGGGAGATGGGATTAATTACTAATTTTATCAATGCAACTTCAAACAAAAATCAGTTTCCTTACTTAACCACTGGTGGGATAGTCTCAGCACCTTTCACACTTAGACGAAATATTCACAATTTGTTGTTTTGGTCTTCAGCCTGAAGATTGGTTTGGTGCTGCTCTCCTTGCTAGTCTAACCAGCGCAAATCTCTTCGTCACTACATACCTGCTGCATCTTATCTGAATTTGAACCTGCTTACTGCATTCAAGTCTTGATTGCCCTCTGACAATTTTTATCCCCATACTTCTCTCCACTATCAGATTAACTGCTCCATGAAGACTCATGCTGTGTCCTTTTCATCAAGTTATGCCCTACAGCTCTTTTCTCCTCAATTCAATGCAGTACCCCTTCAGAGCTGCCCAAATGTCTCATTCGAAATCCAATTCAATTATCATCACTCGATTGTATTTGATGGCACTCCATTACCCTAGTTTCAGTTTTCTTGATGCTCATCTTTAATATCTTTTCGAGAAACTATCCATGCCACTCAACTGATCTTCCAATCTATTTGCCATCATTGACAAATTTACAGTGTCACTGGCAAACCTCAAAGTATACATGTCTTCTCCTTGGTTTTCTTTATCACATATTCAATATACAGACTGAATAATGTTGGGGAAACACTACAATGTTGTCTCAGTCATGTCATTTGACATGCAGCTTGGTCGCTGTACAAGATGTAGATAACCTTTCACACTCAGTATTTCATTCTCAATAATTTCAAGATTTCAAAGAATGTATTCCAGTCAACATTGTCAAAAGCTTTTTCTAAATCTACAAACGCTATACACGTGGATCTGGCTTTCTTCAATCTATTTTCAAAAATAAGTAAAAGTGTCATTATTGCTATGTGTGTTCCCAAATTTCACCAAAACCCAAACTGACATTCCGTCCTACTGTAGATAATTCAAATTAGTATTTTGCAGCCATGACTTACTAAACTGATTATTTGGCAATACTTGGACCTGTTAGAGTCTGCCTTCTCCGGAAATGTAATTGTTACATTCTGCTTGAAGTAAGAGGGCATTTTACCTGTTTGATATATCTCACCTACCAGATGGAACAGTTTTACCAGGGTTGTTCTCCCAACTATCTCAACAATTCTGTGGCAATGTCACTTTCTCTAGATGGTGTACTGTGTCCAGTATCCGAACAGGCACCAACCACACCCTTTAAAGTTCAAACCCTTCACCTCAGACTCAGGGAGACAGCTACCTTACGTTCAGATTAAATGTAATCAATTGAAAAATTGATTCCGGAAGAAGTGAGAAAGCTAATAAAAAGGTACAAAAATTCACGATCCACTGTGTACATGACTGCGCTTAGTAGTGTCTCTACCATTAGTGATCATAGTACCCTTCCTCATCCAATTCCCAAATTGAAGTGTTCCTTTAAAATACATAGACATTTGCACAGAAAATTAATGTTAGGGAGAGAAATTTGTGCCTACAATTGAGCTACACTGACAATATATTTTGATACATGTTAGCAAGACGCCACTGAAAAGGGTTCGTAGTGGTATCTTCCCTATTACAAACAGAATATTTCATTTTCAAAAGTATTCATTTATTTTATTATTTTGTAAAATTTTCAAAAAAATTATTGCACAAGACAGGCACATTGTTGGCAGTCCACTGCCAGATAGCCAGGCACAAGATGCCACCAACATGGACATGGCAACAAATGAAATCCAAACCGAAAATGTTGGTCGCAGTGACGATGACCAATTATATTTTTCAATTAACACGGACACAGATGATAGTAACATGATCATTCTAAACCATATGATGATGACAGTACATGAGACAGGGTCACAATTTTCTCCAGGGAGTATATTTTTCTTTTGTGAAAATGTAAAGCACGACAGTGTGGACTTATAAAAGCATTCTTTGCCTGCCACACTTATGCCTAATGCAAACGTGGTTTACAGAGTGCATTGCATGCATCAGAAAAACCCGATCATGATGCAAATGTTACAACAGTTATTTAAACAAAGTTTCAATGATTTCAAGAACAAGTTTAAGGAAGAACAAAAACAAACAATCTAATGAAGTAGTGATGAAAAATTTAATGATTTTTGACAACAACAAAACGAAAAATTTAATAAACTAAATGAGCACAATCAAACACACTAGCAAAGTATCAATGAAAAATTTAACAATTTTTCAAAATAACAAAACAAAAAATTTAACAATTTTTCAAAACATCAGACAGATACACAAAAGGAATTACTTGAACAGCAAAAGCCAACTTCTTGATACTTTCACAACCACCATAGCACAACAGTTCAACGACTTGGCAACGGATTTGCGTGCTGATCTTTCAAATGAATTACGTGATAAACTTGTAAGTTGGGGAAAGACCTAAAAACACAGTTGTTCACTGCTTTGCCAGAAGATATAAATAATTTAAGCCGAAAAGTATAATCTGTAGCTGAGACACGAGAACAGTTCATGGAAAAGGTGGTGGAGGTAACCGAGGCTCAAACAAAAATCTAGCAGGAGCAGTCACAATCATGCCAGAATGTACAAACACTTGCAGGTACTGTTGATGGGTTGCAAACAGGGCACAAAGGTCTACCTAAACATGGGTTGCAAACAGCGCACAAAGGTCTACCTAAACAGATGCAAGTTTTGTCATTGCAAGTAAATATTGCAAGTTTAAATACTCAGTTCATGAAAAAGGAGCAAGAAAGGATAAATAAAGACAGCCGAGGCTGGTATGCTAGACCAATGCAGTTCCCTGGTGCAGAAGGTAGTCCAGAAACACAAGGGTTATGTAGATGTGATCGAGAAAGCAGTGAAGGGACAGAAAACAGAACTAAGAACTGAAACCGATCAGAGCTTGAAAGCAGTGGAAGAAAAATTATGGACAAACATCGTTAATAACTTTGAAAAGGAAAGGGAACATTCAGCCCCAAGCTATTAGGTGTCAACAGACAGAACAGATAATCCGAACATCTATCTGCACTTTAATCTTTCAGGTGAAATAGATCACAACTATAACATGCAGCAGGTGCTGCCAACTGCTGCTCCTGTTGTACAGATGTATTTGAAATACGATCTGATACATCAAAACAATTCCATGCGGGCAACGGACAGTGCTGCATGCCCTTCTACTTTGCTTGTGGATGAAGGCTTATTATGACACAGGTAATGTCCGATTTTTTCTTATGAAGGTAAGTGAACAAACCCAGCTGTGTTCATAAGAGGCTTCCGAAATGTTTTTTCCAAGGAATTGGACCTAAGCACAGAAGATATGCTTTGTGGTAGGTTACACACGAGATGATGTATTACTGTGAGCCACTGACATGACGGAAAAATGTCACACTTATAGTGTGTTAACTGTAAGACGGCAGAGTTGTGAGGGGAGTGCGGGGAGAGGAGGAAGCTAGCATTGGCTGGGGACGGGAGAGGAGGAAGCTAGCATTGGCTGGGGACGGGAGAGGAGCCGTTGGGGGGGGAGGGGGGACAAGGCACGCCTACCAGTTGCAGTGCTGGCACTACAAATTGCGCGTCGTGCTTAGATGAAAGGCTTGGAACTAAAACTCGCTTTAAATGTTGTTCGTAAACGAAACTGAAATTGTCATGTACATTAAAATCTATATATATAAAAATGTATGTATGTATGTTTGTTTGTCTACTATGCGCTCAAAAACCATTTATCCGATTGCAATGAAACGAGATCGCCAGTTCACAATGTCTGGACGTTCTAACAACACATTCCTCTTGTTTTCCACCTTATGCCATACGAAAACCCATAGACAAAAATACTTTTCTCAGCGAGACAATACTCCACTTCCAGACTATTTTGTCGTGCAAAACTAGAAGCAGTGTTCGCAGGCTTGGCACAATCTTCCGCAATGAATAAAATTCCGCTATCGTGTTGAGAATGACACGCTGGTTGAAATCATCGATCATTACTTCGATTTCTCCACTTCTTTTCCTAAGTTAAAAGAGAGAAAGAGAGAGAAAGATTTATAAGAAAATGCCTTCTGCACTGCATGTATTTTTTTGAATTTGGAAATGTACTGTAATATGAATGTGTTTCGAAATAATACAGTAACCAGTGGTGTTTCCATACAAAGCAATACGGTAGCAAGGAAAAAATGAAATATACGGTAATTCAGATGAAATAGGGGGCTTCTTCAAAGTGATCATGAACAAAATATCTGAAATGGAAACTCACCTTTTCTTGCCAGGCATTTGTGGTGATACGCCAGGATGATTCTTGGAAAACTGTTTGAATCTTCCAATGCTATGCATGCTTTGTCCTGTGTATGTAGCAGCTCTCACTGAAGATTTGTAAATGGGGTAAAGCAATTTTTTCTGCTCCTTTTCCCTTTCGCAGCATTCAATCACACGCAATATAATTTTGCGAGCATCGCTATGTAATACTGGTTTCCTTTGTAATGGTACTTGAATTATGTAACCATTACGCCACCTCAACTCAACCCCTCGATACCAGCAACATTCTAATGTGTTTCTGTAAAGTAGTTGACATATTTCTGAGACAACATTCAGATTTGATTTCATTAATGTAGAGGTGCTTTGATACATCGATATGTTTATATTGCAATGATATTATTCTTATGTGTATTCTTTCTTTTGTCACTATTATCTTTGTCGTACTTGTAACTCTGATTTTTGGGCGCGTAAGCGGTAATTAGAAAGTCGGACCTTGCGTCCGACTTGTTAAGTCTTGGACGTCATGTTGGAAACACACGTATTGTAGTCAGCTTATAAAATGTGAACTTTAACAGTGAGGAAGACGTTTTCCAGTATGTTTTGTATTGTGAAGTGATGTTTTGTGTGTTATGTGATACTGCAACAAAAGCAATAAAAAAGAAGTGTAACTTAAATTCGGAGTGCTGATTATTTTTTTTACATCACCATTGTCCTGCAAAAGTGTAATCTTCAAGAATGGTTTGTGAAACACATCTATAAAACTTTTGAATATCGCATAAGAAAACCTAGGCCGCTTTGCATCCAAGCTTGGAATCATCACCACCTAGATTTTCGACGATTGAGCCATGATTTTACAACGAGACCAGCGTGGGAAACACGAAAAGATGAGTGCATAGTTGATTCATTATTACATGAAATGACTTTATTAACTGTGCTCTAATGACACCTGCCACATAATAACTTTGTTGTTGCCCGAAAATGCAGTATTTAGCAGTGTGAGCAACACCACAATCATTATTGAATTTTGATCTTTGTTGTGGTAGGGTTGTTAGACCTCCTAACCATAGGCCTACTAGTAGGTGCTGTTGGCGACTCCCGAGATGGGCCAGCAACTGCCTCTTCACCCATTTTGATAATGTTTAGCACAACTGCACAATAAAAACCCGCAGAACAGTACAGCGCAAAACAATAACGAAGCAGACGACAATGGCTACCTTGTACAACACAGTCAGCTACGTAATGTTGGCAGCAGTCGAAACTGCGTGCCAACCGAAGCCTCCCGAAGTTTACCGACTTCTATCGATTCAGGACTAGGGAGAGGTCTGCCATCTAAAAGTTTACACACTGTACGAACAGTTTGAAAAGGCATTCCTAGACATATACTGGTTCATTGCAGTACAAGAGAGGTTGATGCGTGAAGTGTTTAATCCAATGCCTTATAGCAATAGACATGGAGGGCTCAGAAGATACTTTTAGAACCATCTATATAAAACTTGTTACGGGACAAAACTGGTATAACATGCAGATGTCCTAAAATTTTTGGAAAGCCAACTACCAGCTAATATACATGAGAAATTAATCACCACTGGTGAGCACGATATGGAGAATTTCCTCTCACTTCTTTGTTCCACTGAGGTTATTTATGAAGAGAGACCTGTGAATCCACAAAGTGACAGTGCACAGATAGACGAAACACGAACTAACAAATAACACTTTGGGAATGGCAATAGCAACCAACACAGTTGGCAGACAGTCCCCTCACAGCAAAACCAACATGAACCAATTTAGCAACGGAAAGGGGCAAAACTTCAAGCAACGTTACAAAAATAACCAAGGACAGAATTTAAATCGGTCAGGATTTAATGCCAGAGAGATTATGGTCAGCAAATGTACAATGCATTGCTGACCGGGGGCGGAGGGGTACAAAGACACTAATGGCCAGTGGGCAACAAAATAATCCACCATTGCCTGAATATAATCAGCAATAGCAGCCAGGGACATCGAAATTTCAGATCAAGAGCCATGCAAAATACTTACTGGCGAAACCAGATGCATAATATGCACATAGTTGAGGTTACCCATAACGCGGTGGTCAGTGCTCACGGAAATTCGGAAAAATCTAACTTGTCTTCTAGTAATAGAGGTGGGGGCGTGGAACTAGTTAAAAGTTGTTTTCATTGATATGACAACTGTGGTGATATCAAAGATGACCTGTGTCAGGAAGATATTACCAACCATGTAAATGAAAAAGAAGACAGTACAGGCAGTAATCAATGCACAAATACTTGATTTAAGGGTACCCATAGTACTGGACACTGGAGCTACCATGAATATAATTTCACAGGGTCTGTTTGACCAATTACAAAAACACGTATACATACCAATGCTTCCAATTCAAAATTGTAAAATCCAAACAGCTGTATGAGGCAAATCTAAAGGTACAAAATTGCAGACCATCAAATTGATAGCTTCTATTTACAATGCAGTTTTCTTGTGGTTGAAAGGCTAAAAAACTGCCTTACCAGCATGGACACCTCTAGGAAGTATCAAGCACAAATTGACACTGGTATGGAGAAATGTCATTTTGTTGTGAACAACCAACAATATTCATTAGAACTAGTCATATCAAATGCCACACCCTTTACATTCGAATACAATTCTTCTGTCCTATTGTCATGTTTGTAAACATACAGGGAGTTGAGCTATCACAGAAGAGGAAATAGGCCCTGAGACTGTGTGACTTACAGAAAAAAAAGGTAGAACTGCAGGATCTTTGAATACATTATGGTCCTGTTTTTGAATGAGGCCCTGGCATAATCAAAGGATAAAAGTACAAAATGGAGGTGTACCCACACAAAACCTTCTGCTTTTTGTCTTACCCCATTGCATGGGTCAAAGACATGGCTGTGAGGAAAGAGATCAATAGAGTGCTAAACTGGGAAATAATACAAACCATCCTTATCTTCTTACTGTAGCCACATTTTGGCCGTTAGCAAAATCAGATGGGAGTGTCTGCCTAGTGCTTGTCACATGAGAAATAAATAAAATTACTGTGTCCGTCAGGACACAGCCTGACAACCTGGAAGAACAACTTCCAAAATTCCCTAATATTAAGTACCTCCCCATAAAAGACGTCAGAGTCTCAAAATGGCAAATTGCACTACATGAAGACAGCCCTAAGTACACTGCCTTTGTATGTGGGGGCAGAAGCTCAGAGTTCTGTGTTCTCCCTTTTGGTTTACATACCTAAACCCCATCTGAACAGGCCTTGGAAAGCCCAAGGGTACCAACTATCCGCCATGTTGTCCTCAGCCCACAGGCGTCACTGGATGCGGATATGGAGGGGCATCTGGTCAGCACACTGCTATCCTGGCCGTATGTCAGTTTACGAGAATGGAGCTGCTACTTCTCAATTGAGTAGCTCCTCAGTTTACCTAACAAGGGCTGAGTGCACCGTGCTTGCCAACAGCACTCAGCAGACCACATAGTCACCCATCCAAGTGCTAGCCCAGCCGACAGCACTTAATTTTGGTGGTCTGATGGGAACACAAGGCTGTTTAGGGTTTAAATAACAGTACATGCATATTTATTTCTGCTTTAGATTGAGTCTTATGCCATGAGCTCTTAAGTAGAGTCACTGTGTATGTTGATGATCTAGTGACTGCTATCCCCATGGGGTCAGAACACATATGGCTCTTGGCTCAAGTCTTATACAGGTTTTCAGAATACAGAAAAACAGCCACCCTAATGAGGTCACATTTCGATAAAGAAAGGGTTGAATTCCTTGGACACACAATATCACCTCAAGGCATTATTCCACAACCTGAGAAACTGTATACTATCAGCACTGCCCCGTACCTCAAAACAAGAAACAGTTGAAGAGATATCTTGGATTAGTATCTTTCTTCAGGAAATTTATACCACAGCAGCTTTTAAATAGTGATTCTCTATTGAATCATCCACAGAAAAACAACACCTGGTTATAGACCAAGCAGTGCCGAACTGATTTTGACAACATTAAGGAATATGATTTGAAGGATGATCGCTAGGTGGTGTTTCTATTCACAGGAATTTGATTCTGAAACTGTGTATATCAAAGGTAATCAAAAAATAACTGCTTAAGCCTTACTGAAGCTACCACAAGGTATCAATGAATTATTTGAATTCATGGAGAACAATTCAGAAATCAAAGTTCTCTTGATGAAAGATAATACCCAACAGGATATTGTGTTAGGATGTGTAAAAGCGTGGACCAACAACAACAGAAGGATCCCAGATGACAAAAATCTCAGGCTAAAACTTCTGCAGAACAGTAATGACAGTTCGAAATTTTTTTTTATGATTTACCAAGATGTATTATTTCATCGACACCACGCAGAGTAGAACCAGTGGTATGTTTGTTTACCAAGGGATCATGTCAATAACTTTATATTACACACCTTCAATGTTAGAGAACATTACGGCTTCTTCAAATGCCTAGATAAGATAAGCACTTATTATTACTATCCAAAGTTAAGACAGAAAGTTTTGCAGGTAATGCGGAAATGTGTTGGGTGTCAGAAGACTAAGCACACAAATAAGGTGAAACTAACTGAACTACACCTGATATTGCATAAAAGACTCTTAGAGATAGTTTCCTTGGACATGGCTGGACTGTGTCCACAAGGGAAATGAGGTGTAAGATACATAGTTATGCTATATGATGTTTCCTCCAAGTATGTCAAACTGGATGCTCTGTGGTCAGTGATTGCGAGCACCATCATCAGAAGGGTTACAACAGATTATCTACCCAGAGTAGGCAAACCGGAAATACTGACAGACAATATGTCATACTTTACAGGCATGAACACACTCAATGTTAAACATATATTTGTATCCAGGTTTCATCCAGAAGCAAGTCCCACAGTGAGGTTATTTAGCAAATTTAACAGATTTATCCAGATTCACACCCCTCACAAACATACAACATGGATATACTACATTATCCCATTCCAGCAAGTTGTTAACAATCTCCCACATAGCTCATCCGACTTTACACCTATGGAATTGCTGTTTGACAAAAGACAAGTAGACAATTGGAAAAAACCTGTACCCAAGGTGCCTGAAAAAAAAGTATCGCCTGAGGAAAAAATATGTTGGGCAGTGTTTAGCACTGAAGAAAAGGCAGAGTACAGAAAACAATTGTATGATGAGAAATTAGGACCCACTGTAAAGTGCCATGTGGGACAACAAGTACTCCTTAGGACCCATCCAAAATTGACGGAGTATGGTATGTTGATTCGCAAAGTGGCAACCGCTGGACACAGTGCCATTTGTTATATCAAAAATCATTGGAAAATGAAAAAACGACAAGCTGTGTAATGTTAAAGTAAGATGAGACTATGAGTACACATTGTTTACAAATGAACATTCAAAACGGTAATGCAAGAGACCAAATTGTAATAAAAATGATAATGCAAAAACAGAAAAATGTTATGTGATATAAAATCAAAGAAATGTATGTAATATTAACTGTCTTGTATGTCATTTCTGGACAGTGATCATGTAAATTTTTGTACAATATTTATGTAAAGAAATGTAAATGCCATATGAAAATGTATATGCACAGAGTGAGAAATATGCAAACCTGGTGTGTCAACATATTTTAAAACCTCAGTACGTAGTTTATTGTAAGAATGCTGAAATGTAGAAACCATTATGCAATATAAAGCTGAATGTGTTTTCCAGGAGTGTGTATGTGAATTAATAACTAAAAAAGTGCTACGCACATTTTGTGAAGGTTAGAAACCTGTAAGTCTATGTGTTTCCAAGAAAAACATGTGCTTAGTGCTGGGCAGTAACAAACATTTATAACCTTGGCTGACTCTGGTCTCAACCAGACATCCTACCACAGAGAGGGTATGGAAATGAATGAAGTTATTGGAGACTTACCCTGAACCCACTTAACTGTCTTCAAGATGCTGGTAGTGTGAGCCTGGTTAAAACACGAAACATGTGGATTACAATGGGACAAATGCCTGGGCCATAAAGGATTAACCTCTTCACCACAGCATCGATGGTTCCACTATGCACAAGCCCCAGCACACCAAATTGCAGTAATGCTGTGAACGCTTTTATTGACTTTGGGTAAGCAAATGAAAATTATAGCGCTCTCATAGACAGCTCATCTTAACTACAGTGTTAACAAACGCAAGTGCATGTGCAGCATACGTCACGCGAGGTGCACATGCAGGACAATGCCACAGGAGCAGCAGCTACATTCCAATAACTGAACTGTAGACTATGAATTCGAATGCAGCTGTTGATGCAAACCTTACAAATATTTGTAAGTAGTTGTTGTAATAATTTGTAAAGTGTACATTAAACAAAATTAGATATGTATTATGTAATGTCGTTCTGGGAGTAAATGAGGTGGGGTGGGGGTGTTTTTTTTTGGTGGGTTTAAGGGTGCTCAACTACTGAGGTCATTAGCGCCCAGTCACAGTTGTTAGAGCACATGGAATCTAGTAAAACTCAAGGGGAGGGGGGGACACCAGAAAGTCCTGACAAGGATGCAGATAAAGTAAGTAAAAAGTTAGATGTATTTGGACAAGCCAGTCAAAGTCATAAAACGCAGAACACGAGCAGCTGCTCGAGCGTCATCAGCTAAAATATCCGGTAAAGTAGATGGCAGGGACAGGACAACATGAGATTGACTAAAGCGGGGACACGACAGTAAAACATGGCGCACTGTTAATGCTTGACCACAAGGGCACTGCGGGGCTGGGTCACCGGAGAGCAAGTAGCGGTGGCTAAACCGGCAATGCCCAATCCGCAACCTGGTCAGAAGGACCTCTTCTCGCCAAGATGGTCGGGAGGAGGTTGTCCAAGCAGTTGGGAGTGGTTTTACTGCCCGGAGCTTGTTTCCTTGGAGGGATGACCAAGCATCCCACCACAACGACACAAGCCTCTTACAAACAACCCCACTAACGTCAGATGACGGGACACAATGGGAGGCTGGCCGAGGCAGGAGGACTGCAGCCTTGGTTGCAGCCTCATTCCCAAGCACTCCTACATGGCCGGGAACCCACAGAAAGCTGACAGGAGAGCCATCTGCAGCAAAAGAATGGGGGGACTGCTGGACCCGTTGCACCAAGGGATGGACCGGATAGGGAGCTCCAAGGCTCTGAAGAGCACTGAGGGAATCCGAGCAGAGTACATACGATGAATGGCGGTGGCAGCGGGCATACTGAACGGCCTGATGGAGAGCAAAAAGCTCGGCCATGAAGCTGGAACACTGGTCGAGGAGCCGGTATTTAAAGGTGACGGCCCCGACGACAAAGGCACAGCCGACACCATCGTCAGTTTTGGAGCCATCGGTGTAAATAAAGGTGTGACTGGCAAGTCGAGCACGAAGTTCGACAAACCGTGAGCAATACACTGCAGCCCTCCTTCGGGAGTGAGCTGAGGTCGAGATAAATATGAACCGGAGCCTGGAGCCAAGGTGGTGTCGGGCTCTCACCCTCGCTGAAGGTGGTAGGGAGGGCAAAATCCAATTGTCGAAGCAGGCGACAGAAGCGGACTCCAGGGGGCAGCAGGGCAGACACATACAACCCGTACTGACGGTCGAGAGAATCGGCGAAGGAGGACTGATAAGAGGGGTGGTCGGGCATTGACAACAGCCGGCAGGCATACCGACACAGCAGTACGTCACGCCGGTAGGTCAATGGTAATTCAGCAGCTTCAGCGTAAAGACTATCAACGGGACTAGTGTAGAAGGCTCCGGTCGCAAGACGTAACCCCCGATGGTGGATGGAGTTGAGACGGCATAAGAGGGATGGCCGAGCAGACGAAGCTCCCATAATCCAGCTTCGATCGGACTATGGACCGATACAAGCGAAGCAGGACAGTGCGATCCGCTCCCCAAGATGAACCACTAAGAACTCTGAGGACATTAAGGGAACGTGTACAACGGGCAGCCAAATAAGATACGTGCGGAGACCAACAAAGTTTCCTGTCCAATGTGAGCCCTAGAAACTTAGTTGTTTCCACGAATGGGAGAACAACGGGACCGAGATGTAAGGATGGCGGATGGAACGCTTTATATCGCCAAAAGTTGATACAAACCGTCTTCTCTTCAGAGAACCAGAAGCCATTTTCCACGCTCCATGAGTATAGGCTGTCTAGACAATGCTGAAGGCAGCGCTCCAGGAGGCATGTTCTCTGGGCACTGCAGTAGATCGCGAAGTCATCGACAAAGAGAGAGCCTGAGACATTAGGTGGAATGCAATCCATAATTGGATTGATCGCGATGGCAAAAAGGGCTACGCTCAAGACGGAGCCCTGAGGCACTCCGTTCTCCTGGAGGAAGACCTCGGACAATACGGAACCCACACATACCCTAAACTTTCGATCCGTTAAAAAGGAATCAATAAAAAGGGGCAGGCTACCGCGTAGGCCCCACCTGTGCATAGTGCGGAGGATACCTCCTCTCCAACAGGTATCATAAGCCTTCTCCAAATCGAAGAACACGGCTACCGTTTGGCGCCTTCGCAAAAAGTTGTTCATGATGAATGTCGACAAGGTCACAAGGTGGTCAACAGCGGAGCGGCGGTGACGAAAGCCGCATTGGACATTGGTAAGTAGCCGTCGAGATTCAAGAATCCAGACTAACCGAGCATTAACCATGCGCTCCATCACCTTACAGACACAGCTTGTAAGAGGAATGGGGCGGTAACTACAAGGAAGGTGTCTATCCTTCCCGGGTTTGGGTATAGGAACAACGACGGCGTCACGCCAACGCATGGGGACCTGACCATCGGTCCAGACGCGATTGTAGGTACGAAGAAGGAAGCTTCTGCCCACCGGAGGTGTGCCAGCATATGAACGTGAATGGCATCTGGCCCCGGAGCAGAGGACCGGGACAGTGCAAGTGCACGTTCGAGTTCCCGCATAGTAAAGGGGGCATTATAAGTTTCCAGATTCAGCGAGTGGAAGGAAGGTCGCCGAGCCTCTTCTGCCTCTTGCCTGGGAAGGAAGGCAGGGTGGTAATGGGCGGAGCTTGAAACCTCCAAAAAAACTGGCCGAAGGTGTTGGAGACAGCCACAGGATCAACAAGGACCTCATTACCTGAGGTCAGGCCAGGTACCGAGGAGTGGGCCTTAATGCCCGACAGCCGGCGCAGGCCACCCCAAACGACAGAAGAGGGAGTAAAACTGTTAAAGGAGCTGGTGAAAGAGGCCCAACAAGCTTTTTTGCTGTCTTTGATGACTCTACGGCATTGCGCTCGGAGTCGTTTGTATCCAATACAATTCGCCAACGTAGGATGGCGGCGAAAGGTGCGTAAAGCACGTCATCGAGCACGGATAGCGTCTCTACAAGCCTCATTCCACCAGGGGACGGAAACACGACGTGAAGAGTTAGTATGAGGAATGGAACGTTTGGCAGCATTGACGATAGCAGCCGTGAGGTATTCGACCTGACTGTCACAACTGAGAAAATCGTGGTCCGGAAAGGTCGGCAGGGAGGAGTAAAGTCCCCTGTCAGTTTTCGGTATGTTCCAGCTCTAAGGACGTGGGGATGGGGTGTGGTGCAGGAGACGAATGACACAGGGGAAGTGGTCGCTCGAATAGGTGTCAGAAAGGACATACCACTCGAACCGACAGGCAAGAGTGGTAGAACAGATCGAGAGGTCCAAGTGGGAGTAGGTATGAGTAGAGTCCGAAAGGAAAGTCAGGGCGCCAGTATTGAGGCAGACAAGATTGAGATGGTCGAAGACATCTGCCAAGAATGAGCCTCTTTGACAGAATGCAGGAGAGCCCCAAAGGGGATGATGGGCATTGAAGTCGCCAAACAATAAAAACGGCGGAGGAAGCTGAACAATCAGGTGCATCATGTCAGCCCGACTAACTGCGGATGACGATGGAGTGTAGACGGTACAAACAGAAAAAGTAAAGGCATAAAGAGTAATACGGACAGCTATTGCTTGGAGTGGGGTTGTCAATGGGATGGGATGGTAATAGACATCGTCCCAAATGAGCAACATGACCCCATCATGAGCTGGGATACCGTCCACAGGGGTGAGGTCATACCGCTCCGAGGTATAGTGGGTAAAGGCAATACGGTCAGTCGGGCGCAACTTGGTTTCCTGGAGACCAAGGACGAGCGGACAGTGCAGGCGGAGGAGCAGTTGTAATTCCTCCCGATTAGATCAAATACCTCTTATGTTCAAATGTAACAAGGCCATCGCTAGTCAAAAAAGAGGGGGAACGAGACGGGGGAAGAGCTGGTCACTTCGACGGCCGCGGAGGGCCAGTCGAGGGAACAACGCTGCAACCGGCAGGAGGCGGATCCTGTTCCATTGAGTCTGCGGCCGCTGTCCCGGGTAGTGTAGGAGGGGCAGCATTATTTGCCGACGAGAGGCCAGCTGAGCGCCTGGCAGCAGAGCGTCCTGGCGAAACTGAGGGGGGCCGGGAGCAGCGACTCACGGATGGAGCGTCAGACGAAACGCGCCAGGGTGGAGAGGGGGATAGAGACTTCTTCTTGGAGGCCTTCTTGGAAGTCCGAGGAGGCACAGGGATGGTGGGCTGGACCCGAAGAAGGTCCTCACGCGCGGGGTCCGATTTGGAACACCGGACCTCGGAAGCTGGGGTCCGGAACGTTTCCCCGATGGACGGCTGAGAAGAGGATCGCTTCTCAGGCGGAGGGGGGGGGGGGGGGGGAAGGGTGGCCCCTGGGGCAGAGGGGGCAGGGGCCACAGGGGAGGAGGATTTGGAAGGGAGGGATTTGGGAGGCGGAGGCATAGACCCCGGATGGGGGGAGGAGGTGGAGGGGGGACAGGATAGGGGTGAGGATACCATGGAAGGAGTGGACACGACTGAGGCAAACGAAGTGGTCAACGTCACGGGATGGAGGCGGTCATACTTCTTCCTGGCCTCAGAATAAGACAGACGATCCAAAGTTTTGAGTTCTTGAATCTTCTTCTCCTTCTGATACGCGGGGCAGTCTAAGGATCTAGGCGAGTGGATGCCAGGACAATTAACGCACCGAGGTGGTGGGGTGCATGTATGTTCCTCATGAAGAGGACATCCACAATCGCCACAGAGGGGCTCAGCCTCACACCGTGACGACATGTGCCCAAAGCGCAAACACCGAAAACAGCGCATAGGAGGCGGGACGTAAGGTCGCATGTCGCACCGGTAGCACATCACCTTTACCTTCTCCGGGAGAACGTCCCCCTCGAAGGCAAGGATAAAGGCCCTGGTGTCGATGCGACGGTCTTTGGGGCCGCGCTGGACTCGCCGGACGAAATGCACGCCTCGGCGCTCCAGGTTGGCCCTGAGCTCCTCGTCAGATTGCAGCAGGAGGTCCCGATGAAAAATAACCCCCTGCGTCCTATTCAATGCCAGATGCGGGACAATGGAGACTGGGATGTCCCCTAGTCGGTCGCACGCCTGGAGCGCCGCCGACTGTGTGGCGGAGGTGGTCTTTATAAGAACGGATCCTGAACGCATTTTACTGAGAGCCTCGATTTCCCCAAAGATGTCCTCGATATGCTGAACAAAGAACATGGGCTTGGAGGTGGCGAACGTCCCCCCATCGGTTCGAGAACAGACCAAATAGCGGGGGAAGTACTTTGCCCCAAGCCGGTGGGCCTGTCCTTCCTCCCAGGGAGTGGCCAAGGGGGAAAGGGCAGGAGAACCAGAACCAGAGACAGTACCTTTCCTTTTAAAAGACTCGGCCACAGAGCGACCTGGGATGGGGGTGGGGGGCAGTGGTATAGGTTCTTTAAATGGCCTACACATATAAATAAAATGTTTGCAATGATTCTTATTCACACCATCCCATGCGGTAAAGATACTGTAGGGCAGTGTAATTATCTGAGTAAGCTAACACAAAATTTAAAGCTGAACTATCCATATATATATATATATATATATATTTTTTTACCACCGATCTCTGTGTCTGTCCATCTTTTGAGCTGGTGCAATAAAGACATATCTAATTGCACTCTCTCAGCATTGTGTTAATTAAAAGTTATAATATGCATAAGTCACAAGCTTTCATTCTCCCATTGTGTTATGTCTTAATCTCAGTCTCTCGATGACATGAGGACTTACATTTTTAAGTGGTCATTTTCGGAGAAGAAGTCAAAACGAAGACAGAATAGCCACTGCCACCACGCCAGCATTATTGTACATTGTTGGGGAGACAAGGTCAATATTAAGCTGTACACCAAACTCCGAAGGAATCAACACTGAAAAAATGTTCCAGAAATGCCACAACATTTTTAACAAGCATGCATCCATACCCGTGTGCATTTCTGGATATACAACTTCTGGTGCTGCTAGGTGGTGTAATAAAACTCTTTATCGTGAGTTACATGTACTATCTGAACTCTGATTATATGAAGTGAACGAGACTGCAGTGAAGATGTAAAAACCACTACCATCAAATGGGGCGATTTCGGACACCGGTGCGAATTCTGGCAGTATGGCTTATTTGCTCCTTGCTACTGCATAGAAACAAATAGTTACTTATTTCAACATCCGTGCGCCAGTTATTTTAAACACAAGATTGCATTTATTGCTTTCCACAACTTTTATTTTGCGTCAATTGTTTCCCTAGGTGAATAATTGACAAACAGTCTCAGTGTTAAAAATCCATGCATTATTGTAAAGTGGAAACTTTCTATTGTTGCGCCGAGCAGGAACTTATTGTAACCGTAATTGTCGACGCGCTCTGTAGCTAACAGCATTGAGACAATTTCGTGCAAGGTTATAAAATAATGACAGTCTTTGTAAAACTGTGTACTGTGTGGGGCGATTTCGGACAACGCCAAGAACATGTAAGAGCAGGAGAGGTGCTACAGTACGGTGTAATTATGACCTGGAACTTTTACATAAAGCTGTTCGTGATATTCAGAGTGGTAAATTTTCGTACAGAAAAGCATGTGATGTGTACGGTATACGTAAATCAACCCTACAAAATAGAGTGCAGCAAGCAGAGGACAGCCAGTGCTAAATAAAGAAGAAGAAATGTTGAAGCAAGGTATCTTGAGGGCTGCACATTGGGGAGTTCCCTTCACTAAATTGGATATTAGATATTTAGTTAAAGGCTAGCTTGATAAATCTGGCCGAAAAGAGAAGAAAGTTCAAAATAATTTGCCAGGAGAAGAATGGGTGCCTTTATTACTCAAACGACCGTCAAGATCTTCGCATTCGCTTAAGCGAAAATATTAAACAAATCGCGCAAAAGCGAACGAAGAGACTCTTTATTTAAATTCTTGCAAAATAAAAACTTCTCTGTAATATATAAAATTCATTATATCATTCCATATCACTTAGTCGTAACAAAGGGCTGCCTTAAAATGTGTAAAATGTCACCAAAAGCAAATAAAAAGCATGTAGAATTCACCCTCTATATACTGTAACTTCGGACAGAGATTTAAAAAACACATGTGTCCGAAATCACCCCAATCCATGGGGTGACCTCGGACACTTTATTTAACTGCCTCAGATAAATATACCACCTACACATACACTTTCTGGTTCTGGGATATTTTATTCGTTACACATATACCCAACCACTTCTATAACAATCAATTTAATCTAACAATATATATGAATGTTACAATCAAAATAATTACAAAACCTTCCAAAATCACCCCGTTTGACGGTACTACAAAGCTATGTGAAAATGTTTAAATGTCAATGTATATAAATCCTTATGAATATAATAGAGGGAAACATTCCACATGGGAAAAATATATCTAAAAACAAAGATGCTGTAACTTACCAAACGAAAGCATTGGTATGTTGATAGAGACAATAAAAAACACAAACAAACACACACACAAATTTCAAGCTTTCGCAACCCAGGGTTGCTTCATCAGTAAAGAGGGAAGGAGAGGGAAAGACGAAAGGATGTGGGTTTTAAGGGAGAGGGTAAGGAGTCATTCCAATCCCGGGATTGGAATGGTTATTAAAATTTGACTGTCCGTGTCATTCACTGCAGTGCGTCCCTACCTCAGTGGGCCAAGCGCTGTGAAAATGTGACCAGCCGCCCAAATTACTAGCTTACTCCAAACATCACTAAGTTCAACATTGGGCAACAAGACTGTGGGGACAGTATGAATATTCTGGCGTCATCCGGAATTTTCTGAAAGTGAAATGTGAATACTGTGTTGGCCTATTTTTCTTTTTGCAGATTAAAAGATATTGTGAAAATTTTCAGTCAGATATGAACCACAGCTGCAAAAACAGCAACAATAACAGCAAGAAAGGAGTTCACAAACAAGAAGAAGAAAAGGATGGAATAAAATTAAAATGAAAAGTGAACAATTAATAATGTCTAAACTACACAAAATTATGTCCTGGAAATACTTTCTTAATTTTTTTTTTCTTGGGAAGTGTTTCGTTGTATAATTATTAACAATGACAGTGAATGAAGACTCTAGGACAATATGGAATAATACAGGCATGGGAGACTTAACTAGTGCCGTGAGACAAGAATAGGAAAACGTTAGTGATGAACTTGTAAAACAGGAAAAACTAATGGATGAATTAAAACGAGATGATGATAATGACATAAGTACAATTCTGTCATTGTTAATAAAAATGAGAAATGACAATAAGTATCAGTTAATCAAAATGAGTAATGACCAACAGTAATATCAGAAATTGAGTCTGCCTTGATGCAACACACAATGTTATTCGTTTATTTCTTTACTATCCCAAACAAGTTTCGGCGACAAATATCACCATCATCAGCGGTTTTTTTTAAATCTAAAACATGCAGAAAATGGTAGGGTTGTACAAACACAGTGAAACATTATAACATTTTTACAAATCGTCTTTTGAAATAATGTAAAAATGTAGTAATGTTTTACTGTGTTTGTACAACCCTACCATTTTCTGCATGTTTTAAATTAAAAAACCCCACTGATGATGGTGATATTTGTCGCCGAAACTAGTTTGGGATCATAAAAGAAATAAACGAATAACAAGGTGTTTTGCATCAAGGCAGACTCAATTTCTGATATTACTGTTTTTCGATGCAAACACGGGCCAAATGGAAGAGTTTCAAGATAATATTAGAGTAATGACCAGTTTGCAAAAATAAGTTAACAGCTCGAATCCTAAACAAGAAAATAATTATCATTTCACAGAAACTGGTCATTCAATCTGAGAGTTATTTGATTGTATCAGTAAAGATACAGCTCAATTAAATGACATCAAGCCAAAAATTAAGAGGTTAGAGGGCCGAGCACAGTCTGCAGAGTTCAAAATGAAAGAAATTTAACTTAAATTTCATAATGAAGTTAAAAATGTCAAAGATGAGAACACTGAAGTTAGGGAAAAATCAAAATTGCTTTTGAAAAAGTGCTAGAGGAAATAAGAACTGTAGACAAAAATGTAAATAGTTGAATTTCAACTTTGGAAACTAATATTGAAACCAAACTGGCGCTTGTTGAAAGCTGAATTGATGAAAGGAGAAAATATAAAAATGCAGCAAATGAAGCAAGCAAAAAGAAATACAAATGTCTCAAAAATGAGATCGACAGGAAGTGCAAAATGGCTAAGCAGGGATGGCTAGAGTACAAATGTAAGGATGTAGAGGCTTATTTAACTAGGAATAAGATAAATACTGCCTACAGGAAAATTAAAGAGACCTTTGGAGAAAAGAAAACCACTTGTATGAATATTAAAAGCTCAGATGGAATCCCAATTCGAACCAAAGAAGGGAAAGCAGAAAGCTGGACTGAGTATATAGAGGGTCTATACAAGGGTGATATACTTGAGGACAATATTATGGAAATGGAAGAGAATGTAGATGGAGATGAAATGGGAGATACGATACTGTGTGAAGAGTTTGACAGAGCACTGAAAGACACAGTGCTGTACATTAAGGTGTCATCATTCATTTACTGCAGGGCAGTACAAGATGACTGACAAAATTTCTAGTTGGTGAGATTAATGTCAGCCTGCTCTCTAAATGTAAAGAAATGTAAGTTAATGAGAGATGAGTAGGAAAAACAATCCAATAATGTTCAAATACGTCATGCTTGATATAGTCACGGTGTTTAAATATCTAGATGTAATGTTGTGAAGCGACATGAAATGGAACAAGCATGTATGGATGATAGAAGGCAAGGCGAATGGTCAACTTTTGTTTACTGGCAGAATTTTGAGAAAGTGTAGTGCATCAGTGAAGGAGACAATGAATGGAACACTTCAGTGACCATTCTGGAGTACTGCTAGAGTGTTTGGTATTCCCATCAGGTCATATTAAAGGAAGACATCAAAGCATTCGAATGGGTGCTGCTAGATTTGTCACCAGTAGATTCAATAAACATTTAAGTATTACGGAGATGCTTCGTGAACTCAAATAGGAATTTTTTTAATGGAAGTCTACTTTCTTTTCATGAAACACTAGTTTCAAGATTTACAGAACTGGCATTTGAAGCTGACTGCAAAACTGTTCTAATGTCACCTACATACATTTTGCATAAATACCACAAGGATAAAGTAGGGTTCATATGGAGGCATACAGACAGTCGCTCGCTGCATTTGCAAAGTGGAACAGTGAAGGAAAGAACAAGCAGTAGTACAAGTTGTCATGCATCAGTCTGTGGCTTGTCAGGTATGGATGTAGATGTAGATGTTGATGTTGACATGGAACTGTCAACTAATAGGATGCCATCAGCAACGTTAATCGATTTGCCACACTGCTTGCACCATAGATTGCAGCAATATTTCATCCAATCAGGAAATATTCTAGTGAAAATGATGTTTTGCACAAGTAACTTACTATGTTAGTAAACTCATAAGAACACACTTGCAATGTTACTCTTTATATTAGTCATTACATTTTAAATTTTTTATGGCAATACTATATCTGGTTTAGTGAGGACTGTACTCATTTAACTGAAATTACTTGTAAAGGCAGTCACATGTATTCGAGGTCAGTATTTACTGTGCTAGATAATGCACTCTTTCGAATTACAGAAACAAAGTCCTTGTTAAATAACCAGGGTTGCCACAACTTTCCCTGATTTCCACACAAGTTTTAGCATTTTTTCCTGAGAAATTTTGAGATCTCAAGGGTACGAAAAGATGTAAGTTGCACTGCAAGAAACAATAGTGAAAATGAGGAAACATCTAAAACGAACTTGCAAGCAGGTGGCGTTTCCTGATGTGAGCAGAAGTCTTCAGTACTAACATCAACATCTTTTGTAATGAACTGCTTTTAGATGGAGAAAGCATGCCAAGTGGTATGTGTGTTTCATTAAGACCATTGATTTTACTTTATTTCAATAAAACGAAACACATTTTGTAACAAAAATACACATTTTCTTGGAGTCGCAAGACAGATTTAAAATACCTCCACTGATTTCAGAAATAACCTCAGAAAAAAAGTAGGCCTCCTGAATGAAGTGTATAAGGCAGGGAGACTTTGTAAACCAACACTGTAGGTGACCATCAGTAAAATGTTGGTTCTACTATGTTAGTTATTGCCAGTAATTACCCACTGTGTTATATATATTATTTTACAGGTATTGTGTGATTTTTCTTTCAGGAAATATATGAGTACATAGCATGCAAACCGCCACCGACTGACAATTTTCTTCTTCTTATCATCCACACTTTCTACGAAGTAAACTACTTTTGAAGTGCCAACATGTACTAGAACAAATAAAATGTCTATAAAATGTCACACTGTACAAAGTACTTGTAGTGAGACAGTGTCAATTCCTGAAATCCATTGCCCATGGCCTCTGGCCTGCTGAGGAGCACTATAGCCCTGGGTCCATGGATAAACCATGAAAATCCACTGCATTTTGCCACACATAGACCCAGCCTGCGGGGAGATAAGTGAGACTAGATCCTATGGGAAGGGACTGCACATTAGTGGGAACCAAACAGCTTTAGATCGGCAGGCCCAATCCATTACAGACACCTGCAGAAATGGCCTGTGTTTTTGGCGTGTTGCGGAAATCCATTCATGTGACCACATATTCATGAGCCACTGACAGCATGTTGATGAAATGAGATCACAGTGATAAATCCATGCAACAGTTAACTTGTTCAAATACTCTGAGAATCAATAATATATGAATAGGAAGCAACTCACCATAAAGATGATTGCTGAGCCACATACAGGCACATAGAAAATACAATCGCACTCTCATAATTAAATTTGCAGCCATAGCTTTTGTCAGAAAGCAGACACACACACACACACACACACACACACACACACACACACACACAGGGAAACATTCCACGTAGGAAAAATATATCTAAAAACAAAGATGATGTGACTTACCAAATGAAAGTCCTGGCAGGTCGACAGACACACAAACAAACACAAACATACACACAAAATTCAAGCTTTCGCAACAAACTGTTGCCTCATCAGGAAAGAGGGAAGGAGAGGGAAAGATGAAAGGATGAGGGTTTTAAGGGAGAAGGTAAGGAGTCATTCCAATCCCGGGAGCGGAAAGACCTACCTTAGGGGGAAAAAAGGACGGGTATACACTCGCACACACACACATACCCATCCACACATATACAGACACAAGCAGACATCTCACAAGCAGACATATTTAAAGACAAAGAGTTTGGGCAGAGATGTCAGTCGAGGCAGAAGTGCAGAGGCAAAGATGTTGTTGAATGACAGGTGAGGTATGAGTGGCGGCAACTTGAAATTAGCGGAGATTGAGGCCTGGTGGATAACGAGAAGAGAGGATATATTAAAGAGCAAGTTCCCATCTCCGGAGCTCGGATAGGTTGGTGTTAGTGGGAAGTATCCAGATAACCCGGACGGTGTAACACTGCGCCAAGATGTGCTGGCCATGCACCAAGGCATGTTTAGCCACAGGGTGATCCTCATTACCAACAAACACTGTCTGCCTGTGTCCATTCATGCCAATGGACAGTTTGTTGCTGGTCATTCCCACATAGAATGCATCACAGTGTAGGCAGGTCAGTTGGTAGATCACGTGGGTGCTTTCACACGTGGCTCTGCCTTTGATCGTGTACACCTTCCGGGTTACAGGACTGGAGTAGGTGGTGGTGGGAGGGTGCATGGGACAGGTTTTACACCGGGGGCGGTTACAAGGGTAGGAGCCAGAGGGTAGGGAAGGTGGTTTGGGGATTTCATAGGGATGAACTAAGAGGATACGAAGGTTAGGTGGACGGCGGAAAGACACTCTTGGTGGAGTGGGGAGGATTTCATGAAGGATGGATCTCATTTCAGGGCAGGATTTGAGGAAGTCGTATCCCTGCTGGAGAGCCACATTCAGAATCTGATCCACTCCCGGAAAGTATCCTGTCACAAGTGGGGCATTTTTGTGGTTCTTCTGTGGGAGGTTCTGGGTTTGAGAGGATGAGGAAGTGGCTCTGGTTATTTGCTTCTGTACCAGGTCGGGAGGGTAGTTGCGGGATGCGAAAGCTGTTGTCAGGTTGTTGGTGTAATGCTTCAGGGATTCCGGACTGGAGCAGATTTGTTTGCCACGAAGACCTAGGCTGTAGGGAAGGGACCGTTTGATGTGGAATGGGTGGCAGCTGTCGTAATGGAGGTACTGTTGCTTGTTGGTGGGTTTGATGTGGACGGACGTGTGAAGCTGGCCATTGGACAGGTGGAGGTCAACATCAAGGAAAGTGGCATGGGATTTGGAGTAGGACCAGGTGAATCTGATGGAACCAAAGGAGTTGAGGTTGGAGAGGAAATTCTGGAGTTCTTCTTCACTGTGAGTCCAGATCATGAAGATGTCATCAATAAATCTGTACCAAACTTTGGGTTGGCAGGCCTGGGTAACCAAGAAGGCTTCCTCTAAGCGACCCATGAATAGGTTGGCGTACGAAGGGGCCATCCTGGTACCCATGGCTGTTCCCTTTAATTGTTGGTATGTCTGGTCTTCAAAAGTGAAGAAGTTGTGGGTCAGGATGAAGCTGGCTAAGGTAGTGAGGAAAGAGGTTTTAGGTAGGGTGGCAGGTGATCGGCGTGAAAGGAAGTGCTCCATCGCAGCGAGGCCCTGGACGTGCGGGATATTTGTGTATAAGGAAGTGGCATCAATGGTTACAAGGATGGTTTCTGGGGGTAACGGATTGGGTAAGGATTCCAGGCGTTCGAGAAAGTGGTTGGTGTCTTTGATGAAGGATGGGAGATTGCATGTAATGGGTTGAAGGTGTTGATCTACGTAGGCAGAGATACGTTCTGTGGGGGCTTGGTAACCAGCTACAATGGGGCGGCCGGGATGATTGGGTTTGTGAAGTTTAGGAAGAAGGTAGAAGGTAGGGGTGCGGGGTGTCGGTGGGGTCAAGAGGTTGATGGAGTCAGGTGAAAGGTTTTGTAGAGGGCCTAAGGTTCTGAGGATTCCTTGAAGCTCCGCCTGGACATCAGGAATGGGATTACCTTGGCAAACTTTGTATGTGGTGTTGTCTGAAAGCTGACGCTGTCCCTCAGCCACATACTCCCGACGATCAAGTACCACAGTCGTGGAACCCTTGTCCGCCGGAAGAATGACGATGGACCGGTCAGCCTTCAGATCACGGATAGCCTGGGCTTCAGCAGTGGTGATGTTGGGAGTAGGATTAAGGTTTTTTAAGAAGGATTGAGAGGCAAGGCTGGAAGTCAGAAATTCCTGGAAGGTTTGGAGAGGGTGATTTTGAGGAAGAGGAGGTGGGTCCCGCTGTGACGGAGGACGGAACTGTTCCAGGCAGGGTTCAATTTGGATAGTGTCTTGGGGAGTTGGATCATTAGGGGTAGGATTAGGATCATTTTTCTTCGTGGCAAAGTGATACTTCCAGCAGAGAGTACGAGTGTAGGACAGTAAATCTTTGACGAGGGCTGTTTGGTTGAATCTGGGAGTGGGGCTGAGGGTGAGGCCTTTGGATAGGACAGAGGTTTCAGATTGGGAGAGAGGTTTGGAGGAAAGGTTAACTACTGAATTAGGGTGCTGTGGTTCCAGATAGTGTTGATTGGAATTTTGAGGTTTTGGAGGGAGTGGAGCTGGAAGTGGGAGATTGAGTAGATGGGAGAGACTGGGTTTGTGTGCAGTGAGAGGAGGTTGAGGTTTGCTGGAAAGGTTGTGAAGGGTGAGTGAGTTGCCTTTCCGGAGGTGGGAAACCAGGAGATTGGATAGTTTTTTGAGGTGGAGGGTGGCATGCTGTTCTAATTTACGGTTGGCCTGTAGGAGGATGCTCTGAACAGCCGGTGTGGATGTGGGAGAGGAAAGATTAAGGACTTTTATTAAGGATAGGAGTTGACGGGTGTGTTCATTGGCTGAGTTGATGTGTAGGTGAAGGATTAGGTGGGTGAGGGCAATGGATTGTACCGTTTGGAACTGGTATAGGGACTGATGGAAAGAAGGGTTGCAGCCAGAGATGGGAACTTTAAGTGTGAGGCCTTTGGGGGTTATGCCAAATGTCAGACAAGCCTGGGAAAATAAAATATGCGAGCATAATCTGGCTAGGGTGAAGGCATGTTTGCGGAGGGAACGTAAATAAAACTTAATGGGGTTGTTGTGGGGGTGTTGTGAGGGTGACATGGTAATGAAGGTGGAAAGTTTAACATGAGGTTGAAATGAAAATGAAAGATAAAAATATATGGGGAGAGATAAAGGTGAACAAGAAAGCAACTGGAGATCTGGTATGAAAAAAGGCGAAAAACTGTTGGTTGAGTTGATCCTGTGGTGAACGTGGGTTGGTAGACAGCGATGTGCATAAAGGTTAGGTGGTTGTGTTGCCGCTAAAACACGTTAAAGGACGGAGAAATTCGGGAAAATTTCGAAAAAACGTATTAAAAGGAGTGGTGTTGTGGTGAAAGATTACGAAAATGGGGCTAAAAATTGTCTGACGAAGAAATAATGACATTAAAACCTGTGGGGAGCGGCTAAAATGATCAGTGATGTGCGAAAAACGGAAGTGGAAATAAAGTGAAAGTTATTAGAACTGGACGAAATGGTTGTTTAATACGTGAAAGCAGCTGTTATTGAACTAGAAACGGTGGATTTTATAGCAGCGGTAGTGTTGAAAGCGGAAAATAAAATGTTTTTTGGTTATGGTTTGGAAGTGGGTTACGTATTATTGAGTATATATAGGCGGGATAAAATTGTATAGTAGATTACGGTGAAAAGCGGAAGGTGAATACAAAGTGAGATTACTGGAAAAAACAGAAAGAGAAAATAAAGAGAAAATAAGACGACAGGAAAGATTTCGAAATGCAACAGCGACAATAACAAACGTAATTGTTGGGTTCAAATTAATGATATGGTTATAATAGAGGGAAACATTCCACGTAGGAAAAATATATCTAAAAACAAAGATGATGTGACTTACCAAATGAAAGTGCTGGCAGGTCGACAGACACACAAACGAACACAAACATACACACAAAATTCAAGCTTTCGCAACAAACTGTTGCCTCATCAGGAAAGAGGGAAGGAGAGGGAAAGACGAAAGGATGAGGGTTTTAAGGGAGAAGGTAAGGAGTCATTCCCATCCTGGGAGGGGAAAGACCTATCTTAGGGGGAAAAAAGGACGGGTATACACTCGCACACACACACATATCCATCCACACATATACAGACACAAGCAGACATCTCACAAGCAGACATATTTAAAGACAAAGAGTTTGGGCAGAGATGTCAGTCGAGGCAGAAGTGCAGAGGCAAAGATGTTGTTGAATGACAGGTGAGGTATGAGTGGCGGCAACTTGAAATTAGCGGAGATTGAGGCCTGGTGGATAACGAGAAGACACGATATATTGAAGAGCAAGTTCCCATCTCCGGAGCTCGGATAGGTTGGTGTTAGTGGGAAGTATCCAGTACACGATCAAAGGCAGAGCCACGTGTGAAAGCACCCACGTGATCTACCAACTGACCTGCCTACACTGTGATGCATTCTATGTGGGAATGACCAGCAACAAACTGTCCATTCGCATGAATGGACACAGGCAGACAGTGTTTGTTGTATTGAGGATCACCCTGTGGCTAAACATGCCTTGGTGCACGGCCAGCACATCTTGGCGCAGTGTTACACCGTCCGGGTTATCTGGATACTTCCCACTAACACCAACCTATCCGAGCTCCGGAGATGGGAACTTGCTCTTCAATATATCCTCTCTTCTCGTTATCCACCAGGCCTCAATCTCCGCTAATTTCAAGTTGCCGCCACTCATACCTCACCTGTCATTCAACAACATCTTTGCCTCTGCACTTCTGCCTCGACTGACATCTCTGCCCAAACTCTTTGTCTTTAAATATGTCTGCTTGTGTCTGTATATGTGTGGATGGATATGTGTGTGTGTGCGCGAGTGTATACCCGTCCTTTTTTCCCCCTAAGGTAGGTCTTTCCGCTCCCGGGATTGGAATGACTCCTTACCTTCTCCCTTAAAACCCTCATCCTTTCGTCTTTCCCTCTCCTTCCCTCTTTCCTGATGAGGCAACAGTTTGTTGTGAAAGCTTGAATTTTGTGTGTGTGTTTGTGTTCGTTTGTGTGTCTGTCAACCTGCCAGCACTTTCATTTGGTAAGTCACATCATCTTTGTTTATATATATATGATGTGACTTACCAATGAAAGTGCTGGCAGGTCGACAGACACGCAAACAAACACAAACATACACACAAAATTCAAGCTTTCGCAACAAACTGTTGCCTCATCAGGAAAGATGGAAGGAGAGGGAAAGACGAAAGGATGTGGGTTTTTATATTCACACACAACTTGACCCCTGTCTCTGGCTGTTGTGCCTAAAATCTCTGCAAACCAGATCCAAATGATCGACTCCTCGTGCCTCCTTGCCTATCATCGGCAGCTGCTAGACTGGCAACAAGAACTTGGAGCAGCACTGACTGCAAGCAGAAGGGAATGGTAGGAATGAAAGGAATGGAAGAATCAGTAGTAATGAGGGAGTGGGGAAGTGGCAAATGTACTCAGCTGCACCCAGTTAGCTACAATGCATGACCCCTCAATAAACAAACCATTTCATCTACAGAGACAAAAACAAGATTTTTCCAGTGTTTTTTCAAATGTCCCTGATTTCCCTGACCTGTTTGAAATTCCCTGATTTCCAGAACCTGTGGCAAACCTGATACCTTTGTCACATACACACGTCTGTTACTGATGTATTATTAACTCTTGAAGATATCTCATCTTTTTTTGTTGTTGTTGTTGTCTTCAGCCCAGAGACTGGTTTGATGCAGCTCTCCATGCTACTCTATCCTGTGCAAGCTTCTTCATTTCCAAGTAACTACTGCAACCTACATCCTTCTGGATCTGGATAGTGTATTCATCTCTTCATCTCCCTCTATGATTTTTACACTCCACGCTACCCTCCAATACTACACTGGTGATACCTTGATGCCTCAGAACATGTCCTACCAACCGATCCCTTCTTCTAGACACTTTGTGCCACAAATTCCTCACCTCATCCGTTCTATTCAGTACCTCCTCATTAGTCAGTCGATTTACCCATCCAGCTTCAGCATTCTTCTGTAACACCACATTTCAAAAGCTTCTATTCTCATCTTGTCTAAACTATTTATCGTCTATGTTTCACATCCACACATGGCTACATTCCATACAAATACTTTTAGAAAAGACTTCGTGACACTTAAAGCTATACTCAATGTTAACAAATTTCACTCCTCCAGAAACGCTTTTCTTGCCATTGCCAGTCTACATATTATATACTCTCTACCTCGACCATCATCACTTATGTTTCTCCCCAAATACCAAAACTTATCTACTACTTTAATTGTCTCATTTCCAAATCTAATTCCTCAGCATCACCTGACTTAATTCGACTACATTCCATTATCCTCATTTCGCTTTTGTTGTTGTTCATCTTATAGCCTCCTTTCAAGACACTGTCCATTCCATTTGAATGCTCTTCCAGGTCATTTGCTGTCTCTGACAGAATTACAATGTCGTTGGCAAACTTCAAAGTTTCTATTTCTTCTCCATGGATTTTAATTCCTATTCCAAATTTTTCTTTGGTTTCCTTTACTGGTTGTTCAATATACAGATTCAATAGCCTTGGGGATTGGCTACAACTTTGACTCACTCCCTTCTCAACCATTGCTTCCCTTTTGTGCCCTCTACTCTTAAAACTGCCGTCTGGTTTCTGTACAAATTGTAAATAGCTTTTCGCTCCCTGAATTTGACCCCAGCCACCTTCAGAAATTGAAAGAAAGTATTCTGGTCAACATTGACACATCTTTCTCTAAGCCTACAAATGCTAGAAATGTAGGTTTGTCTTTACTTTATCTTCAAGATAAATCATAGGGTCAGTATTGTCTCAAGTGTTCCAACATTTCTACGGAAACCAAACTGATCTTCCCCAAGGTCAGCTCCTACTAGTTTTTGCATCTGTTTCTAAAGATATCGTGTTAATATTTTGCAACTATGACTTGTTAAACTGATAGTTCCGTAATTTTCACACCAGTCAGTGTCTGCTTTCTTTGGGATTGGAATTATTATATTCTTCTGGAAGTCTGAGGGTATTTCACCTGTCTCATACATCTTGCTCACCACACGGTAGAGTTTTGCCAGGGCTGGCTCTTCCAAGGCTATCATAGTTCTAATGGAATGCTGTCTACACCCAGGGCCTTTTTCTGACTTAGGTCTTCTAGTGCTCTGTCAAATTCTTCATGCAGTATCATATCTCCCATTTAATCTTCACCTACGTCCTCTTCCATTTGCATAATATTGCCCTCAAGAACATTGACCTTGTATAGACCCTCTATATACTCCTTCCACCTTTTCGCTTTCCCTTCTTTGCTTATAACTGGTTTTCAACCTGAGCTCTTGATAGTCATACAAGTGGTTCTCTTTTCTCCAAAGGTCTCCCTAATTTTCCTGCAGGGAGTATTTATCTTATCCCTAGTGATATATGCCTCTACATCCTTACATTTGTCCTCTAGCCATCCCTGCTTAGCCATTTTGCACTTCATGTTGATCTCGTTTTTGATGTTTGTATTCCTTTTTGCCGTCTTTATTTACAGCATTTTTATACTTTCTTCTTTCATCAATAAAATTCAATATCTCTTCTGTTACACAAGGATTTCTACTAGTCTTCATCTTCTTATATACTTGATCCTCCACTGCCTTCACTATTTCCTGTCTCAAAGCTACCCATTCTTCTTCTACTATATTTCTTTCCCCCCATTCTTGTCAACTGTTCCGTAATGCTCTCTCTACAACCTCGGGTTCTTTCAGTTTATCCAGGTCCCATCACCTTAAATTGCAGTTTCCTGCTTTTTGCAGTTTCTTCAATTTTAATCAACAGTTCATAACCAATAGATTGTGGTCAGAATCCACATCTGTCCCTGTAAATATCTTAAAATTTAAAACCTGATTCCTCAATCTCTGTCTTACCACTATATAATCTATCTGAAACCTTCCATTGTCTCAGGCCTCTTCCATGTATACAACCTTCTTTCACATTTCTTGAACCAAGTGATAGCTACGATTAAGTTATGCTCTGTGCAAAATTCTATCAGGCGGCTTCCTCTTTCATTCCTTATCCCCATTCCATATTCACCTACTACTTTTCTTTCTCTTCCTTTTCCAACTATAGAGTTCCAGTCCCCCATGACTATTAAAGTTTGATCCCCCTTCACTATCTGAATAATTTCTTTTATCTCTTCATACATTTCTTCAATCTCTTCTTCATCTGTAGAGCTAGTTGGCATATAAACTTTTAATACTGTGGTAAGCATAGGCTTCGTGTCTATCTTGGTTACAATAATACATTCTCTATGATGTTCGTAGTAGTTTACCTGCCCTCCTATTTTTTTTATTCATTATTAAACTTACTCTTCTATTGCCGCTATTTGATTTTGTATTTATAACGCTGTATTCAACTGAGCAGAAGTGTTGTTCCTCCTGCCACTGAACTTCACTAATTCCCACTACATCTAACTTTAAACTATCCATTTCCCTTTTTAAATTTTCTAACCTACCGGCCCATTTAAGGGACCTGACATTCCACGCTCCAATCATAGAATGCCTGTTTTGTTTTTGCTGATAACAACGTCCTCCTGAGGAGTCCTCACCAGCAGATCTGAATGGGGGACTATTTTACCTCTGGAATATTTTACCCAAGAGGTCACCATCATTTAACCATACAGTAAAGCTGCATGTCCTTGGGAAAAATTACAGCTGTAGTTTCCCCTTGCTTTCAGCCGTTTGCAGTACCAGCACAGTTAGGCCTCATCAGTCAATCATCCAGACTACTACCCCTGCAACTACTGGAAAGGCTGCTGCCCTCTTCAGGAACCACACGTTTGTCTGGCCTCTCAACAGATACCCCTCCATTGTAGTTGCACTATGGTACAGCTATCTGTATTGCTGAGGTATGGAAGCCTCCCCACCAACAGCAACGTCTATTACAAAAAATGGTTCAAATGGATCTGAACACTATGGAAGTTAACATCTGAGGTCATCAGTCCCCTATAACATCTGAGGTCATCAGTCCCCTAGAACTTAGAACTACTTAAACCTAACTAACCTAAAAACGTCACACACATCCATGCCCGAGGCAGGATTCGAACCTGCGACCATAGTGGTCACGCGGTGCCAGGTCTATTACATTTACTGTTCTTTTAATGCATTTGTTTCAATGCCTGGATGACTTTCTCCACTATCTTGCACTTTTTTCGTAATGAGCTACATTATTAAAATTTTACCCGTAACTGCCTGTCACTTATAGTTTCCTTAGAATCGCGTGTCACAAGCACTGTACACATTTCTCCAGTTCACGTCGTCGTCGTCTTCTTCTTCTTCTTCTTCAATCCAGAGACTGGTTTGATGCAGCTCTCCATGCTACTCTATCTTCTGCAAGCTTCTTCATCTCCAAGTACCTGCTTCAACCTACATCCTTCTGAATCTGTTTACTGTATTCATCTCTTGGTCTCCCTGCATCATTTTACCCTCCACCCTGCCCTCCAACACTAAATTGGTGATTCCTTGGTGCCTCAGAACATGCCCTACCAACTAATCCATTCCTCTAGTTAACTTTGCCACACATTCCTCTTCTCCCCAATTCTATTTAGTACCTCCTCATTAGTTACATTATCTACCCATCTAATCATCAGCATTCTTCTGTAGCATCACATTTCGAAACCTTCTATTCTCTTCTTGTCCAATGGATGACCTGGTGGATTAATTGATAAGTGACAGACAACAATGTTGATGTCTGGAACACCCACTGTAACTATGGTGACTTCCTTTGCGAAATCTTTACACAATGACCCTACATACCCCTTTATCACCTGACAAAGACCAGCACTAGGTATTAAAAAAGTGTTTATTTAGTATTTTGATCCCAGTTCATGTAGCAATAGTATAACTGCCTAACAACAAAACTAACTTACTGTTTACTAATTTTCCTACATTGTTACTCTTTAAATACTTCCTGGAAGTTTTTGGTGTCCTGGTTACACCAACATCTGGTTGAGATCCATCCTTTTTTTAAATTTAATTTTGGCAGAATGGTAAACTTATTTCTAATCTCACTTAATTCCTCAGCTTCCACATCACTAATGCCATCCCAATGGAAAAACAACAACCCCAGCATCAAACTCCAAAGCTAACAATCATATAACAAGTCAAACCTTTTTCTTTCACAAATGACAATGATTTAGAAATACTAAGTTAGTATATCTCAAAAATTTGGCCTATATGTGAGTGTGTATGTTATTCACACTAAACAAAGAGCAAATGATACATGAAACAAAGCAGAAATTTGAAAAAGGGATTAAAGTTCTGAGAGCTGAAATAAAAAGTTTGTTTGCCAGTGGTACTGTAATTGTTAGAGAAAGTAGAGAACTGGCAAGGTAAGTTAAATGAAACGGAATGAAGGAAGATTAGCTTTTAACATATCCTCGACGACACAGTCATTAGACAATGCTGAGGAAGGGAATTAGGCCTATCATTTTCAATAGAACAGTAAGCAAATTAGAAAATTTTGGATGGCCAGATGGGGATCTCAACTGTGCTCCTAAATGCAAGTCCATCGTCTTACCACTGAGCCACCCTGCTTGGTAAAGGGAATGGATAGTATCTTGTGAAAGGGTTATAAGAGGGACATCACGAAAAGAAGAATGATAGACAAAGAAAGGAAGACTAAGGTTTAACATCCCACTGACATCAAGATCATTAGAGATGGAACACATACTGTCAGTGTTTCAGGATAGAGAAGGAAATTGGCCGCACGGTTTCAACAGAACCATCCCAACACAGTTGCCTGGAGCGATTTACTGAAATCATGGAAAACCTAAATCTGGACAGCCAGATGATGATTTGACAGTCATTCCCCCAAACAGGCAATGAATTGAATTAATTCAAGTGACACTAAATGAATTAGATGAGAAATGAGACACAGAAAGTAGTAAACAATTTTTCTATTTGTGCAGCAAAATACTGACAATGATAGATCCAGAGAGAATATAAAATGTAGAGTAACAATAGCCAGAAAATGGTTTCTTAAAATACTGAATATAATTTTCTGAAAGTTTTTGTCTGGAGTGTAGCCTTTTATGGAAGCAAAACATGGACCATAAACAGTACAGACAAGAAAAGACTTAAACTTTTAAAATGTAATGTTACTGAAAAATACTGAAGACTTTATAGGTAGACTGAGGTATCAAAGCAAAATGAGGAGCAAATGGATTTATGCCACAACTTTACTATCGTAAGCATCAAGGAATATTTGATGACCACCAACATTCTTCACAAATGTAGCTTACGAGAAGATAAAACTCACTCTAGATGTAAAGAAAAACTGCGGGGCCATTTCTGTTATTTTTTATAGTGCTATAATAATGGAAATTCCAAGATAGAGCAGTACTTAAAATACGGGAAAGGCAACCACTCACTCACAAAGGATAAACGCTTGGAGCACAGAAACATATAACACAATACAGCAATCACACTAGGTTTCGAGCACTAGCTCTTCTTCTAGCAAAAAGAAAACACACACAGATTGTACATTCCTTTGGCCACAGAAGAGAATGTGTGTGTGTGTGTGTGGGGGGGGGGGGGGGAACTGGTAGATAGACACAATAAAGAAACACACAAACACATACTCAAAAGATTTCGCAACCCACAGTTGCTTCGTCAGGAAAGAGGGAAGGAGAGGGAAGGAGAGGGAAAGACGAAAGGATGTGGGTTTTAAGGGAGAGGGTAAGGAGTCATTCCAATCCCGGGAGAGGAGAGACTTACTGTTGGGGGGAAAAAAGGACAGGTATACATTAGCACACACACACACACACACACACACACACACACACACACACACACACACACACACACATCCATCCGCACATACACAGACGCAAGCAGACATTTGTAAAGGCAAAGAGTTTGAGCAGAGATGTCAGTCGAGGCGGAAGTACAGAGGCAAAGATATTGTTGAATGACAGGTGAGGTATGAGCGGCTGCAACTTGAAATTAGCGGAGGTTGAGGCCTGGTGGGTAACGGGAAGAGAGGATATACTGAAGGGCAAGTTCCCATCTCCGTAGTTCTGACAGGTTGGTGTTAGTGGGAAGTATCCAGATAACCCGGACATTTAACACTGTGCCAAAATGTGCTGGCCGTGCATCAAGGCATGTTTAGCCACAGGGTGATCCTCATTACCAACAAACACTGTCTGCCTGTGTCCATTCATGTGAGTGGACAGTTTGTTGCTGGTCATTCCCACATAGAAAGCTTCACAGTGTAGGCAGGTCAGTTGGCAAATCACGTGGGTGCTTTCACACGTGGCTCTGCCTTTGATCATGTACACCTTCCGGGTTACAGGACTGGAGTAGGTGGTGGTGGTGGGAGGGTGCATGGGATAGGTTTTACAGCGGGGGCGGTTACAAGGGTAGGAGCCAGAGGGTAGGGAAGGTGGTTTGGGTATTTCATTGGGATGAACAATGATCTTTCTTGAAAAACCTTAATCCTACTCCCAACATCACCACAGCTGAATCCCAGGCTATCCGTGATCTGAAAGCTGACCGATCCATTGTCATTCTTCCGGCTGACAAGGGTTCCACGACTGTGGTACTTTATCATCGGGAGTATGTGGCTGAGGGACTGCGTCAGCTTTGAGACAACGCTACAAAGTTTGCCCAGTTAATCCCATTCCTGATGTCCAGGCGGAGCTTCAAGGAATCCTCAGAACCTTAGGCCCCCTACAAAACCTTTCACCTGACTCCATCAACCTCCTGACCCCACCAACACCCTGCACTCCTACCTTCTACCTACTTCCTAAAATTCACAAACACAAACATCCCGGACGCCCCATTTTAGCTGGTTACCAAGCCCCCACAGAACGTATCTCTGCCTACGTAGATCAACACCTTCAACCCATTACATGCAGTCTCCCATCCTTCATCAAAAACACAAACCACTTTCTCGAACGCCTGGAATCCTTACCCAGTCTGTTACCCCCAGAAACAATCCTTGTAACCATTGATGCCACTTCCCTATACACAAATATCCCGCACATCCAGGACCTCGCTGCAATGGAGCACTTCCTTTCACGCCGATCACCTGCCACCCTACCTAAAACCTCTTTCCTCATTACCTTAGCCAGCTTCATCCTGACTCACAACTTCTTCACTTTTGAAGGCCAGACATACCAACAATTAAAGGGAAGAGCCATGGGTACCAGGATGGCTGCCTCGTACGCCAACCTATTTATGGGTCGCTTAGAGGAAGCCTTCTTGGTTACCCAGGCCTGCCAACACAAAGTTTGGTACAGATTTATTGATGACATCTTCATGATATGGACTCGCAGTGAAGAAGAACTCCAGAATTTCCTCTCCAACCTCAACTCCTTTGGTTCCAAATCCCATGCCACTTTCCTTGACGTTGACCTCTAGCTGTCCAATGGCCAGCTTCACACATCCGTCCACATCAAACCCACCAACAAGCAACAGTACCTCCATTATGACAGCTGCCACCCGTTCCACATCAAACGGTCCCTTCCTACAGCCTAGGTCTTCGTGGCAAATGAATATGCTCCAGTCCGGAATCCCTGAAGCATTACACCAACAACCTGAAAACAGCTTTCGCATCCCGCAACTACCCTCCCGACCTGGTACAGAAGCAAATAACCAGAGCCACTTCCTCATCCCCTCAAACCCAGAACCTCTCACAGAACCCCGAAAGTGCCCCATTTGTGACAGGATACTTCCCAGGACTGGATCAGACTCTGAATGTGGCTCTCCAGCAGGGATACGACTTCCTCAAATCCTGCCCCGAAATGAGATCCATCCTTCATGAAATCCTCCCCACTCCACCAAGAGTGTCTTTCCGCCATCCACCTAACCTTCGTAACCTCTTGGTTCATCCCTATGAAATCCCCAAACCACCTTCCCAACCCTCTCGTTCCTACCCTTGTAACTGCCCCCGGTGTAAAACCTGTCCCATGCACCCTCCCACCACCACCTACTCCAGTCCTGTACCCCGGAAGGTGTACACGATCAAACGCAGAGCCACGTGTGAAAGCACCCACGTGATTTACCAACTGACCTGCCTACACTGTGAAGCTTTCTATGTGGGAATGACCAGCAACAAACTGTCCACTCGCATGAATGGACACAGGCAGACAGTGTTTGTTGGTAATGAGGATCACCCTGTGGCTAAACATGCCTTGGTGCACGGCCAGCACATCTTGGCGCAGTGTTAAACGTCCGCGTTATCTGGATACTTCCCACTAACACCAACCTGTCAGAACTACAGAGATGGGAACTTGCCCTTCAGTATATCCTCTCTTCCCGTTACGCACCAGGCCTCAACCTCCGCTAATTTCAAGTTGCCGCCGCTCATACCTCACCTGTCATTCAACAACATCTTTGCCTCTGTAATTCAGCCGCAGCTGACATCTCTGCTCAAACTCTTTGCCTTTACAAATGTCTGCTTGCGTCTGTGTGTGTGTGTGTGTGTGTGTGTGTGTGTGTGTGTGTGCGCGCGCGCGCGAGCGAGTGTATACCTGTCCTTTTTTCCCCCTAAGGTAAGTCTTTCCACTCCCGGGATTGGAATGACTCCTTACCCTCTCCCTTAAAACCCACATCCTTTCGTCTTTCCCTCTCCTTCCCTCTTTCCTGACAAATCAACCGTGGGTTGCGAAAGCTTGAAATTTGTGTGTGTGTGTGTGTGTGTGTGTGTGTGTGTGTGTGTGTGTGTTTCTGTGTCTATCAACATGCCAACACTTTAGTTTGGTAAGTTACATCATCTTTGTGTATATATAATATTTTTTGGCAAAAAATAATATTTTATACATGTTTTACCTTTTCTGCTACTAGTTCTCCTGGCTTAAATAGGATGACACACAGTGGAGATACAACAGAAGACTCTCTGATTAACAAAGATCTTCTTTCGAGAGACTTTATTTCATTGAAATGCGTAAGATATGGGCTTGAGTTATCACAATGCTTGTAATTAACACTGTCTGGTGTTATGGTAGCATGCTGCTCAAGCCTGCAAAAGAGGGAAAAATGCTAAATAATGTCTAAAGTCTTACTGTGGAAGCAGATGAGATATTGTCAACTGAAATAGGCACATGGATTTTTTACAGCCACTTAAAGCTAAGGAATCTCAGGAACTAGTGACTGCAACAATCAATCTGAACCTTTTAATTTAGAGACCCACCATATTGTAGCAAAGCAACCTGGGATCCATTCCCATTTAGCTTTGTTATTTGTCTCCTTAAATGCCTTTTTTTTGCCTCCTTAATTATCAATAGTGATAGTGAGATATGTGTTCTAAGACAAAGTCATCATTCTGTAATTCCGAATATAAGACCAGACCCAACTTAGCTAAATTACATTAGTCAGAATAATTCCTAATTAATCTGAATCATTACAACTAAGTAGCTTTGCTAATGCTCAGTTCAATTAACTAAAAATAAGTATTTACTACTGCAGTCACATTGTTGACAAGTAAACAGATGTAATTACTATATTACTCATAATGTTAAGAAACTAACCCATATCAATCTTTAAACTATTCATATAGCTAATTTCCAAAACATGGTAGGAACATCAGCACTTAGTTAGTTTCCAGATACTTAACTCTTATGTATGGTACTGTTTATTTAGCTGTTTTTGCAGTTTCATCATCAAGAAGCCTGTGGCAGTGATATTTTTCATGTCTGGTGCAAAGTGATATAAAAAGTGTGCATGAGTTTTCTTTTTGGTCATATGTTGTTTTTTATCTTTGCCTTAAGACTATAGAGTCTCATAGTTTTTGTTACTTCTCTGTTGTTTTTTTAGTTCCTTCTCATTGTGAGTTTTTACGAACAAATATTTTTTCGTTAACTAATTATACCGGACGGCTATGCAATTATTTGTTGTAGGCAAGTCGCCTACATAATTGGTGACCTCCGATTAAGGAACTTTAAATCTTTCATTAGCTACGTCGAACATTAACTGCAAAAGCAATGAACGACGACAGCAAACGATATGGTTCGATAACGGAAGAAATTCATAGGCTTCAGAGTGAGATAGAAACTTTATAGTTGCATAGTTCGAAAGATATGAACTTCAAGCATATACCAGACCAAAGGAATGACGTTGGTTCAACAACCATGGCACACACCAGCAAGGCAACATCATCAGAAACTGGGACTACTGCAGCACAACCACAGCAAGTAACAGCAATGGAAGTACCCGCTGGTTTAAACGCTTCACCAACTCAATGGTTGCAATTACGGGCGCCCCCATTCATGCCTTCTCAGCCACACACATGGTTCGCGGTAATGGAAAATACATTTCTACAACAAAGAATAGTCAGTGATCACAAGAAGTTCACCTTGGTGATAAGTAATTTGGACCATCAGACCTCGGCTTTGATATCTGACACTATAGTGAACCCGCCTACAGAAGGAGCATACTGTAGACTGAAAGAAGAATTAATTTCTTGGTGTGTGAAGTCAGTTGACATCAGAGTCAAACAAGTACTGTACCAAGAGAAACGGGGATATAGGACCCCGTCAGAATACTGGTATCATTTACGCAGCCTGGTAGATAGTTCGACAGTATCTGATAGACTGTTACTCCACGTATGGCAACAACAGCTACCAACGCAAGTAAGAACTACACTAGCTATATACAACGAAAGATCAGTTGACAAACTGCTGCTCGCTGCAGACAGAATCTACGAGATGCACGAGCCTACTGCAACAGTCGCAATGACGTCGACAGATGCCACGTACGGTAACTACCATTACCAGCAAGACCAAACTGACGATATAACAGTAAACTGTGCTGCGGTCGCAACACGACAAACAACAAAAAGTTCCAACAAAATTAGAGATTTAAAAACTGCAATAGAGGATTTGCGAGCGCAGCTACGCACGCTACAGTGACCACAAGTTATCTTTAAGTGCAAGAGAGACCGGGCTGGGCGTGAAACACGAAGTCAACAAGAGGACGAGCGTAAGGTGTGTTGGTACCATAAACATTTTGGGAAAGATGCTACAAGATGTACATCACCATGCACCTACTCAGACAACCAAGGTATGTACAGAAACAGTGCAGTGTTTTCATGTCAGCGACAGCAATTGTCAATACATATGCCTCCTGCTTCGAAAAGATTGTATACTTACGGGTACGAGGTTTTTGGTGGATACCAGGTCAGACATTAGTTCGTTTCCTGTCAGCCATGCGCCACACAACGAAAAAGACATACAGCCACGTTTGAAGGCAGTGAATAACTCTGTGATTAACACGTACGGATGTAAAGTGTGCAGTTTACCTGGTCTTTTGAGATAGCTGGTATATCAGAACCTATTTTGGGCGCTGATTTTCTGGCACATTTCGAGTTGGTGGTCGACTTACACAAGGAAAATGTTTGATAAATCTGACAGACAACAGTGCAATATCAAGCACTAAAAGGCATACAACTTGTGAGAAGCTACAGGTGATTGGCAACTCTGTAGCCGAAGAGCTACATGATGAAGAGAAGAATCGGAGATGTTCTGACAGACAGACAAAAGAAGTTAAACATAGTACGGTTCACTATATTCGTACCATGCCAGGACAACCAGTTTCACAACGAGCATGTAGAATCGCACCAGAGAGATTGACAGAAACAAAGGCGATATTCGAGGAAATGTTACAGGTGGGAATAATTCGCCGGTCAGGCAGTCCGTGATCTTCACCCCTACACTTAGTACGTAAGAAAGATGGATCATGGAGACCGTGTGGGGATGCATTAAACTCAAGAACCATTCCAGATAGATACCCAGTACCTAATATACAGGACTTCACATGTGCTTTGGCCGGCGCGAAAATTTTTAGCGTCCTCGATTGCAAGAAAGCATACAACCAGATACTGGTGGCTCCAAAAGATGTTGAGAAGACAGCAGTGATTACGCCATTTGGATTATTCGAGTTTTTATTTATGCCTTTTGACCTTAAGAATGCAGCACAGACTTGGCAGCGTTTTATCGACGAGGTGATAAAGGGATTAACATTTTGCTTTGCTTATCTTGATGACATCTTGGTTTTCTCTCCGGATAGTCAAACATATGAACAGCATCTGTGTCAACTTCGCGTCTGACTACGGAGTCGTTTTAAATGAAAATAAATGCGTCATGCACAAGAACCAAGTCACTTTCCTCGGCCATACTGTGTCATCAGAAGGTATATTGCCTCTGCCAGAGAAGATCACGGTGATACAGGCCCTTCCAAAACCGACAAGCTACCAAGAGCTACGACGATACATGGGAGAAATAAATTTTTATAGACGTCACCTGCCAGCAATGGCTACGGTGCAAGCACCACTCACTGATGCACTCAAGGGACGTGACGCCAAAGGTCGACGAATAATTAAGTGGACACAAGAAATGGACAAAGCATTTAATGATCTTCAAGCAAGCCTCAGCAAAGCAGTGTTGCTCACTCACCCAGTTCACTACGCACAGCTAGCTATTGTTGTAGACGCGAGCCAGTCAGCAATAGGGGCGGCGCTGCACCAGCGTGTAGAAGGGCAATGGCAACCACTACGGTTTTTCTCTAAAAAGTTACAGACTGCACAACAGAAGTGGAGCACGTATCACAGAGAATTGTTCAAGATCTACGAAGCAATTCGATACTTCTGCCCACAAATAGAGGTTAGACAAGTGACTGTGTTTACAGACCACAAACCCATAACATCGGCTTTTAAAAACACCAGTGATAAGTGCTCACTAAGACAGTTCCGTTATATTGAGTTCATAAGTCAGTTCATGACAGATATACGCCATTTAAGAGGCTCAGAAAATTTGGTGGCTGACTATTTTTCACGTATTTGCGGGATTTCAGAAATTATAGACTAAGATAAACTTGCAGTGGAACAGACCAAGGATACAGAGCTACGGCAGCTGTTAAATGACCCGTCTACAGGTCTGAAGTTCGAGCAAATTCTGGTGCCTAACTCCAAGCGGAAGCTGTGGTGCGACTTTTCTCAAGGCAGACCAAGACCATTCATTTCAGAAATATTGCGCAAGACAGCATTCGACAGTGTCCACACACTATCGCACCCAGGAGCCAACACTACAATCAAGCTGCTGACAGACCGCTATGTGTGGCCTTCTATGAGAAGAGACGCGCGCCTTTGGTTACGTTCCTGCATTCCTTGCCAACAAAATAAAGTAGGACGACATGTGTGTGCTGATATTGGAGATTTTCAAGGTACCTCTGCTAGATTCGCACACATTCATGTGGACCTGGCTGGACCTCTCCCACAGCCAGAGGGTTACAGATATTTGTTTACGGCCATAGATAGGTGCACAAGATGGGCAGAAGCAACTCCAATAGTCGATATTTCAGCCGAAACTATTGCTAAGACGTTTCTGTGTACGTGGGTTGCCCGTTTTGGATGCCCCCTTCATGTCACAACTGACCAACGACATCAGTTCGAATCTACGTTGTTCTTCGAGCTATCCAAAATGTGCGGTTTCCAACGCCACCACATGACTACCTATCACCCTGCCAGTAATGGTACGGTCGAACGATGGCACAGAACACTCACAAAGCAGCATTGATGTGTCATCAAGAGAGATGGACGGAAGCATTACCATGCCTGCGGACAGCTCACAAACCTGATATTGGTGTATCAGTTGCCGAGATGGTTTATGGCAAGCCGCTACGGATTCTTGCAGATTATTTAGTACTAACCTCACTACCTGGATCAGAGGGCCTCACACACTGGGTGCAGCAGCTAAAACGTCACTACAACAAATATACGTTGCCCGCCACCTTCTCGCCATGGCAACCGTAAGGTGTTTGTACACAAAGACTTATACAATTGCTCTCACGTAATGTTGCGAACAGACTCAGTCAAATCGCCTTTACAACCACCATATACGGGCCCATTTCAGGTGCTGAGTAGAAATAAGCATACCGTGGACATAATGTGCAATGGTGTTCTGACGAAGGTATCGATTGAACGTGTCAAGCCAGCATGGGTTTTACCCTCTCCGACCTCTGACACCACGCCTCGGCATCAACACATGATGGACGCAGAGCATACCGAAACACCGCTCAGTACATTGTCCGAGACAGGTGAATCACCACCACAAACAACAATGTCACCTCCCCAAAGACACCCGACGCACACCAGAGCTGGACGTCGAATAAAATTCAAGTATCAAGATATCCCTGGGACTCCGCACTTTGGGGGGGGGGGGTCTGTGTGGCAGTGATATTTTACATGTCTGGTGCAAAGTGATATCAAAAGGGCGTGAGAGGTTTTTGGTCATGTGTTGTTTTTTATCTTTGCCGTAAGACTATAGAGTCTCCTAGTTTTTGTTACTTCTCTGTTGTTTTTTAGTTCCTTCTCATTGTGAGTATTTACGCATAAATATTTTTTCGTTAACTAATTATACCGGACGGCTATGCAATTATTTGTTGTAGGCAAGTCGCCTACAAGCCTTATTTCAGTCAAAACTCTTATTGTAACACAGTTCAGACCAAAACCAATTTTTCTCTGCTATTCAATTACTTTGTTATGTAAAATTCTAATTGTAAATTATTGAAACTACATATTTAACAATGTGAAACTTTAGCAGTAATTTTTGCAAAACTATATAGGCACTGGGCTGAAGCCATTTTATAAGTCAGTCCGTTCCAAGATTTCGAGCTGGGAAACCATGTTAGTCAAAACAGCCATAACGCAGTTGTGCAATAATGCATTTAAGTTAATATGAAACTGGACTGTGAATCAGAAATGTTAATAAGATACGCAGATTAACGGGAATATGAAAGACAGTCAGTGTCTAGATTCTGAGTGTGGAACCCATGGTAGTCTGAATCATAATAATGTAATGGTGCAATGATGTGTCCTCATGGATAAGAAGGCAGACAGTGAAGTAGGACAATTAACAATGACTTCTGATTAATTTTAATATTAAAGTGCCATGCACATTGTTCATATGGGAGAGAGTGATTTTGGTTGGTTGTGTTATACTGCACATTGACTGTTGTCATATAATTAGAAGGTACAGTATCTGTATACCTGATAAATTAGACGTGATTATGTAATTAAGACATGGTCTGGCCACAACTAATTCACTGAGGGGGGTGGAGGGGGGTCCGACATTTATGGAAGTAAAACCTACAAAACCAAATGCCTATGTCAACAACATATTGAATGCGGATAGTGCTGTACCGACCCACATTCTCAGCCAACTGTTCACCATGATCGCTGCCATCGAGGAACTGCAACCTGATATATGATGAGAAATGTCACAATGTGATTTGAAATGAATGAATGACCAGTCTAAACAAAGCATATTTTAATACTGAGACCTGTGAATATCTTTAAATCATATAGCAGACTAAAAAATGTGTATTCCTCCATTAAATATGAATTAGCAAGTGTGAGTATGAAGAGTACTGCACTTCTGATCTTTTTTTTCTTTTCAGAGGACTGTTTGTGAATGTTTATATTCAATAGATTACAGCAAGCACTTTATTAAAGTTAACATTTAGTGTCAGATTTGGTCCATTATAAATGGTTTTTGAAAGCATGTGACTGAGAAAACAATATGTTTGTTTATAAATAAATCTTCTGCTACCGGTCACGATTTTTCTTTAATTTACTTTTCGCAAAACGTGTTTCGAGAAATGATTCCCATTTTCAAGTGCATTTTTTGTGTGTATTAAGCCATTTCTATGGTGTGAGAGTCAGTGTGCGAGAGTCTGCTTCATTTCCTTGACTTGAAACTGGGAATCATTTCTCGAAATGCGTCATGTGGAAAGTAAAATAAAGAAAAATCATGACTGGTAGCAGAAGGTTTATTTATAAACGAACCGATTATAACATATAGTGTACAGACAATGAATCATCTTTTGTTGACATGGAACACAAATTTACAGTTAAACTGTCATCATGTACGCATCACATGATACTGTGACGAGACTCACATTCAAACATGATGAATTTTGTAGGGATGTTGGGTACCATCTGATATGAATAATCTCTCCTACTACCTGGATCTGGGAAGAATATTTTACGGCAACTGCTGTGTCAAATAATTTGTGAACATTAAAGATACATACACTTTTGCACAACCTTTCAACAAGACAACAAATTGTCATCAACTACACCGGCACCTTATTTCCATAGCAGGTTTGTTATTGTTTCAGGTGTAGGACAGTGACTTGCTTTAGCTTTCTCTGTCAGCAACTTTTATATTTAATAATAAATTTACTAAGCAGAAGTAAATATTTCAAATTCAGCGGCTGTTCTACTTGCCTTAGCTATAGGTTTTGTGTCAGTGTTTTACTGGTTTTGAGAGCAGGTTCAGTACACCAGAGAAAATCTTAAAGAGGTCATGGTTCTTTAGCAGAAATCTTTTCTTTGAAGAGACAGTGATGGTACAAGTGAAAAAACAGAAGAAATTTTCAGTATGAAATCATCGTGGGGGGGGGGAGGTGGGGGGAGGGGGGGGGAGGTACCATTTTGTTTTGCCTACACACATAAAATATCAAGTGAACCTTCCTATCCACAAGACATAATTAAATTTCACAACGTTTTCATCCATAAAAAAATTTAAATGTCTTTTGTTTGAAAAACCTGTCGACATCAAATTCTTATCTACTGCCAGCTACATTTAGTTATCATAAGGGAAAGCATAGGGATATTAGTCAGCTCAGCACACATTATTTAGCAAAATAATATGTTATACAATACACTGGCTCCTTTGAAGAAGAATAAAATCAACAATGTTAAACTTACTCTGTGACTGTGAGATTTGTGTCTTTTACTATGCGACCATTCATAATTTTCCAGTTGCGCTTGACTAGTAAATTTCCCAGGCCTGACATTAACACAGCCTTTACCAATTCATCATGAAGCTGATATTTATTACATGGTGAGGCATCATCAGTAAGCTTGTCAGAATGACAAAGTATCTTACATTCATACAGATATTCCGAAAACAGTTTATTCAACCCTGTGAAATGAAATAAGTTTTAGTCTTGATGTAAACATTTTATTTTATAAATGATTTTTTTCATGCAATAATTTTCCATCACTGATAAGCACTGAATCTGCAAATGATCGTAAACTCTGCAGACATTTAAAATAGGAAGAACACGGATAATTATTATATCTATCAGACTGTTGTCAAACTTCATCAAGTTATTTTCACATGTTACATAGAAAATATCAATTATTTTCTCCCTGTCAATTATCCTTACAATTCTAAGCACCTAGTATAATTTTCCATTTTTTCTTATGCTGCACAGTTTCGAAAATAGTCCTGAAAGACAGATGTTTAGTCATGAAACTACAGAATACATTCTCTATTTAAAGAAATTGTTAAACATGCAAATAGGTTTTTTCACTAAGAGTAATGTATTTGAAAGCTACTGACATCACTACGGTTTAGTGTACCATACTAAACTAATTTGTCCAGCTTGACTCAGACTGTATTTTAAATACCTGGAGTTTTACGTATTTGACAACCACAAGAAACTCTGGCTTGTCAAACACAAATTTTAAAAAATATCAGTTAAGAAAGAATATTTTTAGTTACAAGGCTTCTGAGATGAGTACGAGACACGAACACAATTTCAATGTCACCCATCACATCATGAAATGAAAGTTGTAAACAAGACAGTTTTTCCTTTTTTTAGTGGTTTTGTTTGTTCTATCACTTCATACTAGTCACAGCTCGAACATACTCTTTGCAAAGTTTTTCTTTGATTGCCATATTTTCCTCAAAAAGCTCTTTATCACAATTCATGCCAGTAAACTTGTCATTTTGGAATTCAGCCAAAGAAACTATTTGGAACCATTTAGTAGTGTGCAATGAGATATGCATACTAACTTTTAAATTACATCTAAGGCTGTTTTCACACTGTTCAGGTATGTTGAAAAACATCTTTAAAGCTGAATTGCTGCAATTGGCAAATTTTAGTAAAATTACTAGAAATTCCTTGAAAGGCCATTTTTATCTCACATTTCTCTTTGAGTCTGGTATGAGTTACCATTTCTGCCTAATAATGATGCCATCAGAAGCATTTCTGTGTGATATTTGTTTCTATTTATCACAGTTCGGAAACATCATACTAGAAGAAGTGAAATGATCCACTCATTGTTAAACTGTATGCTCCAAAGAGGAAGTATGCAGCAATAAAAATCTTTGGCAACTTATACTATGATCTGAAAGCTTTACTATATAAAAATCTTTTCAAACACAAACTAAAAAAAAATCATGTCTGCTCAACAACTTTAACTCAATAGAAAAAAATTCTGACTTTGTGTTATAATTATTTATACGTGTGTTTCCATACCACCACCAACTCATTTACTTACTTACACACACACACACACACACACACCACCACCACCACCACCACCACCACCACCAGCGGCAGCAGCAAAGTTATAAACATGCCAGTAAACATTAAGACAGTGACTGGACAATTCACAACAAACCAAGTGTCACTGCTATTGTGTATCATCAAACAATAAATAAAAGGCAATGCAAGACACCAACAATTAGCCATAGTGTAAAAATATGCTGATACTTTCCTCTCATCTTTTAATTAATTTCCTAAAAGGAGAACTCTAGTTTAAAAGTGCTGCTTGAACTGAAAATTAATAACTTATTTTCTACATACAAATATTCAGTTACTGTCAATTCCTGAAGGTATGCTTGCTAGAAACTGTGAGGGTTATGACTTCTGATGAGCTTTAATGACATTGCTGAGTTAAGATACTGCTTTATAAAGATATTTAGCACAGTAGACAAATCAAATACTACATCCACTACAGAAAGGCAATATTATTGTACTTTCCTTTCCTTTTATCTATTTGAATCAGTCATTTACACTGGTTGTTGTTGTTGTTGTTGTTGTTGTTGTAGTGGTCTTCAGTCCTGAGACTGGTTTGATGCAGCTCTCCATGCTACTCTATCCTGTGCAAGCTTCTTCATCTCCCAGTACCTACCGCAACCTACATCCTTCTGAATCTGCTTAGTGTATTCATCTCTTGGTCTCCCTCTACGATTTTTACCCTCCACGCTGCCCTCCAATACTAAATTGATGATCCCTTGATCCCTCAGAACATGTCCTACCAATCGATCCCTTCTTCTAGTCACGTTGTGCCACAAACTTCTCTTCTCCCCAATCCTATTCAATACTTCCACATTAGTTATGTGATCTACCCATCTAATCTTCAGCATTCTTCTGTAGCACCACATTTCGAAAGCTTCTATTCTCTTCTTGTCTAAACTATTTATCGTCCATCTTTCACTTCCATACATGGCTACACTCCACACAAATACTTTCAGAAATGACTTCCTGACACTTAAATCAATACTCGATGTTAACAAATTTCTCTTCTTCAGAAACACTTTCCTTGCCATTGCCAGTCTACATTTTACATCCTCTCTACTTCGACCATCATCAGTTACTTTGTTCCCCAAATAGCAAAACTCCTGTACTACTTTGTCTCATTCCCTAATCTCATTCCCTCAGCATCAACCGAGTTAACTTGACTACATTCCATTATCCTCGTTTTGCTTTTGTTGTTGTTCATCTTATACCCTCCTTTCAAGACACTCTCCATTCTGTTCAACTGCTCTTCCAAGTCCTTTGCTGTCTCTGACAGAATTACGTCATCGGCGAATCTCAAAGTTATTATTTCTTCTCCATGGATTTTAATACCTACTCCAAATTTTTCTTTGGTTTCTTTTGTTTCCTTTACTGCTTGCTCAATATACAGATTGAATAACATCGGGACAGGCTACAATCCTGTCTCACTCTCTTCCCAACCGCTGCTTCCCTTTCATGCCCCTCGACTCTTATAACTGCCATCTGGTTTCTGTACAAATTGTAAATAGCCTTTTGCTCCCTGTATTTTACCCCTGCCACCTTCAGAATGTGAAAGAGAGTATTCCAGTCAACATTGTCAAAAGCTTTATCTAAGTCTACAAACGCTAGAAATGTAGGTTTGCCTTTCCTTAATCTTTCTTCTACGATAAGTCGTAGGGTCAGTATTGCCTCAGGTGTGCCAACATTTCTACGGAATCCAAACTGATCTTCTCCATTTGTCTGTAAAGAATTCCTGTTAGTATTTTGCAGCTGTGGCTTATTAAACTGATAGTTTGGTAATTTTCACATCTGTCAACACCTGCTTTCTTTGGGATTGGAATTATTATATTCTTCTTGAAGCCTGAGGGTATTTCGCCTTTTCATACATCTTGCTCACCAGGTGGTAGAGTTCTGTCAGGACTGGGTCTCCCAAGGCTGTCAGTAGTTCTAATGGAATGTTGTCTACTCCGGGGGCCTTGTTTCGACTCAGGTCTTTCAGTGCTCTGTCAAACTCTTCACGCAGTATCATATCTCCCATTTCATCTTCATCTACATCCTCTTCCATTTCCATAATATTGTCCTCAAGTACATCGCCCCTGTACAGACCCTCTACATCCTTACATTTATCCTCTAGCCATCCCTGCTTAGCCATTTGGTCTTCCTGTCGATCTCATTTTTGAGACGTTTGTATTCCTTTTTGCCTGCTTCATTTACTGCATTTTTATATTTTCTTCTTTTATGAATTAAATTCAATATATCTTCTATTACCCAAGGATTTCTACTAGCCCTCATCTTTTTACCTACTTGATCCTCTGCTGCCTTCACTACTTCATCCCTCAAAGCTATCCATTCTTCTTCCACCGTATTTCTTTCCCCCATTCCTCTCAATCGTTCCCTAATGCTGTCCCTGAAACTCTCTACAATCTCTGGTATAGTCAGTTTATCCAGGTCCCATCTCCTTAAATTCCCGTCTTTTTGCAGTTTCTTCAGTTTTAATCTACAGGTCATAACCAATAGATTGTGGTCAGAGTCCACATCTGCCCCTGGAAATGTCTTACAATTTAAAACCTGGTTGCTAAATCTCTGTCTTACCATTAGATAATCTATCTGAAACCTGTCTGTGTCTCCAGGCTTCTTCCATGTATACAGCCTTCTTTTATGATTCTTGAACCAAGTGTTAGCTATGATTAAGTTGTGCTCTCTGCAATATTCTACCAGGTGGCTTCCTCTTTCATTTATTAGCGCCAATCCGTATTCACCTACTACGTTTCCTTCTCTCCCTTTTCGTACTACCGAATTCCAGTCACCCATGACTATTAAATTTTTGTCACCCTTCACTATCTGAATAATTTCCTTTATTTCATCGTACATTTCTTCAATTTCTTCGTCATCTGCAGAGTTGTTTGGCATATAGACTTATACTACTGTCGTAGGCGTGGGCTTGGTGTCTATCTTGGCCACAATAATGCGTTCGCTGTGCTGTTTGTAATAGCTTACCTGCATTCCTATTGTTTTATTCATTATTAAACCTACTCCTGCATTACCCCTATTTGATTTTGTATTTATAACCCAGTATTCACCTGACCAAAAGTCTTGTGCCTCCTGCCACCTAACTTCACTGCGTCCCACTATATCTAACTTTAAGCTATCCATTTCCGTTTTTAAATTTTCTAACCCACCTGCCCGATTAAGGGATCGGGCATTCCACGCTCTGATCCATAGAACGCCAGTTTTCTTTCTCCTGATAACGACATCCTCTTGAGTAGTCCCTGCCCGGAGATCCGAATGGCGGACTATTTTACCTCCGGAATATTTTACCCAAGAGGACGCCATCATCATTTAACCATACAGTAAAGCTGCATGTCCTCGGGAAAAATTACGGCCATAGTTTCCCCTTGCTTTCAGCCGATCACAGTACCAGCACAGCAAGGCCATTTTGGTTAGTGTTACAAGTACAGGTCAGTCAATCATCCAGACTGTTGCACCTGCAACTACTGAAAAGGCTGCTGCCCCTCTTCAGGAGCCACACGTTTGTCTGGCCTCTCAACAGATACCCCTCCGTTGTGGTTGTACCTACAGTACGGCTATCTGTATCGCTGAGGCACGCAAGCCTCCCCACCAACGGCAAGGTCCATGGTTCATGGGGGGGGGGGGGGGGGGGGGGTTACACTGGTTATGGCTCTAAAAAATGCAACTCAACATTGAAGTCGAGTTAAGGACATTAAAACAATTCTAAATGGTTCAAATGGCTCTGAGCACTATGGGACTTAACTTCTGAGGTCATCAGTCCCCTAGAACTTAGAACTACTTAAACCTAACTAACCTAAGGACATCACACACATCCATGCCCGAGGCAGGATTAGAACTTGCGACCGTAGTGGTCACGTGGTTCCAGACTGTAGCGCCTAGAACCGCACGGCCACCCAGGCCGGCTAAGACAATTCTAAACATTATAATTCAGAAAGAATATAAGAATTGGTGTAGCATCTTTTCCGACAATTATAATAAGATGATGATAAGGCACTAGGTACAAAATTCACACATCTTTTTAGTATGTGCATGATACCTATATACTATTGACTAAACAGAGATGGTGCTGAGCAATAGACAGACACATCATAAAACATAGTAAGAAACTTTCTTACTTTCAACATAGGTTTCTGCCAGAATTAACAAGCATATGGTCACTGTGTGGGCAAAGCATAAGACAAGAGGGGTTATGAAATATTATGCTAGAATAAAACAAGTAGCTGTAAAGATTGTTGGGAGGAAAAAAGATCCTCCCCACCTCGAATCTAACAGTCGCCTTATGACCTTTTGACAGTTTTTAACTTTCAATCTTCAACACCACTCTTCAATTAAATTTAAATTAGCATCACAACTGTATAAACAGTCATCATTCTTCACTTCAAAACTGACCCTGTGCTAATTGACTTTTTAGCGTAACTGTTAACCACAGGGCTTCAGCAACTATCCAACATATCCATCTATGAACAGTGCATTGATACCATCCAAGAAGTCCAATATGATCTTTACTCTCAGAAGAAGCTTGTGAAAGGAAAAGGAAAATAATTCTGTTGCCATAGAGATCCTGCAGTAGTTGCACACTGCAAAAACTACACAAAATTACCAAGAAAGGTTATTAAAATCAAGGGATACGCACATATTTTGTCAGAAATCAGTAATTCCGACAACAGACTTAAGGCTATATAGAATGTAATGAAACGAGACACAGGACAACCTGCCACAGAATAGGATAACATCACAATTGAACTGAATTGAAAGGCTATAAATGATTAGTCACTGTGGCAAATATATTTAATAAGCATTTCTTAAATATAGTAAAAGCATAGGAACAAACATTTCAAGAGAAACAGCACAACATATGTGAAAACAGCTACTCTCATAAAATTCAATCATAGGAATGTATCACCAACCTCTCCTTCCAATAGTAAGAAAACTACACATTCTCTCAAAAATAAAAGCTCATCTGGTTCTGATGATTTTTTTCCCAATAGAGTACTAAAGATTTGTTCCCATTAATAAGCCAAATCCTACCTGAAATTTGTGATGCATCACTAACTCAAGGCATTTTACCAGAGAGACTGAAATATTATGATGTTAAATATCTCTAAGATAGGTGATATGAGAGATGTCAATGACTGCCAACCTGTATCATTCCTGACATTTTCCAAAATCTTCGAGAAGGTGATGTGTTCTAGATGGTATCTCACCTTAGCAACTATAATATCCTCAGAAAATCGCAGTTTGGGTTTCAGAAAAGGTGCTGTACTGAGTATGCCGTTTGTGTATTCTCTCATCAAAATTTACAGCCATTGGCTGGTATTTTCTGTAACTAAACTAAGGTATTTGATTGTATGAATCACTGAACTCTCCTAGATAAATTGAAGTTATATGGGATTGATTCTATAGTCAACTAATGGATAATGTCTATCTAACCAAAAGAATGCAGGAAGAATTAGTTGTAAGATGGCCCATTGGATAGCTCGCCAAAAACTGAAGAAAGATCAAGCTTGATGATAGGAAGAAGGTGTACTGAACTGTGAAGGATGAAGTGAAATAGAAACAGTGAATGGTCCAATCTCAAGATTTGCAACAGTGAGCAAATGTGTGTAGCCACAGCGTTGTGGTTATGTGGTTACAGTGTTGCACTGCGAAGGGGGAGATCTGTGTTGAAATATTGCTTGAGCCGCCCCCCCCCCCCCCCCCCCCCGCCCAACCCCACCCCCACCACCCACCTGCAAAGTGATCCATGGAACATGAAACTAACTAGCTCCTTTATAAAATGACTAGGTCTTTCTAAAGTCTCTTTGCTGTTGCATCATTGTCTTCCTTCACAATCTCATCATACCCTGGACAACCACTTTCAACAGGCTATCCAACATCTAAAATCCTGACCACCAACAAATTCCCACTAAGGCTAGTTGCTGTGTTCCCAGTGAATGAACTTTTGCTCTTGTGGTCAAACATTTTAATTGGCTTGCCTGCAGCCTACACTTATTTATTCAGTCATTCCACTTCATGTTCTGTATATCCCATAGTTAAGGAGAATCTTTAAAGACTTGGAACAGGAAGAAGCAGCTACTGTATGCTATAACTGTGAAGTCCAGTAAAACTTATGACTGGTGCTAAGCTAAGCTAAGCTAAGCTAATAATTGAAGCTCTTACTTCTATACTGCTTTATATATCTATTAAAGGATGCATATGTACATTAAAAGAATAGCTATTTTTCTACATTCCTCAATTCAGTTTTTTGCAATTTTGTGCAAACCCTTTCAGAGAGTACTGGGTGTCTATCTCCAGATATCTGGCAGTTCTCGTTCAGGGTGTGTATGCGGGCAAGGAAAAAATTCCCGGATTTTTCCCAGTTAAAAAACACACTTTCTCCAGTGTGAAAATACACTTTTTCCATGTTAAGTGACAGTATACTATTCCTCAGAACTGTAAAACTTATCAGTCCTTTGATGGTTATTGTTTTATACACTGGCGTAGAATTTCTGAGCCCTTTACAAAACGAAACTCAGAAAAAAGACCATTTACGCTGCATATTTTCATATTACGAAAGTATAATTTCGAATTCCACCAAACGCCGCGTTACTTTCCGAAGCATTGAAATCGAGATTGAGACGCACTTTTGTAAGCCAGTCATAGCTCATGTCATATGATTTCGCCAGCCGATACAGCGGATATTCAGAGCTTAGGACACGTGATGTTGTCAGCCAATAGTATTATCATTGTTAAGAAGCGCGTGCACACAAATAGGAAAAGTTAATGGTGTACATTAATATGCATAGTGTTTCTACAAGAAAAGCAGAGCTTTCACATATAATATTGGTCTCTACGATTAATAAGCTGCAAGAGAAGCTAAACTTTCATGTACAATGTTGATTTTTTTTGCGAGTATTACACTTTAAGATACATCACACAAATGTGCCAGTAGAAGTTTTAATACCGACATAAATGTCTAATCTTCTGGGCTCAAAATTTTTTCTATATGGTCATCCTCAAATACTTGATTTTTAAATGAAAGTCAAATGCTCTGCGATTTAAGAAATTCATCACACATTCTTGCACTTCGTTCATCTTCCGTAAAAGGAAATTTACTTTGAAAGTAATGCTTTTCAATTAATCATTCACTATATTTTCCCGGGACCTGTTAGAGGTTAGTTTCAGCAGTTGCCAGAGAGCACCAGATAACAGGTGTCACCGCGCTTGTGCAGCTACGATGATGCAGAAGCCCATATGTTCGTATGTGTAAAACATTAAAAGATTTTACATCATGTCATAAAAGAAACAAGGCATCAGAGGAATTCCGTGAACCATACTAAAATGCATAATTCAGCTTAAAGTGCACATTCATGTGTCCAGATTCGGTTGTAAATTTTCTTGGAGTACCAGCACTGTATTGTCTCAGTTTTTTTTTATTTTTTTTTTATTGTGGCATAATGACATACGTGCTATAAGTTGAAAACATGCTCTTTTGAAATACAGCAAACGTTGAAACTAGCCAATAGTGTGGAATTAAACAAAAATGGTTCAAATAGCTCTGAGCTGTGGGACTCAACTTCTGAGGTCATTAGTCCCCTAGAACTTAGAACTAGTTAAACCTAACTAACCTAAGGACATCACACACATCCATTCCTGAGGCAGGATTCGAACCTGTGACCATAGCGGTCTTGCGGTTCCAGACTGCAGCGCCTAGAACCGCACGGCCACTTCGGCCCGCAGAATTAAATACTTCGTTTCAAATAAATTGACTGCCTCATCGGAAAAGATCAATAAAGCCATATTTCTTTAGCAAACCGACAAAAATAACTTCATTGTTCTGCAAGGCGATTAATGCTTAAATGAAATTGCCTCCCGAGGCAGATACCCCAGTTTGCTCCCAGTGAATATGGCAGCTTGCGCGCAACAGTAAAATTTTTCCGGGTAGCATCTTGCTGCTTGCTTATACAGCTAACAGCCACACTTTTGTAGCCAGAAGCAGGAAAAGGTACATGCAAGACTCAACTGTGCATGTGCATGGGTCCACTCACAATTGCTAACACGAATCTAATGTAATCAGTTTGGACATCATGCTCATCGGCGGCAATTCGTTGTTATGAAGCATTGCATAGTCTTCCTAAAGCCTTTGACACATTTTTCTACTGGCAGACACTTGTATGAGCACTGTTTTGTTGTGTACATGGTGCATTTCCTTTGCAACTCAAGTTTTATTTTAGTTTTTTTTCCCTCATTCATGTTTTAATGCTGCAGTTCTATTCTGCAGTAGCGGGATGCAGTAATATCCTTTGTTAGAGTATTATTTCTTACCAGTCAAAATTACAAAAAATTAACTGAAAACTAAAACAAAACATAAATATCCTGGAATTCTAAAAAATTCCTGGGTTTTTCCCGGTTTTCCCCCGGATGAAAAAAATTCCTAGGGTTTTACTGGATCTCCCTGTTGTCCCGGGTCGTATACATCCTGTTGTTTTTCAGCAGGTCAAACAAATCTGTTACCATTCATGCTCCCTTTGTTGTACAATTACAATATCCCCATTAGTCCTAAATAGTATGTGTCTCGCACACTAATATAATCATTGATGGGTCCCATTTCATCTGAATTCACTCTTGTTAATAGCCACTTTCACAACTATTATCTTGCAGGGTTGCAAGTCTATTACTGAAGCACAGCACTCACAGCACTGTTTTATACAGTACTGATTTAGGTCCTTGGTGAGAGAGTTTATTCCACTTTTTGGGCATATAATGACTTCCCATTTTCTCATATTAGGCGTAAGTGATACTAAATTGTATTCGTCTAAGTGCATGTGTTTGATTTCTGTGACTTTCAAATTATGTTTTGCTACCCATAGCACACATATAGAAATACTTACAGACAAACTGCCTATTGGCTTCTGTCTCGGGTTCTTCGGCCGACGTTCATCTAATGATTTTTCTGACGTTTCGCCAGCACGAGTGGCTGGCATTGTCAAAGCTTCACCCTCCATTGCCGGTGGAGGGCAATGGAGGGTGAAGCTTTGACAATGCCAGCCACTCGTGCTGGCGAAACGTCAGAAAAATCATTAGATGAACGTCGGCCGAAGAACCCGAGACAGAAGCCAATAGGCAGTTTGTCAACAAGTGGCCACGAAAGCCTCAACAATTTTGTAATACTTACAGACTTTTCCATGTCTTGGAGTGAAATGAGAGGCTCATTTTTCCTACTTAACAAACTTCTTATGTTTCGATGGAAAACTCCAAGTACGAGGACTGTTCAATAAAGAATGGTCATAATTTTTTTTGACAACGTACCTTTACTCATCCTCATAATTTTGATAGTCCTTCTCAAAGTAGTCTCCCATGGATGTGATGCACTTGTCCCAGTGTTTCTGCCAGTCTTCAAATACATGCTGGAAACCATTTTTTGAGACACCCTTCAAAATCGTCTCCGCAGCCTTCACCACTGCTTTTGATGATGGATAATGCCTCCCACAAAGGCGTTTCTTCATGTTAGGGAATAGAAAAAAAGTCACATGGGTCTAAATTCAGACTATAGGGAGGTTGAGGGATGCACTGCACATTGATTTTTGCAAGATATTCAACAGCAACATTGGCTATGTGCGGCCGTGCATTATCGTGGTGCAGCATCCAGCCTCCTTCATGGAAATGTGCTCTTCTGCTCCTGATATGGGCTTCAAATGTTTTCTGGACATGCCTGTAGTATTGCCCAGTTACAACATGCGTAATTGATCATCATGTCCACAGGATGTAGGTGTTCATATTTTTTCTGTGCCTCAGTATATGACCGAAGGCCAACAAATTTGTATTCCTGGATCATCTGTTCCTTCTTGAAAACAGGTGAATGTGGAAGGTGATGTTTCGAGTAGTTGATACACAAAAGTGGATGTTCACAAGGACTATCTTCATGGAGTGATGGTTCACGATAGCCGTATTTTGGGTCTGCTGTGCAGTGGTACGACATGTCCAGGGCGTAAACAATTGAAGTACCTTGTAGGCAGTAGGACATACGGTTTCACATCAAACCTGTACACCATGACCTTAATCTCCTCCAGGACATAAGACTAAAACATAGGTGCCTGTATCATACAATTATCCTTGAGCCCTTATTGAACATGTGTGATAAGTACCCCACAGTGCTGGAGGTTAATCCGGAGTTCCTGATCTGGAGCATAAGATGATTCGTTGCACTATGTGCAGAGTTTTGTGTGGGGAAATGATCACAGGTATGTCACCTGCAGTAACGTGTCCTTTGTCCATGTAATGTTGTAGTAGCAGTGCACAGCATTAGTATGGTTCCGAACAGACAATGGCACTCTGTCATATCAATGGGTCCTAAAAACCTCTCTTCAAAGAGAGAGTGAAAATATGAATAAACAATTATCTTGTCAACTGAAACACCAGTTTTGAACTGACATCTACACAAGGCACTGCAGTAAGAGCAAATTTATGAAGAATGCCTGTTTTGAGATTAGTGGAGGCAGTGGACAGAATGGACAAGCAGTACCCAGACTTAGTGCCTAGACTCCAAGTGACAGCTACTGTTACTAATAACTGTTAATGGCAATTCCAAGAAGTGAGAGACTAAAAATACTACTTAAGGACAAATGCCCTCAATGGCACTAATCATAGGCATGAGTTGTCTCTCCTCCAAAATTATATGAAAAGCATCATTTGTGGAATGGCTGTAAGGCAGACATATACTCTTGAAATTTCCATTTATACAACTGCATTCAAATGTTGTGACATCAGAAGCCAGTTGATAACCAAGAAATCCAAATGTAAGATTTTAATTGTGTACAAAAATTTACATGCGCAGCTGCCACGAACAGATAAAATTTGAATGGTAATTTCTGAGACAACGAAGGAAGTGGCACTTTTTTGTAAATGAAAATCTGCACAAGATAGTGGTTCACCATCCATTTTTCCTCTACATAACTATAGTTGCCTGTGGTCAATTGCATCCATTCATATGTTGCTGAGTATGATATACTTTGATTTGATAAACTGAGTCGGAGACTAACAGATTAAATTTTACAATAATGTGTGAGGAACAACTCCACTGGGTATGAAATAAGTGGGTGAAAGTTATAGACAATATTAAGAGTGATTACATTCATAACACTGAGAAGTGCCGTACTTTTTAATACTATTACATCTAAGTTTTTATAAAGTAAGGCATTGAAATTCAACATTTTGGGTATTCAGTTCACTACTTTCAACAGATACTTCCACTGCAGTTACACAATTTTTATTCATAACAGCCTTTCCTGATGGCCAACTGACAGAATCCCTTTCACTAGCTTGACCATCCTCCACTCCATTCTGTGTTGGGAATTAATATTTAGTGCCTGTGTAGCACTGCAGGGCTTTCAGTTACTACATTTGTCACAGTGCTGAAAACTCAGTTGAATTACACCAAGATAGGCAGTAAAGTGTATACATTTAGTATGTCAAAATCCTGTGCAGTAGTTCTAGGTACATGTTTGACACAAAGATTAATTATCCTCAGAGGTTACAAGACTTCTAATGTAAATGCCAAGTCATTGCTACTTATATTATCTAGTTGTTTCGAAATGGATCTGCAGTCAGTCTTGAACATATCTATGCAAAAGCTAACATAAATTCTGCTTTTGTAGTTTATGTACACTAGCCCTCTATCTCAGAATTAAACAGAGGGTTTTTTAAGAACTTTATTCCTACTCATCTTACAGCAGAATGGACCAATGACCTTCAACTTAGAGCTTCATCAACGAGAATGACACACATTACTCATATCAAACAATGGAAAATCCAGGATGGAATGTAACAATACCAGAGAAGGAAAGTTGCAACTCACCATATAGTGGAGATGCCTTAATGGCCAAAAGCTATAATTGGTGAATCCTTTTGTTGTACCTATCGTGACTCAGCATCTCCACTATATGGTGAGTAGCAATTTTCCTTTTCTGGTATTGACACATTACTCTTATTATAAAACAATTTACTTATTAATTAAACCTGCTGTCACCCCTCTGCTAGAGTCCAGCTTACCTTGAAGAAGAAGAAGAAGAATGCAATAACAGCAAATTCATATGTTTAGCATTATTCTTTTATTTTTTCCAGCTAAATACAAGGGAGAAAACAATATAACAAAGATGAGATTACCTTGCTTTCTGAAACTGGTGATAAGATATTAATACTCACTGGCAATAAGGTCAATGCTGGGAACATTTATGTTCATATGCTGACAAAGGCTTCTGAAATCCCCAGTTTTCATTTGCCATAGCATTCTATGTATTTTCCACAGGGCAATATGATCACTTGTTGGATGGTGCTCTCTTTTACTTTCACGGATGTGATCCTTTTCTGTGAGGGCACCTTGAAATAGATCCACTTCTCCACTGAGAACTGTTGTAATGGTAAGCACTGGTTGTGTACACCTGGAAAAAATGCTTTCTGCTTTAGAGGAGTCAAGCAGTAATCAGAAGAATATTTTTAATGTTTGAAAATTCATTGCATTTTTTAAAATAAACCTCATGAAACCCTCATAAGCTGCTTACAAGAGTTTTGCACCACCTATATATCTGTGGACTTAAGGAAATTAAAGAATAAGCCTTATGCATGTATATAAAAAATAGTTTTACTGTGAAATAAAACAAAACTGTAATTAAAATCAAAGTAGTCTGCTCTTTGCACATTAGAGAAATCAGTATCTGCTACTGTGTTGCATGTTCTGAACTGGAAATAGGTCATCAAGGTATGTTGACAGCCTCAACAGTGTATATAAGCTGTATTATATTATTCAGTGTTGGAGAGAGTACACAATATTGAGCTGCACCGAAAACGCAGGTTTACTTACACCTCTACTACACAGGTGGCTGTACATAGCAATTTCCTGGGCTCAAAAAAGTGTCGAGTAAGAGGTTAAAAAAATCAAAAGTAAGTAATTTTGAGGGTAGTATGAAACATTCTGAGCAGTCTGTATAAACTATTATTAATTTCTCGAACTTTTAGTTTGATAATATTCAAAAATAGACATCCATAACTTGTTTAATGTCGTTGTTTTTGAATATATTTTCAACTTCATTGTGCATGTGCAACAGATGACATATCCTTGTTTTTCAAATATTCCTTCCTAATATCTAGAATTCTTTTGTAGTTTAATTACCCATGGTTCACTCCAAAAAGTGTGATGGTACTGGCCTAACTTAATAAAATTTAAGATGAGTTTCTGATGTTACTTTATTCTGAATAGAATCTCTAATGGTACCATTTAGGTAACTGAATGTCAAAATTCAGTCGTTTTGATCTAGATCTCCTCTGTACATCAACATGATTCCCAAAAATTTAAATCTGTCTAGTTACTTTATGAACTTGTTTTCTATTTCTATTTTTGCCCTAACTGGTTTTTGTTCTCAGACATCTATGACTTATTTTTGTAGTGATATTGACATGTAAAGTTCATAGGCAGTTCCCTGTAGTTAGTCTATACTATTCAGATTAAAACTTGTTAGTCTGTATCCCCTCTGGCCTAAATGCTTTAAAGTCACAAAATTTTTCATGTTTACATTTGTAATCCTACCACTAGCACAATAAACAGGCAGTGCCTGCCATTAATATACTGCTATTAAACATATTTAATTATATTCCAAAAGAATTTGCTTTGGTTGTCTTATTGTTGTTGTTGTTGTTTCTTTCCATTCTCAGACGTTATGTCTGGCTGAAAATGGAAAGTGACGTGGACCTTGATCATATTCTGTATATATACGTTTGGATGTAGCTGCATTGCGTTGATGTACTGGTGGATATTGTGTGGTGTGACTCCTGTAGTTGACAGTATAGTTGGTATAATGTTAACTTTATCCTGATGCCACATGTCCTTGACTTCCTCAGCCAGTTGGATGTATTTTTCAATTTTTCTCCTGTTTTCCTTTGTATATTTGTTGTATTAGGTATGGATATTTGGATTAGTTGTGTTAATTTCTTCTTTTTATTGGTGAGTATGATGTCAGGTTTGTTACGTGGTGGTGTTTTATCTGTTATAATGGTTCTGTTCCAGCATAATGTGTATTCATCATTCTCCAGTACATTTTGTGGTGCATACTTATATGTGGGAACATGTTGTTTTATTAGTTTATGTTGTATGGCAAGTTGTTAATGTATTATTTTCGCTTCATTGTCATGTCTTCTGGTGTATTCCATATTTGCTAGTATTGTACATCCGCTTGTGATGTGATCTACTGTTTCCACTTGTTGTTTGCAAAGTCTGCATTTATCTGTTGTGGTATTGGGATCTTTAATAATATGCTTGCTGTGAAATATCTGGTGTTTATTGTTTGATCCTGTATTGCAATTATGAATCCTTCTGTTACACTGTATATATTGCTTTTTCTTAGCCATGTGTTGGATGCGTCTTGATCAATGTGTGGCTGTGTTAGATGATACGGGTGCTTGCCATGTAGTGTTTTCTTTTTCCAATTTACTTTCTTCGTATCTGTTGATGTTATGTGAGCTGAAGGGTTGTAGAAGTGGTTATAAAATTGCAGTGGTGTAGCCGATGTATTTAGATGAGTGATTGCTTTGTGTATTTTGCTAGTTTCTGCGCGTTCTAGAAAGAATTTTCTTAAATTGTCTACCTGTCCATAATATAGGTTTTTTATGTTGATAAATCCCCTTCCTCCTTCCTTTCTGCTTAATGTGAATCTTTCTGTTGCTGAATGTATGTGATGTATTCTATATTTGTGGCATTGTGATCGTGTAAGTGTATTGAGTGCTTCTAGGTCTGTATTACTCCATTTCACTACTCCAAATGAGTAGGTCAATATTGGTATAGCATAGGTATTTATAGCTTTTGTCTTGTTTCTTGCTGTCAATTCTGTTTTCAGTATTTTTGTTAGTCTTTGTCTATATTTTTCTTTTAGTTCTTCTTTAATATTTGTATTATCTATTTTTTGTCTGTATCCTAGATATTTATAGGCATCTGATTTTTCCATTGCTTCTATGCAGTCGCTGTGGTTATCCATTATGTAATCTTCTTGTTTAGTATGTTTTCCCTTGACTATGATATTTTTCTTACATTTGTCTGTTCCAAAAGCCATATTTATATGATTGCTGAATGCTTCTGTTATCTTTAGTAATTGGTTGAGTTGTTGTTTTATTGCTGCCAGTAGTTTTAGATCATCCATGTATAGCAAATGTATGATTTTGTGTGGGTATGTTCCAGTAAAATTGTATCCATAATTTGTATTATTTAGCATGTTGGATAGTGGGTTCAGAGCAAGGCAGAACCAGAAAGGACTTAATGAGTCTCCTTGGTATATTCCACGCTTAATCTGTATTGGCTGTGATGTGATATTATTTGAATTTCTTTGGATATTAACTGTGGTTTTCCAATTTTTCCATTACTATGTTTAGGAACTGTATCAATTTAGGATCTACTTTGTATGTTTCCAATATTTGTAGTAACCATGAGTGGGGTACACTATCAAAAGATTTTTGGTAATCAATGTATGCGTAGTGTAGCGACCTTTGTTTAGTTTTAGCTTGATATGTCACCTCTGCATCTATTATCAGTTGCTCTTTACATCCTCGTGCTCCTTTGCAACAGCCTTTTTGTTCTTCATTTATAATTTTGTTCTGTGTTGTATGTGTCAATAACTTCTGTGTAATGACTGAAGTTAATATTTTGTAGATTGTTGGTAGGCATCTTATGGGGCGATATTTAGCTGGGTTTGCTGTGTCTGCTTGATCTTTAGGTTTCAGGTAAGTTATTCCATGTGTAATTGTATCAGGGAATGTGTATGGGTCTGCAATGTAACTGTTAAATAATTTAGTTAGATGTGAATGTGTTGAGGTGAACTTCTTTAGCCAGAAATTTGCTATTTTATCTTTTCCAGGGGCTTTTCAATTGTGAGTAAAATTAATTGCTTGGGTGACTTCAGGTTGCAAAATTTTTACTTCAGGCATTTGTGGTATCAACTTGTATGTGCCTGTTTCTGCTTGTATCCACCGTGCATGCCTGTTATGTTGTACCGGGTTTGACCACATGTTGCTCCAGAAGTGTTCCATGTCTTATGTTTGGAGGATTGTCTATTTTTATGTGTGTGTTATCTATTGTTTGGTAAAATTTCTTTTGTTTTGTGTTGAATGTTTGGTTTTGTTTCCTTCTATTTTCACTTTTTTTGTATCTTCTAAGTCGTTTGGCCAATGCTTGTAATTTCTGCTTCTTTTCATCTAATTGCTCTATTGCTTCTTCTTGTGAGATTTTACCTAACTTTTTCGTTTTTTTTTCTGACATTTCATTTCTTATAAATTGTGTTAGCTGTCCGATGTCCTTTCTCAGTTTTTCTATTCTGATCTGTAGCCTGTGTTGCCATGCTGATTTTGTGGGTTTCTTCTGTGTGTTGGTTGGTTCTGATCTCTGCCTAGTGTGTATATTTAGTGTAGTGAGTGCTCCTATATAAACCAGTAGTTGTAACTATTCCATAGTTGTATATTCATTTATTTTGTTGTGTATGATTGTGTTGATAGTTTTTATTGTTGTTTCGACTTGTGGGTTACTTGGCAGTCTATGCAAGAATGGTCTAATGTCTGTATTTGTGTCTTTGTATTCTATATATGTCAGCTGAAATTTTTCTTCTATATCTAACATGTGTGTCACTTCGTGTTCTATTTGTGCTTGTTCTGGTGGCTGTCGCAAGACTTCGTTTTCCTCTGATTGTTTAATTGATGCGTGTTGTTCTTTGTTTGTTTGCTCTGGGATGTTCGAGTCCATTACTGTATTTTCTTCTTCTTCTAATTGCACATTATTTTGTTCCAGTATTTGTTGTACTTGTTGTTTGATGTTTTCTAATTCTGACGGGGGTATCCTGTTATTTTTTATTATTACAAGGATCTGATCAGCTAGTCGTCGTTCTGTTAAAAATTTTAATTCTGGGTATCTGGTAATAAATGTTGTGTATACTTGTGATCTGTATCCAGTTGTGTTGGTTCCTAGGTTTGTTGCTTGGTAATAACAGAACATGAGGTGTCGATTAACTTCATCTGACCATCTCATCCTCTGCCTTTGTTTTCCTTCTAGGGTGGTTGTAGGAAGCATATCCTGCAAAACACCTCTATCTGGATTTAAATCATTTTCCAGTTGGCTAGCAGTGTCGTTACCATTGTGGGCGGGCATAGGGTTCAAGCGTCGTCCCCGACCATGACAGCGCTTGTCCGAGGCTTCTTTAGTTCTGTCCTGAACTAACTCATCACACTAAAAGGGGGGTTAGCCCTATTAGTGGTTTGTTCTTTTCGTCGCCTTTTACGACTGGCAGAACATACCGGAGGCCTATTCTTTTCCCGGGCCTCCACGGGGAGCTTATTATTATTATTATTATTATTATTATTATTATTCCCCACCCACCCTCTCCACGAAGCAAACTAGAATTGCAGCCAACTGACGTTTGTCTGACACAGAGTATTAACTGGTGCATGCTTCACACACTGAAAGAGACGGATGGGACAAACTCCATAACATCACAGACATACAAAGTTTCTCAGTGAATGTTCAGGATCTGTTAATTGGTCTTGGTTCTCCTGAGAGGCATTGACAAAGTTCAGTTACCTCCACTAAACAATCTGTTGCTTTTATGAAAAAAATTATTTTTATTTTTATTTGCGAATTGATCACTTAGGATCACATTACAATTTCATTTCTTCTTTGTCTTAAGTATCCTCTTTCTCCAGTACTCTTTCATATGAACACTGTGCTGTTGCTTCTGTTTATCCGTCCAAGATCTTCCAGTCTTCTTAGTTCTTTCGATTAGAAATCCTTCCAAGCTTCGATTGATGGTCTGGAATGTGTCCGTATTTAACATCTGAACTTCCTGAATGCTGAACCTTTCCAGATCCTTGCGAGCTTCCTTAATGTCGTCATCGTTTCCTTTTTCCACAGGTAGTCTAATATTTTTTGGTTAGTCTGGTTTTGTCCATTCTGTATAAGTGTCCTAGAAATGATAACCAGCTCTTCATGGTCTCCAAGATTTTATCCACCTTTTTGTACATTTCATTGTCTCTCCGAAGTTTCCAGCCAGTTTCAGCATGGGCTGCACCCATGATTTACCATAATATTCTTCTGTCACCACTGTAGTGCTTTATTTTGGCATTCCAAGAGATGCACTTTTTGTCGTAAATGTTTTTAGTTAATCCTTATGCTCTCTCCATTTTTGAGATCCAGCCCCCACAGCAGCTTTCTCCAGTCCATTCTCTTGTACAGCTTCACTGAGGTATTTGAATATTTTAACCCCTCAATCTGTCCATCTATGTTTCAAGAAATTGTCTTCCACGTTTGTCACTTGTCATGACTTCGGTCTTCTCTTTCGAGATCCTAAGTCCTGTCTTGCAAGCGATCCTTTCGAGTAGGTTGATTCGTATGCCCGCTGCTTCTATGTTCTCTGAAACTATTGCAAAATCATCAGCTAAATCCACACAGTTGACTTTGATTCCTCCCAATTTTCTTCCTAGACAGAATGGGTTCATCCCTTGATTTTCAAGTTTGGAATTCTAAATTCTCACAATCTTCTCCTGAACAGAGTTAAATGGTATTGGTGATAATCCATTGACCCTGTTGCACACCTGTCTTTATTTCAAATGTTTGGCACAAGTCTCCCATGAACTTCACTTTGGAAGTTATGCCTGTTAAGGTTTCTTTGATAAGGTTTGCCAACTTGTTTTTGACCCCGAATTCTCAGATGATCCTATCTAGGGTCTCTCTCTCTCTATCCACTGAGTCAAAGGCTTTTTTTGAAGTCAATGAAAGAAACCACTATATTTTTGCCACTCAGCATTCTGTGCCAGATTCTTGATTTCAAATTAAAAATTTGTTTGGCACCTGAGCGGCCTTTCCGGAATCCACACGAATTCTCCAAGTTGTTTATCTAGGATTCCTTCAGTTCTATTCAGCAGTATGTTTGGGAGGATTTTGTAGGTGACTGGGAGTAATGACACACCTCTGTAGTTGTTTACACCTTGTTTGTCACCTTTCTTATGGAGTGGGTGGATCAATGCCATTTTCCATTCATCTAGCAGTTTTTCTGTCTCCCATATTTGCTGGGATTTGCTAGGATTTCCGCTTCTACCCATTTCATCATTTCTGCTGATATTGTCTTCTCTGATGGCCTTGTTGTTTTTGAGACTTTTTAGGGCTTCCTTTAATTCTCCTTTTGTTGGTGGCATATCATCATCTAGATTCTCACAAGGGAACCTCCCCATCGCACCCCCCTCAGATTCAGTTATAAGTTGGCACAGTCGATAGGCCTTGAAAAACTGAACACAGATCAATCGAGAAAACAGGAAGAAATTGTGTGGAACTATGAAAAAATAAGCAAAATATACAAACTTAGCAGTCCATAGGAAATATAGGCAACATCAAGGACGATATGATGAATAGAGCGCCGTGGTCCCGTGGTTAGCATCAGCAGCTGCGGAACGAGAGATCCTTGGTTCAAGTCTTCCCTCGGGTGAAAATTTTTTATTTTCAGACAATTATCAGAGTTCAGGCACTCACACATAATCAACTTCGCTGCGCAAAATTCCAGGACATGTTCAGAATTGCTTGGACATATGCAGGATTCGACGGTCTACACACGGAAAAATTTGAAAACCTTAAAAACATATGTTTTGACAGAGCACAGAGAAAACTGTGCGACTGTGAAACTGTTGCATTCATTTGTTGAAGTTTATGTGACAAACTCTTATGTTTTCATCAATTTTTTGGAAGTGATTATCACATCCACAAGAAAACCTAAATCGGGCAAGGTAGAAGAATCTTTTTACCCATTCGCCAAGTGTGCAAGTTAGGTGGGTCGACAACATATTCCTGTCATGTGACGCACATGCTGTCACCAGTGTCGTGGAGAATATATCAGACGTGTTTTCCTGTGGAGGAATCGGTTGACCTATGAACTTGCGATCAAATCTTTTCGGTTCCCATTGGAGAGGCACGTCCTTTCGTCTACTAATCGTACGGTTTTGCGGTGAGGTCGCAAAACACAGACACTAAACTTATTACAGTGAACAGAGTCGTCAATAAACGAACGGACAGATCATAACTTTGCGAAAGTAAAGAAAGTAAAATTTTCAGTCGAGGGAAGACTTGAACCAAGGACCTCTCGCTCCGCAGCTGTTCAGGCTAATCACGGGACCACAGCGCGCCTGTGATCATATTATCCTTGATGTTGCTTATGTTGCCCATGGACTACTCAGTTAGTATATTTTGCTTGTTTTTTCATAGTTACACACAACTTCTTCCTGTTTTCTCGATTGATCTGAGTTCAGTTTTTCAAGGCCTATCCACTGTGCCAAATTATAACTAAATCTGAGGGGGGTGCGATGGGGAGGTTCTCTTGTCAGGAGCAGCCAGTAGTTCCAGTTTGTGGTTGGAGGTGGGCAGTTGAGCAGCTTGTCGAAGTATCTGGCAAGTATATTGCAATTTTCTTGATCGTTCAATCCAATTTTTCCCTGTTCATCTTTGAAGCTTACACTTGGGAGCTGATATCCTTTGAGCTTGTCTTTAAAAGTTTGAAATAAATCTCTGCTATTATTTTTGTGAAGCTGTCCAGAGGATTTTGAAATTTTGTATCATCAAATGTTCGTTTTACTCTGTGGAATATCTTTGATGTTTCTTTTGTTTGTTTTCTGAATTGTTCCCAGTATTCTCTATTTCCTGAACTTTTCCATGCGTTTATTCTTTTCAAGTGCTTTCTCACATTCTTCACTCCACCAGACTGTTCATTTTGTCTTTGCCAGACTGAGTGTTTTCTTTGCGACTTCATTGAGCCCTGTATGAAGGTGTTGCCAGGTCTCAGTTATAGAGAAGCGGATTTTTTTCTCAGAAGTTACTTATAATGTCTTGGTTGATGTTCATTTGGTTGGTGTCATATTTGGTCACTTTGGGTGTCTCTCTCTTTTTGTGGGAAAAATGCGTTTTAACTATGGAGAGGTAGTGATCAGTCAAATTTACTACCTGTGATTACTTTAACATCCATCATTTCTCTAATGTTTGTCCTGGTTATTCCTACATAGTCTAATCGGATTCTCCTAGGTTTAGATTTGGAAATATCCATGTCTTTGCTTTTCTTGCAAGCTTCCAAAAATTAGCTGACATTAGCTTCAACTGGAAAGGTCTGAAGAGTCCAATGAGCCTTTCTCCATTCTGATTTGTTCTCCTGTGTGCTGGGCAGTCTCCTGCTACGTGTCCATATTTTCTTCCTCTCCCAATCTGTGCACTGAAGTCTCCCAGAAGAATTTTTGTATGGTTCACAGCTATCCTGGAGAATTCTGTTTCCAGTAGATCCCAGAAGTCATCAACTTTCTGTGGGTTCTTCTGTTATCTTTGTTAATTCAAGCATGGCACTTTATGAGAGTATATTTCTTATTTTTGCAATTGATTGTCAGTATGGATAATATTTTAGGTTTTGATGAGAAGTTTACGACTTTGTTCACTACAGTTTTGTTTACATAAAAGGCAGTCCCAGGAAGGAGAGGTGTGTTAATCATTATCTTTACTGCTGGCTTTCCTGTGAATACTCTGTAGTGCTGTATCTCCATGATGTGCTCATCTAGGAATCTGGTCTCTTGTACAGCCAAGATCTGAGTTTCGTGGTCGTACAGGAGCTTTTCCAATTCTTTCTCTTTTCCGACTCAGAGGAGTGAATTTACATTTATGGTCACAATGAAATATTTTTCCCTGAATTTCAGTTTGTACGGTGTTTCAAGATGTCCCGAGTCTTTTTGTATGTAAGTGGTGGGACTCCCCATAATCCTAGGTCCCAGTGCATGTCACATTGCAATGGTGGATTCCTTTTTCAAGTTACCACCTGGGGTAGTGCTCTCATTTAGCAAGTGTAGGTGGAGGAAATAAATTCCAAACCAAGATCGGATTGTTAGCCTGAAATGATTGTTTTTCGTGGTTTACTCCACCACGTTCTTCCACTGTCTCAGCCACTGGGAACTGAGCTTCCTCTTCTGCCTTTGAGACCACTGACTGGGTTTCACCGAGTAAACCTTGGCAGGGGCTCTTACTGGGTGCTACCATCCGAAGCCAAATGGACCCAAGTTTTTTTACAAGGTTGTTACGCCTCCCCCTCCTACTTCCCCATTTCTTGCAAATGAGGCTCTGAGCTTGGGGGCCAGCACAGCAGAGTTTTATTTCATTTAATTTTTACTTCTTTTATTTATTGAGGTTTTCCTCTACACAAAAGTTTTTTCCTCTAACGTAACAAATACCCAGGAATTATTACATCTTTTACACAAGATCTTAATTTATCTCCTCATGATGTCCTCTTCTCTTCTTTCCCTCTGGTTCCCATTCTAGGTTCATTTTTGGAATTCTGGCTTCCTCTATTCTTCTTACATGCCTGTTCCATTGTAGCTTCCTTCTATCCATCACATCATGTATTCTTTCTCTTACTCCCATTCTCTTTATTATTTCATCGTTTCTTACTTTCTCTTTTATAGAAATTTTTGCTGATCTTCTCCAGAAGTCCATTTCTACTGCTTGCAGTTTTTTTAGGCGTTTCAGATTTGTAGCCCAAGTCTCCACTCCATATATAAATACACTCTCTCTATCGATTTATATATGGTTTTTTAATTCAGTTTATTAAATTTCAGCTCCATAAGGTTGAGGCATCCCAATGACCTTCCTTCCACTGCTAATTCTTTTATTAATTACTATCCCTGATTTTCCCTGCAATTCTAAAATGGATCCCAAATAAAGTACTGACCACCTTAATTTTCTTTCCCTCTTATAAGTCATCTGGATCATTAGTGAGGTATTCTGTTTTCCGGTGCTTAATCTTCAATCCCCAGTTTCCATATTCCATTGCTAATTGGTTACACATGGAATTTGCACCCTCCCCATCTTGTGCTGTAACTACTTGATCTTCAGGAAATAGTAGGTGATATAAATAGATTCCATCTTTAGCTTATAGCCCGCTCCACTGTATTAACAAGACCATTTCTTAAGACTGATATCTATCTAAATTCTAAATAATGTTGGTGGCATGGGGCAGCCTTGTAATAGACCCCTTGCTTGCACCAAATTTTTGTGAAAGTGTACTACCAATTTTCACTTGACTTTATATATTTCTTGTATTATTTTAATTAAAGGACCCTTTAAGTTTGCCAAATTTGATGCTCTCCAAAGTAGTTTTCTCAGGACAGTATCATATGCTTTTTCTAAATCTATGAAAATTAATCCTATGTTTTTTGATTTTCCCTATGTTTCTCTAAGATATGCTGTAATGTGAAAATATAATCTATGCATGATCAAAGACACATTGTTCTTCCTGGGTTTTAAAATTTATTTCCAGCTTATTTTTAATTATTTTCCCAAAAATTCTCATTAATGCTTTCCAACACAAATTCTTCACTAGCTCAAATAGCTTTTGCAATCCCCTTCCTTAAATACAGTATTAATATAGTCCACCTTCATTTCCTTGGGTACTGAATCTCCATGTAACATTTTATTGAATAAGCATATTAGTTTCACAGTTTTGTCACCACCATATTTTAAGAGCTCCAGATTGATACTGCCTGGTCCTGGTTATTTGCCATTCTTCCCTGTTATTAATACCTTATTCACCTCAGTTTCTGAAACTTAGATCTCGTCCCCTTCCTGCTCCTTTTCTGCCGTTGTTCCTTCCTCCAGATACTCTTCTCTGTCCTCTTTTAATAATTTTCAGAAATATTCTTCCCATTCTTTTGGTGTTATCCGCTGGAGACTGGTACCTTTTAATACTGATCACGCTTGTTTCACTCTCCCAAATCCCAGTTTGCTATTGCCATTGCTATAGCACAAATCCTTTCCCATGCTTTATTCTTTGCTATCCTTATCTTTTTTATCACTTCATTCTTCTTTTCCTTGTTGATTGTTCTTGTTACTTCTTATTTATCATTCAGCCACCGGTTGAATGCGTTCCTCTTTTAACTGCCACTTCTATTTCCTTCCACCACTATCCTGCTGTATGCCTGTGGTTGTTTCCCTTATTCCCAGCACCTCTGTTGCTGTATCTATAACACTGGATTTTATGTAACCATACATGTCCTCTATGCTTATACTTAACATACTTACACCATTTGATTTTTATGTACTCGTGCATGGTGATATTTTCCAGGGGCAGATGTGGACTCTGAGCACAATCTATTGGTTATGAACTGTAGATTAAAACTGAAAAAATACAAAAAGGTACGATGTTAAGGAGATGGGACATGGATAAATTGAAAGAACTAGAGGTTGTAGAGAGTTTCAGAGAGCATTAGGGCATGGTTGACAAAAACACGGAGAACAAATTCAGTAGAAGAATAATGGGTAAATTTGAGAGATGAAATAGTGGAGGCAGCAGAGGATCAGGTAGGTAAAAAGATGAGGGCTAGTAGAAATCCATGGGAAACAGAAAAGATATTGAATTTAATTGATGAAAGAAGAAAATACAAAAATGTAGTAAATGAAGCAGGCAAAATGGAATACAAACATCTGAAAAATGAGATCGACAGGAAGTGCAAAATGGCTAAGCAGGGATGGCTAGAGGACAAATGTAATGATGTAGAGGCATAGGGGTAAGATAGATACTGCCTACAGGAAAATTACAGAGACCTTTGGAGAAAACAGAACCACTTGTATGAACATCAAGAGCTCAGATGGAAAACCAGTCCTAAACTCGAGGGCAACATTATGGAATTGGAATGGGAGATGTGATACTGCATTAACAATCGGACAGAGCACTGAAAGACTTAAGTCAAAACAAGGCCCCAGGAGTGGACAACATTCCTTTAGAACTACTGATAGCCTTGGGAGACCCAGCCATGACTAAACTTTTCCGGTTGATGCGCAAGATGTAAGAGACAGGCAAAATACCCTTAGACTTCAACAAGAATATAATAGTTTCAATCCCAAAGAATGCAGGTGTTGACAGGTGTGAAAATTACCGAGCTATCATTTTAACAAGTCATGGTTGCAAAATACTAACACAAATTATTTAGAAACGAAAGTAAAAACTAGTAGGAGCCGATCTCGGGGAAGATCAGTTTGGATTCCGTAGAAATGTAGGAACATGTGAGGCAATACTGAGCTTATGACATATCTTAGAAGGTAGGTTAAGGAAACACAAACCTACATTTATAGCATTTGTAGACTTAGAAAAAGCTTCTGACAATGTTGTTTGGAATAAGCTGTTTCAAATAAAGAAGGTGGCAGATAAAAAATACAGGGAGCAAAATACTACTTACAATATTTACAGAAACCAGATGGCAGTTTTAAGAGTCAAGGGGCACAAAAGGGAAGCACTGTTGAGAAGGGAGTGAGACGGTTGTAGCCTGTCCCTGATGTTATTCAATCTACATATTGAGCAGGCAGTAAAGGACACAAAGGAAAAATTTGGAGTTGGAATTAAAATCCATGGAGAAGAAATAAAAACTTTCAGGTTTCCAAATGACATTGTCATTCTGTCAGAGACAGCAAAGGACTTGGAAGAGCAGCTGAACGGAATGGATAGTGTCTTGAAAGGAGGGTATAAGATGAACATCAACAAAAGCAAAACGAGGATCATGGAATGCAGTCGAATTAAGTCAGGTGATGCTGTGGGAATTAGATTAGGAAATGAGATGCTTAAAGTAGTAAAGGAATTTTGCTATTTGGGGAGCAAAATAACTGATGATGGTCGAAGTAGAGAGGATATTAACTGTAGACTGGCAATGGCAAGGAAAGCGTTTCTGAAAAATAGAAATTTGTTAACACCGAGTACAAATGTAAGTGTCAGAAAGTCTTTTCTGGAAGTATTTGTATGGAGTGTAGCCATGTATGGAAGTGAAACATGGATTATAAACAGTGTAGACAAGAAGAGAATAGAAGATTTTGAAATGTGGTGTTACATAAGAATGCTGAAGATTAGATGGGTCGATCACAGACTAATGACGAGGTACTGAATAGAATCGGGGAGAAGAGGAATTTACGGTACAACCTGAGTAGAAGAAGGTATTGATTGGTAGGACACATTCTGAGGCATCATCAAGGGATCACTGATTTAGTACCAGAGGGAAGCGTGGAGGGTGAAAATCATAGAGGCAGACCAAGAGTTGGATATACTAACCATATTCCCAAGGATGTAGGTTCCAGTAGTTATCTGGAGATGAATAGGCTTGCATAGGATAGAGTACCATGAAGAGCTGTATCAAACCAGTCTCTAGACATTTCCTCTGTACTTCTTTCAAATGATTCTTCCGATGTTTTTTCCAGTCTGGTGGAAAAGAATGGTCGTATACTTTCAACTTTTAGACTGTCAATATTGAAGTATAGAGTTTCAGCTTTCTCAGCATAATTTGTTTTAATGTTGTTAGAATCATTCTTTGCATTCTTCAATGGCCAAAAACTCCTCATTTTTACTAAATAATGGTCCGATCCACACTGGTTCCTCCATAAGATCTAACATTTGCTGTGTTGAAATTACTCAAATGTCTAACCATAATATAATCTATTATAGAACGAAGTTCTCTCATATACTGTTGCCAAGTATGTATGTGTATATCACTGTGTTTAAAAAACCTATCGGTAATTTACAGCTCAAACTGTTCACAAATTTCAATAGTCGTTCTCCATTCTGATCATATTCTGTCGCTCCATGTTATCCCCACTACTGGGCATGATTCTGTAATTCCTACTCTTCCTTTCATATCCCCCATGAAAATCAGTTCCTTCCTCCTTGGGATTTTTTTCTATTGTCTCCCTAAGGATTATCCAGAAAGTATCTTTCTCCTGGTCTCTTGTATCATTTGTGTGTGCTTATATAACAATAATAACAACTTCTCTGGCAAACAGAATCACTTCTACCATAATATTATATTGGTTAATAAATCTCCAATTTGCCATTCTCATTTTCCATGCTTTCCTTATCATAATGGAGACCCTCGCTTTGGCTCTTGCCTCTTTGGAGACCCTACTCCAATTATGTGCATAATTACAAAGTCGTTGTTCTCCTTTGTCTTTCCTCTTGGTCTCACAGAGCACAACAACATCCATTTTGAAACTGCCAAGTTCTGTTGGTAATATAGTCAGATTTGTGGAGATGACTTGCACATTCTAGCATCCAAATGTCATTTCCCTTTTTTCTTTGCCAGTTCGTTGTCCGTGATTCCAGTTTTTCCAAGGCATATTACTAGGCTTTTTAGCATTTTAATTTTTTCATGTGAGTGAGGAGCTGGCCCACTGCACAACCCCCAATACATCTACATCTACATCTACATCCATACTCTGCAAGCCACCTGACTGTGTGTGGCGAAGCGTACCTTGAGTACCTCTATCGGTTCTCCCTTCTATTCCAGTCTCGAATTGTTAGTGGAAAGAAAGATTGTCGGTATGCCTCTGTGTGGGTTCTAATCTCTCTGATTTTATCCTTGTCGTCTCTTCGTGAGATATACGTAGGGGGGAGCAATATACTACTTGACTCCTCGGTGATGGTATGTTCTCGAAACTTCAACAAAAGCCTGTACCGAGCTACTGAGCGTCTCTCCTGCAGAGTCTTCCACTGGAGTTTATCTATCATCTCCGTAATGCTTTTGCAATTACTAAATGATCCTGTAACGAAGCACGCTGCTCTCCGTAGGATGATCTCTATCTCTTCTATTAACCCTATCTGGTACGAATCCCACATCTACATCTATACTCTGCAAGCCACACAATGGTGTGTGGCGGAGGGCACTATACGTGCCACTGTCATTGCCTCCCTTTCCTGTTCCAGTCACATATGGTTCGCAGGAAGAACGACTGCCGGAAAGCATCCATGTGAGCTCGAATCTCTCTAATTTTACATTCGTGATCTCCTCGGGACGTATAAGTAGGTGGAAGCAATATATTCGATACTTCATCCAGAAACGCACCCTCTCGAAACCTGGACAGCAAATTACACCGCGATGCAGAGCACCTCTCTTGCAGAGTCTGCCACTTGAGTTTGCAAAACATCTCCGTAACGCTATCACGCTTACCAAATAACCCTATGACGAAACGCACCGCTCTTCTTTGTATCTTCTCTATCTCCTCAGTCAACCCAACCTGGTACAGATCCCACACTGATGAGCAATACTCAAGTATAGGTTGAACGAGTATTTTGTAAGCCACCTCCTTTGTTGATGGACTACATTTTCTAAGGACTGTCCCAATGAATCTCAACCTGGTACCCGTCTTACCAACAATTAATTTTATATGATCATCCACTTCAAATCGTTCAGCACGCACACTCCCAGATATTTTACAGAAGTAACTGCTACCAGTGTTTGTTCCGCTATCATATAATCATACAATAAAGGATCCTTCTTTCTATATATTCGCAAGACATTACATTTGTCTATGTTACGGGTCAGTTGCCACTCCCTGCACGAAGTGCCTATCCGCTGCAGATCTTCCTGCATTTCGCTGCAATTTTCTAATGCTGCAACTTCTCTGTTTACTACAGCACCATCCGCGAAATCACAATGGTGAGCAATATTCAAGCAGTGGGCGAACAAGTGTACTGTAACCTACTTCCTTTGTTTTCGGATTGCTTTCCTTAGGATTCTTTCAATGAATCTCAGTCTGGCATCTGCTTTACCAATGATTAATTGATTGACATTAATAAATTCTGTTTAGAGCAGCATCTAGAAGCATGTGCAACAGAAGTAGAGTTCCATGACAGATCCTATATAATAATAACTATTTACCGAGCACCTGCAGGAAATTATAATCTATTCTTAGATCATATAGAAGCTCTTTTGGGTTATTTAACAGGAAGAAACAAAGAAATTTTGATTGCTGGTGACTTTAATACAGATTTTCTAATACAATCTTCCAGTAAACATTCACTGCAGTTAGTAATGTCTTTCAATCTAACTCACACTGTAAACTTTCCAACTAGGATCACTAAATCCCCAAGGACAGCCATTGATAACATTTTTATAGACAAATCAAAGGAATAAAATCATATCATAAAACCTGTTATAAATGGACTATCGGATCATGACATGCAGCTCCTTGTTTTAGATGTAAATTCTAAGCAGATTATCAAGACTGCTAAATCTGAGTACAGGAGAGTAGTCAATCAACCAAAAATTGAGTGTTTTAGAAAACTGCTCAAAGATATGAACTGGAAAGATGTTTATAGTGCTCATGACATGAATGAAAAATATAACACATTCATGAACAATGTCAGTACCATGTTTGAAAACTGTTTTCCTCTAAAAGTTACTCAAATTAAACTGAAGTCTATAATAAAACCATGGATTACACAAGGAATAAAGATTTCCTGTAAGACAAAAAGGAAAATGTATCTGTTGACCAAGAATAGCTCCAATGCTGATGATTTAGCTAAATACAAGGAATACTGTAAAACATTAAAAAAAGTAATTCAGACGTCTAAACAAATGCACTACGAGAAGAAGATAGCAATGTCAGGGAACAAAATAAAAACAATATGGGATATAGTGAAAGAGCAGACTGGTAGAACCAGAAAGGAACAGGAGCAAATAACACTAAGGGTAGATGACACATTAGTAACTGATGGGCATAGTGTGGCAAATCTATTTAACAAGTACTTTATATCCGTTACTGATAGAATGGGACTTTCAGGATCAGTAAATAATTCCCTTTAATATCTGAAACTAGCCTTCACAAATAGCTTCAAGTACATGAATATATCACTCACTTCACCAAAAGAAATAACTTCCATAATAAAACCTTTAAAAACAAAGCATTCTAGAAGAAAGAATAAAGTAGATGAGCTTCTGGTTTGTTTAGAAGATTTAGAAGCTGAGAATGAAATAGATATACTATGCCTGTCTGAGCATCACATTGTTACTGATATGGATAAGGTAAATGTAAGTGGATATAAGCTCTCTGCACATGTAATGAGAGAAAATATGGAGAAAGGAGGAGTTTCCATATATGTCAAAAGTTATCATTGTGCAAAAAGTATAGAAACAAAAAAGTTGTGTGTAGAGAAACATATAGAAGCATGTGCCTGTGAGCTTCAATTAAATAAAGGTACATTTATAATTGTAACTGTATATAGGTCCCCATCAGGAAATTTTCATCTATTTCTGAAAAATTTGGACTCCTTGTTGTGCTATCTGTCAGACAGGGGGAAGCAAATTATTATTTGTGGGGACTTCAATGTAGATTCTCTGAAAGAGGGTAATAGGAAAAATGACCTTGAAGTATTACCTGGTTTTTTCAATTTGACACCCGTTATTGATTTTCCTACTCGGGTGGTAAAGGATAGCAGTTCACTGATAGATAACTTCTTTATAGACCAAGATAAGTTTAACCAGATAAATGCTCAGCCTGTTGAGAATGGTCTTTCTGATCATGGTGCACAGCTAGTTACAATATATGACATAGCTCCATTCAGCAATACTAAACAGTCCTCCAAAGTAGTACGTTCAGTCAACGATTTAACAATTGCAAGTTTCAGGGAAAGCCTACAGCAGTTAGACTGGGATGAGGTGTACCGTGAACCTGATGCCAATTTAAAATATAATTTATTTCATGACATTTTTGTAAATGCATTTGAAAACTGCTTCCCCAAGAAAATAGTTAAGTATACTCGTAAGAAACCTTGTAACAAACCATGGCTTACTAAGGGTATAAAAATATCTTGTAACCGGAAAAGGGAAATGTATCTGACAGCAAGAAAGAGTCGTGACCCAGAAACTATCAAAAATTATAAAAACTACTGTGTTATATTAAGAAAAGTTATTAAAAAATCCAGGAGTATGTGTATCATGTCTGAAATCAGCAACTCTGATAATAAAATTAAAACAATTTGGAATATTATTAAAAGAGAAACAGGTCAACCAAGAGCAGAGGAAGACAGTATTACCATCAAATTGAATGAAAACTTTACGAACAAAAAGTCAGAAGTTGAAAATATTTTTAATAATCATTTTCTAAATGTTGTGGATATAGTAGGATCCAGGTGTTCATTAGAAGATGCTAGGCTGTTAATGGAAGAGGCCATACCTATGCAATTTGATACAATTGAAATCTCACCCACTTCTCCCTCTGAAATTAGGAAAATAATAAACTTGCTTAAAAGCAAAAACTCACATGGAATTGATGGAATTTCCAGCAAAATACTAAAAGCTTGTTCTCAACAGATAAGTAAGATTCTCAGCCACCTGTGTAATAGCTCTCTGGAACAGGGCATTTTCCCTGATAGACTGAAATATGCTATTGTTATACCTTTGCATAAAAAGGGGGATAGATCTGATGTCAACAATTACCGTCCAATCTCCCTTCTAACAGCTTTATCCAAAATTTTTGAGAAAGTAATGTATTCAAGAATAGCTTCACATATCTGTAAATATGAAGTACTAACAAAATGTCAGTTTGGTTTCCAGAAAGGTTTTTCAACAGAAAATGCCATATATGCTTTCACCAGTCAAATTTTGAATGATCTGAATAACCAAACACCACCCATTGGGATTTTTTGTGATCTCTCAAAGGCTTTTGATTGTGTAAATCATGAAATTCTGCTAGACAAGCTCAAGTATTGTGGCATGAGTGGGACAGTGCACAAATGGTTTAATTCGTACCTAACTGGAAGAGTGCAGAAAGTTGAAATAAGTAGTTCTCGTAACATGCAAAGATCAGCACATTCCTCAAACTGGGGAACTATCAAGAATGGGGTTCCACAAGGGTCAGTCTTGGGTCCTTTGTTGTTCTTATTATATATTAATGACTTGCCATTCTATATTCATGAAGAGGCAAAGTTAGTTCTCTTTGCTGATGATACAAGTATAGTAATCACTACTGACAAACAAGAATTAACTGATGAAATTGTCAATACTGTCTTTCAGAAAATTACTAAGTGGTTCCTTGTAAACGGACTCTCACTGAATTTTGATAAGACACAGTACATACAGTTCCGTACAGTGAATGGTATGACGCCATTAATAAATATAGACCTTAATCAGAAGCATATAGCTAAGGTAGAATATTGCAAATTTTTAGGTGTGTCCATTGATGAGAGATTAAATTAGAAGAAACACATTGATGATCTGCTGAAACGTTTGAGTTCAGCTACTTATGCAATAAGGGTCATTGCAAATTTTGGTGATAAACATCTTAGTAAATTAGCTTACTACACCTATTTTCACTCATTGCTTTCATATGGCATCATATTTTGGGGTAATTCATCACTGAGGAATAAAGTATTTATTGCACAAAAGCGTGTAATCAGAATAATAGCTGAAGTCCACCCAAGATCATCCTGCAGACATTTATTTAAGGATCTAGGGATATTCACAGTAGCTTCTCAGTATATATACTCTCTTATGAAATTTGTTATTAACAACCAAACCCAATTCAAAAGTAATAGCAGTGTGCATAACTACAATACTAGGAGAAAGGATGATCTTCACTATTCAAGATTAAATCTAACTTTGGCACAGAAAGGGGTGAATTATACTGGCACTAAAGTCTTTGGTCACTTACCAAATAGTATCAAAAGTCTGACAGATAACCAACAAGTATTTAAGAAGAAATTAAAAGAATTTCTGAATGACAACTCCTTCTACTCCATAGAGGAATTTTTAGATATAAATTAAGAAAAAAAAAATATTTAAAAAAATAAAAAATAAAGAAAAACAAAAAACACAATAAAATAAAGTTGTTATATTAACTTAAGTATGTTGTTAAATTAACCTAATTATGTCATGTATTGGAAAATTCGACTCGTTCCACATCATTACGAAATATCGTATTCATGATCCATGGAACTAGTATTAATCTAATCTAATCTAATCTAGTGGGTACGATGAAATATCAACAAAGTTAATTAAGGCATGTTCTTGTGAGTTTAGTACAATTCTAAGTTACTTGTGTAACCAGTCAATTATAACTGGGACATTTCCTGACTGGCTAAAATATGCAGATGTTAAGCCTTTATTCAAGAAAGGGGATAAAGAAATACCATCAAACTACAGACCGATTTCACTTTTGCCAGCATTCTCAAAAATTTTAGAAAAAGTAATGTACAGGCAGCTGCTCAATCATCTGGCCACAAATAACATATTATCAAGAACACAGTTTGGATTTCTGAAGGGTTCTGATATCGAGAAGGCTATTTACACCTACAGTGAAAATGTACTTAATTCATTAAATAACAAATTACAAGCAGCAGGTATTTTCTGTGATTTGTCAAAGGCATTTGATTGTGTGAACCACAACATCCTTTTAAGTAAATTAGAATTCTATGGTGTCACGGGCAGTGCTGCAAAATGGTTCAAGTCATACCTAGCTAACAGGAAACAAAGGGTGTCAGTGCAAGGGACTAGTGAATTAAGTCATCAGTCATCATCAGAATGGGAAGAAATTACATGTGGTGTCCCACAAGGATCCATCTTAGGGCCATTGCTTTTTCTTGTGTACATTAATGATATCTCATCAGTTAGACTGCCAGAAGCAGAGTTCGTTTTGTTTGCAGATGACACAAGTATTGCAATAAATAGTATGTCAAATGTAGTTCTAGAAAGATCTGCTAATGATATTTTCATGGATATTAATAAATGGTTTAAAGCCAACTCACTGACATTAAACTTCGAAAAGACTCACTATATGCAATTCAGAACCTGTAAGAGGTTTCCACCCAGCATATGCATAAAATACGAAGAAGAGCAGATAGAAGAGGTTGACAGTCTTAAATTCCTGGGATTACAACTTGATAATAAATTCAGTTGGGAAGAGCACACCACAGAACTGCAGAAACGCCTTAACAAATCTGTATTTGCAATTCGAGTGTTAGCAGACATAGGCGACATAAAAATAAAAAAAGCTTGCATACTTTGCCTACTTTCATTCCATAATGTCATATGGTATAATATTTTGGGGTAACTCCTCAAGTCAAACAAAAGTTTTCAGAGTCCAAAAACGTGTAATATGTATTATTTGTGGAGTAAATTCACGGACGTCCTGTAGAAACCTCTTCAAAGAACTGGGTATACTAACTACTGCCTCTCAGTATATTTACTCATTAATGAAATTTGTCCTAAATAATATATCTCTTTTTCCAACAAACAGCTCAGTTCATACATACAATACCAGGAACAAAAATGATCTGCACAAGGACTTAAAAGCACTTACTTTAGTTCAAAAAGGGGTCCACTACTCAGGAACACTCATCTTCAATAATTTGCCAGTAAACATAAAAAATTAGTTACAAATGAAGATCAGTTTAAAAGGAGCCTGAAAGACTTACTAGTGGCCAACTCCTTCTACTCCATTGACGAATTTTTTAATAGAAACAAACGATGTATTGTACATATTCATACTATTAGTATTGTTATTTCAGCTTAAAAAAAAAAAAAAAAAATTGACATGTTCCACATCCACGAGGATCTCCTCAGCACGGATCTATGGAACGAAAAACTAATCTAATCTAATCTGATTAATTTTATATGGTCATTCCATTTTAAATCACTCCTAATGCCTACTACCAGATAATTTATGGAATTAACTGCTTCCAGTTGCTGACCTGCTATATTGTAGCTAAATTACCCTTGTCTACATTGAGATTCAATTGCCTGCACCATGTGTCAATTCGTTGCAGATCCTCCTGCATTTCAGTACTATTTTCCAACATTACAACCCCTCAATATATTACAGCATCATCCGCAAAAAGCCTGAGTGAACTTCCGATGTTATCCACAAGGTCATTTATGTATATTGTGAATAGCATTGGTCCTACAAGACACCCCTGCAGCACACTTGAAATCACTCTTACTTCGGAAGACTTCTCTCCATTGAGAATGACATGCTGCGTTCTGTTATCTAGGAACTCTTCAATCCAATCACACAATTGGTCTGATAGTCCATATGCTCTTACTTTGTTCATTAAACGACTGTGGGGAACTGTATCTAACACCTTGCGGAAGTCAAGAAACACGGCATCTATCTGGGAACCCATGTCTATGGCCCTCTGAGCCTTGTGGACGAAGAGCTTGAGCTGGGTTTCACATGATCGTCTTTTTTGAAACCCATGCCGATTCCTACAGAGTAGATTTCTAGTCTACAGAAAAGTCATTATACTCTACATAACGTGTGTTCCAAAATTCTACAACTGATCGACGTTAGAGATATAGGTCAACAGTTCTGCACATCTGTTCGACATCCCTTCTTGAAAACAGGGATGACCTGTGCCCTTTTCCAATCCTTTGGAACGCTACGCTCTTCTAGAGATCTACGGTACACCGCTACAAGAAGGGGGGCAAGTTCCTTCGCGTACTCTGTGTAAAATCGAACTGGTATCCCATCAGGTCCAGCGGCCTTTCCTCTTTTGAGGAATTTTAATCGTTTCTCTATCCCTCTGTCGTCTATTTTGATATATACCATTTTGTCATCTGTGCGACAATCTAGAGAAGGAACTACAGTGCAGTCTTCCTCTGTGAAACAGCTTTGGAAAAAGACATTTAGTATTTTGGCCTTTAGTCTGTCATCCTCTGTTTCAGTACCATTTTGGTCACAGAGTGTCTGGACATTTTGTTTTGATCCACCTACTGCTTTGACATAAGACCGAAATTTCTTAGGATTTTCTGCCAAGTCAGTACATAGAACTTTACTTTCGAATTCATTGAACGCCTCTCGCACAGCCCTCCTCACACTACATTTTGCTTTGTGTAATTTTTGTTTGTCTGCAAGGCTTTGGCTATGTTTATGTTTGCTGTGAAGTGCCCTTTGCTTCCACAGCAGGTTTCTAACTTGGTTGTTGTACCACGGTGGCTCTTTTCCATCTCTTACGATCTTGCTTGGCACATACTCATCTAATGCATATTGTACTATGGTTTTGAACTTTGTCCACTGATCCTCAACACTATCTGTACTTGAGACAAAACTTTTATGTTGAGCCGTCAAGTACTCTGAAATCTTGCTTTTTGTCACTTTTGCTGAACAGAAATATCTTTCTACCTTTTTTAATATTTCTATTTATGGCTGAAATCATTGATGCAGTAACTGCTTTATAATCACCGATTTCCTGTTCTGTATTAACTGTTTCGAATAGTCTTTTTGTCACCAGAAGATCTAATATGTTATTGCCACGAGTATGTTCTCTGTTTAACTGCTCAAAGTAGTTTTCAGATAATTCACTTAAAAAAAATTCACTGGATTCTTTGTCCCTGCCACCCGTTATGAACGTTTGAGTCTCCCAGTCCATATCAGGCAAATTAACATCTCCACCCAGAACTATAACATGGTCGGGACATCTACTCGAAATATTTTCCAAATTTTCCTTCAGGTGTTCTGTCACAACAGCTGCTGAGCCAGGGGGCCTATAGAGACATTCAGTTACCCTGTTTGAGCCTGCTTTAACCATGACCTTCACCTAAATTATTTCACATTTCAGATCTCCGTCAATTTCCTTCGATACTATTGCACTTTTTATCGCTATAAAGATGCCTCCCCCTTCACTGTCCAGCCTGTCTCTGCGGTATACATTCCAATGTGAGTTTAGGATTTCATTACTGTTTACGTCTGGTTTCAGCCAACTTTCTGTCCCTAAGACTATGTGGGCATTGTGACCATTTATTAATGAGAGCAATTCTATGACCTTTCTATACACTCTCCTGCAGTTTACTATTACGACATTAATACTGTTATTCCCTGTAGCTTTTTGCCTACTACTACCACCTTGTCGCATCCCAGGAGGCGTCTTGTCAGGCCTAGAGAGGGAATTCTCTAACCAAAAAAACCCACATGTGCACTCCCCATGTATTCCACTAGCCTTGCAGCCGCTTCCTGCGTGTAGTGCACGCCTGACCTATTCAGGTGGACCCTACATTTCTCCACCCGATAGCGGAGGTCGAGAAATTTGCATCCCAGATCTCTGCAGAATCATCTGAACCTCTGGTTTAAGCCTTCCACTCTGCAAGCGAGGCTTTCCGCCTTCACCAACTCTGCCAATTGCCTGTATGAACTGAGGATGACCTCGCCTGTATGAACTGAGGGTGACCTCTGAACCCAGACGGCACGAGTCATTGGTGCCGATATGAGCTACAATTTGCAGTTGGGTGCACCCCGTGTTCTCTATCGCCGCCAGCAGGGCCGTCTCCACATCTCTGATGAGACCCCCCCCCCCCCCCCCCATGCCATACATGCTAAGGTGCTAAAATCTTCAGTGAAATGCTGATTATGTTCCTGTGGCACTGCTCAGAATATGAATATGTCATCCAGGTAAGCAAAACAACATGGTAACACTGAATAACACTGAATCAATGAACTTTTGCCTTGTTTACATGACGTTTCTCTGGTCGAAAGTCACGTACAAACTTTCTAACAAACTTAAAGGTGTTATAATAGCAGTCTTTGGAATGTCTTTCTCAGCAACCAGGATTTTTGTGTATGCTTGGGAGCAGTCTAACATGCTTAATACCTGTTTTACACTCTATGCATGTTTACAGTCTTGTAGTAGAGCACTGGATAATGGTCTGGGATTGTTCTCGTGTTTAAAACATGGTAGTTGCCACATGGCTACTACGCACTGTTCTTTTTTGGGACCAAAAGCAAAGGTGATGACCATGGCCTTTAGGATGGGAGGATGATTGCCTTGGTTAGCATAGTATCAAACTCTTGACTTAGTGACTGTGTACCAGCCGGAAGCTAATCCTCTGAGCCTGCATGAAGCTGGAGGACCTGCCGTCATATTTATGTACTGCACAGCATCATGACGTACCTACTGCAGAACTCCTAGAGGCTTCGTGAGAGCAGGGAAATGGTTGAGCAGCTTAGCCTACCCACTTCTTGTAACCTGGTTTACCTTAGTGTCCTATGCAGCAGTGTCACACCAGAAGCCAGTGGTGGACATTCCAGTGACAGTGTCCAGTAGCTGAGCAGTGGTGACATTGGGAATCAGAAGGTAATTCAGCAAGAGGTCTGTGTTGATGATAGGCTCAATAACATATGCCATTATAAAGTTCCATACCAAAGCAGAACTCAGTCCCAGGTACAGTTCCAAGTGCTCCACCCATATGTCATGACAGCAGAGCTGTTAGCAGCTGACTGTCTAACAAGGGAACCTCCCCATCGCACCCCCTTCAGATTTAGTTATAGGTTGGCACATTCGATAGGCCTTGAAAAACTAAACACAGATCAATCGAGAAAACAGGAAGAAGTTGTGTGGAACTATGAAAAAATAAGCAAACTATACAAACTGAGTAGTCCATGTGCAAGATAAGCAACATCAAAGACAGCGCGAGCTCAGGAGCGCCGTGGTCTCGTGGTTAGTGTGAGCAGCTGCGAAATGAGAGGTCCATGGTTCAAGTCTTTCCTCGGGTGAAAATTTTTACTTACTTTATTTTCGCAAAGTTATGATTTGTCCGTTCGTTCATTGACGTCTCTGTTCACTGTAATAAGTTTAGTGTCTGTGTTTTGCGACCGCACTGCAAAACAGTGCGATTAGTAGACGAAAGGACCTGTGCAAACCACAGTGTGAGGTTGTGCATGTGCACTTTATTTCTGTAATTATAGTGCTTCCAAATTTCAGGAATCACAAGGGAACATGAAAATATAATTAACATAAACTGGAGGAAACAATTTATTGACAGACATTAGGAGCAAGAATCTCAAAGTAGTCAACAACGGAATCATCTAACATACAATAATCGAAAATCACAGAATGTCTATGTGCTGTGGTTAGGACTAACCATGTCAGCACTCCTAGTGGACAATGCACAAACTCAACTGACATGTAGTGAGCTATCAGCTGATTGCGTGATGACAGCTTGTGACCACCTACCGCCACAGATCTTTTTAATTAGAACTGAAAAGGGGTACGGAAGGCAGATGATAGCTTATGCTAATAGACTGTTCAGTGCCAGCGGAAAGAACTATGCTGTTGCAGAGAAAGAAATGCCTGCAGATGTATGGACTTTCAAGAAATTTAAATATATACTGGTAGGTCACAAGTACAGTCTCTTTTTTTCTAAAGCAGAGCCATCTACACCACAATAGGTTAAAGAAACGGGCTCTGTTTCTAAACGGTCGCAGAAGGAAGTACGGACTGCACAGCAGGTTCCCTACTGAGATGGAATGGTTTTTATATATCGTGTGATCAAAAAGTCAGTATAAATTTGAAAACTGAATAAATCATGGAATAATGTAGATAGAGAGGTACAGATTGACACACATGTTTGGAATGACATGGGGTTTTATTGGAACAAAAAAAAAAAAAAAAAAAAAAAAAAAAATTAAAAAAATACAAAAGTTCAAAAAATGTCCGATAGATGGCACTTCATCTGATCAGAATAGCAATAATTAGCATAACAAAGTAAGACAAAGCAAAGATGATGTTCTTTACAGGAAACGCTCAATATGTGCACCATCATTCCTCAACAGTAGCTGTTGTTGAGGAATAATGTTGTGAACATCAGTGTAAAGCATGTCCGGAGTTATGGTGAAGCATTGGCGTCAGATGTTGTCTTTCAGCATCCCTAGAGATGTCAGTCGATCACGATACACTTGTGACTTCAAGTAACCCCAAAGCCAATAATCGCACAGACTGAGGTCTGGGGACCTGGGAGGCCAAGCATGACTAAAGTGGCGGCTGAACACACAATCACCACCAAACAACGCGCGAAAGAGATCTTTTGCGCGTCTAGCAATATGGGGTGGAGCGCCATCCTGCATAAACGTCGTACGTTCCAGCAGGTGTTTATCAGCCAGGCTGGGGATGGCGTACCTCTCACCCGTCATGGTAGCAGCTACAAAACCAGAATCATGCATTTTCTCTAAGAAAAAAGGCCCAATAATGGTAGATGTGGTAAATCCAAGCCATTCTGTGACTTTCTCGTCATGCAATGGAGTTTCCATGACAGTTCTAGGACTTTTGGTAGCCCAAATTCAGCAGTTGTGGGCATTGACAGACCCTCGGAGCGCGAAATGAGCTTCGTCGGTCCACAACACGTTACTCAACCAATCGTCATCTTCCACCATCTTTTGAAACGCCCACACCGCAAATGCCCTCCACTTCACTAAATTGCCAGGTAACAGTTCATGATGCCGATGGATTTTGTATGGATAGCATCGGAGGGTACGCCTCAGTGCCAACAAAACGGTAGTGTACGGAATGCCGGTGCGACGTGCGACTGCACGAGCGCTGACTTCTCCGTGCATAGACGAACCCGCTACAGTCTCTGTTTCTTCCTGAACTGTCACAGCAGCATTACGCCTTGTGCTGAGTCGGCCACTATGGGGTCTATCGTCTAAACAACCCATGGCTTCGAAACTTCGCCACAGCTGCATTTTTCAACGGACCTTTACCTGTTCGAATCCCCTTCCTAAGGTGATAGGATCATAACGCTGAACTAGCACATTCCCCATTCTGATAATACAGCTTCACTAAAAGCGCCTTTTCAGGTAACGTCAACATGCTGCGACTGCTGGCGCATCTGATTCTCTCTCTCATTACAGCTCCTTTTATACACAATTGTCATACACAGTCACTGACGTTTTGCTGTCCAGCGCCATCTGTCGGACATTTTGTGAACTGTTTTTTGGTTCTAATAAAACCCCATGTCATTCCAAGCATGTGTGTCAATTTTTACCTCTCTATCTACATTACTCCGTGGTTTATTAAGTTTTCAAATTTATACAGACTTTTTGATCACCCGGTACTTCAAGAGGGGTGTCCTACTGAACTGGGAAATATACAATGAACGATCACTGGTTTTGGAATGTAGAGATATGTTAGTTAATGATGTAGAGGCATGTTAGTTAATGATGTAGAGGCATGTTAGTTAATGATGTAGAGGCATGTTAGTTAATGATGTAGAGGCATGTTAGTTAATGATGTAGAGGCATGTTAGTTAATGATGTGCAGTTTTTGCCAGTTACACGATTGTGACATACTAATCACAGCCGTGTTACCATGCAAGTGAACTACTGCTCTTTTTCACTTTTATATGTTGTAAAATATGTTAATACTCACATACCTCAATACTGCTGCATTGACCAGCACCTTTGAAAGTTTAGGGTGTGTTGGGAAATTCATTATTCGTTTTCCAAGAGCTGTCAAATTTTCATCATGATCTAGAGCTCCTATGGCAACTAATTCTGAGACACCCAATTGAATTGCATCTTCACTCGGTGGTTCAGGCATCTCTGATAAGAATTGTGCTGCTTTTTGATTTTTAACCAACCCCTGAAGGAAGAGAGAAGCGAAACTATTAAAATCACAGAAACAACATGAAAATATGTCAACAATATTATGGAACAGACAACACACATATATTATTACAAATTTCGTCAATGTGGTGCTCCCGCAACTCAACTCATAAGTACACTTTAAAGGGGGGAAGCACCACAAAAGAATTATCCGATTCGGGCAGAAATCTGAAGATGTGATGTACATGTACAGACAAATGATCACACTTCCAGAAAAATTGGATGATTTTATTTCAAGAGAAAGATCTTCACAAACTGGACAAGTTAATAACATGTTGGTCCACCTCTGGCCCTCATGCAAGAAGTTATTTGGCTAGGCACTGATTGACAGAGGTGTTGGATGTCCTCCTGAGGATATTGTGCCAAGTTCTGTCAAATTGGTGTATTACATCACCGAAATCCTGAGGCGGTTGGCGGGCCCTGCCCCTAATGCTCCAAATGTTCTTAGTTGGGGAGAGATCTGGTGACCTTGTTGGCCATGTAGGATTTGGCAAGCATAATGACAAGCAGTAGACACTCTTGCCCTGTTTGGGTGGCCATTATCCTACTGAAATGTAAGGCCAGAATGGGTTGCCATGAGGGCACTGTGCTGTAGGGGCACCACAGATGACAACTAAAGAAGTCCTGCTACGAAAAGAAAAGACACCCCAGATCATCAATCCTAGTTGTCAGGCCATATGGTGGATGATAGGTTGGTATCCTACTGCTATCCAGGGCACCTTTGCTGGCCATCAGGGCTCAATTTGAAGCAGGCCTCATCATTGAAGACAATTCTACTCCATTCAATGAGATATCACGCCGTGTCTGAAGACACCCCGGACAACAGTGGGATACCAGTTCGAGTGTCATGTGCCATATGGCTTGATAATCAGGATTGGTGGTCTGGGACACCATTTATTTTCATAGCTGGACTTCTTTGGTTTTCATTTGTGGCATTCTTTATGGCAAGCTATCTGGGCTTACATTTCAGTATGATATTATCCAGCTGCACACGGTGAGAGTTTCTCCTGGTTGGAACTCCCAGATATTTTAAAACTGTATACTGGACAGAGACTTGAACTTGGGACCTTTGCCTTACCTGGGCAGGTGCTCTACCAACTGAGCTACCCAAGCACAACTCATGGCCTGCCCTCACAATTTTACTTCTTCCAGTACTTGTCTCCTACCTATCAAACTGTGAGGATGGGCCATGAGGCATGCTTGTGTAGCCCAGTTGGTAGAGCACTTGCCCATGAAAGGCAAAGATCCAGACTTCAAGTCTCAGTCCAGCACACAGTTTTAATCGGCCAGAAAGTTTCATATCAGCGTACACTCCTCTGCAGAATTACAATTTCATTTTTTCTACCACTTTTGTCTGTGGTCGCCAAACCCTACCTTGGCCAGCAAGGTCACCAAATCTCTTTCCAAATATCTGGAGTGTTATGGGCACGATGCTCCAATCAGCTCATAAAATTTCGATGGTCTAACGTGTCAATTTGACCGAATCTGGCACGATATCCCTCAGGACAACATCCAAAAACTATCAATCAATACCAAGTCAAAGAAATACACATATGAGGACCAGAGGTGGACAAATGCATTACTGATCAGATCAAGTTGCGAAGTGCTTTCTCTTGAATTCATCATGCAATTTTTTCTGAAACTTAAGGATTAATTTTTTTGTGTATGTACATCACATCTACTGATTTCTATCCCATTCGGATAATTCCTCTGCAGTGCATTTTTTTTTGTCTTAGAGTTTTTTTAAAAAGCCATCACTGTTCCACTGGAAAGAGCTGTTAAAAATATCCATCACAAGTCATTGTTGTCAAATAATAAAATGCACTGCATTGTCAATAACAAAATGTACCAAACACTTACATAATGTATTTGATTACTTAACAGCAGTGATTTACAATGGATTTTGTGCTATGTGATGTCACCGTTTAATATTGTCATGTAAGCTGTTTTCAAAAACTAAAGTCTCGAGGATGATCGGAGGACTGAAACTGGTTGTAATAAGGAATAATTTATTAGGCAACTCTTGGTGATGGAACATGATGTTTTTTAATTATTATAAATTATTTAAGAAGTTTCTTCAATGTAACACAGTTGTTTGGACAAGAAGAGAATAGAAGCTTTCGAAATGTGGTGCTACAGAAGAATGCTGAAGATTATATGGGTAGATCATGTAACCAATGAGGAGGTACTGAACAGAATTGGGGAGAAGAGGAATTTGGGGCACAACTTGACTAGAAGAAGGGATCAGTTGGTAGGACATGTTCTGCGGCATCAGGGGATCACCAATTTAGTACTAGAGGGCAGCGTGGAGGGTAAAAATCTTAGAGGGAGACCACGAGATGAATACACTAAGCAGATTCAGAAGAATATAGGTAGCAGTAGATACTGGGAGATGAAAAAGCTTGCACAGGATAGAGTAGCATGGAGAGCTGCATCAAACCAGTCTCTGGAATGAAGACCACAACAACAACAACAACAACAACAACAACAACAACACAGCTGTGGTTTTTCTGTGAAGTTCTGGAGTTTTACAGTCCTATAAGGAAATAATTTTTGATGCAAGTACTCAACGAGCCCCCCCCCCCCCCCCACTTTTTTTGTTTTTTTATTATACTGGCTCTTCAATTACATTTATCCCGCACTTTGCACAAACATTCATGTCAATCTATTCAGAGGCTTTGTTAATGTAAGGTCATAGTTTTGATAGGTCTGCTGATGAAGGTAGCACAAACATTGCCTTTTTTGTATATACCTAAACCAAAATGTCACACGAGGTAAATCAGATGTCTTGAGGCCACAACACAAATCCTATGTCATTCTCCCCATAAAAATTGTCCCATCAGTTACCTATATCACATTCCTGAACATAATGCAAGAATTCACTAACACTGAGGCACAAGTGAGGTGTATCACTATCCGAATTTTGCAACACATCCGTCAGATATACATGTCCTGCAATGGTCTGTTCCATGGAGAAAGAACATAAACTTTAAACTGAGACTGCACAGTACACACCATTTTTGGTGAATTGGGAATGTATTACATAGTAGTGATTTTCTGTGTCCCTGATTCATTCACTGTGTCTGTTCACCATATCATTTATAAAGTACAATGAAGATATATTTTTAATGAAAATCATCTTCTCCCCCCGAGTAATGTATTCATCCAGAAATGTCAAAGTGACTAATTTTGCCCTTGGCCAACAGACTTTTGGCATTTGCAAGTGGTGAGATTTCTGCTTCAACCATTTCCATAAAATCTACAGAAAAGACTGTCATGGAGTGTTCAGTTCTCTGTTTGCTCTGCTCATCAACTTAATTTGCCTACACAGTAAACTTACTCCACAGTTCCTCTGGTTACTATCAGCTGGTGCATGTTGATTCCTCCTTACAGATGACTGACTATCTCACTTTCTTCCCAACTGCTACAGTGAAAGAAAACCAAAAACTGCATTGAGAAAAGACTTTTAGTTTTGATGTGGCGATAAATATGTATAGAATTATTAAAAAAGCTTTCATAAATTAGTGAAACTATTTTAACCTTTGGTTATATACCTTCTTTCAGTAATGTTACCAGACAATGATTTTTTTAGGTCTGTGTGTCTTCTATACAAAGTGGAAATGATACAGCCAGTGTACCATCAACTACATATACTGGTGAGCCAAAACATTATGACCAGAGCTGAAGGCCAGATTAATGCTGCCTGATGGAATTGCAGGCACTGGGCCCAGAAAGGAAAGTATATAAGCAAAGCAAAGATCAATGGGGAATCATTCTAGTGATGAAATGAGTCGCAAAATGGGAAATACACTGCTGAATGAGACTTTGAAAAAGGTCAAATTATTATAGCCCAGCACCTAGGAAAAAGCATCTCTGTAATGGTGAAGTTGGTCACAGGCTTGCCCACTCTACAAGGTGAGTCACTTACTATTGCCATCTAGAATAACTCTGAAAGTATGGTAGTAACTGAAAAGTTTGTGTGACAAATGTTGCATGGAACAACAGGGGCCATAATATGACATTGGTTTTGTGTTGCTAGGTGGGATTGTGTCAGAGAAATGAAGGTCAACTTTGTTTTTTTTTTAAATGGGATTCTATAGTTTGGTACTTTGAAGATCAATGAAGGTCAAACAAGTGTCATGAACATCCATTTACAGAAGGTGTTCGAAGTGACAACCACTGGTATCAATGTAGTGCTGCAATCTTCTTATCATGGATTGATTGGTATTCCTTATCACTTCGGCACTTATCGAAGGACATGCTTTGATGATTCCCTCTCAGATATTGCATAGACAGTAAATATTCGCCGAATACGGCATATCCATCTAACGTGCTGTTGACACGTAAACGCCATTTGATGGTTTCGAAATACAACAATAATAGGAATGGTAAGACTAGTATCGTTGAATCAAGTGAATGTGAATGATGTATTCCTTCGAAGAACAAGTCGATATGCTTCTTATTTATGGAGAATGCCAACAATGTTCAGTGGGAGCTAGAGATTTATACGCTGAAAGATATTCTAAATGTACTCACTCTACATGTAATACATTTAAATATGTATATGATAAATTGGGAACAACTGGATCTTTAATGCATCAGAAACCTATCTGGCAAAGGAAAGTTACTACTGAGGAAACAGAAATTGGTACTCTTGCCACTGTGGTTTGAGATCCTTGTGTTAGTTCACGTCAAGTTGCAAGGGAATCTTGCATGAGCCAGAATAGTGTTGTTCGTGCTGTGCATCGCCATAAATATCATAGTTACAATAAAAGTCTTCACCAAGAATTAAATGGTACGGATTGTATGCGTCGCACTGAATTCTGCTGATGGGTTCAACTTCAGATACAGAGGGATGAGACATTTATTAATTTGATTTTATTTACTAATAAGGCTACAGTCACAAACCATGGAAATGTTAATTTGCATAACATGAAAATCCACGTTGGCTGTGGCAAGTTGCACAACAAAAACCATGGTTGGTGAATGTATGGTGTGGGATTCTGGAGGGCAGAATTATAGGCCCCTATTTCATTGAACGAAATCTTAATGGTAGGAAGTACACCACATTCCTGCAAGAAATATTAGGTCTGTTATTGGAAGAAATACCCTTAGGAACAAGGAACAGAATGTGTTATCAACATGATGGGTGTCCGTCACATTTTTCGCTGATGGCTAGAAATGAGTTTCAGACACAATTCCCAAATTAATCAAAATTTCCACAGGTGTACTGCCGGTCTACAGTGCCGGTTGGACACTGTAGACCGGCAGTACACCCGTGGATATTTTGATTATCAAATATGCCGGGAGAAACTCAAGAATCACAATTCCCAAATTGTTGGATTGGACGCGGAGGAGATGTGTCGTGGCCAGCTCATTCGCCAGACTTATTGCCTCTGGATTTTTTCCTTGTGGGTATTCGTAATAGACATTGTTTATAAATCGTTCCAACTACATCTGAAGATATGCGAGAGAGGATTGTCAGAGCATGTGCTTCGATAAGTGCCGGTGTGGTAAGGAATATAATATACTGTATAATATTCTGTAGCACTTAGCAGTTTAAAATAGGGTCACTGAAGTAAAAGGTGTCTCACCATCCACAGCTGAGAGCAGTGGGGACAAAGTTAGGGAGGATCGCCACTTAAAAGAAGTCGATGGCTAAAAAGACAGTGCCCTATCCGGAGTCTAGTTAAAATTACCTCCTCTCGACGATGAGGATGGGAGGAAGAGGTCCAAGCACAGTGAAGAGGTTTTACGTGCCTTGATTTATTATTGGGAAGTGTAGACCAATGTGTGTGTCATTAAAGAGAAACACGATGACGTAAAACGTTCTGTAGATCAGCAAAGGGAACCATATGAACCGAGGAAGAGAGACTGCAGCCTTGGCCACTATGTTGGCTGGCTCGTTTCTGCGGATACCAAAGTGCCCTAGGACCCAGAGGAATGGCACAGAGATTTCCCCCAAGTGGAGTATGTGGAGGCAGTCCTGAATCTGGTGAACCAGAGGGTGGATGGGATAAAGAGCCTAGAGGTTGAGAAGAGAGCTGAGCGAATACAAGCATATAATATATTGTAGCCACGGATGTATTGGACAGCCTGGAGAACAGCGTAAAGCTCCGCAGTAAAAACCGAACACTGGTCGGGAAGCCAAAATTGTTGCCAACAATATAGGCACTCCCAACACCAAATGGTGTAAAAAGCTCCAGACGCTAAATGCAATCCACGGTGGTGGACAAAGTCGAGACGCTGAAGAAGAGACAGCCATGCAGAGGAGTAAAGTGTGCTTCCATAGTCCAATTTCGAGCACATTACAGTGCAATAAAGGCCGAGGAGGACCGCTCGGTCCGCTCCCCAGGAGGTACCACTCAGAACACGGAGGGTGTTGAGGGATTGCAGACAGTGAGCCAAAAGATATGAAATATGGGAAGACCAGTACAGTTTCCTGTCAAACGTAAGTCCCAAGAATTTGGCAACGTGCGCAAACGGAAGGTCGACAGGGCCTAGATGTTGCAAAGGCAGACTAAACTCCGTACAATGCCAAAAATTTACAGACAGCCTTACTGGGAGAAAATCAGAAGCCGGTTTCGATGCCCCATGAGTGGAGGCGATCGAGACATCCTTGAAGACATCATTCAAGAAGGCTGGTCCACTGAGAGCTGTAGTAGATTGTCAATGATTTTACAAAGTGGGAGCCCGAGACATCGGGAAGGAGACAATCCATAATTGGATTTATAGTGATGGCAAACAGTACTACACATAGCATGGAGCCCTGGGGCACCCAATTTTCTTGGGAGAAAGTATGGGAGAGAGTAGTGTTCACCTGCACCTTTAATGTGTGCTCTGTCATAAATTCATGAATGAAAAGGGGTAGCCAACCTCTAAAGCCCCAAGAGAACAGTGTGCGGAGGATGCCTGTCCTCCAACAGGTATCGTATGCCCTCTCCAGATCAAAAAATATTGCTACTGTTTGGCGTTCCCTGAGAAAATTGTTCATGATGTAAGTCGAGAGAGCAACAAGATGGTCAACTGCAAAACAATGCTTTCGGAAACTGCATTGGGCAGGTGTTAAAAGGCTTCGGGACTCCAAGCACTGTTTAAGGGGATTGGGTGATAATGGACAATATTATGGAGAAGAATCATTAGTCCCATGTGTGCCGAGTGCCATCAACAGAGGGGAGATCAAACTAGACCAATTGGAAATGAGGGAAGACAAAGCGAGCATGGGGATGTAGCTTCGTTTCCTGAAGACAGAAGACAACCAGGAGTAGGATTGTAAGGGAATTGACAATTCATCCTGACTGGAGCAAATTCTGCAGATATTCCAATGGATAATTTACGTAGGGCGGACAAAGAAGCGAAAAAAATCTCACTATGGTTGCTGTCAACTCAACGAACACTGAGAGCCGGGAGCCAACGGTGTGGAACGGCATTCAGCCAAAGGCAGAAGATCCTGATCCATAGGTTGTTCGGAGGCAGCTCCGGCCTCAAGTGATTGGCTGGTTGACTGGCCGCCAGCAGTGCGTCTCTGCTACACGGAAGGCGGCCGAGAGCGGCTACCACTGGGTGGGGCTGTAGATGAGACACGCTGTGGCATAGAATGAGAGGAACTTTGTTTCTTATGAGCCTTCGTGGAAGAAGGACGTTTAGATGCGGGAGGAATCTATGGTTGTGAGGTCACGTTACATAAAAAATCTTTGCAAGTAGTCTCTTTTTTGGAAGTCCGGCTGTCCGATTTTGGAATCCATGATTTAGCAGGAGCCAATGAAGGGTGAGTCTTAGATTGAGCAGATGATTGTGGGGAGGTTGAATGGGTGATCTTTGGGCTGGCCGATCTGACAACCCTGGCTCAAAAGGTGGACCACAGGTCTGTGTGGCTACCTCCTTAGTAGGCTGAGGAGATGCAAGGACAGTGCTACATTTACCCACTGGGAGCACAGTGGGCTCTCTACTGGCGAATAACTTACAAGCAGCAAAGCTAGACACCTTTTCCTTCACTCAGATTTCCTGAATAATTCACTCATCTTTGAAAATAGGGCAATCTCTAGAGGAAGCAGCGTGGTCTCCCATACAGTTGATGCAATGAGGGGATGGAGGTGAACAATCACCCCCATGGGCATCCCTGCCACATGTAATGCATTTGGCCGCATTGGAACAGGACTGGCTGGTATGATTAAACCGCTGACATCAATAGCAATGCATTCAGTTGGGGATGTGAGGGCAAACTGAAATGATCTCGTATCCCACTTTAATGTTCGATGGAAGTTGAGCTGTTGTCAAATGTCAAGAAGAGAGTATGGATTGGTAACAAGTCCTTGTCAACCCTTTTCATGACTAATACAGCTGTTACACCCTGATCAGACAGGTAATTTTGAATGTCCTTGTTGGATACTCTGTCAAGTGAGTGTGTATACACCACCATGCTTGATGAATTTAAAGTACAGTGCGCTTCCACCCGGACAGGGAAGGTGTGCAGCAGTGTAGTCCGCAGCAATTTTTGCGCCTGGAGGGCACTATGTTTCTAACAACAAGGTGCCATTTCATAATTGGGAACAACACTTTACGTGACCTGCAATTGTGTCGACACCTTTCTGAATAATGAAAGGGTTGACTGTGGAAAAGTCTTGACCTTCAACAGACCGAGAAACAACTAGGAAATTTGGCTCTGATGGACGAATTGTTTGTGACAGACTCATTTAGCTTTCTCTTGTCGGCAGAAGCTGTAGAAGAGAAAAACATTGCGAAAATATCCCTCGCAATTACCAGCATCTCCGATGGCATACTCCTTCCTTGTGGGGCCTTCTTTGAGGGCACTCCCACCTTAGGTGATTGTCCACACCTTAGGTCACACCTCCTGAGAAATGGATGGAGAGACCAATCGGCATGTTCAGTAGGTACCAGCTCGGGTAATCAACCTGCCCTGGGCCTGTCCTTTACCAGGGGGTACATATGTGTCCTACTTGTCTACCCGGGGAGGGGAATTAATTATGCGGAAGAGAAAGGGAGGAACAAGGAAAAGGAAATAAGAAAGACCTCAAATGCTGCAGCGGAGAAGACGGTACAGAGAAGAGGCAAAGAAAAGAAGTACAAAGGGAGGACAGATACTTTCCAGCATAGAGAGCAAAGAAGAGAAACTATGTCTTACAGTGGCAAGCGTCTATCTCTGGACGTAGGCACAAAACATCTTCCGAAAGAGAGGGAGAAGGTGAAGGGAAGGGGCGGGGGGAGGGGGAAGGATCGGGGACAGGGAGGTATGTGGAAAAGGAAGGTAGGCAGCACGGAAAGGAAAGAGAGCTGCACTAGCTCGGGATCCCGTGGTCACCACGCACATATCCGTAAAAGGGTCGTGGACCCCCTGTGGGGGGCAGCACTGCATTGATACCAATGGTCATCACTTCAAACACCTTCTGTAAAGGGAGTTCATGCCACCTATGTGAAATTTGTTGACCTTCAAAGACCTTACTGTTACACATCACTGGATTCATCTTGATAGCCCCTATCAGGAAATAAGTACCAATCTATAGCATCCCATTTTAAAAAACAAAGTTGAGCTTCATCTCTCTGAAGTGACCCCACCTAGAAACAAAAGAACCAATGTCATATTATGACCCCCCACTGTCCCATGCAACTTTTTTCCCATAAACTTTTCAGCTCGTATCATACTTTCCGAGTTATTCTTGTTGGCAATAGTTAGTGACTCTCCCTGTATAAAGCAGGATAGGCAATGATTGTGGTCGCTCCAATGACAGTACACTGCTGGTGCAAGAACTAGTGCTTCAGAGCCCACAATTCAGTGTGCATTGTTGAATATGGGGCTCTGCAGCAAACAATTCCTAAGTGTTCCCAAGTTTACCCAATGACGTCGTCAATTATGACTGCACTGGGCATGGCATAATACAGACTGGAATCAACAGACTGGACCATGGATCAATTGAAACATTCTCCCCTAGTTGGATGAATCATCCCTCAATACACCAGGTTGATGGTCATATCTGAATACACCACTAACCAGGAGAATGGCTGCTCAGAATATGCACTATGCCACAGGTGGAGGCTAGTGGAGGAGATATTATGCTATGAGCCTCCCATGGGACCTGCGGTAGTAATCAAAGGCAACATGATAGTTGTGGACTACATTAACGTTATTGCAAGCAATGATTCATGTCTTCCACAATGGCAACTGTCCCTGATACAAAGCCAGAAATATGTTACATTGGTTTGAAGAGCATGTTTGTGAACTCACAATGAAGTCCTGGCCCCCAAGTTCACCTGATCTAATCCCATTGCATAACATTTGTATCAAGAGCCCACTTTGCACTAGAGAAGCATCAACCCGTAACTTACAAGAATTGCATGAGCTGTGCATGGATATTTGGTGCCATATACCTCTAGAAACATACCAATGACTTGTCTAATACATGCCATGCAGAATTACTTACGTATTGCATTCCAAAGGTGGACCAGCACACTTAAGCAGGTGGTCATAATGTACTGGAACATTAGCGTTTATTACTACTACTCTAAAAAGGTCTTATTGTTTTAAGTTTACAATGCGAAAAAATAATTCCCAGTGCCATTTCGAGGTCTTGCATTCTCCTCTACACTGTACCAAGTCAACATCTTGCTCATTAACAGAAAGTTTATTTTAAGATAAAATTTGTGTCACCAAATACAGTTATGGAATTCAATTGTATGAAGTAAAGGGGGGGGGGGGGGGAAGGGAGAAAGAGTTCGTGGTTCACCAACGAAGTTTGACTGCTGGCTTATCTGGAATAAGAGTAGCAAATAAACTGAGTCTTATATCCTTTAAATGTCAAATGGTTGAGTCCACAGATATTGTGCACTATTATATTAAATTTCAGCCTCTACTTGCATAAGCAAAGAAACATAACCTAGGTTTCGGCTATAATAATGTAGCCATCTTCAGAAATGGCACAATGTAAAATTAAATTAAAAAATGCCAGATATTGACCTTGTCCAGCGTAAAATGTTAGTACTACAGTACATAGTCATAAGATTGTGTCACTTCTACTAATGTTTTGCTGATAGGTCACACCAACGGGCCAGACAGGTGCACCGCGGGCAGCGATGATGTGAGCTCAGCTGGTGGTCAAGCGCATGCACTTTCGGAGTAATATGGACTTAAAACTAGTAAATGTTAACTGAGATTATTATGGAAAATAATTTATTACAATAGTTCGGACTATTAATGGCATTAAGACATAAGTCACTGAAATTACTGATCCATAAAAGGCAAAAGACATAAAAAGTTTATTGTACATAAGTACAAATAAACATTAATTGATAACTTTATTTGTTACAACAGCTAGAAATGTTACTGGCAAATAAACCATAACAACTGAAGTTACTGTTCTATGAGAGGCAAATGACATATATAGCATAAAGGAATCTTTTAATAAGAAAAGGCCATAAGTTAAGGTTAACAGCACCTGAAATGTGTGAAACTTAGCTAAGAATTAACAACTGTGAATGATAATGAGGACAATTGTCTCATACAGGTTAGTGGTTAGACATACAGTATGTGATCAGCAATTAATACATAAGAAAAGCAGTAGGCTGTATGTCAGACAGCTATTGACGTAGGCAGAAGACCATATAAAGTAATGGATTTCTCGGACAATTGATGCCTACAACGCCACAAAACATTATGAAGACAGTATAGCCAGTGGAGTTATATACAAACTTTATGACGATTAGGTGAACTGCATATGTAAACAAAAAAATGAGAGAGCACTGGCATCGGGTGACACAGAAAGTCCTGCATCATCATGATAGACGAAGCAATGACTGAAAGCCTTTGAAGAAGTTGTTATTTTTCAACTGCAATTTGTCATTAAGCATGTAGTCTTTATCGTAAAGAAGGTGTTTGAAAATTTGCATTTCTTCGAGTGTATCTAACCTGTATCCTTTAGCTTCCTCGTTTAAGAGCTCTGTGTTAATAAGTGGGTTAGGGGCATGGGAATGGGTCTAGTTATTACATAGGTCAGACAGATAGAGCTTTATCGGCTAGATACAAAGAGCATTTACCCACATAAAGTGGAGATGGCACCCGTGGCTCGACATTTGCAGGACATATAATCCAAATGGCCCATGCCCCTAACAAAACTTATAAACACACAGCTCTTAAACCAAGAAGATACACTCGAAGAAATGCAAATTTTCAAACACCTTCCTTACGATAAAGACAACTTGCTTAATGACCAATTGCAGCTAAAAAATAACAACTTCTTCAAAGGATTTCAGTCACTGCTTTGTCTATCATGATGATGCAGGACTCTCTATGTCATCCAATGCCATTGCCCTCTTACCTTCATGTTTACATACACTGTTCACCTAATCGTCAAAGTCTGTATATAACTCCACTGGCCATACTGTCTTCATAATGTTTTGTGGCATTGCACACACCTATTGTCTGATAAATCCATTGCTTTATATGGTGGTTTGCTACATCAATAGCTGGCTATGATACACAGTACGAGACAATTGTCCTCATTATCATTCACAGGCATTAAATCTTAGCTAACTTTCACACATTTCAGGCGCTGTTAACCTCAACTTATGGCCTTTTCTTATTAACAGGTTCCTTTACACTATATAATGTCATTTGCCTCTCATAGAACTGTAGCTTCAGTTGTTATGGTTTATTTGCCAGTAACATTTCCAGCTGTGGTAACAAATAAAGTTATCAATTAATGTTTATTCATACTTATGTACAGTACACTTTTTATATGTCTTTTGCCTTTTATGGATTGGTAGTTTCAGTGACTTATGTCTTAATGCCATTAATAGTCCGAATTATTGTAATAAACTATTTTGCACAATAATCTGAGGTAACATTTACTAGTTTTAAGTCTGTATTACTCCGAACACGCATGCGCACGACCACCAGCTGAGCTCGTTGCGTCACTGTCCGCAGCACCCAGTTACGACTCAGTGCCTGCGGCCCACCTGTCTGGCCCCTTGGTGTGAACTACCAGCAAAACATTAGTAGAAGTGACACAGTCTTATGACCATTTACTGTAGTACTAACATTTTAGGCTTGACAAGGCCAATATCTGGCATGTTTTAATTTAATTTTATATTGTGACATTTCTGAAGAAGGCTACATTATTATAGCCGAAACCTAGGTAATGTTTCCTTGCTTATGCAACTGGAGGCTGAAATTTAATGTAATTACATTTTACAGTTGCCGACTCTGCTGCACCACACTAATAATATTCAAAATTGTTCACTATATCTGATGAAAAGATGACAGAAAAGCAAGCACTGTTCTCAAAAGTTAGAAGTATTCACACAAATATTAATTCAGCGTAACTTGCATATGTGCAATAAACTGTGAAACGATTCTGTATCCAAGTAACACATTAAGCAGAATTTTTTAAAATTTTTTTCCATCCACACCTACTTTACAGACATCTGGTGACCTCACTTCATCCTCACAACCGCAAATCTGTTTGTCAACAGACAATTTAGAACATGAACAGAAAAGAGATGCACTTGTGTAGTGAAAACATAACATTGTTGGCCGTACTTACAGGTAATTACCATATGAAAATTGCAATTGATGATTAACAAAATATTTCAAAAGTGAATATATGTATTGTGAGACTGTAGTTAACATTCCCACTTGTTTGAACAGATACCTGTATGATGTATTATTATTATTATTATTATTATTATTATTCTTTACTTTCTCAGACGTTAAGTCTGGTTAAAAATGAAAAGTGACGCGGACCTTGATCAGGCGTCACTTCCTTTTAACTGTATGGTATGTGTTATATTGCATTTAGGAACTTTCGGGTAATTGAACATGTATCAATAATTACTGATTTCTGTAGTTGTATATATACGTTTGGATGTAGCTCTATTGCATTGATGTACTGGTGGATATTGTGTGGTATGACTCCTGTAGTTGATAGTATAATTGGTATGATGTCAACTTTATCCTGATGCCACATGTCTTTGACTTCCTCAGCCAGTTGGATGTATTTTTCAATTTTGTCTCCTGTTTTCTTTTGTATATTTGTTGTATTGGGTATGGATATTTCGATTAGTTGTGTTAATTTCTTCTTTTTATTGGTGAGTATGATGTCAGGTTTGTTATGTGGCGTTGTTTTATCTGTTATAATGGTTCTGTTCCAGTATAATTTGTATTCATCATTCTCCAGTACATTTTGTGGTGCATACTTGTATGTAGGAACTTGTTGTTTTAAAAGTTTATGTTGTAAGGCAAGCTGTTGATGTATTATTTTTGCGACATTGTCATGTCTTCTTGGGTATTCTGTATTTGCTAGTATTGTACATCCGCTTGTGATGTGATCTACTGTTTCTATTTGTTGTTTACAAAGTCTGCATTTATCTGTTGTGGTATTGGGATCTTTAATAATATGCTTGCTGTAATACCTGGTGTTTATTGTTTGATCCTGTATTGCAATCATGAATCCTTCCGTCTCACTGTATATATTGCCTTTTCTTAGCCATGTGTTGGATGCGTCTTGATCGATGTGTGGCTGTGTTAGATGATACGGGTGCTTGCCATGAAGTGTTTTCTTTTTCCAATTTACTTTCTTCGTATCTGTTGATGTTATGTGGTCTAACGGGTTGTAGAGGTGGTTATGAAATTGTAGTGGTGTAGCCGATGTATTTATATGAGTGATTGCTTTGTGTATTTTGCTAGTTTCTGCTCGTTCTATAAAGAATTTTCTTAAATTGTCTACCTGTCCATAATGTAGGTTTTTTATATCTATAAATCCCCTTCCTCCTTCCTTTCTGCTTAATGTGAATCTTTCTGTTGCTGAATGTATGTGATGTATTCTATATTTATGGCATTGTGATCGTGTAAGTGTATTGAGTGCTTCTAGGTCTGTGTTACTCCATTTCACTACTCCAAATGAGTAGGTCAATATTGGTATGGCATAAGTATTTATAGCTTTTGTCTTGTTTCTTGCTGTCAATTCTGTTTTCAGTATTTTTGTTAGTCTTTGTCTATATTTTTCTTTTAGTTCTTCTTTAATATTTGTATTATCTATTCCTATTTTTTGTCTGTATCCTAGATATTTATAGGCATCCGTTTTTTCCATCGCTTCTATGCAGTCGCTGTGGTTATCCAATATGTAATCTTCTTGTTTAGTGTGTTTTCCCTTGACTATGCTATTTTTCTTACATTTGTCTGTTCCAAATGCCATACTTATATCATTACTGAATACTTCTGTTATCTTTAGTAATTGGTTGAGTTGTTGATTTGTTGCTGCCAGTAGTTTTAGATCATCCATGTATAGCAAATGTGTGATTTTGTGTGGGTATGTTCCAGTAATATTGTATCCATAATTTGTATTATTTAGCATGTTGGATAGTGGGTTCAGAGCAAGGCAGAACCAGAAAGGACTTAATGAGTCTCCTTGGTACATTCCACGCTTAATCTGTATTGGCTGTGATGTGATATTATCTGAATTTGTTTGGATATTAAGTGTGGTTTTCCAGTTTTTCATTACTATGTTTAGGAACTGTATCAATTTAGGATCTACTTTGTATATTTCCAATATTTGTAGTAACCATGAGTGGGGTACACTATCAAAAGCTTTTTGGTAATCAATGTATGCGTAGTGTAGAGACCTTTGTTTAGTTTTAGCTTGATATGTCACCTCTGCATCTATTATCAGTTGCTCTTTACATCCTCGCGCTCCTTTGCAGCAGCCTTTTTGTTCTTCATTTATAATTTTGTTCTGTGTTGTATGTGTCATTAATTTCTGTGTAATGACTGAAGTTAATATTTTGTAGATTGTTGGTAGGCATGTTATGGGGCGATATTTAGCTGGGTTTGCTGTGTCTGCTTGATCTTTAGGTTTCAGATAAGTTATTCCATGTGTAAGTGTATCAGGGAATATGTATGGGTCTGCAATGTAACTGTTAAATAATTTAGTTAGATGTGAATGTGTTGAGGTGAACTTCTTTAGCCAGAAATTTGCTATTTTATCATTTCCAGGGGCTTTCCAATTGTGCGTAGAATTAATTGCTCGGGTGACTTCATGTTGCAAAATTATCACTTCAGGCATTTGTGGTATCATCTTGTATGTATCTGTTTCTGCTTGTATCCACCGTGCATGCCTGTTATGTTGTACCGGGTTTGACCATATGCTGCTCCAGAAGTGTTCCATGTCTCTTATGTTTGGTGGATTGTCTATTTTTATGTGTGTGTTATCTATTGTTTGGTAAAATTTCTTTTGGTTTGTGTTGAATGTTTGGTTTTGTTTCCTTCTATTTTCACTTTTTTTGTATCTTCTAAGTCGTTTCGCCAAAGCTTGTAATTTTTGCTTCTTTTCATCTAATTGCTCTATTGCTTCTTGTTGTGAGATTTTACCTAACCTTTTTCGTTTTTTGTCTGATATTTCATTTCTTATAAATTGTGTTAACTGTCCGATGTATTTTCTCAGTTTTTCTATTCTGATCTGTAGCCTGTGTTGCCATGCTGGTTTTGTGGGTTTCTTCTGTGTGTTGGTTGGTTCTGATATCTGCCTAGTGTGTATATTTAGTGTAGTGAGTGCTCCTATATAAACCAGTAGTTATAACTCTTCCATAGTTGTATTTTCATTTATTTTGTTGTGTATGATTGTGTTGATAGTTTTTATTGTTGTTTTGACTTGTGGGCTATTTGGTGGTCTATGCAAGAATGGTCTAATGTCTGTATTTGTGTCTTTGTATTCTATATATGTCAACTGAAATTTTTCTTCTATATCTAACATGTGTGTCACTTCGTGTTCTATTTGTGCTTGTGCTGGTGGCTGTCTTAAAATTTCATTTTCCTCTGATTGTTTAATTGATGCGTGTTGTTCTTTGTTTGTTTGCTCTGAGATGTTTGAGTCCATTACTGTATTTTCTTCTTCTTCTTCTTCTTCTTCTTCTTCTTCTAATTGCACATTATTTTGTTCCAGTATTTGTTGTACTTGTTGTTTGATGTTTTCTAATTCTGACGGGGGTATCCTGTTATTTTTTATTATTACACGGATCTGATCAGCTAGTCGCTGTTCTGTTAAAAATTTTAATTCCGGGTATCTGGTAATAAATGTTGTGTATACTTGTGATCTGTATCCAGTTGTGTTGGTTCCTTGGTTTGTTGCTTGGTAATAACAGAACATGAGGTGTCGATTAACTTCATCTGACCATCTCATCCTCTGTCTTTGTTTTCCTTCTAGGGTGGTTGCAGGAAGCATATCCTGCAAAACACCTCTATTTGGATTCAAATCATTTTCCAGTTGGCTAGCAGTGTCATTATCATTGTGAGCGGGCATAGGGTTCAAGCGTCGTCCCCGACCATGACGACGCTTGTCCGAGGCTTCTTTAGTTCTGTCCTGAACCAAGTAATCACACTAAAAGGGGGTTAGCCCTATTAGTGGTTTGTTCTTTTTGTCGCCTTTTACGACTAGCAGAACATACCGGAGGCCTATTCTTTTCCCGGGCCTCCACGGGGATTATTATTATTATTATTATTATTACTGATTATGTGAGGCACTAAACAGCAAGGTCATCAGTGCTCATACGAAGAGTAAGCATCCCATTCTTGGGGGAAGGGACAAGGGTTGCCTGCACAGAAAGAATTGTTTATAACGCATTCAGGTCCACCTCCCTTCTCCAACACTGTGGGATTAAGGCTCAACGGTTTACAGAATTTCAAAACCTGTGTGGCACTGGTGTCAGTGTCAGTGAGGATAGCGCGTAGATCTCTGGCTGAAGTGTACACATCCCAGATGTCAGTATATAAAACGCACACTGCCAATATACACTGAATCAAAAGTGGCACTACACGAACTTCCCAGAATGGTGGATCCTCCTGCTATAGGAGGAAACCATGTGTTAAAGGGCTACATCCTGTGTGCAGTCTAGCGAGCAACAATTTCTTCCATTGATATGGTTGGCAAGAAGTCCTCAAGGCCTGTTTGGCCGACCTGAGTAACTGCAGTTTGTAGTCCACCACTTCCAGTCAGTCAGTTTCCCATTTATGCATGACTCTTCTGTCAGATGAGATGATCCTGGTTTCTGTCCAAGTACTCAGCAAAAGATCACCTCCATGTCTTGGTGTTGGAACCATTGTAAGGTGTCATGGATGAGGTAAGTCAACTGGTCATATGGGAACATTTGGTCGACTGCTTGCAGCACAATGAGTGAGTCAGAACAAATGAGAACCTTTATAGTATGTCTCTGAATCAATTCCAGTGACATCATAGTGCCATATAACTCAGTGTCATAATCTGCAATTTGTTCCAAAAGGTGCACTCAGGGAAAAAAGCTGAACAATCGAGGACATGCCCTTGCTGGTACCCATCCATATAAATAATGATTAACCTGTGGTACACAACTAAAACTCAACAAAACAGAACTGAAAAAGTGCAGCCTGGATTACGTTTTCTTGTACAGTGTTAGGCATAAAGTCACTTTGTGCCTCTCAAGACATCAAGGTAGCCATTTCTTCCATCCCTGGTTGTGTATTTGGAGATCTTATCTATCCAGATCTGTGAGAAAATGCCCAAAGTACCTTAGTTGCATGGGATTGACTCCGTATGGCCCCTCACAGTTGAGGTGGCCCACTGCGCTAAATGCTGAGATTTTCAGGATGTGACAAGCCAGGAGAAGGTGTTGCTGACTCCAGAGTGGTGGTTCACCAGCCTCGAACTGCACTGGTCTGAAAGGTTCCAGTCTACTGACTGTAATGACCTCATGGTGGACAGTGTCACATATCTAGAGGTAGGAAATACAGGCTGATGCATGAACCACACTGCCATAATCTAACTGTGATCTGACGAAAGGCCCTATAAAACGGCAGGAGGCAGGATCTGTCATTTCCTCATGCATTTGCACTGAGGCATTTCAAAATATTCAGTCTGAGCACTTTCTACTGAGGTCTTCCAGGTGTGGGAGCCAGATTAACTTTGAGTAAAATAGCAGGCACAAAAAGTGCACACTTTCTTAAAATTTAAAACAGTGACACCATTGTGAGTGATAGTGGGTGGAATCTGAAATGATGATGGTTAAAATTTACAAGTAGTCTCTGGTGAGAACCTAAAACCAGTCTTATTGGTCCAAGTTTCCAGCCTTCTGATGGTCAGCTGTAGTTACCCTGTAGTCGTTTTTAAGATTGGAGGAAGAGTAGAAGATCATGAAGTCTTCCACAAACAAACCTCTAACGGCTTCTGAGCGCAGGGAAGATACTAATGATATCAATTGCAAATAACATGACAGTGATTACACTGCCTCGGGAACCCCAATCTCCTGAACAAAGCAGCCAGACAAGGAATCAGCAACGGAAAATTCAAAAGTCTTTGAAACAGCAATTGGAACAGCACAGGTGACCAAGGGATTCGAGGAGCCAGACAAAGCAACAATTGGCCATGCACTTGAGAACCTTACCAATACACCTGGTAAAGGCTACACCCCAATAACTACAGTATTAGGACTAGCATGATCCATGCCTGATTTCCACTTATTTGAGTCATCAGTCTTCCCCCTATGAACTATGGACCTTGCCATTGGTAGGGAGGCTCATTTGCCTCAGCACTGCAGATAGCCGTACCATAGGTGCAACCACAATGGAGGCGTATCTGTGGAGAGGCCAGACAAATGTGTTGTTCCTGGAGAGGGGAAGCAGCCTTTTCAGTAGCTGTAGGTGTAAAAGTCTGGATGATTGATTGAACTCGCCTTGCAACATCAACCAAAACAGCATTGTTGTGCTGGTGCTGCGAACAGCTGAAAGCAATGGGAAACTACTGCCACAATTTTTCCCAAGGGCATGCAGCTTTATTGTATGGTTAAATGGTGATCGCGTTCTCTTGAGTAAAATATTCTGGAGGTAAAATAGTCCCCCATTCGGATCTCCGGGCGGGGACTACTCAGGATGACGTCATTATCAGGAGAAACAAAAATGCCATTCTACAGATCGGGGCGTGGAATGTCAGATCCGTTAATCTGGAAGGTAGGATAGAAAATTTAAAAAGGGAAATGGACAGGTTACAGTTAGATATAGTGGGAATTAGTGAAGTTCAGTGGCAGGAGGAACAGGACTTCTGATCAGGTAAATGTAGGGTTACAAATACAAAATCAAATAATTGTAATGCAGGAACAGGTTTAATAATGAATAAAAAAAATAGGAGCCCGGGTAAGCTACTATGAACAGCATAGTGAACACATTATTGTAGCCAAGATAGACACGAAGCTCACACCTACCTCAGTAGTACAAGTTTATGTGCCAACTGGCCCTACAGATGAAGAAGAGATTGAAGAAATGTATGATGAGATAAAAGAAATTATTCAGCTAGTGAAGGGGGATCTAAATTTAATAGTCTTGGGGGACTGGAATTCGATAGTAGGAAAAGGAAGAGAAGGAAAAGCAGTAGGTGAATGTAGAATGGGGGTAAGGAATGAAAGAGGAAGCCGCCTGGTAGACTTTTGCACAGAGAATAATAACTTAATCATTGCTAACACTTGGTTTAAGAATCATGAAAGGAGGTTGTATATGTGGAGGAGGCCTGGAGACACTGGAAGGTTTCATATAGATTATATAATGGTAAGACAGTAATTTAGGAGCAGGTTTTAAATTTTAAGACATTTCCAGGAGCAGATGTGGACTCTGATCACAATTTATTGGTTATGAAATGTAGGTTAAAACTGAAGAAACTGCAGAAAGGTACATTATGTGATCAAAAGTATCTGGACACCTGGCTGAAAATGACTTACAAGTTCGTGGTGTCCTCCATCAGTAATACTGGAATTCAATATGGTGTTGGCCCACCCTTAGCCTTGATGACAGCTTCCACTCTCGCAGGAATACGTTCGATCAGGTGCTGGAAGGTTTCTTGGGGAATGGCAGCCCATTCTTTACTGAGTACTGCACTGAGGAGAGGTATAAATGTTGGTTGGTGAGGCCTGGCACGAAGTCGGGGTTCCAAAACATCCCAAAGGTGTTCTATATGATTCATGTCAGGACTCTGTGCAGGCCAGTCCATTACCAGGATGTTATTGTCACGTAACCGTTCCACCACAGCCATGCATTATGAACAGGTGCTCGATTGAGTTGAAAGATCGAATCACCACCCCCGAACTGCTCTTTTACAGTGGGAAGCAAGAAGGTGCTTAAAACACCAATGTCAATGTAGGCCTGTGCTGTGATAATGCCACACCAAACAACAAGGGGTGCAAGCTCCCACCATGAAAAACAGGACCACACCATAACACCATCGCCTCCGAATTTTACTGGTGGCACTACACACACTGGCAGACGATGTTCATGGAGCATTTGCCATACCCACACCCTGCCATCGGCTCGCCACATTGTTTCGAAACTCCACACAATATTTTTCCACATTTCAATCGTCCAATGTTTATGCTCCTTACACCAAGCGAGGCATCGTTTGGCATTTACCGACATGTTATGTGGCTATTGAACAGCTGCTCAACTATGAAATCCAAGTTTTCTCAACTCCCACCTAACTGACATAACACTTGCAGTGGATCCTGATGCAGTTTGGAATTCCTGTTTGATGGTCTGTATAGATGTCTACCTATTACATACAACAACTCTCTTCAACTGTCTGTGGTCTCTGCCAGTCAACTAATGAGGTTGGCCTGTATGCTTTTGTGCTGTACATGTCCCTTCACGTTTCCACTTCACTACTACATTGGAAAAAGTGGATCTAGGGATGTTTAGGAGTGTGGAAATCTGACGTACAGACGTATGACAAGAGACACCCTATCCCCTGACTATGTTGATGTCCATGAGTTCCGCAGAGCACCCCCTTCTGTTCTCTCACTATGTCTAATGAGTACTGAGGTTGCTGATATGGAGTACCTGGCAGTAGGTGGCAGCACACTGCACCTAATATGAAAAACACATGTTTTTGGGGATATCCGGATACTTTTGATCACATAGTGTAGGTATTTGAGGAGATGGGACATGGATAAACTGAAAGAACCAGAGGTTGAAGAGGGTTTCACAGGGAGCATTAGGGAACAAATGACAATAACAGGGGAAAGGTTTAGGTTAGATTAGATTTACTTTCATTCCAATTGATCCATAGTGAGGAGGTCCTCCAGGATGTGGAACATGTCAGAAAAACAACAATACATGACAAATATTTACAACTAAAACAAATAAGCTAATGTACCATTCCACAGGTCCCAAGTGGAATGATCGTCATTTTTTAATGAACACTAAGAGTCATTTTACAATTACTAATGCACTGAATTTAAAATAAAATTTTTTTTATTTATTTATAAGGTAATAAACATGTAATACAACTACTGTAATACTAATTTACAATGAACACATTACTGCACTGAAATGGTGCAGAAGTTAGATTATACTTACACACACACACACACACACACACACACACAAATTTTCAATGAACACATTACTGCACTGAAATTGTGCAGAAGTTATGTTGTACTTTTATACAAATCAGTTTGTTTTACTAAGAAATTCATCAATGGAGTAGAAGGAGTTGGTCACCAATAAATCCTTTAGGCTTCTCTTAAACTGAATTTCATTGGTTGGTAAGCTTTTTATGGCTGCTGGCAAGTTATTGAAAATGTGTGTTCCTGAATAATGCACACCTTTTTGTACTAGACTAAGTGATTTTAAGTCCTTGTGAAGATTATTCTTATTTCTAGTATTGATACCACGAATTGAGCTGTTGGTTTGAAAAAGTGATATATTTTTAATGACAAATTTCATTAAGGAATAAATATATTGGGAAGTGGTAGTTAGTATCCCTAGTTCCCTAAACAGGCTTCTGCAGGATGTTCTTGAGTTCACACCACATATAATTCTTACTGCACGTTTTTGTGCCCGGAAAACTTTAGCTTGGCTTGATGAATTACCACAAAAAATAATCCCATATGACATTATGGAATGAAAGTAAGCATAGTATGCCAGCTTTTTCATTTTTATATCCCCTATGTCTGACAAAATTCGCATTGCAAACTGAGATTTGTTAAGAGGCTTCAGCAGTTCTGTGGTGTGCTCCTCCCAGTTGAATTTATTATCAAGCTGTAATCCCAAGAATTTAACACTGTCCACTTCTTCTATCTTCTTGTCATCGTATGTTAGACATATACTCTTGGGATACCCCTTACAAGCTCTGAACTGCATGTAGTGTGTTTTTTCAAAGTTTAGTGACAAAGAATTGGCTAGGATCCAGTGATTAATGTCCACAAATATTTTATTGGCTGATCTTTCTAAGACTACACTTGATTTGCTATTTATTGCAATGTTTGTATCATCGGCAAACAAAACAAACTTGGCATCTGGTAATGTTACTGATGAAAGGTCATTGATATACACAAGAAAAAGTAAGGGCCCCAAAATGGAACCTTGTGGGACCCCACATGTAATTAGTTCTCAGTTGGATGATGCCTGATAGCTTAATACAAGTCTCTTTCCTAATAACACCCTTTGTTTCCTGCCAGAGATATAAGATTTGAACCATTTTGCAGCGTTTCCTGTTACACTATAATATTCTAGTTTACTTAAAAGGATATTGTGATTTACACAGTCAAATGCCTTTGACAGATCACAAAATATACCAGTTGCCTGCAATTTTTTGTCTAATGAATTAAGCACATTTTCACTGTAAGTGTAGATAGCCTTCTCAATATCAGAACCTTTTAGAAATCCCAACTGCGACTTTGACAGTATGTTATTTGAGATGAGGTGGTTATAAAGAGGACTGTACATTACTTTTTCGAAAATTTCTGAGAATGCTGGCAACAGTGAAATTGGACAGAAATTAGATGCTATTTCTTTATCTCCCTTCTTAAACAGTGGCTTAACTTCAGCATATTTCAGCCATTCAGGAAATATTCCCCTGATAAACGACTGGTTACACAGATAGCTTAATATGTTACTTAGCTCAGAATCACATTCTTTAATTAACTTTGTTGATATTTCATCATACCCACTAGATGTTTTTCATTTTAAAGATTTTATGATGGACATTATTTCTGTTGGTGTAGTGAGGGTCAAATTCATATTATGGAAGTTACTTGAAATGTCTGGTCTAAGGTAATCCATAGCAGCATCTACCAAACCTGACAACCCCGTCTTTTCAGTAACAGTTATAAAATGTTTGTTAAAAAGTTCTGCAACACTATACACATCTGTCACCAATGTATCATTTACTCTTAATGCTATTTGTTCCTCTTTATGTCTGGTTCCACCGGTCTCCTCCTTCACTATATCCCATATTGTCTTTATTTTGTTATCTGATATGACTATCTTTTCCTTGTAATATATTTGCTTTGATGTTCATGTTACAGTCTTTAATATTTTGCAGTATTTCTTATAATGTGCTATAGCATCAACATTGGAAATGTTTCGGATTGACAGATACAGTTTTCTTTTTGTTTTACAAGATACCCCTATTCCTCGAGTAATCCATGGCTTCTTTGTAGACTTTGCTCTAAACTTGGTAAGTTTTGGGGGAAAGCAGTGTTCGAATAAGGTAAGCACTTTATTAGCAAAAATGTTATATTTTACATTCATGCCATGAGCACTGTAAACATCAGTCCAGTGAATGCCTCTGAGGAGTGTCCTAAAATAATCAATTTTTGGCTTACTGAATACCCTCTTGAGCTCAGATTTAACAGATTTTATATCCTGTTCAGTATTAACATTTAACAGAAAGAACTGCATGTTATGGTCTGAGAGGCCATTGACTATTGGTTTTGTAATATAATTTTGTTCATTGGACTTTTCTATAAAGATATTATCAATGGCTGTTTGTGAGCAAGTGGCTATCCTAGTGGGGAACTTTACTGTGGGAATTAAAATGAATGATAGTGTTACTAACTCAAATAAGTTCTTATTGGGAGAGTCTTTAAGGAAATCTACATTGAAATCACCAGCAACCACTATTTCTTTGTTTTTGGTTGTTAAATGGGCCAGTACAGCTTCAAGGTGGTTTGCAAACAGATTAAAGTTACCTGCAGGTGCTCAATATACACTTAATATTATGAAGGATTTTTTGTGAAAATCTACATCTGTTGCACATGCTTCCATATGCTGTTCTAGGCAAAATTTATGAATGTCTATGTTCTTAAATTTATGACAGTTCCTGATGAATGTGGCAACTCCTCCTTTCTCCATTTCTGTTCTACAAAAGTGAGATGCTAACCTAAACCCTGTAACACTTAAAAGTTCTATACCAGTGGTCACATGATGTTCAGAGAGGCAGATTATGTCGGCTGGGTTTGAAGACTAATTCATCTATGCAGATAGTTAATTCATTAATTTTATTTCTCAGTCCTTGAATATTTTAATGCAATCAAGATAGCTGACATTTCACATTGACTGACTTAAAATTGGGTGGAGTTAAAATATCTGCTGACAGTTGAAAATTCTTAACCAATGGCTGTTTATGCTGATGTAATAAGCTGGAATTATGTTTTTTTATTTCTTTCCCAAACTGAAGGTTTGTCTCAGTTCTAACCTCTCTTAAAATTTGCTTTCTTTCTGTCCTCCCTACCCTAAAAAAAGGGTCTTTTCTGAATCCTATAACCACTGGTATTTTACCACTCATGACAGTGCCTCCCCCCTTTAACTTTCCTGCTATTTCCCCTGCCAATTTACCCTTCCCCTTCCTGTTGAGGTGAAGGCCATGCCTAGTATAATCTCACCTACTGAGAGAATCAACATGAACCACACCAATGTGTGACCCCGCACCCGACATGAGCAGCCGTTCCAGCTCCAAATTAACTCTCTTGACAGAAGAGTTCAAATGAGGTCGGTCATGGCGCCCAAGAACAGATACAAACTCAACACTAGTATGCTGCGATGCTGATGCAATCTTCGCCAGGTCACACTCTATACTGTACCCAGGATCTGTGTCAATACTGTTACCTGCCCCACCCACTATAACCACGGTGTCTTCGTTAGTGAAATCTTTGCAAAGTAATCCTAAATCCTCTGTCACCTGCTCCAGACCAGCACTAGGTTTAAAAAAATTGGTGACCTGGTATTCTGATCCTAGTTCATCCTGCAAAAGTTGGCCAACACCTCTTCCATGGGAACTACCTAACAACAACACTTTCTTTCTCTTTACTGATTTCTCTACATTCTTACTTTTCAATTTGCTGCTGAAAGTTTGTTGTGCCCTGTCTACACCTGCAACTGCTAGAGGCTCACCAGCTTCTAACTGAAGCAACAGGTCAAATCTATTTTCCACATTCACCATAAAGCTGTCAGACAAAGTTCTAGGCCTGTTCCTCCTGTTGCCTGTTGCCACTTCCCACCTCTCTTTACCCTTCTCCCTCCTTAACCTGTCAAGATCTCCCCTGGCCTTGTCTAACTCAGCCTGAAGGGCGGCAATTTTCCCCTCCTGTTCTAGTATCTTCCTATCACTACTACAAATCCTACAAAACCACTGATGAGTCTCATTTACTTTCCCTATTCCCACGCCACTACAGTCACCCACATGGAAAAAACTACAGCACCCATCACACCAAAGCCCCGACCTAACAATTCTACGGCAAGTCAAGCACTTTTCACTCATGATAAACGTAATAGTTTGTTAAGAATAAGTCAGTTAAATTACAGATAAACACGAAAATATGGTTACACAAATTTGGCCTATATGCAACTGTGTGTAAACCAAAACAAAAGTGCAAAGTTTCTGAAACAACAACTTAAACTTAAAAATACAGTAGAAGAAGAATGGATAGCTTTGAGAGATGAAATAGTGAACACAGAAGAGGATGAAGTAGGTAAAAAGGTGAGGGCTAACAGAAGAGATACTGAATTTAATTGATGAAGGAGAAAATACGAGGGCGGTTCAAAAAGTAACCTCCGATTGGTCACAGTGCGGGTTGTGGGGGGAGTAGCGACGCCATCTGTGCGTTCACGCACTCAACAGGTCAGTCGGCATCAAGCCATGGTCGAGTGAACGTCGTACCTGCGCTAGTTTAGTTTTTGTGGCAGTTTGAAATGTGTGCTGCAATAGAAAACCCCGCCAAATGTGAAGTGCGTGCTGTCATAAGGTTTTTTACAGCCAAAGGATATTCTGCAGCAGCTATTCATCGTGAGCTTTGTGCCGTGTACGGACCAAGAGTTATGAGTGAAGGAGTTGTCCGTGAATGGGTACGTTTATTTAAAAGTGGACGAGAAAACGTTCATGATGAAGAGAGGAGTGGTAGACCATCATTGGTGACTGACGAACTCGTTCAGACAGTTGATGCAAAAGTTCGTGAAAATCGACGTTTCTCAATGTCGGAGTTGTCTACTGGTTTTCCACAGATTTCTAAGACTCTTGTACGAGATAGTGACAGCAAGATTGGGTTACCGTAAGTTCTGTGCATGATGGGTGCCCAAAATTCTTACCGACCACCACAAAACTCAAAGAATGGCCTCTGCATTAGACTTTCTGTCACGTTATGAGGACGAAGGAGAACCATTGTTAAACAGAATCGTGACCGGTGACGAAACCTGGATTAAGTACGTGAACCCTGAGACAAAAGAACAATCAAAGATGTGGGCACATTCAAATTCGCCTACCAAACCAAGAAAAGCCTCGCAAGATTTTTCTGCCAGAAAACTGATGGCAATGGTGTTTTGGGATGCCAAAGGGGTGTTGTTGGTTGAATTCATGGAACGTGGTACGACCATTAATCAAGACGTGTACTGTGAAACAATAAAAAAGTTACGGCGGGCTATACAGAACAAACGCCGTGGTATGCTGACTTCCGGTATCGTTTTTTTGCACGATAACGCCCGTCCTCACTCTGCTCGCAGAACAACGGCCCTTCTTGAGTCCTTCAAGTGGGACGTTATCAACCATCCACCTTACAACCCAGACCTGGCGCCAAGTGATTATCACCTCTTCATGCATTTGAAGAAATGGCTCGGGTCTCAGCGGTTTGATGACGACGAAGAGCTCAAAGATGCGGTCACAGGCTGGCTCCAGGCACAAGCGGGTGATTATTATGCAGAAGGAATTTCAAAGCTTGTGAAGAGATACGATAAGTGCCTCAATCGCTATGGAGACTATGTAGAAAAATAGTGCAAAGATGTAGTTGTAAGATGTATATATTAAAATATTTTTATTTAACTTGGTGTATTTTTTTAAATCAACCGGAGGTTAGTTTCTGAACGGCCCTCGTATAAAAATGCAATAAATGAAGGAGGCAAGGAAAACAAATGTCTCAAAAATGACACTGACAAGAAGTGCAAAATGGCTAAGTGGGATGGCTATAGGAGAAATGTAGGGATGTAGACGTGTATATCACTAGCAGTAAGAAAGATGCCACCTACAGGAAAATTAAAGAGACCTTTGGAGAAAGGAGAACCACCTGTATGAATATCAAGAATTCAGATAGAAAATCAGTCATTAGAAAAGAAGACAAAGCAGAAAGGTGGAAGGACTACATAGAGGGGGGTCTATGCAAGGGTGATGTAATTGAGGGCAATATTATTGAAATGGAAGAGGATGTAAATGAGGATGAAATGGCAGATATGATAGGGCATGAAGAATTTGACAGAGCACTGAAAGACCTATGTTGAAACAAGGCCCTGGGAGTACACAAAGCGAAATACCCTCAAACTTCAAGACGAATATAGCAATTCCAATCCCAAAGAAAGCACATGTTGACAAGTGTGAAATATACCAAACTATAAGTTTAATAAGTCATAGATGCTAAATACTAACACGAATTCTTTACAGACGAATGGAAAAACTAGTAGAAGCAGACCTTGGGGATGATCAGTTCGGATTCTGTAGAAATGTAAGAACGCGCAAGACAATACTGACCCTACGACTTATCTTAAAAGGTAGATTAAGGAAAGACAAACCTGCATACCTAGCACTTGTAGACATAGAGAAAGCCTTTGACAATCTTGACTTGAATATTCTCTTTCAAATTCTGAAGGTGACAGGGGTCAAACACAGGGAGTAAAGGACTATTTACACTTTGTACAGAAACCAGACAGTAGTTTTAAGAGTTGAGGGGCACAAAAAGGAAGCAATGGTTGAGAAGGCAGTGAGTCAAAGTTGTAGCCAATCCCCAAGGATATTGAATCTGTATATTGAACAACCAGTAAAGGAAACCAATGAAAGACTTTGAGTAGGAATTAAAATCCATGGAGAAGAAATAAAAACTTTGAGGTTCGCCGATTACATTGTAATTCTATCAGAGGCAGCAAAGGGCTTGGAAGAACAGTTTAACGAAATGGACAGTGTCTTGAAAGGAGGATATAAGATGAACACCAACAAAAGCAAAACGAGGATAATGAAATGTAGTCAAATTAAATCGGGTGATGCTGAGGGAATTAGATTAGGAAGCGAGACACTTAAAGTAGTAAAGGAGTTTTGCTATTTGGGGAGCAAAATAACTGATGATGGTCGAAGTAGAGAGGATATAAAATGAAGACAGGCTGTGGCAAGTAAAGCATATCTGAACAAGAGAAATTTGGTAACATTGAGTATAGATTTAAGTGCCAGAAGTCATTTCTGAAAGGATTTGTATGGAATGTAGCTATGTATGGAAGTGAAACATGAATAAGAAGCAGTGTAGACAAGAAGCTTTTGAATTGTGGTGCTTCAGAAGAATGCTAAGGATTAACTGGGTGTGTCACGTAACTGAGGGAGAAGAGGAATTTGTGGTACAACTTGACTAGAAGAAGGGATCGGTTGGTAGGACACTTTGAGGCATCAAGGGATCGCCAACTTAGTACTGGAGACAAGGGTTGGGGGTAAAAATCATGGAGGGAAACGAAGAGATGAATACGCTAACCAGATTCAGAAGGATGCAGGTTGCAGTACTTACTCGGAGATGAAGAGGCTTACACAGGCTAGAGTAGCATGGAGAGCTGCATCAAACCAGTCTTTGGACTGAGGACGACAACGACAACTGTCTTCTGAATAGTTTGATGCAGCTAACCATGAATTCCTCTCCAGTGTCCACCTCTTCATCTCAGAGTAGCATTTGCCGTTTGTGTCCTCATTATCTGGTGGATGTATTACAATCTCTGTTTTCCTCTACAGCTCCCTCTTGTACCATGGAAGTTGTTCTCCGATGTCTTTAACAGGTGTCCTACCCTGCTGCCCTCCCTCCTAGTCAGCGTTTTCAATCTACTCCCTTCCTCGTTTATTCTCCAGAGAACCTCCTCATTTCTTATTTTATCAGTCCGCCTAATTTTCAACATTTTTCTGTAGTATCACTTCTCAATTGCTTTGATTCTCTTCTTTTCTGATTTTCCCACAGTCCATGTTTCACTACCACACAGTGTTGCGCTCCAAGCCCACGTTCTCAGAAATTTCTCCTTCGAATAAAGGTCTATGTTCAATACAAGTAGGCTTCTGTTGGCCAAGAATGAGCTCTTTGCCAGTGCTAGTTTGCTTTTTATTTATGCTTTGTTCTATCTGTTATGGGCTATTTTGTTGCCTAGGTAGCTTTCATCTTTCTTCAATTTATTCTTCATATTAATTCCATAAGGGAATTAGTATTGCTTCCTTCCAAGGAACAGGTACTGTCCATTAACTAAGATCTGAAACAAACAAGATAGGAGCTTATCGTTGGTTCCAGTGTATCTATGACAGAGCATGGCATAAGAATTTGATCTGGTCCTGGCTGCAGAAAGAGTTGATTCCACTTCCCACATGGAGAGTGGAATACCGTAGACTACCTCATTACATGAGGACAAGCAGAGCCTCATTATCTCCAAATTCCTAAAGAATATCTGAAGTTCAGGAGTTTTTCTATATGATGCAGTGATAGTAAAAAGTAGCTCAGTTAAAACCTGAGCCAAGTCTGTACATGATAGCCACCAGACTCCATTTCTCAACAATGCATAGAGGGGAAATGTCTACCCCTATTTGAAATCCACCTTACTGTTTCTCAAACTCATGCAGTGGAAATGGACAGCTTAATGGAAGTCTTAATTCCCTCCAGGAGACCTGAAGGCATGAAGATATTCTGTTGTTGGGTGGTGGTAGAACTGTCGCACAGCTACCTCTGATTGCTGAGCCACATTATTCATTTCACCAAGCGACAGGTGCCACCTGAGGTGGTGGTGAGGGAATGGAACTGGTGGCAGTTTCTTGGGTCACATAGGTGACATGGTTCACTATCACCTGGGTACATTCCTGTTGTTCAAAGACAGCCTGCTGACAGTATTGCAACCTGTCTGCCCTTTGTAGCATCCACCTTTGTGATCTCCTATTGAGCATACTCTTGAGTCAGCAGGTGGATCTATACCAAAAAGTGGTCACTGGAACGAAAATCTGTAGCCATTTCCCACTGCTAAGTCTGAGATAGCTGAGGAGAAAAAACAAAGATCAATGGCTGACAGAGAAACTGTAGAAAAGTTTGTCATCTAACTAGAGTTTAAAGGCATCTACTCTCCAAATAGTTGAAGTTCCCAATAATTTGACCCCTGGAGAAAGGGGCAGCCAAACCTCACATCACACTGTGTGCACTTAAGGTGTATTTAAATCAACCATGAGAAGATGGACAGGGGAGGGCCCAGACAAGTTCTGTCAGTGTATCTGCATCCAATGGATCATGATAAGGAAGATATAAAGAAAACAGTTTGAACTTAGCTGGTGCAACAGCTTCCGGTGCAACTGCTTGTATGGCCCTGGTAAGAGGGATAGGAGAAGAGTGACATCTGTCACTGAAAAAAACAGCCACCCCATACTTAGTCTTGTCTCTAGTTAGATTATCCTTCCTGTAGGGGTGGTAGCCCCTTATCTCAGTTGTGTTTGTGACTTGAAAATCAGTTTCTTGCAAGCAATTTCAGAACGGTCTCTCTTACGCCACAAGCTGTAAATCTTCCAAATGCAATCTGTCTTCATTTTAGTTCCACTAAAATACGTAAGTATCTTTGGGAGACATTTATTAGCGATGGTTGTTCTTGTCCTTCTCCCTCAGTGGTAATGATTTACCCAAGAGGTCAGGGGGAACATTAGATGTTGCCCAGTTCCTCCATGTGGATATCAGTACCCTGCGCAGTAAAACCACCATAGGAAAGGGAGAGTGCTCACCAATTCAACGGTTTTGCTGGTACTTTCTTCAATTTTGTACAACTTTTTGTGTGACTTTTTCCTCACTTATACGTGAAGTTGGTTGCATGGGTAGAGAGGATCGCTTAATGTGTGTCTGATGGTGTGCAGCAACATGTGGCCGAGGTTTCATGTCATTTGTTGACAGCTTCTCAACTCTTCTGGTGTAAAATGTAGATGTTCCCCACAGGTACCTACATCGTTACTCTGCAAATCACATTTAAGTTTCTGGCAGAGGGATCATAGAACCGCCTTCACAATTCTCTATTATTCCAGTCTCGTATAGTGCGCGGAACAAAAGAACACCTATATCTTTCTGTACGGGCTCCAATTTCCCTTATTTTATCATGGTGATCATTTCTCCCTATGTAGGTCGGTATCACAAAATATTTTTGAATTTGCAGGACAAAGTAGGTGATTGGAATTTTGTGAGAAGATTCCGTCCCAACGAAAAATGCCTTAGTTTTAATGATGTCCATTTCACATCCTGTATCATTTCAGTGACACTCGCACCCCTATTTCTTGATAATACAAAACATGCTACCCTTCTTTTAACTTTTTCGATGTACTCACCAATCTTATCTGGTAAAGATCCCACACTGTGCAGCAGTGTTCTAAAAGAGGGTGGACAAGTGTAGTGTAGGCAGTCTCCTTAGTAGATCTGTTACATTTTCTAAGTGTCCCGCCAATAAAACACAGTCTTTGGTTAGCCTTTCCCCACAATATTTTCTGTCTGTTCCTTCCAATTTAAATTGTTCACAATTGTAATTCCTAGGTATTTAGTTGAATTTACGGCCTTTAGATTTGACTGATTTATCGTGTAACCGAAGTTCAATGAATTCCTTGTAGCACTCATGTGGATGACCTCATGATTTTCATTATTTAGGGTCAACTGCCAATTTTCACACCATTCAGATATCTTTTCTAAATCATTTTGCAATTTGTTTTGATCTTCTGATGACTTTATTATTCAATAAATGACAGCATCATCTGCAAACAACATAACACGGCTGCTCAGATTGTATCCCAAATCGTTTATATAGATAAGGAACAGCAAAGGGCCTATAATGCTGCCTTGGGGAATGCCAGAAATCACTTCTGTTTTACTCGATGACTTTCCATTAATTACTATGTACTGTGACCTATCGGACAGGAAATCATGAATCCAGTCACATAACTAAGACGATATTCCATAAGCACACAATTTCACTACAAGCCGCTTGAGTGGTACAGTGTCAAAAGCCTTCCGCAAATCTAGAAATACAGAATTGATCTGAAATCCCTTGTCAACAGCATTCAACACTTCATGTGAGTAAAGATCTAGTTGTGTTTCACAAGAATGATGTTTTCTAAATCCGGTTGACTGTGTCAATAAACTGTTCTCTTCTTAGATAATTCATAATGTTCGAACACAATATATGTTCCAAAATCCTGTGGCGTATTGAGGTTAATGATATGGGGCTGTAATTTAATGGATCACTCCTACTACTTTTCTCAAATATTGGTGTGACCTGTGCAACTTTCCAGTCTTTGGGTACATATCTTTCGTCGAGTGAACGGTTGTATATGATTGTTTAGTATGGAGCTATTGCATCAGCATACTCTGAAAGGAACCTAACTGGTACACAGTCCGGATCAGAAGGCTTGCTTTTCTTAATTGATTTAAGTGGCTTCGCTACTCCAAGGGCATTTACATCTGTTACTGATGTTGTCAGCTGTTCTTGATTCGAATTCTGGAGTATTTGCTTCTTCGTCTTTTGTGAAGGCTTTTCGGAAGGCTGTTTAGTAACTCTGCTTTAGCAGCAATGTCTTCGATAGTATCTCCATTGGTACCGTGCAGAGAAGGCACAGATATTGTCTGCTACTAGCATATTTCACTTATGACCAGAATCTCTCTGGATTTTCTGCCAGGCTTTGAGACAAAGTTTCATTGTAGAAACTATTATAAGCATCTTGCACTTAAGCCCGCACTAAATTTCGAGCTTTTTTATTTATTTATTTATTTATTTTTATTTACACGTCAAGTTCTATAGGAGGAGTACAGAGATGATGATAATACATGTTTAACAAGTGAAAGTGATACTGAAACAGGTGTCAAATCACACAATTCATCATCCTCATCAGACAGGAAGCCACAAATCCCCGTCTCCAGTGAAAAGAAGTACAGGAAAATAGTCATACAAGAACAGGTACTAAACATAATGTACAAAAATTTTACATGCATTACTTCAAGATCTAATAAAATTGGTAATTTTTTTTTATATAAAAGGCTGTGGATTGGTGGATCGCTGTGTTATAAAGATTAAATTATGTGTTTATATTGGTCATGTCCAGAAGAGGATAGGCATCAGGTTGAGGAAGTTGAAACAAAGATTGAGAGACAAGAAACTTTCTGATGGTAAGACCATAAGAAGCAGGCTGACAGATAAAATAATTCATTATGGCATGTCCATTAGAAAAAAAAATACTGAGGATTTGTTGAAAATGAAGCAGGCACAGACTGTCAACTGATTATAAACCAGTATACCAGCTTTGCCCTCTTGGACATGATTCATGGTGCAATTACTGAAATGCCCAGTACATAAACAAGTCATACAGCCATAAACATTCCATCATAGCAGCAGTCATGGACATCATAAAACAGAGACCTGGCAAATCCCGAATTACTGAATAAGTGTCTGCATGGTCAGATTCAAAATCCCAATGGATCATTCAATAATCTTATATGGACTCTCTTACCAAAAAATGTTTTTGTTGGAATGAAGACCTTAAAGTGAGGGGTCAGTGATGCTGTTATTGCTTTTAATGATGGCAACATTGGTAGGGTGACAGTGCTACAAGCATATCGGAATTAATCCTGGAGCAAGCTGCATCAGAGAACTTGAACGGATGGACAAGGTTCGCATTGATAAAGCAGAGTATGCTGCACAGTTGACCACTAAGGAGTCCAGAAAGAAGTAAACTTGGAGAAAGATCAGGAAGATGATATACAGAATAGTGCAGGGTGTGCCTGAGTGACTAAAAATAAAACATTGAGCATGTATTAAGTGAGTTACAGTCTTTTGAAACTTAGAAGCTGTTCCTGAAAATTTACATTTTCTGTTGCATTTTTCCCCATTTTCTGTTGCATTTTTCCCTAAATTGAAGAAACCGTTTCAAGCAGAGTATCCAAATTTTCAGGGAGTAATAACATACATATCCTGAGTCTACTGAACTGAAAGAAGAACATAATGTTATGTATAATTAAAATTATTTAGGATACATACAAAAAGTACACAAAATTTTAATCGTGTAATTAAAGAATTGTATTTCCGAAAGCAGTGGCTGAAGTGCAATGATTGTAGTTCAGTAGACTCAGAACATACAGTTTAATATACTGCAAAAGTTTCATGTCAATGGCTACAGTGGTTCCTGAAATACAAGGAAGCCAAGTCACTGAATTTAACATTGTCAGGATAGGGCATTCCAACTCCCCTTAATGCATTCATATACAATTATGGCGATTTAATCTGAGTGGTAAACTGGCTGGAAAGTTATTTATTGTAGTGCAAAAAATTGGAGGTGTGCTGCCCCAGAAAATTATTTCTCGTGTGTGGGGTCTCGCAATGGAAGTAGGGAATATTTATGTCGCAGCAAGCAAGAGTGGTGAAACACGCATAACAGAACTATAACTATGGTAAGAGCACTGCTTTTGTCCAATAGCTGGTCAAAATAAGTTGCTTTTGCTTGATTCCTGGTCTGCATGTAAAAATCATACTCCTTCAGAGCAAACTGTCTCTCCATAGAAGTGTGTGACATTGCAGTTCATACCACCTGGAATCACTAGACAATTTTGACCTCAGGATTTTTTTTTTTTTTTTTTTTTTTTTCTGTGCCTGTAAAACAAATTACTGCACTATCTGCAGCTACACCTTAAGGCTAATGGTTCAAATGGCTCTGAGCACTATGGGACTCAACTGCTGTGGTCATAAGTCCCCTAGAACTTAGAACTACTTAAACCTAACTAACCTAAGGACAGCACACAACACCCAGCCATCACGAGGCAGAGAAAATCCCCGACCCCGCCGGGAATCGAACCCGAGCGTGGGAAGCGAGAACGCTACCGCACGACCACGAGATGCGGGCACACCTTAAGGGATAGCCAGTTTCATGATAAGCTCAACAACAGACTGTTTCACATTCGGCTGCATGCTATCACATTCCTTCAGTTATCATCGCATTACACCAATACGATTCTATATGCATTCTGTTAAGAGTGGATACCTAGCTGAATGTCCTGCATGGTTTGTAACTCCCAAAGAGTCTGCCTTCAATCTTGATCGTACGAACCTTTCTGATCACTGTGGCATGCCATTTTTCGTTCAGTGATCATGTGAAAATTAATGGTTTGTTTTGAACATTCAAGAAATGTCGATGACTTCGATTTTGTGAAGCGTAACACATACATCCCATTGGAGGTTGATCTTTGCACCTCCCAGACATTCATTTTTTGTCACCCTTCTGCCACACATGATGAGCCATTAGCAACAAATATTTTTCCTGTCATAATTGTTAACACAACACTTTCAAATGAGCCTTGCTAAAAATTGAACTTGTGACCTCGCACTCAAGGGGTTCCTTGTAAGAGTATAGAATTCTGTGGTGAGACACATTCTGATTGCAACTTATGGCGTGGTAATAAGTAATTCAATCTTGAAGGCATGTTCTGTATGCAGAAGGGCGAAGACTGGCACTCAGTAAAATGCGTGATCTGTCATGCTGCAATATTCGAGCTTGTGGAGAGATGATAAATCGTACACCTGTCTGTGATTCCATTTTTATCCATTTCTATGACCCAGTGTTAATGAACATTTACACAATGATATTATATAGAAAGGCAAGTTCACCATATAAATTTCAGTATCTTATAATCTTGGAAATACTAAAATGTCCTACAAAAATTAAAAACACATTTAAAAACAAATTACAGTCTGCATTTTATTAGAATGTGCGTGGAGTGAATGGGATATGTATATGAAGAACTAATCTTGAATCTATGAGTGATTAAGAATGTATGAGCATGTGAAATAATGCTTGTGTAATAGTGGAAAGGGGTATGTGGAGTAAGTGAAAGCAAAAGTGTAAAAACAGCCAATAATTATAGTGGAGAAGCAATATTTTTACACCAGTTCATAAGAAGAGGTCTTTGAAGTTCAGCTGGTTTTGGAAAATAAGTTGAGGAAAGAGCGTGCCTGAACAAAGCAGTGATATCAACAGGAAACATGTTACCAATCAGTGTCAAGGCTAGTCATGCTATTGTCAAAGAGAGGATTTGCTACACAAGACGAAGGTTAGATGCTATTTCAGCGGAACTTTACCAGTTACATCTGAAGGTTGCATGGTATCTTCCTCCTGTATCATGGGACTGGGTTGATGGAGTGACTTCGGCCAAGTTCGAGTGGATCCACAAGGACACTAACTGTTGGCAGATATCAAAATTTGATTGCCTGTTGCCACAGAAGCAGTCGCCAGAAGGGATAATGGCACGACGTTTCATTGTCAATCTCACGGAGAAGAATTTTGATGACGCGACGGTCTGTATTAAGCAAGGGACTCAGTTTTGCACCTACACCTACAGCACCGCCATTAATAAGTATTTTGAGTGGTGTTGAAGAAGCTGTACGACGTCTTCCTTTGGATGTTGCACAGGAAATAAGAAGGGAAACTTGCCGTGCTCTGTTGAAGGCTCCTACTCAATGCAGTAATTTAACCTCTGCAGAAAGTGCTGCATTACGAAATCAGAGAGGACCCTGACGTAGTGGTATTGAAAGCTGACAAAGGTAATGCAACTGTTTTGTTACCTCGTGGTGTGTTTAAAGATAAGATGTATGGTCTGCTAAGTGACTCTACCTATAGGAGGATTGATTACAATCCCACAGGACGTGTGCAACAGAAAACTTCAGCACTATTAAATTCCTCCTCCTTACCGCAAGAGACTATCAAGAGGTTAAGACCACATGGTTGTGTACCTCCAAGACTGTATGGCCTTCCAAAGATTCATAAGGAGGGTCTTCCTCTGTGTCCAATAGTGAGCAACACTGGAGCTCCTACATATGATTTAGCTAAACATCTCGCTCCCTTACTGAGACCTTTTGTAGGCAAGTGCTCACATCACATACGAAACTCAGCTGATTTTATCAATAGACTGGGGGCTCTTCGTCTTAGCAGTGTAGACCCTCTAGTAGGTTTTGATGTGGTCCCACTTTTTACAAAAGTTCCTCTTGTGGATTCTTTGACACTGATTGGTAACATGTTTCTTGTTTTATATCACTGCTTTGTTCAGGCACACTCTTTCCTCAACTTAATATATGTTTAATCAAGAATATTTTGAACAGACGGACGGTGTCGCCATGGGTAGCCCCCTGTCTCCTTTGGTGGCCAACCTTTTTATGGAGGATTTTGAAGAGAGAGCACTTGAATCAGCTGCCCTGAAACCAACAGTTTTTTGGTAGTATGTGGATGACACTTTGATAGTGTGGCCTCATGGAGAAGATAAATTAATGGAGTTTCTACATCACCTCAACTCCATTCATAGCAACGTCCAGTTCACCATGGAAACAGAGAAAGATGGTTGTTTGCCTTTCTTGGATGTCCTGGTTCAAAGGAAGAATGATGGTTCTCTAGGGCATTCAGTTTACCAGAAACCCACTCCTACTGATTTGCACCCGCAAGCATCGAGTTGCCATCACCCATCGCAAACCATGAGTTTGCTTAAAACACTTGTTCACAGAGCTCATACTGTCCCAGATCTAGATAGCTTACCTCAAGAACTCTCCCATCTAAGACAGTATTCAGCGAAAATGGGTATTCCATCCGGCAGATTAACAGGGCACTAACAGTTAAAACTAAGAAGCAGGAAGTGAATAAAGAGGAGAACATGCCGGAACAATCTTTAGCTTTTATTCCTTTCGTTGGCAACACTTCGTTTAAAATAGCAAGAATCCTCCGAAAATTTCAGGTGAAAGTGGTTTTCCGCCCACCATCGAAGATTGCGGAACTTGTGGGATCAGTTACGGACAATCTGTTACTACGAAAGGCCGGAATTTACAAGATACCGAGCCAATGTGGTATGGCTTACATAGGTCAAACCACACGCACCGTGAAAGAACGCTGCTCTGAACATCAACGTTACACGCGCCTTTTGCAGCCAAGCAAGTCCACTATCGCTGAACATTGTATTTCTACTGGACGTTCAATGGAGTATGAGAACACAATGATTTTGTCCACAGCAATGTCTTTCTGGGACTCCATTATTAAAGAATCCATAGAAATAAGACTGGCGGAAAATCTGTTAAACCGTGACAACGGCTACCAGCTGGACAGTGCATGGAATCCCATCATCTCCACAATTTGCTCAAATCGAAGACGACAGAGAGCGTAGACGGCCGTGGCAAACAGCAACGCAGAGGGCTACTGAGTTCCGCTATTCCACCAGCAAGGGCGCTGCCGGCGGGCAGCGTGGTTCAGCTATCAAGTTTTCGACGCATGTGCACAATAGTTGCAGTACGCTATATATTGCGGAACGGAGGACATTTTCGCCAGCCTGCGACAGATCACCTGAAGATGACTGGCAGGTGCCCAGTTGAAATATCGTGCGAAGTATTGGACGACGACCGGCTGCAAGCCCGAAATTAGTTTGAACTGTCAACCGGGAAAATTTCAAAATTCACAATAATCACAACGTTTATATTGACCGAGATAATGAGGCAAGTACAGGTTTTTAAATGGGACACTATACTTTTTTTACCGTCATTTAACGCTCTGGAAAAGACATGTATAATGATGTAAAGCATGTTGCTATTGTGATTCAAACTTCGCTTTAAAGACGCTGGGAAATATTGTACGATTGGAGGTCGAGGCGGTCGGAAGTGGCTGCAGACTGTAAACACGCCTCGCGCAACCCACAGGCTGAGTTGCCATGCTCTATGCATCATGCACAGCCTACACTACGTAGGTAAATCCTCGGAACAAGGATTAATGTATGTATATATGTATGTATGGATGGATGACTTTTCTGAAAATGTATTTTGATGAAACAGAACACACTTTTCTAACTACATGCTCTGCATGGTATTTTACATGGAAGTAATTTAGAAATTGAACAATGAACCATATAATATTTTGTTGTGAGCATAACAATATACTGACCATTAAGTGAAATTTAGAATGTTTATACACTAACTATATTGGTATTTAGTGACAGATACTGATTTCGATATAACTACTGACCATTAGTATGACTGCTGAATGTGCAATTACAATATAATTTTGAACAGTACAACTTGAACAGTGCACAAGAGACGTTTAGTTGCAATAGAGTGAAGTAAAACTCCTGGCTTATGCAAATGATATAGTGTTGCTGAGTGGAACTGAAAGACATGTACAGATATTTCAGGCAGTGCCAGCAAAATGGGGTTTTGATAACAAAGAGAAAACAGAATAAATGGAAATAGGTCGACTCATAAACCCAAATCCTTACTAGGAAATTGACCAACATTCTAAATTCAGAGAAGTTCTTCAGTTTAAATACTTTGGAAATAGTAAAAAATATCATAATAATGGATATAAACGAAATAATAGCCTCAGCGTAAAGATGTCTGTACTCACTAAGCAAACCACTCAAAAGTAAAGCTTTGTCAATCACCACAAAGATGAAAATATACAACACTATCATCTGCCCCATAGTACTGTACAGTTCAGAAAGCTGGACGCTTACAAAGAATGAAAGAGAAAAACTGAACGTTTTCAAAACAAAGGTAATGAGAAAAATCTGGAGACCTGTGTTGGAGAATGGCTTATGGAGAATTTGAAAGAACAATGAAATTTATCAGCTAATGAAGCAACCCATTATCAACCAGAAATTAAAAAGTAGGAGACTACAATGGGCTGGACATGTGGGTAGAATGGAAAACAACAGAATCACCAAAAAAACATTTGAAGGAACTCTCTAGGCAACAAGATCAATGGCCCGACCTCGTACAAGGCGGAAAGATGACACAGTGAAGGATATCGCAGCATTAGGAATTTCTGCAGGGTGAGAGAGACTGCGAGAGGTAGAAGGCGGAGGAAGCAGATAGTTGATGCAGCGTGTGGTCTACACGGCCTGTGACCACTGAGGAGGAGGAGGAGGAGGAGGAGTACAGATTTGGAAGCAGTCCACTTTGTATCTGAAAATAAACGTTTATTCTTTAAAGCATTTATTTCAAGTAGTAGAAAACTTAATTCCGGAAGTGGAATGAACACGCTGTTATTTCAACGAAAATCCGATGTACTCTAGGGAACCAATCAATGCAGTCATAGTCTTTCAAAGACTTTCTTGGCTGAGGCACTTTAGGTTTCACTCTAGATCAGGCAGCAAAATGTGTGGAGCTTATTGAGATGAAAGAGAGAATCTGTTGCAGCATCGTAGCAACATTAAACAGCCATGCTGCTGCAAATTGCTTGGAACCTGGTGGTGAGAAGGGCAGGTAAGAAATGAATGTTATCATCATAAACAGCCGTCCATACTTAAGCTCCATCATTATCAAGGTTACCCAGTTCAGATCATAAACCCTTCATATACATCAATATCTTTAAAGAGTGTCTCCTGTACACACAAAACATTAAGGTATTTTCTGTACAAGGAATTCCAGTTCTCCAGTATGAATCCTGAATACATTCATATTCCACAGAATAATTAGAGATATTTTAATACTGACACTTGTCTATGTGCATCTTTGAGGTGAGACCTAATAAGCTGCGCAAGTTGTCAAACTTGTTGAAGCAGCAGATGCAAGCGGCAGGCACTAAAGTGCGCGTCATTTATGATGACGGCCAAGTTTAGGTTCGTTCTGCGCATCTGACGTCACAAAACACAGTCAGCCAATGAACAGAGAACGACGCTGCCAGATCTCAACTGCAATGCAGAGCATGGACGAGTGTCTTCAGTTTTAGAAATGTTCAGTAATAAATAACGTAATAGAACAAAAGCAATGTCTTGATAGCAGACTTTCTTTTAGGAAAGGTGTTTGTATCAATCTCACGAACCGCTTTTTCGCAATAAAGAACAGCGGTAATTGTTTATTTCCTATTGTACTTCGGCGAAGCATGAGTAATTCATAGTCATACCAACGGTGTTTATCGGTATTTTGCATCACGTCTTAGAGTCCTCAAAGAGTTTCACTGGCTGACGTGCTGTGTTAGTGTTATGGTTAAGGTGTTGGACTGCTAAGCGGAAGGTCCCGAATTCAAACCTATTGCGGTGCTTAATATTTTCTTTTCCTAAAAACAATATTGAAGTGTCTTACTTCATGAGTTTTATTCATTTGAATGTAATTTTTTGAAATGTCTAGCGCTTTGCCTCTTCATTAACCCTTTCGCTGCTACAGAGACGTGCTCCCCGCATTCCACGCTGTGCGTGCTTTTTTCATCACTGCACTGCTCGCCTGTGCAGACACATGGTGTTCCGACTGCTTTGACAGACTTATCATTCGATTTCACAAAAACTATTTGGCCCTAAAATATGATTTTACACATCATCTTGACTGATACCTTCCCCCATAAATGACTTAATTTTGTTTCGATGTTCAACGCAGTTATTGTGCAGCATTAAATTTAGTAAACCATAGCACAAAATTTTGAAGAGTTTGCGGAGATAAAAAGTCCATAGCGTATACTTTCTGTATGGTCAATTTTAGTTGCCACAATGTTGAGAATTAAATGTGGACAAGAAAATTAAATTTCATATAAAATTTACTATATAACAATATCTCATTTAATTTAAGTACCAGATAGGTGTCTTATGTAATATTGAGAAATATTCCGTCTTTCACGACTGTAATAAAAGTTTTATTTACACCGGGCACATTTGGTTTTCTTTTAAAGCACTTCAATCGATGAAAGGTAAGGCACATACACAATGGTACTCATGTTCTTTTTCTTGTTTTTGTTCCACAGTCGCAGTTTTACCAATGGTATTGAAATATATTCCTCTTCTGCAACTGTAAAAAGCGTCTTATTTAGACCAGATGCATTTTTCTCTTTTGAAGCATCTTCAGTGGACAGTATTTTGTCTCCTCCATTGCCAAGTCACCTGCTGCAGTAACACAATATTCAACGTTTGTGTCGGCTGATCAGTGTTTTAGCAAATAAATGCTGTTTGTATGTGCCACACACAAAAATTATATTTGACATAGCTCAGAGCACTTCACTAATAGACAGTATATTCAAATCCTAATGTTTTTGTAAGTCCACAGTTTCGTTTAATGTATTTTGTCTACTCCCTTTTGATTGATTGAAGTGTTTTAAAACAAAGCTAAACGCGCCCAGTGTAAATGAAACTTTTGTTACAGTTGCGAAAGATGGAATATTTCTCAATATTACATAAGACACCTATCTGGTACTTAAATTAAATGAGATATTGTTATACAGTAAATTTTATATGAAATTTAATTATCTTGTCCACATTTCATTCTCAACATTGTGGCAACTAAAATCGAGCATACGGAGAATATATGCTATGGACTTCTACCTCTGCAAACTCTTCAAAATTTCGTGCAATTGTTTACTACATTTAATGCTGCACAATAACTGCATTGAACATCGAAACAAAATTAAGTCATTTATGGGGGGAAAGTATCAGTCAAGAAGATACATAAAAATCAAAATTTTGGGCCAAATAGTTTTTGTGAAATCGAATGATAAGTGTGTCAAAGCAGTCTGAACACCATGTGTGTACACAGGCGAGCAGTGCAATGACGACGAAATCGCACACAGCGCGGAATGCGGGGAGCACGTGTTGATAGCAGTGAAAGGGTTAATGCAGCCGTGGTGGCTTTACTTCATGAACTGCGCGCTCCCGCCTAAACATAAGTTTAGGAACTATACTATGGTATGGTGCTGCTTCTCTTGGCGCGTGCGTCGTGTGCAACTGGCAACACAGCAATCTCCCGCGTCTAGGTGGGCACGCGCGAGCCGCCAAGATAAAAGAATTGAACTGCAGGAGTTGAGCACGCACATATAGCAGTAGCAGTTAGTTGATACACAGTAATTTAGTTTAGTTTCAATTTTTTTCCCCACATATTTGTGCAAAGAAGTGAAATGTACCTGTGCATTTTACTGCATAGTCTAGTGTTTACCAAATTACTCTGAGTTTTTGTTTTTGCATAAATCTTAGTGCATATCCTTCGGTGAGGTGGCTTCCTTGTCTAATGTTTCCACTGACAGAAGTGCCATGTCACGTGACAATGTTTAACTCTCATGTAAGTACACAATGTATAGATTAGATCAGTGCATTTGCAAGAAGTTACTGTTGCTACATCCATTTTTAGTAGAGAAATTTATTTCTGTTTTAAGAGCTGGCGGATCTTGCTGGCTACTGCTCAAAGCTGTGGTGACAGGGCGCTGGTGATGAGACCTATGAAACCTTTGGAATCCCCTTGTGACCTGGTTGTGGCACTCTCCCAAAACAAAATGTCAGACAGGTCCATGCTCACTCAAGAGCATGTTTCAAACAGTGGTGGATTCATGTGTCACTGGGTGGAAGACGAACGAGGGAATGGGGCACATGGCTGGCTGCTTACACCTCAGCAGCAGATATGAGGTGCTACTCAGTGTTGATAATACTTTTGAGCCAGTGTGGGCTGCCTCTCCTGTGGGCCAGCAGCCAATCTTCCTGCTCCATCTGAACAAGTGCAGGTATGCTAGTCATCCAATGTTAGGCATGTAATGCAGGCAAATAGCATACAGGGTGGGAAAGAATGTCAGTGTCGTGGACTTGGTAGGTTTGCTGGGGGGGGGGGGGGGGGCATCTCATCTGTGACATGGAGAAGGCACTGCCCGAGGCTACCGAGCACACTGGGTGCAACCGGCTGCAAATAGTGGCACATGTCGGCTTGAACGACACCTGCCATTTGGATTCAGAGGTCATCCTAGGCTCAGAGAATGCACATTCTCACAGACAGTACACAGAAAAGGTTAATATGATACTACCTAAGTGCAGGAGCATCCAAAGGAAGGTCCCAGAATTAGGATCACTTATTGAACGTTACAATATCCAGACAGCATTAACAGAAATTCAGTTGAAACCAGAACCTAAGTTCACATCGGAATATTTATCACAGTTTAGTCATGAATGGTGATGACGTATTTATTGCAGAACTGAACTCAATAACACCTAAAAAGGTTATCATGAATTCTGAATGTGAATTAATCTGAGTAAAGTTAAGCATCAAAGATCAGTAAAAACAAATGGTAATCCAATGCTGTTATAGACCACCTGCATCAGGAGCTTTAATGCTAGGGGGCATGAGAGAGAACTTGCAGAATATAGTTAATAATTTTCCTGATCATATTGTTGTCATTGGAAGTGGGGGAAGGGGGGGGGGGGGGAGTGGACTTCAACTTGCTACGTATAAATTGGGAGAGTCATTGTATCAAAACTGGCACCAGAGACAGGGATTCTTGTGACATTATTCCGAATGTTTTGCCTGAAAATTACTTCAAGCAGATAGCTAGAGAACCAATGTGACAAGGGAACACCTTAGATCTCCTAGCAACAAACAAATCTGAACTTATCAACTTAGTTAATGTAGAGATACATTTCCGTAATCATAAGACAATGATAGTAGCTAAGACTACAGGTTTTACAAGGTATGAAATTTTCGCATAGCAAAACTGATAGGTTACAAACTGCAGAGTACCTGAGTAGTCAGCATCAAGTATTCAGTGAGAATGATGGAGATGTGAAGCACAAACGAAAAATATTCAATATGCCTTAGACAAGTATGTTCTGATCAAGATCTTAGGGTATGGAGGAGACCCACTGTGGCTGAACAGTCATGTTAGAAAACTGCTACATAAACAAAGAGAGCTTAATCACAGATTAAAGAAGAGTAAAATTCTAGCTGATAAACAAAAGCTGAATGAAACAAAAACAAGTGTAAGGAGAGTGAGAGAAGTGTTCAATGACTTTGAAAGAAAATTTTATCAATTGCTCTGAGAAAAATCCCTAACAGGTTATGGCCTTATCTAAAATCAGTAATCTGCTCAAAATCCTCTTTTCATTCACTCAGTTATCATATTGGTACCAAAACAAAAGATAACACGCAGAAGGCCAAAACACTGAACTCAGTCATCTGAAATTGTTTCACTGCAGAAGATCCTAACATGATCCCTCCTTTTAATCATCATATGAGGGGCATGTACTCAGATAATAAATTGTGGAAAAGCAACTAGAATCACTTAGTAGTAGAAATTAAGACCAGATGAGATACCTATAAGATTCTCCAAAGATGATGCAAAAGAACTTGCTTCCCTTCTGGCAACAGTTTACTGTAATTTGGGAGCAACAAAGGGTACCTACCAATTGGTCATTCCAGTTTTCAAAAAGGGTTGCAGGACAGATGCACATAATTACAGGCCTATGTGGTTGGTGTAACTGCTGCAGAATTACAGATTATATTTTGTACTCACAAATTCTGATTTTTTGGAGAACAAAGATCTCTTCTACAAAAATCAACATGCATTTCATGAAAAGAGATCTTGAAAATCTCTGCTCCCTCAGTTCCTCCATGAGCTCCACAGCACTCTAGACTACAACACTTAGGTTGATGCCATGTTCCTTGATTACGGGAAGCCATCCAACACTATCCCACACTGCTAGTTAGTGGGGAAAAAAAAAAAAAAATTTCCACGTTTATCAAGTATTGGACCAGATTTGCGATTAGATTCACGACTTCCTTGCAGATAGAACTCGACATGTTGCCCTTATTGGAACAGAACTGACAGATGTAAAGGTAATTTCTGGAGTACTGCAACAAAGTGTGATTTGACCATTCTAATAGAAAGTGTTGAAAGGTCTTTATGACTGCTCGCAGATGATGCAGTTGTTTATAGGAATGTAGCAATGCCAGAAGACAATATCAATTTGCAGAATGATGTGCACGGGATTGATGAATGGTGCAGGCTCTGGCAGCTGACCCTGAAGTTCAATAAGCATAAAGCATTGCACATACACAGGAAAAGAAATTACTACTGTACAACTACATTACTGATGACAAAGTGCTGGAAACAATCTCCACCATAAAATATCTAGGAGTAACTATCCAGGGTGACCTGAAGTGGAATGAGCACATAAAACAAATAGTAGGAAAAGCAGGTGCCAGACAAACTGATGAAAAATCATAAGGACATTAACATATCCATGAAGGAAGTGTCATAATCACACAGCTGATTGATTCTTGAGTACCATTCATCAACATGGGATTCTTACCAGGTAGTACTGACAAAAGAAATAGAGAATATCCAACGAAGAGTGGCACACTTCGTCACACTATTGTTTAGCCTCATCAAGAGCTTTAAAATGATGCTCAACAAATTCCAGTGGGAGACAGTGTTGTGCGACACAGAAGTATACTACTGAAATGTCAGGACACACTTTCACAGAAAGTTGGATGACATATTACTTGCTCCCACACCCATCTCGCGAAATGACCACAATGAGAAAATATGAGGAATCAGAGCTAATACAGAGGCTTACCAACAATCATTCTTCCTACATGCCATTCACAAGAGGAACAGAAAAGGGGGCATTAGTCAGTAATACCAGAAGTACCCTCCACCACCACCAGTTACGTAGCTTGTGGAGTATGATGTAGATATTAGAAGTACTTTTCATTCCAACTTATCCACAGTAACCCATATTGGTAATTTCATGTGTGTGTTGAGCTCCATTTTGGAGTGGTCTTTGTCAGATATAGAAGATCTGTCCTCCAGTTTTCTTAAGTTTTCTTTCTTCAGTGCCTGTTATGCTTTGGCTGCCTTAAAAAAAATGGTATGAGTTAAGGTGGGGGACACAAAGACACAACTGTCATCATGTGATGGAGGCTTTATGCCAGATGCTGTTTCACTTTACATTGCCCTTTGTTTCACTGATAATAATCTTCAAAATTCCAAAATGCACGGTCATTGGTCCCTTGGGTAAGGGAAGGAAGTCGGCCATGACCTTACAAAGGAACCATCCTGGCATTTGCCTGAAACAATTTAGGGAAATCACGGAAACCTAAATCAGGATGGCCAGATGTGGGAACTCTCATGTCATCATAGTGTAGCATGTCACTAGATGAGCAGACAGAAAATGGTGAAGGTCATTGATAAAACTGAGATGGGCTGTGCCATCTTCTGTAGGTTTTTCTACGCAAAGACTTAATTAGGTTTTTTTTCTTTCTTCAAGTTGATAATTAAAACTTTATGACTACTATTTTGTACAATTCTTATAAGGTGACTAAACGTTTAATATTTAATATTTAAAATGTGTGATTATCTTTCATTACCTCATTCATAGAACCATAGTCTAACTTCATTATCATGTAAAGACAGAAAAAATACGAATCAACTTCTGCTTGACAATCCTATTAATAAAAATGACTGGATGACAATGTCAGTATTTCATGGACTAGCTTCACATAAACAGATTTTATTTATAATGAGACAACACATACCTTACAATACAAAATAGTTTTTTCCAGTGGAACTCTCAGTACTTCTGGAAGGGGATAGTCATCCATAGATTCAAAGCGCTTTTTATCAAAGAGATGAAAGCTCTCGCCTGGTTGGAGGCGACCAGCTCTACCACGTCTCTGTTTCACATTTACTTTTGATATCCATCTGTTGCCTATGCTGGATGTTCCAGTGTCACTACTTAACCTGAAAACCATTAAGCCAGTCAGCATACATTTTTGTGGTTACAACAGATCTATGCTGGTATAATAATATTTAAACGGCAGCACATGTGAGTTTTTGTCACAGTATGAATAGCTACGTGTGGTGGCAACTAATGAAGCTGCACATACAATACACCAATAATTCTTACAATATCTGAGAAGGAAAGTTGCAACTCACTATATAGTGGAGATGCTGAGTCGCGATAGGCATAAAAAAAAAAAAAAAAAAAAAAAAAAAGATTCACACAATTATAGTTTTCGGCCAATAAGGCATTTGTCAGCAATACACACGCACACGCAACTTGTACACACGTCTGCAGTCTCAGATAACTGAAAGTTGTGTGTTTAGTGTGGTTTCAGTTATCCGAGACTGCAGACGTGTGTGCAAGTTGCGTTTGCATTTGTGTTTGCGTGTCTATTGCTGACAAAGGCCTTAATGGCCGAAAGCTATAATTGTGTGAATCTTTTTGTTGTGCCCATCGTGACTCATCATCATCTCTATATAGTGAACAGCAACTTTCCTTCTCTAATATTGTTATATTCCATCCTGGATTTACCAATAATTCTTATTTAGATGTTTTCTTGTAAATTAATACAGATATTAGTTGTCAGGATACAAAAATGAAAAAGAAGGAACAATGCTGACATCTTGATACAACTAATGCAAGGCTTTTATCCAACTGGTGCGGTCATGATGTGTAAGATTTTTGCAGAAGACACTGAAAATATGACAGTCAAAACTATATTTCAAATTCAGACTGATATACACATGAGGACTATCTGGAAAATAAGCTCTATTTTCATGTAGTGTGTGAAGTTGAGAGGAAGCAATAATTGAACAGACACTACGACGACTCGTGCAGTCGGTCAGTGCTCTTGAGCTTTACTAACAGGAATGTCCAATTCCTTCTTGTTCACCCACAGTAACCACTCAAAATGCAAACTGCAGTTAAAAATCACATGAAATGTGAACTCCAGACTGCAATAAGATTTTTAGTGGCAAGAAATCTCAACATAGTGGACATTTATTATGACATACAACATACAAACGAAGTACGATAGGAGAATAGTTTTGCATTAGTAGAATTCCTTGTTTAAGAGTGGAAAGAAATACTGTCATCGTGATAACTGTGATATAGTCATTAGCCATATTGCTGGCACCTGTTACTGACACCATAAAGGTGCTCCTTGCCATTGGAGCATAGCTGACTACACGAATCAGATGGCCACAGTTCTCTGCATCACCATCAGCAGCCTGCCTTGAAATAGGCCAACACACAGACACAAGAGAAGTTCTATGCCAGGTTACATTCCGGTCAATGCCTAGTCCACAGCAAGCAGCAAGAAGGGTACGGTGTCCGGTGATAATAGATTTCGAGACAATTAGACTCTTCAAGTTAATCTGAAAGTCCCTGAATGTGTTTGTAAACTGTGTCTTTGAACAGTGATACGAGAAAAAGGAACAAAAAAAGAGATTCTACTGAAAAGTGTTTCAAGTTTTATTAGCAATGACAGTTTATTTCTAAGCGTTAGACTGGTTTTGTCAATGTACATAAACATACCTACATTCTGACAAATGGTCACAGCAAAGAGGAAGTTGTATAATGACAAACAAGTGCTCATTTAGCTTTTCTATTCTTACATTTTACATGTGCAATAGTCATGTCATTTATCACCTGTTCAGAACCCAATCCATTGTGTCAACCCGTCACAATGACGACAACATGAGTAAGGACCACCGACCTCGAACCACCATCTAACTAATACAGAAAATTAACTACAAAATTTATGAAAACAAACATTTAATTATGTATCAAGTACAAATTTTCTGCATATTTAATGTAGTGTTTTGCTCAATATAACCGGGGGGGGGGGGGGGGGGAGGCAATGCAGTGGGCACAGGAGGCAGGGTGACGGGGAAAGGAGTGGGAGGAGTAGAAGTATCTAGTAGGAGTAGGAGTATCTAGTATCTTAGAAGGAAAGATGATCGTGACAGAAAAATTTTAAATAGGGAGTACGTTGCAGAACACTTTCTGTGCACAGGTGTTTGTTTTCTTATCTGCTGAAATTAAATGCAAGGTGTGGAATACGAGAGAACTGCGAGGTGTGACAACAAACTGCTTTACCTGTCGTGGCTGAGGCCTTTTACGCTTTGGCGTCATGGCTCGCTTGTGGCTTGACTGTCAAAGAGCAATCACACTCATGAAGAAAGAAAACAAAAGACAAGATAGTTATGTAACAAATAAAATATGTTGTAATCTTGAATGTCATGTTGATCCTTTGAGGTATACGTCATATGACTCTAGTTAACGAGTCACTCTGTGCACCCATGTTCCAATAACAGCTGCAGAATGTGAAGTAGTCAAGCCTTTCATTGGGCTACACACAGGATTTCTGAGGCACTGATTAGAAGGACCCCAACTTCCAGAGAATCAACTACAATGATAAGATTAAAAAAAGGGGGGAGGGGGGGAAGTATGTCAGATATTAAGTCGGGTGATAGCTCTCATAAAGTGTCCTGACTCTGCTTGAACTACAATTAGCAAGCCACCAGCTACATAAAACCGTAAACCAACAAGAAAAACAACAACTCAGAGGATCATGTAATTTTCTTTTACAAGTAGCCGAAATGGTTGTTAGACGCAGTAAATGTCTCTGGGGCAATTTTGTAATGCTTAGAGAGTTCAAACAGTTTGAAACATAACAGACCAATTTAATGCATATATTGTATTCATTAACACCATAGCTATTGGTTCTGTAAGGGCAAGTGATCGCCCAGATTCACATTAACAAGGTAACTGCAACCTCAGTTCCAGCAATCTCTACCTTGTGGATGATATAAAATGTATATATGATTATGAAACAAAAATACATCAAACCTATCAAACTCTCAATTGGTAGGAACATCTCAAATTTTCACTAATTAGCATTTAATGAAATTGCATTATACCACACTTCTTATTTTTGTTTGCCAGTCAAAATGTATGAAACAAAGTTAGAATTAACACATGTACTGCTATTATTAAATCTGCATGACTTCCATACATCCATACATAATTAAATTCACTAACTTTCGAAACGATTATGAGACTTCGCAAAACAACAAAATACTTTTTGTGTAAAAGACAAAATGACTTATTTCTGATAAAAAGCTCTGAGCAAACGTGCATGATGTATCAAAAAGAATCATCTGATATAAATAAATAATAGCTATTATGTTATTTGAGATATGCGCATGAACAATGTACTGTTGGAAAGAGCAAACTCTCAAGTTTTAGATGCATTCCATTAGGTAGCAGCCGTGTGCGCCCACTTCAATTCTGGTAAAAATGGTGTTAGGATAACAGAAAGCATTTTGTGTTCCATGTTTTGTGTAGAGTGGGTCAGTAATAATTGTTCAGCGTGACTTTCATACTAGGTATGGTGTGGATCCTCTTACAGCACAGAGCATTAGATGATGGCATGAACAATTCTGAGAAATAGGTTGTTTGTGTAAAGGCAAATCGCCGGGCCGTCCCTGAGCGTCTGACATGAATGTCGAACAGATCCTCCACAGTTTCACAAGGACTCTGCAGAAATCCATTTGATGTGCAGCTCCACAGTTCAACATGCCCCCAATGTCCATCTGGCATGTGTTGGTGCCAACGTTCACACATGATACCATACAAAACTCAGATAATGCAAGATCTTCATGAAGGGGATGAACAACAATGTGTAGAGTTCTGTAATTTCATTCTCGACAAGCTAGAGGATGACAGTTTTCTTCCATGCTTAGTGTTTACTGACAAGACAACATTCCATTTAAACAGAAAGGTGAACCATTGTAATGCCAGAATGTGGGGTACAGAACAACCACATGAAGTTTTACAACACAAGAGGGACTCTCCAAAATTTCATGCGTTTTGTGTAGTTTCATGGGAAAAGGCATATGGTCCATTTTTCTATGCTGAGAACACTGTTACAGAAAGCGCATATCTCAATATCCTTGAGAACTGTCTTTTCCCACAGTTGGAGACTGATTCGAATGACTTCATTTACCAACAGGATGGGGCACCAACACACTGGCATATGGAAGTGCAGGAATTTTTAAATCAAAGAATTGCTGAACAATGGACTGGTCACACTGGACCAAATGATTCAACCTTACCTCTGTTACCAGCAACAATGTATGAACTGAGACATAACATAACAGCAGCTGTGGAAGCAGTAACTCAAGACATGCTCACTGCAGTGTGGGAACAATTTGGATACTGCATTGACATATGCCGTTTATCTTGAGGTGGCATATTGAATACCTATGAAAAGGTATGAGAAAAAACTGTTTCCCATTCATCAAAAAACAAAATTCATTGTATATGTTTATTAGTTTCAGAAATATAGATGTACCAAATCGGACGATTCTTTTGATACATCTTGTATATCAAAAATATGGTAGGCAAGCTGTGCTCAATTGTTTCTTCGTGTAATTAAGGAAACAAAGAAATTCTGTGTTGCAACTGATAAAAGAATGACAAACTGATAAAGAGTATTTTCACAGCCTATCAGAAATTTAGTGATAGACCACCTGTGTCACTCTGAATGATAAAAATGCAATGAAAAGTATAAAGGCATATCTGTTACTTAATCCACGTAGCATGATGAATAAACGTTAGAGCAGAAGACAAGATAAGTATCAACGTTACACCACCCATATGAACTGTTCACATTTCATCGAGTTTAAAACTGCAGCAAGTTCATATCATTTTTGATGAAAATACATTTAGCTGAGAATACAAGAAGATGCATCACAAGTTTGTTTGGTTAAGAGTTGTCTACACTACTGCAAAAACTGTAATTTAATTTTTTACTACTGCAAAAACTGTAATTTAATTTTTTATTTGGAGTGTTCCCATGAGAGTAACAGTTTGTGATTTTTTGCAATAAACTTGGCTTCTGCGGCAAATAAGGATTGCTTCTCTTTGTTGATGTTAAATTCAACCCCTGGAAAAATGTTAAAAGGATTATTTTATTTATGCTCTGCACCTTTCCGCTCCTGGATTCTAGCTCCTTACCATCTGACTGGAAGCATAGATGGTTTCTGATAGAGTGGTCGACTTCTGATCTAGTGTTCTGGTAGGAAAAAAGTAGTGTCTTGGCAAGGTGTACTGCTTGTTTTGTGTGATTTCAGGTGATTGCAAGGGTGGAATTGGCCAAGGACCAGAGAACTGTGCTAGGTATATCCTACCCGACTATAAACCAGCTCCATTATGAGCTTAGTATAAGTGGTCCACCCAAAGAAAGCAGTATAGTCAACTTAAGCCAACACTTTTATGGTGCATAGGAGCAGTGCACCAACATCAACCACCACCTCAACATCGTGGCTGGCACTTTTTGTGAGTTAGGTGATGCCACCACTGTGTGCTATAGTTTGCTATCTGGTGTGCAGACGAATACAGAGTTACTGCAAGGCAGTATGCCTTTGCAGTTGCAGGTTTAGGGGATTTAGGCACTTCTGTATTATTTGTGTAACTGCATTCAGGAATTAAGTATCTTAAATACTGATTCTAAACCAGACCCTCTTACTAAAGAGATGTGCAATACTATTATACAGTTACAGCTTGATACCAGTTTGACGAGTTGACCTCTGGACGTAACCCGTCTGAAACTGAGCAGAATTATGGCTGAGGCCATGGATAAAGCAAGTCAATGATTGGTTTCTGTAGGAACTTTCTAGAGGAAAATATGTCAAGTAGAATTAAAAATGAGTTGGCCAGCCAGCCATGTCGGCTCTTTGCCTTAGCGTTATCAAACTGGAGGCAGTAAACAACACTCTAGAATGCATGCATCCAGGAGATCGGACACACATTCCATTCGCTAATGAACCAGATACTTTTGCCGAGTTAGATAAATTAGTGGAGAGTATAGAAAATACTCTTTTTGGCAATGAAAGATGCAGCATTTGTTAATGTAGGTTGGAATCCTTTGCAGCTAAAAACATACTTCCTTATACAAAACCCAAACAGGTGACATTTAATAGCAGAACACATTTTCGATGAAATCGATCAGATATTTTAGTGCAGGACAGACCAGTACCCCAAGAGAGGGTACAATTGAGTGGATACCATTGGGTGGCACCTCATGGTAAGAAGTGTTAGGTGGTACTGCAAGCTGTAACAGGGTAAAAGCTGTTTCAACTCAAGTTTGTCTGTACCACATAAAACCAAGGGCCAGTATGTACTTAACTAGACTCGAGTAGCAACTTCTCTTCGCACAATTATCATCTTCAGAATTGTAAACTTCCTCCTTTACAAAAAGTAATGAAGCAATGTCTTACAGTAAACGGTGAGTTGTTGGTTGTGTTGAGGGAACTCTGTGTTAATTTGAGGATTCAAGGGCTGTTGTGGCTGACAAAATTTACTGTTATCAAGAATCTGTCGACAGATGGATTGCTTGATTTCGATTTTTTAAAGAAAGCAGTATGTATTCTAGGTTACAGAAGCAGAAGTTCCTTTTTCACTTTCAGCCTAACAAAAAGGTATTTGCTGTGTACTCATAATTATATTCAAAGGTGAATAATGTCAAAGAGAAAATTGCCCCTTTTAATTTTGTCCCTCTGCGTGAAACTGAATTACTCTTGGCTACTGTGCAGATCTTAGCTGTCCCCGATTTTGCCCACGAATCTATCAAACTGATGCCTTCACAGATGCTATTGTCATCTGAAGTCAAGTAACTGCCTATGTGTTTGAGGCCTTGACTGTCTTGTTTGGACTCAAGAAATTTCATTTCTATCTTTAACACAAATTATGTGGTTGGAAATAAGTAAATAGGCTTTGACCCGGGTATTGGCCGAACACTGTAAAACAGGAAGGGTTGCCCACTGGGTCTTAGAATTTCCACCTTCTGTTTTCAAGTGAAACATATGAGAGGTACAGACAAACAAGTGGCTGATGCTGTCAGTTACATGTGCTAATGCAACTCTAAAGTTGTTGAGATGCCACACATTAGCCAGAAATCTATACGAGTTTCAGCTTTACTGAGAGAGATCACATACTGTTAGGTAAGTTGAAAGAGAAACAAGATGAGGAAGCTCAATTTTGGGACATCAAGTAACAGCCTGGAGAAAGTCAACAAGTGCTGGGTTATTGCATCAATGCCTCTTCTAACCATCTCTATGAAGGAAGGTTCAAGATTTGTCTTCTGAAGGAACTGATTCAAGTGGATTTTAAATACTTTCATCAATCTCCATGCGGGGGACATCTTGGTGTTTACACAACCACCATCATGAAGATAAAATGGCATTTAACTTGGCACAATTTTAATAGCAACATAACAAAGCTAGTCGGCCAATGCCAAGCATGCAAAATGTCTAAACCCAATTCTAGAACCCACAAGGGCAATCTTCATTCCCGTCAGCCAGAGGATCCTATGAATGAGCTGTTCATCGACTATTTGAGGCTTCTATCCTGTACTAAAAGTGGAAACCAACACATATTTGTGGTGGTTGATGCATTTTCTTATTTTCTTTGGTTGCTTCTGAGGAAATATCTAATAACCAGTGTTACCTTTCGGCACCAGGCCAAAATGTTTTTGACATTTGAGGCACCTAAGATTTTAGTGAGTGACAATACACTGGCCTTTTTGTCCTGGGAATTCAGAATGTTTTGTTTTAATAGTTCAATTTCTCATGTCACGACCACCCCATTACACGCAGTCATCATTTGCGGAATGAGTTATCGTAACTTGAAATCAACCCTGCTTACTTTTCATGGCCAGTCTCAGATGAAGTGGGATCAATCCATCAACTGGTGTAAATTCACATCTAACATAGCTGTGCATGCAACCCGTAGAACTATACCCACCAAGCTGATGTTCTGTTTCCAGTTAACTTGCCAGCATCAAATCTACGGTAACCTCCCAGTGTTTTCCTTTAAGATGGCAGAACTGAGTAACGAACACATTGTTATCTGTACTTTTGCTTGCAGAACATCTTTGGGGGGGGGGGGGGGGGGTGTTTTGTTGCCTAGCTACGTTTCTCTGTTGTCATAGTAGGTGGCACCTCTACCAGGACTTAACTGTGCATGCAACTCACACTTGAATTCTGTCTGCTGGGGGTTGACAGTCTCAGAAGGAGTCTCTCTGGGTCATGACCTGAGATTGTTAGTTGTGGAGGGTCTGTCTGCTGCATTATGATGGCAAATGTTTACTTTGGGGAGTGAGCCCTTACCTACTGGAGAGTCGCCACTTCCCTCTGTCGGCACAATAGCTGGCCATACTGTGTAATTCAACTTGGCCTGTTTCCTGTTGTCTTGGCTGGTGGTTGTGACCGGATACACTATTCTCTGTTCTCCCAGGCCTGACATAGGAGTAACTGAGCACCATTTTTTTGTGCAGTGAAGTGTCTGATGCAGTTCACGAAATTCCTGTCCTTTTGCTACTGAATTTTCTTTAATGGTCTTACCACAAGATGATATGGATGATTCTGCTGGCTGTTTTGGCTGGAGCCTTTAATGTGTATCACAATCCTTGTAACAAGGATGTATCCAGGTTAAACATTTATTTGACTGTAAGGGGGCTTTCATTTTACCCTGTTCTATTTTTGAGTATCTGGTCTAAAAACACTTTTTTACCTGCACTATTGGTGCACGTATTTTCTAGGTTTATGTATCTTTGAAATTTTTAAACTGATCTAGAAAGATTTGTTTTTACCTGCAGTACTGGTGTATGTATTCTCTAGCTTTAGGTATCTTTAACATTTTTCATTTCAGTTAAGGTTAAAAGGTCCCTGTGTGTTTTAATTTATTTACTTACATAAATTCTACTCTGTTAACCCGAAGTACTTGGAGGCAAAACTGACTCAGTTCTCTGCTCTCATGTCCTCTGTCATGGTTGGAAGCCTGTGTTCTATTTGCCATTTACATGTTACCTAAATTTAATGTACTTTCTGTCTTTGTACTTTCAACATTGCAGGACAGTCAGCAATCATGATAATCTAATATATAAAAAACTATCAGCCTCGTCTCCATGGATACCATGTGGTGGGCCTCGGGAGCTCACTGAAACTAAGTAGGACTTACTTTCACGCGAGCTCCCGAGGCCTACCACACAGCGTCCATGGAAACGAGGCTGATAGTTTCTTATATATTAGATTATCACGATTGCTGACTGTGCTGCAAACTTAGTTTCATGTGAGCTCCCGAGGCCCACCGCACGGTATCCATGGGGGCAAGGTGCACGCCAGAGCTTATGTTAAGTCCTGGTGTTGACTTAGTACTTATGAACCGCATTTTTAAAATGTGACTACGCCTATTCAGGCTGTTTTAGTTTTATTTCTAGACCATGCTCTCTTAGACAAATTATAGATTCAGGTATATCTTCTGAAGAAGGCTCAATTAGATGGGCTGAAACCTAGGTAAATGTTGGTTTCATTACCGCAATTGAGGCTGATAGTTTCTTTATACACTTTCTTTTTGTTTTAGAATCTGTACTGAACTGAGCAACTGTTCAGGATGTGGGAGGAGCTCGAGCCAGTTCATCTGCATTGGCTACTACTTGTATTTCAGCCCCTTTATTTGATTTGGATTTGTCCCCTGTTATTCTTGTGAAAAATTGCTTACGTTTGCCGATTTGCTAATGCTCACCTTACTAATTTATAGCCTGAATACAAATAAACAAACATTCTGCTTCCTTGAAAGTTTTTTGTAATGTTTAAAGTGTATACGCATAGTTGTCTTTGTAATACTGATATCTAAGTAGCCACAACTATTGACAGACCCAGCAAATTTCTCTACGGCGATTTTCTAATGTTTATAGCATCAAAACAGTTAGTTTGGTTTTTATTACATAAGAAGGAATTCTCTGTACTACTGTAGAAGCTATAATTTGCATTTCTTATTTGGGATGTTCCCATGAGCTTAATGGTTCATAATTGTTTATGTTGAACCTGGCCTCTGTGGCAATGTATGGCCTCTGGCCAATAAGTTAAAAGGTTTATTTTCTTTATGGCTCAGCACCTTACCATTCCCAGATCTTAGCGCCATACCATCTGAAGAGAGACAGAAAGAATCCATATAAGATTATGTTGAAATGCAGTGAAATGTGTGTATGGCATGTTTGGCTGAGTCCTCTTTTAGGGAGTTTGTCTGTGGTGATGAGGTCAACAAAACATTTATTCCCCAAGTGAATAAAATGGATTATATCTGTTAAACTGAATGTGAGCATTGTAGACGACTGTTTATGTGTAGCAGATATTTTTAATAATTTACTTTTTACAAGTTTAACAAAACAAAAAGTGAAGTAATTAAAAAAAAACAGCAAAAAAATGAAAGATACATCTGCAATTGAAAAGTTATTAAAGAAGTAGATGCTTTCAAGTGTCTAGGAAGTAAATTAACCAAGAAAGGAAATATCAAGGATGAAATTTAAGATAAAATAGAAACTTGTTTGAAATTCTATTACTGTATATCGGATATAATACGAAATTGGAAAATATCTGCCAAAACAAAGATCATACAATGGAAATTCAGGGTGGAACAATCATTTATTATGAAGAAGCTGCTATTCACCATACAGTGAAGATGCTGAGTCACAGACAGACCCAACCAAAAAGGCTGTCAACCAAAGTTTTCAGCCAAACAGACCTTTGTCAAGGCATGCGCGCCCGCACGCGCACACGCACACACACACACACACACACACACACACACACACACACACACACACGAAAGGGTTCAACTTTTACAATCCTTCAGAGCCAGTGGCCTCCTCCTGCAAAAGAGTTGAAGGAGAATGAAGAAGAGTGAAGGAAAAGGACTGGAGAGGTTTATGGAAAGGGATACAATTCAGAAGGAAAGGCTTTCTTTGTCATCCCATCCTGTAAGTCTCCCCTGACCTGGGGTTCTAGGAGACTTTTCTGAACTGTATCCCTTTCCCTCAGCCTCTCCAGTCCTTTTCCTTCACCCCTCTTCCTTTCCCTTCAACTCTTCTGCCAGAAGGAGCCAGTGGCTCCAAAAGCTTGTAAAAGTTAAACCCTGTTGTGTGTGTGTGTTCCCCTGCTGCCACTTGGTAACTAGATTTTTTATCTGTCCATTTAGATTATAGTTCAGCAAATGATTGATTTAGCTCCTATTTAAGAAATAGAATGCAGAAACTTACCTTAGGCTTTTAGACTAATACAAGGAGGGATGCAACATCATCTGCTTTGGGAGAAACTCCCACAGAGTTCAATCATTGGCCCACTACTGTTCTTGCTTTATGTTGATGACCTGCCACTTTATTTAAATCAGGAGGCAGAATTAGTCCCATTTTCAGATGATACAAGTATTTTGTGAAGCTAAGCAAAGAAGCACCAACAGTGAAAATAAATGATGTTTCTGTGAAACTTACTGAACAATTCTGCACAAATGGGCTATAAACTTTGGAAACACACAGTTCACTCTACTGTCAAAAATAGCCCGTTTCCTATTAACCTAGTACACCAGCAACAAATAATAAACTGGACAGAAAATTTAAAATTCTTAAGTGGGCACACTGAGGAAAATTTTAAATCTGAAAAAGCTATTGGGTTACAGAAGTCATTAAATTAACGTATTTTGCATTTTTAATTCACTTAAGTCTCATGAGAAACCATCTGTGGTAAATCTAAAATTCGTATTTATCAACTGTCATACCATCCTCTGCCAATGGCATCACAGAATGTGGTAAGGAGGGCTGTGGTGTCAGCACACCACTCCGCTGGCCATTGTCAGTTTTCATGACCTGGAGTCACTATTACTCTGTCAAGTAGCTCCTCAAGAAGCCTCATGAAGATGAGTGCACTCTGTTCCAGTCTTCCCACCAAGGGGAGAGGGGGGGGGGGGGGGGGGGGGAGAGACTGGTAGTACTGAGAATCAAACCAGAGTCCTCTACATGGCAGACAGTTGCACTGACCACTCAGCTATGGAGGCAAAATGGAGTAACTCCTTGCTTAGGTACAAAGTATTCATTGCAGAAAAAATAGTCTTTAGAATTATGTGTTGAACTCTTACACCTACATCTTGTAAGTACCTCTTGAAGCAGTTGGTAATGTTATCCACAGCCTCCAAGTACAACTATTAACTCATGAAATTTTTTACCAACAGTCCATCTAAGTTTGAGTGTAACAGTACAACACTAGAAGAAAAATGATCTTCAGTAGCCCTTAACGAATCTTACTTCGGCACATAGAGCGGTCAAACATGCAGCTACAACACTTTCACAATCTACACATAGAAATAAAATGCCTGACATATAGTAGGTGTGTTTCCAAATGAAGATGAAAGAGATTCCTCCTTAACAACTCCTTCATATTACAGAGGAATTCCTGAGTAGGGGTAATAAGTCATTAAAAATTTATTTAATTCAATGTTCTATGTTTGCTGTGATGATGCGTTCCACATCATAACATTTATTGCGAATTTCATCTATGGAACAAGTAACTAACTATAACTACTAGCAATTTTGAACCAGTAACCTGACAGACTCACCTTTGTTCCCTGTGTAATCCTGTGTCCACAACATACTTTACATCGTTCACAGTAATGCTTGTTTCTGCAATGTTTGTTGCAAGAATGATCTTACGAATGCCAGGTGGTGGTCTGCTGAATATTTTCTGCTGGTCAGTATAAGAAATTCGAGAATGCACAGGCACAACAAACAGTTCACTTTTATTCATTATGTTGTTCACCTTTTCCATTACTGCTTTTATGTCTGCCCAACCAGGCAGAAAGCATAATATTGCCCCTTCACCTTTGTTTTGGTGAAGCCAGTCTATTACAGTACACACAAGATCTACATCTACATAAGGCACTGTTGAATCAGGTAATTTTTTCAACACATTTTGTGAAACAAGATCATCCAAAAAATGTTCTGTAACTGGAAATGTGAAGCCCGGTACCTATCAACAGAGAGAGAACAGGGAATCAAAATCTTATTGATAAATTAAACATGTTTAAAACATAGGAGGAGGATTCCAAGGTAGAAGTGAACAAGAAAGAGGAGAGACAAGACCACCTTTGAAAGGGCTGAATAAGCAATCAAGGACTTCCAAACCTCTAAAGGTCCAAAAGATTACATCTGAGAATGGGCAAGCCATGGATAGGCTTCTAGGCACAAACTTCACAAAATGCGAGTATTTACAAAGAAAAGGCTGACACTACAGATCAATTCAATATTACATTACAAGAGGAATGTCTTCAAAAGTGGGCCATGGCGCCTTTTATGTCTGGGTATAGCTGTGAGAAACTTTTACATGTATGAGCTTGCTCTTACTGAGAGTTATGAAGGTAATGGTAAGAAACAAGCCATAACTGAAGAAATTAGTTTTGTGGCAATAAAATGTGTTCTGATACTGTGACAGAAGAGATTCCATTCAAGTTCTAAGGAAGAAATGTATCAAAGTGTGTGCTGCTGTATATTTATTGGTCTTAATGTACAACTGTTTCTTCATACTTTATTTTTCTTCCACACCTTCCCTCCTTTAATTTTATAATTGCACTCTGAACCTCTCCCTCTTTCACCAATTTCATGTTTATCATTCTCTTCCCCTCCTAGCTTCATATTTGTTTTCTTTTTCACTTCTATTTAATTCTATGTGACTCCTTGATCATTTAATCTTCCCCTACTTCTGATTTTCAGTCATTCACATTCAAGTTTTTAGTTTCACCCTACACTTCTACCTTATTACATACAGAGGTCACATAAGATAAATTGGTCCATACACAGAAATGCATTCTTGGTTTCAGTGCCGAGTTTGTTCACTCCTCTGTTCTGAGGGGGCAGCTGCCTCAGTTGCCTGTCACCTACTGAGCCATGTGCATCATCATTTGTCTCTTCATTTTCTGCCTGCTTTGACTACGAAGTGGGAATGGAGGCAAATGTACACTGGCTGCATGGCAACATTTCTCAAATGATTTTAAAGAAACTATTCGGTTAAAGAAACTTTTCACAAGCAGCTCATAGCCTCATTCATAAGCTTCATAATTACCTACCTATCATTTTGTTAATGGTTATAATTTCTATGACATTTTTATATTATGCAATATACTGCAAAAGATTTGAATACCTTGCAATGAAAAACAGAGCTCACTAAGAATTTGCATTTGGTGCATATTACACCACATAATGCTACATAAAAAATATATTCAATATACTGAATTTTTTGTAAGCTGGAGATGAGCTTATAACGATACAGCCTTCCCCAAAATTCATATGAAATGTCTGATACCACCTTTTTTATATGCATCTGGATAGTTATCGGACAATTCAGTGCCTCCTAAGGCCTTGTTTGTGTGTCTTTATATCATTCTGTCCTATCTGATAAAAAACTTTATGTTCATTGCAAAGGCATGTGCAATGTTCTGGAAGTATTGTATACCCTATTCGGCTGTAACATCAGTTTCTTTACGTTTTGTAAATTTTAATTGTAACATCAAAATTATACAAAATTAATAATGCTTTATTTAGGAAGCTATTGTTGAAATTCTACATGCAGCGATGCTGCAACAAGTCAGTTTTGGTGTTACTTTTGGAAGTCAAAGAGATCAATGAAGTCTGTCCGTGTTTTGTTTAAATGACGAGTGTGCAGTTTGGATGTCAATTAATGTGAATAAATTTTGTGAAATATGAAAATTTCGCATTCATTCATCAATGGACCAGGCAGAAGAAACTTAAGTTACGTAACATTCAACATGAATCATTACAAGCTCTATATCTATCACAAACCTCATAGAAATTGACTGTATGTTGTGCACTCACTTCTGACTGTGTGCGCAAATGATAGAGTGCAAATGACATATTCATAACATCTCTTATATCTCAAATGGTTCGAGACACCAAAACAAATTTTTGGCAAATTTCACACAAAGTGGAGACCATTTTGCCATGTAGCTAACACGCAAAACTTTCTGTGATATACATGTAATTACATTAGTGAAGGACTCTTATTTTTATACCAAGCATGAACATTTCACAAGCTATTTACCTCACTGTGCTCAATTGTTTGATTAAAAGTAGAGTGTTTCAGAGTCTCATCACAAGTGCAACTCCTTCAACATGTTAGGTGAAATTGTGTAAATCCTATTGTGTTTTTTGCAAAAGAAGCTACTTTTAACACATCAAAAAGAGAAAGAAAAAAGGTGCACAAGACAGGCAAGAATAAATCACACTCACTGTTGCGATTCCAACGTAATCCTACAACCATTGTGTTTTTAATAATAAATGGTTGACATGTTTAACACAGTCATTTGCAGACTCGCTAACTGTAGCTTACAAGTTCCACATGGTAGACATTTGTGTGAAGGTTTCACCTGGAAACCACCACTTCCCCTACTGTGCTGTCCCAGCCCCCCCCCCCCCCCTACTGTTGTCCCATTCCCAACCCCACACTTATGCGACTGCTCACTTCAGGCAGGCACTTTCCTCGATGTGTTGAAAACATCAAAAGTTATTCCTGTATATAAAAAAGGGGATAAAGACAATGTAAATAACTACAGACCCATCACAATTTCCTCCTGCATCTCTAAAGTACTGGAAAAAGTTATGTATGAGAAACTTATGACATTTATAAATAAAAACAGCGTCCTATGTAATGAACAACATGGATTCAGAAACAAGAGGTCAACGACAACTGCTGTCTATGAGTGCATCAGTTCCATCCTAAACCTGATGGACAAAAAACAGGAAACAATAGGAGTCTTTATTGACTTGTCAAAAGATTTTGACATGGTGGACCATAAAATTCTGCTATCAAAGCTAGAAAGATATGGTATTCGAGGTCTGTGCAACAAGTGGATCAGTTCCTTCCTGTCTAATTGTACGCAGGCAGTGTGCATTAAGTACACAAATATTGAACTAAAAACTGTATCTAATCACTTATCTGATTATAAACAAATTAAATTTGGTGTACCCCAAGGATCAGTATTGGGACCCCTTCTGTTTCTTCTGTACATAAATGATCTCAGCTTAAATGTTGATGCACACAAAACAATCATATTTGTAGATGACACCATGATTCTACTAAAAGGAGACTACGACAAACAGTTACAGCAGACAGTAAACACGGTCACGAAACAACTTAGCAGCTGGGAACAGAGTAATCAGCTTGTAATAAACAGTAAGAAAACCATTGCTCTAAAATTCCACAATGTTCCTAACAAGGACATGTTTAACCCATCAGTCTCTATCAATGACAAACCTGTTGGTAACAATACTGAAACAAAATTCTTAGGACTTTGGCTGCAGAGTAACATCATCAGATGGAATAAGCATATTGAATATCTCAATGCAGAATTGAGCAAAACATGTTACCTTATTTGTTCATTAAAATCGTGCTGCAGTGAGAAAACCGTATTGAATGCATATCATGCGTACTTTCATTCTCGTCTTAGATATGGGGTCACCTTCTGGGGAAACTCTAAAACAGCTAACAGCACTTTTAAACTACAAAAAAGGGCCATTAGAATCTTGTTTGAGTGCAAGCCTAGAGACTCTTGTAAACCCCTGTTTAAGAAATCTGGTATTCCTCCATTACCATGTGTATACATTATGGAAACCCTTTTGTTCTTTAAATTAAATGTAATAGGCAAGGACCGGAGACTGCAAAAAAACTGTGATACACATGAGCACTTTACCAGACAAAACAGAAACTTATATACGACTCAAATCACTGTGCCAAAAAGGTACTTTTCACATGGGAGTTAAGCTTTATAACAAACTTCCTGAAAACATAAAAGCTATCACTGAGGTCAATACATTTGGAAAATCTCTAAAGTCATATTTACAGCATCACTGCTTTTACTCCATTGAAGAATATTTAAATTTATGAAATGTGTTATATACATACGTGTAAAGTTATTATTGTAACCTTAAATATGTATGCCTTGTAATGACTTTCAGCCTGTATATTTATAACTTGACTTGTCCAATGTCTTATGCATAAGCTGTTATGTAGACAACAGGACCAATAAAAAATACAATACAATACAATACAACCCACTGTCAGTACAGCTGTGGGCCAAGTAATATTGCATGCACTGTACATATATTTATTTGCTTGCTATCTGATTCAAGTTCTCATTCTCTAGTTAATGGTCACTGATTGTACATTATAAACAGCTCTCTCATGTATTCCAAACAGATTATAACACATGACAGCAACACTTTTCAAACTATTCTGAGAGAAAAATGATTTAGGACAGGAACATTACAAATTTTTAAGAACACCACTAGACATGTTATTGAAATATGGCATTACTATTGTTTTAAAATTCATCATTTGTTATTGGTAAAACAAAGACATGTCAGAAAATGTCTCAGTAGTTTGTTCACACAGAGCATTTCCGTAAACAGTGTCATGAAAAAACGGTAACTACAATTCAAGGTTTTTACTGGGTATTTTTTAATGATTTTAATGAAGGTTTAACTCAACCAACACAATCTTGAATTGCTCAACTGACATCATCTTAAACTGCTTCATTCAATATTGGTAATCACTCACTTTCAGAAAACACTGTTTACATATGGTTTGCAAAATTTTGCTGCATTGCACTTAAGCTGAGGATTCATATCGTGCAGGTCAGCAAAAGAAAATATCGATGCTGTGCACAAGATCAAAGAGAATCAGCGTGTGACTTACCATGAAATAGAGGCATCTGTAGGAATGTCGATGACTGAAGTAAATTACTTTTTGTATGGACATTTGGCTTAGAAAAGTATCAGTTCCCAGAGGACTCAGTAAAATTTGACCAAAGCTCAAAAACAAGCTCAAGTCACCTGGTAATGAGATGCTCAAAAATTCAACTGAGGAAATGCAAAATCTATTTAAAATATTATAATACAATTTAAGACTGTGGGAGTTTCTATAGCAGCACAAACAAATGTTTGAGAGATAAAAGATGAACCAAAACCAACAAAATTGGCTCTAACTATAAAGTTTATTTCTGTCAATGCTCACATAAATTATTTAAGGGCTATACTGGTTTCAAATGACTAGGGGAAAAAAAAAAATGGAAAAAAAAGATGAAAAGATGTTAAAGCAGACATACGACATTCCATTGGACACACAGTGGATGTTGCTTTAGAGCAGGCCTTCCTGACGGTGTTGCATGGAGCACAGGCACTCGGCATTTCGTCCAGAGGCAGGTGCAGACAGTACAGACTACCCACTGAGTAGCCTGCAAGCATTTTGCGTGTGCACAAGCCATTCGGCCACACCCACTTGTGGATTGTTGGTTGGGGCAGTATGTCCGCACACACTTTGGCCTGGCTGCCAACACATCAGATGTTTGCCCAACCCTACCCACCTGTGCCCGCAAGCAACTGGGCTGCCTGTGGCCAGACACTTGAGGCAGAAGTGCCTACTTGAGAGGATCATCAAGAAGTTAATAGTGAGTGGTATACGACAATTGTCACACTTAGCAACGAATTCATGAAAAACAACTGAATAGTTAACATCAGTCTCCAACCTGGCAACAGAAGAGCATAGAATTTGATTCCAGAATTCATCTTGCAGTTCAAGCTCCATTTTTGTCTGTGTTTGCTATGTAATACATAACTATGAAAATATGGTTCTGTCTTGACCCAATACAAATTATTCTTGTTTAACACTGAACCATGTTTTGGTGACGTTACAGGATCGTTAGTAAGTTAATTTATACTCTGTCAAAATGTACAGAAATCCCCATGATAATACATACAGATTTGAGGTTATGATATTTACATTTATAAAATAATTAACAGAAAAAATGAGTATGGTGCCTTAGTATCACATTCTGATGTTTATATGGCTCTCTAACATTTGTAGTACAGCTGACAATCTGCTCCAGTTTGTCATTTGCTTCTGATCTGGATTTTTCAACTTTATGTTACTATGTATATTTCCCAAAATGTTAGGCCTAAAATGAAATTACCACTTTTTTTATGCTACGCTACTGTTAGATAACAACACTATATCATATAGAGTTATATTTTCTGTCAATACTGTTTTATTCTTTGATTAACATTTATTAGGTTGACGTGAAGGCCTGAAAAAGCACAATCAACAGGCAGTAAATGCACTCAATTTACATATACAAGCTCTCCTCCCTCTCACCAATTTACAAAGCTCATTCATAATAGTTTATATCTCCACGACATTTTCGAAATAAGAATGAAATGATGGTTAAATGTTGACAAAATATTACAACAGTACTGTAATCCAGCAAAGTGCAAAAAAATTCATTTTAGGTTTAACATTCTGGTAAATTTATGTTACATAATACACAGTCTCCATAAATTATAGTTACAACTTAAGACTTTAATAACTTTAAAACTATACTAGATAATAACAAATGGTTTTCGAAATTTGATAAGATACCTCAAAGTTCTTTTTATCTTCCAGGCGGTGCAATTTTGATGAAAAACTGAACTTGAAAAACTGGTAAAATGTGGACACCACAGGAGAAAGGTCAGTGTGCGGCCCAGTTCACATAGGTGACATCTGATACCCAAGTGCACCGAAACTCTCAAACATGGTATGGAAGGCAACCAATGTTCTGATCAACTATTCACGTTTGACATACGTCACTGATGGAAACAGCCCGTGCTTTCTATAAAAAGGGGTCAAAAAATGGTTCAAATGGCTCTAAGCACTATGGGACTTAACATCTGAGGTCATCAGTCCCCTAGACTTAGAACTACTTAAACCTAAATAACCTAAGCACATCACACACATCCATGCCCAAGGCAGGATTCGAACCTGCGACTGTAGCAGCAGGGTGATTCCGGACTGAAGCGCCTAGCACTGCTTGGCCACAGTGGCCGGCTAAAAAAGGGGGGAGGGGGGGGGGTGTCAGGTTGTCCTCCTGTTTCAGATACTGACACGGGATGGCTGGTGTTCGCAAGAAGTCTGACAAAAATCTGTGTGTATGGTGGCCAGAGAGTGGCAAATAAGATGATCAATAGTGCAGAACATCTTGCACAAGAGGTTACGGCTATAACCCTACAAGGTGCAGCTGCTGCAGGCATTAAAGCCAACAGAACGACCCCATTGTGAAGAGTTTGCAGTGGACATGCTGCGCAAGCCTGACGTAAACAATGACTTTTTGAAAAATTTGCAGGATACACGAAATGTTACCTAATCGGAGGAACTAATCTTTTCCAAACAGTCAGTCATAGTTTGTATCAGTCTCACCTACCACATCCACAGCTAACTCTTCACCATGAGGTTTGTATGTAGGCTTTAATGCCTGAAGCAGCTGCACCTTTTACGAATATAGCAGTAACCTCAAATGCAAGATAATGTGCACTATTGATCATCTCATTTCCAGTTCTCTGGCCACTGTACACACTGATTTTGTTGGGCTCCTCGTAGCATTTTCACGTTACATGTGAGATAGAAAAAGACAATCCTAAGGCCAGTGTTTGGTGTGGAAGGATGCACAGTTGTACCATTATTCCATTCTTTTTCATCAAGTCTGCAGTAAATGGTGGTGTTTACCTTGACAAGAGTTTGCTGCACCACAACTGCAACCTGATGTCATATTTCAGCAGGATGGGGCACCACAGCACTGGTCCCTAATTGTCCATCAGTCTCTGGATGAAAAGTTTCCAGATGGGTGTACTGGACAAGATCGTACAATTTGATGGCTGCCTCGATCCCCTGACCTCACACCTCTAGACTACTTCCTGTGGGATTTTACACAGAATCTGGTGTACCAAACCAAGGTTAGAGACATACAGGACTTGAAGATATGGATTCACAATGCATTTGAACATGTCACCGTGGAGATGATGAATAGCATGTGGAGAGAAAAGGAATTCAAACTATACATTCTCCGTGCCACTACGGGTGCACACATTGATGGTTATGAACAAATAAACAAAACTTTATGAGTTACCTCACCACATACGGAAAACCATTTGTTAATATCTAGTATGGTTTTACATGTGTTAAAGTCTTAAGTTGTAAAGATAATTTATGGACATGCTGTACTGAAAAATTCTGATAAGGTTCAGATGACAAACTGGAGCCACATATCAGATTTCCTGCAGATGTCAGGCAGCTGCATATGAGGCATTATCAAAAAGTAACAGGAATTTTTGTTTTTCTTAAATAATCTTTGTTAATTTATCAACATCAACTTTGTCACTTGCAATCCCCTTAAGATATAATACACTTGTGCAAGCCCTTTTTCCAATCTTGGAAGCACTTCTGGAGCTCACTTTTCGGTATGGTGTTCAGCTCCTCCATCAAATCTGTTTTCAATTCATCAATGGTGGCAAGACAATGTTCTTTTGTGGTTCTCTTCAGACTTGGGAATAGAAAGAAGTCACATGGGGTCATGTCTGACAAAAATGGTGGCTGAGGCAACATAGCCATTTTGTTTTTTCCAAAAAATCATTGACATGCATTGACGTGTGAGCAGGAGCATTATTGTGATGCAGTTTCTACGAGTGGTTCTGCCACAATTCTGGTCACTTTCTTAGGATTGGTTCACGCAAATGGGGCATAACTTCCAAGTAGGTCCCGAGTTAGAGTCTCGGTCGGGCACACAGTTTTAATCTGCCAGGAAGTTTCGTAACTTCCAAGTAGTAATCCTTATTGACCATACAACCATAAGGCAGGAACTGATGATGGATTTTCACAGGGTAACATGTGAAGATTCGCATGTGATTGAACTTTTTTTTGGTCCTGTCTCTACAGGCAGTTTCCAATGGGACAATTGGGACTCAGTTTCGACATCATACCCATTTATCCATGTTTTGTCACCTGTTATAACCTTCTTTAGAAGTTCAAGATTGTGTCAACTTCATTCAGCAGTTCCTGAGCAACATTGTTTTTGGTCAAAATACAACAATTTCTGAGCAAATTTTGCTGTTACACATTTCATGCCCAAAATGTCTGAAGAAATTGCTTAGCATGAGATAGTGGCTATGCTAACAATATCAGCAACCTTTCTGAAGGAGATTCAGCAATTTTCCAGAACCATTTCCCTTTCTTCTTCCACATTGTTGTCAGTAATTTATGTGCTAGGCTTCAACGTCGTCTTGATCATCTTTGAAATAGTTATACCAATAGTGATACTGAAACTTCACTGACCTAGTGTGTTTTACACGTGAAGAATGTGTTTGCTCAAGGCAGAATGGTATTTCCATAATATATTGGTTCCAGAAATTAATCTTAACACATGGAACTCAAGATAACTTGACCCTGATTGATAAGTTAATGACACAGAGGAAGCGCCAAGAAAGCAAATAAATGTTTACACAATAGTCAATGGACTCTCAGAATGTAATGCACAGCTCCAGAGGTCAGTAACTTTTACCACACAGTACTAATACAACACTAGGGCAACCAGTTACAACAGCCTGCTCCTGGACAAGAGATTTTATGTTTACAGTTGTCTTTAGCTAAACAAACATGAAACATTGTTCTATGTAACTCAATGATTACACGTACAGGAGAAATAGTTACTAATGGAATTCACTCAGTTCATTCTCAGATCTAATGTTTCTCATACATGTGAATGACAATTTAATACATAGCAAGCAGAATTCGTTCTTTTGGCTGTTGACAAGAGCATCGCCAAAAATCCCAGTAAAAATATATCAACAGAGGAAATTTTGTACAAAATGTTTAAGTAAATAATTGAAAAAGAAAAGAATTTGACCTAAACTGACACTCTGGAGAGCAATCACGATGTACATAATTTTTACTTCATTGTCTTGATCACAAAGTTTTTTTGAATAGAATTACAAGTTTTGGCTAGCCACTTTCAGCCATCTTCAATGGAAGTGAAACGAAGTACATTACTAGCTACTACATTACGAAATTAATACAAATGACAGAAACTGTAATGAAAGCATGATATACCTCCGATTCTGTTGCACTGCAAAGTGTCATAACATGTGAAAATACAAGAGTCATAACTACTATACATGCTTCAACCATTTATACAGATAATGCTAAGGAATCCTAGAGGTTATTGATGCATGAATATTGTACAGACAGTTATACTAAGTAATTAAAAGTTAGTTCATTTAAAAGAACAGTTATTTATACAGATTTATAAAGTATTCTCAGTTGTATATAAGGAAGTATAATTTCATTAAAATGTTTAACCATATTAGAAAGATATTCATCTGGTCAGAATTTAACAAAATGCTCAAAAACAAAAAGTGATTAAGGGAACTGTACTAAATTTGAGTACATTGAGATGTGTCTGAACTCTCTCTAAAGGAAGAACACACAACAAATTTCAAGAACTTGCATATTGTTCTGTTTCTCACATTCCACTTTATGTTATGATTGGAATAGTAAATGACGGAAATGAAAATGAAACAAACTAGATGTAAAGTAACGATTAGAAGTAAATAATGTTACATTAACTCCATTCCTACTTCATTTCCATTTTTATTACTTATTGTTTTAATCAAAATATAAACTGGGATATGACAAACAGTACTATATGCTTGTTCTCAAAGTTCGTTCTGTCTTCTTCCTATATAAGGCAGGGTTTCAGGCAATCACAATGTAATCAATTTTAGAATGCCAGAATGAAGTTAGGTTTGGAAGGTAGGAGATAAGTTACTGGCTGTGAGGACAGGTCGTGAGTCGTGCTTGGCTAGCTCAGTCAGTAGAGCACTTGCCCGTGAAAGGCAAAGATCCCGAGTTTGAGTCTCAGTCTGGCACACAGTTTTAGTCTGCCAGGAAGTTTCAATTTTAGAATGGTTACTGAAATCTATTTTTATTTTTTGAAGATTTTGTTAAATTCTGACCAGTTTTAAACTGTCAGAAGATGAATACATGTTTCATAAAATTAAACATTTTTTTGAAAAATCTCTGTTATATACAACTGAGTATATTTTTAAAAACAGTAGTTTTAAATTAACTTCCTTTTAATACTTTGGAAAAGAACATCGAGGCTAGGAAACTGGCCACTTATGGCTTTCTGTTACTGGCACATACATAATTTATGTATCTTCAGGAGTAATACATACTAATAAGGGGGTCAGGCTACAAGATTTATTTTTCATATTTACTTTAGTTCTTTGATAGATTACAAATTTTAAAATAATGCTGACAGATGGTATAATTATACTCCCAAGGAAAAAAACTGTGTGGTGAGTTATTGAGCCATTTCTGCCTCTTGCACTTTCAAAAATGAGTATACACACAAAATTAAGTCAGTGCAATCATAATGGCTCAGTCATTCACGACAGCAGCTGCTACACTCACTAATGCTTCTTTCGAAATAATTCTAGAAATTGACAGCAAATGGCAGCACCATTCAAGGAGCAGGCAGCAACACTTCCATACATTGTTCTAACACAAAATGAATCCAGTTTTGGCTCACACATTGAGAAAATCATGGCCCGACTTACCCTCGGATGTGGTCTGTTTAACACAAAGTTACAGCCCAAGTTATGCTCTGGCTTGGTCTCCAAAATGTTAATTACTTTGTATAATTATTTTTATCTTATGATTGTATGAACTGGGATACCTTTTCATTCTATATAGAACTGGTTGAAGCATGCTTGGCAGTTCTGGCTGATGATATTTTTACATGTTATAACTTGTTGCAGTGCAGTGGAATGAGAGGTATATTATGTTTTTGTTGCAACTTCAGTCTCATAATGTAGTAGCTAGTAATGTACTTTTCCTTTACTTCCATCGTAGATTTTGAAGATAGCTATTGTTTTGCCAAAACCAGTAATTCTATTAAAAAACTTTGTGATCAAGACAATTAAACAAAAATTAAATAACTGATATGATATCAAAAACAAATCTGAAGCATAGGCAGAGGTTTGTAAGTGCAAGGTATGTTCATACTGATGAGAATTTCAACTGGAAAAGTAAACAAAAAATAAAATAAAATGTGCAGGTGTCAGTAAGATAACACACTTATACACACTTATTTTCATTCAACAGTGTCATGTGGAATTACATTTTAGGTACGCTTAATTCATCTGTAGCAAAAATATTTTTTAATTGCATAAAACCATATGCCATAAGAATAATACCTGGTGTTCACCCATGAATATCTATTAACACAAAAAAATTTATAGTTGTTTATCAAACTGGATGGGGAGATTTGGCAGAAAGCTGACAACATTATGACAACACTCTTCTCTTACTTTAATTTATCTTTTTTGTCTGCTTGCAACTTCAAACCTTCTCTCTCATTACTAATTCAGCTTTTTTCTTTAACAAAATTATCTCTCACTCTCTCACAGAACATGGGCTATCATTAAATGTTTACTAAAATATCTGACACATATTCTGTTACACATACACGAAACTTGTGCCTAAATCCCTGTGTGTCACAGGGTAGCTCCTTTTTAAGGTCTCTTCCTCTTTTCCTTCTTAAACAACGATGCAGTCACAACAGAACAAATTTCTTGATCCACTTGTTTCACTAACAACAGACCTGAACATTCAGCTGGTATGTTGCTTCACCAGCCTGGAAAGTCCTCCAAGGCAGTCAATATACATCTGCCTCTCATGCTACAAATTCTACACACACTGATTCCCAATCAAACAACACAAATCCTCCAAGAGCAGATGAAAAAAAAAATGCAAGCTGTATTCTCACGGACAACAGCTTAATATAAGAAGTATCTTAACTACATCATCAGATGAAATAGTGTACTCTTGTAAATAATTCATTACAATGCCTAAGGAATGATGCCAAAACCACAATGCTAACAGAAAAATATGACCTTCATTACTGTTCATTGAAACTGACCTAAGCATACTGATGCTGTATGTAGTGCTGCAACCACACTGTCTAGATCATTTGCCTAATGAAATAAAATGCAGACAGACACCACAGTTGAATTGTAATACCTTCCGTTAACTCTACAGAAGAACTTTTATTTATTTTATTTTGGTGAGCTATAGAACTATATAGCATGTAGTTTTCCACTTTTTGAAATGATGTGTAACGGGAAGAGTGTAACAACATTTCAATGTAAAAAAATTGCAGCAACATTTCGATATCAATCAATTTAATAGCCAGTAAATGACTTTTTCACTTCAAACTTATTTAAATGTGCTGGTAATAAAACTTCATTTGCATACAATTGTCAATTGCTCTTACAATGTAATGCACAAAGAATAAATGACCAGTGAGTGATCATAACTGTGTTGCCGAGTACTCTTTCTACAGTGACTTGTGCTTCTGTAATCTTTAGATTCATTAACTTTCATCGACCAAACCACCCACCAACCCACATCCATGTATAGAAGCAGTTTTATGATTGGTGGTGGAACACAAACACCTCTGTACTTTGGTCGAGTAGTTTCACAACGCCACCTTTCACTATCTCTTAATAACTGACTACAGTAGGTCCTCTAAAACACTGAACTGTTCTTACTCATCAGGAAATATTTCCATAGTATCATTACAGTATGGAAGCACTGTAATAAATATTTATGAAAAGGCCGCACACAGAATTGTGGTTTTTGTGGAGGTCTTAGTGCTCGGTTCCTATTTGAGCTGAGTTTTGGGTTTAGTCCAGACTAGCAGCCATTTGTATAGCCATTCGAGCATCTGTCTTATTGCATCTATGTCACACTACATCCAACAAGGTTGGAATTATGAAGAGGTCTTGGCCCCAGGCAAATTGTTCCAATTGATTAATTCCTTTTGAAAAAGATTATAATTGGGCCAAAATTAATGTTCAGCTAATGGCACTATTTGTTCAGATTTTATTTGCAAAAACAGTCATCCTTAAAGAACTACAGAGAAAGACTGATTGTTCAACTTTGGCCCACCGATGTGTGGGACTTTGGTCTTAAACATGTTTTAACAATTTGAAGAATCTTTCTTGGAGGTTTCTGAAGCATGCCACTTCTATACTTTAAGCTTGTACAAATCGGTCCAAACTTTGCACAAAGGTAGGTAAGTGGATAAAGTCAAAACTCTTGTTTTTAATGCAATAATCTTCATCCGTTGTCTATATACAATGGTTTAAAGTCAAGCTAAATGTAGCTCATAAAATTTGTTCTTACATGAACTGAATGTGTAGAACTGATTTAAAGTGAATCATACACATAAAAAAAGCATTCTTAGGATAGTATTGAAAACTCACTTTCAAAAATATAGGTTAATCATATTTTTCATGCAAAAACCATGTTTTGTGCACTTTATAGGCTTAAGTCCCTCATCCCTTACCCAAAATCCAGAATATTTGCAAGCCATAGCAAACAGGAAAACATACCTGTAATAACAAAGTTTTTCTGGGGGCGTAAAATTTCTGAGGATGGATTTGTTCCTAGAGGGGACACTAAAACAATTTGAGTTCTGAATGGGGTCAGTCATTCTTTTCCTCTACCATCTGAGCTACCGAAGCACGACTCACGCCCAGTACTCACAGCTTTACTTCTGCCAGTATGTCGTCTCCTACCTCAGATGGTAGAGCACTTGCCTGCGAAAGGCAAAAGTCCCGAGTTTGAGTCTCGGTCGGGCACACAGTTTTAATCTGCCAGGAGGTTTCAGGCACAAATTTATCTGCTTCTAGGGAGTAGGACACATCTACAATAGAAAGCATCCAAGAGTAGGGTGCATCTTTAACAGGAAGTATCCCAGAGTGGGAATGCAAGCATCCTCAACTTGCAGGACAAATGGTGTGTTGGATGACGTGTCATGTTACATGACATTACATCATGTTACTTTACTTAACACGATGCATTATATTTCACGACATGGGTACTAATTTTAACTAGTAAAAAAGCACAGGTATCTCAAAATGTTTTAATTTAAATGTCTCTCAAGCTGCATAATATGCTGAAAAATTTACATCCTTAACTCTGCCCAAGACATATTCGTCTTTTTTGTACAATGGCAGGAGCATTTTCATTCTGGTTTTAAGCACCATTTGTGTCCAGACGTGTAGACAACAGTTCTTTGGTGTGGTCATAAATGTCACAACATTGAGAGTTACACTAATAGTATCTGGAGTGTTACAATAGCAAACACATGTTCCTACCCCAACTTCAGTGTGAAACTCAGTTCCAAGTTCATGCTATCACAATTTGACAAGCAAAGCATTAAAAATATTTAGGTATGTAAACTGCGATACAGTGAGGACTTACCTCCATAAGGGGAGCATCAAAGTAATTTTGGAAGAGAGAAGCATCAATAGTGGCACTCATGACAATAACATGCAGTTCGGGGTTATGCAATAATGCGCGACGCAGTAGAATGGCTAACACATCAACATTGGTGTCACGTTCGTGAGCTTCATCTAATATCACATGTGTGACACCAGTCAAAACTGAATTTTTCTGCAAATGGTGAAGAAGCATGCCTGATGACATATACAGGAGACCTCCTGGTCCTTGTGGCATACGTGACTGCAATCTTACATGGTAACCTACTGTATCACCAACCTGTGAACATGAAAATAAATTGTCATATGGCATTTGTTTCTTGTTTAAACTAATTACTGTGTACAGCCTAATGTCATCATGCCTACATTCTTCTAATACCATTTTACATAATTATATAAGTACAAGACTGAAATATTTTGCAGATACTGCTTTTTTTTATTAAAAACCACCTTTTTCTGATCTCTCATTTCATTGGTGTACATATTTATCCAATAATAATACCCTGTCAGGCCCCTGTAAATTTAGTTTACTATATTTGCCAAAGCTTAACACATTATTTTTAAAAAAAGTGCATATAAACAACACTCTTGTACATCCCTTTTCATTCAGGTTTCATGTGACTGAATGAAAAAGCTACACCTGTTCTTGCGTGACTAATAATACTGGAATTACGACCGCTTACTTAAACTGAATGCACAACTCCTGCCTTCCTACTATGATTTAATTGGCATTAACCTTTTTTATTTATTTACAAGGAAAATCACCAAACAGTCGCATGTTTTGAGAAGGTATTTTATTGTCTTTTGACAACAAGTTTCAGAATTTCAATACGCCATCTTCAGGCACCATATTAACTTTTTGTATAGACATTCAGATGTATCAGCATTTGAATACTGGAGCCATCAGTATCTGGATACCGCAAATTCGTCAATTGAATGCCTCCTTCAAAGACTAGACAACAATGGATCGACGACAAACAATGGATCGACGGAGATTAACATTTTTTAGGGTTAAAATTGAACTACAGTTATCACTGTTAGGGTGTGTCTCCACTATCCATCAATGTGCCATTTAATTCTTGCTGTATCCTGCTTACCCAAAAATGACTTTCCTCCTCTTACTTCAAAATTCTAAACTTTCTGCGAAGCAACACTTTTCCCACAATAGCGTTTTAATATTTAAGCTAACAGGGCAAAAATTTGTTTCATAAATTAGTGAACTACGGAAGAGGTTTGTAACACAAACAAATACTTTCAGAAAACACGTCGCTTAAATCTATACTCGATGTCAACAAATTTCTCTTCTTCACAAATGCTTTCCTTGACATTGCCAGTCTACATTTTATTTCCTCTCTACTTTGACCATCAGCAGTTATTTTGCTTCCCAAATAGCAAAACTCATCTACTATTTTAAGTGTCCCATTTCCTAATACAATTCCCTCAGCATTGCCTGATTTAATTTGACTACATTCCATTCTCCTTGTTTTGTTTTTGTTGATGTTAATCTCAAACTCCTTTCAAGACACTGTCCATTTTGTTCAACTGCTCTTCCAGGTCCTTTGCTGACTGACAGAATTACACTGTCATTGGCAAATAACAAAGTTTTTATTTCTTCTCCATGGATTTTAATTCCTACTCCAAATTTTCCTTTTTTTCCTTTACTGCTTGCTCAATATACATATTGAATAACATCGGAGATAGGCTGCAGCCCTGTCTCACTCCCTTCTGAACCACTGCTTCCCTTTCGTGCTCCTTGACTCTAGCAACTGCCCTCTGGTTTCTGCACAAATTGTAAATAGCCTTTTGTTCCCTGTATTTGGCCCCTGCCACCTTCAGAATTTGAAAGTATTCCAGTGTACATTGCCAAAAGCTTTCTCTGAGTCTACAAATCCTAGGAATGTAGGTTTGTCTTTCCTTACTCTATCTTCTAAGATAAGTCGTAGGGTCAGTACTGCCTCATGTGTATCAACATTTCTACAGAATCCAAACTGATATTCCCCGAGTTAAGCTTCTACCAGTTTTTCCATTTCTCTTTAAAGAATTTGTGTTAGTATTTTGCAGTCATGACTTATGAAACTGATAGTTCAGTAATTTTCACACCTGTCAACACCTGCTTTCTTTGGAATTGGAATTATTATACTCTTCTTCAAGTCTGAGGGTATTTTGCCTGTCTCATACATCTTGCCCACCAGATGGTATCTATCTTACCCCTAGTGATATATGCCTCTACATCCTTACATTTGTCATCTAGCCATCCCTGCTTAGCCATTTTGCACTTCCTGTATATCTCATTTTTCAGATGTTTGTATTCCTTTTTGCCTGCTTCATTTACTGCATTTTTATATTTTCTCCTTTCATCAATTAAATTCAATATCTCTTCTGTTACCCAAAGATTTCTACTAGCCCTCATCTATTTACGTCCTTGACCCTCTGCTGCCTTTACTATTTCGTCTCTCGAAGCTGCCCATTCTTCTTCTACTGTATCTCTTCCCACAATTTTTGTCAATCGTTCCCTAATGCTTTCTCTGAAACATTCTACAACCTCTGGTTCTTTCAGTTTGTCCAGGTCCCATCTCCTTAAATTTCTTGTTTTTGTTGTTTCTTCAATTTTAATCTACAGTTCATAACCAATAAATTGTTGTCAGAGCCCACATCTGCCCCTGGAAATAACTTACAATTTATAAACTGGTTCCTAAATTCTGTCTTACCATCATAACCTACATGAAACCTTCCAGTGTCTCCAGGTCTCTTCCACGTATACACCCTTCTTTCATGATTCCTTAACCAAGTGTTAGCTATGATTAAGTTGTGCCCTGTGCAAAATTCTACCAGATGCCTTCCTCTTTCATTCCTTAGCCCCATTCCATATTCACCTACTACTTTTTCTCCTCTTCCTTTTCCTACTATCAAATTCCAGTCCCCCAAGACTATTAAATTTTGATCCCCCTTCACTATCTGAATAATTTCTTTTATCTCGTCATACATTTCTTCAATCTCTTCTTCATCTGTAGAGCTAGTTGGCATATGAACTTGTACTACTGTGGTAAGTGTCGGCTTTGTGTCTATCTTTGCTACAATAATGCATTCACTATGTGTTCGTAGTAGTTTACCTGCCCTCCTATTTTGTTATTCATTATTAAACCTATTCCGGCATTACCCCTATTTGATTTTGTATTTATAGCCCTGTATGCACCTGACCAGAAGTCTTGTTCCTCCTGCCACCGAACTTCACCAATTCCCACTATATCTAGCTTTAACCTACCCATATCCCTTTTTAAATTTTCTTACCTAGCTGCCAGATTAAGGAATCTGACATTCCATCCTCCGATCTGTAGAACACCAGTTTTCTTTCTCCTGATAATGTCGTCGTCCTGAGTAGTCCCCACCCAGAGATCTGAATGGGGGACTATTTTACCTCCAGAATATTTTACCCAAGAGGACACCATCATTATTTAAGCAAACAGTAAAGCAGCAAGCCCTCAGCAAAAATTACGGCAGTAGTATCCCCTTGCTTTCAGCTGTTCACAGTACCAGCACAACACGGCCTCCTTGGTTAACGTTACAAGGCCAGATCAGTCAATCATCCAGACTGTTGGCCCTGCAACTACTGAAAAGGCTGCTGTCCCTCTTCAGGAGCCACACATTTGTCTGGCCTCTCAACAGATACTCTTCCATTGTGATTGCAGATACGGTACAGCTCTCTGTATTGCTGAGGTGCACAAGCCTCCCCATCAATGGGAAGGTCCATGGTTCAAGGGAGGAGTACTGTTATAGTAATATTAACAAAGTGACGACGTCAGGTTTTCTGTAATGGCTGAATTTATACACCAAGTGTTTCCAAACTCTTGTTTCCTTCTAATTAGAAAATAGAATACTAGATAATCAAAAGTTCTCCCATAAATAAACTACAATTCAAACTTTGTAAGCACACAGGAAGACACCTGAGAGGTTTTGTTAATTGTACTCGACACCAATAAAGCAATTTGGATTTTTATTTTAATACATAACGAAAATTAAAGCTCCAAAAGTATCTGTGATCAGTTAATATATTTAATAACTTGCAACACGGGCCTGATTTAGCTTAACTGCCATTGTCAAGTGAAGTCTAGTTGGAAGGGCAACCATACTGCATCTATAGTAAATTTTTTCTATCTAGTACTGATCAGTATACTATTGATTGTAGTTACAAAAAGTAAGAAATAAGTTTTTCAAAGATATTTTGACAGTTCAATAGACAATATTTTTTGTAGTTAGAAAACATAAAACGTATGTCTGACATATTTTGAAAGTTCAATACTGAACTGGAGTCAGCTACATCTTCAGATACCACAGAAAAACTGAACTTTGCATCCATCCTGAGGACAGTACTGACATGAGATGTTATTAGTGGCATATTGTTTACGTTTTGTAACTACAAAAAGTATTATACTTACCACGATTTGCCAGAAAAAACTACTACAGATGCAATATGGTAGTCACTTCCAAGTAGATGTCACCTGGCAATGGCAATTAAACTGTAACATGCCTATCTGAGAAAATATTAAACATTTTACCTAATTGCAGCTAGCTTTGGAGCTTCCGTTTTCATTATGTCTGATGACATATTATGCTTTTGTCCCAATGGAACATAAAAGATTTTCATTTTCTTAATTATTAATTTGAATGCTTTCAAAATAGTAATGATTTACATGAGGTACTTAATAAGTGTTTTTTTCTTTTAAGGGACGTGGTCCATTACATTTTCTTGTTAATCCTGAGGTGGTAATAACTGCATCTCCTCTTTTTTTTTTTTTTTTGTAATGGAACATTTAAGAAATATGCATTCACTTTTTTTTTTTTTTTTTTTTTTTTTTTTGACATTGTCAACTGCTTCCCACTTCTCTTTGAGAGGATGTACATTGTGCTATTTCCTGAAAGTAAATACAAACTAATGTTTGTAGATAAATACAACAGGATAAAAATACTGCTAACCCACCAAGTTTAACATTAGGACCAAAACAATGCTAACTCTCAATACATCTATTGTAGGTTTTTCTAATGTTACAAGGTAAAACAAACCAATGACTAACAATTTCTCAGGTGCTCAGTGATATACATTACATTACATTCGTGTATTGCTAACATAAAGAACTCCCCAAAATTGTAACAAATGCTGTCGCTGAACATTATGAGGTTATACTGGTGGCAATATAATGCTAAGCCTCACACACTGTGTTATCTTGGTACATAACCAGGATCTGCATCACTGTCATCAAGACTGTCATTACCATTCTCACCATAAGTCCATCTACTTACTTTGTTAGAAGATTTTGACACCATTGTTATGTTGACACAGTCATGATGCTTTTTTCATCCACAGAGAAGAACATAAACACTGTGAGGCATAAGCTGCAGACAAATGCATTCTAGCAGTTCAAATAGATCTACTTGTTGCCAGTATGTACAGCAGCAGAAACCACACCAGATAGCATGATCAGACTAATTCTCACTACATTGAGGATTAGCACTTTCTTCTGACAACTCCTTCAATTGGTTACTAGAATGATGTATAATGTGTGTAATAACAAATATACTGATGATGTATTATATTCACTTGAAATCTATTCCTATCTTGAAGATATGTACCGGTTCTGGAATTTTAGATCGTTCGAACAGGTATGGTGTAGAGGTCATGTAATTGAACAAAACCACCTAGAATCCCACAACACTATCCTACGAACTGGTTAACACTGCCGCAGACTGGATGAGTGAATATCGTGGACCATCAATGTTCTGAGGACTAGCTTTGGCTACAGACTCAGTGGGATACCACAGCAAGTGCTGCATGTTGGGACTGTGTGAAAACTGGATCCAAGCATGAAAGGTGGACAAAAGTCCAAACGTATAAATATTTTCCTGCCTTCTCCACTCCCAAAAACCTATTCATGTTCTAATTTCTGGCTCTCGCTATGAATCTGCATGGATCCTTTGCGGTTTCTTGGCTTTTTAAAAATATTTGTGATTTTCGATTGCTCTTCTGTACATATGTCTGTTCATCATGTCTTCTGTTGTTATTCCCCATTTCTCTGAGTCTTCTGCTCCTTTGATTCTTATTGTGGTGGTCTTTCATTTCTTGGTGTGTTCCCAGACTCTCCTAGCCAATTTGTTGTTGCTCACCATGCAGGTATGCCCAGTAAACTTCAAATGTGTATTTCTCATTTCATTTGTCTGTCCATTAGGCCATGTGTTCATGTCCTGGTTTTTCCTTTTCTTACAATTTATATATACTGAAATGGATGGATTTGTTTCTTTTTGGTTAATGCTTCTGAGCATTCCTTGGGTCACAAACACACTTATTATAATAAAATTAATCTGTATCAGGAATCAGTTGAGCCATCTGGTGACATATCCGCAGGTTGTTGATCTTGGAAAGCTGTAGACATTTCTCCTGAGAGGTAAGAAATGACACAATGGTGAAGTAGAAAATGGACTGTCAATTAAAAAAAAAAACACACAAATGAATCGTCACTGATGGCTGAAAGTAGTGTGTATTGTTGTGTTATGGGAAATAATCACCACCTTCCATCAGTGGGGGATACTGTCTATACAGCTGAGGGAAGAGTTCACACATTGACTTCAATGTGCTAATGTGTTATAACTTCCAATAACTACTTCCACTTGTTAAAATGTGAGTGGTTGCCCAGTATCATTTATGCTACATTTCTGATGGGGTGAATAGTAGTCAGATAATAGTTAAGCTTGAGCAGGGAACACAGAATTTGTTTAAGTTAACGCAATGGCAGAAGCACATTTATTTTATTTTTAATTGCTTTTTAAAGGAGCAAAGGCCAATGTATGAATTAACTACAGATTCAGTAACATACTTCTGTTTCAGCAACTAATGTCAATCTGTAAAGGTTTCATTATTATCTGTCAGCTAAGACTGAACTTTGTAGAAGATATTTGTATTTATCACTTTTTGATGTAGTTCCTTGACCTCACCTGATTTTTCTTGTGTTATTAAATCAGAAGATTTGTTATTTAACACACAACAATATCTCACATACAGCTAGAAACAAAAATGGTCTTAAATAAGAATGCAAAAAGCAGTGGTGTAACATATCCATAAGATACCCGCTACATATCTCGCTGATGTATGATAACTGTAACAGCTGAAACCATTAATTAATTATATAGTTTGAAATCTAAGCTGGAGAGCCTGTCATTGATTTTCACATCGGGAGAGAGAGAGAGAGAGAGAGAGAGAGAGAGAGAGAGAGAGAGAGGCCACATGTCATAAAGGTGGGGCAAAAATTGGAATATGACCACAAGTTGTGGCATCTGCTGGACACTGGATTTTTGTTCCATGCTTTTATGTCCAAGATTGGAGAAGTACAGCATGCCACTGCATAAAGAAGGTGCAGTGACAATAGAGATCATGTCATGGCAAACAGATGATTTATCTGCCAAATTGTTCTATTCATTCAAATGTCAAATGCAGTTCATGTGGTGTCATGTTGAATGAACAAATATGAATTGTTTCTGGAGTATTCCTTCACACCAACAAATTGTAACAGTAGACAGTTCAAAGTAGTAGTATTTTCTATTATTTAATAGAAAGTTGCCATCATTTCTAAATTTACAGCTCTTCAACCCAAGGGAACTGACATGGTGATTAAGTTGAGAGAACATGACCAATTTTCTATAAAAATATAATTTGCAGATGCAATCGTTCAGAGCTGAAAATAGCAGCACTCAGTCTGAAGAAACACACACATTTTCCAAGACCTAGCACCTCATTCTGGTGGCCCTGTGCAGGGCCCAAAATAAATTTGTACTGAAAATTGATGAATCCGAAGAGACAGCTTATAGTAAAACAAATTCAAGAAGTAGTTAACAACTTTTTGAAGTGAAAAAGTTTTGAGGAATTTTGGTGTCGTCTCTGATAACCAAGTCAACAGCAAAATATTACAGAAGTGTCATGAAATTACTACTACTACTACTACTACTACTACTACTACTACTAATGAAATTTGAGAAGAACGAACCTGTCGATACATACTAATCAAGTTAATCAACAACTACCGTCATATACAATTATATAGTAGAAGAATTTATAGTTATTGGCTATGTTTTCACTTATTTCCAAAACGCCACCACAAATGCGAGTAGTAACAATGTCTGCTGCTCACTGTCTGTAGCAACGCAGTATGGTGAGCAAAGAATCCCATTCCTCGTCATCCTTGTGACTCTGTGAGTCATGTTAGCAAATCTGTGAGCTGTGTCAAATCCAAGCCGATTCAGTTTTGCTTGTGCTGGTGTTGTGTTTTGTGGGTAGGGAAAGTGTATTTTTGTTTTAAAAGATAGTTTGTAGTGGATTTGCCAATTGGCATAACAGTTGCTAGCAGAAAAAGATTAGTTACAAACTTAAGGTTGAAATAATTGAAAGCTTGTGTTAATGAGGAGCAGCATTTGGAAGACCAATTTAAAACTTACACTGAACAGTTAACCACTCAATTAGATGCAATGATACATCTACATCTACATTGATATTCTGCATATCACATTTAAGTGCCTGGCAGAGGGTTCATCGAACCACCTTCTCAATTCTCTATTATTCCAATCTCGTATAGCGCGCGGAAAGAAAGAACACCTTATATCTTTCCATGCAAGCTCTGATTTCCCTTATTTTACTGTGGTGATCATTTCTCCCTATGTAGCTCAGTTTCAACAAAATATTTTCACATTCGGAGGAGAAAGTTGCTGACTGGAATTTTGTGAGAAGATTCCATCGCAAAGAAAAATGCCTTTCTTTTAATGATGTCTAGCCCAAATCCTGTATCATTTCAGTAACACTCTCTCCCATATTTCGTGATAATACAAAATGTGCTGCCCTTCTTTTAACTTTTTCTGTGTACTCCATCAGCCCTATTGGTAAGGATCCCACACTGCGCAGCAGTATTCTAAAAGAGGACAGACAAGCGTAGTGTAGGCAATCTCCTTAGTACATCTTTTACATATTCTAAGTGGCCTGCCAATAAAACACTGTCTTTGGTTAGCCTTCCCAATATTTTCTGTGTCTTCCTTCCAATTTAAGTTGTTCGTAATTGTAATTCCTAGGTATTTAGTTCAATTTACGGCTTTTAGATTAGACTGATTTATCGTGTAACCGAAGTTTAACGAATTCCTTTTAGCACTCATGTGGATGACCTCACACTTTGTTATTTAGGGTCAACTGCCAATTTTTGCACCATTCAGATATCTTTTCTAAATCGTTTTGCAATTGGTTTTGATCTTCTGATGACTTTATTAGTCAATAAATGACAGCGTCATCTGCCTAAGACGGCTGCTCAGATTGTCTCCCAAATCGTGTATACAGATAAGGAACTGCAAAGGGCCTATAACACTACCTTGGGGAATGCCAGAAATCACTTATGTTTTACTCGATGACTTTCTGTCCATTACCACGAACTGTGACCTCTCTGACAGGAAATCATAAATCCAGTCACAGAATTGAAACGACATTCCATAAGCACGCAATTTCACTACAAGCCGCTTGTGTGGTACATTGTCAAAAGCCTTCTGGAAATCCAGAAATACGGAATCGATCTGAAATCCCTTGTCAATAGCACTCAGCACTTCATATGAATAAAGAGCTAGTTGTGTTTCACAGGAACGATGTTTTCTAAACCCATGTTGACTGTGTGCCAACAGACAGTTTTCTTTGAGGTAATCCATAATGTTTGAACACAATATACGTCCCAAAATTCAGCTGCATATCGACGTTAACGATATGGGCCTGTAATTTAGTGGGTTATGCCTACTACCTTTCTTGAATATTGGTGTGACCTGTGCAACTTTCCAGTCTTTGGATAAGGATCTTTCGTCGAGCGAACGGATGTATATGATTATTAAGTATGGAGTTAATGCATCAGCATACTCTGAAAGGAATCTAATTGTTATACAGTATGGACCAGATGACTTGCTTTTCTTAAGTGATTTAAGTTGCTTCACTACTCCGAAGATATTTACTTCTATGTTACTCATGTTGGCAGCTGTTCTTGATTCAAATTCTGGAATATTTACTTAGTCTTCTTTTGTGAAGGCACTTCAGAAGGCTGTGTTTAGTAACTCTGCTTTGGCAGCACTGTCTTCGATAGTATCTCCATTGCTATCGCACAGAGAAGGCATCGATTGTTTCTTGCCGCTAACATACTTCACATATGACCAGAATCTCTGTATTTTCTGGTAGGCTTCAAGACAGAGTTTGGTTTTGGAGACTGTTATGAGCATCTTGCATTGAAGTCTGCGCTAAATTTCAAGCTTCTGTAAAATATCACCAATCTTGCGGATTTTGCGTCTGTTTAAATTTAGCATGTTTGTTTCGTTGTTTCTGCAACAGTGTTCTAACCCGTTTTGTGTACCAAGGAAGATCAGCTCCGCCGTTTGTTAATTTATCTGGTATAAATCTATCAATTGCTACCGATATTATTTCTTTGAATTCAAGCCACATCTGGTCTACACTTATATTATTAATTTGGAATGAGTGGAGATTGTCTCCCAGGAAGGCGTAAAGTAATTTTCATCTGCTTTTTTGAATAGGTATATTTTTCGCTTATTTTTTGAGGATTACAATATTCAACCTCGCTACGAAAACCCTATGTTCACTAATTCCTGTATTGGTTTTGATGCTCATTATTAGCTCAGGATTATTTGTTGCTTAGAGGTCAAGTGTGTTTTCACAACCATTTACTATTCGCGTGGGCGCGTGAACTAATGGCTCAAAATAATTTTCTGAGAATGTGTTTAGCACAATTTCAGTTGATATTTAATGAGTACCTCTGGAATTAAACATGTATTTTCATCAACATAGTGAGGGTAAATAAAAGTAGCCACCAACTATTATCATAGAGTTGGGTACGTGTTTGAAACCAAACTCACAAGTTTCCATTGAACCTTTTAGCAACTGTATCATCAGAATTGGGAGGTCGGTAAAAGGATCCTATTATTATTTTATTCCACTTGCCAACAATGTCCTCGGCCCATAGTAACTCTCAGGAACTATCTACTTCAATTCCGCGACAAGTTAAACTACTTCTAACAGCAACAAACACGCAACTGCCAACCGTGTTTAGCCTATCCTTTCGGAACACCATTAGGTTCTTCGCACAAATTTCGGCTGAGCTTATATCCGGCTTTAGCCAGCTTTCAGTACCTATAACGGTTTGAGCATCAGTGCTTTCTATTAGCACTTGGAGCACTGATACTTGCCCAACACAGATACGACAATTTACAACTGTTATACCAATGATTCCTGTATCTACGTTCTTCCTGTGTTCAGCCGGCACCCTTTGTGACTGAAGCCCTTCTTGTGTTTTCCTGAGGCTCTCTAACCTAAAAAACTGCCCTGTCCACACCACACAGCCCCTGCTGCCCGTGTAGCCGCCTCCTATGTATAGTTGACACCTGGCCTAGTCAGCGGAACCCGGAACCCAACAACCCTCTGGCCCAAGTCGAGGAATCTGCAGCCTACACAGTCGCAGAACTGTCTGAGCCTCTGATTCCCTCCACTTGGCTCTGTACCAGACGTCCGCCATCGGTCCTGTCGAATACGCTGCAAATGGTCAGCTCTGCTTTCATCTTGCAAGCAAGACTGGCAGCCTTTACCACTTCTGTTAGCCACTTGAAACCAGAGACAATCTCTTCTGATCGAAAGTGACATCACTGGTACCGACGTGAGCAACCACCTGCAGTTGGCTGCACCCTGTGCAGTGATGATAGACGGTAATAATGCTAATTTAGCACAATAATTAAAGTTTCAAGGTGTTGAGCTAAATGTGAACGTAACACACAAAGTGTTAGATTAGGGGGGAAAAAAAAAAAAAAAAAAAAAAAAAAAAAAAAAAAAAAAAAAAAAACCTCTAGCAGAGACAAAGGAACAAACAACTGCTCAACAAAATTTTTTTTTTTTTAGGCGCAAAACTGCTATGGTCATTAGCGCCCGGTCCGTGACTTAGGAAACAATAAAAAACCGAAATTGAAAACCAGCAGCAATGGGAACGAAAGTCATAAAATTGGAGAAACTAAAAACAGAAGGAAGGCTTAAAAATCCACTACAGAAAGGGGTTGGTTGTCCCCAAAAAAACTTCAAATGACTGACGTCATTTCACTGGCACCAATAAACTTGAGTACGCGATCGGCTGAGCGCGTCATCTGCTAAAATCGACGATATATCAGGCGATAGCTGTAGACGGGAGCGTAACGGATTAAAATAGGGGCACTCAATTAAAAGGTGTCTTACCGTCCACAGCTGAGAGCAGTGGGGACAGAGTGGGGGAGGATCGCCGCTTAAAAGATGTCGATGGCTAAAAAGACAGTGCCCTATCCGGAGTCTAGTTAAAATTACCTCCTCCCGACGACGCGTTCGGGAGGAAGAGGTCCAAACACAAGGAAGAGCTTTCACGTCCCACAATTTATTATGGGGAAGTGTCGACCAATGTGCGTACCATAAAAGAACAACACAACGACATAAAACGCTCCGTAGATCGGTGAAGGGAATCGATTGAATAGCTGGCCGAAGAAGAGAGACTGCAGCCTTGGCCGCCATATCGGCCGCCTCATTTCCACAGATACCAACGTGTCCCGGGAGCCAGAGGAACGCCACCGAGACGCCCCCCAGGTGGAGCAAGCGCAGACAGTCCTGAATCCGGTGAACCAGAGGGTGGACAGGGTAAAGAGCTTGGAGACTGAGGAGACAGCTGAGAGAGTCTGAACAGATAACATACTGTATCCGCTGATGGCGGCGGATGTAGTGGACAGCATGGAGAACAGCGTAAAGCTCCGCAGTATAAACCGAACACTGGTCTGGAAGCCGAAATTGATTTGGGGTGTCGCTAACAATATAGACACTCCCTACACCTAACGATGTTTTCGAGCCATCAGTGTAAATAAATGCAGCTTGCTTCATTTGTGCACTTAGAGCAGCAAATGCCCGACAATAAACAAGTGAAGGGGTACCATCCTTGGGAAATTGACAAAGGTCACGGAGCAGGCAGATCCGGGGACGGAGCCAAGGCGGTGCTGTACCCCAAGTTGTCAAGAAGGTTTTAGGAAAGTAAAAGGAAAGAGAATAGAGCAGTTGACGGAAGCGGACTCCCGGTGGTAGTAGAGAGGAAGGGCGGCCTGCATACCATACATCAAAGGAGGCGTCAAAAAAAATGTCATGGGCTGGATTAGCAGGCATGGAAGACAGATGGCTAGCATAACGACTCAGAAGGACTGCTCACCGATTGGACAGTGGAGGTTCAGCAGTCTCAGCATAAAGGCTTTCCACAGGGCTGGTGTAAAAAGCGCCAGACACTAAACGTAATCCACGGTGGTGGATGGAGTCGAAACGCCGAAGAATAGACGGCTGAGCAGAGGAGTAGACTATGCTTCCATAGTCCAATTTCGAGCGCACTAAGGCGCGATAGAGGCAGAGAAGGACCACTCGGTCTGCTCCCCAGGAGGTACCATTCAGGACACGGAGGGTGTTGAGGGATCGCAGACAGCGAGCCGAAAGGTAGGAAACGTCGGAGGACCAGCACAGTTTTCTGTCAAACATAAGACCCAAGAATTTAGCGCCATCCGAAAATGGAAGGTTGACAGGTCCTAGATGTAAGGAGGGTGGAAGAGACTCCTTACGTCGCCAAAAATTAACACAAACGGTCTTACTGGGAGAAAAACGGAAGCTGGTTTTGATGCTCCAAGAGTAGAGGCAATCGAGACAGCCTTGAAGACGTCGTTCAAGAAGGCTGGTCCGTTGAGAGCTGTAGTAGATCGCAAAATCGTCCACAAAGAGGGAGCCTGAGACATCAGAAAGGAGACAATCCATAATTGGATTTATGGCAATGGCAAACAGTACAACACTTAGCACGGAGCCCTGGGGTACCCCGTTTTCTTGGGAGAAAGTACGAGAGAGTGTAGTGTTCACCCGCACTCTAAATGTGCGCTCTGCCATAAATTCGCGAAGAAAAAGGGGCAGCCGACCTCGAAAGCCCCAGGAGAACAGTGTGCGGAGGATGCCTGTCCTCCAACAGGTATCGTATGCTCTCTCCAGATCAAAAAATATTGCTACTGTTTGGCGTTTCCGGAGAAAATTGTTCATGATAGAAGTGGAGAGAGCAACAAGATGGTCAACTGCAGAACGATGCTTTCGGAAACCTCATTGGGCAGGTGTTAAAAGACTACGGGGCTCCAGACACTAAGCTAAACGGCAATTCACCATACGCTCCAAAACCTTACATACACTACTCGTGAGAGAAATGGGGCGATAGCTAGAGGGGAGATGTTTGTCTTTTCCAGGTTTCGGAACAGGAACGACGATAGCTTCCCGCCATCGCCTGGGAAAAGTACTGCCGGTCCAAATTCGATTATAAAGGCGAAGGAGGTAACGCAGACTATGGGTTGATAAATGCAGCAACATTTGGATGTGAATACCATCCGGTCCTGGGGCGGAGGAGCGAGAAGAAGAGAGTGCTTGTTGGAGTTCCCGCATGGAAAAAACAGTATTATAGCTTTCGCGATTTTGAGAGAAGAAAGCAAGAGGTTGCACTTCCGCTGCACGTTTTTTCGGGAGAAACGCTGGCGGGTAATTTGAAGAGCTCGAAGTGTTGACCCAAAGAGTTAGAAATTGCGACGGGGTCCACTAACGTATCACGCGCGACAGTGAGCACAGAGACCGGGGAGAAACTAGGCGCGCCAGATAACTGTCGAATCCGACTCCAAACTTCCGAGGAGGGAGTGAACGTGTTGTTGTTGTTGTTGTTGTTGTTGTTGTTGTTGTTGTTGTTGTCTTCAGTCCTGAGACTGGTTTGATGCAGCTCTCCATGCTACTATATCCTGTGCAAGCTGCTTCATCTCCCAGTACCTACTGCAACCTACATCCTTCTGAATCTGCTTAGTGTATTCATCTCTTTGTCTCCCCCTACGATTTTTACCCTCCACACTCCCCTCCAATACTAAATTGGTGATCCCTTGATGCCTCAGAACATGTCCTACCAACCGATCCCTTCTTCTGGTCAAGTTGTGCCACAAACTCCTCTTCTCCCCAATCCTATTCAGTACCTCCTCATTAGTTATGTGATCTACCCATCTAATCTTCAGCATTCTTCTGTAGCACCACATTTCGAAAGCTTCTATTCTCTTCTTGTCCAAACTATTTATCGTCCATGTTTCACTTCCATACATGGCTACACTCCTTACAAATACACTCCTAGAAATTGAAATAAGAACACCGTGAATTCATTGTCCCAGGAAGGGGAAACTTTATTGACACATTCCTGGGGTCAGATACATTACATGATCACACTGACAGAACCACAGGCACATAGACAAAGGCAACAGAGCATGCACAATGTCGGCACTAGTACAGTGTATATCCACCTTTCGCAGCAATGCAGGCTGCTATTTTCCCATGGAGACGATCGTAGAGATGCTGGATGTAGTCCTGTGGAACGGCTTGCCATGCCATTTCCACCTGGCGCCTCAGTTGGACCAGCGTTCGTGCTGGACATGCAGACCGCGTGAGACGACGCTTCATTCAGTCCCAAACATGCTCAATGGGGAACAGATCCGGAGATCTTGCTGGCCAGGGTAGTTGACTTACACCTTCTAGAGCACATTGGGTGGCATGGGATACATGCGGACGTGCATTGTCCTGTTGGAACAGCAAGTTCCCTTGCCGGTCTAGGAATGGTAGAACGATGGGTTCGATGACGGTTTGGATGCACCGTGCACTATTCAGTGTCCCCTCAACGATCACCAGTGGTGTACGGCCAGTGTAGGAGATCGCTCCCCACACCATGATGCCGGGTGTTGGCCCTGTGTGCCTCGGTCGTATGCAGTCCTGATTGTGGCACTCACCTGCACGGCGCCAAACACGCATACGACCATCATTGGCACTGCGTAGGATCCTACGGTCTTGGCGTGCATCCGCGCGTTGCTGCGGTCCGGTCCCAGGTCGACGGGCACGTGCATCTTCCGCCGACCACTGGCGACAACATCGATGTACTGTGGAGACCTCACGCCCCACGTGTTGAGCAATTCGGCAGTACGTCCACCCGGCCTCCCGCATGCCCACTATACGCCCTCGCTCAAAGTCCGTCAACTGCACATACGGTTCACGTCCACGCTGTCGCGGCATGCTACCAGTGTTAAAGACTGCGATGGAGCTCCGTATGCCACGGAAAACTGGCTGAAACTGACGGCGGCGGTGCACAAATGCTGCGCAGCTAGCGCCATTCGACGGCCAACACCGCAGTTCCTGGTGTGTCCGCTGTGCCGTGCGTGTGATCATTGCTTGTACAGCCCTCTCGCAGTGTCCGGAGCAAGTATGGTGGGTCTGACACACCGGTGTCAATGTGTTCTTTTTTCCATTTCCAGGAGTGTACTTTCAGAAAAGACTTCCTGACACTTAAATCAATACTCGATGTTAACAAATTTCTCTTCTTCAGAAACGCTTTCCTTGCCATTGCCAGTCTACATTTTATATCCTCTCTACTTCAACCATCATCAGTTATTTTGCTCCCCAAATAGCAAAACTCCTTTACTACTTTAAGTGTCTCATTTCCTAATCTAATACCCTCAACATCACCCAACTTAATTCGACTACATTCCATTATCCTCGTTTTGCTTTTGTTGATGTTCATCTTATATCCTCCCTTCAAGACACCATCCATTCCGTTCAACTGCTCTTCCAAGTCCTTTGCTGTCTCTGACAGAATTACAATGTCATCGGCAAACCTCAAAGTTTTTATTTCTTCTCCATGAATTTTAATACCTACTCCGAATTTTTCTTTTGTTTCCTTCACTGCTTGCTCAATATACAGATTGAATAACATCGGGGATAGGCTACAACTATGTCTCACTCCCTTCCCAACCACTGCTTCCCTTTCGTGTCCGTCGACTCTTATAACTGCCATCTGGTTTCTGTACAAATTGTAAATAGCCTTTCGCTCCCTGTATTTTACCCCTGCCACCTTTAGAATTTGGAAGAGAGTATTCCAGTCAACATTGTCAAAAGCTTTCTCTAAGTCTACAAATGCTAGAAACGTAGGTTTGCCTTTCCTTAATCTTTCTTCTAAGATAAGTCGTAAGGTCAGTATTGCCTCACGTGTTCCAGTATTTCTACGGAATCCAAACTGATCTTCCCCGAGGTCGGCTTCTACTAGTTTTTCCATTCGTCTGTAAAGAATTCGTGTTAGTATTTTGCAGCTGTGGCTTATTAAACTGATTGTTCGGTAATTCTCACAGTGAACGTGTTAAATGAGCTAATAAAGAATTTCCAGCTTGCCTTCTTGCTCTCACGGATGACGCGACGGCATCGCGCACGGAACTGCTTATAGCGGATATAGTTGGCCAAAGTAGGATGGTGGCGGAAAACGCGAAGAGCACGTCACCGCTCACGTATTGCGTCACGGCATGCCTCGTTCCACCAAGGAACTGGAGGGTGCCGGGGAAATTCTGAGGTGCGTGGTATTGAACGTTCCGCAGCTGTAAGAATAACGTCGGTAAGATGTGTGACCTCATTGTCGATGCTAGGAAAGTGACGGTCATCGAATGTCGCTAGACACGAAAAAAGTGTCCAATCAGCTTGGGCAAACTTACAGTGTCGGGGGTGCATATATGGCAGTTGAGGCTGCAGTCTAAGGACACATGGAAAGTGGTCACTCGAGTGTGTATCATCAAGGGCGAACCATTCGAAGCGCCGAGCTAGCGGAACAGTACCGACCTAAAGGTCCAAATGAGAGAAATTTGTCGTGGAGCGAGACAAAAATGTAGGGACACCAGTGTTGAGGTAAACTAGATCCGCTTGGTGGAAGACGTCTAGCAATAGTGAGCCACGTGGACAAGGATGTGGATATCCCCAAAGCGGGTGGTGGGCATTGAAGTCCCCAACCAGCAAATAGGGGGGGTGGAAGCTGACCAAGAAGATGAAGGAGATCAGCTCGTGCCATTGGTGTGGACGATGGAACGTATACAGTACAAAGAGAAAAGGTATATCCAGAAAGGGAAAGACTGACAGCGACAGCTTGGAAGGAAGTGTTTAAGGGGATTGGGTGATAATGGAGAGTATCATGGTGAAGAATCATGAGTCCTCCATGGGCTGGAGTGCCTTCAACACAGGGGAGATCAAATCGGACAGACTGAAAATGGGGGAGAACAAAGCGGTCATGGGGATGCAGCTTTGTTTCCTGAAGACAGAAGATGACCAGCGAGTAGGATCGTAAGAGGATCGACAATTCATCCCAATTGGCTCAAATGCCGTGGATATTCCAGTGGATAATGGACATAGGGTGGACAGAAAATAGAGGAAAGTGACCACGGTTGCGGTCAACTCAACGACTACTCAGAGCTTGCGACCGACAGCATGGAGTGGCATTCAACCGAAGGTAAAAGATCCTGATCCATAGGTTGTTCAGGAGCAGCTCCTGCCACCAGCGATCGGCCGGTTGATCGACCGCCAGCAGTGCGCTTCGGCGACACAGAAGACGGTAGAGGGCGATTTCCGCCAGGTTGTGCCGTAGATGAGACACGCCTTGGCGGAGGAGATGAACTGGGTTTCTTATTAGCTTTCTTGGAAACATGATGTTTAGATGAAGGAGGAACCGATGGTTGTGAATTTGGGATACATAAAAAATCTTCACGAGTATGCTCTTTTTTCGAAGTCTTGGTGTCTGACTTTTGGGCTCGAGATTTAGCAGAACCCGATGAAGGGAGAACCATAGACTGGGCAGGCGAAAGCGGTGAGGTTGAACGGGCGATCTTTGCACTGGCCGATCTGACGACCGTGGCACTAAAGGTGAGGTCACAAGTCTGCGTGGCCACCTCCTTTGTTGGCCGAGGAGAAGCAAGGACAGTGCTGTATTTGCCTGTCTGAGGCACGGTGGGCAATCTCGAGAGGAAGCAGCGTGGTCACCCATACAGTTGATGCTATGAGGGGATGGATGTGGACAAGCACCCTCATGAGTATCCTTGCCACACGTAACACATTTGGCCGGATTGGAACAGGACTGGCTGGTGTTATTGAACCGCTGACACCGATAGCAACGCATATGGTTTGGGACGTAAGGGCGAACGGAAATTATCTCATAGCCTGCTTTGATTTTCGATGGGAGTTGAACTTTGTCAAATGTCAAGAAGACAGTGCGGGTTGGAATGATGTTCGTGGCAATCCTTTTCATACCTCTATTAACAGCCGTTTCACCCTGGTCAGACAGGTAGTGCTGAATTTCTTCGTCAGACAATCCATCGAGGGAGCGTGTATAAATGACTCCATGTGAGGAATGTAAAGTGCGGTGTGCTTCAACCCGGACAGGGAAGGTGTGGAGCAGTGAAGTACGCAGCAATTTTTGTACCTGGAGGGCACTGACTGTTTCTAACAACAAGGTGCCATTCCGTAATCTGGAACAAGACTTTACAGGACATGCAATTGCGTCGACACCTTTCTGAATAATGAAAGGGTTGACCGTGGAAAAGTCATGACCTTCGTCAGACCGAGAAACAACAAGGAACTGTGGCAACAATGGAAGAACTGTATGTGGCTGAGACTCAGTGAACTTATGCTTGTGAGCAGACATAGTGGAAGGTGAGGAAACCATTGCGGAAGAATCCCCCATGATTACCGGCGTCGCCAATGGCGCGCTCCTGCCTTGTGGGGGCCCTCTCTAAGGGCACTCCCGCCTTAGGTGATTGTTCACACCTCAGGCCACACCTCCCGACAAACGGACAGAGGGACCAATCGGCACTTTCGGAAGGTATCAGCTCGGATAATCACCCCTCCCTGGGCCTGGCCGTTACCAGGGGGTACGTACGTGTCCTACCTGTCTACCCAGGGCGGGGAATTACGCATTACCCCGTCACCGGCTATGCACGAAAATGCGTGGGCCGGCCTTCAGACACGCACAGGGAGGAAGAAAGAGTAAGGGGAAAACTAAGAAAGGGAAAGGAAAGAAGAGAGGTCTCAATCGCTGCAGCGGAGAAAAGGGTAAAGAGAAGAGGTAAGGAAAAGAGAAGGACAAAGGAAGGATGAAGACATACAAACAGAGAAGGCGAAGAATGCGTTACATTTACGAGCGTCCGTCTCTGGACGTAGGCACAAACCGTACTCCCAGAGGGGTAGAAAGGGAAGGAAAGAGCCAGAGGTGATGGGAGGGGGGGGCGAAGATCGGGGATAGGGAAGGATGCGGAAAAGGAAGGTATGCAGCCCGGAAAGGAAGGAGGGCCACACTAGCTCGGGGTCTCGTGCTCGCTACGCACGTATCCACGAAAGAGTTGTGGACCCCCTGGGGGGGCTCAACTAAATGACAGACTACTATTCACTAGGGCTGATTTAAGGAAACCAATAGATAAGCAGCTACAGAAATTTTAAGAACACATCAGAGTGTCTCACAACGAAAAATTACAAATACATTGGAACCTTGCTTAATGAGCACTTCCCATAACATAAAATTCATATAGCAAGCAGAACAAACTGTTAAAAATGCTTTACTTAACAAGCGAGGTTTTGCTTAAAGAGTAATGACGATTTAGCACGATTTCACCAGCTATTCTCACTTGATGGGGGAACGTTCAACAATAAGAAGACTTTTCACTGTCGGCAGCAGCATATGAACAATGTCTTAGTAAATACTGCAGTCTGGACATCTTCAACTTTTATAGTCCTCTCTTCCTCAGTTGCGTGTAATATTATGGTATATTAATAATTTTTACTTATGGACCGTCTGACAGCAACTGAATAAAACACAATTTTAGAAAAGAACCAGATGGTACACCATGACCTACACACATAAACTAACACACAGAGTTGCAAACATCCTAAAGAGACAGGGCTTCAAAATAGCATATAAGCCTGGGCAAACCCTTCAATCACACCTAAGCCAGCCAGCTACCAAGAGAGACAAATTCCAACAATCAGGAATATATAAACTTTGACATTAAAGTTGTGATGCAGTATACATAGGCATGACATGCAGGAATTTTCAAACAAGACACGAAGAACATATCAGATGTTGGAAGTATGAAACAAACCATTCCACATTTGCAGAGCATTTAAAACACTACAACCATCATCCTACAAATATGGAACAAGAAATGAAAATAATGAGAATAAGCAACCATGACAAACATCTTATACAAATGCAAGAAAACTTCCACATCCAGAAAGCCATAGCAGGAAACAAACATGTGATAAATGAACAAACACACATCAGCACAGGCTCCCTACTACACTTAGTAAAGGAAATGATAACATAAAACAAAAAATTAAAAAAAAATTAAAAAAAGAAAACTCTTCCCCACATCATCTGGAGACAACACACACACACACACACACACACACACACACACACACACACATGCATACATGAACAGACCACAGATACTTCAATAGTTACACTCATAAGTTTGGCAATAACATTCGATCTTTGGCAAAAACATTTGACAGTCGGCAACAGAAACCAAAACATTGCTTTAAAACAAGCGTTCAGTGCATAGTGTTGTGGAATGGGGGGGGGGGGGGGGGGGGGAACTGCAAATTGGCGTTCATAAGAAGAAGAACAACACCAGAAATGCAACAGGAGCATAATATGTAGGAAACTGTCCACGCAACCTGTAAGTACAGTTCAAAACATTACTACTTAATAGGAAATACCAACCACCAGAACTGTTTATAACCTATAGGCACAATGACAAAAATGTAAATAAAATAGCTAACATATGTACATATTCCAGGCCACTGATGATGCCTTGCAGAAAATAAAGGCAAAATGCGTATGGCACTAAAATTGTGTTTTATTCAGTTGCTGTCAGACGGTCCATAAGTAAAAATTATTAATATACCGTAAACTGCAGTCTGGGTTTAGCACTCTTTCTGCTACCATCTTAGCAATCACATATTTTTCTAAATTTGTGTTCACACAGTCTTTCTTTGTGTGCAAATTTTAATAACCTTTGTAGAAATGTCCTTTAAGATAAAGTCTTAAGAAGGCAACTGCAAGAGAAAGAAAATGACCTTAGAAATGAAGTGTAAAATCACTGAAAAATGCAAACATGGTGTGATCGCTTCCGATTTAGCACCCATATACAATCAGTCTACATCAATTATTTGCTCTATACCCAAGAACAAGGACAAGGACAAGATTAAGGAGATAAGGTGCTTCAGGAAGAAAGAAAGACAAGAGTATCTAAACAATGGTTTTGTATTCTGGATGATCTCGAAAGGCTGCTCCTTATGTGGATAAATGAAAAGCAATTCCAAGGCATCATTTGTGAGAAGGTGAGAATGATTTCTGTCAACCTCGTTAAGAAGACGCCACATTCATCAGCAGCCAAAGAATTGTTTAAGGGAAGGTGTGGGGTGATTCGAGAAGTTTAAGGGAAGAACCAGCATCCACAGCATTGTGAGGCAAAACTGAGCAGCCAGCTCCGATATAAAGGCATCAGACAACTTCATCAGCAATTTCAAGTTGCTTGTAAATTCTGAGTGTTATTTGCCGCAACAGGTTTTTAATAGTGACAACATGGGTCTCTTCTGGGAAAAGATGCTGAAGCGTACCTTCATAACAGCAGAGGAGAATACATTGCCTGGTCACAAGCTAATGAAAGACCACCTCACACTGCAAATGCAAGCAGCAATTTGAAAATTAAACCACTGCTGTTTTACCATACAGAAACTCCACGAGCCTTCAAGAAGCATAAACTCCAGATGAGCAGGTTAAATGTGATGTGGAGGTCCAAAAACAAGGCTTGGATGACATGTGATCTCTTTCGTGATTGACTCAACGAAGTGTTTGTCCTGCAGTGAAAAAATATTTGCTAGAGATATAGCTGCCACTCTATGCCTTGGTTGTTATTGACAATGCCCCTGGCCATTCTCCAGGCCTGCAAGACCACCTCCTTCAAGAATTTCGATTCATCAAGATACAATTTCTGCCTCCCAGCACCACTCCGTTACTCCAGCCTAGGGACCAGAAGATTATTTCTAACTTCAAGCAGGTCTACACTAAAGCACTCTTTGAGCATTGCTTTGAATTGACTGAAGCTACCAATCTCACTCTCAGAGAGTTTTGGAAATATCATTTCAACATCATTGCCTGCATCAAGACTATCAAAAAGGCGTGAGAAGGAGTTATCAAGAGAACTCTCACTTCTGCTTGCAAGAAGCTTTAGCTGGAGAGCATTGTCAAATGTGGCTCCAAGGCATCTGAGTCAGTACCTGTGCATTTGGCTAAGAGCATGGGACTAGAAGTGGATAACAATGACGTCTATGAGCTTGTGGAAGATCACAGCCAAGAAATGACCACTAAGGAGCTTATGGAAGTGCAGTGTGTTTCACAGCAGGAAGTTGCGGAAAGAAGTTCTCCAGAGGATCCAGCAATCTTCTGGTGCAGTAAGAGAAATGCTGAAAGCAGTTGGTTGCATCATACATTGAAAATCGTCACCCTAATAAAGCAATGATAATGCTGTGTTGCATTTTTGCCAAGTGTCGGCTACAGATAGGTTCCTAGAATAAAAGAATTAGTTATGTATCATGAATACGAAGTGCTTAATACTGTATGTATAATTTTCTTTGAATAAATGGAATCAGTAAGAGAAAACTTTCAGTACTTTTTCCACACGGTATGCATTATCATATTTTACATTAATTTCTGAGATAAATTGTTTTGCTTAACAAGTGTTTTGCACTACAAGTAAGATTTATGAACATATTATGCCACTATGCAAGGTTCCACTGTAAATAAAAAAATAGCCCGTGCAGTTGGCTGTGTGGTCGAACGCTTTCCGGGTGGGAAGGAGAGCCTGGTCCCCAGCATGAATCTGCCCAGCAGATTTGTGTCGAGGTCCGGTGAACCGGTCAGTCTGTGGATGGTTTTTAGGCAGTTTTCCATCTGCCTCAGCAAATGCTGGCTGGTTCCCCCTATTCCGTCTCAGTTATGTTATGTTGGCTGGGCAAACAAGTTCTCCACGTATGCATACACCACCATTACTCTACCACGCAAACATAAGGGTTACACTCATCTGGTGAGAGACGTTCCCTGGGAGGTCCACCAGGGGCCAAACTGCATAATAACCCTGGGTTCGGTGTGGGGCGGTGGAGGGGTGAAGTGGACTGTGATAGTCCCTGTGGGGTTGTGGACCACTGCAGCTGCAGCTGGGACGGAGCCTCTCCGTCGTTTCTAGGTCCCCGGTTAACATACAATACAATACAATACAAGTAACAAAATATCCAAACTACAATGAGTCATTTCAACTAACAGGGGAGTAACATTCCTATATTAATAAGCAATGTGACTTAGCACAAAATTAAGTTAATGAACAATTTAGAGACAACAATAAAGATTTAAAAGAAACTAACACTCAAGACCTCTCATGAGAAGAAGTACTTGCATCTGGTCTATCTGGCCTAGGCACAAATTAAGCTGAGTATATCTAATCTTGGAAAAAGAAGAAGTCTTACAATTTATGGATGATCTTTGAAAATAAATGAATAAATGCCACATGCACTGAACATTATTTAATGAAACTGATTTACTATGTAAGGAACAAAAGAAATGTAACCAAACACATGCTATACACTAGTAATACAAAGCTTTCTGAACAGACAAAATATTTCCCTAAGCAAGCATTATATGCAGATAACCTTGGAATGCACTCTGTGTACATGTTCCATAAAAGTAGCGCACACAATACTGAACGTTTGTTGTCAGTTGTACTTTGGCAGATATCTCTCTAGTTTGCATGATGTAAGTCGAGTTCCTTTTTTCTCATGCAGCTGATGTCAATGATCCTGCTGTTGTAGTAAACTTGATGTCCCCCCTAACACTGTGGGATATATGGCTGTTATCAGTTCTCCTGATAACACTGTCCATGATATGTTTGCAATCTACTTCAGAAATACTCTTCTTTTTATCTTTTGACTAGTATTCATCTTGTAAATGGTGCATGAGTTTACTGCAGACACATCTAGAAAGTGGATAAACCAAGGGCCAATACAGCTGCTGCATTGATGGTCACATGTGCCCACGCTCCCTTAGTGCAATTTTATGAAGTTACAATTTCTAGCTTTTTATCAGCACCTGTCTCTGCATCTATCTTGGCAACACTATGCACTGACAATATTTGCACTGCTGAGTAAGACTTCCTGAAAATATAAGAAACGATGCTCATTTCTTTTCTGAAAACAAATGAACTAGGCACGAAATTACTCTTTCATTTGTGTGTGTGTGTGTGTGTGTGTGTGTGTGTGTGTGTGTGTGTGTGTGTGTGTAGAATTTCCAGAGTCTATTAGGGTAAACACTTTTATTCAATATTTATTAAGAATTTTGGGCAAATACTGCCAAAATGAGCAACGACCTCGAAATCGAGAGTAGTGCTCATTGATCATCAAGACTCTGGTGAGGTACAGACTTTCATGAAGTTTCACCTGAAAACAACGTATAGCACACATCTTTTCAGGCTTCTTTCTCTCATCCTGGTCACTGATGTTATCAATAAAACAGAGCAAATCAAGAACAAAAATCTCTGACAAGACATGATCTGGGAAAAAATTTCATGTCCATCCTGCCCCCACATATCCCTGAAGTGGAATCAGAAGCTCTATGGGTTCCAACAAACAGTAGCATGACAAGAAATGCCTTCATATCAACTCTCTGTAACTTGAGCATCATGATTTCCTCTCAAAATTTTTGTACATTTTCAAATATTACATGTTGTAGCCAATATGCCAATTATCTTCACATCGAAATAAAGGAATAAGGCTGGTGTCTTCGCTCCTTTTGCTGTGCCTTGAGCTTCAGGTAAATGTGGACAGTTTGGCACTGGTTCTATTTGAACAGACAACAGCACTGTCAAATATGCACTATATAGGGTGAGAAAAATTGTGTTATGAAATTTTAACCATGGAAAGCTGATGCCAGCAGGAATCGAAATTACTAATGTTTTATAGGTCAACAACGCAGAATTTTTAAAATACAAAAACTTGGTGTCACACATGCTGATTGGCCTCGGGATTGCCCTGTTGCCGGGTGCTCTGGACAACACATGACCATAAATACTTTGCCTGTTGGAGATCGCAATGTATCCACGGTGGCCCACACACTCGGTGGTAGCACGCCAGCCTTCCACTCTGGGAGCAAATCCGCCGGGGTCCTCACACAGCCATTGTAGTTTTATGATAAGACATACCAGGAACAAACCTGTCAACAGCTGTTAGTTCGCGTACAAAAAGTCTGTAACAAATTAAGTCGGCTCTGAAAAGGGTTTTTTTTGTAGCTACGATGTTGTTGTTGTTGTTGTGGTCTTCAGTCCATAGACTGGTTTGATGGAGCTCTCCATGCTACTATATCCTGTGCAAGCTGCTTCATCTCCCAGTACCTACTGCAGCCTACATCCTTCTGAATCTGCTTAGTGTATTCATCTCTTTGTCTCCCTCTATGATTTTTACCCTCCAAGCTGCCCTCCAGTACTAAATTGGTGATCCCTTGATGTCTCAGAACATGTCCTACCAACCTATCCCTTCTTCTAGTCAAGTTGTGCCACAAACTCCTCTTCTCCCCAATCCTATTCAATACCTCCTCATTAGTTATGTGATCTACCCACCTAATCTTCAACATTCTTCTGTAGCACCACATTTCGAAAGCTTCTATTCTCTTCTTGTCCAAACTATTTATTGTCCATGTTTCACTTCCATACATGGCTACACTCCATACAAATACTTTCAGAAACGACTTCCTGACACTTAAATCAATACTCGATGTTAACAAATTTCTCTTCTTCAGAAAGATTTCCTTGCCATTGTCAGTCTACATTTTATATCCTCTCTACGTCGACCATCAGTTATTTTACTCCCTAAATAGCAAAACTCCTTTACTACTTTAAGTGTCTCATTTCCTAATCTAATTCCCTCAGCATCACCCGATTTAATTCGACTACATTCCATTATCCTTGTTTTGCTTTTGTTTATGTTCATCTTGTATCCTCCTTTCAAGACACTGTCCATTCCGTTCAACTGCTCTTCCAAGTCCTTTGCTGTCTCTGACAGAATTACAATGTCATCGGCGAACCTCAAAGTTTTTATTTCTTCTCCCTGGATTTTAATACCTACTCCAAATTTTTCTTTTGTTTCCTTTACTGCTTGCTCAATATACAGATTGAATAACATCGGGGACAGGCTACAACCCTGTCTCACTCCCTTCCCAACCACTGCTTCCCTTTCATGCCCCTCGATTCTTGTAACTGCCATCTGGTTTCTGTACAAATTGTAAATAGCATTTAGCTCCCTGTATTTTACCCCTGCCGCCTTCAGAATTTGAAAGAGGGTATTCCAGTCAACATTGTCAAAAGCTTTCTCTAAGTCTACAAATGCTAGAAACGTAGGTTTGCCTTTCCTTAATCTTTCTTCTAAGACAAGTCGTAAGGTCAGTATTGCCTCATGTGTTCCAACATTTCTACGGAATCCAAACTGATCTTCCCCGAGGTCGGCTTCTACCAGTTTTTCCATTCGTCTGTAAATAATTCGTGTTAGTATTTTGCAGCTGTGACTTATTAAACTGATAGTTTGGTAATTTTCACATCTGTCAACACCTGCTTTCTTTGGGATTGGAATAATTATATTCTTCTTGAAGTCTGAGGGTATTACCACTGTCTCATACGTCTTGCTCACCAGATGGTAGAGTTTTGTCAGGACTGGCTCTCCCAGCGCCGTCAGTAGTTCTAATGGAACGTTGTCTACTCCCAAGGCCTTGTTTCGACTCCGGTCTTTCAGTGCTCTGTCAAACTCTTCACACAGTATTGTGTCTCCCATTTCATCTTCATCTACATCCTCTTCCATTTCCATAATATTGTCCTCAAGTACATCGCCCTTGTATAGACCCCCTGTATACTCCTTCCACTTTTCTGGTTTCCCTTCTTTGCTTAGAACTGGGTTTCCATCTGAGCTCTTGATATTCATGCACGTGGTTCTCTTTTCTCCAAAAGTCTCTCTAATTTTCCTGTAGGCAGTATACATCTTACCCCTGGTGAGATAAGCCTCTACATCCTTACATATGTCCTCTAGCCATCCCTGCTTAGCCATTTTCCACTTCCTGTCGATCTCATTTTTGAGACGTTTGTATTCCTTTTTGCCTGCTTCATTTACTGCATTTTTGTTTTTTCTGCTTTCATCAATTAAGTACAATATTTCTTCTGTTACCCAAGCATTTCTAGTAGCCCTCGTCTTTTTACCTACTTTATCCTCTGCTGCCTTCACTATTTCATCCCTCAAAGCTACCCATTCTTCTTCTACTATATTTCTTTCCCCCATCCCTATCAATTGTTCCCTTATGCTCCCCCTGAAACTCTGTACAACCTCTGGTTTAGTCAGTTTATCCAGATACCATCTCCTTAAATTCCCACCTTTTTGCAATTTCTTCAGTTTTAATCTACAGTTCATAACCAATAGATTGTGGTCAGAGTCCACATCTGCCCCTGGAAATGTCTTGCAATTTAAAACCTGATTCCTAAATCTCTGTCTTACCATTAGATAATCTATCTGAAACCTGTCTTTGTCTCCAGGCTTCTTCCATGTATACAGCCTTCTTTTATGATTCTTGAACCAAGTGTTAGCTATGATTAAGTTATGCTCTGTGCAAAATTCTACCAGGCAGCTTCCTCTTTCATTTCTTCCCCCCAATCCATATTCAGTTACTACGTTTCCTTCTTTCCCTTTTCCTACTACCGAATTCCAGTCACCCATGACTATTAAATTTTCGTCTCCCTTCACTATCTGAATAATTTCTTTTATTTCATCATACATTTCTTCAATTTCTTAGTCATTTGCAGAGCTAGTTGGCATATAAAATTTTACTACTGAGGTAGGCGTGGGCTTCGTATCTATCTTGGCTACAATAATGCGTTCACTACGCTGTTTGTAGTAGCTTACCTGCACTTCTATTTTTTTATTCATTCTTAAACCTACTCCTGCATTACCCCTATTTGATTTTTTATTTATAACCCTGTATTCGACTGACCAAAAGTCTTGTTCCTCCTGCCACCAAACATTACTAATTCCCACTATATCTAACTGTAACCTATCCATTTCCCTTTTTAAATTTTCTAACCTACCTGCCCAATTAAGGGATCTGACATTCCACGCTCCGATCCGTAGAACGCCAGTTTTCTTTCTCCTGATAGTGACGTCCTCTTGAGTAGTCACCGCCCAGAGATCCGAATGGGGGAATATTTTACCTCCGGAATATTTTACCCAAGAGGACGCCATCATCATTCAATCATACAGTAAAGCTGCATGCCTTCGGGAAAAATTACGGCTGTAGTTTCCCCTTGCTTTCAGCCGTTCGTAGTACCTGCACAGCAAGGCCGTTTTGGTTAGTGTTACAAGTACAGATCAGTCAATCATCCAGACTGTTGCCCCTGCAACTACTGAAAAGGCTGCTGCCCCTCTTCAGGAACCACCTGTTTGTCTGGCCTCTCAACAGATACCCCTCCATTGTGGTTGCACCTACAGTACGGTTATCCGTGTCGTTGAGGCACGAAAGCCTCCCCACCAATGGCGAGGTCCATGGTTCATTGGTGGCAGGGGGGGGGGGGGGGGTCCTTGAACTGGCGACGCTCTGACAACAGAAGCTTGGTAACGTCAAATGGTGTTTTGCCAAAATCTTTCAAAGATTCCTGGCATTGTCCTGATGCAATTGACAGCATGCTAAACGCGATCCATTAATTCCTCTTCATTTCTATATGGTTCACACCCAGTGGGTGAACTAGAACCTTGAAGAATCCCCACAGGAAAAGTCTAGTGGTGTGAGGTCTGGTGATCGCAGAGGCATGTCCTACAAGCATCTCTGCCAATTACCTGGCCGTCGAATAGTTCACTTAAATATCACCGCACAGCACGACTCGCATGTAGTCATCCCATCATGCTGCAACCACATGCATAGCCCTATGTCCAGGAGAACCCCATCCAGCAGGCCGGGTAGAGTTTCTTACAAAAAGTGAAGGTAACTTGCCCCGGTAAGTCAAGAGGGTAGACAGACTGGCCCAATCAGATGGTCACTCACAATGCTTGCCCAAATATTGAGCGAAAATCATTCTTGCTGTCCGTGGACGTATGTGACATGAGGTCTCCCCTTGCCGAGTAATGAATGTTTCGACTGTTGTAAAGGCCATCCCGATAGAAGGTGCACTTGTTGGTAAACAACACAATGCTGGAGAAAGTGGGATCTTGTGCAACACTTCACAGAAACTACCGGCAAAACCCTAGCCTGTGTTCAGAGTTCATCACAGGATTTAGGTCTACGACAAGGTGGAAATTAAATGGGTGCTGGCTGTCATCCCTCAAAACCTCCCGGATTAACTTACGAGTTTGTTATGTTTTGGGGCACAAAAAACAGCTGGGGTCATATGCATCCAAGTCAAAAGTATAGAACACAAACCCAGAGACAAGGGAAATGACAATATGTCAGTCCCTATGGACTGACAGCTAAACAAGGCATGTGGGAAAGAAAAAAAACTGCATACAAAATGGAGGCCCAAAACTAAAAATTAAATGGCCTTCACCATATTGCGTCAGTGGATAAAAAGTCATTCGCTAAAATGGCTGATAAACCAGATGGCAAACTCAAGCCGGGACGTAAACTGGTTAAACAAAAGGGGGGTATTCCAGCAGGAAGTGGCGGGCAGTTAAAATTTGGGCGCCATGCATACAAAGTGGTGTGGCAGCACCACTGAGCAAATGACGATGGCTAAAAAGACAGTGCCCGATATGCAGTCTAATTAAAATAATCTCCTCCCAGAGGGAGGGCCAAGAGGTGGTCGTCCAAGGCACCATGAGAGGCTTAACAAGCCGAAGCTTATTCCCGTGAAGAGAAGACCATTGGCGATGCCAAGGGGACACAACCTCCTGACAGATGGCAACGCAGAGATACCATCAGAGGGAATAAAGGTACTCGCAGGCTGAGTTACGAGGACTGCACCCTTGGCAGCAGCGTCAGCAGCCTCGTTTCCTGGCAGACCAACATGACCAGGGACCCACAAAAACACAACACTGGCTCCACCAAGAGTGAGCAAGTGACAGTTTTCCTGGAGCCACTGCTGTAAGGGATGAGCAGTGTAGAGTGCACAGAAACTTTAGAGGGTGCTGAGTGAGTCTGAGCAGAGGACACAATTGGGAAGGCTGTGTTGCCGGATGTACTTCGTGGCCTGATCCAAGGTGAAAAGCTTGGCTTAAAATACTGAGAAGTGTGCCGGAAGCCAATATCGAAAGACACGGGTGCCAAGGATGAAGGCACACCCGACCCCACAGTCAGCCCGAGAGCCATCAGTATATACAAAGGTACTATTGCTAAGATCCATGCAAAGGTCGTGAAACAGAAGCCAATAGACTGAGGCTGGAGTAGTGTCCTTAGGAAGAAAATGAAGGCCAGGGTTAACATGGGCCACTTCACGAAGCCAAGGTGGTGAAGGGCTCACACCCACTGGGAAAGTTGCAGGTAGCATGAAGTTAAGCCGACATAGTGAGTGGCAAAAGTGGACTTTTTTTTTGGTTTTATTGTTTTCGTTTTAGGGCGCAAAACTGCTATGGTCATTAGTGCCCGGTCCGTGACTTAGGAAACAGTAAAACCCGAAAATGGAAACCAGCAGAAATGGGAAAGAAACTCAAGAAATTGGAGAAACTAAAAGCAGCAGGAAGGCGTAAAAATCCACTTCAGAAAGGGGTTAGTTGTCCCCAAAAAAAGCGTCAAATGACTGACGTCATCTCACTGGCACTAATAAACTCGAGAACGCGATCGTCCGAGCGCGTCTCATCTGCTAAAATGGACGACATATCAGGCGACAGCTGTAGACGGGCCCGTAACGAAGTAAAATAGGGGCACTTAATTATAAGGTGTCTTACCGTCCACAGCTGAGAGCAGTGGGGACAGAGTGGGGGAGGATCGCCGCTTAAAAGATGTCGATGGCTAAAAAGACAGTGCCCTATCCGAACTCTAGTTAAAATTACCTCCTCCCGACTACGCGTTCGAGAGGAAGAGGTCCAAGCACAAGGGAGAGCTTTCATGTCCCGCAATTTATTATGGGGAAGTGTCGACCAATGTGCGTACCATAAAAGAACAACACAACGACATAAAACGCTCCGTAGATCGGTGAAGGGAATCGATTGAATAGCTGGCCGAAGAAGAGAGACTGCAGCCTTGGCCGCCATATCGGCCGCCTCATTTCCACAGATACCAACGTGTCCCGGGAGCCAGAGGAACGCCACCGAGACGCCCCCCAGGTGGAGCAAGCGCAGACAGTCCTGAATCCGGTGAACCAGAGGGTGGACAGGGTAAAGAGCTTGGAGACTGAGGAGACAGCTGAGAGAATCTGAGCAGATAACATACTGTATCCACTGATGGCGACGGATGTAGTGGACAGCCTTGAGAACAGCTTAAAGCTCCGCAGTATAAACCGAACACTGGTCGGGAAGCCGAAATTGATTTGGGGTGTCGCTAACAATATAGACACTCCCTACACCTAACTATGTTTTCGAGCCATCAGTGTAAATAAATGCAGCTTGCTTCATTTGTGCACTTAGAGCAGCAAATGCCCGACAATAAACAAGTGAAGGGGTACCATCCTTGGGAAATTGACAAAGGTCACGGAGCAGGCAGATCCGGGGACGGAGCCAAGGCGGTGCTGTACCCCAAGTTGTCAAGAAGGTTTTAGGAAAGTAAAAGGAAAGAGAATGGAGCAGTTGACGGAAGTGGACTCCTGGTGGTAGTAGGGAGGAGGGGCGGCCTGCATACCCTACATCAAAGGAGGCGTAGAAAAAAAAAGTCATGGGCTGGATTAGAAGGCATGGAAGACAGATGGCTAGCTTAAAGACTCTGAAGGACTGCTCACCGATTGGACAGCAGAGGTTCAGCAGTCTCAGCATAAAGGCTTTCCACAGGGCTGGTGTAAAAAGCTCCACACACTAAACGTAATCCATGGTGGTGGATAGAGTCGAGACGACGAAGAATAGACGGCCGAGCAGAGGAGTAGACTATGCTTCCATAGTCCAATTTCGAGTGCACTAAGGTGCGATAGAGGCGGAGAAGGACCCCTCGGTCCGCTCCCCAGAAGGTACCATTCAGCACACAGAGGGTGTTGAGGGATCGCAGACAGCGAGCCGAAAGATAGGAAACTTGGGAGGACCAGCACAGTTTTCTGTCAAACATAAGACCCAAGAATTTAGCGATGTCCGAAAACGGAAGGTTGACAGGTCCTAGACGTAAGGAGGGTGGAAGAGACTCCTTACGTCGCCAAAAATTAACACAAACGGTCTTACTGGGAGAAAAACGGAAGCCGGTTTCGATGCTCCAAGAGCAGAGGCAATCAAGACAGCCTTGAAGACGTCGTTCAAGAAGGCTGGTCTGTTGAGCGCTGTAGTAGATCGCAAAATCGTCCACAAAGAGGGAGCCCGAGACATCAGAAAGGAGACAATCCATAATTGGATTTATTGCAATGGCAAACAGTACAATACTTAGCACGGAGCCCTGGGGTACCCCGTTTTCTTGGGAGAAAGTACGGGAGAGTGTAGTGTTCATCCGCACTCTAAATTTGCGCTCTGCCATAAATTCGCGAAGAAAAATGGGCAGCCGACCCCGAAAGCCCCAGGAGAACAGTGAGCGGAGAATGCCTGTCCTCCAACAGGTATCGTATGCTCTCTCCAGATCAAAAAATATTGCTACTGTTTGGCGTTTCCGGAGAAAATTGTTCATGATAGAAGTGGAGAGAGCAACAAGATGGTCAACTGCAGAACGATGCTTTCGGAAACCTCATTGGGCAGGTGTTAAAAGACTACGGGGCTCCAGACACTAAGCTAAACGGCAATTCACCATACGCTCCAAAACCTTACATACACTACTCGTGAGAGAAATGGGGCGATAGCAAGAGGGGAGATGTTTGTCTTTTCCAGGTTTCGGAACAGGAACGACGATAGCTTCCCGCCATTGCCTGGGAAAAGTACTGCCGGTCCAAATTCGATTATAAAGGCGAAGGAGGTAACGCAGACTATGGGTTGATAAATGCAGCAACATCTGGATGTGAATACCATCCGGTCCTGGGGCGGAGGAGCGAGAAGAGGAGAGTGCTTGTTGGAGTTCCCGCATGGAAAAAACAGTATTATAGCTTTCGCGATTTTGAGAGAAGAAAGCAAGAGGTTGCACTTCCGCTGCACGTTTTTTCGGGAGAAACGTTGGCGGGTAATTTGAAGAGCTCGAAATCCCAGCAAAGTGTTGACCCAATGAGTTAGAAATTGCGACGGGGTCCACAAACTTATCACGCGCGACAGTGAGCACAGGGACCGGGGAGAAACTACGCGCGCCAGATAACCATCGAATCGGACTCCAAACTTCCGAGGAGGGAGTGAACGTGATAAATGAGCTAATAAAGAATTTCCAGCTTGCCTTCTTGCTCTCGCAGATGACGCGACGGCATCGGGCACGGAACTGCTTATAGCGGATATAGTTGGCCAAAGTAGGATGGTGGCGGAAAACGCAAAGAGCACGTCGCCGCTCACGTATTGCGTCACGGCATGCCTCGTTCCACCAAGGAACTGGAGGGTGCCGGGGAAATTCTGAGGTGCGTGGTATTGAACGTTCCGCAGCTGTAAGAATAACGTCGGTAAGATGTGTGACCTCATTGTCGACGCTAGGAAAGTGACGGTCATCGAATGTCGCTAGACACGAAAAAAGTGTCCAATCAGCTTGGGCAAACTTACAGCGTCGGGGGTGCATATATGGCAGTTGAGGCTGCAGTCTAAGGACACATGGAAAGTGGTCACTCGAGTGTGTATCATCAAGGGCGAACCAATCGAAGCGCCGAGCTAGCGGAACAGTACCGACCTAAAGGTCCAAATGAGAGAAATTTGTCGCGGAGGCAGACAGAAATGTAGGGACCCCAGTGTTGAGGCAAACTAGATCTGCTTGGTGGAAAACGTCTAGCAATAGTCAGCCACATGGACAAGGATGTGGAGATCCCCAAAGCGGGTGGTCGGCATTGAAGTCCCCAACAAGCAAATAGGGGGGGTGGAAGCTGACCAAGAAGATGAAGGAGACCAGCTCGTGCCATTGGTGTGGACGATGGAATGTATACAATACAAAGAGAAAAGGTATATCCAGAAAGGGAAAGACGGACAGAGACAGCTAGGAAGGAAGTGTTTAAGGGGAGTGGGTGATAATGGAGAGTACCATGGTGAAGAATCATGAGTCCTCCATGGGCTGGAGTGCCTTCAAGAGAGGGGAGATCAAATCGGACGGACTGAAAATGGGGGGAGAACAAAGTGGTCATGGGGACGCAGCTTTGTTTCCTGAAGACAGAAGATGACCGGCGAGTAGGATCGTAAGAGGATGGACAATTCATCCCGATTGGCTCGAATGCCGCGGATATTCCAGTGGATAATGGACATAGGGTGGACAGAAAATGGAGGAATGTAACCACGGTTGCGGTCAACTCAATGACTGCTCAGAGCTTGCGACTGACAGCATGGAGTGGCATTCAACCGAAGGCAAAAGATCCTGATCCATAAGTTGTTCAGGAGCAGCTCCTGCCACCAGTGATCGGCCAGTTGATTGGCCGCCAGCAGTGCGCCTCTGACACAGAAAACGGCAGAGGGCAATTTCCGCCAGGTAGTGCTGTAGATGGGACACGCCTTGGCGGAGAAGGAGATGAACTGGGTTTCTTACTAGCCTTCTTGGAAATATGATGTTTAGATGAAGGAGGAACCGATGGTTGTGAAGTTGGGGCACATAAAAAATCTTCACGAGTATGCTCTTTTTTCGAAGTCTCGGTGTCTGACTTTTGGGCTCGAGATTTAGCAGAACCCAATGAAGGTGAGCCATAGAGTGCGCAGGCGAAAGGGGTGAGGTTGAACGGGCGATCTTTGCGCTGGCCGATCTGACGACCGTGGTACTAAAGGTGAAGTCGCAAGTATGCGTGGCCGCCTCCTTTGTTGGCCGAGGAGAAGCAAGGACAGTGCTGTATTTTCCTGTCTGAGGCACGGTGGGCTGTCGACTGGCGAATAATTTTCGAGCAACAAAGGTCGACACCTTTTCCTTCACTCTGATTTCCTGGATGAGCTTTTAGTCTTTAAAAATTGGGCAATCTCGAGAGGAAGCAGTGTGGTAACCCATACAGTTGATGCAGTGAGGGGATGGAGGTGGACAAGCACCCTCATGGGTATCCTTGCCTCACTTAACACATTTGGCCGGATTGGAACAGGACTGGCTGATGTTATTGAACCGCTGACACCGATAGCAACGCGTAGGGTTTGGGACGTAAGGGCGAACGGAAATTATCTCATAGCCTGCTTTGATTTTCGATGGGAGTTGAACTTTGTCAAATGTCAAGAAGACAGTGCGGGTTGGAATGATGTTCGTGGCAATCCTTTTCATACCTCTATTAACAGCCGTTTCACCCTGGTCAGACAGGTAGTGCTGTATTTCTTTGTCAGACAATCCATCGAGGGAGCGTGTATAAATGACTCCATGTGAGGAATGTAAAGTGCGGTGTGCTTCAACCCGGACAGGGAAGGTGTGGAGCAGTGAAGTACGCAGCAATTTTTGTACCTGGAGGGCACTGACTGTTTCTAACAACAAGGTGCCATTCCGTAATCTGGAACAAGCCTTTACAGGACCTGCAATTGCGTCGACACCTTTCTGAATAATGAAAGGGTTGACCGTGGAGAAGTCGTGACCTTCGTCAGACCGAGAAACAACAAGGAACTGTGGCAATGATGGAAAAACTGTCTGTGGCTGAGACTCAGTGAACTTACGCTTGTGAGCAGACATAGTGGAAGGTGAGGAAACCATTGCGGAAGAATCCCCCATGATTACCGGTGTCTCCGATGGCGCACTCCTCCTTTGTGGGGGCCCTCTCTGAGGGCACTCCCGCCTTAGGTGATTGTTCACACCTCAGGTCACACCTCCCGACAAACGGACGGAGGGACCAATCGGTACTTTCGGAAGGTATCAGCTCGGGTAATCACCCCTCCCTGGGCCTGGCCGTTACCAGGGGGTACGTACGTGTCCTACCTGTCTCCCCGGGGTGGGGAATTACGCGTTACCCCGTCACCGGCTATGCATGGAAATGCGTGGGTCGGCCTTCAGACACGCACAGGGAGGAAGAAAGAGAAAGGGAAAGGAAAGAAGAGGGGTCTCAAACGCCGCAGCGGAGAAAAGGGCAAAGAGAAGAGGTAAGGAAAAGAGGAGGGCAGAGGAAGGACTAAGACTTGCAAGCGGAGAAAGCAAAGAATTTGTTACAGTTTCGAGCGTCCGTCTCCGGACGTAGGCACAAACCATACTCCCAGAGGGGGAGAAAGGGAAGGAAAGAGCCAGAGGTGAGGGGGGAGGCGGGGGGGGGGGGGGGGGGCGAAGATGGGGGATGGGGAAGGATGCGGAAAGGGAAGGTATGCAGCCCGGAAAGGAAGGAAGGCCACATTAGCTCAGGGTCCTGTGCTCGCTACGCACATATCCACAAAAGAGTTGTGGACCCCCTGTGGGGCAAAAGTGGACTAAAGGAGGTAACAGAGGAGAGGGACAAGCCCCATACTGATGATCTAAGGAATCATCAACAAACAAGGCATAGGAGGGGTGGCCACGCGTGGCAGACAAACGGCATGCATACCTGCTGAGGAGGAAGTCATGGCGGTAGGACAGTGGTGGTTCAGCAGCTTCAGCATGCAGACTCGCAACCAGGCTGGTATAAAAGGTACCCGTGGTCAAATGGATGCCGTGATGATGGATAGTGTTGAGGCGGTGTAAAAGGGATGGGCATGCAGATGCATAAACAAAGCACCCATGGTCAAGTTTAGAATGGACAACGAACCAGTAGAAATGGAGGAAGGTGGATCGATCAGTACCCTAAGAAGTACCACTGAGGACACATAGGACATTGAGAGACTGCGTAGAGCAGGCTGCCAGGTAAGAGACATGGGAGGACCAAGAGTGTTTCCAATCGAGCACCAGGAATTTTGCAGTGTCAATGAATGGAAGGGCAACAGGTCCAAGATGGTGGGAGGAACCATTTGCACCACCAGAAATTCATACAGACGGTTTTGTCAGTGTACAAGCAAAAGCCATTGGCGATGCTCCTGGAGTGAAGATGATCAAGACAGTGCTGAAGACGCCGCTCAGTGAGACAGGTCTGTGGAAAACTGCAATAGTACGCAAAATCATCAACAAAATGGGAACCAAGATGCACGGCGGGGAACAGGCCATTATAGGGTTAATGGCGATAGCAAAGAGGATGACGCTCAGCATGGAACCCTGAGGCACACTATTTTCCTGAATACAGACGTCCGACAAGGCAGAACCATCATGCACCTTGAAAATTCGGTCTTGTAAAAATGCCCGAAGAAAACAGGGTGGGCGCCCATGGAAGCCCCATGTGTAAAGAGTACAGAGGATACCAGTTCTCCAGCAGGTGTCATAGGCCTTCTCCAAATCAAAAAACATGGCCACAGTCTTGGATTTCTGCAGAAAACCATTCATGACATGGGTGGACAAAGTGACAAGATGGTCAACTGCAGAACACCATGCCCAAAATCCACACTGTGCATTCGTGAGTAAATGGCAAGACTCGAGCCACCACACCAGCCGGGTATGAATCATATGTTCCATCACCTTGCAAACGCAGCTGGTAAGAGAGATGGGGCAGTAGCTAGAAGGAAGGTTTTTGCGCTTACCGGGCTTAGGTATGGGTATGACAGTGGCTTCACGCCAACGTCCAGGAAATGTGTCCTCAGCCCAGATGCAGTTGTGTGTGTTAAGCAGAAAGAACTTGCCCGCAAGAGAGAGGTGCTGCAACATCTGAATGTGGATAGCGTATGGCACTAGGGAAGAGGACCAGGATGAACTGAGAGCACAATCTAGCTCCCTCATAGTGAAGGCAGCACTGTAACACTCACGATTCGGAGAAGGGTATCGACCAAGCCTCCTCCATTTATTTCCGGTGGATGAAGGCAGGGTGATAGTGGGAAGAGGCGGCCCAAGGTGTGAGATAGCAACGGGATCCATGATGACACCGGCACCTACTGTCAGGAGTGTATGAAATCCAACTAGCTCTTTTGCTATCCTGAAGAACTCGACGACACTTTGCACGCGTCTGTTTATAATGAATGCAGTTTTCCAGTGTAGGGTGGCAGTTGAAAACGCGGAGAGCATGTCTCTGCGCGCAAATTGCAACGCAGTATGCCTCAGTCGACCACAGGACTGGGACACGACATGGTAAAGAGAAAGTGCGAGGAATGGAACGTTCTGCAGCAGTAAGGATAACGTTGGTGAGATAGTCCACCTGGTCATCACAACTGAGGAAATCTTGTTCTACAAAGGTTGCCAGGGAGGAATAAAGCTGCCAGTCAACCTTAGTAAGCTGCCGTTTTGGCATGCATGTGGATGGGGTAGAAGTCAGCAGACAGAGAACACACGGGAAATGGTCGCTCGAGTAGGCGTCAGAAAGAACGAACCACTCAAGACAATGGGCAAGCTGAGCAGTGTGAAAGGATAGGGCCAAAGGGGAATAGGTGTGCAAGGAGTCAGAAAGGAAAGTTAATGCTCCAGTGTTAAGGCAGAAGAGGTTGAGTTGGTTAAGGTCAGCCAAGAGGGCACCTCTCTTGCAGGTCCTGGGAGAACCCCAAAGGGGATGATGCGCATTGAAGTCACCAAGTAGCACAAACAGAGGAGGTAGCTGCCCAGTAAGCTGAAGGAAGTCTGCCCTGGTGACATCTAACGACGGAGATACATAAATGGTGCAGAGGGAGAAAGTCAGGTGGGGAAGGAAAAGGCAAACGGCAACAGTTTGAAGATGGGTAGTCAGGGAGATGGATCAACTATGAAGGTCACCCTGTATGAGCAGCATAACGCCCCCACGAGATGAGATGCCGACCTCAGGAGGAAGGTCAAAACAAATTGGTAAATAATGTGAAAGCTCAAAATGGTCTTGAGGGCGCAATTTTTTTTTTCCTTAAGGCAGAGTACAAGGGGATGCTGCAATGCTAGAAGCAGATGTAAATCCTCTTTGTGGGACCCAAGGCCATGAACCTTCCTTTGGAGGACAGCCATGAGGAGGAAGAGATGTAAGGGTGTCAACATTGGGGCTGCCGAGAGACAGCCGGTGGAGAGTCGCTACTAAAGGGCACAGAAGCAGGAGGATCCTGCTCCATGGGGTCCACAGAAGCATCAGTGTGCTTGTAAGGTCGGTCTGCGGAGTACAACGCTGAAAAACGTTTGCTGCGCACCGGCGAGACAGAGGCCAGCCGAACTAAGTGACCAGGTGGCGACACCGTCTAGCAGGATCTTCGAGTTGGTGAAGGAGAAGACCATTTGTCTTTAGTGGACTTCTTCGAGCCCTTCTGGTTAGAATAAGACTTGGGTGTTGTTTGGAAGGAGGTACGGATGAAGTCTTCTGTCATTTCCTGCCTGCCGGTTGTGTGTAGGGAAGCTTTGCCCCTTTAGGCGAAAGTTTGATGGTTTACTGCACGGCGGGACAGGGGGACAGCGATGTTACCTGGACACTCTGTGACTTCACAACTTCAGAGCCAAATCTGAGGTCACATGCCTGCGTGGCCATGTCCTTCATGGAGCAAGGTGTAAGAAGAACTTAACTATAGGTGCTACACACGAGAACACAGTGTTTGCGACTTGCCAGTAACTTACGAGCTACTGGGTCAATTTTTCCTTTACCTGAATCTCTTGAACCCACTCATCTATATACATGGGACAATCCAGGGAGGAGGCAGCATGGCCGCCATTGCAGTTGATACAGCGGGTAGAAGAAGGCGGACATTCACCTTCACCCTCATGTGCATCCTGCCACAGGCTACGCATGTGGCAGGGTGTCGACAAAATGTTCTAGTGTGACTGAACCGATGACACTGGTAGCAGCGCATTGGATTTGGAATGTACGGCCGGACTGTGACGATTTCATAGCGTGCTTTAATCTTGGACGGCAGCACCACCCTAACAAAGGTGAGGAAAAGAGCACGGGTGGGCACCAAGGAGGAATCTACCTTTTTCATTACACGATGGACAGCAATGACACCCTGATCAGAGAGGTAAGATTGTATTTCAGCCTCGGTTTGACCGTTAAGCAGCCTGGTATAAATTACACCACGGGAAGAATTCAAAGTTCTATGTGCCTTGACATGAACAGGGTAGCCATGGAGAAGTGAGGCAGCAAGTAGTTGCAAATAAGAATTAGAAGCCGTCTTCAAAAACAAAGTTCCATTCCGTAAACAAGAGCAGGATTTCACAGTGCCAGCAATGGTGTCAACACCTTTCTGAATAATAAATGGACTGACCATGGTGAAGGACTGACCGTCTTCAGTACATGATACTATAAGGAACTGCGGTGCAGCAGGAAGGGTCTTCGAGTCAGTAGTTTCATTACGTTTACGTTTCGTCGACATCGATGGAGAGGATTGACTCATCACCAGAAAATCCCCCATGATTGATAGCGTCTCTGATGCCGCGCTCCTTCCAACTGGGGACCCCCTTCACAAGGGGGCACACCCGTCTTAGGTGATTGTTCACACCTCAGGTCACACCTCCCGAACGCCCAAAGGAGGGACCAATGGGCAATCTGGGAAGGTTAAAGGTCAGGCAATCACCCCTCCCTGGGCCTGACCTGTACCAGGGGGTACGTGCGAACCCTACCTGTCGACCTGGGGCTGGGAATTACGCATTACCCAGTCACCTTTTACACTTCATATGCGTGAGCTGGCCTTCAGGAGCGCACGAGGAGAAGAAAAAGGAGGATCCTCAAATGCCGAAGCGGAGGAACAAGAGGAGAAGGGAAACAAAGAAAGGGAAAGGGAGACAACCTGGACATGTTCCTGAAGGGAGGGGGAAAAGAATAGAAAGAGGATAGACCTACAGCACAGAAGGTAAAAATTGCTGCAAAGGCTGGGGCCCCGTGGTAGCCAAGCACGAACCCGCCAAACAGTGGTGAGCCCCCTGGAGGGTAACTGATGAGTGACCCCCATGTCCTGTACAACCTCTTGAGTACTTATCATAGGTGATCTCGAAATGCTCAAGAACAGTCGCTTCAAATGCAGCATCCTGTCGTGTTCGAGGTCTTCCAGCATCACCGTGATATCCCGCTAAGGAGCCTGTTTTGCCAAGTCGCTGGTGAATTGCTATAAGCATTTGCGTGTGTGGGTGGTGTCCTGCTGGGTATGGTTCCTCCTACAACCATTGAGCTTCATGCGCATTACCATCTGCTAGTCCAAAAACAAAAACCATATCTCTTTGTCAAACAAATACTATACTGCCATGCTTACTGTATCCCTAAATCGTAGGTGACATATGTGCTCTGAAGCGGAGCTTGTGTGTGAATGCCTCTGACATGAGGTGGAGACAAACAGCAATACCTACTCAACACATGCGCGTATCTTGCTGGGTCAGTGATGGGCCGAGGGACGTACGTTTGGGTGAACTAACAACCATAGTGCTGTCCATCAACCAACAAATGGCAACAGGGCAATTCCATAGCCAATCTGAGCACGTGGTGCCAAGTTCCCATAGTTTAAAACTGTTGTATTGCTGACCTACACAACATTAGTAATTTTGGTTCCTACTGGCATCAGCTATCCAGGGTTAAAATTTCATGACAATTTTTTTCCACCCTGTATATGAGATGAGACCTACTGATGTCTACATATTTGTTTCTCAATATAGGTATCCTGGTGATGAACACACTTCCCACAACACCAGACCGCTTTGTTAATACAGTCACTGTAGAATGTTTGACTTTGTTGACAGAACCACAACCTTACCTGTGCTTGCACCAATTCACAACTACCAAAGCTAAGTCCTCGGAGGTGTTCTTTAAGTTTTGGAAACAGATGATAATCTGATGGTGCCGAGACAGAACTGTATGAAGAATGATCGATGATAGGTAACTCAAGGCATAAGATTGTCTAACATGGTGCAGTGTTTGCGTGGTCTGGTATCATCACACTGAAGAAGAGGGTGCTCCATGGGTGGACGACTCTTCAAATTTGAAACTCTATTATAGCATGTCATTTCTCATGCACTGACAGTTACATTACTCACTACCATCTTATACACGACAATTTGGAGCACTCTAGCAACAGAGGGCTACAAATCTACAAATATGTAGTAGACATAAAGAAAAAAGATAACAATGTTTCCAGAGACATTATTTTCCAAAACGACTCTGTAGTTTCAAGGAATTTATAGCACGAGACGGTATTGGGAATGTTGCTATTTATAAATGCTCCGAGAGAATAATGAAAGACATTGTACGACTTTGTGATACATGTCACCTGGGCTTAGATGATACCAGAACTTCAGGTTATTTTAAATGAATTACCTCCTTTATCAACTGGGCTGTCATCACTCAAGATACCGAATAGCAAATTCATTCGAGAACCATTACTAAAACTATCTAATTGGCCAGATGACATAATTCCACATGAAGACAATATCCAGGGCTGTGCCGAGAAAGAACTGAAAAAGCAAGACCAAATTGGCATGCAGGAGCATAGTCACAATGCTGTAATGCCCAATTTCAAATTTGGTAAGACAGTCCTAGTTAAGGCATATCATCCTGGTCCCAATATAAAGAAAATAGGAAGTTTTTCCAAAAATATGAAGGTCCTGATTAAGGAGTGGATATTCTACATCCTAAAGTGGTGTTTTTAATAGATCCATCAAGTGGTAAAAAAAAGTTTGTATAATACAGACATGGCAACAAAGTATGTAATTTAAAATATTCATCTCACCTCAGAGGGTTCCCAATCTGTGTGAACTCTGTAGAATGACACCTATAAGGCTTTAGCTGATTGTTATATTACTTCACATTTTGGTTTCTGTGTAACAATGCTTCATTTCTTCCTACTCTATCTACTTTAAGTTATGTTTTCTTTCACTATCTGTATCTATTCTGTTAAAATAATGGGATGCTGGCAGATCTTTAATCAGGGCGGAGGGACTGCCTCCCTCTCACAGGTGTTTTTAACTTATTACAAATATGAATAACCCAGTTAATATTGTTAAGGTATATTGGCACAGTCATAGGCATTGGAGTTTAGGCATATTAACAGATACTTGCATCATATGAAAGGGTCAAACTTACTGGAGCAGATAGAACTATTGTGTGTTCACAAATACTTCTGAACATTGCATATGTAAAAATACAAATCCAACATTGTGATGGGCAGATGTTAAAGAAATCACATTGAGAAGGACAAGAAAAATGGGGTAGACAAAGTACTTAATTAAGTCAGTTGAAATGCTTGCATCCAGATTAAAGCCAATAGAGATCAGTGACACACACAGCAGTAAAAGTTAGATGTAAGTTCTCAATAGCCTAATATAAGCTTGGCTTGAATTAAGGGATTTAATTTTAGCTATTAGTACCAGGAATGAAATATGAATAAATTTTTTGTCACTATTTGAAGTGGAGCACACAAACCCTTAGGACCCAGAAAGAACAGAGATCAACAATCACACATGGAATCACAATAAATTAGGAGTAAGTTTACCACCATGAGTAATGAGAAAGGAAGATAGGTATATAGTGCTAGGAAGGATGCTGTATGCTTCCTTGTATATAAGGTATAGAAGAAACAGGGTAAGTATCAAATGAGGAGGCGCTACAACATTTTTGAGGAAAGGGAAAAATATACAGATATATAACTACCATGAGGAAGGTTGTACAATGTGGATGACATCTTTCTGTCAAAAGAGGTGTTGTATAAATACAGTTCCTACACATATGTAGAATACTACAAATTCTGACCTTACCTCCAAAGTTGCAAGTATGGTAATCAACCCAAATGAAATGGTTGAACAGATGTGCTAGTTTATGAAATGATAAAAATCATAACAGGTATCGGTTTTTTCCATCAGTTTTGTGCGCTGACCCAAAATCGATGTGATATATGAAACTAAAAAGCTATCAGTTGCTCAAAATGTAACTCCACCTGCTTCACTGCAGTAACATAAAGGCACAAAGCTATGTATAATTAACGAACCATTAATGCTAGGCTAATAACACTATGTCTTGAGTCACAGCTCTCATACAAGATAAGTAATTTAAGTAGTAATAAACTGTTTTTAACACTTTAAACTAATTTATTACATTAATTATAGTGCTCTTCAAGCGTACCATTAAAGGTTTTTGTCTTACTCGCGTATTTTCACAGTAATCACGTAAAGTTTGTTTTGTTTACATATCACGGCCAGGCCGAACTTTTGAGCTTTCATATTAAACTTCATACCGCAATTTTAAGTGCATTTACTGAGAGTTTAGTGTGCTAAATACGTTTGCTGCCCCTTTATATCTGTAGAGTATTGTCATCTCTTAAGTAATTTCCAGTAAAAAAACTTCTGAACCACTGTTTACATAGTCGCAAGTAGGCCTAATTTTTCGTACACATATTTTCATTGTTTTCCGGTAACTTAATTGTCTTTCAGTCACTAAAATCGATTTGTACTGTGAGTGTAAAGTGCCTGACGTGCCGTAGAATCATTAGCTCCGGGGTCTGGTGTGATGGATGTAGTAACTTTTTTCATTGTGGCAATTGTAGTGGCGTGGGAATTGGGAAAATGAGCGAGACTCATCAGTGATTCTGTAGGCTATGCAGTAGAGATAGAAAGATTGTGTAACAGGAGGGGAAAATTGCTGCCCTTCAGGCTGAGTTAGATGAGGCTATGCGAGAACTGGGCAGGTTAAGGGGGGAGAAGGGTAAACAGGGGTGGGAAGTGGCAACAGGCATAAGGAACAGGCCAAGAAATTCTTCCGACAGCTTTGTTATTAATGTACAAAATAGGTTTGGCCTGTTGCCTCAGTCAGAAATTGATGAGCCTCTCACAGAAGTAGATGTAGACACGGCTCAACAAGCTTTCAGCAGCAAATTGAATAAGAATGTAGGGAAGTCTGCAAAGAGAAAGAAAGTCTTGTTGCTAGGTAGTTCGCATGCTAGGGGTGTGGGCCAACTTCTGCAGGATGAATTAGTGTCAGCATACAAGGTCACAAGTTTTTTCAAGCCTGGTGCTGGACTGGGGCAGGTTACAGAGGATTTAGGTTCACTATGTAGAGGCTTTACTAAGGAAGATACCGTAGTTATTGTGGGTGGGCCGGGCAATAGTATTGACAGAGATCCAGGGTACAGCACAGAGTGTAACATGGCAAAGATTGCATCAACATCGAGTCATACCAGTGTTGGGTTTGTGTCGGTTCTGGAGCGTCACGACCGACCTCATTTGAGCTCTTCTGTCAGGAGAATTAATTTGGAGTTGGAACGGCTACTTGGATCTGGTGCAGGGTCACACATTGGTGTGGTTCCTGTTGATTCACTCTGTAGGTGGGGCTATACTAGATATGGCCTACACCTCAACAAGAAAGGGAAGGGTAAATGGCTGGGCTGATAGCAGGAAATTTAAAGAGGAGAGGAACTACATCTCATGGTGGAAACTCTTTTTTAGTGTAAGATCAGTGTCCAGTGGGAAACTCAGCCAGGCAAGTACTAAAGATGTTAAAGTTCAAGATACTCACAAAAGTAAAGTGAAAAATAATGTTAGTATATTTCATCAAAATATTGGGGGATTGAAGAATAAAACTGATGAGCTTCTGCTTTGTTTAGAAGATATAGAAACTGAGAATGTAATAGATGTACTATCCCTGTCTGAGCATCACATTGTCACTGATATGCAAAAGGTTAGCATCAATGGGTACAAATTAGCTGCACATGTAAGTAGAGATAATATGATGAGAGGAGGAGTTGCCATATATGTCAAAAGCTTCCACAGTGTAAAAAATTTAGAAACTAAAAAATTTTGTGTAGAACAACATATGGAAGCATGTGCCACTGAACTTAAACTAAATGATGGCACTTTCATAATTGTAACAGTGTATAGGTCCCCCTCAGGGAATTTCCAGCTATTTCTAGAAAACTTGGATGCTTTGTTGTGCTATCTGTCAGGCAGGGGGAAGCAAATTATCATTTGTGGGGATTTCAATGCTGATTCCCTGAAAGAGTGTAATAGGAAGAATGACCTTGTGGTATTAATCAGTTCTTTCAATTTGAGCTCCGTCATCGATTTTCCTACTCGGATAACAAAGAACAGCAGTACATTGATAGATAACTTTTTTATAGACCAAGATAAGGTTAAGGCCATAAATGCTTATCCTGTTGAGAATGGTCTTTCAGATCATGGTGCACAGCTAGTTATAGTATATGACATAGCTCCAGGCATTATATCAAATCAGACTTTCAAAGCAGTGTGTTCAATTAACAATATAAATATTGCAAACTTTAGGGAAAGCCTACAGCAGCTAAACTGGGATGAAGTGTATAAGGAACCCGATGCAAACTTGAAATATAACTTATTTCACGATACATTTTTAAGGATATTTGAAAATTGTTTTCCCAAGAAAATAGTTAAACGTAATTCCAAGAAAACATCTAAAAAACTTTGGCTAACTAAAGGAATAAGAATATCTTGCAACCGTAAAAGAGAACTGTATAACAGCAAGAGGGAGCACTGACCCCGAAATTGTTCAATATTATAAAAACTATTGTGCGGCACTAAGAAAAGTTATTAAAAAGTCCAGAAGCATGAGTATCATGTCTGAGATCAGTAACTCTGATGATAAAACTAAAGCAATTTTGAATATTATTGAAAGGGAAACAGGGCAACCAAGAGCACAGGAAGACTTTAGTGCCATAAAACTGAATGACAAGTGTACTAACAAACAATCAGAAATTGAAAATATTTCCAATAATCATTTTTTAAATGTTGTGGAGAAAATAGGATCTAGATCTTCACTAGAAGAGGCAAGGCTACTAATAGAAGAGGCCATACCTGTGCAGTTTGAAACAACTGTAATTCCACCAACCTCTCCCTATGAAATCAGTAAAATAATAAACTCACTGAAAAGTGAAAGCTCTTACGGAATTGATGGCATTTCCAGCAAGGTACTTAAAGCTTGTTCCCTACAGATAAGTAGGATTCTCAGCCATGTATGTAACAGCTCTTTGGAGCAGGGTGTTTTCCCTGATAGACTGAAATATGCCATTGTAAAACCATTGCATAAAAAGGGGGGATACGTCGGATGTCAACAACTACCGCCCAATCTCTCTTCTGACAGCTCTATCAAAAATTTTTGAGAAAGAAATGGATTCAAGAGTAGCCTCCCATATTTGTAAAAATAAAGTACTAACAAAATGTCAGTTTGGTTTTCAGAAAGACTTTTCAACAGAAAATGCTATATACACTTTCACTGATCGAATATTAAATGCTCTGAATAACCGGACATCACCAATTGGTATTTTTTGTGATCTCTCAAAGGCCTTTGATTGTGTAAACCATGGAATTCTTTTAGATAAGCTAAATCATTATGGTTTGAGAGGGGGGGGGGGGCAGTGCACAAATGGTTTAATTCCTACTTAACTGGAAGAATGCAGAAAGTTGAAATAAGTGGTTAATGTAATGTTAAAACAACAGCTGATTCCTCAAACTGGGGGGCTATCAAGTACAGGGTCCCATAGGGTTCGGTCTTAGGTCCTTTACTGTTCATGATATACATTAATGACTTACCATTCCACATTAATGAAGATGCAAAGTTAGTTCTTTTTGCTGATGATACAAGTATAGTAATAACATCCAAAAACCAAGAACTTAGTGATGTAATTGTAAATGATGTTTTTCACAAAATTATTAAGTGGTTCTCAGCAAACAGACTCTTTAAAATTTTGATAAAACACAGTATATACAGTTCCGTACAGTAAATGGCACAACTCCAGTAATAAATATAGACTTTGAACAGAAGTCTGTAGCTAAGGTAGAATTTTCAAAATTTTTAGGTGTGTCCATTGATGAGAGGTTAAACTGGAAGCAACACACTGATGGTCTGCTGAAACGTCTGAGTTCAGCTACATATGCTATTAGGGTTATTGCAAATTTTGGTGATAAGAATCTCAGTAAATTAGCTTACTATGCCTACTTTCATTCACTGCTTTCATGTGGCATCATATTCTGGGGTAATTCATCGTTGAGTAGAAAAGTATTCATTGCTCAAAAACGTGCAATCAGAATAATTGCTGGCGCCCACCCACGGTCATCCTGCAGACATCTATTTAAGGATCTAGGGATCCTCACAGTAACCTCACAGTATATATATTCACTTATGAAATTTGTTGTTAATAATCCAACCCAGTTCAAAAGTAATAGCAGTGTGCATAGCTATAACACCAGGAGAAAGGATGATCTTCACTATGCAGGGTTATATCTGACTTTGGCACAGAAAGGGGTACATTGTGCTGCCACAAAAGTCTTTGGTCACCTACCAAACAGCATCAAAAGGCTGACAGATAGCCAACTAACATTTAAAAATAAATTAAAAGAATTTATAGATGACAACTCCTACTCGTTGGCTGAATTTTTTTTAAAAAAAAAAAAACAACTTAAACATTAGTGTCATGCAATATTTTGTGTAATGTAATATCTTGTACAGACATCTTTTATTAACCTGACACATTCCACATCATTACGAAGTGTCGTATTCATGATCTATGGAACAAGTATTAATCTGATCTAATCTCTAATCTAAGTAACGAAAAAAATCCAGAAATGAAACACTGATACATAACAAAACAATGATTGTGCCAATCTATTGACATATTATGGATACACATTTTATAAGTATGCCTTGGTGCATCTTATAAAGGGTTTCGTATATCTACTATATAAAATCTGATAAGGATTTATGCAGTTTTGTGCAATTTTCTAAAGGCTGGTAGTAACAATAATTGCCAGATGTTTTTATACAAAGGAATTTGGTAATATTTTGTGGGTACTGAATAATATGAATGGATTTGAAACAATTCTGAGTTTAGAAACACACACAATGTCTAGCGTAACTACAATATGGAGGATCAGGCTCATACGTATTCTGACATACCAAGAGAATTTGAGAACAGGCTACAGGTGTAGGCGAATAGAAGTAATATTTATGCAGCTTATTATCAACACATATATGGTTTTATCACACCTAAAGACCTTAAAAATGAATTACGTAAGTGGTTACTTTAAAAAAATAGCCAAGGAGTTTCTGGATGAAGTTAGCTATATTAAAATCATTAAGGAAACTGATATCTTCTTGATTTCCATTGGGAATAAATCAATTATTTACCACTTTACGATAAAAATGAAAACTATAAAGTTAATACAGTAATTTAAAAGTGATGTCTTCCAAACACACAGATGTTAATTCATAGCTATTTCCTTATGACTATAACACTTGTGGTGACATATTTCTTTTAAGGAAGAAGATATGTGGTGTAGCTTCCGTAAAGTCTACCTAGCTGAAGAATGATGATCACAATGGTTGCAAACATTATTTAGTTACCTGGTTTGTAATGTAAACTGGATGTTCTATCATTGCTTTTTTGTATCTGAACTGATATTGATGTATGCTGCACACTTTCAATGTGGGACGGCAAATTGCAGCATAACCGCAAGCTGTGGTATCTGTTTGGCATTGGGTTTTTATTCTGTGTTTTGAAGTGCTGTCTTGGAGAAATGGGGCACACAACCAATTAAAGAATGCACCTTGACAATTCAGGTCATGTTATGGCAAACAGAAGACTACGAGTCATCTGTTAAATCGTTCTATTCATTCAAATGTCAGATATAGTTCATGTAATATGTTGAATGTATGAACATTAACTATATAAATGCCGTATTCCTTCACATCAACTAACTGTAACAGAACATGCACTGTAACAGTTCTTAGAAGAAGTATTTTCTATTATTTAGTAGAAAGTTGACACCATTTCTCAGTTGACAGATTTTCAGTACAGGAGCCAAATACTATGATGATGAAGTCGAGATTGAATTACCTACAAAGTAAAAATCTAATTTGCCGACACAAATGTTCAGAGTTGTAAAAGACAGCACTCTTAGTCTGAACGAATACACACATTTTATAAGCCTCAACATTTCAAGACATAAAGCATTACTTATGGTGATGCCTAACAAACAAAATATATCATGGTTAACTTACTATAATTCCTATCTCTCGAATAAATTACAGTGGCATTACCCATCTTTGAGAAAGTACCATCAGATAGCAGAAGATTGCGGGATGAGCAAAAGGTAAAATTTTTTTTACAGAAACATGAATGCAAATTATTATTTATTGATTAGTTGCCATTGTTTCATGTGACACATGCTCTAGTCAATATTTTAGTCTCTGTTTCACTATTATTCTTATTATTAAAATCCAGAGTCTCATAAATGCTAAGGCAGATCATAGATACAGTACCAACAAATGTCACCAGACCAAAGGCCAATCAAAAGGTTGAACAGAACTGGAATTTCCTGCATTGTGATGTAAACTGTTTGACCAGTTAAAGTCATCCTCAAACAAAGCCCTACTTGAAACAGTGAAAACAGAGCTGAAACACAATGAGACCCATCATGAAATGTAACAACATATGGCACAACTAATCATCTTCCACACAAGGAAACTATAAAGTTTGTGAAAATTTGTTAGGAGAAATGCATCAAAAATCTAACAGAAAATTATTTACTTCTCACAGAAATTTAATTGAAATATCTAAATTCTGAAACTTCCTGGAAGATTAAAACTGTGTGCTGGACCGAGACTCGAACTCGGGACCCTTGCCTTTCGCGGGCAAGTGCTCTACCAACTGAGCTACCCAAGCATGACTCATGCCCCGTCCTCACAGCTTTACTTCCACCAGTACCTCGCCTCCTACCTTCCAAACTTTACAGAAGCTCTCCTGCAAAATTCTGTTTATCAAACATTGATAATGCACAACTTGCCTTTCTCTGGAAGCAAAAGTGTAAAAGTTATTTACACCACCATTTTATATTAGACTGTTGGTTAGTGTGGTCATTTGGAAGCATGGCTGTTACCTTGGATTACCATCTATCAGTTAAGTTATTTGGCAGAAAACCCAAAGAGATTCTGGTCATACATAAAGCACACCAGTGGCAAGACGCAATCAATACCTTCACTGCGCAATAACAACGGTGAAGTCATTGATGACAGTGCCACTAAAGCAGAGTTATTAAACACAGTTTTCTCTAACTCCTTCACCAAGGAAGAATAAGTAAATATTCCTGAATTCCAATCAAAAATAACTGCCAAGATGAGAAACATAGAAGCAGATATCCTCGGTATTGCGGAGCAGCTTAAATCACTTAATAAAAGCAAGGCTTCCAGTCTAGATTGTATACCAGTCAGGTTCCTCTCAGAGTATGCTAATACAATAGCTCCATATTTAGCAATTATATAAAACCACTCGCTCACAGAAAGATCTATACCTAAAGACTGGAAAATTGCTCAAGTCACACCAATACCCAAAAAGGGTAGGAGGAGTAATCCATTGACTTACAGGCCCATATCGCTAACACCTATTTGCAATAGGGTTTTGGATCATATACTGTATTCAAACATTATGAAGTATCTCGAAGAAAATGATTTATTGACACACAGTCGGCACGGGTTCAGAACATATCATTCTTGCGCAACACAACTAGCTTTTTATACTCGTGAAGTAATGAGTGCTATCGACAGGGGATGTCAAATTGATTCCATATTTTTAGATTTCCAGAAGACTTTTGACACCGTTCCGCACAAGCGTCTTCTAACCAAACTGGGTGCCTATGGAATATTGCCTCAGTTGTGCGACTGGATTCGTGATTTCCTGTCAGGAAGGTCACAGTCCGTAGCAATAGACAGAAAGTCATCGAGTAAAACAGAAGTAATATCCGGTGTTCCCAAGGAAGTGTTATAGGCTCTCTATTGTTCCTTATCTATATTATCGACATAGGAGACAATCTGAGTAGCTGTCTTAGATTGTTTGCAGATGATGCTGTCATTTACTGTCTTGTAAAGTCATCACATGACCAAAACAAATTGCAAAATGATTTAGATAAGATATTTGTATGGTATGAAAAGTGGCAATTGGCCCTGAATAAAGAAAAGTGTGAAGTTATTCACATTAGTACTAAAAGAAATCCACTAAATTTCGATTACGTGATAAGACACACAAATCTGAAGGCTGTAAATTCAACTAAATACTTAGGGATTACAATTACAAATAACCTAAATTGGAATGATCACATCGATAACATTGTGGGTAGAGCAAACCAAAGACTGCAATTCATTGGCAGAACACTTAGAAGGTGCAACAGGTCTACTAAAGAGACTGCTTACACCACGCTTGTCTGCCCTATTCTGGAGTACTGCTGTGCAGTGTGGGATCCACATCAAGTAGAACTGAATGATGACATCGAAAAAAGTACAAAGAAGGGCAGCTCATTTTGTATTATCGCAAAATAGGGGAGATAGTGTCACTGGCATGATACGTGAATTGGAGTGGCAATCATTAAAACAAAGGCATTTTTCATTGCGACGGGATTTTCTCCTCTGATTGCAAAAACATTCTATTGGCACCCACCTACATAGGGAGAAATGAGCATCACGATAACATATGAGAAGTCAGGGCTCACACAGAAAAATTTAAGTGCTCGTTTTTCCTGCGCACCATTCAAGAGTGGGACAGTAGAGAGACAGCTTGTAGGTGGTTCACTGAACCCTCTGCCAGGCACTTTATTGTGAATAGCAGACTAGTCGCATAGATGTAGATGTACCTTGCTTTATTTCTGCAAATTTTTAGTACTTTACGTGCTAATTTGTTTATATAAGCTAGAACTAAAAGATAAGTTTATGTAAGGTAGATATCAATTCACACCTGTCAACAAGTCGCCGAAGAAAAAGTGTATTGGTTAGAAAAACCCTGTAGCTAAAAGACAGCAATATCCGGGCATCTGAATCATGTGAATAGGAGCTTCAACTACACTATGAACATACAACAGCAGCTGCAACTAGGGAAAGGGAAACTTCGGAGGAAAGAGAGATGCATGTGCAACGAGACTGATGCAGAAGGCAATAACCAAGAATTGTGAATTTACATTTACCTCTATTACTCTAATCATGCTAAACTCTTAACACGCTGGATTGATGTCATATGTAACTACTGTTGGCCAAGGAAATATAAATGCGAACCATTAGATATGTGTTGCTCCAATGAGAAAGTGAAGCTGTTGCCACTTCATGAGCCTCCAGAGCCACTACTTTCTTTCTTATGTAGTAGTACAAAAGATTCCAAGCATTTTCTGAACAACATCAGGGCATACAATTTGTTTTCAAATCATGTATTTCGGAGTGTCATGTGTAGTGCAAGAAGATGGTTTTATGTCGAATTTTAACGTACAGTGCCAAATCTGCCACAAAACTGGATGATTTCTCCTCCTTCCAGGTGAAAATCCAAAATTTCTACAAGTTTATTTCATAGGCAATGAAAAATTAGAGGCTGATCAAGAATCTGCTAATATACCTGTCATGCAACAAGACATTGTTTTAAATCTGCAAAGACTACTTCATCTGCACAATCACTCGGTGTGACTATTTCAAACTGCATTTGACAGAATGCCTACAGATGAGAATAAAGTAGGCATATGTGCTGACAGTATTAATAAATATGTGAAATACTTGTTCATTAAGCATATGAATGTGTTTTTGTAGTCAAAATATTTCTTGCAGAAAATTAAGTGTATTGAAATAACAAACTAATGTATTTTACAGTTAGGTTTTAGGTACATTATGCATTATGTATGTAAATTTGTAATTAAAAAAGGAATCAAAGTGTAATCTATTATTTAATTGTTCTAACTAAACATTTGGTTTGAAATTGGTGTATATTTGCAAAAGTCAGAAATATAAGGCTAGACCCCAATTTTTATGAATGCCACAGGCGAGGAAGTATTCATTTGTCTCATTTAGTTTTCAGTGATTCAAATATGGCCTTTGATTTAAAGCAATTGCATTTTACCAGGTGGCTTGAATTCGCTACAAGTTTCAACAAGGCCAGGGCCAATCACTTTGGATGGCTGATGTCAAACATCTCAGGCAATGCTGGGCACTTCATCTAGTTTTAGGATAAAAACCAACTGTAAACAACTCACTATTAAACTATCAGTTTTCTCCATTTGCTGTTATCCAAGATAGAAAATAGTGTGCAGTCAGATCATATTGAGCCTACTTATGTGTTTATCCACACAAATTAAGAGTAAAAAATACTAACACACTCACAAAAGGAGCATGCAGGACACTGATTCCAAATGGATTATTCAAGTATTACAGGAATGTAATGGTTCTCTACTGTATATCTAAGGTACACTTTGTACGATTGTTTACACAATGCAGTATTTTATTTTAGTCATTATATCTTAATGAACCAAATAGGAATTATAGCTGTATTATGATTTTATCATGACACACCCATTAATAAAAGAAATCAGTTAGAGAAAGATAGTATGGATTTCTCATTGATTATAATTATTGTGTTAGACAGGAACATACATAATGGTACCCAATATAAACAATCAGCATAAATAGGCACCACATTAAAAGGGGCCTAAGCAAACATGGTTTGGATACAGAAGTTGTTAAAATATGCCACAGAATAATATGAGAGCAGAGAAACATTGCAGGAGTATAAATCTCAGTTTTCTCTAGTATTTGAAATTACAAAGAGACCACTTGCGTCAAATGCTTATGAGTTAATGTTAAGAAGTTTATATTTTGAGATCTAGCCTGAAAAGCTGAGAGGTAGATCTGCTAGTACAGTGAGACATGTAACACAACAGCAAAATTAAGCAAGGCTAAAACCAGTTAGTTACAAATTATGACAATATCAACATGACTGTCACACTGCTCACAGAGAAAAAATATTGGACAAAAATATAAAACATCATCTATGGAGCACAACAGAGTGTGAGGTTCAATCTACTACAGTTTGAAACAGTATCAGAATTGTGATTATTGTGGATGATGGTGTTTTCAGTCCCTACTGTGAGAAGTAAAATATAGTTAAAGGAAACCATGTCGTTAGTTTTGGATTAATAGAAATTTGAGTATTGTTACTGGGAGTATCAAAGATATATGTAACAATGTAGAAAAAGATAGATTGCTACTTACTGTAAAGAAGACAAGTCAAGTTGCAGACAGGCACAATTAAACGACACTAACATAAAGCTTTCAGCAACAGCCTTCATCAGTAAAAACAAACACACACACACACACACACACACACACACACACACACACACACACACACAAAAATTGCACATACACAAGCAAGCACACCTCATGCACACACTACCACCAACATCTGCATCTCAGGCCAGAATACAGAACAGGTCGAATCACCAGATTGACATAAAAATTTACAGTCAGAGTGTGCGGGATAACCACGAGAGCATGATTTCTTTCAAATTTCATGAGCTGTTTATGATGGCCTCTTCATCGTCTTAAAGGCATTCTTGAATAACATCAAATCACTATGTCCAATTTCAAAGTCAACTAAAGCACATGACCATTACAGCACTTATTTGAAGCAACACTGATTTACAACTTCATGAAGGTGCTACTACCACCACTCTCAAGCAAATGGCATGGAATTTGACTAGACATCTTTCAGACGTAAAAGCATGCCTACCAACTTTCGTTTATCTCTCATAACTCCTCCTTTGTGTTCTTTTTTTTCCATCAGTGTATGTACATAACAGCTGTCACAATTCATCTTAACTCACCCGCTCATCTCTTTCTTCAGCAACTCTTTCAGCAAGAGAGATTGCTGCAATTCTTCTTGGTTCAGTTACCACTACAGTACACTCAGATCCATGGCCTTTCTTAATCCAATCATCAAATATGAATTGTGGAACTTGAGTACTTTTCCCACAGCCAGTTTCTCCTCTGATTATGAGAACTCTATTATTTTCCAGGAGTTCTAACAACTGTTCCCTGTATAATATTACTGAAATTTAGTTCACTTTACATTTAAGTAAAAAACTAAGGAAGTAAATATCCAAGTAACATGCAATTCTTATTAATTCAAAATTCATGTTGTGGAGAAATAAGGAGCAGGGCATACCTAAACTGGTAAATCGGAAGTTCAGATTTTCTGCTTCCCATCTTCATTCTTCTTTCAAGTCTTCTTTGAAGTTCAGAACTTCGATTTTTGAATGCAGTTTCATTTTTAATATTAAAGCTGAAGGTTTGAGTGACAGTACCGATTTCAGTGTCCACAGTATCGGCATCTAGAGTGAAATATTTAGCAGATTGTTAAAAAATAAGGAGCATGATCAGAAATAAAAGAGCCTGAAGGCCCTAATCTTGCCTAAATATACAAACAAACAAGGGCAAACTAATTGCTGTAAAATTCAACTGACCTTGTGATACTTCTGTGCAACTTTCAATGGCATCAGCTATTGTATTCTTGACACACTGAAAAACAAGAAATACATAAGATAGCAAGTGAAATGAAAACAGTTTCTACAAAAAAAAAAAAAAAAGGTCCTAGCTCCAACATATGTCTAAATCTATTTGAAAATTACAGGTGTGAGGAAACCAATAAGAAAGGAAATTTGAAATGTCAGTATTGACTATTGTACTTACTAAACAAGAAAGTAAAAATAGCTCAGAACATCAATGAAGACAGAGAAAGATGGCTGCACTCACCCAATTTGCAAGTTTGCAATCTCTTCTGTCCAAACAGCAACATCTTTTCTGTCTTTTTGATGTCTGATGACTATTACTGGCTTTCTTGTTTAATACATGCGATCTCCCAGCTTTCTTCATTGATGTTTATTGACAGGGGTAATATGGCACAGACTCTAAAAACAAGCAAAGCATAGTGCAAAAAATGGAATTTGACAATGCAAGCAATATAGGACTTCATTTCTTTATAATAAAAGACAGCACACAAGTGTCAGTCAATTACAGTCAGCACCTCTGTTTTCTAAACACATGGCCATGCCAGAGCAGACAGGGGCTGTGAAAGACTGAATAAGGGAGAGAACATGGTACACAAGGAGTCCCAGATCTTTAAGGGTAAAATTATACAGATAGTAACAAATCCTAAACTGAATATGGTGAGAAAAGTAACAAATGGGAGGAAATGAGTATTTAGCTTCTTTTCTTAACAAACAACTTACAGCTTATAACAACTTAAGTTCATAGAGCCATTCTTGTTATCAACATTTATGTGATCCATGATCTCATTGTAGGAGATTGCAACAGTCAAAAATTATTTTTTAATAGGAAAAGGACACTGGGATGCATATCCCCCCGTAACAGAGCACCCTGGGTTGTGAAAAGTATTGAGACAAGGATTTCTGAACTTTTGTATTTGGCAGTGAGATCATTAGACATTTTTCCACTCTTCACTTATGAATTAACAGTGGAAAGTTAAAAAATACTACAGACAAGTCACACACAAGAATGAAAGACACAAGCTGACCATTCTTTCTGATCCTTATAGATTATCTCAGATTAAAATGTCTTCGTCAGCATAACACAAAACTTTATGTAATAAAATTTAGTTCTTATGTAACAGAACACTTTCAGCCAAGACATACAATTGCTTGAAATTATCCTTCCCTTTCCATATCTGTTTACTTGTATTTACTTTACCATCTTTCTTTGTGTGGTTCAAGTTTTCATTTTATATTTCTCTTTTAAGAATTATCCCCGTATTAGACATCAGAATCACCTGTTATTTGCAGTGATATAACAGGTTTCATGGAGGATAACTTCCATGAATTAATTCTGCAAAGCCTCATGACAGCAACACAGCACTGCTCGTCTTAATTTTGATGCTTTTTTACAAATCCTTTTGAAGTAATTGAGGTATTTCAGTCAAAGCACGAGGTCAAAATAGCTCGATTCTGACAACTAGTTTTACTTAAAAAGCAATGTTTTAATAGCTCAAAAAATGGCTCTGAGCATGGGACTTAGCATCTGAGGTCATCAGTCCCCTAGAACTTAGAACTACTTAAACCTAACTAACCTAAGGACATCACACACCTCCATGCCCGAGGCAGGATTCGAACCTGCAACCGTAGCGGTCACACGGTTCTAGACTGTAGCGCCTAGAACCACTCGGCCACACCGGCCGGCTTTTAATAGCTATTAATTCTGTAAGACACCGAAAACACACTTAATACCTCTCCTACACAAAATTCAGTTTCACTTTTGTAAGTAACTGTTTGATATATACAACAATAAAATTGTTTGATTTTTATTTTGGCATTTTCCTTCTGATTTTTGTTTTTTATGTTTTTAGCCTTTTCAGCTCCCTTTAAAGCTGAATCAATATTGTATAAACACTATTTGTATGTAAAAGGAAATGACAATTTGTGATTGTCTACAAATGTCATTCGGCTGGACTGAAGTATCTGTATAACTGCCATCAGTATAGCTTAAAATTATATTAAATTAAATTTTATTCATAAGACACAAACTTCTACTGCAGAACTTGTCTGATGGCTTGAGAATGGTGTTGCAAGCCACCAGAATAAATGAAGCACCGTCAAGTGAAGGGGGAGGCAGTTTTGGGAAGTCCAGGCACATCATCACAGATGTAGCACACAAACTCTTACAGCTACAGATGTGTAGTGCATATTTTTCAATATGGTGCTGTATTTCTTTTGCCTAATGTGAAGTTCACAACAATGATGCAGCAAGATAGTTCTGTGCAGCCTTAAGTTTTTTTGTTTAAGCATGAAACCAAATAACCAAAGATTATGCAAAGATTTTGTTTGTTATTTATGAAGTTAAAAACAAAAAATGAACCTGCATTTTGGGACAACCAAGTAACAGGAAAGAATTATATTCACAGGAGTTGTGGATTTTTATTAATGCCAATTCAGAGAAATTGACAGATCTCAACAGAACTGGAGAGATTTTAATTACGATAAAGCCATTTCTAATTTTGACAATTGCTGTCACTTCTCCTAATGCATCTTCAATCTGTTCAAATATAGCTGTTTCATTGCCAAGAACATATTTTGGGTCAGCTCAGTTGATATCACATATTATGGGACATTTGTGTCTCCTCATCTTTCAAGTCAGCTTTTCTCCCTTGGTATTACCAGAGAAGTAAATGTCTTATGGTTGTATTTTTCCAAGTTGAAACTGTCCTGGTATTCAAGTAAAACTTCTGGGGGTCTTTTGATACCAGTGTGAGAAAGCTTTATTTATTTCATAGTCAACTCCCCCCCCCCCCCCCTCCACCATGGTGCCACCACCTCCAATAGGTGCTCTAGCCATGGGAAGTACCTGCTCATAGCACTGGCTGTCTGACATGGCAACCATGGTCAGGAGTGGGGCACGCAAGGGGCGTTGACAGTGCTGGTACCAACTGTTCAATCCCTGCATCGTGGAGGGTTACCTAACAAGCCTCACCACAAATGGATAGTGTTGGGTTTTGGGGCATTAAGTATTCCAATTCCGCAAACAGTGTTTAGGATGAAATAGCGCTTATAATTGAATGTATGCCATGTTGGTGACCTCCACCATGTAGCCTGCAACACTATTAAATTTAGAAAAATGGAAGGTAAATCTGGTTCTTGGGGACTGTGTGTATATGGACAGAAAACATGCAGGAAAATTTAGGAAAGAAAGAAAGACAGCATATAACTGGAACCAGAGCCATCATTAAGGAGAGCATGCAGGACTCCTTGAGTCAGTCAGTCAGTGAGAGAGAGAGAGAGAGAGAGAGAGAGAGAGAGAGAGAGAGAGAGGGGGGGGGGGGGGGAGAAGAGATTTCAGGTAAGAGAATTACAGCACAGGAACAGAAGAAGAGCACACTGTCTCATGGCACCCATGATGGCCACGCATGTGACACAAAATAGTTGTGTGCCCCTGGGGGAGAGACTGGTTACTTCTGATTCAAATAAACCACCTTGGCATAAACCTGAAGTGAAACAGGTAAAGGGTTGCTGTTGTGACCAAGATTCAACTGAATGTAGGAAACAACTCAAAAGAAACTTGACGAGTCTGGACTGGCCAATCTGGGACAGGAAAAATGGACAGGAAGACGAACAACAAAGAAATCTACAAATGAGATAGCACTACAAATAAACCAAGTCCAACCAGTAATCAAAAGAGAGAAACACTGAGATGTAACAAAAATAGAGACCCAGAACCAACAGTACTTTACAGCAATGAAGTGAATACAGCATTGAGTCCCATCATGCACAGCAGAACCTACAAGGTGGCTGTGACTACCAATTGGTTGGCAGAATGACGTGCTGTGCCACAACAAGGTGGTGCTGGTCCTAGCAGCCAACGTCGAATTCCATGCCCTCCAGTCAGCAGCTGCGATACCAGATTCCTCCCCCGAAATTTGACAAAAAACACCAAATTAGGCAAAAAACATGGAAATTGGTAAAACATGCAATTTAGCAAGAATATAAAATTTGTCAAAAAATACCAAATTTTGCAAAAGCAAAGAATTTGGGGAAAATCCTCAAATCTGGCAAAGATGTACAATTTGTCAAAAAACAACAAATTATAGAAAAGACCACTGAATTTAGCAAAAAATAGCAGCCATTTTATCTGTAAAATGGAACAATTTTTTTTCTGTCCCTACACATAATATTTCTTCAAAATGCTTTACCTTAATAAGCGATAAGTGCCCCCCACCCAAAAAAAAAAAAAAAAAAAAAAAAAAAAAAAAAAAAAAAAAAAAAAACCACACACACACCAACAACAAGATTGTAACTGTACCTGAAAGTAAGTGTGAAGGGTATTTAACTGTCGTTCAAACTCAGATGGCAAAGCAACAAGAGGTGGAGGTGGCATCTCCATTCTTCTTTCAATACAAGGAGTTCCATCTTTCAGCAGTCGTCCCTGTGCAGTAAGCCAATTAAGAGCATACAGCGCAGCAATTTTAGCAGCTTGAGATTTGGTATGTCCTTCTCCAGAAAACACCGCATGGGAGGGCCACCGTAAATGGTATGAACACTGCCACGAGTCCTTCATGCGACTGTAACTGGGGATTGCACAATAAGCATCACTGCGTAAGTGGTGCGCCACTTCCGCAAATACATTATGAAGAGTAGCTTTTGGTTGTGGGAAGCGCCTAGCAACCATTTCTAACACTGCAAACAAAACACGAAAACATCAATTTTCACTTGAATTTTCATTCCTTAAAATTGTTTGAATGTTATTTATTATATTTAAGTAATCCACCAAGTAAGAATACAACAGTATGCAATAAAAGGCTACTTACCTGCCTTACAAACAGATGTCTCCGACTTATGTGATGGGTTAATGTTTCTGTCCACCAATATTTTTTCATTTTTCAGCTGTGCAATAGAAACTTCTGATGTTTTATTTTTCTTATTCTTGGAAGCTGAAATTTTATCATCTAATGTATAAAGTGACATGATTTTTTGTACTGGTTGGAGGTTCCCATCTTCACCTATTATATTTTTTTGTTTCAATAAACTCAGAGCTAATTGGGCAGCTTCATGTTGAGCCTGACTTTTTGAATTTCCTCTTCCCACTGTTCTGTAAATTAAAAACCACTTGAAATGGTATATTTACAATACATATTCAAAAAATGAAATGGTTCAATACCTCAACTGCTTCAAGCAAACTAATAAGAATAAATGTTGTAGGGAAGTTCTCGTATAATGTAAATACTTCTGGATTAAAGGAGACTATTCACTGAAAAGCAGAAGTATTGAGCCATTGATAGATACCACAAAAGGAAAGAAAACATGCTAGCTTTCGGGGCAAGAGACACGTACGGGAGAGTGTGGGAACAAAGGTTACCGGAGATTTAAGGCAGGGCAATTACAGGACTGAAGGATGGATGTGATGTACACAACTCCTATATGGCAGTGGAATGAAGGATCTAGAGTGAAGAAGTTGAAAGTTGAGCATGTTATATCCAACAGCATGTTATGCCACTGGGTGATCAACTTTGTTCTTGGCAACAGTTTGGAAGTGACCATTTGTCCTAGTGGAAAGCTTATTCGTAATCATATTGACATAAAAAAACAGCAGTCTTTGCAGTGGAGATGGTATATGGCATAATTGCTTTCACAAGTGGCTCAGCCTCTGATGCAGTAGGATAAGCCTGTGACAGGATGGGAGTAGGAAGTGCTGGCCGGGTGGGTTGGGCAGGTCTTGCACCTTTGTCTTCCACAGGAGAATGGTCTCTGTAATATGAGGTTGGGAGTGGCAGTGGCACAGGGAAGGACTAGGATGTTGCATAGGTCGGGTGGGCAATGGAACACCATTTCAGGAGAGGTAGGATGGGTATTTGATATGTTGTATGTTATTTCAGGGCATGATGAGATGTAATCTAAGCTCTGATGAATATGATTCAGCTGTCCCAGTTCAGGATGATACTGGGTGACGATGGGAGCATTCGCGAGTAGCCAGTTTTTGGAACCGATACAAGGATTGGAGATGTGTGAAGATTGTTGACTAGGTTTGGGGGTAGTGCCTGTCTGTTAAGGTCTTTGCGAGACCTTCCGCACACTGGGTAAGCGAGTTCTCATCACTGCAGATACATTATCCATGGGGGGTTAGGCTGTATGGAAGAGATTTTTTGGTGTGGGAGGGATGGCAGCTGTCTAAATGCAGATACTGTTGGTGGTTAGTGAATTTAATGTGGACACAGGTGAGAATGGAGTCATCAGAGAGGTAGTCAATGTCGAGGAAGGTGCACACTGGGTTGATGAGGGATAACTGAAGCAGACAAGAGAGGGCGGTCTAAAGATTCTGAAGGAGTGAGGATAGAGTGTCTCTACCCTCAGTCCACATCATGATATCAATGAACCTGAACGAGATTAGGGGGTTGGGAGTTCTGGGAGGCTAGTTCCCTCTAGATGGCCCATAAACAGTTGGCTTAGGAAGGTGTCTGTGGCTGTGCCAGGGATTAGTCTGCATATCTTTTCTTTAAATGGAAATAGTTGTGTGTCAGGATATAGTTGATCAGATCTGTAAGGTATATGTTAAGTCATTCGGACTCCAAACCCACTACCTCATTCCTTTTACACCTTGCGAACTGCTACATGATAACTATTTTTCCTTTGAAGGAAAGCTATACAAACAAATTTGTGACACTGAGAAGGGCACCTGCATGACACCCTCTATGCCAAACTATAAGCCATCTACTGGAAACCTTCATAGCCCCCTAAAACTACCAACCTCTCATCTGGTTAAGATTCATTAGTGATATGATCTGAACTCAGGGCCAAGACAACCTATCATCATTCCTTCACTACCTAAAGACCTTCTCTCCCAACATGCAACCTTCCTGGATGCTGATGTCCATCTCTTTCCAATCAGATTTCCCATGCCATATCCTTCACTCCCCCTCCCCCCTTTACAATCGGCTACTAAGGAGTGCCCCTCCCTCCCTTCTGTTAAGAACCAGTATCATCCTGAACTGGGATAGTTGAACCATATCCTTTGTCAGGGCTTTGATTATCTCTCATCATATCCTGAAATGGGGGACATCCTACCCAAGACCCTTCCCAACCCTACTAAAGCAGTTTTCCATCATCCACTTACAAAACTCCCTGGTCCATTTCTACGCCACTCCCACTCCCAACCCCTTGCTACAGGGATCATATCCCTGTGGAAAACACAGGTGCAAGACCTACCTGACCCACCCACTTAGCACTTCCAATTCCAGTCCTGTCACTGGCTTATCCTACACCATCAGAGGTCAGGTCACCCGTGAAAACACCCATCTCATATATCAACTCTGCTGCAAACACTGCACAGCTTTTTGTGTCAATACAGACCAGCTGTCCACTAGGATAAATTGCCACCACCAAACAGTTGCCAAGAACAAAGATGACCACCTGGTGACAAAACATGTTCAATTTCAATGGTTCGTTCACAACCTGGGCCATCTGGATCCTTCCCTCCACCACCAGCTTCTCTAAACTATGCAGAGGGAAGAACAGTTTCCCCTTCCTCTGTCCTGTTCTGCTTCCCAACTCACACCTTCATTGTGCACCTTTCACCAATGCCTCTGGCACCTGTGCAGCACTTGCCTAGCCCTTGCACCTGCCACCTTTCCCACCCACGCACTTTCCTAGTCAGCAAGTTGGCTGCCTCCCTCTGAGCTGCCGAGCTGCCAGTCACCCAACCCATGCTCTCCCCCTGCCTCCTGTCTCCCTCTCCTGTTACCCACCATAAGTCACAACCTATCCCACCTAAAAATAGGCGGACCATGGAGCAATTACCCTAATGGGACAGAAATCAGTAGATAGGATGTATACATACAGACACACAAATGACTAAAATTTCAGAAAAATTGGATCATTTATTCAAGAGAAAGAGCTTGTTGCTCTTCATGACAAGCCATCTGGGCTTACCTTTCATGAAGATAATGCCCACCCTGTAATATCACAACCCTTTAGGATCCTACATCCTTTTACTAGTCTCATCCCCACTCTTCAGAAGAGGGCATATGTGTAATATCAGTATGCTGCTTTAATTTTGTCTTTTCAGGTTATCTGGATTCGAATACACTGAAGATTTTCTTTTGCAGTAAATTAATAATATGCATTGATTTAATCTATTGTTTTGACATTGTTTACATTGGGGTTCACCAATATGCAGATTGAAGGAAACATGTTCGGTTAAAAGCTCATGTATCATCACAACTTTTACATTATACAAACTTCAGGCACATGGTAGGAATAAAATTGATATTGCAATTATCGAGTAATTAATGATTAAAGTTCCAATGTTTCTAGTCATTGAAAGACAGCTATTTTTATGTTTTCAAACTAAGAAACAAATTGTATCCATAATAGAAATATGACATGATAATTTTTCTGTCAGAATTAAGCATACTAATGTTTTAATTGGTGTTAGTTAATGGAATTGTAATTATGACTATACAGAAATGTAAAGTTTTACTCATAGAAAAAACTTGTAATTTATAGTCTTAATAGAAACAGATTCTTTCTGGTCTTTGTATGAAATTATTCACTTTTATTTCACGTAAAATTCTGTGTAATTTGAGAAGATGTTTGTAAAAGTTTTAATTGTTATACCTAAAAATTTAATATGTAACAATGCCAGGAATTGTTTAAAATCATACAATAGAGGCAATTTGTATTCTGCCATATCTCAGTTGGAGTTCAGTTTGATATCAGTCATGAGACAGCATTAAGTCAATTTTGCATGTAGGGAGATCGCTGCCGAACATCTACTGTGCGAAATAAGACTCGTTGTGAACATGATTTCCTGAAGCTTATTTCTACCATTGCACAATTCCCGAGTGGCAATTCAGTACCATCAAGATGAACCTATGGCAGGCATTAAGCAGCAGCACCCTAAATTACCCTAGATACGTATTATTTATTTGGTGGAGGATATCCGTAATATGATGTGCTATTTGGTTTTCTTGTGTTAAGCAACAATACACATCCCAAAGTTCACCACACAAAAATAGTTTTTCGCCATGTTATCTTACAGCCCACAGTTTCTACTGCTTGTCTCTGTGCTCACCAAACCCTACCTTGGCCAGCAAGGTTGCTCGATCTCTCCCCAATTCAGAACATTTGGAGCAATAAGGATGGGGCTCTCCAACGAGCTCGGGATTTTAACGATCTAAAGTGAGAGACGGACAGGATTTGGCAAAATATCCCTCAGGACATCGAACAACTCTGTTGATCAATGCCAAGCCAAATACATGCAATGGACTGCAAGTGGACTAACTCATTATTGACTTCCTCTATTTTTGAAGCTCTCTCTCTTCAATAAATCATCCAATTTTTTGTAAATAGTAATCGTTTGTTTGTAATGTACATCACATCTACAGATTTCAGTCCCATTCGAACAATCCCTTGGTGGTCTTTTTCTTTTCTTTTCTTTTTTTTCCTCTCTCTTGGAGTGCATTTAAAGAATAAAGGTATAGTTATAATTATCCTATGGATATGGTCCTATGGTTAGCGACTCGTGCAAGAACAGATACGTAATAACAAAAAGAGTGACATGTTCAATGCACATCTCTTTCATATAAAAGAAAAGTAGTAACAAAAAGTAAACACAGCAGCTCATGGTATGTTTCAACATTCTTTGTCAATTTTAAGTGCACCTAATTCTACATCTACTTCGAGATCTACAGCTACATCGGTACTCTGTGAGCCACCGTACAGTGGGTGGCAGAGGGTACTCCTTACCACTACTAGTCATTTCCATTCCTGTTCTACTTGCCTCTGTATGAGTCTCGATTTCTCAAATAGTAACTTTGTGGTCCTTAAGCACATGTAAGTTAGCAGCTATATGATCATTCTGCAGGCAGCTGTAAATGCCAGTTCTCTAAAATTTCTCAATACTGTTCCTCGAAAAGAATGTTGCCTTCCCTCCAGGGATTTCTATTTGAGTTCCTGAAGGATCTCCATAATGCTTACATGTTATTTGAACCTAACGGTAACAAATCTAGCAACCTGCTTCAACGTCTCCCTTCAATCTGACCTGTTATGGATCTCAAACACTTTGGCACTACTCAAGAATAGGTCACACCAAATATCTATACGTGGTCGTCTTAACAGGTGAACCACTCTTTCCTAAAATTCTCCCAATTATCTGAACCAGACTATTCACCTTCCCTACAATGGTTCTCTCGTGCTCATTCTATTTCATATTGCTTTGCAACATCCCATTCAGTAACAGATTCAATGTAGGATATTGCCTGACATGGGGTAAAATATAAGCATGAAGCTTTTCAGACAAGGAAGGTGGCTGGATAGGAGGCAGACTTCAATGTCGCAAAATCAGTTGTGAGATGTTGTGCAACAATTGATAGATCTGTACAGAGACCACTTGGAAGGGCAAAACCCAGAATGGAAGACTGCGGCTAACAACTGTGGAGGGTAGCCCACACAGACTATGAAGGGATTGAAGAACCTAGAGAGGACACAAAGCGTACCCAGCGCACCCACTTGCACTGTTTGATTAACTAATGAACTTTGGCGCAAAGACATTTAAAGGTAATGAGATGGCAGAGGGTGGGTGTCACTTAAGATGTTGCAAGGAGTGACAATGATCATGGATGGCAGTGGAAATGGCTGTGATCCAGCACGGGACAGGCCAATGGTGAATGGGGCCTGTCAAGCAGGGAAAGGCAATGCCGGCAACACAAATTATCTTATTGGACAGATCATGTATGACTTCACTGAGACAACCTGACAAAGAAGGTGTAAACACAAAATAGGAAGTATATAGAGGCCAATCAGCACAACTGAAAGCCCAGCAGGGTAACCTGGTCATCTGGAAATGGGAAGGGAACGAGAATGTCAACAGGAAGTGGTCACAATCACAGGGGATATTGTGTGGTGACCAGTGTACAAAAGGAAAAAGGGGAGGGGAAGGGTAGAGACAAAGATCAATGGTAGAGAAAGTGCCAGATGCAGCACTAAAATGAGTATGAGAACCATCATTAAGAAGCCACAGGTCATAGTCCACAAGAAATTGTGTCAATGACGAGCCACCAATTAAGTGAAAAAGCACTGCCCCAAAGAGGGTGAAGAGCATCAAAATCACGAAGGAGGAGAAAGGGAGGGAGGAAGAGAGTAGTTGCTAAAGGAGAGCAGTTAGGCATCAGGTGTAGATCACCTGCCAATGAGGGAGATAGAAATAGCAAACCGTGCCCGCATATTCCAAGTGGACCAGGACGGTAATTGGTTCTAATGTGACACAAAGGGGGAATCCATGTACTAATAATGCCCATATGGACCAATGTGCCAACAACACCAGAAGCCCTCAAAGGGTTGACCAGGTGCCGACGAAGCACAGAACCCACAAACTGTCAGTAAGTGACCATCACTAAAATGAGATTCCTGGAGAATGACAGAAACTGCCAAGTAAAAGGCAATAAGGGATTGCAACTCGGTGAGGTGACAGTAGTACCCATTACAGTTCCACTGAATAAGCACAGAGCAGGTATCCAAATGGGAGGCCAATTGGGCTGGAACTAATCACATCACCAGGTCACCATCTGGCACCTAGGAGGACAGGGTAACATCCATAAGTAAGAGGTCAGGCTCAGGCTGCAAGTGGGGGGGGGGGGGGGGAGACATGACAACTCTGGGGACAATGAGAAGGAGGGGGAGGGGGAGGGGAGGGCTTGTCCTGGGGCTTAAATTTCTTCTTCTTCTTCTTCCTCTTCCTCTTCCTCTTCCTCCTCCTCCTCCTCCTCCTCCTCCTCCTACTCCTACTCCTACTCCTACTCCTACTCCTACTCCTACTCCTACTCCTACTCCTCCTCCTCCTGTGAGAAATTGAGGAGGGCAGGGAACGGAGGGAGAACAGGCTTTTGCAAGATTCGAAACAGCAAGGGAGGGAGCAACCTTTGTGCACACAGACTGTGTGTGTCCTGTGGCCAAGTTGTGGTAGCAGACCTCCGGCCAAAGAGATTACAGTGGAGGGGTCCCAGGAGGGAGCCCCATCACCAGCAGCTGCCAAGGAAGGGGGACACTTCTTCAGCTGGGGAGGGAGAGCAGCACCCAGTGGGGAGGGCGTGGGAACCACAGGGGAGGAGGATGGGAGGAATGGGACAGAGGTAAGGAAGAGGGAGGAGGGGAAGGACCTAACTGAGGCAAAGGTAGAAGTCACCGACACAGGGTGGAGTTGGTCACATTTCTGACAAGCCTCAGTGTAAGAAACAATCAGTGGACTTACACTCATGTACCTTCTTTTCCATCTTATAAGCTGGGTACTCTGGTAAGCGTGGAGAGTGACTCATTACAATTAACACATACAGACGGTGGAACGCAGGGGCTCACCTCATGGAGTTAGTGTCCACATTCACCATGTAGATGTGTTCGCTGTATAGTGGGAAGACGTGTGCCCAAAATCAAGCACGAATGTGCAATATGGGACGTACGGCTGCACATCAAACCAAGAAGACAACCTTGACCTTCTATCTCAAATGCCACAGTAGAGGTGCTGGTATTGGTGTGATTGTCCTTATGAACTTTCTGAACACACCAAACAAAACGAACACCCTGTCGTTCCAGACTGGTCTGGAGTTTCTCATCAGTTTGAATGATGAGGTCCCTATGAAAAATGACTCCCTGAACCATATTCAAAGACTGATGAGGAGTAAGGACATGGGATGTTGCCAAGATGATCACAAGCACTAAGGGCTGCAGAAGTAAATTTTTATCAACAACAAACTTCACAGCATCTTACTGAGATACTCCACTTCACCAAACTTGTCTTCAATATTTTCCACAAAAAATAACAGCTTTCTGGCAGTGAAGTGTCCCTGTTTGTCCTAGTGCAGACCAGGTAGTGACAAAAGTATTTCACCCCAAACCGGTGACCCTGGCCCTCGTCTCAGGGTGTAACCACGGAAGGGGAGGTTGCATGGTCATAGAAAGCACCATTAAATGATCCACTGCCCACCAAAGAGGCAGCTACAGAGATAAGGCCAGTTTTTGGAGCTTGATACATTTCATACGCGAAGCATCTGCCCTGATACCACCCACTTCAATCAGGAGTTCTCCCCAAGAGTGCCATCCAGCCACAGCAGGGACCGTCTGGCACTGCGGCTGTTGCTGGGAGTTCTGATGCTCCACGATGACAAGCAACCACTCCTAGGCATACATGGGGAGGCAACAGCTCAGGTATCAGAAGTGTGATCCCTGCGTTGCCATGGTGCTCAGCTACACGGTTACACAACAGCCCCAACGCACAGACTGCCTACAGATGCTGCTGACCTATTGGAGCAGAGGAGGGCTATGGGGGGGAGGGGACGAAGAGAGAAAGAAAGGGGGAGCGGTATCCTTGTCATATGTGCTACAGAGGGACTACTTCCCCAAATGGCTCACACTACAGAGAGAAAATTTAGAAGTGGAGATCAAACACCAAAGTGGGACCAAACATCAATAAGGAAGGATGAAAAATAAAAGGCAAGGGGACCAAAACCACAAGGTATACCTGAAACCAGGTGGAAAGGCAGGTCGTCACAAGTAAGAACGCCGAGAGAGGTGACGAACAGGGTACAGGGGAAGAAGCAAGGACAGGGAAGGGGAAGAAGCAAGGACAAGGAAGGTGGGGCACCGGGAAGGAAATGCAGCCTGGGAGGGAAGAATGGGCTGCAACAGCTCATAGCATTGTGAAGGCCATCCATTAATTCATGAAAGAACTGTAAACCCCTTGAAAGGACCATCTAGTTGTATAACTACTTACAAAAAACATGAAAACCATCATTTTTTAATATTTTCATTTCATGGGTAATGTTAAAAAATTAAACAGGTATGACACAGTAAGTAAGAAACATAATAATCAGAAGAAATATGAAAGAACAGGAGGGGGGCGAGTGGAAACAAGGAGAGCAGGGGTTCCCCAGAAACGCTAAGCACACTTGGGCACCAGCACCACCACAGACCCTTCCTGACACTCGCACACCACACCACACCACACCACACCACTATCACGATACGATGGGGACTACATGGGGGAAGAATACGAAAGAAAAGGGGAAACAAAGCTGTGTAACAGACCAGACAAAATGTAGGGGACAGATGAAGAACCTGGACAGTGTGGAAGCAAGGTCAAGGCCTCCATTACAAACGCTTTCGCTAACTGAGGGACTCAACTTTACAGGAAAATTCAAGGACAAACCTGAGAGGAAAAATCACTTCCACAAAGAAAACAGAGGACAGACGTAACCATTCAAGGGTCATCCACTAACATCTGACACAAGGAAGGTGGGGTGGGCATATTTAGTGCGAAGGGCCAAAAAGTGGGGGAAGTCCACAAAAATATGGATCCCTGTGAGTGGAGCCCCACAACTACAAAGGGTGCGACAGCTCTACATCTACATCCACACTCTGCAAGTCACCTGATGCTGTGTGGCGGAGGGTACCCTGAGTACCTCTATCGGTTCTCCCTTCTATTACAGTCTCGTATTGTTCGTGGAAAGAAGGACTGTCGGTATGCTTCTGTGTGGGCTCTAATCTCTCTGATTTTATCTTCATGGTCTCTTCGCGAGATATACGTAGGAGGGAGCAATATACTGCTTGACTCTTCGGCGAAGGTATGTTCTCGAAACTTTAACAAAAGCCCGTACCGAGCTACTGAGCGTCTCTCCTGCATAGTCTTCCACTGGAGTTTATCTATCATCTCCATAACGCTTTCACAATTACTAAATGATCCTGTAATGAAGCACGCTGCTCTCCGTTGGATCTTCTCTATCTCTTCTATCAACCCCATCTGGTACGGATCCCACACTGCTGAGCAGTATTCAAAGCAGTGGGCGAACAAGCGTACGGTAACCTACTTCCTTTGTTTTCGGATTACATTTCCTTAGGATTCTTCCAACGAATCTCAGTCTGGCATCTGCTTTACCGACGATCAACTTTATATGATCATTACATTTTAAATCACTCCTAATGCGTACTCCCAGATAATTTATGGAATTGACTGCTTCCAGTTGCTGACCTGCTATTTTGTAGCTAAATGATAAGGGATCTATCCTTCTATGTATTCGCAGCACATTACACTTGTCTACATTGAGATTCAATTGCCATTCCCTGCACCATGCGTCAATTCGCAGCAGATCCTCCTGCATTTCAGTGCAATTTTTCATTGTTACAACCTCTCGATACACCACAGCATCATCTGCAAAAAGCCTCAGTGAACTTCCGATGTTATCCACAAGGTCATTTATGTATATAGTGAATAGCAACGGTCCTATGACACTCCCCTGCGGCACACCTGAAATCACTCTCTCTTACTTCAGAAGACTTCTCTCCATTGAGAATGACATGCTGCGTTCTGTTATCTAGGAACTCTTCAATCCAATCACACAATTGGTCTGATAGTCCATATGCTCTTACTTTGTTCATTAAATGATTGTGGGGAACTGTATCGAACACCTTGCGGAAGTCAAGAAACACGGCATCTACCTGTGAACCCGTGTCTATGGCCCTCGGGATCTCGTGGACGAATAGCGCGAGCTGGGTTTCACACGACCGTCTTTTTCGAAACCCATGCTGATTCCTACAGAGTAGATTTCTAGTCTCCAGAAAAGTCATTACACTCGAACATAATACGTATTCCAAAATTCTACAACTGATCGACGTTAGAGATATAGGTCAACAGTTCTGCACATCTGTTCGACGTCCCTTCTTGAAAACGGGGATGACCTGTGCCCTTTCCCAATCCTTTGGAACGCTACGCTCTTCTAGAGACCTACGGTACACCGCTGCAAGAAGGGGGGCAAGTTCCTTCGCGTACTATGTGTAAAATCAAACCGATATCCCATCAGGTCCAGCGGCCTTTCCTCTTTTGAGGAATTTTAACTGTTTCTCTATCCCTCTGTCGTCTATTTCGATATCTACCATTTTGTCATCTGTACAACAATCTAGAGAAGGAACTACAGTGCAGTCTTCCTCTGTGAAACAGCTTTGGAAAAAGACATTTAGTATTTTGGCCTTTAGTCTGTCATCCTCTGTTTCAGTACCATTTTGGTCACAGAGTGTCTGGACATTTTGTTTGGATCCACCTACCGCTTTGACACAAGACCAAAATTTCTTAGGATTTTCTGCCAAGTCAGTACATAGAACTTTACTTTCGAATTCATTGAATGCCTCTCGCATAGCCCTCCTCACACTACATTTCGCTTCGCGTAATTTTTGTTTGTCTGCAGGGCTTTGGCTATGTTTATGTTTGCTGTGAAGTTCCCTTTGCTTCCGCAGCAGGTTTCTAACTTGGTTGTCGTACCACGGCGGCTCTTTTCCATCTCTTACGATCTTGCTTGGCACATACTCATCTAACGCATATTGTACGATGGTTTTGAACTTTGTCCACTGATCTTCAACACTATCTGTACTTGACACAAAACTTTTGTGTTGAGCCGTCAGGTACTCTGTAATCTGCTTTTTGTCACTTTTGCTAAACAGAAAAATCTTCCTACCTTTTTCAATATTTCTATTTACGGTTGAAATCATCGATGCCGTAACCGCTTTATGATGGCTGATTCCCTGTTCTGCGTTAACTGTTTCAAATAGTTCGGGTCTGTTTGTCACCCGAAGGTCTACTATGTTATCACCACGAGTCGGTTCTCTGTTCAACTGCTCAAGGTAGTTTTCAGATAAAGCACTTTAAAAAATTTCACTGGATTCTTTGTCCCTGCCACCCGTTATGAACGTTTGAGCCTCCCAGTCTATATCCGGCAAATTAAAATCTCCACCCAGAACTATAACACGGTGGGGAAATCTAATCGAAATATTTTCCAAATTATCCTTCAAGTGCTCAGCCACAACAGCTGCTGAGCCAGGGGGCCTATAGAGACATCCAATTACCATGTCTGAGCCTGCTTTAACCGTGACCTTCATCCAAATCGTTTCACATTTCGGATCTCCGTCAATTTCCTTCGATACTATTGCAATTTTTATTGCTATAAACACGCCTCCCCCTTCACTGACCAGCCTGTCTCTGCGGTATACATAAGATTTCATTACTGCTTACGTCTGGTTTTAGCCAACTTTCTGGCCCTAGTACTATATGGGCGTTGTGACCGTTTATTAATGAGAGCAGTTCTGGGGCCTTTCTATAGACGCTCCTGCAGTTTACTATTAGCACATTAATATTGTTATTCCCTGTTGCATTTTGCCTACTCCTACCTTGCCGCATCTCAGGAGGTGTCTTGTCGGGCCTAGGGAGGGAATTCTCTAACCTAAAAAACCCCCATGTGCACTCCACACGTACTCCTACCCTTGTAGCCGCTTCTGGTGTGTAGTGCACGCCTGACCTATTCAGGGGGACCCTACATTTCTCCACCCGATAGCGGAGGTCGAGAAATTTGCACCCCAGATCTCCGCAGAATCGTCTGTGCCTCTGGTTTAAGCCTTCCACTCGGCTCCAAACCAGAGGACTGCGATCGGTTCTGGGAACGATACTACAAATAGTTAGCTCTGATTCCACCCCGCAAGCGACTCTTTCTGCCTTCACCAATTCCGCCAACCGCCCACCACCTGTACCTCTGAACCCAGATGGCAGGAGTCATTGGTGCCGACGTGAACAACAATTTGCAGTCTGGTGCACCCAGCGCCCTCTATCGCCGCCTGCAGGGCTGCCTCCACATCTCGGATGAGACCCCCCCGGCAAGCAGACAGAGTGAACACTGGCCTTCTTCCCCAACCTTTCCGCTATTTCTCTAAGGGGCTCCATCACCCGCCTAATGTTTGAGCTCCCAATAACTAATAAACCCCTCCCCCCGTGTGCCTGCTCGGACCTTGCTGAAGGAGCAGCCACATGTCCACTCACAGACAGAGCGGGCGATGCCACACGGCCAGCCTCCAAATTTACCCTGTGCCGCGAACGCCGCTGAACCTGCCACTCCCCTTGGGGAGAGGGTGGCCCAACCGCGCCCGGTACCCGCGAAGATGTCTCGACAGCAGGGACAGTGGGTGAAGCATGTAACACCCAGGGTGTACCATACGACGCACCAGACTCCCCACTGCCGCTACACTCAAAGACAGCAGCCTGAAGACAGCTGACCGCGGCCATCAACACGCTCAGCTGTTCGCAAACAGTGGCCAGCTCCTCCTGCATTGGTACACAGCAGTCACACATCCATTGCAGAGTGCAAAACCATGGGTCAACCTATACTCTGTTCATCATAAGAATAAACCTGATGTGAACATTACACCATGTACTCTTCTGCGTTTGCTTGAATCTCATTGGATTTCATTTCACATGGAGCAGAAGCCTAGCTGTGACCAGTACAGTCAAATACAATTGTAGGTATACATTTTATGCTTTGTTACACACACGTAGACTGAACAATAATGCAGGACAACAGGTTTACCAGTGCATTAAACTTTGACAGAGCTGGCCAGCCAGTGGTCCAATTAACTTGCAATGGTGTGAGCATTTGGAGTTCAGATGTAAAAAGAGAAAAGCAAAGAAACAATATGACAAAAGCATACTGCAAGGATTTCACCGTACTGTTGAATATTGAAGCCAATGACGGTATCAAATACAGTCAGTTGTTAGCTAATCTCTTAGCTCCTTCGTTATCTGAATCCGAGAAACAAGTCTTAGTTCTGGAACTGTCATGTGCTACGTTGATAATGAGTCAATCAACAACAGAATCCATGAAGCCACCGAGGCGCCGCATTTTCTCCTCTTGTTTTATGAGGTGCTGCCCCTAGTCCTGCCAGTTTTCGGCAGTGACTTGAAAAAGCTGCATGCATTAGTTCCAGTATTTCTGGCAGCTTAACAGTCTTGTTATTTTTTGGGCCAAATCCCTTAACTTGGCTCCAGATCAATTCTGTTGAGTTCATATTGTAATGGTACAGCAGCAAATGTAAAAATGCAGCATTTGTACAGTGGGCTCGATGCTGTGGAAATTATTGTTTTCTGCGTTTCTACGACACTTATGTATATCTGTGGTATAAAACAATGGACATACTCCAAATAAATAATATTTAGTTTTTACCTTTTTGCCTTCACAAATTAGACATATGCTTTCTTAATTTAAGCAACCTTTGTTTAAGTCTTTCATAAAATATTGATAATCAAGAATTTATATTTGAAATGAAAACAAATTTCATGTGCAATATGTAATTAGAAGACATGCATTATTCATAACAAATGATGATGAATTTTACAAATACGAGATGTAAGTATTTCAAATTGAATGAGGAAAAAAAAAAATAAACAAATAAATAAATGAGTCAGGCAAGACTTGAACCAGCAAACCATGGCCTGCAGTTTATTATCAATCCACTATGCTACAGACACCGTTCTAAATACAATCAAAGTTATGATCTCAACTGTACGAAATACCCACCAAAAAACTTCAAAGCCAATTATCTCTGTAAATTTATGAAAAACATTAAGAACGATCTATTTCTCGGCACTTCTTAACCACGTTCCAAATGCGTGTTTCACTGTGGAACAGTAAGCAGCCTCAGACATTTTCATACTACGTATTAACAGTGCGACAATCTGAGAACAAGAGTGCAGAGGCTGTGACTACACACAATTTCTGAAATAAAAGCTACATAGCAAAAGCGTGATTAAGAAGTACATTTATGGCTGTTAGTACATTTGGATATCTTAAAATTTCATTTAACATAACTTAATAATAATAATAATATATCTCATACAAAGTAGGGCCTACTTCCAAGAGCATAACACCATCAGTGTACGTGTGCTAAGGCTTCAGATCAATCATCGCATTTGTGTTTGTTTACATCTTGTTTATTCTTATGATGAAGGGACTATAGTATGGTCAGCACAAGGAGAGCAGAGGATGGTAGATTCCCACCAGGAGAGGTGGAGGTGAGAATGCCACATGGTAGGAGTCTCCTTGATTGTGCAAAGTGTATCAGACAGGGGGTAGCATCCCAAGAGTAGGTCCATGATTGAACAAAAAGGGATTTGATGTAAAGCCACAAATCTGCTCCCAGAGGGGACACAGAAAAGGTGCAGGTGGCCGCCAAACAGCGAGACGATCAGCAAGTTCATTACGCGGGATACCTACACGACAAGGAAATCAACCAAATAAGCAGCATCTCCAAGATTTTTGGTGCCTGAGACCAAGGGGTGGCAAGAAAAACTCCAAGCGATAGCTTGAAGTTCACACATAACAGAACTCAGGTGGGTGAGGACCATTTAATGAAGCAGAGGGCCCAACAGGTGGCCATCAATTTCACATTAAACTCTCCACATGTGGCAGGCAAGAGATGGTGTTTCATGCCAACAGAAGACATGAAAGCATATCCCACATGATCAGTGGATTTAGGGCCATCAGCATAAAAAACAAAGACAGCATGAAACTCCCTTAAGAGCATTCAGAACAAATAACTGAACGCCATTGGGGCAATGGAGCATTCAGACCCGGAAGAGATTCATCCGAATCTGGGGCCAAGAAACCAAGGGGGTGGGGACGGGGGAGGTGGTCGGGAGAGAACATGGGTGAGGTTGGTTGGTTGGATGATTAAAGGGACTAAACTAAAAGGTCATCAGTTTTTTTCTTCTCAACGGGTAGGTCTACACGACTGTACATAAGAAATTGCCTACTGCACAAAACACAAAGGAAGAAAACCCCAAGGTCTACCACAGGTCAACACAGCTGAAATAAGTGACAAAAGAAGAAAAGGAGACAAAGGAAGACAAGCAGGCAAAATGCCCTATCTAGAGAGGAGCCAGAAACCCCGGAAAGTAAGAGTGCAATGAGGGGACATACATCCCTAGTCCCCACCACTTACCAGAAGTAAGAGAAATTGTCTAGGAAGGTTTAGCAACACAGACAGGGCAAGAGGATCACACAGAGACAAAAGATGAACAAGTCTAATAGACCACAAGAAAGGGTGGAAGAGGAGTAAAAGAATAGTTAAGGTAAGGACTGGGCTGGACCATCAAGCCGAGACAGCCGCAGCCCCATCTGGGCAGAGGAGGCAACAGAGTGCTCTGCCAACCTCTCAATCGGCCACTAAGGTCAAGTAACCATCCCTTAAAGAGAATGGCAAAAGCCCCTTTCACGAATAAAACATAAAACTAAGTGAGCGGCTGGGGTGTCTCCTAACATCAGGAGAACAGTGACAGGGAGATTAAGATTCTGCCACAGGATGGTTAGGTTGGAACAGTCCAGCAAAATGTGGACCACAATCAAACAGGAATCACACAACAACGGGGTGGGTCCTCACAAGAGAGGAGGTGACCATGAGTCAGCCACGTATGGCCAATACAGAGCCAGCAAAGGACAGTAGAGACCTTGTGAGAGGCTTGCATGGCAGAGCCATTCCGTGCTCCAGATTCCTAAAACTTGATGGCATAATACCAATCAGAGGTTTGTTCCTGGAATACCGATCTGAAGAGTCAGTTTACAGTAGCCAGTTTGGCCAAGCTATCAGCGAGTTCATTCCCCTGGATCCTGAGATGGCCTGGAGTCCACATGAAGGTCACTGAACATCCACATTGTTCAAGGGTGTACAGGGAAGCCTGGATGGCAATGACCAAGGGATGGTGAGGGTAACACTGGCTGAGAGCTTGCAAACTGCTAGAGGAGTCATTGCAGATGAGGAAGAACCCCACCGGGTCAGGAATGGATATGCTTAAGAGCACAAGAGATGGCTACCAACTCCACAGTGAAAACACTACAGCCATCCAGCAAGGAAAACAGTTCAATATGTCCTGTGTGAGTACATGCGAAGTCCACGTGACCAGCAACCACTGAGCCTTCAGTATAGACTACTACTGAAACCTGGGATGTGCCAAGGATGGAGAAAAATTGGTGGCGGAGGGCCATGGGAGGGAACAAGTCTTTTGGACCTAGCGAGAGGTCAAGACGAAGTTGTGGCTGAGGGAAACACCATGGAGGTGTATATGAGTGGACCTGGAAGAGAGGGTGGAAGAGGAAACAACTGGAAGTCAGAGAGCAAAGACCGGATGCGGACTGAAATCATAATCCCCGATCTGGGCCATCGGTGTGGGAGATGGACAAAGAAAAGGTTAGTTCAGATGCTTAGGAAGTTGTGAATGCAGGTAACATAATTGACAAGCTGTTGTTGGCACCTGATCTGCAATACCGGGACCCCAGCCTCCACGAGTAAGCTGTTTACAGGGCTAGTTCGAAAGGCTTCTGAGTCATGTCAAACCCAGTGGTAAATTGGATCCCGTCTCTACAATGCTGAGGGTGATGCCAAACTGTGTGCCGGACACTCATAAAAAACACATGATTATATTGGGGCTTTGTTAAGCTACAGAAGGGCAGTGCAATCTGCACCCCAGCCGGTGTTACTCAGGCAGCAAAGCGTATTAAGATGCAGCCACCAATTTCGCTTAAGCTAGTGAAGATGGCCTACCGATACTCTAAGACCAGTCCGAAAAATCAATAATTCTCCACAACGTTGAGTAGTTGGTTGTGAACGTGGGTAGGAAGACAAGGCAGGGGGATGGAAGTGTCAGTAGAGGGAAGCGAAGTGGAAACCAACCAGTAAATCCACCCCAGGGCAAGCAGCAGGCAGGCAATGGCCCAAAGCCAAGAAAAGAATAGCAGAGGCTGAAAATACTGCTTCGGTTGTAAATTTCTTTATTTTCACTCTACCAGTTTCCAACTATTATAAGCCCATCTTCAGGTGTCATACTTGAAATAGCAAAAGATGGGAGATAATTTTTACACACTGCAACACACACAAAAAACAAGGAAAACTCTAAAAAGATTTAAAAACTTTTAAAAAACATTTTGAAACTGTTGGTGGGGCTAGGTGCTGTGAAACCTATGTCAATGCGAAAGTGGCACCAGACAGTACTACAGACAACTACCTGGGTCAAGAAATACACAAATGATAACACAAAACTTACACTGTGCTGTGGTCCCCGAGCAGCACATGTACCAGGCACAGCGTGCTGCCTATGAGTGCAGAACAGGGAGTAGCAGATCTGAATGAGGAGACAAATTGGTAAACCAGAGTGGCAAAAGTGCTGCCATCTATTCCAAGAGAGAAGAATGTGGGGCCACCAGCCTGGCCATTCACAATTTGAATTTACAGGTTTACATTTAAAATGAAGAAAAAACAAAAAAATACATAAAACATACATTTAAAATGAAGAAAAAACAAAAAATTACATAAAAATACATGATATAAGTTAAAAGTGCATTATGCATAGTAAAGGAGCATATTGAACAGGTCGGTACAGAACTGTGGTAAAACTGAGTGGAATACAAAATTATTATATCAACAGTAAGGCGCACTAAAGCTTTCCTTTTACTTTACGGTTTGGGTGGGGGCAGAGGCATGGGTGGGGGCAGAGGGGGGGGGGGGGGCAGTAGTACAGGGTATCCCTGTAAAACTGGTACACTTCACATATCAGAAAGTTGAGTGCAGCTGTATGTTCATGTCAGCAGCAAATTCAGTATAGAATGCGATAAGGATTCCAATAGGCCTGGGGCCTATGTTCAATTTTAACAGTTTCAGTTGTTTCTCAACACCACTCACTAATACTTATTTCATTCATCTTTTCTGTGATATGATGGCTATGTTGGGGCAGTTCTCCTGGGATTTACTTTGTAAAGGAAAATTTGAAAACTGGGTTAAGCATTTCACCTTTTGCTTTGGTTTCCTCACTTTCAGCTTGTCTCGCACACTAGGGATTGGGCACAAACTTTGGTGGCCCTAACAGTTTTTCCATGTGACCAGAATTTCTTTGGGTTATGCGTAAGATCATTTGACAATATTCTGCTATGGTAATCATTGAAAGCATCACGCATTGCTCTCTCGACAGCCAAACAAGTTTCATTTGGCATCTCTCTATCTATAGCCCTAGCGATGTTTTACAACTATTATTAAGTAATCTCTGTTTCTTTAGAAGTTTCTTTACAGTAATTGTATACCACAGAGGTTCCCTCCCATTATGGACTATTCTACTAGGTAGATATCTAACCAGTCCATGGTCAACTATGCTTTTAAACTTGAGCCATAGTTCCTCTACGTGATCCAGCCCTGTGCCGAAAGTGTCAAGTCCCTCATTCAGATATGATGCAACTGACTTTGTATCTAGTTTACTGAACATTATCTTTCTGATTGTTTTACTTGTTCTTTATACTTTGGTAATCATAGATGCCACAACCACTTCGTGGTCACTGATACTAGATTCAATGTGGGCATCCTCAAAGAGGTCAGGTCTATTTGTTGCTATTAGATCCAATGTATCTCCATCTTGAATGTGGGGTTCCTAACTATCTGTTCTAGGCAGTTCTCAGACAAGGCATTTAGTATAGTTTCACAGGATATCTTATGACGCTCACCACTAACAAAACTGTAATCATCCAACAATTAATTGGGAAAAATTAAAGTCTCCACCAATGATTAGAGTATGACTGTGGAACATGTGTACAAGTGTAGTGAGGTTTTCTCTGAAGTTTTTACTTACATCAGGAGATGAGTCTGGTGTGCGACAGAAGGATCCAATTATTTTATGCTCATCCCTGATACTGAGTCTCACCCGAACGATCTCACATGCAGCTTTGATTTTTACCTCAATGGATTTGAGTTTCTTGTCTACTGCGAAATACACCACCTCCATTTCCCATTTGCCTATCCTTTAATTACACATTCAAATTTTCCCCAAAAATATCACTGCTATCTATTTCAGGTTTCAACCAGCTTTCTGTACCTAGTATTATGTGAACTTCACCGCTTTTCAGGAGCGGTTCAAACTCTGGCATTTTGTTACAAATTCTTCTGCAGTTCACCATTAAGATTTTAATACCCTCATCCGTGGGAGGCATTTCTTACGATTTTACACTGGTACTTATTGGTTTCATACTGCTTTCAGTGTCTGGATTGGACAGAGAATTGCCACATTTAAAAAACCCTTGGGTGAAAGTCACACACAGTCAGCTAGCATATTAGCAGCCTCTTATGTGTAGTGCACACCTGACCCATTTAACAACCCTACGGCATAAATCCAGGAAGTTGCAGCCTTGCTTGTCTCAGAACTTCCAAAGTCTCTGGTTCAGTCCTTTTACTCAACTCATAACCAAAGGGCCATGATCAGTTCTCAGGGCAATGTTGCAAATTGTGAGTTTTGTTGAAACTCCGTGCACAAAGCTGGTCTTCTCAAGCTATTCTGCCAGTCACTGGAATAATCTGAGAATGACCTCTCAGCCCAGACGACAGGCGTCGTTTGTTCCAAAGTGCGCCACACACTGTAGTTGGTTGCATCCTGTTCCCTCGATGGCTGTCAGAAGGGCATCTTCAAAATGTTGATCGAGACCCCATGCATAAACACTGAGTGCACTGGTATGCCTTCCTATCTTTTGGTGCCTAAGAGACACATTATTCACCATACATTTAAAGTGATGACGATTAATAGACTCCTATCCTTTTACATTTATGTTCTCTCAACATGGGACAAAGCAGGCTTCCTAGAAACAGTTAAAAATTGAGTCCCACTGGCTCAGTTTCACTGAAACACAGTACCCTGAACTTGTTGGGTAAGGGGATTGGTGTAAAACCCTAAGTCCTAACTGATCTGTTAGGCAGTGTGAAACAATGGTCCTTGTTTAGGTAATCAAAAGCTGTCAGTATCATTTGATATCAATTTATCGTTTCCAGGTATATCAAAGTGGGTCCTTGCAAACGCCGTCTACAGGCAACCTTTGAAGTTTCAACAGCTTTCTTCTCAGTCTACACTAACGGATGATGACACTCATTGACATGTTGGGACCAACCTCACAACCAAATAACTGGACGATGCTAAACTGGCAGTATTGGAAAAGGGGTTGAATTTTGCTCCTACACAAAAGAATGTTCCCATTACGGAATTCATTTCTGCCACTGGACAAGGGGTGTCCAAGTTTCCCGACAATCTGGCTGATAAGCTTAGGCATGAGGTCTCATATGTTGAGTCGGGTGCCATCCCTGCGACCTAAGATATCCTCGCTTGAAAGAACCACAATCTGGGCTATCAGAGAAGACCAGGATTTAGTAATTCTACCAGCAGACAATGACAATGTAACAGTTCTTCTCTTGCGGGATGATTGTGTGGGTAAAATATATATTTTGCTTGCAGACTCAGTATACCAAAGCTTGCAGAATGATCGAACTGAATGTATAAAATGCAAGACACTTTCATTATTGAAGAAGGGTTTGTTATCTGACGATGTTCCTAAGAAACTTAGATCTGGTGCTGCAGTCCCACCAAGAGTATACGGTTTGGCTCAGGTACACAAGCAAGGAGTTCCTCTTCGGTCTATTGTTAGCAATTTGGGCACTCCTACTTACAACCTAGCCAAGCATTTAGCATCCATTCTCAATCCCCATGCTGGAAAACGCAAACACCATATTTCCAATTATCGGGTTTTTATTCAGAGTTTGAAGTCTTTGTGTCTCAGTTCCAAGGATTTTCTTGTTAATTTTGATGTTGTGTTCCTCTTGAAGATTCTTTGCAGTTCACTGGTGAAAAATTGGACAAAGAAACAACTAAGCTTTGTCACCATATATCGATGTTGACACATTTTTTATTTAATGACAAATACTTTGAACAAACTGACGGAATGACTTGGAGGGTCCATTATCCCCCATAGTCGCCAATTTGTTTATGGAAGATTTTGAGGACATGGCACTGAAGATGGCGTTCTTAAAACCAACTTGTTTCTGGAGATAGGTCAACAATACGTTTATTGTATGGGCACATGGGAGGGATGCTCTGGACCATTTCCTAGATCATTTTAACTGTCTGCATCCCAATATTAAGTTCACATTGGAAGTTGTAAAGGACAGAAAACTTCCTTTTTTAGATGTCTTGGTCTACCGGACGGATGACGGGACATTATGACATAGTATTTATCTTAAGTCCTCACATACAGACTGATATCTTCATGCATCAAGTTGTCAACCACCATACCAACACAATGGGATCCTACATACATTGGTAAAAAGAGCTTACGCCATCTCAGTTGCAGATAGTTTTGACACACAAACTGGATCATCTAAAAGTTGTGTTCAAGCAGAACGGTTATACTGATGACAGGTCCATTGTACTCTACATGTTGGACCTTCGCGAGAACCAAAAGAAGGTACGAGCAATCCTACCTATTGCAGGAAGCATATCTTCAAAAAATAGGAAGAATTCTAAAGAAATTTGGTATTAATAGTGTATTCTATCCACCAGCTAAAACCAGAGCTCTGATGGGTTTGGTGAAGGATGAGTTGGGTTTGAGAAAGCCCGGGGTCTACAAGATTTCCTGCCATTGTGGGAAAAACTACATTGGACAAACAATTCGTACATCACTTGAAGATGGCAGCCAGGTGGACCGCTGAAATAGTGTGTCTACACGACAATATGTTCCGGCCGGAGACCAGACATGAATACAACCAATTATTACATCAGGAAAGTTTACTGAGCCAGCAGTTGAACAAATAATTCCTCAAGTAATTTTAAGTCCCTTGCATCTTTCTGCTACTGGTACAAAGTAGTGGTATTTCATTAGACACGTCTCATGCTCTTAATTATTAGCAGATTATTAATTTCAGAATATGCCCCATTACTTGTCTTCTCCACTTGTAGATGATAGTGAGATGGTTTTATTGACCATTAATTACTGACAAAAGCCTTCTTTCTTCTTAAGCAAAAGCCTGCTTTTGATTTTAAGAATAATTTAAGGGAGAGATTATATCCCGATTAAATTCTCCAGCAGCACAACTGAGAAATGTTTTGCTGCCCCATGCACATCAAAGTGTAATTTGATGCAGATATTTCAATAAATGATTCAACTTATGAAGTAGAAACCAGTTTTGCATCCTCCCTGTTTCTCTAAGCTTCATTTAGGACACGACTACTTTACAGAAAGCCATGGTGTGGTACGAGTTACCCTGCTCTAATTCAACTTTTCCCTTCTTGTTTCTCTAAAATCTCCCAGAATGACAATAGTCTACTGTGTAGCCACAATTGATTTCCTAAATTTGCCATTATTGGGATTTTCCTTAAACATTTTGTAGATCTTCTGATATTCCCAGCAAGGTGTTGTCATCTTGGAACATCGAGTTTTCCGCCAGTAATCCACATCGGACTTACATGACATTTTGATCGCTTAGCTTGCAGTCTTCATCAGGTGCTCCCTGAGGCCAAGTCCAGTGTGGGACAGGTCCAGTATTTATGTCTACAAGGGGTTATGTGCTTAGGTGCTCCGTCATTGGTCTGCACCACACCAAGTACTCCGTAAGACGCACACGTCTGTCACTAGAAGAAACCGTAGTATTTTCTAGTCGTATCAGTTCCAAATGCTGTGCGTGTACTTTTCAATTGTTGACAGTTAAATATTTTGTCATTTGACATTCTGTTCCACCTCCAAGTTGTACTGGGCAATGAATCTTCTGATTGCCACCTTTTAAGATCTCCTGTGGACTGTACTATTTATTGCTGTAGCCAACCACTCTGTCCCAGATGCACGTCTGCCAGGAGTGGCTGTCTGATTATTTTCTGGCTACTTGTGTTCAAATTGTAATTTGTTCTCAAAATTACCACACTCAGGTACTTGACTTGCTATGAAAATACCACTGTCTGTGCACCCTGAATTGGTTGTGCTGGGTTATTTTCTCCATCACCATTTCCAAAGCTATTTTCCTGGACTTTGGATGATGCCTTTGTTGCATCTTTCAGAGATAAAGTGCTGGATTCCAGGAGGAGCTAAGCTGCTACCCTGTGTCACAGTCGATAAAAATCCTGTGAGACCTTTATTTCTATGTATTTGGGTGTCTTTATAAGAATCTTGACATCATAGCATCCTTCAAATGATTTAGTTCCAAACAATGTTCCACTATAGCTGACTTCGAAGCTCCTCTGAGTCTGGTGTGCAACATGTGCTTCTTATACTTGATTATAAAAGTCCTTGTGGTCTGATATAGGACATACCACACTGACAAGGTGTGTGGTAAATGCCCAATTTCTGTAGGCCCACATAATCCTTTACACTTCCTAACAGAAGTTTTATCTGATAAGATTTCTGCTGATTTTGGGAGATAGTCTGGGACGTGGCAAAAAAGCAACCTACTTTGCCCCTCCTTTTTACATTACTTCAGGGTGCAGTGTCTTCTGAATATCTCTGGAGGAACATTTGTTTCAGTAGAACACAAGAGGCAGGTTTTCTACCTCTGTTATGAAGTTGTCTGGATCCAAAAGTGTTTGTGCCCAATGAACCAGAGTTTTGAGGACACTGTTTTTCTGCACTGGATGGTGGCAGCTACTGCCGTGTAGATACAGATCAGAGTAAGTTTTTGGCAAAGACCATGACTAAAAGTGGCATCTGCATTCCTCTGAGGAGCATCTAAGAATGGGAATTAGCCATTCTTCTCCATTCCCATTGCAAATTTTATATTAGGGTGGTGTGAGTTCAGGTGTTCCAGGAGAGCATGGAGCTTTTCCCTGCCATGGGTCTGTGTTTTGAAGGTGTCAGCCATTTATCTGAAGAAACAATTCAGTTGATCTGGTGCTGATGCAAGTGCCTAATCTTCCAATATCTCTATAAATAGGTTCACTACCACCAGTATGAGTGGGCTGCCCATTGCCACCCCCTTCTGTTCACTGAACTGACCCCATACAGGAAGTATGTTGAAGTTAAAATGAGCCTAAATAAATCTAGGATATTTTTTAAGACTACAATGCCTCGTAAGGAAAGCATGAAAATCTACATCGGAAGACTCTACAAGGAGGAGGAAATAGATCTGAATATCAGAAAGTTGGATACGCTGTGACAAAGAAAAGGGAGGATACTCAGTTCTCTCACTTCCATGCCAAGATGCCTTGAAGAGGACATTAGTCCAGTACTTGCAAGGCTTAAACAGCACATAAACTCCAAAGCAGCCAACAGGATTAAACAGTGGGAAAGCTAAGCATTAATAAGGGGCTTCCAGGGAATTATTCTCTCTACACTTGTTTACTGCCACTGGCTTCACCGATCAAGAATGGGACTTAGTGGTTGCCATGAATAGCAATCTCTACACCTGTCTAGTGCCACTGGCTTTACCAGCCACAATTGGAACTGAGTGGATACCACTTTGTCGTCTCCAGCAGAATGCATGAAGAAGAAATTAGCAGCCTGTCAACAATCCAAGTTTGACTGTCATAACAACAACAAGGCGAAGCAGAATGAGAATAATCTTACATAACTTTTCAGCCTTAGTTAGAAGCAACTCAACAAGACCAGATTGAAGATATTTAGCAAGGGTGTCAACTTTGCGGTTACCCCAGAGAAGTCTCTGTCTCAGGCTTTGTCAGTGAAGTTTTCTGTGTCTATAAGTAGCTGGATACTGGTGCACATATCAGAAAAAAAAGGAGAGAAATGATGACTCAGATCTATGGCAGAGTCGAGCGACAGGGCTGAGCGAACGGTGAACCCGATACAACAAGAACAAGTCAATGCAGTCTATGCAACAACATAGTGTAGCAAACTTTCGACAAAACATTGTCAACAGGTCAAGGATGAGACATAATCCAAATTGAGATCAAAGAGAAAAACCAATACCAAATCAAAGTCATCAACGAATAGTCAGTAGGATGGAGGAGACAGTAATGAATGCCATTAGGCGAAGTACACAGCTGATTGAGTGGTTGAGGTGCAGTGGTGTTTATGCCAGCTGCAAGGGACACTATTGGTCAATGTATTCACGTGGTGAGACAATGGTGCACTCACTAGACAAGTGCAGTGGTGCAGCAACACCGTCCTCTATCGTCCATCGAGTCCATTTGCTCCAGTGGGCATTCAACAGCCCAATGCCCAATACCAGATCCCTCCTGCCTGAAACCGGTGCATATGAGTGTAAACAGCTCAGACGGTGCTGTGGAAGGTGGAACAAAGGTACAGGCAAAACTGCAGTCTAATCGACTGTAGGCTGCAAGGAGGAAGTGCGGTCGCTAGTGTCCACTGGAAATGTGTTGGACATGGACATTTCAGGGAGAGCCACTGATCCACAGGGAGCAAGAGGGGATGGCCATCGCAACAATGGGACATCTACAGGGTTCTGGTGGTTGTGTCACACTGGCACCAGAATGCAGTGGAAGAAGAGGCTGTAGAGGGGTGCTTGTGTCCGAGGCCAAAGTTGGTTCTTAGTCAATGTGGCGCAATAAATGCTCAAAAACAATGTTAGGGCCACTGTGGTGACGAAGGATTCAATAATTTATTCATCTACTGCTTAAAAGTTTGGATCAGGTGTACAGCTTCACCACTGAAGGGACAGTGGAATGGAGGGCTACAAATGCGTTTAATGCCATTGGCAGCACAGAAGTCCTTGAAGGCAGAGGCCATGAATTGTGGGCTATTGTCAGAAACCAATGTGAGAGGCAACCCTTTAACTGCCAAAACTTGGGCCAAGGCAATAATGGCATCCTCGGCTAAGGTGGATGCCACGCATACGATATGGCAGTACTCCAAATCAGCAGTGACAATGAGCAAACCACATATGCCCCAAAAATGGGCCTGTAAAATTGATATGGATGCGACCCCAAGGGAGGTGGGGAGTACGCTAGGGTGCAAAGGACTGAGGGAATGGTGCCTAGTGCCAGGTGCATGCTTCACAACTACGGACCATCTCTGTCACTGTTGCTCCTGGGCCAGTACACATGGCGGTGAGCTAGCGTCTTCATGGTTAACATCCCACAATGACCCCAGTGGAGCAAACTAAATACCTTACGAAGAAATACTCCTGGAATAATCATGTGATGTCATCCTATTGGGTACCGAGACAGATGCACATCACCCACAACTAAGAGTTGGCAAAAAAGCTGTTTCCAAGGTCGGAGTTCTGTCGTCAACCGATGAGCAACATAATGAGGACAGCCATGGATTACATAGCTAAGGACCTATCGTAGGGTGGGATCCTGGCATGTCATGACAGCTACACATGTGACCACAAGGGGAAAACTGCTCAAAAATATTGTCGTTCAGCATCGATGTACAAGCAGAGGACCTCCTGTTGGTCAAAATCAGGTTCAAGACTTGACTGAACACTACTAGCAAGGGCTCCTTTTCGATCTGGTAATAATAACGCTGTGCTTGGGTCAGGGTCTTGTATGCATATATTATAGGCCATTTGGAACCATCCCCATTCCTGTGTGTCAAGACACTCCGATTCTGCAGATGGATGCATCAGCTGCCACAACCAATGGCGATTGGGAGGAAAGGGCATGAGGCAGGTTGCAGATGTCAGCATGGTTTTCAATTTGACAAAAGCCTGGTGACAGGCATGGTTCCAGGTACAAGGCACCCCCTTTTTAAGCAACTGATTAACAGGTTATGGCATGTGGGCCACCTGGGGTAAGAATTCAGCATATTAGATGAGCTTGCCCAAAAATGCTTTTAATTCAGGTAAGTTCATTGGGCGAGGTAAAGAAGTGATGGCGGCAATGTTCCGATTAGTAGGTTGGATTCCCTCTTTAGAGAGACAATACTCCAAGTACTCCACTCCTGGCTGAAAAAATCTGCACTATTCTCAACAATAATGCAGGCCCGCATCCCACAGGGTCGTGTACAGGGTACAGATGTTTTCCAGATGCTTCTGGCAAGAGGATCTTGTGACAAAATCATCATCCAAGTAATTGACCCAAGACACAATATGCCGTATCAACTAGTACAGAAATCGCTGGAATATTGCAGGGGCTGAGGAAATGCCAAAGGGGAATCACTTGTACTTTTATCACCCCAAACTGGTCTACCTCGATAAATAGTTTGGCACCACCCATTCCAGCCAATTTGATGAGAGATCAGCTTGCCGGGAAATAGGATAGGTTTCCATCTGTCACTGAGCATTGATGGTTGTCTTGAAATCCCCAGACAAGCGTAGAAACCCATTCGGCTTTTGGTATGATGACTAGGGGCATGGCCCCATCATCACTAGATTTGACAGGTTCAACAACACTAGCTGCCTGCAGATAAGAAAGTTCCTGCTTCACAGCAGCCTGTAAGGCCACCAGAATTGGTTTGATGTGGTAAAAACAAGACATGGCATTGGCGGAAGGGTGATGTGTGCCTGAAAAATCTGAAGTACACCCCAAATCTGGTTGAAAGACAGGCAAAAATGCCATGCAGAGTTGTCCAGTTCCTGAAAAGGGACCACAGTGGAAAGACTCCAAGATAGAAAATCTCAACTCCTTGGAGTCATTGGATGGCAAAAAAGATGGTAGCCAATGGACGGTTGACGACAAGGAATGTTAAACGTCAAGTAATGTATTTGTAAGTTGCCGCAATCAAGAACTGCCCATGAAGAGAAATTGCGCCATCTCTATAGGCCACCAAATTGAGTGAGGGCGCAGACAAATCAGGTGAACCCTGTCAGACATAAGATAGTTAATTGATTGATCAATGAGTGACATCAGTTCATATGGCATCGCATGTGCCACCTCAATGTCATAAACATAGGACCACCACCAGGTTGCAGCAACGTTGTGATTTGTCTATCCGATGTCTCTGACTTCTGAGCCTTGAGTTGCCCTTCAACAATGGCCCAGTCCTGAAAACTAATGTCTTTGTGAGACATGTGAAGCGTGAGAAACCATTTCTGCATGAAGGGATCACCTTGGAGGAATACTGTCTGCAGTGTGTGTATTGTATCCTGATTTGGTCACAGTGCCGCGTGTGGCTGGTCATGCAACTGTGACATACTGAGTTGAGGTGCCCCTCCTTGCCACAGCGTGTACAGGACCCCCAGTGACCTGGAAAGTGCTCAGAAGTGAGCAGAAAAACACTGCGGGCATGAAGGGAGTGGCCCCTGTAACCATCGCTGAGGGGCAACTGAAGGCTCAGAAATAAGAGACATTGGATACTCAAATCACAACGTTGCTGCAACAGGATGGTGGTCCTTTGTTTATGACATTCAGGTGGCACATGCGATGCTGTATGAACTGATGTCACTTGTGACCTTGACATGGTCGTTTGCTAGCAAATGAGGGATATGAAAGATATCCTAAAACAGGTTATCGATTTTCAACACTGCTGTGTGAAACTCCAGGTCAGGCACCAGTTGAACCAACCCATCATGAATCAAGGACTCAGTGTAGGAAACCTTACAGCCTTGATTGGCACAAGTAAAATCACATTTTTAGCCGAGTCTTTGCAAGTCAGTGACCCATGAGCGGTATCACTGCCACTGTTGTTTATGATATTGATGAAATTCTACCCTGGAGGCAACCACATGGCAACACTGTGAAAAATAATTAATCAGCAGAAAACATATCTCCTGAAAGGAGGGGGTGACAGGGTCAGACAAAGGAGCCAATTTTCAGAGGAGAAAAGCAATGAATCGTCCACGACTTGAAATGCTGTGAAATGTTGCTTCAGTTGATAAAAATATGTATCCCAGTCCACCGTAGCATCACTGAAAGGAAGAAACAACGGAGAATGGAATGTAGATGGGGGGCAAGGACCTGGGGCACAGTGGCCTCCTGCACATTAAGTTTGTCTGCCAAGAGATGAAGTGACTTTTGTAACAAGTCCTTCTGTATCTGCTGCTGGTACATCAGCTGTAGCAGTTGCTCAAGCAGGCTAACCAATTTTGCTTCCATGCTATGAAATTTCCTTTTTCCTTGTCACCAATTGCTGTGTCTGTGGGTAGCTGGATACTGGTGCACGTCAGAAAAATTGGAGATAAACGATGATGACAAGGTGGGAAAACTGCCTGCATATGGTACTCAAACCCATGCGGGAGTCGGGCAACAGGCTGACAGACAAAACAAGAGCAAGTCAATAGCAACCTATGCGGCAACGAAGTCTAACAAACTTTCAACAAGACTCTGTCAACAGGTCAAGTACAAGACATGATCCAAATTGAGACCAAAGAGGAAAACCAAAAGTGAAGTCATCAATCAGTAGTCAGTAGTACGGTGGAGATGGTAACAAATACTGTTAGATGAAGTACATGACTGACTGAGTAGTCAAGGTTTGTCGGTATTTATGCCAACCACAAGGGGCACTATTGGCCTGTTTATTCACGTGACAAGACCAGTGGCGCACTCACTAGGTGGGTGCACCGCTGCAGTGACACTGTTCTGTCGTCCATCAATGTCCATTTGCTCCAGCGGGCAGTCAACTTCTGTGCAGTCCAATACCAGATAGTTGAGCAGGGTGCTCTCAAATTACCTCCAAGTGAAGCCGAAGAATTCTGATGAGAGACATGACAGGTTCTCACAAAGTGTCTAACACGTCAGCCTCAGTTGCAAATAGAAACCAATCTTTACCTAGGTTTCAGCCAAAATAATTTGGCCTTCTTCAGAAGCTATTGACACTAAACTATTGCATGCCAAAGTCTGGCCATGTCAAGTACAAAACTATAGCACCGTAGTACCCAGTCATTAATCTATATTACTTAGCTGAAGATAATCAGCAGGCCCCACTGCGCGGACGAGGTCTATAGGCTACGAGAGCTGCGCCGGAACTAATCGCAGCAAGCAGCTATGTACCAAGTACCACTGATGACGGGAATGCGCACGTGGAAATATAGATGCTTAACAGTAGCTACCTTTACATTAGGAATTGGATTAATATAAGCATTAAAACTATTAATGGCATAATATGTAACTGAACTTACTTCTGAGGAGAACGAGAACCCTATAAAAGAATTCGGAGCCTGTAAGAACGACTAGCTATTACTAGGCAAAATTATTCTTCAAATTTGAACACATTTAGTATTCTACTGAAGACTTTGCTTCACCGGCCCAGACGTTACGTTTCCTTTGCAGTCGCCGATGCCCAACTCCACTTTCTTTAGTCAAATACTAATGTATTCAAATTTGAGGAATAATTTTGCGGAGTAATAGCTAGTCTTTCTTATGGGCTCCGAATCCATTTACAGGGTTCTCGTTCTCCTCAGAAGTAAGTTTGGTTACATATTATGCCATTAACAGTTTTAATGCTTATATTAATCTAATTTCTAACATAAAGGTAGCTACTGTTAAGCATCTATATTTCCACGTGCGCATGCCCATCATCAGTGGTGCTCGGTACATAGCTGCTCGCTGCGATTAGTTCCGGCGCAGCTCTCACGGCCTACCGACCTCATCCTCGCAGTGGAGCCTGCTGTTTCTCTTCAGCTAAGTAATGTACATTTATGACTGGGTACTACGGTGCTATAGTTTTATACATGACATGGACAAACTTCGGCATGCAATAGTTTAGTGTCAATAGCCTCTGAAGAAGGCCAAATTATTTTGGATGAAACCTAGGTAAAGATTGGTTTCTATTTGCAACTGAGGCTGACGTTTTATATGTTTAATTATCACAGTTGCTGATGGGGCTGCACGATGTTAAAAAAAGTTCTCACAAAGACCAAGCTCTACCTAAATTTATCATAAGTGATGAGAGGCTGGCTCTCAGACACCTCCAAGAAAATGTCATCATTGTGGCATTACCAGCAGATAAGAGGAATGCTACCATCATCCTACAGAAAGCAGACGATGACAGCAAAGTTAGACAACTTCTAGATGGCCCAGCATACAGACCAATATAAAGGGACCCCACTAACAAGGTGGACAGGCAGACCAGCGGCTTTGTAAAGGAAACCAGCGTACCGGAAAAAGTTACAAAGCAGCTGAGGCCAAAAGTTCCAGTACCATCCAGGCTTTAAGGCCTATCTACATGCAACAATCTGTCTTTGCACATCACATCTGTGCAGACAGATCACCGTGTCTGTGAACAGGAGATTTGTGCAAACCTAGATGTTTGAGTGAAACCGCTCAAATCTGCGGATCCAAATCACATTTGTGCAGACACGTTGGAGCATGCGGACAAGAGATTGCTGCAGATCTGGTGCTAAAACGTGATGGGTCAGCTGCTTGTTCAGTCTGTGTGTTCGGAGTGAATATTGAAATTACAGATACAGGTCACTGTTCTAGATAGTTCACTGCCAAATTTATCAAAACATATAGCAGTCATGCATGTTTGTGGAAAATTAAAAACAGGATGTCAGCAATAAGGATAAAAAGGCAACTGCTTATAATTCTTTAACAGAGAAATTATGGGCCATTGACCCTTTGGGAAATGGGTAAACAGTACATAATTAAAAACAATTCATTGCGGACTGTTTATTGCAAAGAGCTTTGCTATTCGATATGGTGCCGGGAGATTGCTAGCGTACTTTCACTCAGTACTGTCCTATGTTATAATCTAATGTAAGTTGTGACAACTTAGGGAAAAAAGAAGAAATAAAAAGGCCCTATTTGTTCTAAAGAACAGTGCTGTCAGAATATTGTATTAAGCTGCTGATGGAAGATCTTGGAAAGGTGCCTTCGAGACAGTTATTATTATTACACTTCTTTTACTTCCAAATATATTATGTGGTTCCTAACAACAGTGATTTAGAGGTGAACTGCATAATTCACTACCACAATACTACACACAAGTGAAACTTTCTAGTTGCATGGTGAATCCCTTTCTAGAGTTCAAAAGGTATTTCATATTCTGGTGCAAAAGTTGCTGTTAGACTTCTGGCAGGGGCTTAAAAATCTCAACTTGGAAGCAAACAGAACTATAGCTCATTGGGCACATACATAAACTTCTAAAAATACAATGTGTCTCAAACATGTCTAAAATTACAAAAATATGATCTGTAACTTGTCAGAATTTAGGTATGCCTACTGTAAGTAATTTACTTGCCTTCAGGAAATTATCATTCAGGACAGCATAAATAGCTCACGTTTATTATTTCACTTAATGTTTGTTTTGACATTGCACTGGCAATCCTAGTAGCTCCTATTTTCATGAACCTGAATGTCACCATAAGCTGCTCAAGTGGAGAAGTTGATCCCCTCATTCAAGTGTCTAATTGCATCAGATATCAAGTTCATCCTCAACTTGTGAAGTAAATTTATGTTTGAGGGCTGCCTTTGATAAGTAGCCTCTGTGTAAACCATTTTTATCTGTCTTTCTGTTTTGGCATTTTCTTAGCTTTTTGTTTTTCACAAAGTGGTGTGAACACAGACCATGACATAATTTCCTTGATTTCTGAATAAATTAAAAACTTTGAAGTTACTGACAGATAGTGTGTAAGCAGTAGAGTGGAAGTTGTGTTGTGTGAACAGACCACATTTGCAGTGATCTACTGCACGAGGAGACATTCGTGCAGATATCGACGCAGACAGATAGTTGTGTGTCGATGGGTCTTTATGGATGGTCCGAGGTTAACAAAGAAAAGGTTCCTACAAGTCCAAAAGTGCAGAACATTGGCACAGTCACCTACCCCACCACTCAGCACTTTAAGAAGATGCTCTCAAGACATGTGGGCAAATGTGCACATTACATTTGCAACTCTGAAGATTTCCTACAGCATCTGAAGCAACCACACATCACTGATTCTGACGTTGTGGTTAGCATCAACAACAGTTTCCTTGTCCACCAAGTGCCACTGAATGAATTCCTAGAATTAATTGGAGAAAATTTGAATGGGGCTCTCCTGGACTTGTTCAGGCACATTTTCACTTCAACACACTTCCTATATGGGGTGAATTCTATGAGAAAACAGAAAGGGTGGCAATGGTCAGCCTACTCTCATCAGTGGTGACAAACGTCTTTATGGAGAGATTTGAAGATGAGGCATTGTATTGGCCCCAAATCAACTGAAATGCTTCAACAGATACATGAATGACACTTTTGTTATTTGGCTCCACAGCAGGGAAAAGCTCCTCGTTTTCCTGGGACATGAACTGACTCCACCCTAACATGAAATTCACAGTGGAAATGGAGAAGGATGGATAACTCCCATTCTTAGATGTTTGTGTCCAGAGGGTGACAGACGGCACTTTTGGTCATAGAATTTACTGAAAACCAACTCACAATGAACTGTACTTGCAAGGCAGTAACTGTCACATCCAGTGCACAACAGTGTACTCAGGACTCTGGTTCAGCAGGCATGACCACTCTCACTTTCAGACAATTTGACAATGCAGATTGAGCACCTGCTGTCTGTACTCCATAGACACGGATATTCTTCCAGGAATATTCAGAAGACACTGTGCGCAGTTTCTCCACTGTAGGAGTCAGCTGAAGTACAAGAAGAAGCACATAAGGTGGTTTTTTGCCAGGTGCCATACCAATAACTGCCAAAAACCAGTAGAATTTTTCTGAAATATAACGCCAAGAGCATTTTCTGCCCACAAAAATTAAGGCTCTGTTGTTGTTGTTGTTGTGGTATTCAGTCCTGAGACTGGTTTGATGCAGCTCTCCATGCTACTCTAGCCTCTGCAAGCCTCTTCGTCTCCCAGTACCTACCGCAACCTATACCGTATTTACTCGAATCTAAGCCGCACTTTTTTTCCGGTTTTTGTAATCCAAAAAACCGCCTGCAGCTTAGAATCGAGTGCAAAGTAAGCGGAAGTTCTGAAAAATGTTGGTAGAAAGTAGCAGCATCTCAATGTACTACGAAAATCCGACTGGCAAGACTGTTTGGGATGTTTGTCAATATGGCCAACTCTACATTCTGAATTTTTTCCTACCCGTGAGAAGAGATGGTTGCTAATAGGAACTTTTATGAATTGTGAATCACATGCAGTATTCTCTTCACCATAAGAATAATATGAATATAAACATTTTGCCATGTATTCTTTCGTGTTTGCTGCTATCTCATTTGAATCCTGTCTGCCTAATAAACTACAAAACTAGAGTGAGACAACAGCAAACGCGGAAGAATATACATATCATGTCATGTTTATATTCGTATTATTCTTATGCCTAATAGTGATACAGTCAGAAATGAAGCACAGCAATTGACTAGATTTTTAAATCTAAGATGACTCTAATTTCTGTGCAGAATGTAACGTACTGAAGAGGCGTCTGCAAAGATTTTCAAACAAAGAAAAATTTTCGCTAAACTCTTGTTCAGAACATCATCTATCATACGCAGTCTATTATTTGGTTCTTGTTGATCATTATCAAAGAAAGCATCAGTGTAAGTAATAACAAATAGCAGTCCCTTGCTATTGTTTCGCTAATGAGATGATTCCTCTCTTTTTTTTTATTGTAAGCAGCGGTAGCGCACACAAAAGCAAGCCATGCCGTGGGCGGTGACAGGTTGTAAACACTCATTATCAGAATGCAACAAACAATGCATGACACAGTACAGTAATGAATTTTCAGCTTAGGGTGACGTAAACACCTATAACAAAGAAAACGGCACTAATCACATCAAAGAAAAATAAGCAATCAATTCAAACCAAACGAAGCACATGAAAAAGGAAGGGTACCCATATAAATAGGGACGGAGCGCCTGATGCATAGCAATGGCTATCGGTACCTGGTAAAGCTTAACTGCTAAGCTTACGACTCGAACCAAACTACTGTATTGTCATTCATTCGACCTAAATTGTGTCTCATATCACAATGGACCAACTTTGTTTCGATTTGGAGGTGCGGCCTATAACTTTTCTCTCCCCTTGAATATCGAGTCTCAAATTTCAGGTGCGGCTTAGATTCGGGAAATTCTTTTTTCCTTGATTTCGAGTCTCATTTTGCAGGTGCGGCTTACATTCGAGTAAATACGGTATCCTTTTGAATCTGCTTAGTGTATTCATCTCTTGGTCTCCCTCTACGATTTTTACCTTACATGCTGCCCTCCAATACTAAATTGGTGATCCCTTGATGCCTCAGAACATGTCCTACCAACCGATCCCTTCTTCTAGTCAAGTTTTGCCACAAACTTCTCTTCTCCCCAATCCTATTCAATACTTCCTCATTAGTTATGTGATCTACCCATCTAATCTTCAGCATTCTTCTGTAGCACCACATTTCAAAAAGTTCTATTCTCTTCTTGTCCAAATTATTTATCGTCCACGTTTCACTTCAATACATGGCTACATTCCATACAAATACTTTCAGAAATGACTTCCTGACACTTAAATCTACACTCGATGTTAACAAATTTCTCTTCTTCAGAAACACTTTCCTTGCTACTGCCAGTCTACATTTTATATCCTCTATACTTTGACCATCATCAGTTATTTTGCTCCCCAAATAGCAAAACTCATTTACTACTTTACGTGTCTCATTTCCTAATCTAATTTCCTCAGCATCACCCGACTTAATTCGACTACATTCCATTATCCTAGTTTTGCTTTTGTTGATGTTCATCTTATATCCTCCTTTCAAGACACTATCCATTCCGTTCAACTGCTCTTCCAAGTCCTTTGCTGTCTCTGACAGAATTACAATGTCATCGGCGAACCTCAAAGTTTTTATTTCTTCTCCCTGGATTTTAATACCTACTCCGAATTTTTCTTTTGTTTCCTTTACTGCTTGCTCAATATACAGATTCAATAACATCGGGGATAGGCTACAACCCTGTCTCACTCCCTTCCCAACCACTGCCTCTCTTTCATGTCCCTCGACTCTTATAACTGCCATCTGGTTTCTGTACAAATTGTAAATAGCCTTTCGCTCGCAGTATTTTACCCCTGCCACCTTCACAATTTGAAAGAGAGTATTCCAGTTTACGTTGTCAAAAGCTTTCTCTAAGTCTACAAATGCTAGAAACGTAGGTTTGCCTTTTCTTAATCTTTCTTCTAAGATAAGTCGTAGGGTCAGTATTGCCTCACATGTTCCAACATTTCTACGGAATCCAAACTGATCTGAGGTCGGCTTCTACTAGTTTTTCCATTCTTCTGTAAAGAATTCGCATTAGTATTTTGCAGCCATGACTTATTAAACTGATAGTTCGGTAATTTTTACATCTGTCAACACCTGCTTTCTTTGGAATTGGAATTATTATATTCTTCTTGAAGTCTGATGGTATTTCGCCTGTTTCATACATCTTGCTCACCAGATGGTAGAGTTTTGTCAGGACTGGCTCTCCCAAGGCCGTCAGTAGTTCCAATGGAATGTTGTCTACTCCGGGGACCTCGTTTCGACTCAGGTCTTTCAGCGCTATGTCAAACTCTTCATGCAGTATCGTATCTCCCATTTCATCTTCATCTACATCCTCCTCCACTTCCATAATATTGTCCTCAAGTACATCGCCCTTGTATAGACCTTCTATATACTCCTTCCACCTTTCTGCTTTCCCTTCTTTGCTTAGAACTGGGTTTCCATCTGAGCTCTTGATATTCATACAAGTGGTTCTCTTCTCTCCAAAGGTCTCTTTAATCTTCCTGTAGGCAGTATCTATCTTATCCCTAGTGAGATAAGCCTCTACGTCCTTACATTTGTCCTCTAGGCATCCCTGCTTAGCCATTTTCCACTTCCTGTCGATCTCATTTTTGAGACGTTTGTATTCCTTTTTGACTGCTTCATTTACTGCATTTTTATATTTTCTCCTTTCATCAATTAAATTCAATATATCTTCTGCTACCCAAGGATTTCTACTAGCCCTCGTCTTTTTACCTACTTGATCCTCTGCTGTCTTCACTATTTCATCCCTCAAAGCTACCCATTCGTCTTCTACTGTATTTCTTTCCCCCGTTTCTGTCAATTGTTCCCTTATGCTCTCCCTGAAACTCTGTACAACCTCTGGTTCTTTCAGTTTATCCAGGTCCCATCTCCTTAAATTCCCACCTTTTTGCAGTTTCTTCAGTTTTAATCTACAGGTCATAACCCATAGATTGTGGTCAGAGTCCACATCTACCCTGGAAATGTCTTACAATTTAAAACCTGGTTCCTAAATCTCTGTCTTACCATTAGATAATCTATCTGAAACCTGTCTGTGTCTCCAGGCTTCTTCCATGTATACAGCCTTCTTTTATGATTCTTGAACCAAGTGTTAGCTATGATTAAGTTGTGCTCTGTGCAAAATTTTTCCAGGCAGCTTCCTCTTTCATTTCTTAGCCCCAATCCATATTCACCTACTACGTTTCCTTCTCTCCCTTTTCCTACTACCAAATTCCAGTCACCCATGACTATTAAATTTTCGTCACCCTTCACTATCTGAATAATTTCTTTTATTTCATCATACATTTCTTCAATTTCTTCACCATCTGCAGAGCTAGTTGGCATATAAACTTGTACTACTGTAGTAGCGTGGGCTTCGTATCTATCTTGGCCACAATAATGTGTTCACTATGCTGTTTGTAGTAGCTTACCCGCACCCTATTTGATTTTGTGTTTATAACCCTGTAGTCACCTGTCCAGAAGTCTTGTTCCTCCTGCCACCAAACATCACTAATTCCCACTATATCTAACTTTAATCTATCCATTTCCATTTTTAAATTTTCTAACCTACCTGCCCGACTAAGGGATCTGACATTCCGCGCTCCGATCTGTAGAATGCCAGATTTCTTTCTCCTGGCTCTGTTATGGAATGTGAAGGATAATCTAGGTCTACAGAAACCAAGCACTCACCACATGCCAATGTGGTATGTCATTCCGGTCATACCACTAGGACTGCTGACATCATCCAAACTCTGAGGAAAACAGTTCTGGAAATGGTAACAGAGCAAATAACCCAGAACAATCAACACAGGATGCACAGATGGTGGTACTTCAGACAGCAAATCAAGAACCTGAGAAAAGTCATTTTGATAATGATTAATAATTTGAACACAAGTGGCCAGAAAATAGTCTGACAGCCACCCCTAGTGGGTGCCGACCTAAGACAGAGCACTTAATGCAGCTGGCTACAGTAATAGAACAATGTAGTCCCCAGGAAAGCTTAAATGATGAATGACCACTACAACTTGGGAGGTGGAACAGAATGTCAGATGATGAAACTAGTAACATATTAGCCAGAAAGCACGCACACAGCAGTATTAACAGCTATGACCTGAAAACACTATGGCTGCTGCTACTGCCCAGAGCTTACCTTGGATGGAACACCTGGCGCGGAGCAGACCAATGACACAGGCATGACTACTGGACCTGTTCCCTATTGGCTTCATCCTCAGGCAGAACACGGTGAAAATTGCGAGGGTTTTTTTTTCAGTCAGTCTTCTGACTGGTTTGATGCAGCCCACCATGAATTCGTCTCCAGTGCCAACCTCTTCACCTCCGAGTAATGCTTTCTACCTACATTCTCAATTATTTGCTGGACGTATCCCAATCTCCATCTTACTCTACAGTTTTTGCCCTCTATTGCTACCTCTAGTACCATGGAAGTCATTCCCTGATGTCTTAACAGATGTCCTATCATCCTGTCCCTTCTCATTGTTACCATTTTCCACATATTCCTTTCCTCTCCGATTCTGCGCAGAACTTCCCCATTCCTTACATTATCAGTCCACCTAATTTTCAACATTCGTCTGTAGCACCACGTCTCAAATGCTTCAATTCTCTTCTGTTCCCGTTTTCCCACAGTCCATATTTCACTATCTTCCAATACTGTGCTATAAACATACATTTTCAGAAATTTCTTCCTCAAATTAAGACCTACATTTGGTACTAGTAGATTTCTCATGGCCAGAAATGCCTTTTTTGCCAGTGCTATTTTGCTTTTGATGTCCTTTTGATGTTCTCCTTGCTCCATCTGGCATTGGTTATTTTGTTGCATAGGTAACAGAATTCCTTAGCTTCACCTGCTTCATGACTATCCATGCCGATGTTAAGTTTCTCGCTGTTCTCTTTTCTGCTCCTTCTCATTACTTTTGTCCATTTTCGATTTACTCTCAATCCATATTCTGTACTCATTAGACTGTTCATTCTGTTCAGCAGATCCTGTAATTCTTCTTCACTTCCACTTAGGATAAAAATGTCATCAGTGAATCATATCATTGATATCTTTTCACCTTGAATTTTAATCCCACTCCTGAACCTTTCTTTTATTTCCAACATTGCTTCTTCGATGTAGAGATTGAACAGAAAGGGAGAAAGACTACATCCCTGTCTTACATCCTTTTTAATCCAGGCACTTTGTTCTTGATTGTCCACTCTTACTATTCCCTCTTGGCTCTTCACACACTGTACAGTACCAATCTCTCCCTACAGCTTACCCATATTTTTCTCAGAATTACAAACATCTTGAACAATTTTACACTGTCAAATGCTTTTCCAGGTCAACAGACCCTATGAAGGTGTCTTAATTTTTCTTTAGTTCTTTCTTCCATTATCAGTATTGCCTCTCCGGTGCCTTTATCTTTCCTAGGGCCAAACTGATTGTCACCAAACACATCCTAAATTTTCTTTTCCATTCTTCAGTGTATTACTCTTGTCAGCAACTTTGATGCATGAGCTGTCAGCTCTTGCAATCTTCGGAATTAAGTGGATTATATTTTTCAGAAAGTCAGATGGAATGTCACCAGACTTATACATTCTACACACCAATGTGAACAGTCTATTTGTTGCCACTTCTTCCAATGATTTTAGAAATTCTGATGGAATGTTATCTATCCCTTCTGCCTTATTTGATCTTAAGTCCTCCAAAGCTCTCTTAAATTCTTATTCAGAAGCTGGATGCCCCATCTCTTGTAAATCAACTCTTGTTTCTTCTTCTATCACATCAGACCAATCTTCCCCCTCATAGAGATCTTCAATATACTCTTTCCACCTATCCTCTCTCTCTCTCTCTCCTGCTCTTAACAGTGGAATTCCCATTGCACTCTTAATGTAACCAGCCTACTCTTCATCAATACTGCATTGTGATCCAAGTCTATACTGCTCCTGGGTATGCCTTGTGATCCAGTATCTGATTTCAGAATCTGTCTGACCGTGATGTAATCAAACTGAAATCTTGCTTTTAATTTCACCAAAGGTTATTTTGACTTTCCTATATGCTGAGTCAGTCCTTCCTACAATCATTTCCTTTTCAATTTATTCACATTTTTCCTGCAGCCATTTCGTCTTAGCTTCCCTGCACTTCCTATTTATTTCATTCCTCAGAGACATTTCTGTATCCCTGAATTTCCCTGAACATTTTTGTACTTCCTTCTTTCATCGATCAACTGAAGTATTTCTTCTATTACCCATGGTTCCTTCACAGTTACCTTCTTTGTACCTACGTTTTTCTTTCAAACTTCTGTGACTGCCCTTTTTAGAGACGAACATTCTTCTTCAACTGTACCGCCTACTGGGTAATTCCTTATAGCTGTATCTAGAGAACTTCAAGCGTATCTCATTATTTCTTAGTACTTCTGCCTCCCACTTCTTTATGTATTTATGCTTCCTGACTAATCTCAAACTTCAGCCTACTCTTCATCAATACTGCATTGTGATCCAAGTCTATACTGCTCCTGGGTATGCCTTGTGATCCAGTATCTGATTTCAGAATCTGTCTGACCGTGATGTAATCAAACTGAAATCTTCGCAATTGTGAGTAACATGATCAAAATATCTTGCAAATACAGTGTGGATTACTGTCAGAAAATCTTTTTTTTCCAAGATAACAAATGTTCTGTACATATGCAACAAACTTCAGCACAGTTGGTCCTGACAATGACAATGCAGCAATCTGTACCATTACAACGTGACTGAAATCAGTTCTGTCAGAACGTCTGACAAAAATACTCATTCTATTGAACCGAAGTACCACAGGTTGCAGTGTTTGTCTGTAACACTGTGCAGCAATGAATTTAGAAATGGCAGCAGTGATGATAATGTATTGACTGTTCACACAAGCTCACTTATTTTCATGGTCCATTCTTTGCTATCTACTAGTACAGACAGCACTGTTCAAAACCACTTTGACTGATTTGGAGAAAGGCAACAGGCAAGATGGCAATTTTTCAAAATTATTTTACTTTTTGTAGCAACATTGGAAGCCCCAAAAGCTAGTCAAAAAGGAATGTAAATTTCCACACGAACAGTTTTGTCACTAAAATACACTTTTAGCAGTAATAACAACTTAAAACTATTGTAATGCACATTAATTTCAAAATATTTTGCCAGTAATAATTAGAATAAAATAACTCTGTGATTGACATTTCAGTGAGTCAAATAATATGCTACAACTGCCAAGCGATAACAAATCTTTATTGAGGAGCACACGGGTATAAACAGAGCCTAGTCCATCATGGCTGGCTGCACGCCATTAACACTGATCCCTGTGACTGCAGTCCGTCAATCACAAAGTTATTTTATTTGAATAATAACATGATGAGTAAAACTACTACCTACTGTATCAAGTCTGGCCAGTTAATAGTTAAAGATGACTCCCAAACATTAGACACCAAATTATCCTTGTACTGTGGATTCATTTCTACATTCAAACGTGACTTTATCTTGGCAGAAATATTATTTAGAACACTCTTGGGCACTTGATCTGGAAATAGAAATTTTTATTAACCACCAGTAAAATTCACAAATAAATAAAACAACTGTGGACATAACTGATTACAACACAGCTGCATTCAACTGTAATTTATTATTTTGTCAACATTATTTTCAGTCTTAAGTAAATTTTGCATTCACATTTGTGAAGACTGAATATGCAAGTAATTATAATACTATACAATAATAAATATTTGTATGTTTTATAATTTTTCTTTCTATAAAAATAACAGGAAGAGGAGGAGGAGGAGGAGGAGAAGAAAACAGTAAAACAAAGGCCTAATATAGATGTACAAGTCTACACTAGCATTACTCTTAGCCATTCCAAGTGCTGAACGGAACAGTCCATGAAGTTAATTATTCAGTAAACTAACATCTCTTCTTCTAAATGATAAATAATGCATTCAGACAGATGATTGTGGACGATTAAAGATAACTCATGAAATAATTTTTTAAAATTACATTTAAACCAGAAATTAAAAGTTCCATGTGGGATACAAAAAGTACCTTGAACCATACACAATTTTACAGAGTCTAGAAATTCTTCCACTTTCATCTGGTGTGAATACATTCTTGTGTTGTGAAATGGGTTTAAAAAACAATGCCTTAGCTTCCAGAATGAATTTCCACTCTGCAGCAGAATGTGCACTGATTTAAAACTCCCTAGCACATTAAAACTGTGTGCTGGAGTGGGATTCAAACCTCAAACCTTTGCCCAAAACACAAAGGTCCTACATTATATACCCAGACCAGCACACAGTTTTAATGTTTAAGAAATATAAGATTTCTGTTTTAAGCCTTTCCCACTTGAAATTTCTACAGTGGCAAACAATCTATGGCTTATCAAATCAACATTCATGTTGCGCAAGTATGTATCTGCAGCGTTTGACTCCTCAAAAGAATCAGTATACACCTCTAAATACGCACCAGTCATTGAGTGGTTGGATCCTCAGTTATAATCAAAAATTTGGTCATTTCAGAGTTTGGCGTTGTTCCAATGGGTTTGACATTAATCCAAGTCTTATTCAGGGTCATCTGTACAAACATGGTTATTGTTTGACTGAGTTTTCACACATTCTTAAAAATCTTTGGCACAGCCAACATGCCATTTTCAGAGTTTCACCTAGTTCCACACCTTTCTCTTTATTGTGCCACCCAAAGCATACAATAGATCCTTATCATGAAATGTGGCCCACAGTCACTTTGAATATTTTCTACAGCGAACACACATAGTATAAGGTGTACTCATTTTTAAATTTGAAAGTACAAAATGGTTCAAATGGCTCTGAGCACTATGGGATTTAACTTCTCAGGTCATCAGTCCCCTAGAACTTTGAACTACTTAAACCTAACTAACCTAAGGACATCACACACATCCATGCCCGAGGCAGGATTCGAACCTGCGACCACAGCGATCACGCGGTTCCAGACTGTAGCGCCTAGAACCGCTCGGCCACTCCGGCCGGCTTGAAAGTACAGTCATGTGAACAAATTGTCGATTTGTTGAGGCATGAATGCTCTAGCTTTAGATTAGCTGCAATTTTACATAAAAGCTCAGCAACAGAAACCTTTACATGCATTACATTGTCACTGATAATGATAGAAGAAAATGTTACTTGAGCTCTCTGTATTTTGTCTTGCATAATAAGGAAAAAAGTTTTCTGTTAAGTTTATCTGTAGCATTCCAGTTTCTTGAGATCCATTTTGGTTTCTTGTCTCAAATTCAGCAGATTGAGTGTTTAAGGAAGTAGTGGAATTTGTATTTAACAACTAGTTTTTTAACCACAGCTTCGTCTCCATACACATATTGCACACAAGTCTGAATCTCTGCTATTTTATACAATATGATACCAGAGAGCATGTTAAATTTATCTGTGGTATTCACCCTTGCAGTATGATCTCTTATTCTCAAACACAAATGAGTCATGTATATACCAAATTCTGTTGAAATGGTTTCATCAAAATAATCAGGGAAAAGGGAAAAAAACAGAGTCTTGACTGCAATGGTTATTATTTACAAATTTCAATCACACTTTTCACCTGAGTTATCTTCAGATTATAGAAACTGGCCAGCACATGCCGTCCATAAAAATGATTACACGATACGAACATATCAGCAAAATGGGATTAGGATATCAAAAAGTTGAAAATTCCTATGTATTTGCATCGCGTGATAATTTTTATGGATGGCATGCGTCATGACCGGTTGCTATCATCTTAAAGGCTTACCACAAAAAAACATCACTGAAAGATGATCACACCCTGTTGCTCTTCCACTGGTGTCCTCAATAACCTATCACTCTAGTACACTACACTCTCGCTAATCCAGCCATTCCTGGCACATCTGGGTGGCGGATTATTGAGTGTCTGAAAATTATTTTGTTCATTTATTTTGTTTTTTATTTATTTTGAAAACATAGGGGATATAGTGTACTGTGCTTTATTAAACCGAAGGATACAGTTTTAAAACAGAGGTTATACTCTATTAAATCCATAAATACATTAATTTTCAAAGAAAACTTAGTCCTTGAGTGAACAACATACTGTACGTAATTATACATCTTATCACTCACTACGAAACATGTCCCTAATTTTTAACTGTCGCAATGATGATATGTGATGGTGGCATGCTTTATCACGCAACCGCTTTACAAGCATTAGATTGGTACTGCATGTATCTGGTTGTTGCATAATGTACTCCAGGAAGACCTCGGCAGCTTCAGCACCAACAGTGAGAGAAATCTTCTCGCTCTCCTCCTGTGTCCTATTCTTCATCACTTTCATCATTACTTTCTTGCACCCTTTTGATTATTTCTTCACCTGTTAAAGTTTGGTCCGTATTACAGTTTTCCTCATTCAGCCACTTAGTAACAACTTCATCATCAATTTCTTCTCCTGGAAGGTTGTGGAACATGTCAGTGTAAAAAGTAATTGATAATTCTGAATCGACTGGCTTGTCGCTGTCACTCACTACTGGATCCAACTCAGCATCAGTGGATGACTACAATTTCCTCTAGCTCTTCACTATGGTAGCACTCTTCACTTTATCCCCTGCTTCGGCTGCTTGGGAAACAACATCACGTATGTTAATTGCTTTCTACGCCTTTAGCATAGTCTCAATTGACTCATTTTCATTTTCGTTCCACAAGGAGACGAGAAGTAAATGTCGATAATGATGTTTACTTTAGAGAAATGTCTGCAGGATGACTGGGAGCATTGTCAGTTATAAGGATAGCTTTCAGTGGAAGCTTTTTCTTCTTAAGCTGTTTTCTCACTGCTGGTACAAACGTTTCATGGAACCACTGATAGAATATTTGTCTGTCCATACACACTTTTTTCTGAGTGCAATACTGCACTGTAGAGTATTTATGTCAGTGTGTTGAAAACAAGATGGGTGTTGGTACTTTCCAATAACTGTAAGTTGTAGTTTATGACTCCCATTTGCATTACGACATGCCATTAATGTTATGCACTGTTTCTGTTGCTTGTAACCAAGAGCTTCCTTCTCATTCTTGGCAGCTACTGTTTTTGAAGGAAGCATCTTGTAAGAGTCCTGCTTCATCAGCATTATACAAGGCATCAGCAGTTAAATCTTCTTCCTCTATTATCTTCTGTATATGGCTTACGAACTCATCAGCATCCTTATCGTTAGCTAAGCGACTTGCCCTGGTGACTGTCAGCTACCTAATACCGTGTCGTTTTTCCAGTTTTATAGCCAACCTTTGTTCACTGCAAACAAGTTACTACCGCTAAGTTGTTTGTTAAATGCAACTGTTTCCTCCTTTATAATCGTACCATTGACAGGAAATCCTCTATTGTGCTGTTATATGAACCATCTATTAACAGCTACATCCAGTTCTTTATTCTCACTCTTTCACATAACCTTCCGTTTTCCCAACTCAGTAGCCATTTGTGTGTGTTGAGTACTGTCTAATAACATTATCTTTCCCTTTGATGTCATAAATAGTTGCTCGCCCAACACTGAACTGAGCAGCAATGGCTTTCTGCAAAGAACCCCGATTTAACTTATCTAAAATTTCAGAGTTTCTACTTTAGGTTAGCGTAACGCATTTCCTTTTTGGAAGACATGATTCCAAACTGTAAAGAAAGCTACAATTTCAAATACAGTATATGAAGCATTGTTTAACTAAGCATTGTTGTGCACAATAATTCATTGTGCATGTGTTTTTGGACGTGTGCCGGATTACTGAGAGGCCAGACTACTGAGGGCCGGATTAGCGAGATTCTAGTGTACCTCACACCCTCTTACCTCTACTTTGCTTCTTTCCAGACTAAGTGTTATGTACACCAAGCTTCAATGAAATTACTCTATGGGATTAAGGAGATGTGGTGTGTTTGGCAAACACACACGCTATTTCTGCCTTCAGCACAACACCTGCAACCAGTGGGCAGTCTTGCTCTAAGCACTCCTCTAACATTGACAGTACACACTGAGCAATGCAAGTGCACTACGGGTTTGTCAACAGCACAGCCAACAAATCCAAGCATGCCTGTGGAAAGCCAACCACCAGCAGCCACCAACCTTGCCACAAGCCACGCACACCAGTGACAGTGGCACCGCAATCATGCCACTAGTTTACATCCACCCCTCAATTGGTGCTCTGATTCATCAGCTGTCACCTTGGAACCTTTACCTCTTCTGATGCTGGCCTTCCCTGGACTAGGCATCTCAGCAGCCATCTGTGGAAAATCCAAAACAGCATCCACACTGATCCACCAGCCATCACCCCAGAGTCTTGCCTACTCTGATGCTGGGCATCCCAGGATTCTGTGTTCCCAGAAGATGGTATTATTCTATGTGAATCCATGGATAGCAGTTACTGTCATTACCTGCATCATGACACAGGTCACAACAGACTCTGTTTTGCCAGATACATACTAGGCCAGGAGAATCCCTTCCAGTTGTATCAATCAGAATCTACATTATGTTTAACCATGTTCTTTATATGCCATGTTAATAAAGTTCACTTATGTGCCATCTGGGAACTCATTTTGCTTTTCTGTCCCTTATTAATCGAGATCTCCAGTTCCCATGTATCTCCTTTTTTTAGTACTAACTGTATAGCATTTGATACTCTGGAAGTGATACTGAGAATCGATTAAAACAAGTTGCAAAACCTAACAAAGGCAACACATGAACATAATATACACAATTTAAAAATGCAATACTGACCAAAAGCAAGTATAAAAAAGACATGGAACACAGATAAAAAGTAAGCACGACAGCAGTTTATAGGTGACTGAGCCATTCTGGGCTACTTTTCCTCTTTGTTATCGCAGGCAGCAATCATCTGCTGCACTTTAGATTTCACTGAAAGCAATTTATTGCTCCTCCCTTCGAGTCACTGAAGCCTCAAACCTACTCCTTGTCACAGGGTACATGGTGACTGCTCACAGGGAGTCTGGGGAAGGAGAAGGTCATAGAGGCACAGCAACTTCATTTCACAAGATTCCTAACTTGAACAGAAAATTATATCCTTCTACCTATGCAACTGCAGATGGGAGGCTTTGATACTTTTGATCAGTCTGTCTACTGGGTAAACGAGTCTAAAGACAAAAAGGGCTTTTTGGGAACTGGAGCAGATGATTAATTTTTTCCAACAATGTTGGTGGTGGTGGTGGTGGTTAGTGTTTAACGTCCCGTCGACAACGAGGTCATTAGAGACGGAGCGCAAGCTCAGGTTAGGGAAGGATTGGGAAGCAAATCGGCCGTGCCCTTTCACAGGAACCATACCGGCATTTGCCTGAAACGATTTAGGGAAATCACGGAAAACCTAAATCAGGATGGCCGGAGACGGGATTGAACCGTTGTCCTCCCGAATGCGAGTCCAGTGTGCTAACCACTGCGCCACCTCGCTCGGTCAACAATGTTGTCTCATTTATTTCAGTGCACTCAGGAAAGAAAAGAACTATGTTTAACAGGTAACTCTGGGAGCCTTATCCTGGGGATACACTCACATTTAGGGAACACAACTACACAGTCAATGAAGTCCATCTGCTTAGATTAATTAGTGTAAACATAAATAAAATTGAAGTGTTGATTTAGGCTATGACCTGGCAGCTAACTGCATGCATCACGTTTTCCCATCTCTGCCCACCTGTGCCCGTGAACACCCAGTTACAACAGCATGTACTATCTAATGCAAAGCAGACAATATTTTGTTCTATTCCATTCATATGTGGGAAGACACAGTTGGGGCAGGAGGAGGGGAGGGACTGCTGACTAATGCTTTGCATACAGCCCTAATAGTATAATTATTCAGATGAGCCCTTTGTGTGATATCCAATGGCTGCAGCATAAATGTTACAGTAGTCAGTATGTTATATTTAACCAAAATGGTGTTACAATGACTTAACACTTTGCTGTAACAATCCAATTAGCATGTCTCAGATCAATTGATATACAGCACACACTTCTTCAACTTCCCCTACTGCTGATTTCAGGCATTCCCTTGAAAAATGTTGCCATCGGATATTGTCAAGTTCTTTCTCCTTTTTATGGACACTGTCTTACATTACCCCACTGTAAAGAGAGCTGGGATGTATGTGATATGGTTTTAAAGTGTCTGAACAGCATGGCTACCTACCTCCTCCAACAGGAAATACAGCTTTCAGCTTAAATGAAAGGAGAAAAGGTGATGGTCTATTCTAGGGCCACTGATATTCTTGTCAGAATTAAAATCCATGGTGTTAATGAAGAAGCAATAACTATTTGAGCCCCACCGCCCACCCCCTACCCCTGTGGAACTGGAACCTGCGATGGATTTTTCTTTTCTTTTTGTGGTTTTAGGGTGCACAACTACAGTGGTCATTAGCGCCCAGACTAAGTTATGAATGCACTGCGAGGCACAAGGTTGAAACAGCAACTAAAAAGGACAACACTATAAAAGGCACATTGACAGGCAAGGGATAAAAAGAAAACAACATAATCAAATGTCCTTAGGCAGGTTTGTCAAGTGGATAAAACGAAGAACGCGAGCAGCTGCTCCTGGGTCATCTGCTAAAATGGCATCCAGAGTACATGGCAGGCCAAGATCAATGCGCAGTGTATTAAAATTCAGACAGGACGTTAAAATGTGGCGTACCATCAGCAATTGCCCACATGGGCAGAACGGCGCCAGCGCAGCTGTCAGCAGATGGTGATGGCTGAACCGGCAGTGTCCAATTCGAAACCAAGCCAAAACAACCTCCACCCGCCGAGAAGGGCATGAAGAGGTCGTCCAAGCCGTGGGGAATGGTTTCAAGGCCCGAAGCTTGTTTGCAGTAAGTGTAGCCCAATCGGCATGCCACAGCGATAAAATGCGCTGACAAATGACCCTGCTAAAATCGGATGAAGGCACACAACAAGAAGCTGTCCGAGGCTGGAGTACCACAGCCTTGGCTGCAGCATCTGCAGTTTCGTTCCCAGGGATACAGACATGGCCAGGAACCCACATAAAGGTAACCGGAGAACCGTCGTCTGCCAGCTGCTGAAGAGAGCATTTGATCCGGTGCACGAAAGGGTGAACCGGATACAGATCACTGAGGCTCTGGATGGCGCTCAGGGAATCAGAGCATATGACATAAGCAGAATGTCGGTGGCGGCAGATGTAAAGAACAGCCTTGTAGAGGACAAGTAGCTCAGCTGTGAAGACCGAACAATGGCCATGGAGCCGGTATTTGGAACTGTGTGCCCCGACAATAAAAGAACACCTGACACCATCATTGGTCTTAGAGCCATCTGTATAAATGAAGATCGTATTAATGAACTTCGAACGAAGTTCGACAAACTGGGAGCGGTATACCGAAGCTGCGGCAACCTCCTTTGGGAGCGAGCTGAGGTCAAGGTGAACGCGAACCTGAGCCTGGAACCAAGGTGGCGTTTGGCTCTCGCCCACTTGAAAGGTTGCAGGGAGTGAAAAATCAAGGTGCTGAAAGAGGCAACGAAAGCGAACTCCAGGGGGTAGCAGGGCAGATACATACAGCCCGTATTGACGGTCGAGACAGTTGTCAAAAAAGGAACGATAAGACGGGTGGTCGGGCATTGACAATAGCCGACAGGCACACCGACAAAGCACTATATCGCACCGGTAGGTCAGTGGCAATTCACCAGCTTCAGCATGAAGACTCAACGGGACTAGTATAGAATGCTCCGATCGCAAGTCGTAACCCCCAATGTTGTATAGAGTTGAGGCGGCGTAAGATGGACGGTCGTGCAGAGGAGTATACAAAGCTCCCATAATCCAGCTTTGAGCAGACGATCGACCGATCTAGGCAAAGTAGGACGGTTCGATCCGCTCCCCACGACATACAGCTGAGAACACGGAACATTTAGAGAACGGGTACAACGGGCAGCCAAATATGACATGTGGAGACCAGCTAAGTTTCCTGTCAAATGTAAGACCTAAAAATTCTGTTGTCTTCACGAATGGGAGAGTAACGGGACCGAGATGTAAGGTCGGTGGGAGAAACACTTTGTAGCACCAGAAGTTAATACAGACCGTCTTCTCGGCAGAAAAACGGAAGCCATTGGCGACACTCCAGGAGTAAAGATGGTCAAGACAACGCTGAAGACAGTGCTCCAGAAACGTGTACACTGCGCGCTGCCATAGATGGTAAAATCGTCCACGAAAAGGGAGCCTGATACATCAGCTGGGAGGCAATCCATTATTGGATTGATCGCTATGGCGAAGAGAGTGACGCTCAAAACTGAGCCCTGAGGCATCCCATTCGCCTGGCGAAAGGCGTCGGACAGGACAGAACCCACATGTACCCTGAACTGTCGATCCATTAAAAAGGCACAAATAAAAAGAGGGAGGTGACCGCGAAGGCCCCATGTATACATGGTGCGGAGAATGGCTGCCCTCCAACAGGTGTTGTAAGCCTTCTCCAAATCAAAGAACACCGCCACGGTCTTGCGCTTCCGCAACAAGTTATAATGAAGGTCGACAAGGTAACCCGATGGTCAACAGCAAACCAGTGCCTACGAAATCCACATTGTACATTGGTAAGTAGGCGTCGAGATTCGAACAGCCAAACCAAACGAGAGTTAACCATTCGTTCCATCACCTTACAGAGACAGCTGGTAAGGGAAATGGGTCGATAACTGCAAGGCAAGTGCTTGTCCTTCCCCGGATTAGGAATCAGGACAACAATAGACTCGTGCCAGCATGTGGGAACATGACCCTCAATCCAGATGCGATTATAAGTATGAAGAAGAAAACCTTTACCCGTAGGAGAAAGGTTCTTCAGCATCTGAATATGAATAGAATCAGGCCCTGGAGCGGAGGACGGTGCCGGGCAAGTGCATTTTCGAGTTCCCACATGGTGAATGGGGCATTATAACTTTCATGATTCGAGCAGCGGAAGTTAGGTGGCCTCACCTCCTCTGCCTGTTTTCAGGGGAGGAAGGCAGGGTGGTAATGAGCGGAGCTTGAAACCTCTGCGAAAAATCAGCTGAAGGCATTGGAGACATCCTCAGGGGCCACAAGGACGTCATTCGCGACCGTCAAGCCAGAAACTGGTGAGTGGACCGTAGTGCCAGATAGCCTGTGCAGGCTACCCCAGACAACAGAGGGAGTAAAACTGTTGAAGGTGCTTGTGAAAGCAGCCCAGCTAGCTTTCTTGCTTTCTTTAATAATACGACGACACTGTGCACGTAATCATTTATAATTGATACAATTAGCCATCGTAAGGTGGTGTTTGAAGGTGCGTAAAGCACATCGACGAGCACATAAAACGTCTTTACATGCTGCGGTCCACCAGGGGACTGGTACGCGACCTGGAGAAGAAGTAGTATGAGGGATGGAATATTCAGCAGCAGTGAGAATGACTTCCGTGAGGTGTGCGATCTGACTATTGCAGCTTGCGAAGGTTTGATCATGAAAGGTCGCCCTGGAAGAGAAGAGCCCCCAGTCTGCTTTGGAGCAACTACTTGAGCATGGAGAGGGGGTATAATGCAGGAGATGGATAACACAAGGGAAGTGGTCACTCAAATACGTATCAGAAAGTGCGTACCACTCAAACCGGCGTGCAAGTTGGGTACTACATATAGAGAGGTCTAAATGGGAATAGGTGTGAGTTGTGTCTGAAAGAAAAGTAGGGGCGCCAGTATTGAGGCAGACAAGATTGAGATGGTTGAAAACGTCTGCTAACAGGGAGCCTCTCTGGCAGAATGCTGGAGAGCCCCAAAGTGGATGGTGGGCATTGAAGTCCCCAGTCAACAAAAATTGTGCTGGTAGCTGAGCAATAATTTGCATCATGTCTGCCCTAGTAATGGCAGATGACTGAGTGTAAATGGTACAAATGGAAAATGTAAAAGTGGGGAGAGTAATTCGGACAGCAACTGCCTGCAGGTCGGTGTGCAATGTGATGGGATTGTAGTAAATATCATCCCGGATCAGCAACATAACCCCTCCATGAGCCGGAATACCTGCCACAGGGGGTAGGTCAAAACGCATAGAAGCATAGTGTGCCAAGTCAATTTGATCGCATGGGCATAGTTTCGTTTCCTGGAGAGCTACGACTAGCTGACAGTGCAAGCATAGCAGCAACTTTAAGTCCTCTCGGTTGGAGCGAATGCCGCGAATATTCCAATGAAGTGTCATCGTGAGAAGAAAAAGAAAAAGGAGAAGCAAGAAGGGGTCACCTCGAAGGCCGCTGAGGGCCTGGCTTTGAGCGAGCACTGCTGCCGCTATCAATAGGCGGAGAGTCATCATCCATTTGTTCAATAGGTTCATCGGCCATCTTGTTAAGATGACCGGGAGGGGGAGCTTCCTCCGCCGGTGAACGGCCAGATGTTCGGCTACCAGCGGTGCGGCCAGGCGAAACGGATGACGGCCTGGGGCAGCAACCGCTGGGTGGCGCAGGAGAAGAAACACGCAGTGGCGGAGAAGGAGAACTTTGCTTTCTATGAGCCTTCTTGGAAGGTCGTTTAGTCAAAGAACTGGTCGATGAGTGGGAGTTCGCGGTACATCTTCACGGGATGGTTCCTTCATGAAGGCCCATGCATCCGACTTCTGGGTCTTAGTCTTGGCAGAAGCTGATGAAGGTGCTTGTGTCTTATGGGTGACGGGAGGAAGAGGAGACATTGACCGGGCGATCTTAGCACTGGCCAAACGGACGACCGTAGCGCTAAAGTTCAGATTGCATGTCTGCGTCGACACCTCCCTGGTAGTCCGAGGAGAGGTGAGCACAATATTGTATTTCCCTGCTGGGAGCAGCGTGGGCTTCCTACTAGCAAATAGCTTGCGAGCAGCCGAGGTGGACACTTTCTCTCTGACCCAAATTTCCTGTATATAGAGTTCATTGTTGTAGATGGGACAGTCGCGGGAGGACGCTGCATGGTCACCCCGACAGTTCACGCAACGAGGAGGCGGAGTTGGACAGTCACCCTCATGGGTGTCCCTGCCACAAGCAACACATTCAGCCGCATTAGAACAAGACTGGCGGGTGTGATTAAAACGCTGACACTGGTAGCAGCACGTAGGTGTCGGGACATAGGGGCGAACAGAAATAACCTCATAGCCCACTTTGATGCACGACGGCAGCTGAACACTATCAAAGGTCAAGGAAAGTGTCCAGGTCGGTACAAGGTCATTGTAGACCTTCTTCATGACCCTATGGACAGCCGTCACGACTTGCTCAGCGAGGAAAGACTGAATCTCCTCGTCAGTCAATCCGTCAAGTGATCTAGTATATACCACACCATGCGACGAATTCAAAGTGCGGTGAGCCTCCACCCGGACAGGGAACGTGTACAGGAGTGTGGCCCGAAGGAGTTTTTGTGCCTGAAAGGCACTCTCAGTTTCTAACAAGGTACCGTAACGCATCCTGGTACAAGACTTGACAGGTCCGGCTATGGCACCTATGCCCTTCTGAATAATGAAAGGGTTGACAGATGAAAAATCCCTTCCGTCCTCAGATCTAGAAATGACGAGGAACTTTGGGGCAGGTGGTAGTTCTTTTGTCACTGGTGGCTGGTCAAGTTTCCGTTTTTGGGCAGAAGTCGAAAGAGAAGAAGAGAAATCCATTGCGGAGGAATCCCCCATGATTGCCAGCGTCTCCAATGGCGCGCTCCTTCCTTGTGGGGACCCTCTCAGAGGGCGCTCCCGCCTTAGATGAATGTTTACACCTCAGGTCACACCTCCTGAGAAAAGGACGGAGGGACCAATCGGCATGGTCGGAAGGTGTCAGGTCAGGCAATCACCCCTCCCTGGGACTGGCCTTTACCAGGGGGTACGTGTGTGCCTTACTTGTCTACCCAGGGTGGGGAATTACGCGTTACCCCGTCACCGGCTGCACTTGCGAACGCATGGGTCGGCCTTCAGGCACGCACAGGGAGGAAAGAAGAAGAGGAAAAAAAAAAGGGAGAGAAAGGACAGACTGTCTCAACCGCCGAGGCAGAGACCAGAGGGTGGACAAGAAGGCAAGAAGAAGGAGGCAAGGAGAAGGCAAAGTAAAAAGTAAGGAAGATAGTGAGAGAGGGAGAAGGACAAAGAAAGGAACCAAACAAAGGAAGGAAGAAACCAGAATAAGCAAAAAACCAAAATGACCACAAATGTAATTCGTGGAACCGTTCGTCTCCGGACGCAGGCACAAACTACCCCCTTGAGGGGGGAGGACTCCTTTTAGTCGCCTCTTACGACAGGCAGGAATACCTCGGGCCTATTCTAACCCCCGGACCGGCAGCGGGGACCTGCGATGGAAGACACACACACTTCACCCACATCAAATGGGTGTCAATGCAGAATACAATAACCTGGATCTCGATAACATAATTATTCTGGTTAAAACTAAACAATGAATTTAAATACTAGTTGGAACTTCAGGAGTTTATCGCTTAAAAAATTAGAAACGTACATTGCATATACTGGAATTTAGACAAAAAGTAGCTGAAGGCCCTTTGTGTCCACTTTTGCATCGAGGCACATTTCTTCTGGGTTTAATCTTGAAACCAACAAGAAATGTCAAAGACATTAAATACTGCAATAGTAACCATTATCACCTCATGAAAATCATTTATTTAGGGGATATCACTGTCTGTAATTCTCATGGGTAAGGAAATGTACAAGAAGTGCTCGTCCTTTGATTGTCGAGAGTGGCACACTCAGAGAATATGGGTCAATTGCCAGAGGGGCACCAGAGGCACACTGGGTGTAGGACCTCTTGGCATAAGATGAACTCTTGAGCAAGTCTAGTGAGACCATTGTAAGCTCAACACAATATGAGGGCTTCTTTCCAAGAGGCTAGCAGAGAAGTCTGCTATGCCTTTAAGGTCACCTTAAGCACTCATTTCATTAGCGACGTATAACTTGCCATTCCACATTTTAAAAATTCAAAGCCTCAGTTGTGATTACAGATCAATGCCGAATATTCCAACAAAGTATTTTCTTAGTAGTTGCTTCATTAGCCAATTTCATTTCCTGTTATGTCCAAGTATCAGTGTCCACTGATGAGGTTGGAAAAAAGATCTTTTAGTTAAGAAACTAAAATGCTTCAGCATACTGTGGATCTGCCACTTTTAAGGCAGCTGGTGGAGTTGCTGCATAACTGAAAATTATTAGATGCTCAATTTCCATTGTACTGCAAGGTTTTCGATATGGCTATCAACTTCACAGTAACAATGCTGAAGAGTGCCATCTGTTGCCACCCCCCCCCCCCTCCATGGATGCAAAAACATAACCAGTATGGTCATTAATTAAGGATGACTTAGACTTACAGATTCATGTAGTGCTGAACAAATTGACTGATTGGTCTCAAACACTCTCAGTCAATCAATCAAACAGCAAGGTCATCAGTCCCACAATTCCAAAGTCAGTCACAGAAGAAAGAGGGTCCACTAAAAGTGGATGACTCCAATCCAGTCAGGTGAGTCAAATTAGAAAATAATGAAGTTAAAACACACACAGTAAAATGCACAAAAGACAAGACATAATCTAAAAACGGAGGAAAAAAAGGAGAGGTCATAGGGTCCCAGACTGAGAAGACTTTAAGAGAGGTCCCAACCACAACCACCGAAGTAAAACCTTATATCTGGAAATAAAAACCACTTTCACGGAGGAAACCAAGGACCAGTTCAACCATGCATGAATCTTCTGCTAATAATAAATTTAACGAATCAGGAAGACTATACTTAGCACGAAGGGACAGAAGAAGGGGGCATTCCAGCAAAATGTGGGATACCATTAGTCTGGCTCCACAACTACATGGTGAGGGTGGTTCGTTATGTAGGAGGAAACAATGGGTGAGCTTGGTATGACCGATGTGCAGACGGCAAAAAACAGTTGACTCCTTCCAAGGAGCAGGACGAAGAGTGCCAAACTGCAGTAGACTCCTTGATTGTGCAGAATTTATTACTATGAGCAGTAGCACACCAGACGTCATTCCATTTCTGGGCAAAGAGAGATTTGATGTAGATCCGCATATCCAAAGGTAGAATCTTAAGAGGGAATGGGGGTAAGTATCTGCTTCTCTAGCCAAACTGCCAGCCAATTCATTCCCTAGGATGCCCACTGTGCTGGCCAAGGGCAGAGAGAAAGTCATGGATGGCAGAAACCCAAGTAGACACATACAGACACATTATGCACTTTCAAACATCTGATAAATTACCTGTTACTAGATTTAGATACAGATAGTTATAAATCAAGTTAAACACTAAATGTAAAATATCATTCAGTTGAGATGAACGATGAACTAACATGGAGTCAACATAAAATACACTCAGTTTTGCCTATTCTGTACTTTTAAGTGCATGTCACAGTGTTGAACTGAGTGCTTTGTTACATAAAACAGTCATTCATTCCCAGTTTTCTTAAGATCCATCTTATGACATCATAAAGTATTCATTCAGCAAAACCTAACAGTAAGAAAACTGTCTGAATGAGGAAATTTGTTATCTTGTCCAAGATTCCAAATGAAAAAAGAATAAAAGAAAGTAAAAAATGAAAACAAGTAGAGATGTTAACATGATGATTATAATGATTCCACAAAGGATTAAAAATAAAAGAAAAAGTGCATGTGCATATTGAGGGTTGCCCCAAGCTTCCACAGGTGAAATTTCCTGATATTTCCCCGATTTCCAGACAAGTTTTAGCATTTTTCCCTGACAAATTTTGAGATCTCAATGGTAAGTAAAGACAAGTTTGGAAAAAAAAGAAGAAGAAAGAAAGAAGAAGGTAACTACTAACATCAACACCTTTTGTAATGAACTGTTTTTAGATGGAGGAAGCAAGCCAAATGGTATGTGTATTTCATTAAGACAACTATTGTTATTTTATTTCAATAAAACAAAACATTTGGCGACAATAATATGCATTTCCTTGGAGCTGCGAGTCAGATTTAAAATACCTTCACTGTTTTCAGAAATAATATGAGAAAAAAAGGACTCATCTTGAAAGAAGTGTATAATGCAGGGAAGAGTTGCGTAAACCAACACTATAGGTGACCACAAATAAAATGTGGATTCTACTATGTTCGTTACTGTCAGCTATTAGTCACTGTGTTATGTCTATTACTTTTCAGGTATCTTGTGATTTTTCTTTCCAGAAATATGTGAGTACATAGTGTACAAACTGCCAGTAACTGCCAAAATTTTCTTCCTATTATCATTAATACTTTCTAATATAGAAATGGACCTTGCCGTTGGTGGGGAGGCTTGCTTGCCTCAGCGATACAAAGAGCCGTACCATAGGTGACACCACAACGGAGGGGTATCTGTTGCGAAGCCACACAAACGTGTGGTTCCTGAAGAGGGACAGCAGCCTTTTCAGTAGTTGCAGGGGCAGCAGTCTGGATGATGGACTGATCTGGCCTTGTAACACTAACCAAACCAGCCTTGCTGTGCTGGTACTGTGAACAGCTGAAAGCAAGGGGAAACTACAGACTTAACTTTTCCCAAGAGAATGCAGCTTTACTGTATGGTAAAATGATGATGGCGTCCCCTTGGGTAAAATATTCTGGAGGTAAAATAGTCCCCCATTCGGATCTCCAGGTGGGGACTACTCAGGAGGATGCTGTTATCCAGAGAAAGGAAACTGGCGTTCCATGGATCGGAGCATGGAATGTCAGATCCCTTAATTGGGCAGGTAGGTTAGAAAATTTAAAAAGGGAAATGGATAGGTTAAAGCTAGATATAGTGGGAATTAGTGAAGCTCGGTGGCAGGAGGAACAAGACTTTTGGTCAGGTGAGTACAGGGTTATAAATACAAAATCAAATAGGGGTAATGCAGGAGTAGGCATAATAAGGAATAAAAAAATAGGAGTGCAGGTAAACTACTACAAACAGCATAGTGAATGCATTATTGTGGCCAAGATAGACACGAAGTCCATGCCTTCCACAGTGGTACAAGTTTATACGCCAACTAGCTCCACAGATGACAAACAGATTGATGAAACATATGATGAGATAAAAGAAATCATTCAGATAGTGAAAGGAGATGAAAATTTAATAGTCATGGGTCACCAGAATTCGATAGTATGAAAAGGAAGAGAGGCAAAGGAGTAGGTGAATGTGGAGTGGGGGTAAGGAATGAAAGAGGAAGCCGCCTTGTAGAATTTTGCACAGAGCATAACTTAATCATAGCTAACACTTGGTTCAAGAATCATGAAAGAAGGTTGTATACTTGGAAGAGGCCTGGAGATACTGCAAGGTTTCAGATAGATTACATAATGGTAGGACAGAGATTTAAGAACCAGGTTTTAAATTTTAAGACATTTCCAGGGGCAGATGTGGACTCTGACAGCAATCTATTGGTTATGAACTGTAGATTAAAACTGAAGAAACTGCAAAAAGGTGGGAATTTAAGGAGATGGGACCTGGATAAACTGAAAGAACCAGAGGTTGTACAGAGTTTCAGGGAGAGCATAAGGGAACAATTGACAGAAACGGGGGAAAGAAATACAGTAGAAGAAGAATGGGTAGCTTTGAGGGATGAAATAGTGAAGACAGCAGAGGATCAAGTAGGTAAAAAGACGAGGGCTAGTAGAAATCCTTGGGTAGCAGAAGATATATTGAATTTAATTGATGAAAGGAGAAAATATAAAAATGCAGTAAATGAAGTAGGCAAAAAGGAATACAAACGTCTCAAAGTGAGATCGACAGGAAGTGCAAAATGGCTAAGCAGGGATGGCTAGAGGACAAATTTAAGGATGTAGAGGCATATCCCACTAGGGGTAAGAGACACTGCCTACAGGAAAATTGGAGAGACCTTTGGAGAAAAGAGAACCACTTGTATGAATATCAAGAGCTCAGATGGAAAACCATTTCTGAGCAAAGAAGGGGAGGCAGAAAAGTGGAATGAGTAGATAGAGGGTCTATCCAACGGCGATGTACTCGAGGACAACATAATGGAAATGGAAGAAGATGTAGATGAAGATGAAATGGGAGATATGATACTGTGAGAATAGTTTGACAGAGCACTGAAAGACCCAAGTCTAAAGAAGGCAACAGGAGTAGAAAACATTCCAATAGAACTACTAACAGCCTTGGGTGAGCCAGCCCTAACAAAACTACCATCTGGTGAGCAAGATGTATGAGACAGGCGAAATACCCTCAGACGTCAAGAAGAATATAATAATTCCAATCCCAAAGAAAGCAGGTGTTGACAGATGTGAAAATTACTGAACTATCAGTTTAATAAGTCATGGCTGCAAAATACTAATGCAAATTCTTTACAGACAAATGGAATAACTAGCAGACACCGACCTCGGGGAAGATCACTTTGGATTCCGTAGAAATACTGGAACACTTGAGGTAATACTGACCCTACAACTTATCTTCAAAGATAGGTTAAGAAAGGCAAACCTACGTTTCTAGCATTTGAAGACTTAGAAAAAGCTTTTGACAATATAGACAGAAATCCTCTCTTTCAAATTCTGAGGGTGGCAGGGGTAAAATACAGGGAGCGAAAGGCTATTTACAATTTGTACAGAAACCAGATGGCAGTTGCAAGAGTTGAGGGGCATGAAAGGGAAGCAGTGGTTGGGAAGGGAGTGGGACAGGGTTGTAGCCTATCCCCGATGTTATTCAATCTGTATATTGAGCAAGCCCTGAAGGAAACAAAAGAAAAATTCGGAGTAGGAATTAAAATCCATGGAGAAGAAATAGAAACTTTGAAGATTGCCGATGACATTGTAATTCTGTCAGACACAGCAAAGGGCCTGGAAGAGCAGCTGAACGGAATGGACAGTGTCTTGAAAGGACAATATAAGATGAACATCAATAAAAGCAACATGAGGATAATGGAATTGCAGTCTTTCTCTGAGTATTCCACCGATAAATTCTTCTCGTGTTATCAACCGAGTGGTGGTGTCATCTTGTTGCAATGTTTCAATGAGTTTTGTACCCATCATCTTCTGGCGAAGTGTCGGGATGCTGTGTTCTGCATATCTATATAGCTTCCTGGCCGTCATCCACTACTGTATGCCAGTGCCAGCCAATCACGTTCCTCTGGAAGGGGGTACCGCATCGGTGGAGGTGGGGGCACCCACCATACAGTCGGTGTCGAGACCCGGTGGCTATCCAATCTGTCTGCGGACACCACTGCCTTCAGACTGAAGCGTTTCCGACATATTTTGTCAATTGTGGGATTCCACACTGCACTGAACTGAAAACCACTATCCCTGTTTACTAAATTGTTGTGCAGACATATCTCTACTGCCTCTTTCGAAACTGAGTCCCACAAACCATTGGCGCTGCACATCATCTAAGTTTTTTCGAATTCAAAGGTGTGTCCCTCAATAATGCTAAGTTCTGTTACCATGGACTTGTTTGTCTGTCCTAGTCGTATGTTCCTTATGTGTTCAGTACAGCACTGGGAGATATATCTTTGTGTGCGCCCCTGATATATTCCATCCCACATTCGCACTCAATACTGTAAATGCCCGTTGTCTGCAACTCCAGCTGGTCTTTGGTTGAGCCAAGTATATCTTTAAATTTTTTTGGTGTGCAAAAGATGGTCGTTATTTCATGCTTCTTTAATATTCTTGCAATCTTGGTTGTTGTTGGTCCAGCAAATAGCAGAAACGCCATGTTTTGCTTCGTCTTCTTCTGGTTTCTCCTCCCCCCTCTGGTCTGCATGCAAGGCGTGCCTTATTTGTGTCTCTGTGTAGCCGTTCTTTAAAAATCTCGCTGTCACAGATCAATCTGGCTCTTTGTACCAAGGTGTTCAGTACTGAGTTACGTTGTGCTGGATGGTGGCAGCTCCAAGCATTGAAATACAAGTCCATGTGCATCTTCTTCCTGTAGACCGAGTGTCCCAACATACCGTCCGGATTTTTCTTGATCAAAATATCCAAGAAGGGAAGGCAGCCATTCTCTTCTATGTCCGTGGTGAATTTGATGCTGTCATGTATGCCAGCGAGATGGCGTAAGAACTCTTAGTTTTTCCTTGCCTTGGGGCCACACTACAGAAGTGTCGTCTACGTATCTGTAGAACACCTTTGGTTTATGGCGGGCGGTGTTCAGTGCCACATCTTGAAAGTTGACAATACCTGGGGCCAGGGGGGAACCCATGGCAACACTATCTTTTTGTGCATAGAATTTCCTACAACATTTGAAGTACTTTGTGGTTAACACGAGATGAAAGAGTCTGAGTATGTCCTCATCGAGGTGATCTTCGAGTAGAGCTAAGGAATCATCCAGCGGCACCTGGGTGAAAAGAGAAGTGACATCAAAGCTGACTAGTAGATCCTTCTCGTCCAGGCATAACACTTTGAGCACCTTAACAAATTCGGTCGAGTTCTTGACATGGTGAGGGCAGTGACCCACGAGTGGTTTTAACAGCTGTGCTAGGTGCTTGGCTACACCATACATCGAAGAATTTATGGTGTTTGGTACAGGATGTAGTGGGACTTTCTCCTTATGGATCTTTGGGAGGATATACAGTCGTGGTGGAGCCGGTGCCCAGAGGGTAAAGCTTCCTGATGGTGTTTCTGTCAAGTCGTAAGCTGTTGAGGAGATAGATGGTCTTGTGTGTAACAGATGCAGTTGCGTCTTTCCCCACTTCTTTGTATGCTGGATCTTGTAGTAAGGTGTCTATCTTCTGTGAGTAATCTTCTGAGTTCAGTAGGACTGTCGCATTCCTTTTGTCTGCTGCTAAGACCACTATACCCTTGTCATCACAGAGGTTGAACAGTGCCAGGGAGACCAGCAGGGTACTAAAGAAAGCAAGAATACCAAAGAACAACATTACGGCAGAAGAGTGCAAAGCACTGTGCAAAATTCTCCCAGGTGGCTTCCTCTTTCATTCCTTACCTCCACTCCACATCCACCTACTACTTTGCATCTCTTCCTTTTCCTACTATCGAATTACAGTCTTCCACGAGTATTAAATATTTGTCTCCCTTCACTATCTGATTTATTTCTTTTACCTCATCATACATTTCTTCAATATCTTCGTCATCTGTGGAGCTAGTTGGCATATAAACTAGTACTACTGTGGTAGGCATTGGCTTCGTGTCTATCTTGGCTATAATAATGCGTTCACTAAGCTGTTTTTTATTTATTATTAAACATACTCCTGAATTACCCCTATTTGATTTTGTATTTGTAACTCTGTATTCACCTGGCCATAAGTTTTATTCTTCCTGCCACCAATCTTCACTAACTCCTACTATATCTAACCTTAACCTATCCATACCCCTTTTCAAATTTTCTAACCTACCTACCCGATTAAAGGATCTGACATTCAATGCCCCAATCCACAGATCGCCAGTATTTCTTTCTCCTAATAACGTCGTCCTGTGAATTCCTCGCCCAGAGATCCGAATGGGGGCTATTTTACCTCCGGAATATATTACCCAAGAGTACACCATCATCATTCAACAAAGCAGTAAAGCTGTGTGCCTTCGGGAAAAATTACAGCTGTTGTTTCCCCTTGCTTTCAGCTGTTGCAGAACCAGCACAGCAAGGCCATTTTGGTTAATGTTACAAGGCCAGATCAGTCAATCATCCTGACTGTTGCCCCTGCAAGTACTGTAAAGACTGCTGTACCTCTTCAGGAACCGCATGTATGTTTGGCCCCTAAACAGATCCCCCTCTGTTGTGGTTGCACCTACAGTAAGGCTATCTGTATACCTTCAACTTGCCAGACAAATAGCTTAACCTCTGCACTACAGTGCTGTTATGAATTTAATGTTACTTCGGAGGCTCTAGTCAATCAAGAGAAATCTCGATATTCTTTTTCATTGATTACTCATACATGAGGGCCCACCAGGGTTAATGGCTGCAAGGTCTGATACCTGGACTCTTTCCTACACCATCATTTACGTGGCTTCGAAAAGTCAGTCCCATTCCTGAGGACCTCTCCTTATTAGTACTTAAATATGAGAGGGGCACAGCTTTTTATGTTGCTTTGACTACCAACCAGCTGTCCATGCACTGGACAGACTTCCCCTCTACACCACACACTCTTGTTTGTGATCTAACAAAATGCTGCATGAAGCAAATATGAAAAAATCTTTAAAGTAACAGAACTAATGTATGTATAAAAAACAGTTCTCACTTATCAAGTTTAATGTTAAAGGTTAATATATGAAGACAGAAACTTATTCTCGAAAGAACAGTTGCTGTTGATGACCGTGCAGCTTTTCCATGGAATAAATGATGACTAACTGACAACCTCAGCTGCCAACAGGTGTTGATGTTATACCTCGATGTGGACAGTTGAAAATGTGTGCCCCGACCAGGACTCGAACCCGGGATCTCCTGCTTACATGGCAGACGCTCTATCCATCTGAGCCACCGAGGACACACATGAATAGCGCGACTGCAGGGACTTATCCCTTGCGCTTCCCGTGAGACTCACATTCCCAACTGTCTCTTACGGGAATCGCCAAAGCGTGTGTGAGTAATGAGTGGGTGGGCAAATGTCTATAAGGTACAATACATATGTAGAATTGTGGACAGTTGGGAATGTGAGTCTCACGGGAAGCGCAAGGGATAAGTCCCTGCAGTCGCGCTATTCATCTGTGTCCTCGGTGGCTCAGATGGATAGAGCGTCTGCCATGTAAGCAGGAGATCCTGGGTTCGAGTCCTGGTCGGGGCACACATTTTCAGCTGTCCACATCGAGGTATAACATCAACACCTGTCGGCAGCTGAGGTTGTCAGTTAGTCATCAGTTAAAGGTTAAATCCAGAGACCCTTCAGAAGCAACACTCTTCAGTTTTCCTTTTTCTCACATACACGTTGACTGTCAAATATTGACATGTTACTTCTTTTATAAAGTAATGAGATGTTTGAAGCTGATCTGTTCCAAAACATTTTTGTTTGGACAGATGATTTTAGCCACATTAAGCACGTATTTCTAGAACCCACTGTCCCAACTGACTTACTTTCTTTTGTAATGCTATACGCCACAAAAAACTATCATCTTCAATTAAACAATAACTTGATATGAGTTTCTCATCCACCTTTTCCAAAGTACACTGCAGTAGCCAGAATCAAACAATGGAAAATCTAGGATTGAATGTAACAATATTGTGAGAAGGAAAGTTGCTACTCACCACATAGCGGAGATGCTGAGTCGTAGATAGGCACAACAAAAAGATTTTCACAGTTAAAGCTTTCAGCCAGCGGCTTTCGTCAACAATAGATCCCAATACACACCCATCCATGCAAAACACACACACACACACACACACACACACACACACACACACACACACACGACTGCAGTCTCATGCAACTGAAACCACACTGCGAGCAGCAGTACCAGTGCATGATGGGAGTGGCAACTGGGTGGGGGAAAGGAGGAGGCTGGGGCGGGGGAATGGCGGGGGGTGGGGGTGGCAGACAGTGAAACTGCTGCAGGTTGGGCAGCGGGCAGGGGATAGGTGGGGAGAGGGAGAGTAGTGGAAAAGGAGAGAAATAAATTTAAGAAAATAAAATAAAAAGACTGGATGTGGTGATGGATGATGGCTGTGTAGAGCTGGAATGGAAGCAGGGAAGGGACTGGATGGGTGAAGACAGCGACTAATGAAGGTTGAGGCCAGGAGGGTTACAGGAACATAGGATGTATTGCATGGAAAGTTCCCACCTGCGCAGTTCAGAAAAGCTGGTGTTGGTGGGAAGGATTCGTATGGCACAGGCTGTGAAGCAGCCATTGAGATGAGGGATATCATGTTTGGCAGTGTGTTCAGCAACAGAGTAGACAACATGTTTTTTGGCCACAGTTTGTTGGTGGCCATTCATGCGGACAGACAGCTTGTTGGATGTCATGCCTACATAGAATGCAGCACAGTGGTGGCAGCTTAGCTTTTAGACCACATGACTGGTTTCACAGGTATCCCTGCCTTTGATGGGATAGGTGATGTCAGTGACCGGACTGGAGTAGGTGGTGGTAGGAGGATGTATGGGACATGTCTTGCATCTAGGTCTATTACAGGGGTATGAGCCATGAGGTAAGGGATTGGGAGCAAGGGTTGTGTAAGGATGGGTGAGTATATTGTGTAGGTTTGGTGGTCAGCGGAATTCCCATGTGGGAGGGGTGGGAAGGATAGGGGCAGGACATTTCTCATTTCGGAGCACAACAACAGGTAATTGAAACCCTAGCAAAGAACGTAATTTAGTTGCTCAAGTCCTGGGGGGTACTGAATTACGAGGGGAATGCTCCTCAGTGGCTGGACGTTGGGGCTTTTGGAAGTGGTGGGAGACTGGAAATATAAGGCACGGCATATTTGTTTTTGTACACAGTTGGGAGGATAATTATCGTCAATGAAGGCTTCAGCGAGACCCTCGTCACTGCACATGCAACGACAACGGGTGGTCAAGCTGCACGGAAGGGTATAGAACGGGTGGCAGCTGTCTAAGTGGAGGTATTGCTGATGGTCAGTAGATGTGATATAGACGGAGGTACTGATGTAGCGATCTTCAAGGTGGTGGTCAACATCTAGGAAGGTGGCTTGTTGGGTTGAGTAGGACCAGGTGAAGCAAATGGAGGATAAGTTGTTGAGGTTCTGGAGGAATATGGATAGGGAGTCATCACCTTCGATCCAGATAGCAAAAATCTCAATCAATGAATCTGAACCAGGTAGGGGGTTTAAGATTCTGGGTACTTAGAAAGGATTCCTCTAGATGGCTCGTGCCATGCAACGAATTGACGCACAGTGCAGGGAATGGCAATTGAATCTCAATGTAGACAAGTGTAATGTGCTGCGAATACATAGAAAGAAAGATCCTTTATCATTTAGCTACAATACAGCAGGTCAGCAACTGAAAGCAGTTAATTCCATAAATTATCTGGGAGTAGGCATTAGGAGTGATTTAAAATGGAATGATCATATAAAGTTGATTGTCGGTAAAGCAGATGCCAGACAGATTCATTGTAAGTATCCTAAGGAAATGCAATCCGAAAACAAAGGAAGTAGTTTATAGTACACTTGTTTGCCCACTGCTTGAATATTGCTCACCAGTGTGGGATCCGTACCAGATAGGGTTGATAGAAGAGATAGAGAAGATCCAACGGAGAGCAGTGCACTTCGTTACAAGATCATTTAGTAATCGCGAAAGCGTTACGGAGATGATAGATAAACTCCAGTGGAAGACTCTGCAGGAGAGACACTCAGTAGCTCGGTACGGGCTTTTGTTAAAGTTTCGAGAACATACCTTCACCAAGGAGTCAAGCTGTATATTGCTCCCGCCTACGTATATCTCACGAAGAGACCATGAGGATAAAATCAGAGAGATTAGAGCCCACACAGACGCATACCGACAATCTTTCTTTCCATAAACAATACGAGACTGGAATAGAAGGGAGAATCGATAGAGGTACTCAAAGTACCCTCCGCCACACACCGTCAGGTGACTTGCGGATTATGGATTTAGATGTAGAAATAGGTTGGCATAGGATGGTGCCATGCGGATGCCCATAGCCGTACCCTGGATTTGTTTGTAGGTAATGCTTTCGAAGGAGAAGTAATTGAGGGTGAGGATATAGTTGGTCATGGCAACTATAAAGGAGTTTGGTTTCGAATCTGTCGGGTGTTGGGAAAACTATTGTTCAATAGCAGCAAGGCCATGGGCATTACGAATGTTAGTGTACATGGAGGTGGCATCAATAGTGACGAGCAGGGCACCGTGTGGTAAAGGGACAGGAACTATGGAATGGAGGAAATGGTTGGTATCTTTTATATAGGAGGGTAGTTTCTGGGTAACAGGTTGAAGGTGTTGGTCTACGAGAGCAGAGATTCTCTCAATGGGGGCACAGTAACTGGCCACAATGGGACGTCCTGAGTGGTTAGGTTTATGGACTTTAGGAAGCATGTAGAAGGTAGGAGTGCAGGGAGTGGTAAGGGTGAGTACAGAGATAGACTCCAAGGAGAGATTCTGGGATGGGGCTAAGGGTTTGGGTAGTGACTGAATATTCAGTTGGATTACTGGAATGATGTCATTCTGGCAACGTTTGTAAGTGGAAGTATCCGACAACTGGCAGAGTCCTTCAGCCAGGTAATCCTTGTGGTTCAGAACAACAGTGGTGTAGCCTTTGTCCGCAGGCAGGATTAAAATGTCAGAATCAGTTTTTAGGTGGTGGACTGTGGTTCTTTCTGTGGATGTAAGGTTAGCCAGCATGTTGAGGGATTTGGGGAATGATGGTGAGGCACAGTTTGAGGTTAAGAAACTCTGTATAGTTAACAGGGTTGGTTTGGTGGCAGTGGGGGTGGATCACGGTTGGTTGAAGGCGTGAACTGAGTTAGGCAAGGTTCAATATTGGTCTTTGGTTGAGTCTTATTGGTAGGGGTGGCGGCGAAAAATTGTTTCTACTGTAGGGACTGGGAGAAGGAGAGAAGGTCTTTATTAAGTCCTGCATGACTGAATATGAGAGTGGGAAAATGGTGAGGCCTTTGGAAAGGATTGATATTTCTGTGGGGCTAAGGCTTTTGGAGGAAAGGTTCACGACTGTGTGTTGCAGGTCTATTGAGGTTCTGGATTCTGTGTGGTGGTGGGAGGGAGTTTTGGAGGATGGGGTAGGTGTAGAAGGTCTGCGGGGCAGGGTTTGTCAGCTATGAGGGGGCATGAGGGAGGTTTGGAGGTTGTAGAGGTGGTGGACAGTGGCACTCCAAGGCAGGAGTAGGAAGTGAGAAGGATGGAGAGCTTTTTGGGGTGGCGTTATGTATGTTGCTCAAGTTCCTGCAGGGAAAGAGTTTCAATGTATGTTGTTGGTACCAGAAATTTGGGATTGCATAGCAGGAGAATCTTGTGGATGGAGAGAGGATACTACAAGGAGGTTTGGGCTTGGTTGATATGGTTTTGCAGGACTATGTTGGCGAGTGCTAAGGACTGGCAGAATTTGAACGGGAGGTCATTGTGGAAGGAGGGGTGGCAGCCAGTGATGGGTAATTTGATGGTAAGGCCATTAGAGGGGATTCCATGAGCCAAGCAACAACAGAGGAACAGTACGCATGACTGGGATCTGGCTAGGGATAAGGAGACTTTTCTGTATTGCTGCAGATGGAAGGAGCAAGGATCATTGGTGGTAGAAAAATGCGAAAAAATATGTAAATAATGTAAAATAATGTCTGCAAAATTTTGCAAAAACACACCCAAATACATGTGAAAATATATGAAAGGGATGAAATGGATGCAAAAGGGGGAACAAGATAAAATTTGAGGGAGGGAGTCGATGATAGCGAAAAGCTAAAACTCGCTAAAATTGGCGAGAAGTCACAAGGATCAAAGTAAAGAATAACTGATAGAAAATAAAAAATAAATATAATATTACTGTAGTTGGTAGGTCTGAGGGTGAATAAGTGTGAAGAAGGGGGATGGTAGATGTGACTGGATGGTGGAATTAGTGGGTGCGAACTGAGATAGAATGGAGAAAGTGTCGGGTGTGGGGAGGGGTTTGTAGGATGAGATACAATATTGTGTGGCACTAGAATGGTGCAGGAGTAAACATGCAAAAATACGTGAAATGATACAGGGAGAATGATCAATTTGAAAGTTTAGGATTAATTATATTGGCAGGAGTAATGTGGGACACAAGATGCTGCACTAACAATCAGCGTGATTTTGTAGCCATCTGTAGTGTGTGGCCGAGACGGTTGATACAGTGTGGCTCACAAGTAGAGCAAGCACTGCAGTTTGTAAGGCAACAAGAGAAAGAGGATGAACATTGAGTATAGTGGAGCAAAAGAAAATAGTAACAAACGAGAAAATCACTGGATTAGAATTGAAGAAAAGCCGTCAGACAAGAATCAAACAATGGAAAATCCAGGATGGAATGCAACAATATTCTGAGAAGGAAAGTTGCTACTCACCATATAGTGGATTGCTGGGTCGCAGATAGGCACAACAAAAAGATTTCCATACTTTGAGCTTTTGGCCATTGGCCTTTGTCAACCCTCTCACCACCACCTACTCCAGTCCAGTTACTGACATGATCTACAAGCTAAGCTGCAACCACTGTGCTGAATTCTATGTAGGCACGACAACCAACAAGCTGTATGTCCACATGAATGGCCACCAACAAACTGTGGCCAAGAAACAAGTGGATCACCCTGTTGCTGAACACGCTGCCAAACATAGCAACCTTCATTTTAACGACTGCTTCACAGCCTGTGCCATATGGATCCTTCCCACCAACACCAGCTTTTCTGAAATGCACAGGTGAGAACTTTCCCTGCAATAAATCCTACATTCCTGTAACCCTCCTGGCCTCAACCTTCGTTAGTCACTGTCCTCACCCATCCAGTCCCTTCCGTTCTCCCATTCCAGCACTACACAGCCATCATTCCAGTCTTTTTTATTTATTTATTTTATTTTGTTTTATTATTTTTTATCTATTTCTCTCCTTATCCGCTACTTTGCCCCCCACTCCCTCCTGCTCACCACCCAACCTGGAGCACTTCACTGTCTGCTATCCCCACCATACTATCCCTCCCACTCCACACCCTACCCTCCTCCCTTTCCCCCACCCAGTCGCCACTCCCACCATGCACTTGTGCTGCTGCTTGCAGTGCAGTTTCAGTTGCCTGAGACTGCAGTCATGCGTAGGTGCGTGTGTGGCCAAAAGCTTTAAGTATGAAAATCTTTTTGTTGTGCCTATCTGTGACTCAGCATCTTCGCTATATGGTTAGTAGGAACTTCCCTTCTCATACTATTGCAGTATCCAGAATGCTTCTTGTAAAAATTCAACATAGTGCTCTTTGAAAATTGATGTCAAGATAGCAAATTAAGCAAACTACTTCATCAGCAAAGTCTTATGTCTAAAAGAAATGACTTCCATCAATTTTCAACATTCCCTGACCATTTTCCTCCTTTAACTTCCATCATGTTTAAATGTTACAGTAACAATACAACGCAGGAAAACTGACCTATTATGCACACAGGCACCATACAACTGAACAGCTGAAATGACTATACAAAATGTGAGGGCAACCACCACAACATTAAACACACGAGCAACAGTACTGTGTTCTTATTTAATTTGTCTTTATAACAGTGTCGGGGATTCCCGGAGACTGTGACACCAAACATCTGCCTTGACCAACAATGTCACCATGCCAAGAACCCCTTATTTTGAGAGTGTCCAACATGACCACCAAAACATCAATCTTAACACCCGCAAAAATGTAAACACCACTTGAACCATTTCAGCAACTAAACCCAATGAAATCAGTAGGACAACCACAGGAAAGAGTTAGTTTTTCGTGGCAGAGGGCAAACTAGGAATTCAATAATACAATAACACAATTTGAAGTGCACTCTCTAAAAACCAAAACACTTGAAACTGATAAATAATAAAACATAACACAATCTTACAAAACACACGATATCCCGAACTGCAGTTAACCCACATAGCTCAACCCTAGACCAGGATATCAATAAACTCCTACATAACCAATCCAAGGCCACGATACCAATTAACACTCCTCCTGCCACCCCCCCCCACCCCTCCATAGCTACAAAATCTGGTACCCCCAATTTCCACAGAAGCTGTACAGCTCAAACCTAGACAAGTACACCAATAAAATAATCCCTACAGAACACCACCTCTTCAAAACAACACACCCTCTACAACAACATTTCACTTCCACTCCAAAACAAACACACCACAGCTCAATGATGTCACACAACACATCATGGTACAACAAAGTACACCCCAGTGTTGTGAACAAAACATGAAAAAAGAAATCAGTGTTTGCTCATGTAACGAAGAGCAAGCTTTATGAAAGCATACAATCAACTACCATGATAGTGTTCACAGCTATTATGGGGAGTTATAGAAACAGATACACTCCAGAATCCATAGGCGGGGGTGATCCAAATGCAACAGTCAGCTGGAACAGACCTAAAAGTGATAGTTTGACCAACCACTGTCTATAGACATACTTGAAAAGAACTTGTCCACCTGAACCTCACATTGCGAAACACTGTCTGTATCATATTTTTATGCTTTCTGAAATGAAGCAGCAATTATCAAGGGACACTTCAACAGTGTATTTACTCTTATCAGAGGTCTTGGTAACAAAACAGAAAAACTTCCAACACTACAATGTTTGGAGATTAACTAGCCTACTGCAGGAACGAATTCTCAGATTATGCCAAAAATCTGATTCCATGTTTACACAAATGCGAAGAGCGCTACATATAAAAATCTGAGAATATGACATCTTCTTGAAGTGAAAGAAACTATTGCCAGTAATGTTTTTCACAATACAGTTCTTGTAATCTGTAACTCAAAAAAGCTCTAAAGCCATAGCACTCACCACCACCACCACCACCACCACCACCACCACCACCACCACCACCAATGAATCCTGTGAGGCCAATGTAAAACCGTAATACAATCATGATGTAACAGCAGTTGTCATATTTGAGTGGTTGCTGTGGCTAAGACACATTTCTTACACTACATATACAAGGAAAAATGGTAGTTCATTCTTGATATCCTGCTTGCACCGAATCCTCACTACACACCTCCTCAACCACTGAATAATGATACACAAAGTGAGGCTATCAATTTTCTGTATATTTTGTAAGTACCTCAAAACTAACATTCAATATTTTTAAATGATTCATATTACATTCCATCCATCTAACTACAAAATGACCAGATGGGATGTAATTATCAACAAAGCACACCAACAGGAGGATTTCTTCATATTCTAATTAGGTGAATATTACAATCAATACTATACAATAAGGGCACGACACAGTGAGACACACAGAAAAAAAAAATGACGACTAGCTGTCAGTACTGTCAAAATTTAACATCGTATATAAACCATAAGCACAGGCACAATGACAGCACAGTGAAGAAGAAACATGTCTCAGTGAATGGAAAGATCTTGCTATTCACATCTACTGTCTTCGCCAACTCCAACCGAAATGGATAGCTTGTTGTATTGCACCATTACCTCCACCTCCTCTCCCCCACCGCCGCCCGCCCCCCCTCCTCTCTCTCTCCAGTCTTGGTTATGGTGACAGACTGGGCTTAGCATAGTCACAAGTCTAGAACAGGTTAAAAGGTGACAATTTGGTGTAAGCTTACTTACCACTGCAAACACCCCCTCCCCCATCTTACTTGTGGTGACAGACTGATCTGTGGCTCAGGCAGAGCTCTAGCTTACTTTGAAAGGTGAGAGTTGGGGAAGCCAACGAATGTGAAGGCCAAATAAAAGGTCATGGTGACAAATTCACCGGTAGCGAGGCCTAATGTTTTCGTATGCGCCACACTGAAAAACTAAGTAGCTCGTACACCAACTGCCGAAACTACAAGTGGCAGTCCAATACGTAACTTTTACGACAAAATTATCACCTATGAACTTAACCTGGATCTCTGACTACGCTACAGATTGGACTCTCATCACAGCTAGGGTTTCAGGCGGAAGTCCACCACCACACCCTAGCCTAAATTATTTGTACACAAAACGGGCTTAATAAAACACAATTTAGTTCGACAACTTCGAGTGCAGAAAGATTTATGTAATTAAGTTTACAAGTCAATTTCCACACCTTGTTTATCTTTTGATACTTCTTTACCATCCACCGAATTGCAATGGCAAGCGGAAAAACGAAGTTGCCTGGACATTATTGTCACAGTCCTTAAGCTCCAACAACTGTCAACTGATTGAAACACCCTGCTACACATTAAACCACTCATTTCACTTTATGTTCCCTCTCCCTGATTTAAATGCCTCTATACACAACACACTACTATCTTTGAATTGAAGCATTGAGTAGAAAGATCTCTGGAATGGCCCATAGATATCTACTTTAGAGTCAGTGAGCACAATCGCTTAAGCTGGGTTTACACTAGCAAGTCGCTTGCAGAAATTATTGCTGCAAGTTATTACGATCCGCTTGCGGCTGTGTTTACACCACAACGCAAGAATTAAGCAAGATTCTTCCGCAAGTTCTTTGGCAAGAAACTTGCGTCAACAAGTTGCAGATACTGTTTACATATGCTTTCAGTACCACTACGAGTGTCTGCCGAAGTATAAAATGACAAGTAGGCGTGTGAGATATGCTGCAGCTCTTGTAATTGTAATGAAAAACGTGAAAAAGAAAAAGAGAAGTATTTGGGTTAGAGAATGGATAATGAGAAGATCGCAATATGGTGCCTATAATAACCTTTTGCAAGAACTTAGTATCGAGAGCATGGATACGTTTGAAAACTTTTGCAGAATGTCCTCAAATGATCTGGAGTGTTTGTTGACATTAATAGCGCCCGTCATATCAAAACGAGACACAAAGTTCCGTACTGCTATTTCAGCAAAGGAACGTTTGCTTGTCACTCTACGATTTATAGCTACAGGTGAGCTACAAATAAAATAGGCCTTTTCGTTTATTTGTGTGAAACATAGAACGAAAACAAGTTTAAATTTTGAAATCTTTTCTTTGTAGGAGACTCATACAAGTCCCTGATGTACTTGTTTCGTATTCCGGTCAGCACGATTTCTCTGATCGTACCTGACGTATGTAGAGCCATTTTTGACGTATTGAAAAGGGAAAATTATTTGAAGGTATGTGAAAACACAACAATGAAAATAAATTTTTATTGAAATAAACTGCATTTTACAGAATGATATACTTATAAAATATTTTTTTTCTAATGCTCATAAAATGGATAGTGACTAGCTAATTAAATAGAACATGTAATAATTACACATCATCTGTTTCTAGACTCCTGAAACAACAAGCGAGTGGATGCAGGTGGCAAAGGGGTTTGAAGAGAACTGGAACTGTTTTCTACAGCGGAACTCGATTCCTTGGGACCGTTGTACAATCTCGGGATGAATCCACGGATTGTTAACCAAGGAATAGGCTATAAGCACAGGTTAACTTGAAGTGCGCGTTGTACGACGACATTTTATTCCCCGGTTTTTTAACTCAAGTTCACACACGCAATTATTGTGGTGCCACTGTTTGTGACTTTCTGTAGTAGCATCGTCAGCTACCGTTCACACAGGACGCCACAAACTCTAAGCATCAGCTGCATAGCTTTCAATATAGCATCAACTGAAATCATATGGGCGGCTATGAATGTTATATTACAGGTTATGGACTTAGAGCTGTCACAAGATTAAATAGAAAGAATACGCAAATGCTCGATTCGAAAACAGATTTCGCACAGGGATAAATCAAGGGAAACAAACAAATTTATAAAATAAATAGCACTCAGAGCCGAAAACGCTGTCTGCAGTGACAAACTAACCAAAAACTGGCATGTAAATATCATCTCTAGACACGTCACTCATACAAGATTCTAAAATCTTATCGTATTCATTGATATAAGCATTTCGAACAACTAATTTTTAGTTTAACGCTTGCCAAATTACACTCTGGAGCTATTTCCTGCATATAATCCACAATTTATACAATGCTTAGTCTAACAATTTGCGTAGTTTATACGACTCGCTTTTGTGGTTAAATGTATTAAGTTTATTTATTTAGTCCTTCGTGGAACACGTCATTGGCTTGCAAATATTGCCCCCCCCCCCCCCTCTACACACACTGTGGTTCAAATGGCTCTGAGCACTATGGGACTTAACATCTGAGGTCATCAGTCCCCTAGAACTTAGAACTACTTAAACCTAACTAACCTAAGCACATCACAAACATCCATGCCCGAGGCAGGATTCGAACCTGCGACCGTAGCGGTCGCGCGGTTCCAGACTGAAGCGCCTCGAACCGCTCGGCCACCCCGGCCGGCACACACACTGTGTTCTTGTACTTCTAGAAGCTGCGACAATAAGGCTGCCGGCTATTGTTTTTACTTTTTTCACAAATAAAATAGAAACGCATTGAAATCAATTGGAGTACATCAGCTGCTGCACGCTAACTGCCACAGAATACTCGTGTTTCTCAACATTGCCAGGGAGCAGTGGTTGCAGGAAAGGGGCACAACATAGTACAACCAAGCTGAGATTATTGTAGTGTGACAAAAGTTGTATCTCTTCAGTTGCGCCACTAAAAATTGGGAATTCACACATGCAACTGCAGTACGTCCCTAACTTTGGCAGTACTTTTGTTGCGCAAGTGAACAGGGCTTTATTTCAGAAACAGTGTTCACCTCCAGCTGGTTGGTTGTTTTGGGGGAGGGGACCAAACTGCGAGTTCATCGGTCCCATCAGATTAGGGAAGGGTGGGGAAGGAAGTTAGCAGTGCTCTTTCAAAGAAACCATCCCATCATTTGCCTGAAGCAATTTAGTGAAATCATGGGAAACCTAAATAAGGACGGCTAGACTTGGGTTTGAACCGTCATTCTCCTGAATGCGAGTCCAGTGTGCTAACCACTGCGCCACCTCGCTCAGTCACCTCCAGTTAAGTTGGCAACAACTGAAGAGCTCTCTGGGTATTTTCGTGTCCGTCATTTCATATCCACTTAACTGTCATGCATGGAGCAGAAATATTTCTATTCTACACCATCGTATGCAGAAATGGCGTGTCGAACATGAGTGATAAGCGTTACAGATCGCAAAGCTATACGCTTGAGGACACTGTGAGGCTGGTAGATACTCCAAATGAGTTCAAAAGTCTAGTAGAAAACGCGAAATCGCCGGAGCATTATTCAATGAAAATATTAGTGCAAAACATTTAACTAAAGTGGTAGGGTACTTACAAGTGTAACAATATAATAATCCATCTTGAAATTAGTTAAGGGGTCTGGTGTTTGTTGTTGGATCGGTAAGAGATCCTTCTAGATTTCCACATAAAGTATGGGAAAAAATATGCAACAGTTTTCTTTCACAAACAACATCGTGTAGATCGACAAAGTAGCTACAACCGATGTACGATTGTTATTATTATTTAAGGAAAGAAACACATAAATATTTTGCCTAGAAAAGGTAGTAGAGGCTACAGATTGTTGGTGCTCCATACATGTAATGTAAGTTACAAATTCTGTAAAATGAAATACACAACTTGATACAGTTGTCAACAGAGGTAGGTATAGTCAGTTCGATTCAGATGCTACATTTCTACACACGATAGTATTCTATCAAATGTATCTGTATGGTAGATAGTGAATTCTATTATTCCATTAAACTAAGTTGACACTTCTTGCTGTGGCTGATAGGAATGACTACAAGTGAGAAATGTCTTTTCATTCACTTACAGCAGCCACCATGCCAAGTGTCAACCTAGTTTGCTGGAGAAGTAAGAAGATGCATAACGTAGAAGAAACTGCAATCTACATTGTGAAATGGTTGTTTTTTCACTCTCTCAAACAAACAGTGACAACACAGACATCATGGAGATTGATTTGACGGAAAATTCTGAGGGGTGTTACTGGCTAGCTTGCTGTTGTATTTACATCTTAGAATGATTAATTAATTGCAGCAGCAATGGGCGTTCTACAGAAAATACGACTGCTGAATTATTGAACACTATTTGTGCATCCGCTTTCGCAATTCTTGGGCATATATACATCCTATTTCTATGACGTGGTGATAATTAATTATATTGAGTGTATATATGAAGAATAATTTACAATAAACAACAATTATCTTTTTTTTATAATCCTGGGGTAGAAATGTACCTATGGCACATATGAAACTGAATGCTGTTATTATTGTATCTCACTATTTACGTTCGAGGAACAGTAACTATTTCATACATAATTTTGGCTTGTGCTATCATTTCTAACAGCTGCATGTAATCTGTGAGGGAAGGGGAAGGAACTGAACGTTGTAATATTAGTAATTTTCGCCTCACAAACATTAATATACGCTCAATAGTAAACGCCTGATGGCCTAAAGTTATCGAACAATTGTAAAGTAAAAGAAATGAACCATCGCATAGCAGCGACAGAATCTATTATTCTTTATCTTTGCCGTTCTTGCGCGGTGCCTGTAAATCTCTATGTACATGTATCGATTAATGGTATAAAAAAGAATTCTGTTGTTTCAAGACAAATGAGGCTTTTGGCGCCTCACCTTTTACTGTTTGTATTCTATGACAGGCGGACGCGGACTTGCTGTGTTCCGCAACAGTATTTATATTCTGTGTGAAAATATTGAGTGAATATGCTAAATGTTATGTTTTTTTCAATCAGAAAACATGTACTTTCTTGTAACTGATTACGAACATACAGCATCAAGAGGACATTTTGACTGTTATATATAAAGTATTTAACCACAATGGTCATCTATTGTAATTTAATATGAAAAGGTACGTAGCATTAAAAACAAAGGTGTGTTACAGATAAGAGAGCTTATTTTAGTAAGTTAACCTTGATGATTTCCATCTCCTCATTTACTTGAATTATAATTATTTTGTGTTACTTCATCACCAGAAATTATGATCACGCTGATGGGCCGAACGCAGCATGAGGCAGAAGGAAAATTATCGTTATCCTATTATTTCTGAACCAACTTTTTTGTGTAGTGTTGCATTTCTTTTAAAGTCTATAAATCTTCTGGTCCCTTAGTGTTGATCCGGGTATGACTACATTGCGACTATAAAAATGCACAGAAATGATAATGTTTCTTCCGAACGATCTCAAATATATATATATATATATATATATATATATATATATATATATATATATATATATATATATATATATATATATATATATATATATATATCAATATGCTGCTCTTATTCAGGTATTTAATGGTCAAAGTATGTTATTATAATAGCGTAATCAATCCCTGATTCTGTTGCCAAGTGGCCCACCAAAATATTCACTTTTTCGACATTAAAAAAAAGTAACAATCCTTTTTATTTTCGTCCCCCAAGAGCGATGCTACAACGTGTGACCCATTCACTGTGTTCTGCTTTCTTTTTTACAGTGATCTCAACGTAGAACAGTCAGTTTTGTTTTCAGAATAAAAATACCTGTTTTCAAATGTGAAAGAATTAGCAGAGTTGCAGAAGTGCTGTTTCAAAAGTAGCTTGACAGAAACCAGAGAACAAGTGATTTCAGAATAAAAATATATTCATCCTTATAAATTTGTTTATTTTATTTACATTTAATTACATCAGAGAAATGAAAAAAATTAAAGAAAACTGTCTCTTGTGCAGGTTGTCCAGTATCATACACATCCTTTCAATAATCCTGCTGGCTGTTCTCTTGCTAATATCAATGAAGTCTCCAATGGACAGAAGGAAATTACTAGAGGCAAAATATTTGGTGTCCATAGTAGCTGGTTCATAGATGGAACGAAGTCATTTCTGAAAGAAAGAAAAGAGTTACATGAGACGATTCAAACAAAATTAAAAAACGTAACTTGCAAGCTACTCCATCCATTGTTATCATTATGTAGATTCAATAACTAAAGATTTCTGTTAGCTGAATGATAATTACATATGTTCTTATAACATGAAGGTAACAACTTCTTTATGGTGAATATAGATTTGGTTATGTGGATAATACTAATAACTGAGAAATGCAACAGCTATCTGCTTTAGCTTTCTTAAAAGAAACTGACTTTCTTGTTAATTTTACTGTGTTAAACGTAGCTTGAGTAAGCATAAATAATTTACGTGTTTATGGGAATAATGCTAGGTAGCGGTCTATTTTGTTGCTCTAAAGCATTAACTAAAAGGTGGAAAATTGTGGTCCCAAGGGACATAAGGGTGAACAATATTTTCTGGTATATGCTTCGCTAATATTAGTCTTAGTCGTAGGAAAGGGGAATTTTGTTAAAATTCAGTAAAGGCACAGTTGGGCGATGAAGTCTGGGGCCGCTAGCAGTGTGTGGTAATAGTCGGCAGCCAGTAGACCAGGCAGAGCTGCAGTGGCGATATTGCACATACGATTTGTTTGGACTGGAGCAACAGCGAGGCAGGCTACTGCAGCGTTGCTTTAAGTTATTGCATTGTATGAGGAGAGGCAGTAGGCAACAACTGGGAGTGGCGATGTGTAAGTGGCTGATGTATGGGAATAAACCCCTGCCATAGTTACTGTCTCTCGCTGACACTACATCAGAAGCAAAGGGAAAAGCTGTATAAATAGTCAGGCACTTTTAGCTTGAGGGGTGTACCAGGTCAGTCGAGAGTCGGGTCCGACCTGTGCTGGTCTACGTTCATAGGGGCCACTCTGGCAGTGATGTTGTAAATATTCTGTGTGAACCTGCACTTCGTTTCTATGTAGTTGTTTGGGCTGTATTCCGCCTCCGGGGACACAACACTGGGGCAGGGCGGAATGGCAGCCGGGTATTTGGAGACTGCATGGTCTGCTTGAAGGAGGGCAGTGACAGCAGTCTGCAGTGGGTCCAGGACACGCCACATCTGCTTCCCACCTGGTGTACTGGGATCCGGGCAAGGCGTACGCTGCGGGAGGCGTGGCAGCGTTGCAACAGCGCCGGAGATGGCAGTGGATGTTGTCATCCACCAAGCACCACTAGCAGCAAGTTGCAGCACCGCATCCAGGAGGGTGCGGTTTCGAGTCCGGTCCTGTCCTGGGAGCAGCAGCGGCCGAGGGCCACGGGTGACCAGTACAACCACCATCATCCCATGGTTAGACAGAGCAGGCCAAACGGGGCGGAGGGCAGCGAGGACCAGGAACTGTAGCAGTCTCTGGAATCGCTGGTAGCTACGAGGCCCAAGATGCGACTCATCGTCGGGCGGCGACTGGGGAGAGCGCGGCCGGCTTCTAGCTTAGCAGCTTGATGAAGACAATAGTGGTGTCGGCATACCAGGAGTTGCTGAGTTGGCTGGACTCGCGGAACAGTGCGCGGGCGGCGTGCCAACATTATGCTCCTGTAAACTAGCTCTATCACTCTGCACTGCCCCTTGACGCTATTGAACTTGTTCAGCGTCCTGACGCGAAACGGCGTGGTGGGCCCAGGCTTCACCTTCGCCAACTGGAGTCCCATGTTCAACCATTGATGGGTCGTAACATATAGATGTGGCTGAGTGGACTCAGGACATTAGTGTGCCATCAAACGTTTTTTTCATTAAACAATCCTAATAAGATATTTCAATTTAAGTTACCATAAACTAGCTACAATTTTATGTAAAGGAGGACACTGAAAAAACTTGATATTCAAGGAAAGTTAACAACATAACATTCCAGGCACTCCTTCAACATGCTACATCTATGCAGATTCAATAACCAGATTCCTGTTCTGCTCTTATAACATATGTATATAGCTACTATTTTATGACAAAAATGTGTGGCTTATGTGGCTAACACTTATAACTAAGAAACACAACAATTATGTTCTATTGTGGGGCAAGCATCACTTTAACAAAAAAGAAAAATGCTAACTTTTCTCTTAATCTTGCTATGTTAAACCGAGTAAGCACAATCAATTCACCGGCTTCAATGGATAATGATATGTGGGAGACAATGTTGTTGTCCTGAAGCATTAATAAGCCTACGATCCAAATATTTTCACTAAAAGGCGGAAATTAGTCCTGGCACTGTTGTGGTGTTTCTAAAAAGGGGCATTCCTAATAGAAAAGAAAGTTGAACAATATTTTCTGGTATTGACGTAATGCGGCTGAGTGAAACTGGGACACTACACGAAAAAATGAAAGTTTTATGTATAACAGAAAGAGCTGTTAAGTCAAACAGTGCATATAACTGGTGCGATTTTTGGATTTGGTTAAGTGTATTATGGCACTGTCAACCAAATATAACGAAACAGTTCTTTCCAATACTACAGCAATTTTAACATACACCAGGTAAACAAGGCCATTTTTCCAAGAATGGTCATTTTAATGTGCCTGATTTACACAAATAAGTACTGAAATCAAATACATATCACTACAAATAAACGGTATTATTTACGAAAACAGATAAATAGTCTCACCTGTCCATCATATGTTCCAGTTTCTAACGTACAATATTGAAAAGATGAAGTACGGTTTCCTTTGATAAGCTAAATCTAATTATAAATTCGAAATCTGCGTCATCTCACTTTCTTCTCCTTCCTCCTTCTCATGAACAGTTCAGCCAAAATCTCTTCATCGCTGTCTCCATCTGTCACTATTCCTGTCATATTGAAAACTTATTCCCCAGTTAAGCTCGCTAACCAGCCAGAAATCGGGTTTGATGTTATTCTGAGCTGTAAAACATGTGCCTCACGCTATTCCGAGAACAGAGCTTGACTAGCTGCTAACTGGAGATTACACAACCAGCCCTAAGGAATCTGGAGTTTACTGGATACTGCATTGTGGAGTTAAGATCCACCTACATCACATTATTTTCAATTCAATAAACTTTACCAACAGCCATAGACTTTAGGTCATTTTATTTTATTTGAAACACAACCAGTTTCGGCAATTCATTTTGCCATCTTCAAGCGCCTGCATAATGAAGGAGTATACATGTAGTAATATAAGGGTGTACAAATAAAGTTTAAAAGTGACAGGTAATCAAAATGCCGCTTACACTTAAAAATGACGGAAGTATTAGCGTTCAATCAAATCTATGTGTACATCCAGCACAATAGATTAAAATATGTGTATATATTTGTTACTAACATTAAACCAAACTTCTCTGTATATCCAGCACAATGGACTAATGGATGTGTACACATTTGTTAGTCATAAAATTATTTTACATCACAGATTTACTAGGGAACGTGTAAATGTGTAAATTCATTAAAAAGATCAGCACTGGATAGCTGAAATCAAGGGCTTGGTAGAAACAAATCTCGTCTTTTTTTGTATTTTGTAAAATAATAAAATCCTATAAAATTCTTTAGATGAGGAACTGCCTAGTGTATACGAGTACTAATCTTCATAAAGTAAAATGTCACACAGTATGGTATGAATTACAGCAGTATGCATATTTACAGCCTAGGCAATACTACAGATGGTAAGACAAGTAGTTGTCAAAGCATCAAAAATAACTTAATTCTACGCCCAACGGCAGTCAACATATTAAGAGAAAATATCATGCATAGCGAACACTAAGAATAATCACAACTATCTTGTGGCCTAGGTTGTACAGTAAATCTGAATAAAAGATATGGTTGGTTTCCTTTATATCGCTTAACAGGTCGGCATTACCACAATGAAACAAATAAACAAGAAAGTCAAATCCTACTTAAGCAAGGCGAGTCCTCTAAGTTCACAGCCGACTACTTCATAAATGTCACTGTGAGTATAAGGCAATCCTAAATCCCCCCACTATGATTAGAAGTGGGGATGTAGATGAGAAGGGGTGATGTAAAATTGATCGAAAACTATGTGTTTCTATTTCTTTCTTCTATTTAGTTATTTTGGAATACTTTCAAATATATGCAGTGCAGTTTGTTTCTTAATTGTGATGCTCATTGCGTCAGTCACATTATAAGAATGAACACTGCCGACAGCCAGTAATTTTGTCAGTGTGTTTCTGGATATAAGATCAAGCCACATGACTGATTATCACAGATAAGTCGTACAGCAGAGAATCCAACATATACATCTAGCAATAATTGTTAGTCTACATACGCTTGTGGTCAATATTCCCTGCTAAGGCCTTTAATAGATTTCAACCAAACTAGGTGCACATGTTACCTTCTTCATGGAAAGAGATACTGTGAGGTTTGAAACCACCATCCTCCTATTGGGGTGGGGGTGGGGTAGGGTGGGATGGGGGTGGGATGATAATATGGAGAGGGACAGAGAATGGAGGCAGGATGAGGTGGCTGGAGACATGTGGAATGTGGAGATGGACAGACAGGAAGCGGTGAAGGAGATGGACAGAGAGAGGGTGGAAGAGGAGATGAATAGAGAGAGGTGGAAGGAAATAATGGACAGAGAGCATGGAGGAGCAGGTAGACTAATAGAACATTGGAATAAATAAATACACAGGAAATGCCAGTTTTCTTAATTAGTAAGATATAAACAAAAAAATCAGACTCACCTAAACACACCAGATGCCAGCCACTACCATTTAACAACCTGGGGCCTATACATCCTCCCTAACATCTTCATGAATACCTGAAAAATACAAAACTTCTCAGGAATACTCTTGCATCAGCAGTAACCATCAAGACAGAAAAGAATCTTTCACCATTCTTGAAAATTGAATTCACAGCCCCCCCCCCTTAACCTCTATAGTATTTCCCTGGTCTCTGTTTCATAATTTTTTAAAACCACCTTGTAAACATCCTTCCCCAAACCATCATTAGAAGCAAACACATGATACAAGACTGTACGTCCCACTGCAATATATTCCTCAATGAGCGAAACCAGAACCCCATTACTCTGTTTTCCATTACCCAAAATACAATGTCTGAACGATCCTCATTGAAATGACACCCTACACAAACCCAAAATCCCACTACACCATCCCCCTTCAAATACTTCTTCCGTACAAACTAGACTTCTCAAGAAAAACAAACTAACATTCTGCACATAAATGATGTCACTCACTGCAACATCACTACATCATGGATCAAGGACGACAGGTGATATCAAACGCTAAAGTTGATCTGAAGCCAGAGCATTTGATAGCACCCATTGATTTTGAGCAATGATTGCATCACCAAGCATTGAAATACAACACAAACATGATTTCAAAATGGCTACCATGACGTCATAATCACCCATTTCTATTGGGGGGGGGCAATATTAAGCTTAATTACTTAATAATATAAATTCTTAACGTTAAATTTTAAACCTAAAGGGACAACTGGATTATTAATGATATATGTCAGTAAATAACACGTTTATCTGGAATGTAGAACTCACCAATTTTGTTAACTACATTTCAATATCAACCCAGTACGCATAAATGTTAATTTTTAGTCCAATCTGCTTATTTTATAATTCGGAATAGTACATGCAGCAATATAGCGTCTGTGTAGCTCTGTTCATGCAATAGAAGTACTCTTGGTTTTTATTATGAAACAAAAGGAATACGAAATTATTTTTCACATCTCTGGCGTGAGACTGTATGCTTCAAATCCAGCGATTGCACTGATCGTTTTACATTATAGTATAGAAGGTAACTGAAAGAAATATGCAATGAGACGAACGAAAATGACACATTCATTTAAAGACAAGTACACTGTAGTCACTGCAATTTTATTATTGTTCCTTGGATATCATAAAAGGTAGGACATCGTTATTGACAGGGAGTGTGTTCAGTAGGGACGACAATGCATGCTCTACAACGAGCTCCTATGCTGGCCATGAGCATGGTACCAATAAGGAGTCCTTGTGGTAAGATGATCCATTTCTCCACCAGCATTGTTGACAACTGCTGGATGGTCGTTGGCCCGTGGAAAGCCTTTAATGTGTGTCCCTACTGCATCCAACACATGCTTGATAGGATTTAAGTCATGGGAATGGGCAGGCCAATTCATTTGCGGAATATTCTCTCATCCCAAGATCTCTACCAAATGTGTGTTTGATTCCGTCACGCATTATCATCCATAAAAATAAAGTCAGGGCTGAAGGCACCCCTGAAAAAACGCACATGGGGAAGGTGTACTGTGTCACAATCACACTGACTGGTAATTATAGCACATTCAAAGATTTGGACGACAGTAGAGACATAAAACATTACGTCTCCTCACTTTGTAACACCTCGATTGCCAAAACGATCATGTTCAACAATGTTTGTGGGTGTATTTCTTGTTCCCATCTCTTTCCATATGAAGGTATATCCACAAACACTACTCATTCTGAATTTGCTCTCATCTGAGAAGATTACGTGACCCCACTCCTTGTTGGTGCAGTCTCTTGCCTGTTGGCACCATATCATACAGTACTGCTGATCTGCAGGTTTCAGTGAAACCAAAAGTACTAGTTATTATGAAAAGAGACCAGTCGCCATGCCACCGCGAAGCCTGAGATTGCTCCTCTTTCAGCCTGTTAAATGCTGCTGCAATTGCCTCCACTGTTGCACAATGTAGCTACCATATGTTGCTGTAGTAGAGCATCACTTCCTCTTCTTAGGCCAGAACCCTCCCACGCATGTGGAAGAATGTCGAGAGTACTACTAAACTCCTAGGCCATACTTGTCACATTTAGTCGCTCTTCCAGTTCCCCTGATTCTTCCCCATCTGTAGTCATCAAAATATTGTCTCCCAGCCACATTGTACTGAAGAACACCACAACAGTGCACCTTAACTGCTCTCTGACTGTCGTACATGGTCATTTCTGATCACTTCAAATGCCTTGTGTATCAGGGTCATCATCATTTGTTGCTGTAATCATGCCATGGGATTTTTGCATGACTCCGAGAACAATGAAAACATGCTCCTGCTCTTTCACCCATTTCCAGTGAGTAGATAATATGTCATGTTTTGTCACGCATCTCGTTCTTAAGTTTTGCAGATGAGTGTTTATACATAAAGAATACATAAGTATGCCCTATGAGCACAGGGCATTGGGCATGCCATAGTCTTAATGAATTTGTCTGAAGTAATTTAAAAAAAACTGTCGAAAACCTAAATCACAATGACCAGACAGACCAAATTCCATGCTCCTGGATAAGAGGCCAGTATCTTAACAGCTTCAGCTCCTCATTCAGTTGGTCCTATCGTACAATGATCTTTGATTTACACAAAATTTGCTTCTGAAAACCTATAATATGAAACACAGTTTTGTAAGTTCAAACTAACTCTTATTCAATCATTATCCATAGAAATATAAGTAAAATACTACGTAATGTTTTCCCTGATATGCACAACAGAGTGGTATATGTGCTCACTTGGTGCAGTAAGGATACAGGGCTTTTTAAGCAGTTCTTTACAATGAGTCCGACAGCTACATCCAGTTATTATTTTTTATGTCCCTCTTCTGCAGTTTAAAAATTGCACCTGTGTTTTCTGTATTTAGGGACAGTGTCACAACAACAAACTGACTGTTACAAAACTCATGGTAAAAGTCTGACAGCATTACATGCTGATGACATTTTTTTGACAATATCTTTATGTGTATATCCCCTGTTAATTGACAATCAGTATTCATCCCCCAAAATTGGTGTTTGTTAGCCACTCTACAGATTTACCATCTACATTTAACGCAACAGAATTGTTTCCCTATTTGTGCTGCACTGCATATTGTTTTCTTTATGTCCACTGTTTATTTATTACACATTTTTCCATTGTAAACATCTTTGAGGGTTTCATTTGCTTTCTGTATAATAGGTTCTGGTGTTATACCAGTGACTATGGCGCTGCTGTCATCTGCAGAGAAAGATTTTTCTTCATGTCTTATTCTGTCAGGAAAGTCATTGATATATATTAGAAACAAAACTGGGTTCAATACATTTCTGTTTCTTAACTGATAATTATTTCACCAAAAACTGATCGCCAGCAAATGTGTGAACTCTCTACACCTTTTGCAACCTATTTTCCAGGTAAGATTGGAACCACTTGCTCAGCATTCCTCTCACACCTAGCACTTCTAGTTTGTTTATAAATGTTTTATGGTCAACAGTGTCAAAAGTCTGAAATACGTCTGGTAACACAGTCAGCCTTCTCAAGAGCTTCAAGTATCATTTTTATAAACAGTGTGAAGGCCAATATTGTGCTTCAGAGACTTCATTAATCAAGTTATGATCCATTAAAAAGGTTGTGTTTATTCATATAATTCATTAGTCAGTGTTTCATGATTAAATCAATTATTTTTCAGAATGAATACAGTAGTGAAAGTGGACTGTGGTTTTGAATGCTTTACATATTACCATTCTTTAGTAAGGGCATAACTTGTACATGCTTTAGGTGTTCTGAAAAAATACTTGAAATAAAGTACTCATTTATTGTGTTTGTTATAGAGCTTGCACGCTGTTTATTAATGCATTCTGGACATCTATGACTGCTGACTTCTTACTTTTTAATTTCTGTATTGTCTCTCTGACTTCAAGCTCTGTTGTGGGAAACAAAGTCGTTGTGCCTGCTGTGTAAGCTATTGTGGATGCTATATGTGTTTCAGGAAGATTTTTCTTTAACTTCACTGCAATATCAGCGAAATAGACATTTATAAGCTTTGGCAGTTCTTGAGGATTTTTATCATTCTATCTCCATCTTTTATTTGTATGTTACTAAACTAGTGTCTCCCTTTTCCAGTTTCATGTTTTATGTGCAGCAGTGCAGGCAGAAGCCAGGGACCAATGCCGAAATAGGGGTATTTGCCAAGACTGCTAGCTTAGCATTTATGCCATATCAGCAGCTTTGCAACCACACCCCAATACCAGGGACAATAACCAGCAGTTGGCAGGCCACATACATGAATTCAGCCTCAACTATACCTGCCTTGTAATATATATAAGCTGCTGCCCAGCTATACTAGGCGTGTCGCCACAGCTGTGTTTCAAATCGGCATCTGCCGTGGGTTGACTTCCAAACCGAGTCCACCATGTTCTTTCATTGTCTCTACTGGACGGCCAGACAGAAGGCTTGTCACAGTATCGATGAGCTTGGGGTGAAAATAATGTCTTTTCAGCTCTGGGCCACCCAGTACCAGTCCAGGTCCACCGCTGTCTACCACCGAGTCACCACCCTCCAGCCATTAGTCGAGAACCTCAGGTGATGCAGCCACCTTCAACAAGGCTGAATATTGGCTCATCCCAAATGTAGATATGGGAGCAGAGGTACCACCCACTGACACAGTGCAAGGCTGAACGATGTGGAGTTAGAAGGTCGCTGCCAGGCTGTATCAACGAAATTGCTCTCACTCACACATCATCAACTGCCTGTCCCTGCCTGTATTCACTGACCACTACTGCCCCTCTTGTAACCTCCCCCTCACTTATCGACCTTAATGACAGTGAAAAATTAAACCGCGTGTACCTAATGGAAATTTGGGAAAAGCAATCGTCACTGAAGTTAATCTGTCGGTAAAGAGGGAGGAAAGGGTTACATCTAAATGAAAGGAAAAATGCAAATGAAACTGGTGGAAATTAATTTTGAAAAGGGGTAAAGTTAATAAAGAAAGTAAATGTGCGGCCGTTACGTTAACAATTAACTAGCGGTAATTAGATATTTGAGATTTGGGGAAAATTACGGCCGCCAGTCCTATGGACAATTACTATAGTAACTGAAAAAGAAAGGTTATTGCACATATAATTAACACTAGAAGCATGGCAACTGAAGGTTGACATGTGTAGTGTGGAAACTGAAAGTTTGTCAGAAGTAATAAATTTCGCTACACTCCGACTTAATTTGGCAAAAGAATTAATAAAACCGGAAAATTGAAAGTTAATTTAGTGACTGAAATTAATAGTGAGCTTTGGTTCTGAAGCACTACGAAATTCAATAAAATAAGGTTAGTCTTGGGCTACCTCAACAATCATTTCAAAAGCTACTTGAATCTACGCAATTTAGAAATAAGAGATTTAACTTTGAACTTGAATTTAATGATTCTGAACAATTAACAATAGTAAAATTTAGTACGTACCAAGCTGAGCTGTAGTCACAGGTAAGCTAAAATGTGGTAACAAAACTCGCACTCATAATTTGTGCTTGTGTAATCTAAATATTGTAGCCAGCTATGAATACCTTAACTGAACTTTGAAATTAAAGCAGTGAAATCGAATGATATTACTTTAATGCTGGCGTTTGAATTTCAATGACACTCTGGTTCATTCTGGAAAAGGAAGGGACCCTGCTTGGTAGTGCAATTGGGACAATGACCAACAAAGGTTCATGCTACGTTGCTGTAATTTAGTTACGAAAATGGAACAGTTTGAAAAGCTGAGGTCTGCCATACAGTTTTGAAACTTTACGTGCTTCCAGTCTTTCTTGTTGGTTGATTGAAGGTTTGAAGCCATCGATCGAGGAGGTGGCGAGTCACTCATTGTCGGCCGTCGCTGTTGCAGAAGCTGGATATTGGCGCGCCTCCTTCTCGACACGGTCACCAGGCGAAACGGGCTCTTGATGTGCGCCATCTAATGCTTCCCGTCCGCGACACCATGTCGGAAACTATCATAGCAAGTTGAGCGCAATTACATGCTGCCAAACCCCGAAAGCGCGGCAACTCACAGGAGCGTCACACAACACACCTGCTCCACCGCACTCCTCCAGCCAGACTCTCCCTCTGCTCTGCCCGCGCTCCACGCTGCAGAGTTAACACTACCAAAGATCCTAAACACTTTGGTTCTCCACACGACCTATCAATGTATTCGTTCGACAGCATAGTTTTCCCTAGGCAAGACCCAGCGAAAAATACAAATAAAATTTACAAAACAAACCAATTATACATCGACATATATATATATATATATACACTCCTGGAAATTGAAATAAGAACACCGTGAATTCATTGTCCCAGGAAGGGGAAACTTTATTGACACATTCCTGGGGTCAGATACATCACATGATCACACTGACAGAACCACAGGCACATAGACACAGGCAACAGAGCATGCACAATGTCGGCACTAGTACAGTGTATATCCACCTTTCGCAGTAATGCAGGCTGCTATTCTCCCATGGAGACGATCGTAGAGATGCTGGATGTAGTCCTGTGGAACGGCTTGCCATGCCATTTCCACCTGGCGCCTCAGTTGGACCAGCGTTCGTGCTGGACGTGCAGACCGCGTGAGACGACGCTTCATCCAGTCCCAAACATGCTCAATGGGGGACAGATCCGGAGATCTTGCTGGCCAGGGTAGTTGACTTACACCTTCTAGAGCACGTTGGGTGGCATGGGATACATGCGGATGTGCATTGTCCTGTTGGAACAGCAAGTTCCCTTGCCGGTCTAGGAATGGTAGAACGATGGGTTCGATGACGGTTTGAATGTACCATGCACTATTCAGTGTCCCCTCGACGATCACCAGTGGTGTACGGCCAGTGTAGGAGATCGCTCCCCACACCATGATGCCGGGTGTTGGCCCTGTGTACCTCGGTCGTATGCAGTCCTGATTGTGGCGCTCACCTGCACGGCGCCAAACACGCATACGACCATCATTGGCACCAAGGCAGAAGCGACTCTCATCGCTGAAGACGACACGTCTCCATTCGTCCCTCCATTCACGCCTGTCGCGACACCACTGGAGGCGGGCTGCACGATGTTGGGGCGTGAGCGGAAGACGGCCTAACGGTGTGCGGGACCGTAGCCCAGCTTCATGGAGACGGTTGTGAATGGTCCTCGCCGATACCCCAGGAGCAACAGTGTCCCTAATTTGCTGGGAAGTGGCGGTGCGGTCCCCTACGGCACTGCGTAGGATCCTACGGTCTTGGCGTGCATCCGTGCGTCGCTGCGGTCCGGTCCCAGGTCGACGGGCACGTGCACCTTCCGCCGACCACTGGCGACAACATCGATGTACTGTGGAGACCTCACGCCCCACGTGTTGAGCAATTCGGCGGTACGTCCACCCGGCCTCCCGCATGCCCACTATACGCCCTCAGGAGCTCCGTATGCCACGGCAAACTGGCTGACACTGACGGCGGCGGTGCACAAATGCTGCGCAGCTAGCGCCATTCGACGGCCAACACCGCGGTTCCTGGTGTGTCCGCTGTGCCGTGCGTGTGATCATTGCTTGTACAGCCCTCTCGCAGTGTCCAGAGCAAGTATGGTGGGTCTGACATACCGGTGTCAATGTGTTCTTTTTTCCATTTCCAGGAGTATATATATATATATATAGTAAAACAATTACAATATATAAAGGCACATAAATGTCATATATTCAGGTAACAAAATAAGGAAAAAATTTATAGTACAATAGATGGAAATAGGAGGCTATGCATTTCCGGCGTTACACGCTCCAGGTGGACGCTGTATGTACACCTGTTCAGATTAGCAGTCAGTAAATTATTTGTCACCATTCGCTGTCTTCGTCTTCTGCGCCTACTCTCCGCCTACACAAAAGAAGAGCTTATCCACACCCAGTCTATATCCATTACAACTAGTTGGAGTGTTGGATGTAAGAGACCAAACACCGAGGTCATCGGTCTCGTCGGATTAGGGAGGACGACGAAGGAAGTCGGACATACCCTTTCAAAGGAACCATCCTGGCATTTGCCTGGAGCGATTTAGGGAAAGCATGGAAAACCTAAATCAGGATGGCCAGACGCAGGATTGAACCATCGTCCTCCTGAATGTGAGTCCACTGTGCTAACCGCTTCGCCACCTCGCTCGGTGCATTGCAACTACTGTCATAAGATCTGTTGGAGGTTGAAATGATGACGATGAGAGTGATAGGGCAACAACGGTATTCAACGATAAGATACAAGAGCCGCTTTTACGTTTTTCCTATATGGACCTGTATGGTTGTTTCCCGCCCTCCCTTCTGGGACGTATTTTACGCTCCTGGTAGTAATAGATGGGCAAAATGACCATAAGCGAAAAAGTGTCAACTTGGTATATAATTGACCACTTGGCGAATCAGTTAGCTTAAATGCAAACTGATGATGTGGATTTACATAAGGAGATAGACATCGCAAGGGAGGAAAGTAGTGAACAATCAATTCCTGACACATCCCCACTCTCTAAAATACAAGCAACGCATCGTTAGTGACTCCATTCTCGGGTAAATCTGAGAAGGATTTATTTTATATAATTTACTTACAGCTGCAAAATTAAGGAATTGTAATGACGAGCAGTTGTAAGGTGTGGCTCGAATAAAATTAGCAGGTGATGCTAGAACACACATGCTGTGTCACGAAAAGTTGTTAAATGCTCAATTCTTCCAGTGTTTTCGCGAAAGACTTGTGGAACAATATAGATGGTAGAACACAACTAGATATTACCAGGAACAGCTTAACGATATAGTTCAGAGACAGGAACAATCTGTGGAGCATTTTCAGATCGCACAAGGAAAATAAACATTGACATCTATCAATCAACAAATGACTACAATGCTAATAGAGTCATTCTGCTGGAAGTAGAACTAAGGGCTTTTTGCGAGGTTTCCCTGCAGCGATGCTGGATAAACTACTTGTAGATTTCCCACAAACTTCAGATAAGGATGGCATATTTGGCCATTATTCATGCTGTGATCATGCCTAGAGAGAAGAAAGTAGTTTTTAATACTAAGGCTATGTGTTACAGGTGTGGTCAGCCAGGCCAGATCCAGCGATATTGCAAAAAGCCGAAATGCAAGATGTGTAAACAGGTTGGGTACACTGAATGAGATTGTTAGTGCTGAGATCTGCAAACACGAAGGTGGGTGTTGCAGGGTATATGTCGCACTTCAACATCAAACGAAATATGGAATGTTGTACCCACTGCGCGTCGTTCCCAGTAAATGTTAGCACGAAGCTCACATATGCAGAATCAGTGATAGCCTATAGTTCAACCAGTTGTATAGGAATAAGAATGTGCGAATTTTTGCTAGAGATTCCAGGTATCTGTAGCCAGCCACAGCATACTTGGTATAAGGAATATGAACAAACTTTGTTTCAGGCTAAACAGTGTATGCTGGGGTAGTAATCACTCATTCGGTTCGACAGTACTGGATTTTACAGTTGGGAGGAAAGGCTCCCAGGCTTGCATGAAAGTTCTTCCTAGCGTAGGCTTAAGCTATGACACCATATTTATGCTGGATTTCCTGATTAAACATCGCGCCAGTCGATCTTAAGCAGCACATAGTGAAGCTGTATGGCGCAACAGTACATTTTGGTTTTATTGCTGAAAGGACCAAGTAGCTCACTAAACTACATACAAGGTCTCTTAGTCTCCACTTGCAGACTATGATACCGTAAGATACAGGGAAGATAGTCTGGGTGGACATAGGAATGGACATGCCAGTTAATACTTTAGCCCTTGGTGGTAAACAAATGTTTTGACAGTACACAGTGTGTATTGTACAGAAGACTTTTGTACAGAAGACTGATGGAAGCCAAGTTCTGCCTGTCAGTGTGGACAATTTCAGTTCACTAAAAGTAGAGCTCTCTTGAGGTACACTTGAAAACATTGAAGGAGGAAGGATTGGATAAACATTTCAGGAAAGAGTATTCAAAGCCAGGACATTCTGTTGACCTACCCACACTATGGGTGAACGTGTTACATTTTGGACTGGTAGGGAGGAGATGGAAAGATTATTAAAAGAATATGCAGAGTTGTTTAAACCATCCACGACCATTACTATCTACATCGAAAAAGCAGAATAAGATTCCCACTGGGAATGAACCACCAGTATATAGAAAATTATACCAAATTCCACAGCATCCACAGCCAGTAATGGAGGAATTTATCAACCAGATCTCCATGATGCGATCATGGAAGAAGGTACCAGCTCCTGGGCAGCACTGGTAGTAACTGTATCAAAAAAGAGTTCAGATGGAAATAAGGCTGATAGGTTTCCTTACAATTAAAGGTATTTAACTTAAAGGACAGTTATGGATGTATACCCACTGCCTAACATCACAAGGATCCTGAATAACTTGGGGCAACGTCATTATTTTACGACCACGAATTTGCGAAGTGGATACCATTTATTAGAGGTAGCAATATAGGGCTGACCCAAAACGGTCCCAGCCAGTCATATTGAGTACCAGTGAATGCCATTAGGTTTGAAAAATGCATTACAGCACCTACAGGATGGTGCACTACATGGTTCCAAACCGAACTAGTCCATGGTATACCTGGACAATAGTATAGTTTTTTCTGAGGACATCCAGGAACATTGGTATGATTTCAAGTGGCATAACTAACTCAGAGATTGGCAAAGTATTACATTGTACTAAAAGAAATTCGCCATTTGTACCATATTATCTGCTATGTTGGAGTGCAAACAGACCTTCAGCTTGAACAAGCCATGGGAGAATTCCTGATGCCTAGAATGGAAAAAGAGTTGCAGCCTTATTTCAGGATAGATAGTTGTTACATGAAGTTTGTGTCAAAATTAGCAGAAACAGCAAGACCCCTGACATATTTACTGTTGAAGAAGGTGAAGTTTCAATGGACTATTGAATGTGAAGAAGCCTTTGAGCAGATAAAGGACTGGATCCACAAGTAAATGGTAGGACAGGAAGAGTGCAACCTAACAAGAGCGTAACATTTTTATTTGATTTTGCAAATAGGCATCATAGTTACTGGGACGCTCCACCACTATAAGCAGTAGTGGCCTTTAAATCAAATGTACACAGGAGTAAACAGTAATCACCACAAAAGGTTGTTTATGGAAAAAAGTCACCGTACCCTTTCAAATTGTGTAAATCATACCATGTGGAAAACGTACCCTCCATTCGAAATTTCGCTAAGAGTTTGCAGCTTATGTGGTGCATACCTTCAGAAGATGAATAAAAAAGCCCTCGATGAATAAAAAAGCCCAAGAGGGCACGCAAAAAGGAAAAGCGAAGCAACACAAGTATCACATGAGACAGTGGGTACATTGGCTAACTTTTACGTATCAAAAGAGAAAACAAAGAAGTTTGTTATATGATACCAAGGGCGTTATCAAGTAAATAAAATGATGTCTCTGGCTAACAAAAAAATGAACATCTCGACTTGCACCATGGTTGCACGTGTACATTGAGGCGTCTATTTAAGGGTGCAGCTCCTTCAAAAGTGAGAAGGGAAGTGGTTATGTAGAAAGGTAAGGTCAGCTGAGAGGAACAAGATATCCTGTTGTTAGTGTGACATATCCATATGCCTTGTGACCTAATTTTGGATTACTTAAGACGCAATATCCACGTGAATTTTACGTTTCTTTAGATTGTTAGAAAAACATATATGTTCTGTGTTGCAATATGTTGATTACTTTGTGAAGTATATGGTTTGTGTACAAGTTGTTAGTAGTGAGACTTACAGAGAGCATTCTGGCCCAAAGGATCCATTGTTTTCATTTTGAAAACAAATCGGCCACTTGGCCTATCCTCCTTGTCTAAACAATCCAGTGTAATGTATGATCCCAATATGTGCAGAATACTCACTTTTGCTCTTAGGAATTTTTACATAAGTCGAATTTCCGGCCAAATGCTTTTAGTCTAATCTCAATGGCTATAATTTATGACCCACTACAGTAACATAATTGTCATCTTAATGATCATAATTTCTTATCCAAAATCGCCGCCATCCCTACCCAAGTCTTGCATTTCGATCCCATTGGTGGGATTTGACTCCCACTGCCAGCCCCCCCTCCCCCCATCTGCATGACTCTTTGTGAAATGATAGCCACCAATATGAGATGGATTTAGCGTTCATGCTCCGTATGTTGATCGATCACCATGACAGTACACAGCTCAGCTTCAAGTTTTTGAAGTTTGCTGCACAGAATTGTGGCCAACGGCATTTTATGCAAACACTGCAATGAATGAGCACCTACCATCACTATTTGCAGTTTTGGGAATATTTGTTACAATTTTGTCGATTTTTTGCCAGTATTCCAAATACATACTTTCTAGATCGTCACCCAAAAACACTAGTAAATACGATACTCTGAGTGTTTAACAATTTCCACCACACTGCATATTATGTAAACAGATGCACTCATATTCCAATGTTTAATCTTTAACAGTAGAAGGGTTCATAGAGAAACACTTGTAAGCCACATTTTGTTTGAAATTGAGTTTATCGCAGTGCGTCTTTCGTAACAATGATCTCTACCAAATTTGTTGAAAGAGTTCCATGTTTCTGCAACAGATGATGTGATGGAGTGCCATTCTATACTTTGCCATATTTCCAGAAGGTATATAGTCACACGCCACAGCAAAATTGCAGGTAGTGCAGGAACATGTAAAGCTTCTTCACATATTCAGCGAATATGTATAGGTGACAGCAGAGGAAATAAACAGTGTGATCCTTTTGAAACTGACACTGATGGTTATTGGTGTCTGTCAATCTACACTTCCAGCACAGAAGATGTTCTGGTATGTATATAACTGGTAACGGTTGTCAGTGGCTTGTGGCTTCCTTTCTGTTAACCTTGTTCACATTTTTTTTTCGGCGTACGTTTTATTAATGAAAAAACTGAAAGGACTTATTTTAATGACTGCTTGAAACTGTAATACTGTAGTTTTCATGACAACAGATCTGTTGTTGTTGTGGTCTTCATTCCTGAGACTGGTTTGATGCAGCTCTCCATGCTACTCTATCCTGTGCAAGCTTCTTCATCTCCCACTACTTACTGCAACCTACATCCTTCTGAATCTGCTTAGTGTATTCATCTCTTGGTCTCTCTCTACGATTTTTACCCTCCACGCTGCCCTCCAATGCTAAATTTGTGATCCCTTGATGCCTTAGAACATGTCCTAGCAACCGGTCCCTTCTTCTTTCAAGTTGTGCCACAAACTCCTCTTCTCCCCAATTCTATTCAATACCTTCTCATTAGTTACGTGATCTACCCATCTAATCTTCAGCATTCTTCTGTAACAACAACAGAATGCCATTTCGGCGACATGTAATTTTTTGTATGATTTATGATTGAATCTCTAGCGGCTTCTGAGGCTATTTGCTCTTCTTATTGCAGCTTGATATTAGTAGAGTAGCTGAAGAACAGTATGAGAAACAAAAATCTTCAAGAAAAAAAAGCGACATACTGATCGATGGGAGAAACTGAAAGCGAAACATTGACGTAGTGCTGGTCAGCAGTGTTTGTATTTCCAAACCAACTAGACTGCTCAGGCAGCTTCTGCATGATATCCCTGTACTTATTCAAATAAGTGTACATTAAACTACTTGGAGCAGAAGAAATGAGCTTGTCCGTTCTCTGGGGACATTGGAAACTTTAATGCCCCAAATAAAAGTGCATAAATCTGATACCGAAAAAGCGAAGGTTTATTTCTAGTTTTTAAGTACAAATGGTCTAATATATTATAGATTTATTTTATTTTCATCTATTTTATGGTACTTTCTGTCATAGCTATCCAAGAAGACAAGACCCTTCATCCAAGGCTGATACATTTTCATTCAGGCCTAATGTGAAGGTATGTGAAATCGAAGTTGTTCCAAAGGTTTTGTGGCTCACAAAGACATGCAAGGAGGGTGAAAAATTTTCAACAGCTAATGAAGATCGGTGTCACAGCTACAAAAGAAGAGGAAAGAGGTTTGTAGATTATACTGTTGTATATGTTACCTATTTGTCCCAAATAGAATATTGTTGAAATATTTGTGTGGGGAACCAAAATAAAAAATCTGATGTTTTTTATTTCAGGTTAACATAAAAACTATCAACGATAATTTCAAGATGGAGGTCAACAAGGTGCCAGAATTTTTCTTAGTACCATAACAAAATATAATAGTCATTGCAATAGGCAGCAGAGCACTTACAAAGTGAAATTATAATGTGCTCTCTCAATTGCATCCTTATTTCAGGATAAATTTCGGGATACATATTTGGAATAATGTAAAGAAAGCTCGTTGCTACTGTATCTGAAAGGAAATTCAGAGAAATTTTTGTACTCGAATTTAAAATAGACTTGACTATGCCAAAACATGATTTCTGTTTGAAATGTCATCCACGTTTCTAATGACAGTGAATAACTGAGAATTATGTGCAATTGAAGACAGAAAAGAAACAGTATGAACTGTGTCTCAGAAAGGATGACATTGGGCAAAACATAATTATATCTTTAACTGCTCTGATTAAATATAATCCAAAAGAGCACCATTTAATAACAGTGGACATTGTGGTGTGTGTGCTGTAAGACCTTCGATACACACACCATCAGATTATTTGACTTGTCGCTCTAACGAAGTTTGCGAGTGTCAGCAATATGTCTCGTGCTCTTATCGTGGCGAGTTTATCTCCTGCCGTTAGGTCAGACGATGGAAATGCCACTTGCACGCTTAGAGTAGCAGATTGACGGTGGCCAACTTTAAACAGAACTTCATTAATTTTCACACACATTTATTAAAATAATAACGAGCATAAAATTACTTAACTTGGTTCTGCATGCTATTTACAATAGACAATCTGAAGTTCCCTTGGTATTGGTATGTTAATCTTATTCTTACATATCTCTGATACTTGACAAAGTGTCTATACATTTATCTTCATGGCTATGTACAGGAATATGATAATCTTCTTAGGTGCAGACTGAAACTTGACTATAGACTGGTACAAACTAATGCAGACTGGTACAGACTGGTGCAGACAAATGCAGACTGGTACATACTAATGCAGACTGACTAATCGGAGATCTGTACACTCTTTATAATACCTCACGCGTACATGTATCACTGTGCGAGTGTGATCCGCGAGGAGAAAAGGTTCTACGTTAGCAGCAATCTCATTGGCTGCGTTACATATTAATTCGCTGATCGGCGGAAGCAGAATTTGGTCCGTCTCTTAGGCAGCGCCATCTCATAGTGCGGAGACGGACGAGCGCTGTGTCTGCGCTGTTGTGCTTAGCGGGGCGCGCTCTAGTGCGAAAGTTGTGTACGCGCTGACTACGCGGGACTATGCACACAACAGACATGCAACAAATGTGCCCCACACCTAAACTGACAGTTGGTGCAGCACTTTACTAGAAGGCAGTATTTACACATAACTATAGCATCCACAACTATAGATCAAATAGAGGATTTATGTTTTTGTGTAGTGAGAAAGATGGAGGAAGGGGTTCATATGAAGCTGAGAACTGCTTGATAAAATACTTGGACATATCCAACCCTCATACAGAAAATCTCCACTTAATTGTATACACTGTCCAGTCACACTAATATGAACACCTGTTCAAAGCCCAAATAGCCACCTTTTGCTGTGTTGACCACTGCGAGATGTGTGAGAAGACAGTCAATGATATTCCAGAAGGTACCGACAGGGATGTGGGAGGCATGTTGACTCCAGTATCGTGACTAGCTGCGCTAAGTTTCTTGGTTAACAATCCATGACACAAACCACCCAGTTGGGGTGTTCCCACAGATTCTCGATTGAAATTAAATCCCGTTAGTTTGGTGACTGGGAGAATATGGTAAACTCATCCTGATGCTCTTTGAACCAGACACTGAGTTGTATGACATAATGTATTGACCTGCTGGTAGGTGCCATCCTGCTAAGGAAGGACAAACTGCATGTAGTAGTGGCCAAGCTCCCCAAGGATAGATGCAGTTTGTATTGACCCATTGTGCTCTGGCGGCTACAGTGTAACACGTGTTAAGTTCGGCTCGCGAAATTTAGTTGAATTCGAAGGTGTTCTCGCAGGTGGTGTTGTCTAGTACAAGTGGAAATCGTGTAAACGACAGTGTTCTGTGCAGTAGAGCTATTTTTTTTCTGTGCTCCGCCAATATCTTCGAGAAAATGGTAAACAGAAGAGTCAACAGCAGCGCGTCCAGCAGCGGGGAAGCAGCAGGTGCGGCGGGCCCGCTCTTGGCGGAAGGTGCGGCCGCGGCTCCCGGTATAGCGGAGCTGGTCCGCTCTGAGGTAAACGCTGCGCTTCGCGATAAAAACAATCTCGATCTGATAGCAGGCACTATATCAGATACTGTAACGGCAGCAGTATTGGCCAAAATGCGTGAAACTGTTGAGGCCAATACTGCCGAAATTACAGCACTAAAAAAGTCTGTGTCTGAATACGAGACAAAGGCACGAGAGTTGGAAGTGAAACTATCTGCCGCAACTGACGAACTAGAACAGTACCAAAGGCGAAATAGTCTACGACTGTTTGGAGTAGTAGAAAATAAGGAAGAAGACACGGACAACCTGCTTATACAGGTTGCGCGTGAAAAATTAGGCGTTGAAGTGACCAAGGCAGACATTGACAGGAGCCATCGGGTGGGACGAAAACTACCAGGTGCCACCAAACCTCGTCCAATAATAATTAAATTTGTCTCGTACCGAAAAAGGGCAGAGATCTGTACCCAGAAGAAGAAGTTAGCAAGGACAGGGCTTACAATAAGGGAAGATCTGACACACGAACGGCTAAAGATTTTAAACAGTGCCATATCCCATTTCGGTCTTCAGAATGTGTGGACTCAGGATGGCAGAGTAATCATTAAGACAGCAGCTGGAAAGAAGACAGTCACAAACATGACAGAACTGAATAGTATTAAGTGAAGCTACTCGAGCCAAAAGTGCGAACTTAACACCATTTGCAAATTGTAACAGCCCTATACTCAGATATAGTCTTGTAATTTTATTAATTTTTTAATTATACCCATATTTGTACCTTCAACTAATTGTTTTTGTAACTGTATTAACTTTTCACTTTTTTTGTGTCTGTAGCTCTAACCATCACTTAATTTTAGTTACTGCTAATACTTTTTTCATTTTCTCAGTTTATTCTCTTCCGTTCTGAAATAGTTCTATTGCAATTATTAGTTTCTCCTTTAGTTCATTAATCACCCATCTCTTCGGTTTAAATTATTCATAACAAAAATCACTATCAGTATCACTTTAGCAAATTTTAATCTAATTGTAGCTTCCTACGATAATCACTACCAGTATCACTTTAGTAAATTTCAATTTAATTCTAGCTTCCTACGATAATCTATTAATTATTAAGCTTACTTCTCTCTGCTGGTAGCATCGGCCTCTTAAATCACTCCCTTTTCCCTTATTTCCACCCTAAGCTGTTTCAAATACGCTAATTACATTTCTCCTCTTACGGCAGAGGATACACAGTGACACACAGCCGTCACTATTTTGGTCATATTCTCCTTGCACGGAATACCACTAATCCATTTTCTATACTCCCGCAACCTCAGGAAATCTCTAGCAGTCGCCTTTCTTTCGGCACTCGCGGTGTCACAAACAGGGCGCGCAAAATTTCGGACACCCCTGTGTTATGTCACTTGGCGGAAGCAGCGGCCAGTGCCCCTCGCGGCAGGTAGTGCCTAACAAAGGGACAAACCAGTCTGCCACCCTACTCCAGGCTGCTCAGCGGAACGCGTCAGAGCTTTTAGCAGCTCACTGCAACATCCAGTCTTTACCTGCACATTACGAAGAACTTAGCCTCCTCTTCAACCAACTAAACTACCACGTAATCCTCTTATCCGAAACGTGGTTGAAACCACACATATCCTCTGCATCTTTTCATCTCCCAGGGTACACATTTCTTAGGGCAGACAGATCAAAAAAGCGAGGTGGCGGGGTCGGCGCGTATATACGAACAGATCTCAAAGCGAAAGTCTTATGTACGTCAAATCCTTCTGAAGAAAAAGAGGCTGAATTCATGTTCATTGAAATAAATATACAAAGTCGGAAATTCTTGACTGGCGTCGTGTACAAGCCGCCAAAAATAAGCTCAATGAGTTCCTTCCAGTCGGAATTACATTCACTTCAGTGTCAATACGAACATGTCATCGTAATGGGTGACTTGAACATAGACCTGCTAAGAGACACTCCCTCCGCAATAAACCTAAGAAGACTGTTTAGTTGTAATAGCATGAACATTCTTCCATTACAACCTACACACCATACGGCGCACAGTCATACTCTTATAGACGTAATCGCAACGAAACAGACTGACAAAGTAAGAGATGTTGGTCAAACATCGGCCCCTGGCCTCTCAGCACATGATGTAATATTCCTGGCCTACTCTGTGCAGCCTCCAACGATCAAATCGCGTTACATAACTTGTAGGAACATGAAACGTATTGACCTTGACGCTCTAACAGCCGATTCCTCAGAAATCTCATGGCATCAAATAATCAGAAAACCCACAATCGACGGCAAAATTAATGAACTTGGTGATAAACTCACTGCCCTCTATGACAAACATGCACCTGTGCGCACAATCCGTGTAAGAAAATCTCCTGCTCCATGGCTGACAGCTGAATTACGTCAAATGATGACTAATAGGGATGCTGCCCACAGGCGTTTCAAGGCAGATCCGAAACCCGAGCGTTTCGAAGAATATAGAAAGCTACAGAACAGAGTGAAACAATGCATTCGCAATGCTAAAATCAGGCACGCTCGCTCCCTTGTATGCAGCGATCTGACGCCCACGACTCTATGGAAGAATCTCCGTAGCTTGGGGGTCGGAAAGGCAAAATCGGAAAGTACTTTTCATGTGTCAGCTAACGAATTAAATGAATTCTTCTCTGCACCTCTGAATACCAGCACAGCTGATAATTACCGTCCACAAGAATCCCCAAACAGGATAACTAACAACGATACCTTCCATCTAAAACATGTAACAACAAACACGGCAAGAAAAGCAATAATGAGAATCTCTTCTGATGCAATAGGCAACGACAGTATCGGTATAACCATGATTAAGAATGTTGCCGATATCTTAGTACCTGCCTTAACTGACATATTTAATTTTTCGCTCGTGAACGGAATATATCCCACTGCATGGAAAAGAAGCCTAATTCGATCCATCCCTAGGATCAAAAACCCGCAACTGCCTAGTGATTACCGACCAATTAGCATACTGCCTGCTGTTTCCAAAGCACTTGAATATATTGTTCATGACCAAATCACTGAACACTTGCATGAATTCAGCCTATATGACAAATTTCAATCCGGTTTCCGTAAACATCACAGCACAAACACTGCTCTAATTAAAGTAACTGATGACCTGAAATATGCCATCGACAATCGAAAGGCAACAATTTTGACGCTACTGGACTTCAGCAAAGCTTTTGACACTGTTAGCTTTGACATATTGCTCAGAAAAATGCAACAGCTTAATTTCTCTGATAGTGCAATGAGATGGTTTGAAAGCTACTTAAAAGACAGACAGCAATGTGTTGTCTGCGTAAATGAAAAATATTCCTGGAAACATGTTTCCTCGGGAGTGCCCCAAGGATCAGTCTTAGGACCACTTTTGTTTTCTTTATATGTCAACGATATTTCGTCGGTTCTGTCCTCCTGTAAATATCATTTCTATGCCGACGACCTCCAGCTCTACCTAAGCGTCAGACCTGAAGATGTAAACACTGCAATCGCTCAGATGAATGATGATCTGTCTTCAGTAGTGACATGGGCGAAAAACCTGGGGCTTAAACTAAATGCAAAAAAGACGCAAGTAATCTTAATAGCCCATCAGAAATTAATAAGTTCAGATTTCCGCGAATGGCTACCTCCTATTCTGCTCGACGGTACTCCAAAACCATATCAGAAAACAGTGAAGAACTTAGGTGTAACTTCGGATGAGCATCTCAACTGGGCGGAGAATACAGTCGCAGTGTGCTCTCAAAAAGTTTCGGAACATATTTCCACAGGACTTGAAACGCCAGCTCGTGCAAGCACTCGTTCTGCCGAACCTCCACTATTGTGATGTGATTCAACAAGGCATGAGTAGTGAAAACAAAAGACGGCTAGAGCTAACCATGAATGCCTGTGTGCGTTACACCTGCAACATTCGCTGATGTGATCATGTTAGTGCTTCATACTCCGAGCTAGGGTGGCTGCGGCCGGACAAATTGCGTGACTACCACACTCTATGTCTACTCCACCGACTCCTCGTCGCGCAAGCACCCCAGTACCTTGCTTCAAAGATTAAAAACCTGTCATGTCATCATAATCGAAACACGAGGTCACTCTTATTTGGTATCCTAACTGTGCCCACTCACAAAACAAAAACTTTTGCAAACTCCTTCTCAGTTGCCGCTGTCCGCCTCTGGAACAAACTGCCCCTTACCTTCCGCAAAATTCAATCTCCTGCTGCTTTTAAGAAGAAGTTGAAGCATTTCCTACTATCATCCTCATAAAGTTCTCCAGAAAATTAATGTGCAAGGGCAATCCCCTCATCTGTCAAATAGCAAAGCTATCTTGCTCCTGAGATGCCTTCCTCTTCATCTATCTCTATTAGCCACGCAATCTTCTTTTCCTTTATATTTCCTTAATTATGTTTCATCATGTCTCTATTCCTCTCCTCCCTTCACCATGAGTCTCCCTCATACTCCCTGCTGCCAGCACTCCTATCTAAAATCTGTCTCTTCAATAATGTCTAATTATAACAGTACTTGTGATCTAAGAATATAAACTCTATATGTATGTTTTTTTCCAGGTGTACCTTTCAAATTGTTTATTTCACTTTTTGTACTAGATGTAGTTTAACGGTCTTTGATTAGACACTGGTTTTAGCCTTTGGTTAATCTGGGTAGTCAGCTGCTCAACAGGTGTATGGCTATTCGCCCATACACATATCCACAGCTGTAGTTCAAAACTGTCATCTACGGCTCGTGATGCACCACATTTGCCTAAGCGGCAGTTTCAGATGACTTCATTTTGCTGTGCGTGGTATACTTTAACCATGGCAGCACACGCATAGTTTACAAACATAGCCATTTTAGTCTGAAAGCCAGTACTAATGCTCTTTGGAATGTCAGAAAAAATCGCTCAATTTCCGCATAACAACATCGACTGCACTGTTTTCCACGTCCCCGTAACTCGCTTCACATACCATCCACAACTAGTGCTGCCACCTGTCGTCTGTGAGCGGTGAGTGGTGAGTGAAGGTCACATTCATGTGACTGGAACGGGTGTAACTGCAAGGGACCAGTAAGGAAATTTGTTTTTATTGCTTTGGAAAGGTCTCTCGTTAACGCCAAAAGATATGAATCTATCCAGCATTCCTTCCCTCTAGTAGGTCACACGAGACTCCATTGCAATCGTGATTTTAGTCGCACTGAGGTAAATACAAGTAATAGACGTCCAGTTGTACACACACCAGGTGAACAGGTAAAAATAGTAAAACCTATGTGTCCAAAATATTTGATTGTGACGTAAATGGGAAGAAAAGGCTGCAGTAATTTGGTTAACCATAAGACATTGATCCCGAAACCTAACTTATTCACATCTGGAGATCTCATTCGTCTCAGTGAAGCTGCTCAATTTAAGTCTTAGTCTCAAGATCCATTCAAGATTACTGTGAAGCTATTCAGAAATAGGTGACTTCATGTTAGTGACTATTCAGATCGAGAGGAAAGGAAGGCCTGTTGAACTAGATCCATTTGAGTTGCCAATCAAATATAGAAAACCACTTCTGATTAACCAGAAAAAGGTTGATTGTGCATTATCTTGTACTGTTCACATACCTAAAGCAAATCAGCACTTGTGTAGCATGCCGTGCATGCTGGAGCATGAGTGAGTGATGGGGACAAGTCGGTGGGCCCAGGTGAATCGCTATTGACAATTACATATTATTGACTTCAGTACATAGCACAGTGAGGCAGACACACCTCTTCCCATTGGCCCTGGCTGGTGCTGATAAATGGGAAGCAGCTTCTGCATAGCTACTGAGCTGGTACTGGGCGCTGCTGAGGCCAGTGGCCTTTGGAGGTCATAACCATTGACGTCAGCAGCGCTATTTGTTGTGCTATGACGACATTCCACTCGAGGAACAGTTCCCCAGCTCCGCATGCGCCTGCAATGGCGATATGTGAAGTTGCTATGCACAGGGTTCAAACCTGCTGCCCTTAGACAGGAGTCATTTTGTGGCTGGTGCTACGGCACCAAGTCCCACAAGGATCTCAGCATCGGTGGCAGCAAACATGGACAGCAGATCGGCAGGGCTGTAGTACAAAGTCCTAGGAAGCACTAGTGCTGGTTGCAGGTTCAGCCTGGTCTTGAACTCTTGGCTGCTACTGGCGGAGCCCAGTAGTCTTGCCCTCTGGCGTTGCTCTGGCGTTGTGGTGGTGCTACTGATTTCTGGTGATGAGAAGTGATCCCTGCCTTCAAATCCAGACTTATTTATATGCCTACAGTGCCCATTGGTTTCACTAAAACCTGGCACCTAACAAGAGACTCGCACTGGAATGGTGTGGTCGCCCTGTTTGCTACACTTTTATCATTTTGTGGTGCTCTTTACTGCTGTGCTCCGCTGTCCTTATTTTGCAGTCTGGTGGCATGTCTGTTATTGTGACTCACATGTCACCACACTCACAGTTAACGACTCTTGGCCACTAATGCAATGCCCTATGGTGGTTTCCATGCTACTTTTCCTTACTTTTGCTAAAACGTCATACTTTTCTGTCCAAAGGCTGGATGGTGGCACTGAGATACCCTCTCCTATGGAGAAGGCCCAGCCCTTTGGGTCTTATTTTGACCACTTTTCCTCTAAGGCAATTCTATCCCTTACTCTACAGACAAATGCTCTTATTACTAGATTGGTTATTCCCTTTTACTAAACAATTATCGCACTCATCCTGACCTTAAAAAACTATTCTCCATCCCTTCTTCAGGAAATCCAGTGCACAGGAATTCGAATTGTCCCTGGATCAGGCCCCATCATCCTAGATACACAAAGGCAAAATCAGGCAAAATGTGAGTCACTATGGCGCTAGGAACTGTGACTCTTAAGGTCACCATTACTTGACGTCTACCATCTCGATACTAACTTGCACACTGCAGATATTGTACTGCTGTTATTCACCTCTCCTGTGCAGTTGTTATCTGATGTAACGAATGGTCTAAAAAATGGTTCAAATGGCTCTGAGCACTATGGGACTTAACATCTATGGTCATCAGTCCCCTAGAACTTAGAACTACTTAAACCTAACTAACCTAAGGACATCACACACAACACCCAGCCACCACGAGGCAGAGAAAATCCCTGACCCCGCTGGGAATCGAACCCGGGAACCCGGGCGTGGGAAGCGAGAACGCTACCGCACGACCACGAGATGTGGGCAACGAATGGTCTAAGTTGGGCTCTTTACTGCTCTTTACTGCTGTGCTCCGCTATCCTTATTTTGCAGTCTGGTGGCATGTCTGTTATTGTGACTCACATGTCACCACACTCACAGTTAACGACTCTTGGCCACTAATGCAATGCCCTATGGTGGTTTCCATGCTACAGCTAACAGCCGTGTACCGCAAGTCTCTAGAGGAACGGAGGGTTCCAAATGATTGGAAAAGAGCACAGGTAGTCCCAGTCTTCAAGAAGAGTCGTCGAGCAGATGCGCAAAACTATAGACCTATATCTCTGACGTCGATCTGTTGTAGAATTTTAGAACATGTTTTTTGCTCGAGTATCATGTCGTTTTTGGAAACCCAGAATCTACTATGTAGGAATCAACATGGATTCCGGAAACAGCGATCGTGTGAGACCCAACTCGCGTTATTTGTTCATGAGACCCAGAAAATATTAGATACAGGCTCCCAGGTAGATGCTATTTTTCTTGACTTCCGGAAGGCGTTCGATACAGTTCCGCACTGTCGCCTGATAAACAAAGTAAGAGCCTACGGAATATCAGACCAGCTGTGTGGCTGGATTGAAGATTTTTTAGCAAACAGAACACAGCATGTTGTTATCAATGGAGAGACGTCTACAGACGTTAAGGTAACCTCTGGCGTGCCGCAGGGGAGTGTTATGGGACCATTGCTTTTCACAATATATATAAATGACCTAGTAGATAGTGTCGTAAGTTCCATGCGGCTTTTCGTGGATGATGCTGTAGTATACAGAGAAGTTGCAGCATTAGAAAATTGTAGCGAAATGCAGGAAGATCTGCAGCAGATAGGCACTTGGTGCGGGGAGTGGCAACTGTCCCTTAACATAGACAAATGTAATGTATTGCGAATACATAGAAAGAAGGATCCTTTATTGTATGATTATATGATAGCGGAACAAACACTGGTAGTAGTTACTTCTGTAAAATATCTGGGAGTATGCGTGCGGAACGATTTGAAGTGGAATGATCATATAAAATTAATTGTTGGTAAGGCGGGTACCAGGTTGAGATTCATTGGGAGAGTGCTTAGAAAATGTAGTCCAACAACAAAGGAGGTGGCTTACAAAACACTCGTTCGACCTATACTTGAGTATTGCACATCAGTGTGGGATCCGTACCAGATCGGGTTGACGGAGGAGATAGAGAAGATCCAAAGAAGAGCGGCGCGTTTCGTCACAGGATTATTTGGTAACCGTGATAGCGTTACGGAGATGTTTAATAAACTCAAGTGGCAGACTCTGCAAGAGAGGCGCTCTGCATCGCGGTGTAGCTTGCTCGCCAGGTTTCGAGAGGGTGCGTTTCTGGATGAGATATCGAGTATATTGCTTCCCCCTACTTATACCTCCCGAGGAGATCACGAATGTAAAATTAGAGAGATTAGAGCGCGCACGGAGGCTTTCAGACAGTCGTTATTCCCACGAACCATACGCGACTGGAACAGGAAAGGGAGGTAATGACAGTGGCATGTAAAGTGCCCTCCGCCACACACCGTTGGGTGGCTTGCGGAGTATGAATGTAGATGTAGATGTAGGTGACATTAAGGAAGGTAAGGTTTTGTCTGTACAACATCTCTAGGGATTCATCTGACCAATACAGCTGTGGTTGTGCTATATTTAACAGAGTAATTCCCATAATGTTAGCTGACAAATGGAATGTAGGTCAGTGGCGGTCAGTGGGCTATAGATTAAAAGGGGATGTCCCAACAATCTCATGCAACATTTTGCCTCTTCAGAACATTTCTTGAACAGGGAAAATATACCAGTAGCATTTAGTGCATTAGGAAGTGACGTAATTTAAACCTTCATGTAACACAAGTTTTTACTCTCCTAAACATAAAAAAATACTTACCAATACACAGTTTTTAATATTTTCTGCAGGCAAGACAGTAATTTATGGAATAATATTGAACAACGTTTTTACCTCTATTAAAAGGTTTGTAGACTAAGTCCATTCTCCTCTCCTTCCCTTCAGGAAAGTGGTCAATTACAATCTCATTAAAATTATGCACATTTAGAAGTGTTTTTCCTATAGATCACACAGCTAATGCACTCTCTCTCTCTCTCTTCTTTCATTTTGTTTCTAGTCTAAGTCTTTATCGTTTTCAGCGTGGAGAAACAGCTCTCGCATTCTGCTGTCGACACTGCTATTGTACAAATAATAAGTTACCAATGCGAGCCAGTCCTTAAACAAAATTTGGAAGTCAGTAATTCAAACATAGTTGCTGAGTTGGGGTGCTCAGGGTGTGGAGTTCTTGATGCAAAATTCGCAGAAGCACAGAGGTGTGGCGGAGATCCTCCCATCTTCGATCTTGGTATGCGGCAGAATGTCATGATTTGTGGTATGACCTTGGAGATAAGGAAATTCTCACGCTGCTGTCAGTGAAATACGACATGTACAACTGTCTCAGCTGTCATATCAGAGATGAAAAAGTGCTGACGCATAAGGAGTCAGTGTTTTTGCCCAGAACTAGCAGTGCCCCACTACTTACAGGAAGGATTCCATGTTTTGTATCAAATTCAAGACATGTTAATGCCATCAGCAAACATCCTCATATTTTTTAACACTGTAATGAGTACCAACACAATATTAAATAGTCATTGACATTTTCAAGAACTGGCAATAAATCTCATCTGTTTTTGGATTTCAGTGCAAACGACAAAGTGCTCTGACTGATGGTCTTAGGTCTCATCCCTCCTCCTAGCTTAGTCATTGTCTGACATCAATGTGTCATTAGACTTTACACAAGTCATATCGAACGATATAATAACAATACTTAAGTGGAGGGATAGTAATGAGTGTGTGGTTTCGTAGGAGTTCTGATTTCGCCTGTCTTTGAGCTCTTTATGTGAGATACATGTTCCTGGTGCTAAATCATTCTACTGCCTGTAGCAGCTGTATGTTCTATAAACTTTTGCAAAAATGTTTCGCAAAAAGAACGCCCACAGACCTCTGACTTTCTTTGATGTCTCCCTTCAGACCAATTGTATCATTAGAAAGTCCATGGCCTTTTAACTTACATTGTAGTAGAAGTAAATAACAAATTTTACTGGGGATGTAGTTACTATACACTCCTAAGGGACATGCACATAAGTAACAAGAATGGATCTAGAGAGATCCTGAGTACTTCATCCACTTTGCTGTTTGTGTGTGTGTGTGTTTTGGTAGGTGGTTCCAGTGATGAGCTCTTCCCGTGCAACACTTTGACTTACAACTAACCACTGAGATGGTGAGGTGACATACCAAGGCAAACTGATGTATTGTTAAGGAACTCAACTAGGTGTGCTGATGGACCACCATTCCTTGGTAGTGCTCTTGTCTACATCATTCATCTCCCATTCTCTTGGATGTGCTGGAGTGTAGCATCTACTGTTGATGATATTCCCCCCCCCTTCCCCCACCCCCCATGAAATGTATTGTGCAATAAGATTACTAACCATTACATGCATTATTTCCATGACAAGATCTTCTGCGTTTTTGACGGTTGCAATCAACTTGTCACATTGTATAAATGTGTTTTGCTCTTGGTGTGGTTGTCTGGTGTATATAGCTTCAAATAAATGTGGAGGACCAGGCTTTTTAATAACTGCCATTCATCCCACACATTTAGAAGTGTTTTTCCTATAGATCAAACAGCTAATGCACTCTCTCTCTCTCTCTCTCTTCTTTCATCTTGTTTCTAGTCTAAGTCTTTATCGTTTTCAGCGTGGAGAAACAGCTCTCGCATTCTGCTGTCGACACCGATATTATACAAATAATTCTTAGAAGTTTCACGGTAAAACAGTTTCTATATTATTCTCGTAGATACACTTCAGAGGCGTTAAAGCTCTGTCTGCAGTTTAGGAACCACTTCCACTGTATGCAGCTGTCACAGTTCATTTTCGTATAAGTCAAGTAGTTTAACTTCTTTAAATTCTTTGCCAGGGAATAACAGGTTGTGATTTGGAAGAAACTGGAGAAATATAGCTGCTGACAAATGATTGCTAAATGCAAAACGCTCGTCAGTGTTAGCCATATCAAGGTTACAGACTTACTTTGTAACAGTTTTATGGGAATCCAAAACTAAAACGTTTTGGGCCAGTGAGCTCCCCATTTCCATTCCCATTATCCCAGTGATGATGAAAATGAAGTTTCTCATCTGTTGTATCACTGATTTGCATCAGAGACTTTCTTGAGAGCTCTCACACTATCAACATCTCTATGTAGCAGCTGATTAAACAAAACGTCACAGTGTGACACGACCTTGTTGAAAAAAACCAAAAGGGAAACTCCTGGTCGTTGATTATAAGTTTCCGATATCCAGCTGCTTTCCTGGTTCATGAATAAATCTCAATAATCCCAAGGGACTCAGTTTATTCTTTCTTATACTTAAATATGGAGTTCACACATAGCGTTTTGAAATTCCATCTCGTGCCAGCACCTTTTTGGAACGTATCTTTATTCACGATACTATACAATATGGCAGTTCACTGACTTTGAGTAGAAAGTAGAGAATCCCTGTCAGACAATATTGTAAGTTCTTCGTGTTATATTGCACAGCGCTCTACAATCAGCTTGAATTGGTTGGTGTAACACAATACAAAATTTACTCTTTCATAAACTACTTTCACTCTTGCCTGCAACGCATTGTACTTTTCGCTCATAACTGAAGCTCTGTCATAGCTCTGAGCTATCAGTTTTTCTGGGAAGTCGTCCATCTTCAGTAATTTCGTTGAGTACTTCACTACATTCTCCTGCAATTTTATGAACCTTTTAGATACTTCCCCTTTTAATTCACCAAACAATAAGTATCGTTTAAGACAAGACTGCACAATCTGTCGTTTTCATCAACTTCAGTTCGAATGTAATCTGTTTGCAGTGTTTCTTTGGAAATGAACTGATGGCAACGAGCGTGTATAGGACCCAGCAGCTCGTTCAAAACTGTCTTGCAAAGCCCCAAAAATACACGTTTATTGTTGTTTCTCAATATGTTCATTGATTGGTGTCATTACTTGTATACCTCACCCACTTCGCGAGACCACCACCGTAAGCAGCCCTAGCACTATGAACTGCACCATCCAACTCCCAATACCCCCACTCTTCTACATGTTTCTGTCGCTACCTCTGGACCAGCTCGCCGAGATTCCGACAGTCGGCTCATTCTAAGAACGTTGATCTTTTACTTACATGTATAGTATTCCACCAATTCAAAGAACGTTAATCATTCGTGTACACGGGCTGGTGGTATACAAAAATTAAATGAGTCGGTTTTTGATTCATGGTTCTTATATAATACAATATTTCCTGTAGCTGATATTATTGGGAGGGCATTGCCACAGAATCCTCAAGGAGTTCCGGCCACTGATGTAGGCCCCATAATATCACACTGACATGTTAGTTTCATTGATCAACAATTCCTGCAACTCTGCACAGTTTGCTCCCATAAACCTCCTCTGTACAAAGCAGCTGACTATCACTACCACGCAGTCATATGCTGATTATATCCAGTATTAACATGATCTTTGAAAATATTGTTTCAGCTCTATCACCACTTTCTGACAAGTACTGCTCTCCACACTACCTCTGAATTATTGCATGACACATGTACTTCCACTTGCAGCAACCATCCCACACTGGCATTGCTGAAGCTCATCCTTGGTGATCACTACTTGTCAACTCTCGTCTTCCGCTATTAGCAACACCCCTCTTCTCCCACCTGCACAAACTTCCCTACGGCCGCTCACTTCACTGTATACATATGCACCTTGTAACATTTGCTCACTACCAGTACTCTCACTGACATGTACGATTGTGCATTATCTTTGCTCAGCTCCACTGTTGCACTACTATTTCTGGCTACCCACCTCCACAGTTAGCTCAATTCCGGCTGTAACTCATCCTAAATGTTCCTCAATCCTTTCAGATACTGCGCAGGGGCAGCAAGACTGGATTTAACTGCCTGTCAGATGCCTGATACATGGTTTCCTATAAGTTTGTCAACTCCACTCTTGCATCCCAAACGCTATCTCCTAAAGATTGCAACAATGTTGTTAGCGTCATTCTCATCCAGTATCTGTATTCGTGCTTGGTCGGCTTCCAAATCTCGATTCTAAGCACTAGCTGAGGCCCTGGCGTGATCCATAAGCTTCTAAGTAAGCTGCTGAAGTATATGTGTATCATTTAGAATTCTACCCTCCAAATTCATGATCTGCTTACGTAAAATGCTACTCCGCTGTTGTTTTATTTGCGTCAGCCAACCCTTTTGTGCCTTCCCCACTTTTATTCTATCTGTTCATGTCACTTGCGTCTGCTGTCCCAAACAAGGTTTTCAGTATCTTACATTCTGAATCTATTCATTCCTTTTTTACCTTTATGGCCTCATATAGCATGCCGACTTCTAGCTCTGCTCTGATTGTCTCCTGCATCTGCTTATTCAAAATAACATATGCTCTGAGCACCTCGCTGTGCTCCTTTGGTGACTTCCCTAAGCATCCTATTACTATTCACTAACTGTTACACGCCTGAGAACTCTTCTTAAAGCCTCCTTTCCTCTTTCTGTTGCTCCAAAACATTAAACAGTATTCTTAGAGACCAACTATGGCTGGACAGTACTATGACTTATTGCCTGGAAAATAAAACTCCTCCATCCAGGTGATGATCTTGCAGCGTCCCCACTCCATCACGATCAGGAGTTACAGTATTGTCAACACACACGTTCTTCTCTGCCCCCACCCTTGATCATCACCATCATACAGCAACCTGAGGACAATGACTGTTGTCATCTCCCCTCCCCTCAGAAGGCCGCTGTCCCTGACAGCATGTTTCCTCATACCATAAATAATCACAACTACTATAAATCTTAAGTAAGACAAATTCACCCACCCAAATTATACACAAAAGAAAACAAAAAAAGAACCGCTAAAAATAATATTTAGTGATTACTTCCTAGGCCTTCAAGAATATCAAGCATGAGGTATCCGGACCTGTTCCTCTCATTCACCCCTTGGATTCTTCTTCCCTGACTCCTTCCTTATTTGTGTTCCTACTTCCTGTGGAACAACTTTTGGTGTACCCTTGATAGCCCATAACGCCCAATATGCACAACTGTTGACATCATAGCCAATTGAAGCTTGATATTTACTAGTGAAGTAGTTTCGATCACTTGGTATGGGACATGGTACCATGTTACAAATTTCTTCTCTTTCCCCTTGACGGTATAAGCACCAGATAATATCACCCATCGTCCCAATCTGTACTGCAGCGAGCTTCCCATACACTCCACTGCATTCTCTTGTTTTTACAGCGCCATTCTGTTAGTTTGGTGGACACTTTCCAAACTTCCTTCACTTTTATTGCAAATTCTCGGACTTACTCACCATTCCCACCCTCCTTTTGTCTAATCATGTCGAATGGTGAGGGCATCTTCTTCCCATGCACCACCTCAAATGGTGAGAATCCTGTTCTGGTGTATACCTTGGAGTTACATTCGCTCACTATGAAGCTTAAATATATATCCCAATCTGACTGATGTGTGATCATGTAATAACCCATAATTTTCCCAATCGTCTGGTAAACCCATTTGGTCCTTTAGTTACCCTGAGGACGCAGGGAATTTCTTCTTAATTTTTGTACTCTTTGTAAGCAAAACAACTCTTTTATTAGATCTGACATGATGTTTATCTGCCTGTCCATAATTGTCGCCCCTGGTACTCCAAATACTCCATGGCAACTTGTTCACCAAGGCTTGTGCGACAGTGACAGCCAGTTGCTCCAGCACTGGCATCATCTCTAAGTAACGAGAAGAATGATCTATTATGGTGAGCATAAAACGATTATCCGCTGGTGTCCAGTTGGAGCGTCTTAATATGTCCACGTCAATAAAACTAATTGGTTCTATTGCCTCTGGAAACCTTTGTAGTAGCACCTGTTTCCAGTTCAAATCTACCCACTGCACACACTGTATGCTACACCTAACATATTGATCCACATCACCTTTTCTACTCCTCTACCACCACTTCTATGCCGCTCTCCGATTCGTTGTTTTGCAGCTCCCCTGACCCAACAAGATATGATCATGTGTCTCACGTAACACTTCCACTTTCAACACCGCTGACACAACCACACATCGACCAATTTTGTCTCTGCACAACAAACTATCATACAAGCTGAACTGATACTGCTTGCAGTATTGCTTACATTCCTATTCTTTGTTCTGAGCAGTCTGCCATTCCTCAAAGTCCTGACTAAGTGTTTGTGTCATCACTGTCTTTCTACTCAATCTGCCAGCATATCTGTGTTTTTCCCATTTTTGTAGATTACTTTGAACTCAAATTCATTGGCTTTCAATGACCATCATACAAGCTGAACTGATACTGCTTGCAGTATTGCTTACATTCCTATTCTTTGTTCTGAGTAGCCTGCCATTCCTCAAAGTCCTGACTACGTGTTTGTGTCATCACTGTCTTTCTACTCTATCTGCCAGCATATCTGTGTTTTTTCCCATTTTTGTAGATTACTTCGAACTCAAATTCACTGGCTTTCAATACCCACCTCCAAATCTTTTGGATTGGTCCTTCAAACCTAATAACCACTTCAGAGCAGCATGGTTCATTACTACATTTTGTACCCACTTCCTGAATTACAACACACCCAAGAGCATGAGTCGACGCATCACATGACAATATGAACTTCTTCCGAAAATCTGGAAACAAGGATTCGACGTCAATACTTTCTTCAATTCGATAAATAGTCTCTGGCATTCGTCCAACTATACAAAACTAACACAATTCTTTAACAACCGCATAAGTGGTCGTGCTATATCTGCAAAACCCTTCACAAATTTTCTATAGTAATTTGCGAGATCAAAAGAAGTTTGAAACTCCTTGGTTGTTTGTGGTATCAAGAAATCTTGTACTGCTTCTACTAGCCTCAGATCCATCCTCACATCATCCTTACTGATCATATCGTTCCAATAGTTGACTTCTTCCAGCGCAAAGTGACATTTTCCTGTGATGAGTGTCAAATGGGCTGTTTGTAGCCTCTTGAATACTTTCCTCAGACGTTGTCTATGTTCTTACATATCCCTTGAAAAGACGATCATCATTGTTCACTAGATACTGCCATGGTTTGAAACCTCTCAGCACGCCATCCATTAACTGTTGGAATATTGTCAGCGTATTACACAACCCTAACGGTATCCTTCTGTATTGGCAAAGATCCCACTAAGTGCAGAAAACTCTGTTTTCTAACTATCCTCCAGAGCAATATCTAATTGATAGTATTCACTCTTCAAGTCCATTGTCTAGATGGGTGGCATTGCCCTAGACTATCTATCACCTCCGTGATGCTCACAACTGGGTAAGAATCTGCACAGCCTTACTATATAAATAGCAGTAATCATAACAATAGCGAAACTTCCTAGAGCCATTCACAGACTTCTTGGGCACCATTATAGTTCCCACTCCCAGCGGCTATTACTCTCCTCTGTTACCCAAATGACCAACTGTTGGTGTACAAAGTCCTCTAATACTGGTTGCAGTGACTGTGGTATTCTGTATGATCTACAGTAAACTGGTGCTTCATTCCCAATGGAATCATGGGTTGTGTGACTGGTGTAGCAGGCAATGGCCCTTGCCATAAAAATAGATATTGAAATTCCAGTAGCAGGTCTCCCATGTACGTCCACCCTTTCCTCTTTAAATGCTTCAGTTTTTCACGAAATGCAGTTCTTGCAGCATCCTGTGCCTTCCATGGCCAATACAATCTGTGCAGCAATCTTCCTCATCTGGAATCTCCAATGTGGCCAACAATGTTCCTTTCAATAACTTCACTTCCTCAGCGCCAAAATTATCTGTATTGATGGGTACTACTTTGTCTTCATAACTTTCCTGTATACATACAATTCTGCGCTTTTCTAAACACTATTCAGTGTCCAAAACTTCATTATCTTTCATGGATTCCACAATACATAAGATGTTAAATTGTATGTCAGACTCCACATTCACCCACAGCGAATTTCTGGTGCCTCCTGAAATACAACCATGCAAATCAAGCCTTATGTCATAACTCGCACTTTACTTCGATTGTCTCATACAAGATGCTCCAAGTGGAAGATCAACATTCATCATTGAAGGTCAATTATGGTGTGATGACGATGCAGAAAGTTTATCTGTAAGGTCATGCTATAGCCTTTGCTTACTTGAGACGCCACATCCACACACTGCCAGCAGTCTCAAATGAAAAATCAACATTACTGACCCTAAAGGTCGTGTATCATTATCCCATAGTCTGCACAATTTGTACCATGGTGGGTTACCTCCTATGCACTCACTCCCTTAAAGTCACAAACATGAACGCTCCTCACCATTTACAGTGCCAAACCCATCAGAAAAGCATTAAGTACCCATTCATCAGCCTCTCGCAATACCACTTTGTTCACTCCCCTCATTTCATGACAATTCATGAATGTGCACATCCATCTTCCTAATTCTATCGACAAAGTCTTCCATTGCCTCATTATACTATTTTGGAAACCATACCTAACAACTCAAGAAAATATCGTGAACTGTTTTGTTTCCTGTAATTCCAACTCCTGCCTCAGTTGACCAAAAGTTTCCACTTTGTGTAATGGTTATGTTCACCTCATGAACAAATTTGTATCTCCTATTAAACACAACTTTCCAATCTGCTATTATTGTTATTGTTATTATTTAATTGATCTTAAGTATGGTAGAAAGCATAGGACCAGACAGCTCAAGAGAAAAATCACAGCAGTGACTTGAAAAAGAAACTCTCTTAAAATTCAGTCGTATGGGATGTATCACCAACTTCTCCTTTTGAAACTAAGAAAATTATATATTGTCTCTAAAATAAAAGCTCATCTGGTTTTGATGATGTTTCCTATAGAGTACAAAAGATTTGTTCGCATGTAACAAACCTAGTCGTATCTGAAATATGTAATGTATCTGTGACACAAAGTATTTCTGCAGAGAAACTGAAATATTCCATTGTTAAACTCCTCTCTAAGAAAGGTAGTAAGACAGATGTTAATAACTACCTACCTGTTTCACTGCAGACATCATTTTCCAAATTTTTTCAGAAGAAGATGTATTCTACAATAGTATCTCACCTTAGCAACAATAATATCCTCAGCAAATCATAATTTGGTTCTCAGGAAGGTTGCTCTACTCAGAATATCTTCAAATATTCACTCACCAGATTTTGCAAGCATTAAATAATAAAATAGCAGCAGTTGATATATTCTGCGATCTATCTAAGGCAGTTGACTGTGTGAATCACAGTATTGTCCTAGTAAAATTGAAGTTTGATGGGACTGTTGGTATAGCCAACTAAGGTACAATGTCACATCTAACCAAAAGAATGTGGAGAGTTTTAATTAATAATAATTCAACGAATATTGAAAACTGAAGTTCAGTGCGACTGATGGTATAGATATGCAATGGATAACATCATATCTACCCATAAAACTGCAGAAAGTTTTACTTAGCAATTCAACAAATATAATCTGTATACATAATTCTTATTGGGGAGAAATCACACAGGGGTTTCTCCAAAATTTAATCTCAGGTCTATTATTGTTCCTTATATAAGTAAATGATCGTTAGTCTAATACACAACAAGCAGAATTAGTTCTTTTCACAGATGACACTAGTACTGTAATCAATCCAAGCATACACAAAGAGATAGAATAAATGGTAAGCAAAGTTCTTAAAAGTATCATTGACTGATATTCTGTGAATACTCTCACCATCAATTCTGAATGACATAGAATATTCAATTCTGCACATGTCAGGATACTACACCAATGATAAGTGTAACACATGGGGAGGAAATTATAAACAGGGTGGAAACTCCAAAATTCTTAGGTGTCCATATTGATGAAAATTTAGATTAAAAAAACACATTTTGGAACTCCTTAGTCAACTTAGTTCAGTTACATTTACATTTAGAATCACTGCAAATCTTGAGGAGAGATAATTCAGTAAGTTGACTTAGTCCTCATATTTTCATTCAGAAACGTCAAATGAATTAATGTTATGGGGTAACTCACCTCCAAGAAAGTCTTCCTTGCACAGTAATGTAAGAATGTGGTGCTCACTCATAATCATCTTGTAGATGTGAGTTGGGCATTTTGACTACTGCTTCACAGTATCATCACTTAACACTTCTGGGCTGAGATGCCATGGTCCATACATACAACTCTCCCCTGACGTTTCGCTTTTGACTGTGGAAGCCATCCTCTGAGGACAATCGGTGATTCTCAGTCGAAGGCAAAATGTCAGGTGAGAGTTATATGTATGGACCACAGCATCTCAGCCCGGAAGTGAAAGCCTTCATTCTATGATGCTTGACAGTATATTTATTTCTTTCGTGAAGTTTGTTGTAAATAATCTATTACAGTTCAAAAGGAACAATGATGCATGTAATTACAATACTAGAAGGAAAACTGATATTCATTACTCTACAATAAGGTTGTCTTTAGCACAAAAAGCGGTGTACAATGCTGCAACAATAATTTTTGATCATTTACCTAGTGATATAAAATGTCTGACAGACAGCAAAGCAAAATTTGAAATCAAACTGAGAAAGTTTCTCCTTAGCAACTCGTTCTATTCTGTAGAAGAATTTCTATTACTGTAATGTATAAAATGTTGTGGGTACAAACTACTAATTCACATCTGTATATCTTTTTTTTGTAAAAAGAGAAAAGCCACTTAGAAATTTTCAATTGATTTGCAATATGAATGTAAAATGGATCATTCCGCATCATTACAATCTATCATGCAAAATGATCCCTGGAACATGTAAGTAACTAGCTACTAGCAGTCGATGACTGGACATCCTCTACAAATGCTACCACATCCTCAGATGCCGTACCCAAGAAGGCCAAGACAATGTTAGCAACTGGAGAACACAACAGATTAGGTTATGTGTTTGACACTTGTGCAAGATTGTTTAGATATTTCTAAGATGACCTGTATATTTCTTTTCAACTACTCTGTTATAGAATGTAATTACGTCACATCAACAATTATTGGTAATGCATCAACACTATTGCTGTTGAATCACATTATTTAGTCTCTGTTTTCTATGACTTACGACATCTATAACTGTTTTTTTCTGCAAATAGGGAGGTACCATACCTCATAATATTTAGAGCCATTTTCTTTAAACTTTGTTTATTGAGAGCCTGAACAAAAACGATATGGTTGAGGACTTGGTATTAAACTTATGTTTCAGCTGAGCACCATGGGTGGGTAGAATCTCTAACATCATTCCTTACTGTGATCCACTAATTTTTAGAACACACTGACTGCCACATCTACGTGTGCATATCTGTATGTTATTGTGAACAGCATCACTTTAATACATTTTAGGGGACCTTTTTAGCATTTGTAGCAAAGGAGGGTGATCATACAATGTCTTGTGTTAGGCATATTATAATGGCTCTTTGGGTCTACAAGGCATAAGTAATCGAATTTTCATAGCGATTTTGTTCATATTACTATTTTAATGAGTTATGCAGAAAATTGAGATGCAACAATATTTAATTTGCTCTTACAAAGTGTCAAACGTCTCACAATATATGGTAAGTTGTTTTTCTCAGATATCGCCTCAAACATTGTCTTTGAAAATGTCACAACTCTCACTGCTACCATCTTTGGTCATGTGTTCTCAACTTGTAGGCTGCATGTTCTTCTGTTACCTAAGTAATATTTTCAGTAATAAAATCACCTTAAAAAGCCTACACACGTAACTGTATGCTTCACAAGCAAGCTTGCGTAGGTGTGCTTGCGCAAGCACTCACAGAATCCGCTCACCTCCATACCACTCAAGTATGCTTGTACAAGCAGCAGTGTATTTAGGCTGGAAAATGTCGATCTCAGACGACGATGCTCTCGCTGTGGCAATCTTTTTGCTTATATTGAAGGAAGTACAAGACACTCGCACTGCACAGACTAACTCAGAACTGATGAATGATTGTACAAGCATCCTTATAATTGGTACACACGCTCAGTCATGTACATGCTAGAATGCTTGCACAAGCATGCATAAGCGAAATTCGATCAAGTATCAAGCTGCTTGTACAACCCCAATGCTTCAGGAAATTTATCCTACACCTGCTCTAGCATGCTTGTGCAAAATATGCTTGTGCAAGTGTGCTGTTCAAGCATTCCTGAGTGTGTATAGCGACCTTTACTCTTTTTACTATTTCTGCTTTCCCTAATAAAATAATTGCATTGAGTGTGTGTGTCTCTCTCTCTCTCTCTCTCTGTGTGTGTGTGTGTGTGTGTGTTACAGATTTTTATTTTCTTCAGCCATGGTTTCCTGAAATTTAGCTGCACAGATTGAATACATATTTACATATTTACGTACATGAAGATTTCTCTTTTCGCAGTGAGCATTGTGAGTAGTAATATAAGACAATTATAGTCTATAAGGCGTTTAGGGAGCCACTGACTGCAGGCTGCTGTTGTTTGCGTAGACTCCAGTAGGTTTGTGCCATTTGTTACAATAGCAATAATTGGAAATGAATTGCTTCATTCACAATGTTTCTCATGAATAACACAATGCATTACCTTTTTCCCTCCTAAAATGATGCATGATAACTCTTTTAAATGCTGAAATATATGCTTTGAGGGTTGCCCAGAAAGTAATGCCCCACATTTTATTTCTTCAACAATTCTTTATTGAACATAATCGGAATTATACACACGAAAGAATGGCGTTTTTTATACACACCCTATTTTTCCACATAATGTCCATTCTGTTTTATGGCCTTCCTCCAGTGTGAAACAAGGGCATGTATGATCTGTCGGTACCAATCTTTGTCCTCATGAGTAGCCAATGCTTCACTGTGTGAATTACCTCCTCATTGTCCTCAAAATGTCTTCCACGAATGGCGTACTTTAATGGCCCAAACAAGTGAAAGTAACGAATAATGACAACAGCTCGCTGCAACATGTCAGGTGTGACAGCCGTGGATGGTCTCCCTGACTGCTGCTAATCGTGGAGCTCAGCCGAACTGCTTTCTGATGACCTAACCCTCTGTGCCCAGCGGCTAACTGTTCGTCTGTCGACAGCAGATACTCCATAGACTTTGCACAAGCGTTTGCGAATATTCCCCACAGTTTCTTTCTCTGCAATTCAAAGATGGCACGTTTCTTGTAACGTACAGACACCATTTTGAAACTGTCCTACAGCTACGCTATCTGTCGGAAGTGATGGAAACTTGGCAGGAGCAATTAGGAGACATTAAATAATACATATGTAACGTTTCGCATTCCTACCATTGTTTTCGGCTGAGAAAAATAAATGTGATGCATTACTTTCTGGACAACCCTCGTAGCTACATTCAGTCATTTGCCTGCTTAGCTAACACATATTTTTCTGCAGTTGTAGGCCTGGTCAGGGTAGTTTTACCACATCAAATCATTGGGGCTATCTTATAAAATGTCAACTCTTATCAGCCTTTGAAATCTACCATTGAGGCACATACTTCAGAATCATGGGGAAGTAATTCATGTTTTTTCCTTTACATTACAGGTATTTTTTTGCAATACTGTGACGTTACACAGCGTTTCTCATTTGTTAGCATCAAAATAGCAATGTAAACATCGCATTTTTTTCTCACTGTCAACGTACTTCGCAGAAATTTTAGAATTTTTTAAATGTTTTAGATCTCGAAAGCTAATTTACGACTCTGTTGCGGTTTTAATTGCAATATTGTGACACCTCTTAAACTAATTTGAGTCTTACAGTGTTGTTTATGTGTTAACCTTAACTAAGCCTTGGATATTTAGTGTAAATATTGCACCTTTCGTGTTGCCAACTTATTTTGCAGAAATTTTTTAATATTGTAACATCTTAACCGTGTAAAATAATTAATTTACGATTCTGCTGTGTTTTTTTACTGTAGAACCATATGATGATAAGAGTCCAACCTAGTTACTCATGGTGCAACCAACAACCTAAGGACGAATTTAATTTTGGAGCTATCTATTGGTGCTGTACAAAGATCGAACTAAGGTGGATTTTGCAGTGTACCCATCTGCTGGACACAGGAGGAACAGGGTGTGGAAGTGGATTTGCTATTATTTTGCGTTTACTACGTTTGTGTGACAGCATTTAAAGTAAAACTCATGTTCAACAAACGTATTTTATAGACAAATGTTAGTTTTTGGTTTTAGAGAAATATTGATTTTTCAGTGCAGCCACCTGTTGGTGACAGAAAAAAGTAGGATATGAAAGTGGACATGCGTTATTTTACATTTTCAGATCTTGTGGAATACTATTCAAGATAAAAAAACTCATTTTCAATAAATAGGAATTTGTATTTCGCTGTTAGAAGAGATTTCTGGATTGCAACTGGTCTTCGCAAAGTTCGCAGCATGATATTTCGACTTGACACCTGCCAGTCGTCTTCAGGTGAGCCATCAAAGACTGAAGACGACGTTCATTGCTCCACCTTATATAGTGCGCTGAGAATATTGTGACAGAAGTCCTATACTGCCAAGTGGCAACCTCCCCGCCAGTGTAAATGCAAAGATCAGCTGACATCAGCTTTGCCGCTCGCCGCTGTCATTGGAGTATTCTGGCGCCTTCATCTGGAGCATATCTTGGAGATGTCGGGATTCCACGCATTATCCAGCTGATAGTGACTGTCATGGTTCATTAGATTTTCTGTGAGGCGTATTTTAACGGATTCTTTTGTTATGGAGTCCCAAAAAGATGTTGCTGTGGCCAAAATTAATGTTTGGGCATGCTGCATTGAATGTCCACTGGAGATAGAGTGTTGCATAACTGCCGACCTGCAGGGTTGCAGAAAGCTAGTGCAACGTTTATGTTCTGAGCAACGTTCTTCCTTCGTGTGTGGTGTTTGTCATAAATAGGCCATAGCACACTGGCAAGGTATTTTGTAAATTCTGCCTTTCGCTATAACAGCAGGTCAGAAATGTTAGGTGGAGGGCGGAAATTCACTTTCACCTGGAAATTACTAAGGATTCTTTCTATTTGTAGGAAATATTTCCAACGAAAGCAAGAAAAGCTAGAGACTGTGCTGGCACATTTTCTTCTTTATCCACTTCATGCTTCTTGGTTTTAACTGAGAATGCCCTATTAATTTGCTGGATCGAAGATCGATTGTCTCTCAACAGTTAAATGTGCGAGCTCTTTAGGCAACTACCTTCATGTGGTGCTGTATGGGCCCTGCATACAGTGGTTTTTAAGCGCACTCATGGTTTGGGATGGGTGATGGCAACTTGAAAAGTGCAAGTACAAATCATTGTGAATGGGCTTATATAAACAGGATATCCAAAAGAGACACCACTCTTCCATCTAACCAAAACATCCAGGAATGGGAGACCACCATCTTTCTCTCATTGCATAGTGAATCAAATGTTCTCATGAATGCAGTTAAGATGATGTAAAAACTCCATTAACTTATATTCTCCATGGCACCACACTATCTAAGTATCATCCATGTACCTCCAAAAAAAAAAACTGGTTAATTAAGAGCCGCCGATTCAAGTGCTCTTTCCTCAAAATCCTCCATAAAAAAGTTAGTCTCCATGGAAACAAATGGCTGCCGATGGCATTGCTGTCAGTCTGTTCAAAATATTCTTGATGAAAATAAAATAGGTTGAGGAAAGAGCATGCCGAAACAATGCAGTGCTGCCCGTATGAAACTGGCAGCTTTGTAAAAAGAGATACTACATCAAAACTAACTAAAATATCCAAACTACTTAGGTGGAGAGTCCTCAGTCTGTTGATAAAATCGGCTGAGTTCCAATATGAGATGGAGATTTGCCAACCAATGGTCTCAACAAAAAAGCAGTATGTTTAGCTAAATCATATGTGTGATCGTCAGTATTACTTATTATAGACCGTAAAGGAAGACTATCTTAGTATACTTCAGGTAGACCACACAGTCTTGGTGGTACACTTGATGGTCTCTGGAGGTAATGAGGAAGAATTCAGGAGTGTACACAGTGTACACGTCTTCTGTTGCACATGTGCTGTAGGGTCATGATCAATCTTCCCGTACATAGTATCACAAAGTAATCATACATCCTCTCGAAATATAAACTACGAGGTAACAAAGCAGTTGAGTTACCTCCATCAGCCTTCAGCATCACTATGTCTGGATCCTCTCGGAGATTTCGAAATACAGCCCTTCAGAGGTTGTATTACTGCATTGAGGAGGAGCCTTCAAAAGAGCATGGGAAGTTTCCCTTCTCATTTCTTTGGCAGAATTCATAGCAAAACGTCATACAGCTTCTTCAATACCACTCACAAAACGCATCAGAGGTAAGGCACTTGATGCAGGTGCAAAACTGAGTCCTTTACCAAATATGAATAGTGTTGCATCGTCCAAATGTTTCTCTCTGAATTTAAGCTCAGAACATAATGTGGTTATTCCCTTGGCGACGGCTGTTGTGGCATCAAAGATCAAATTTCGACACTTGCCGAGAACTTGCATCTTCATATACCCATTCAAACTTGGCTGAAGTCACTCCATCAATCCAATCCCATGATATAGGAAAGAGAAGTGCTGGAGTCTTCCGACGTAGGTGGAACAGTTCTTCTGAAACGGCATCCAACCTTTGTCCTGTATAGCAGATTCTGTCTTTAACAATACCATGACCAGTCTTCTCCATTACCCTCTGTGCAGTTTCAGTCTTAAGAAACTGTGTCACTGTGGCAAATTTTGGTATTATGCCATGGTCCCGACATCTCATTACTTCTCTTACCACATATATTGTAGAAACTTCTTACATGTGAGGCCCTCTCCTACCCCTAAAGGCGTTTGGTGTGAAAGTTAAAATTTTCCCAGAGAATTAAGTATTCAAAAAGATTTCAGGACTGCAGCCAGTCTTTGTAAACTTCACTCTGTAGTATTTTGACTGGATACCTGCCAGTCATAATTAGGTGAGCTATCGAAGACTGATGAAGACGCTTCCACTCTGCCTTATACAGCGCGCTGAGAGTATTGCCTCACAACTGTAAAGAGTTGATATTTGCAGTTGCACCAGAGAGGGAGCTGCCGCGAGGTGGTGTGTTTCTCCTGTCACTGTGACTCTGACTCGTGTGGCACTATATAAGGCACAGCAGAGAACGTCTTTGTCAGTCTTCGATGGCTCACCTGAAGATGACTGGCAGGTGTCCAATCGAAATGTCATGGAGTGAAGTTTACAGCAACTGGCTGCAATCCCGAAATCTCTTCGAACAATTAATTCTCAAGAAAAATTTTAAATTTCCTATTTCACGATTAATGTTTTACAAGAAAAAGTTGATTTTTAATTATTTATAGAGAAATATGCTTTCTACTCATTCCAATTTTCCATGGCGAATGATACATAGCTTCACATCAAAGTTACCAATGCGAGCCAGTCCTTAAACAAAATTTGGAAGTCAGTAATTCAAACATAGTTGCTGAGTTGGGGTGCTCAGGGTGTGGAGTTCTTGATGCAAAATTCGCAGAAGCACAGAGGTGTGGCGGAGATCCTCCCATCTTCGATCTTGGTATGCGGCAGAATGTCATGATTTGTGGTATGACCTTGGAGATAAGGAAATTCTCATGCTGCTGTCAGTGAAATACAACATGTACAACTGTCTCAGCTGTCATATCAGAGATGAAAAAGTGCTGACGCATAAGGAGTCAGTGTTTTTGCCCAGTACTAGCAGTGCCCCACTACTTACAGGAAGGATTCCATGTTTTGTATCAAATTCAAGACATGTTAATGCCATCAGCAAACATCCTCATATTTTTTAACACTGTAATGAGTACCAACACAATATTAAATAGTCATTGACATTTTCAAGAACTGGCAATAAATCTCATCTGTTTTTGGATTTCAGTGCAAACGACAAAGTGCTCTGACTGATGGTCTTAGGTCTCATCCCTCCTCCTAGCTTAGTCATTGTCTGACATCAATGTGTCATTAGACTTTACACAAGTCATATCGAACGATATAATAACAATACTTAAGTGGAGGGATAGTAATGAGTGTGTGGTTTCGTAGGAGTTCTGATTTCGCCTGTCTTTGAGCTCTTTATGTGAGATACATGTTCCTGGTGCTAAATCATTCTACTGCCTGTAGCAGCTGTATGTTCTATAAACTTTTGCAAAAATGTTTCGCAAAAAGAACGCCCACAGACCTCTGACTTTCTTTGATGTCTCCCTTCAGACCAATTGTATCATTAGAAAGTCCATGGCCTTTTAACTTACATTGTAGTAGAAGTAAATAACAAATTTTACTGGGGATGTAGTTACTATACACTCCTAAGGGACATGCACATAAGTAACGAGAATGGATCTAGAGAGATCCTGAGTACTTCATCCACTTTGCTGTTTGTGTGTGTGTGTGTTTTGGTAGGTGGTTCCAGTGATGAGCTCTTCCCGTGCAACACTTTGACTTACAACTAACCACTGAGATGGTGAGGTGACATACCAAGCCAAACTGATGTATTGTTAAGGAACTCAACTAGGTGTGCTGATGGACCACCATTCCTTGGTAGTGCTCTTGTCTACATCATTCATCTCCCATTCTCTTGGATGTGCTGGAGTGTAGCATCTACTGTTGATGATATTCCCCCCTCCCCATTCCCCCACCCCCCATGAAATGTATTGTGCAATAAGATTACTAACCATTACATGCATTATTTCCATGACAAGATCTTCTGCGTTTTTGACGGTTGCAATCAACTTGTCACATTGTATAAATGTGTTTTGCTCTTGGTGTGGTTGTCTGGTGTATATAGCTTCAAATAAATGTGGAGGACCAGGCTTTTTAATAACTGCCATTCATCCCACACATTTATTTTTCATGGTGAATTCTGAAACAGGAAGTCTGATTTTTTTTCTTTTACTCCTCCTCCTCCTCCTCCTTCTTCTTCTTCTTCAGAAACCATTGCACAAGGTCTTACCATAGAAAGAGCATGTCTTTAATATATTTTGATTTGCCTGGATACATCTGGGTGGGTTATTGGTTATTTTAAACTTAGGACAGTAATGAATTTTCTATTATTTTTCAATACAGGTGCCTCTTACGTTTGCAAAGTTCACCATTTTAATGGTGATTACGAGGGCTTTGACTACAGTGTCAACACGAACAGCAGCACTGCCACAACACTCTAACAAGCCAGACTCCAATGGGTGCAGTGGCTTGGGTATATCAGTTGGATTTGGCAGAATGCAAGATCTCATGATGCAGTGTTTAAATAAAAATGCAGTTGTTCCTATTCCATCTCAGCAGCTGTGGCAATAGTTTAAACATTAAAAATGAGCATAGCACAAGCAGGCTTAAACTTAGAGCAAGTCAGCTCTTGAATTTAAAACTTAGGGTGATGTTTAAATTGTTATGAAAGAGAGGCAATTGTTTAAATTTTGGCCAATTAGGCTAGCAACATTTTAAATTTTGTGGTAGTGAACTATAATGTCAAAGGAGTGGGAAAACCAAAATATATTTTTTAATTTTCTGTCCTTTTAAACTTTATTGGTACTTATCATATGTGACTTGGCAAACATGCAGACTGTTCAAGTGTCCCTCAGGTCAATCACCTTGGATTTTATACTTAACACAAGTGATCTGGTAATCATGCAGGTTGTGCTCATATTCCAATCTTGACTTGTGATGACATTTGACTATGCTTATATTCCCACATCATCTGTCTTGAATTTTGATGTCAGAGAGATGAGCAAAGCCCAATAAATTTGGCAATAATGCAGACTGCACGAGAAATCAACCTACTCCCATCTCAAAAATGACATAAAACACGTACAACACTGTTCCCACACACAACTGCATTGAATAGAGACATGTAAGTGTATGGCATTATTCCTTCCTGGGAACCTTGTAACCCTTCACAGCATGACCCTCTCCACATACAGTGTGTCCGAAAAGACTTTCCCTGATTACATGAATTGATAACTCAGACTAGAAGTAAGATACAAATATGAAACTTGTGTCGAATTGTTTACATCTATCAAAGTGTTTTTTCTGTTTTAGGTTCACAGTACGTAAGTATTGGATGAGGTACAGTGCACAAGAAGCCATGTTAACCAATCAGGAGAAGGCACAGTGTGTCCTGTGGTACCATGAGACACTATCACCAACCACATTGCAGAGTCACTTCCAGACAACATTTGGAAGGAATCTACTTGATGTCAAGAGCATTAAAGCCTGGTATGAGAAGTTCAAGAACACAGGATCGGTTGCTGACCCTCCGAGATCTGGTCGACCAAGAACCTCAGCAGACAGGATGGAAGCTGTAAGGCAGTCTTTTCTGGGAAGTCCAAAGAAATCGGTGCACAGGGCCTCACGTGAATTACAGATGCCAAAAAGCTCTCTCCATGACATTTTACACAAACGTTTATTGTTTCGTGCATACAAAGTGCAAATCGTTCAGGCCTTTCTGCCCAATGACAGTACACATTGATATGACTTTGCGGTTGAAATGCTATCACGTATTGAGGACGATGATGGTTATCTCAGACGAATTGCCTTTTCCGACGAAGCGACCTTTTTTGTCAGTGGAGTAGTGAATCGCCAGAATGTACGCATTTGGGGCTCACAACCCCCTGGCGAGGGCATGGAGTGCACCAGAAGCAGTCCAAAGGTGAATGTTTGGTGCGCGCTATTGTACGATCGAATTATCGGGCCATTCTTCTTCGCTGAAGCTACCATCACATCTGCTGTATATCTGGACATGTTGCAACTGTATGCTGTTCCTCAGCTGCTTCATTATCACCCCAATGTCTTGTTTCAGCAAGACAGTGCACCGCCTCATTGGGGTTTGGACGTCCTTGCCTGTCTCGATATGACCTTTCCTGGGCGATGGATTGATCGTGATTGGCCAACAGTTTGGCCTCCACGCTCTCCTGACATAACCCCATTAGACTTGTTTTTATGGGGTAATGTCAAGGACGAGGTCTACTGAACACATGTTCCAGATCTTGAAACCTGCGGCAACAGATAACCACAGTCATTGAATCGATCCCTCTAGTGATGTTGGCTAATGTGTGGACAGAAACTGAATATCGCCTAGATGTGCTATGTGCTACAAAGGGTGCTCATGTGGAAGTTTACTGATGTGAAAAAAACTCTGATAGTCTGTAAAAAATTAGACACCATTTTCATATTTGTATCTTACTTCTAGCCTGAGTTATCAATTTATGTATTCAGGGAAAGACTTTTCGGACATCCTGTACTTCTATCCTGACTTGTGGTAAACCTTCAAAATCGTACTTTTCCTCAAACCAAATAAACCAACTAGCAATACTTTCTACTATCGACATATCAGCCTCACCTTGTTGTTTTGCTAGGTCTTTGAATCCATCCTCTCCCAGCGCACCCATAAACACCTGAACCAACACTTTATTCTTCCTGTAAACCGCTGTTGCTTCTGTCCCATTTTCTCCTCTGATCAGCAACACCTGTACGTTGTGCATCTCCTATCCCATCACTTAACAACAGAAAACCCGCAATTTTCATCTCCCTCAATTTCGAAAAAGCCTATAGTAGTCCATAGCATTCCAACCTTCTCTTCAAACTGAAGATATATTGCACTTCTGAAAACCATGTCCACCTGACTGGCTCCTTTCTATATAATCATCCATCCTTTGTCTCTATTAAGAGTACCAGTCTTCTGCCATATTGTGGGTGTGCTCCAGGGCTCTGTCTTCTCTTTACTGTACTTTATTTTCCTTTATGCTAAGAAGCCCAGAGGACTGTCTGCAGTTACAAGACTCTTCTTCCACTGGCTTTTATTTCGTGTTTTCTGACTCCAATCACCCGATACACCGATCTACAGCAAGTCCTCATGGACTCCATTTCTCCATCTTTTCTTTGAACCTTGCTAGTGGTCTTCTTCCTTAGGGAATAAAATCCATGGATTTCAAAGGCCATCAGTGTCTATCCTTCATAGCAGCATGCTCTGTCCATACAAGCCATATGTTTTTCAGGAGACCTACACTATCTGGTGTGTTTTAGACCAAATCCAACTCAGAATTATACAGGATCCTCCATTCTCCAACGATCCCATCTTGAACCATCCCATAGATCTTCCTTAAGACTTTCCACCCGAAAATAAGAAGAATATTTAAGTCTTCTTTTAGGTACTCCAAGCACTATATAGCCTACAGGTTGGATCAGTGTTTCATACAGCTAGAGTTTCAACTTTGCCTTGATTTCTGCCTTCCACAACGTGCCCTCTGAAGTTTGCCCCCCCCCCTTCCCCCACCCTGGTGTTTGAAATTATGAGCCCCTTTGAAGGATTGGGTTCTGACTACCAGTAGGTGCTGTAGTTCCTTGAATAGGATGAATCCTGCTCATCGTCAGACAGCCAACACTTGGTCTTCGATTATTTCAGAAGGATTATTTCTCGCTGCCATATCCACCCTGTCGCCCTGCCACACGGCCATGTTGTCTGTAAATGCAAGATGTGTGATTTCCTCATCTTCAACCTACATTCCTTTGAAATTCTTCTGGAAAGCTTCCCTTGGAAATTTTTCTGGAATGCTTCCTGTAGAAATTCTTCTGGAAAGCTTCACTCATCCTGAATGACATTGGTGACACACCTTTTCTTTTTCTCAGCTCTATGTTTGTGTTAAAACTATCTGTGACTTGCTTCTGGAACTTCAATTTGCGTTTTGAATCAGCGAAACAAACTCGAAGCAGGCTGGTGGGTTTCTTGGGTATTGCAAACTCAATTAGGCAAGTCATTAGGTTCTCCCAGTGAATGCAGTCGTATACCTTCCTAAAATTTATCAAGAACACATGAAGATCTTCACTGTATTCTCACCACGTGAGGTGGTACAGCGCTTTACATGAGGATCATGGTACAAATCCCCACCCAGCCATCTAGATTTAGGTTTCACCATGATTTTCTAAATCGCTAAAGGCAAATGGCAGGATGGTTCCATAGATAAGGACACGACTAATTTCTTTCACGATCCTCTCCTAATACATTCTTGGTCTCTATCTCTAATGAATTCATCATCCATAGGACATTAAACTCTAATCTTTCTTCCTTCTTTCGCCATATTCCCACATCTTCTTGGTGAGCTGTTGCAATACATAGATGTTGTCCACAGTCGAACGCCCCTATTCGAAACCTCCATTATATTCACCAGACCCTTCATCTTCAAATGGCTGGATTTTATGCAGTATATAGTTGGACAAGATTTTACAGCAGACCATTTTGTCACCTTTCTTAGGTATAGGGCAGGTAACCACTGTCTTCCAATCTCCTGTGAACTCCTCTGTTCTCTCTCCTCTTCTTTGTATCCTCTACACAGCTGATACGCTGAAACCACCCCCTAAAGTGCTCCTCCTCCAAGATGCTGCTTTCCTAGCTGTGTACCCAACACTCTAGAAAGTTTGCAATCCCTTCAACTCCATCTTAACTAATTTTCCTGCTGGTGTAAACAGTGGCTCCTGAAGATCAACCTCCCCAAAAGACCGGCAATAATTATGGGACAAATCAATCATAGCTTCCATATCTATGACTTTTATCTAATCATTTACAGCTGTCCTGTCCTGTTAACTAATACACTAAATTGCTGTCATACGCCCAAAAAACCCCTCTACTACTACTACTACTACTACTAATACACTAAAACATCTTGGACTAACCCTCGACCAGTAGAGGTAGGCCAAACGGTTATTCTGGAGTAACCGTTATCACAGTTCCAGTTATTCTTTGATAACCGTTATCGTTAACGGTTATTAATAACTGCCAAGTTATTTTTCGCTAGCGAATACCGAATACTCCGAGGGGCTACAGTTAAATAACGACATAGTTGGATTCCATCAGTTTAGTTATCAGTATAACCGCGAGTAGTGTGAAATGGTAGGAATGTCGTATGAATCGTGTCATAACCTTAGCTTATTAACTCTGGGTACATTTTAGTTGATGTTAGAACGATCTGTTGGTGGGGAGGCTTGCGTGCCTCAGCGATACAGATGGCCGTACCGCAGGTGCAACCACAACGGAGGGGTATCTGTTGAGAGGCCAGACAAACATGTGGTTCCTGAAGAGGGGCAGCAGCCTTTTCAGTAGTTGCAGGGGCAACAGTCTGGATGATTGACTGATCTGGCCTTGTAACATTAACCAAAACGGCCTTGCTGTGCTGGTACTGCGAACGGCTGAAAGCAAGGGGAAACTACAGCCGTAATTTTTCCCGAGGACATGCAGCTTTACTGTATGATTAAATGATGATGGCGTCCTCTTGGGTAAAATATTCCGGAGGTAAAATAGTCCCCCATTCGGATCTCCGGGCGGGGACTACTCAAGAGGACGTCGTTATCAGGAGAAAGAAAACTGGCATTCTACGGATCGGAGCGTGGAATGTCAGATCCCTTAATCGGGCAGGTAGGTTAGAAAATTTAAAAAGGGAAATGGAGAGGTTAAAGTTAGATATCGGGGGAATTAGTGAAGTTCGGTGGCAGGAGGAACAAGACTTTTGGTCAGGTGATTACAGGGTTATAAATACAAAATCAAATAGGGGTAATGCAGGAGTAGGTTTAATAATGAATAAAAAAATAGGAGTGCGGGTTAGCTACTACAAACAGCATAGTGAACGCATTATTGTGGCCAAGATAGACACAAAGCCCATGCCTACTACAGTAGTACAAGTTTATATGCCAACTAGCACTGCAGATAATGAAGAAATTGATGAAATGTATGACGAGATAAAAGAAATTATTCAGGTAGTGAAGGGAGACGAAAATTTAATAGTCATGGGTGACTGGAATTCGTCAGTAGGAAAAGGGAGAGAAGGAAACATAGTAGGTGAATATGGATTGGGGGGAAGAAATGAAAGAGGAAGCCGCCTTGTAGAATTTTGCACAGAGCATAACTTAATCATAGCTAACACTTGGTTCAAGAATCATAAAAGAAGGTTGTATACCTGGAAGAATCCTGGAGATACTAATAGGTATCAGATAGATTATATAATGGTAAGACAGAGATTTAGGAACCAGGTTTTAAATTGTAAGACATTTCCAGGGGCAGATGTGGATTCTGACCTCAATCTATTGGTTATGAACTGCAGATTGAAACTGAAGAAACTGCAAAAAGGTGGCAATTTAAGGAGATGGGACCTGGATAAACTGAAAGAACCAGAGGTTGTAGAGAGTTTCAGGGAGAGCATAAGGGAACAATTGACAGGAATGGGGGAAAGAAATACAGTAGAAGAAGAATGGGTAGCTCTGAGGGGTGAAGTAGTGAAGGCAGCAGAGGATCAAGTAGGTAAAAAGACGAGGGCTAATAGAAATCCTTGGGTAACAGAAGAAATATTGAATTTAATTGATGAAAGGAGAAAATATAAAAATGCAGTAAATGAAGCAGGCCAAAGGGAATACAAACGTCTCAAAATGAGATCGACAGAAAGTGCAAAATGGCTAAGCAGGGATGGCTAGAGGACAAATGTAAGGATGTAGAGGCTTGTCTCACTAGGGGTAAGATAGATACTGCCTACAGGAAAATTAAAGAGACCTTTGGAGAGAAGAGAACCACTTGTATGAATATCAAGAGCTCAGATGGCAACCCAGTTCTAAGCAAAGAAGGGAAGGCAGAAAGGTGGAAGGAGTATATAGAGGGTTTATACAAGGGCGATGTACTTGAGGACAATATTATGGAAGTGGAAGAGGATGTAGATGAAGATGAAATGGGAGATAAGATACTGCGTGAAGAGTTTGACAGAGCACTGAAAGACCTGAGTCGAAACAAGGCCCCGGGAGTAGACAACATTCCATTAGAACTACTGACGGCCTTGGGAGAGCCAGTCATGACAAAACTCTACCATCTGGTGAGCAACATGTATGAGACTGGCGAAATACCCACAGACTTCAAGAAGAATATAATAATTCCAATTCCAAAGAAAGCAGGTGTTGACAGATGTGAAAATTACCGAACTATCAGTTTAATAAGTCACAGCTGCAAAATACTAACGCAAATTCTTTACAGACGAATGGAAAAACTGGTAGAAGCGGACCTCGGAGAAGATCAGTTTGGATTCCGTAGAAATGTTGGAACACGTGAGGCAATACTAACCTTACGACTTATCTTAGAAGAAAGATTAAGAAAAGGCAAACCTACGTTTCTAGCATTTGTAGACTTAGAGAAAGCTTTTGACAACGTTAACTGGAATACTCTCTTTCAAATTCTGAAGGTAGCAGGGGTAAAATACAGGGAGCGAAAGGCTATTTACAATTTGTACAGAAACCAGATGGCAGTTATAAGAGTCGAGGGGCATGAAAGGGAAGCAGTGGTTGGGAAAGGAGTGAGACAGGGTTGTAGCCTCTCCCCGATGTTATTCAATCTGTATATTGAGCAAGCAGTAAAGGAAACAAAAGAAAAATTCGGAGTAGGTATTAAAATTCATGGAGAAGAAGTAAAAACTTTGAGGTTCGCCGATGACATTGTAATTCTGTCAGAGACAGCAAAGGACTTGGAAGAGCAGTTGAGCGGAATGGACAGTGTCTTGAAAGGAGGATATAAGATGAACATCAACAAAAGCAAAACGAGGATAATGGAATGTAGCCAAATTAAATCGGATGATGCTGAGGGGATTAGATTAGGAAATGACACACTTAAAGTAGTAAAGGAGTTTTGCTATTTAGGGAGTAAAATAACTGATGATGGTCGAAGTAGAGAGGATATAAAATGTAGACTGGCAATGGCAAGGAAATCGTTTCTGAAGAAGAGAAATTTGTTAACATCGAGTATAGATTTAAGTGTCAGGAAGTCGTTTCTGAAAGTATTTGTATGGAGTGTAGCCATGTATGGAAGTGAAACATGGACGATAACCAGTTTGGACAAGAAGAGAATAGAAGCTTTCGAAATGTGGTGTTACAGAAGAATGCTCAAGATAAGGTGGGTAGATCACGTAACTAATGAGGAGGTATTGAATAGGATTGGGGAGAAGAGAAGTTTGTGGCATAACTTGACTAGAAGAAGGGATCGGTTGGTAGGACATGTTTTGAGGCATCAAGGGATCACAAATTTAGCATTGGAGGGCAGCGTGGAGGGTAAAAATCGTAGAGGGAGACCAAGAGATGAATACACTAAGCAGATTCAGAAGGATGTATGTTGCAGTAGGTACTGGGAGATGAAGAAGCTTGCACAGGATAGAGTAGCATGGAGAGCTGCATCAAACCAGTCTCAGGACTGAAGACAACAACAACAACAACATTATATGTTTGTAGGTTATCGGTCGCTATTAGAAATATTATCTTCGCAGCTGCGACAGAAAGTACGCGGAACTTCTCCAAAGCACTGTTTAAGTAAAATGTTAACAACGTGCGTTTTTAAGTATGAAGTAATATGTAACCTGAGTACTGTAGGTTAAATTCGAAGCTTAATTTCTTGTGCTGCTCACATAATAGAATAAAGTGTACAGCCTTGTAATACAACAAAAAATATACGTAATGTGACAGATTCGTTTACTCCTGTGCTGTAAAAGCTAGTCCTATTGGGGAAGGTGTGAGTATGCTAATCCAAGTTTTATGTCAGATTTGGAAAGTGCTCGATTTCTCCAGCTACAACATGTTTATAACATATGAAGACATGCAGATCGAAAAGGTTGACAGTGTTACATTTCTGGGACTACAACTCGATAATAAATTCAGTTGGGAAGGGCATACCACATTTTTTCATTCTATTATTTCGTAAGGGAGCATATTCTGTGGTAACTTATCAAACTTAGCAAAAGTTTTTCGCATGTAAAAGCGTGTAATAAAAATCGTTTGTGGTATAAATTCAAGAACATCATGTAGGAACCTGTTCAAGGAACTTTGTATTCTAACTACTGCTTCCTAGTATATTTATTCCTTAATGAAATTTGTTACAAGTATTTCCAACCAATAGCTCAATACATAATATCAGTACTAGAAATGGGAACAGCAATCTACATAAAGACCTAAAATCACTTACCTTGGTCCAAAAGGGGTCCAATATTCAGGAACATGCATTTTCAATAAACTGCCAGCAAGTCAGCAACCATTAAAAACTTGGTTTCAGATAAAGCATGGTTTACAGTGTGTTTGAAAGACGATTTGATACAGAAGTGTCTGATTCCATCCGTCATCAATATGCCGGAAATGGCTATTTTAAGTGTGTCTATGACGTCACTACATACACATGGCAACAAACACGAAGTTACATATAAATAATACAATAACATTTCCCACCAAAAATACAATCAAACCAATGGGACAACTGTGGGAAGTTGGGGTTTTTAGGGTGAGGACAAGCTAGAAAAAAAAACACTATTATTGCAAAACACAAAATGAAGAACAAAAAGAAAAAAAATACAGCATTCTGCTACACAAACAAAAATCTGCAGGAATCGGACACTTCCCTTGAACAATATAGGTCAACCATAGGTGACCATACCAAAACACCAATACCCACAACTAAAAGTACGAAAATTGGAATCGGACATTTCCATTGACTTACATAGGTCAACCTCAGATGACGATACTAAAACATCAACACATACAACTATGAAAATGGGAATCGGTCATTTCCAGTGACCTATATAGGTCCACCACAGCTACTGACGCCAAAAAAACCAACACCTACAACTGCGAAAAATAAAACCACAATCCCAAAAGTCCACAAATCAATCATCCCTACATAAATTAAATCACATTCAATACTCCATAAATACACAAAACATCACAGCTAGAAAAAAAAATTAATTACCACCAGCAAATTCCGGCACTGCAAACTAGATCGGCAGCCCCCCCCCCCCCCCCCCACACACACAAAAACCAACTCATAAACACCGTGCCGTAATGACATTCACACACCACAACACCTTTACGTCGAAGGAGACGAGTGGAATCAGACGCTTCCATTGAACCCTCCTTCTACTCTGTAGATGAATATCGTAACAGAGACTGATAGACCAGCTTAGGTAAAAATTCTGCTATATTTCAGTTTTGACAGCACTTGGTTGCAACAGTCAAGATCGGGTATTCTGTGTATGATAAATTTATTAAAAGTGCGTAACTGTGTTTTATTCTGACAGTGTATCAATTCTGTAAATATTCGCAGTTACTGTGATATATTCACATATTTTGACAATCTCGTGACAAATGATGAGGATAATAATTATTATATTCAACTGTATTATGTTGTACTTTCTGACATGTTATTTGTCATTCGCGATGGCCAGCGGCTATTTCGGAAGAAGTACGTAAATATTTGTTCGCTCCAGTAACTATCGTCTCTGTAATATCACCTGGGTCTAAGACTGGAGTCACTATATCAGGAACACAGACACACAGTTATTCCGTTACCAACTTCCAGGTTACTTGTTGTGGTAGCCCGATAGCTGCCAGAGACCGAGAACTGTGAGCCAATAACGATAAATGCCAGAGGAAAATACGGATCTCTGACAGTTATTTCCATAGTCGCTCGAATTCCTTATGGTACCACTCTTTATACAACCCGTCCAAGCTAAATTCACATATGAGGCGGTGGCTTAAGGGAACGACCGTACTTGTTAATGCCTGTACTGCAGCTCCTATCAGCCACCGCTCGGACATTAACTTTATTTAATTGTTTGTGCTAAAAGTAACGAAGGCGCACGATATAGTACACAGTTCTCATCAACAGATGGCGCGCAGTCTCACAGTTATTCCCATGGCCTATAGAACGCCTTCCAAATGGTCTACCCTCTCCTTAGTTCCTAGCCAGATCTCCGATGAGTTGACGGGAAAGCGTAGTACTATCTTCGGTCAACAGATGGCGCGAGACACTGTTGACATTAGACAGTTATTGAAATAACTGCCTGTATCAGAGGAACGGTTATCGCAGTAACCGTTACTTTTCAGTAACCGGTTATTTCTATCAGTTACGTTATTTTTTGCCACCTCTATCGACCAGTAACTAACATGTGTGTCTTACCTACTAACCATACAACAGAAAACCTATACTATACTAAAACTACTAACTGGCTGCACATGGGGATTGTGGCCCTCCACTGTACTTCACACTTACAAACTGCAGATCCACCCTATTCTGTCCTGCATCCGTGTTGCCTATTTATTAGGCGCTAACCTCAAACTCCTTGAACGGTATGCACTCCATCTTACTTTCCCCATCTGTTTACCTTCTCCCTTATGTATCTTCTACAATCTCATTTAGTTCCTACTTTTCCTCTCAAACACTGAACATCTTCACATACCTGCAAACTCGTTTGTGACAACTCCACTGGTTTCCCTTTTATCATAAATCCTGGAATGAAGCCACACATTAATAATCCATCCCACTGACCCTACACCTGTGCACACTCCACACCCTATTCCCATGCAATTTCAACCGACTGCCCCTCTCACACGATGAAATCCATCGCTATATTTATCCATTCCATCAACTATAATATCTTCTCACCTATCCAACTCCGTATCATCCTCTCCCTTTCCCAGTTTCTCTCTATCTTTCGACATCGCCTCTCATATTTATACTAGGATTTGCCCACATACCACTTCGCTTTCCATCTTTTCACCATCCATTCAAACACCTACCATCATTTGTATAGATACTATTCAACGACCCTTATGTTTATACCCAACTCGTCACAACCATTTTTCTCCTACGAAGTTCCTTCAGCTTTTTAGTGAAAGAGCAGTACTACTTTTCACTCACCTTTCAATCTTTCTGATTTCAAATAAAAAGCAAAGAAAATCAGCAGTGTAATTTCGTGTAAATGGGACCAAACATCCACCGTCTTATTTTGGAAACGAATGTAATTTTGCATCCTTTAATCATGTCTTAATGTAGAATTTTTAGCTTTTTTACAGAAGAGCGATATGTTTCCCCTCTGTCAGTCCATCCCTGCCCATATTAGACGAGGGTGATGAAACACCAATGAAAAATAAAAGTGCAATACCAAGTACCGCATTTACAAATAAATGAATGAGTTAGCCAACAAGCAACCGCCCCTTTCCAAAGGGAGTCACTGCTTTATAATAAATATTTTGATGAATTAATCACGTTACAATCAAATTAAGAAGACAACTCCCAAAGAGTTTCCTTTTTTCCGCAGTACACTGCGAAAGTATTCAATTATTCGCTGTAACTTAGCATACAATCTTTGAAAGTGTTATTGGTAGTATGTAAACATGGGATGTTGATGTGTGACAGCATTCTTAGAGTTTGGATTCTGTATCGCAACAGCTGTCTGTTATTGTAAGCTGCTGTTTGCGATGTAACCACGTTTAGTGCTCGAATAACACTGTGATGCTTGTGTAAATACAAAGAAAATAGTGTGGTACAAAATGCGAGCAACGCTCAAGAATAGGATTTGCGAAGATAAGATAATTCATGAAGAGGTTGTGACTTATCAGCAGAATTAGGTCGTATTGCTACTTTGTAGAGTATGTCAGTGCTTATTGGGAGACATTATTATCACTGAATGACATAAATACAGGAGTATTAGGGAGATGGATGTGAGCCAAGAATTTTCACAAAATCTCAGCCACAAGAAACAGAATGTAGGCTGTGAAATAACAACGAAATCAGTAGACAGCGGAGATAGCTCAGTTAACCATGGTTCAACAAAAATGAGATGGTCTCCAAGATCTTGGCAAGATGGTACTCGTAAAAGTGCTTTCCAGCCGTACAAGGTATGTTTTAATTATAATGAAATATGTTCCATTATTGTTCAGTATAAGATACAGATATTGGTCTAATTAGCCCACTACAGTGCTGACAAACTTGCAACGAGGGAACATCCCAACTGAAACGCCAGTGACGGAACAAGTTGATCTCGGTTTTCATCACCGAGCAGGACTTGGAGAAATAAATGAAGCCGATATACGACAAGGTATAACTGCACCCGTAGTTTTTATAGAAGTTCATATCATGACAAAAATATTAATGGTAGTTGTGTTGAAAATTAGTAAACGGTCGTGAATGAAAAAGTTTCAAAGAGTAGAGCGTAGAAAGTAGTAACAGGCATTTCTCATTGACAGCCCTTTTGGGAGGAGAATTTTAAAAAAATGTGTTATTTGTCTCTTGCATGTCTTGAAAATTACTTACCTATTCATTGGAAGACGCTAAGTGGCACTCAACTGTGATTTTGCCAAAGTGTGATGCTGTTTGTGAACAAGTATTAGTAATTTACTTTGAATATAACCTTTTCATAGTCACATTTAGAAAAGGATACTTGCTTTGTGATAAATTCATGTTATGAAATAATTATCTGTGATTCGTAACATAGTAAGCTCAATGCGCTGTCTGTATTATGCTAACGCACAATATTATTGACAGAAGCAGATGTGGATGCTGCAGATACAAATGGTCTAACAGCCCTGATGTGGGCAAGTTCTTATGGCCAAGTGCCAACTGTGCAGTTACTACTGCAGCATGGAGCAAGTGTCAACAAGCAAGGGCCTGAGGGTGAGACAGCACTGCTGTTGGCAGCAGCTGGTGGACATCATGATGTTGTGCGAATCCTGCTGACAGAAGGAGCATCTGTTAATCATGCTGATGATGTGAGTTTGATGGTTGACTTTATTTGAAATCTTTGTGCGTTTCTGTTATTTAATGGTACTAATTGTAGCATTGGGATAACTGCTGCGTTCATCAGTATTAATGTTTCAGTGACCATCAAGTAAAACATTCCTGCATATTTGCAATTTCATCCTGATACTATATTACTAACTCTGCTAATTAAGGATTATGAAGTAACTTAATTGTGAATTGAACTGTACATTAATGTATTATATATTTAAATTTATATCAGTTTACTGCATATTATATAAGATTGTTCCAAGAGGAGCACATTCTCCTTTCAGCAGCTCATATACAAAATTTCATTTCATGTACAGTATCTTATTTCGTTCATTAAGCAGAGTAAACTGAGACAGCTGTGGCTATATTTCTGCATATAACAGTTATGTGGAGATAAAATTTTATAGTGCTCCCCCACCCCACCTCCCTAAAATCTAGGTTGTGGTAGCAGTCCGATCTGTTGTGTAACCAGAGATCAAAGTTAGGTTGGAAGGTGATGGTTTGGTTCTGATTTGATGAAGCCACTGAAAGTGAATGTGAAACAAAGATTGTTGGTACATATTTTCTTGTAGTGTATTCACATGTCTGTCTGTACCATATTTAATATGCTTTGTCATATTTAACACACTTTTGATGGTGGAAACTGAAACGAAGATAAATTCAGTGTGTGAAATTGCTCACGCTTGCCAGATGTCATCCGAAAGGGTGTATCACATTGTAACTGAAGTAGAAATGAAAAAATTATCTGCAAGGTGGGTGCCACGACTCTTGATGCTGGATCAAAAATGTGCTGTCACCATGGCAAAATTACATGAACTAAGGTTTGGCCACACCTACCTTATTCACCTGATATGGCTCCATCTCTTCCCAAAACTGAAAATTTTTCTTTGTGGATGAAGATTCACTTCAAACAAAGAATTTACAGCCAGAGTTGACAACTATTTTTCAGGAGGAAACTCATTTTTAAGATGGGTCTTTAATTATGTCTGGCAGAAAATCTCAGAGCGAAATATGGTATATTGGAGTAAGAATAACTTATTGCTCCTTTCTGTAACAGTAACAATAAAACAAAAAAAAATTAATTTTATAATGTCACAGAACATGGCTGCACACAGAATGAACATAAATATCTGGTGCACTTAAAAGAAATAAGGGAGAAAAGAAACCTCAATACAAGAGGCTCACTCCTGTCGACACTCCCAACTTCCACTCTTGTTTTATTGAGTTTGTTTTGACCTCATTGACGGAGCTTTCCTGTTTTGTATCAATTTGTCTATAGTTAAAGGTTTTGTGAATAAGTCTGCCAATTGTTTATCAGAATAAACATAATAGACTACAATCTCATTATTTTCAATATGTTCACGTATATAATGAATTTAATGACAATGTGCTTGGTGTGTTTGTGATGTTCTGTGCCTTTAGACAGGTGAACAGCACTCTGATTGTCAACATGGAGTGTCGTTGGTTTGTCTAACTGAAAACTAAGTTCACTGAGAAAACCACACAATCAAACAACTTTAGGAGCAGAAACTGAAGCTGCTATGTATTCGGCATCTGTTGTTGATTTTCTTACACATTTCTACCAACATGAACACCATGTCACAGGCGCACCTGCTGACAAGCTCACATAGCCTGTTGTTGCAGACGAGTGTCACAGTCACCAGCAAAGTTGGCATCTGAGTAGACCACCAGTCCAGTAGAGCCAACTTTGTACCTTATGGTCAGGTACCTGGTCCGCTATAGATACTTCATAATCCTTTTAACAGCATGCCAATGATCAAGACCGGGATTATGTAAAAACCCAATCACCATGCTCACAGCAAACATGATGTCTGGCCATGAGACAGTTGCTGCAAACATTAAGCTGCCGACTGCCTGCTAATAAGGTTTGCTTCCCATCTCCTTTACCTCATGTTGGTCTGCAGGAGACTGCCCACTGTGCAACAGGGTTCCAACATCAAAAGAAGTGGAGTTTGGTTTTGAATCATCCATGTTGAACTTCTGAAGTAAACAATTGATGTATCTTTGCTGACCTCTATAGATTTCTTTTGTAGAAGGGCTTTGTTCAATTTCAAATCCACAGAAGTATTTTCTATTGCCCACAGTAATTTCAAACATTGATCCCTGTGCTGTCAAAACATTTTCCAGTATTTTTGGAGACTTACAAATAAGCGAACTATCATCCATATATAGTGCCAGGTAAACATCAGTGCCATCTGTTAAAGCATGGAACACACATTTCTCTACATTCAGTTGCACAAAGCCAAACATTGTCAGAAACTACAAATTTTTGATTCCTACAATGTAGTGATTGTTTGAGTCCATATATACTCTTCTTCAGCTTGTGAACATTAGTTGAGCCTTCTACTACAAAACCTTTTGGGTGCTGTATGTAAACTTCTTTCAAATCCCCATTCAGGAATGCAGTCTTAACATCAAACTGCCTAATTTCCATATCTTATGAAGCTGCTATGGCTAATAAAACCCTGATTGAATCATATCGGACCACAGGAGAGAATGTCTCTTCATAATCAATGCCTTTTCATTGTGAATAACCTTTTGCCATAATGTAGCTTTAAAGCGGTCAGTTTTTCCCTCAAAATTCTGCTTCATACGATAGACCCACTTACATCCAACTGCCTTGCAGTTGTGTGGTAATGGTACTAGATCCAAAGTTTTGATCTTCTTCAACGATGTCATTTACTCTTCCATTGCTTGTTTCCACTTTGATGACTCTTTCGATGCCATTGCTTCTTCGAAAGTTTGAGGTTCAAAGATAATTGCAGAACAAGCCATATCTTGGTCCCGAAAGCGAGCAGGTGCTCGCAGATTAGAGCGGTCTCTCAGATTCATCCTTTGATTTTCTTTCATTTGTTCACCAGTATCACCCTCTTCAGATTCCTTCCGAACATCTTTTTGATTTTCTTTCATTTTTTTCACCAGTATCATCCTCTTCAGATTCCTCCTGCACATCTTCTGCAGCATGGCCTCCCAGGTAAAATTCAGTATATCTCTGTTCTATGTTTAAGCTATAGGTTTGTTCTTCATTGAAAGAGACATTGCAGGAGATTGTAATTTTTCTTTTTAATTAGGATTGTAGAGGCGATAATTGATACTATACCCATTATAACCAACCAAGATCAATTTCTTTGATTTACTATCCCATTTTGATCTCAATTTATCAGGCATGTGTATGTATGCTGCTGATTCAAACTTCCACATGTGTCCTAAAGAAGGAGTGGTAACATGGTCATTTGCTTTACATGGTTGGCAATTTAAGATATATGCAGCACAGTTTACTACGTCTGCCCACAGTTCGTGAGACAAGTCAGCACTTAATAACATAGTGCGTGCACACTCAGCAATGGACCTGTTTTCTTGTTCAGTTTGGCCATTCTGCTGTGATGTATAGGGACTTGTTTTCTCATATATTATACCATTTTGTTTGAAATAATCTTCAAATTGCTTATTTATGAATTCAGTTCCATTGTCACTTCTTGGAACTTTGATTTTGTTTCCAGTTTGTCTTTCAATCAGTCTCTGACATTCCAAAAATACAGGGAAAGTATTGTGCTTACTTTTAAGAAAATACATGAACCTGTATGAAGTGCAATCATCCTTGAAAACTCTGTTCAATTGTGCACCTCCAAGAAATCGTTTTCTCATCCATCCACTCAAATCTACACGAATAAATTCACCAGGAACTTGATCTTAATTCCAAATTTGAATTAAAAGATTTTTTTTTCATCTTGCCATACTAACATGGTTCACAATGAAGATTTTCAACTTTCTTCAAATTGAAACCAGGTATTAAGTTCAGACCAGCCACATTCTTGAGATCACTGAAATGATAAAGTCTGTCATTCCAGATCATGGTGGAATTCAGGGAAGCAGGATTTGCCTGTAGTACACCTGGACATTTAAACAACATGTGATAACACTGATTGTCCATCTTAATTTGTGCTGCAATTAGACCTGAACTGCAAACTGGTAGTCTGTTGTCATCAAAAATAACTTTCATTCCTCTTTTTGCGACTGATCCCACTGAAAATAAATTTTTCTTTAGCTTAGGAATATATAATATGTGTTTCAAAGTGTGAGGTTGCAATTTGTGTTCAACTAATTACAATACTCCAGTTGATCCAATGCCTTCTGCTTTGACGGTCAAGTTGTCTCGAATTTGATGAAACGAGTCATCCGATGAAATTGGCTTAAATGTGTTGAATCACTCTTTGTGTGACATCATATGTTTTGACACAGCACTGTCGGCTAATCAGATGTTTTCATAACCTGGAGCAAAAACATACACATGCTCTGCACTCAAAGCCTGCTGCTCAGACATATCAGTTTTCATATTAAGTTTTGTTAAAAGTTTTCTGCTCTCAGATTTAAAATGTCCCTTGTTAGACATACTGTTGTTACTGGTATTTGAAATGAACTTGCATGTTTTGTTCACATTAACTGCTGTGAAATCTGTTGGGTTTTCATCACATTGAAAAAGTTTTTATATTGATCTTCAACACACAAGTCCCAGGCAGTTGAAAAACATTCAGAGAACATATATTACACAATAGACAAGCCTCCAGTGGGTATACTGGTGCATATTAGGTAGATATATCATACTTAATGTGATACAAATCTAAGGAAGGACCATTTTATAACTATTGCCGAGATTTTTAATAGCTTAAAGGCCTACTTATTAGTAGGTAGCTGTCCTAAACTTTACAAGGGACACAAGTACAGTCGTATTTATCAAATATTGGCAACATGTCAGGACAAGGGAAGTGCTCGATGCCACTTATCTGCTTTGACCCACGACGTGAGTATGCTGTGCTGCGTGACGTTTTGGAAGAGTGTGCTGTATCACCAGTGAGTTAATTTATTGTTTGGTGGGTTTATGCATTCATGTTTGCATTAGATATGATTAGTGTGGATTTTTTTCTGATCCAAAATGTAAAGGAATTGTGTTTATTGTTAGCAATGGGGAAGATGGAAAAATTTAGTGTTCACTCCACACTGGTCAATGGTATGACGATGACCGTAAGGTTTTTGCAAGGGTTTGGCTTGATTGCAGACTACATGAGGTGTCATGTAGGTAATGAGATTATGAAGTTGACTATGGCCTCGGCTTCTCACATCAGTGTCCTGTACATGTGGCGTTGTCACTGTGACAATGTTTGGCAAGCTATACTACGAGGGACCTGTTTCGAGAAATCTAAGTTGGCCAACAGAGAGATTGCTTTACTTACATATTACTTTTGTTATTGTTTACATTTTTGTGCACATAAGACAGGAATGAGTGTGTGAGATGGGTTGCATTGGTTTTCTTTCTGTAGGGAAGTGTATACTGGTTGTGTGAAGTGTAGGATGTGTGTAGCGAGGGACAATGTAGGTGTAGTCACTGGTGGCTTATTTGACAAGTAATTTTTGTTTTGTTTGGATGTTAGTGCATTATTTATAGTTTGTTTGTTTCAGTGTCAAAGTTTTTTGTTTGCATTTTAGTCGGTCAAGTGGATTTTTTTTGGGGGGGGGGGGGGTTCAATTTGTGTGTGGGGTTTTGGTATTGTTAGCTTCGTTAGAGCTATGTAGGTTATGTGAAAATTGTGACATTGGAATTTTTGAGTTGTGTTTGGGTTCTAGGCATCCGTGGCTTTGTTTGAGCTATATAGGTCAAGAGAAATTTGCTAATCAATGTTTTGGAGTTGTGTATATTGTTTTTTTTTTTTTTTTTTTTTTTTTTTTTTTTTTTTTTTTTTTTTTTTTTGTACTGAGAGCTATTTTTGAGCTATGTTGGTCAAGTGAAATGTATGATTCCTGTAGTTTTTATGTTTGTAGCATTAGGTTGAATGTGGGGAATTTTTCGTGTTTAATTGTATAATACTTGTTTTGGGGTGGTTCTGTTTTTCTTATTGTTGTATATTTAGCTTGTCCCTGCCTTAAACCCCTTACTGCCAGTGGTTGTTCCATTAGTTTCATTTTATTGCTGGAGTGAAATATTCTCGTGCTGTTTTTATTTTTGTTCACATATATATGTAGTGACATTATGGTTGCCATATTGTGTATGCTGGAAGTAGGTGTGCCCACCATCTTGATGGCGTCATGGATCAAAGCAGCTGGGTGGAATCACACACTTCTGTAACACCAACATGTCATCCTGTGAAACTAGAGGCAACATATCAGAGGATGTTATGGGGAGCATTTCGGAATCTCAAAGGATGAAAAGTACTAATATATTATTTCCAGTGTGAAATGATGGTGTGGTTTTATGTTTCAGTTGTGGATGCCATGGGCATGTTTTGTTTGCATGTCTACTTTGTGTATGTGCCATAGCTGTCATTTGGTTTATATATTTTTTGTATTCGATTAGTTATGCATGTTGGTTTTGTATGAAGGCTGCTGATCTACAAAATTTGGTTAGAAGAATTATTGTAGAGTTCTTTCTTAGTAATATTGTGGTGTTTATCGTGCTGGTTCACATTCCTTCCAGGGAAACATTTTAATGAATGCTGTTTTTCTGGAGAGGCTATGCAGCGACAAAAAAGAATGGGTAGGTTTTTTAAACGACAGACTTATTGGGGAAAAGATGAGATGTGTAAAATGTGGTAATTAATTGTGTTAATTGTTTTTCATCCTTGTCTGGGCTTCTTTTTGTAGGAGGGTTTGTAGTGCCATGATTAGTAGAAGGAACAAAATTGGGGTGAAGCACAGAAGGGTAATGGTAGCAGTTGAAGATTCTTGCTTTGGGGAAATTTAATATCATGCAGGAAAGCTTTTGGTCTGTGTTTGGGTCTTTAGTACTGTTTGCTTAGACAGAAAAGGTATGCTACTGCTAAATTAGAATATTATTAAATTGAAAATGAGAAAAGTAATATTTACTTTGATCTGTGAGCCACTTATGGATGGGTTGGAGGATCTAAATTATTGTCATTTTTTTGTTAATCAGACTTGACTGGATTATTCTCCAGAAACACATGAAATATGTTAGTGTAGACTGGAAGGACAGAAGACTGGTAAAGGAATCATATACAAGACATAATGTTAGTGTAAAGATTTATGATAAGGGAATTTACAATACAGGTATTAGACAAGGGTGTTGTTTGATGCTAATACTTTTCATTATTAGTGCAGAGACACTAACAGACAAAGTATTGGAAAAAGCAAGGGGCATAATAGTAGGAGAAGAAAAACTAAAGACAGTTTAGTATACATATTGAAAGGCAATATATGAGGAGGACTGGAGTCGAAATGAAAGTGAAGACTATTTGCTTTTAGAATGTGTCTCATCTTTCCCAGTTTTCGAAAACCAACAACTGTGTAATATTTTTTTAGATTTGAACACCTGTAAATTACACAATGCATTTTTGCCCAAATTTTCATAGGCAAATAAGCAGATGGGGTATCGGATTTACCAGTGCGAGGCCTAATTTTGTGGAAAAGTATTTACTTTCTTGAAGGTAATCCAGGCAATTAAGGAAAACATAACTGGTAATTTGAGGCAAAATTATACTATTGATTTTTGTCCCAATTTTCATAGCCAAATGAACAAATGGGCTATCAAATTTACCTAGTTTTGCAAAAAAGAGTTTAATTGCTTGAAAGTAGTCATGTAATTACAAAAATTAATTAGCGACTTGAGAGAAAATTTTGGCTTGAAACTGCATAGCTAGATGAAGAGTGGGAAATGGACAAATGAGGTATTTTACTCCTGATGACAATGGTGGAGATAGCCGTTGAAAGATTGAGTGTATTATTCTGAACTAGCTGTACCCTGCCATGATTTGCTGTGAGTCAATTTGCTTAAATGGAAAGGAAAGAAAAGAGAAAGCATGTGTTTCTAATATGTATGGGAATTGGATATATGTCCTAATCTCCTTCTTTCTGCCCTGTCTCTGTCCATCTCCCCCTCCTCTTTTCTTTGTCCATCTTCTCCTACCCCACTCACTCCCCCCCCCCCCCCCTTTTCAGTCCATTACCTCCTCCCCCCATTTTCTGTCCATCTTTCCCTCCCCCTCTTTCTCTCCATCTTCTCCTGCCCCCTCTCTCTGTCCATCTCCTTCCAGTTTTCTATGTCTATTTTCTCCCGTCCCTCTGTCCATCTCCTCTTACCCACTCTCCATGACCTTGAGCCTTGTGTGTTGTTATTGCAAATTCAGATTCCGTAGTAGTGCTGTACACAGAAGTGCCAAAGAAACTGGCATAGGCATGCCTATTCAAATGCAGAGGTACGTAAACAGGCAGAATACGGCACTGCGGTCGGCAACACCTATATAAGGCGATAAGTGTCTGGCGCATTTGTTAGATAGTTGGCGCATGAGTGATGAAACACAGCCTCTCTGAAGTAGGGATGAAGTGCAGATCTTCCCATATGACCATTTCACGAATGTACCGTGAATATCAGGAATTCGGTAAAACATCAAATCTCCAACACCGCTGCAGCCGGAAAAAGATCCTGCAAGAAGAGGGCAAATGATGACTGGAGAGAATTGTTCGGTGTGACAGAAGTGTAACCCTTCTGCAGATTGCTGCAGATTTCAATGCTGGGCCATCATGTGTTGGCCTGTGAACCATTCAATAAAACATCACTGATATGGGCTTTCGGAGCCGAAGGCCCACTCATGTACCCTTTGTGACTGTATGACATAAAGCTTTACACCTTGCCTGGGCATGTCAACAGTGGCATTGGGCTGTTGATGACTAGAAACCTGTTACCCTGGTTGGAGGAGTCTCCTTTCAGATTGTATCGAGCAAATGGCCATGTATGGGTATGGAGACAACTTCATGAATCCATGAACCCTGCATGTCAGCAGGGAACATTTCAAGCTGGTGGAGGCTCTGTAACGTGGGGTGTGTGCAGTTGGAGTGATATGGGACCCCCTGATACGTATAGATGTAACTTTGACAGATGACATGTACGTAAGCATCCTGCCTGATCGTCGGCACCCATTCACGTCCATTGCGCATTCCGACGGACTTGGGCAATTCCAGCAGGACAATACGACACTCCACATGCCCAGAATTGCTACAGAGTTGCTCCAGGAACTCACTTCTGAGTTTAAACACTTCCATTGGCCACCAAACTCCCCAGACATGAACATTATTGATCATATCTGGGATGCCTTGCAACGTGCTGTTTAGGAGAGATCTCCACCTCCTTGTACTCTTACAGGTTTATAGACAGCCCTGCAGGATTCATGGTGTCAGTTCTCTCCAGCACTACTTGAGACTTGAGTCCATGCCACGATGTGTTGTGGCACTTCCGCATGCTCGCGGGGGCCCTACACAATATTAGGCAGGTGTACCAGTTTCTTTGGCTCTTCAGTGTACATAAAATATATAGTCTGTGTGTGTTTAAATGTGTTTCACTGTAAAATGTTAAAATTTGAAATAAATCGAGAAGATAGATTTGAGAATTTTGTTTTGCCTTTACATGTAACACGTGCGCCCACCCCCCCCTCCCTCCTCCCCCTCACACACACACACACATATATATATATATATATATATATATATATATATATATATATATATATATATATATATATTTTAAAGGGTTAGGTACCTAAAAACATGCCCTTATTAGAATCCAATATTGTGTCAAAATTTCAAAGCAATCGGCCGAGAACTTTTGGAGGTACACAATATTGAACGAAAAAACATTTACATTTTTATTCTATGAAGTTTCAGGATTGCAGCTGTGTAACGTCAACTTCCTGCCCAATATTTTGGCTGACAACCATTAAGCAATCTTCAGGTGATTATTTTTCACTGTCACTACCTTTATACCAAAAATAGACACGGAGATGCATGTGCAATGGTAGCTGCTATATGAGTGACCACTGTTGGAGTTTTGTGCTCTCTTTGAATACTGCTCCATCTATGGTGCACGGGCGCATGCATAATGTGATACTAAATGAGCATTCTCTGTCAGAATACACACTTGTGGTGTTGAAATTCAAATGTCAAAATTAAGAAAATTAAATGTCACTGTACATGTCATCAGTCATAAAATGTTTTCTTTTGTGAAGAAATTAAAGAAGTCACTGGGTATCACACCTTATCCTGTGGAAAGCTGCCATCATGATCGATAAGATCTTGCTCTAAATATATTTCCACCGATTTGTTAATAATCAAATCCCAGAAGATTTCCGTAGAGGCCAAGAGTTCCATGGTAGAGTAATTCATGGAATGTCCTATGGAGATACAATGCTCCATTACTGCTGACTTACTGGGCTGCGAAAGGTGAATGTGGCGATCACATTCTATGCATCTTCCTGCATGTCATCTGACCAGTGCGGAAGAACGGTGAAAAATAGCTGTCATGCTTTTTGCACCAGTCTATCCATGAGAATATTGGATTTATGATGGAAGTGCATGAGGTCAGCTGCCATTTTGGGACATTTTGGTTGTCTGGAAAGTGGCTAGATAATTGGGACATTCTGTCTACCATAAGTGCACACTTACAGATGTGTATTTGCGAGCGTGTAGCTGCCGCCACCCGTTTCAAACTATGGGCGTCCTCTGAATGTTGGTGCATGGACATATGTTGTGTCTGATGAGACAGCCTTGCAAATGAGCTGGAACATCTACAATCAGTGTTTAAAGATAATCAGATCATATAAGCACATCTTTAAGGAAGAAGAAACAGTACCACCCACAAGAGCAAGAGGAGAAGGAATGGTTCAAGACCGAGACATTCCTGCCTTTTGTTGGAATTGAGCATAATCTTTAGAAAACATCATGTCAAAGTAATCTTTCACCCGCCTACTAAGACTTGCACTCTCCTCGGTTCAGCAAAGGCGGTGTGAGATTGCAGAAGGCTGGAATCTACAAAATACCTTGTCAGTGTGGCAAAGCCTACATTGATCAGACGTTGCACACAGCGCATGAAAGATACATTGAACATGATTGCCACACTCGCCTTTCACAGCCCAGTAAGTCAGCCATAATAGAGCACCATATCTCCTCAGCGCATTCCATAGATTACTCTGCCATGGAAATATTGGCCTCAAGGAGGTCCATCTGGAATTTGATTATTAAGAAATCAGGGGAAATATGTTTAACACAAGATCTTATTAATCATGACAGCGGCCTTCAGCTGGACAAGGCGTGAGACCCAGTGATTTATTTAATTTCTTCAAAAAGAAAGCATTTTATGACTGATGACATTCCTAGTGACATTTAATTTTATTAATTTTGACATCTGAAATTTTAACTCTGCGATTGCACATTGTTATAGAGAGCAATGTAGTACCACATCACGCATCGCCTGCATGCAATAGATGGAGCAGTATTTGAAGAGAGTGCATGATTTGACAGAGTTCGCTCATGTAGCAGCTGCCTTCGTGAAAATGTTTTTGTTCCTATTTTTGGAATAAAGTCAGTGATGTGAACTAGCAACCTCTTCAGTGCAAATCACTCACCTGATGGTGGCCGAACGATTGTCAGCCAAAATACCCATGACACAGCTTGTAAATGAAGACGAGCTTATTCAAACCTGCCGTTGTGAAATACTCTGAGGGGTCACAAATGAAGTAGCAAACTGATTAGTGTGAGGTCTAGTTTTGCAAAAAAAGTGTTTCACTGAAACTTCCTGTCAGATTAAAACTGTGTGCTGAACTTGGACTTCGTCAAATCTGATTCGAACTGGTACTAGGACCTTATTGATTGCAGGCAAAAGTCATGCTTATGAAGGGATCTTGGAATATTTTGGCATAATAAATAAAAATATTCTTGTGGTTATGATGATTTTTAATATACATATTTTTTGCATTTTTATGCACACATAGGATTTACTACACACATTGTTGATGCATGAGTAAAAATTACATGCCATTTTTATGTGAGATCTTAAACATAAGTGCTCTCAAGTGGGGGGGGGGGGGGGGGGGGGAATTTAATATTTTCCCGACATTGCTCTTCTGTTACAAAAATAATATTAAAAGCCTATCTTTGCCATCTTCTGTGGCAATGTACAAATTTTTTATTACTAATGAGAAAAAGAAGACATTCATACAAACTAATAATGAGAAAAGATAAAAAAAAGATAGGATATTGGCTGCTAGTTGTTTAGGTGTTACACAACTGTCCCCACTGTACACTGTGACATTATATGGAGGTGGACAGTGTTAGGCAGCATCATATGATTGATTGGTTGCTTGGTTGCTATCTATTACCGTTGTGGGTGGTGGGAGGATCAAAGCCCTTTATTTCTCAATCTTTTGGATAGACTTATGCCATGTTAAGTGGAGATGTCAGTTTTACCCTATTATAACTACATATAAGTATACAAATAATTAAAATCAAAACAAATTATAAAAATGTGGTACAAATATGAAATACTGTGCGTATTCAACAACACTTGATACAGTCAAGTCTTTTTCATCATTGTGCCCACATGCGCAGTAGGTAGTTGGCGGCCTGGCTCTGGGTCTTTAACGGTTGCGTCCGTGCTGAATACCTTTAACTCATGCATGTCCATTTCATGCGGAGTGAAACAGCAAAGTCGTTTTGTATTGCACTTTGGATTCCACCACAAATATTTGTTTGTTTCTTGGAAATGGTGTGCATGCTTGTGGTAATTTCGATGGTATGACGGCCCGAGACCCATGTTTTACCTGTCATAACGCGCTTATTCAGCAGAGAGGAAATCCATCAATCAGCACTCACCGATAAGGTAAGTTCCTTATAAAGCACTTCTCCATTTATTCAGAGTTGAGTGTAGTTTAGTAAAAATTTTTGTAGGTTTGCAAAAGTGTACTAAGTGTCAAAACACTTCATTTTTTTTTTTAAAAAAAAAAAATCAGTTTTACACAGGTTCCTTTCCTAATTGTCATCCAACTCTATTAATCACTTATTTTGCTTAAAGTATCTGCTTTTGTATACTGTTACTGTTTAAACAAATTGTTATTTATGGAGTTACAATTTTAGTACATTCATGTATTACATATTATTACTGACATTTCACTCACACTTACTTGATATTGAGTTTCATTTCGGGAATAGTTAAAACTCTACATTAGATTTGATTATTTTCATAAACAGTCATATCAGTTTAGTTTGTAAATAATAGATTCATTTACTTTCATATTATAGAATAAACATGCATAACCTCAGTTACATCAATCGTCCTTATATACATATAGTTCACCCGTATGTTTATCACAAATCCTTACATAAAAAACATAATACATAATTCCTTTCACATTATTCATGGGAGCTTGTTATTTATTTATGAAGCAGGTGGAAAAGCAGCGGCATGTACTTCAAATACACTATGCACTGCTTGTCTAACTATGCTTAACATCGCCTCTAGGAATGAAGGAAGGAATCTATTTGACTACAGGCCCATCTGATTACTAAGGAAAGGATGTATAACTCACATATTGTGTTACAAGAAGACTGTCAATCAGCATTGTTCATGGTACGGGCTTATTATGTTCGTACTACATGAAATAGACATCGTTTACTCCAGAGGACATGTAACTTAAGTATCCATGACATGTTTTTAATCGGCATGAAGGTTGTTGTCATTTGACATGTAGAAATTGCAGGAGTTATTCCTTCTCTTCAACATGATGAATAATTTTTGGTCACTAGGCTTACATACTACTTAATCTAACTATAACTAACTTATGCTAAGGACAACTTTGCAAAGGTTTCACTACGGACGGCACCATCGTTATAGTAGGTGGGCCAGGTGATAGTATTGACAGAGTTCCAGGGTACAGTATAGAGTGTGACCTGGCAAAGATTGCATCAGCATCGAAGAATACTAGTGTTGAGTTTGTATCTGTTCTTGGGTGCCATGACTGACCTCATTTGAACTCTTCTGTCAAGATAATTAATTTGGAATTGGAATGGCTACTTATGTCGGGTGCAGGGTTACGAATTGGTGTGGTTCCTGTTGATGCTCTCAATAGGTGGGATTATACTAGGCCTTCACCTCAACAGGAAAGGGAAGGGTAAACTGGCTGGGAAAATAACAGGAAAGTTAAAGGTGGCAGGCAATGTCATGAGAGATAAAATACCAGTGGTTATAGGGTTCAGAAAAGACCCTTTTTTAGAGTAGGGAGGACAGAAAGAACCCAAATTTTAAGAGAGGTTATGACTGAGACAAACCTTCAGTTTGAGAAAGAAACCATAAAAGATAACTCTAGCTTATTACATCAGCATAAACAGCTATTGGTTAAGAATTTTCAACAATCAGCAGATTTTTCAACTCTACCCAATTTTAACTCAGTCAGTGTGAAATGTCAGCTATCTTGATTGCATTAAAATATTCAAGGACTGAGAAATAAAATTAATGAATTAATTATCTACAGAGATGAAGTAAAGTCCTCAAACCCAGCTGACAATCTACCTCTCTGAACATCATGTGACCACTGGAATAGAACTTTTAAGTGTTACAGGGTTTAGGTTAGCATCTCACTTTTGTAGAGCAGAAGTGGAGAGAGGAGGATTTGCCACATTCATCAGGAACTGTCATAAATTTAAGAACATGGACATTCATAAATTTTGCTTAGAACAGCATATGGAAGCATGTGCAACAGAAGTAGAATGTCACAAAAAATCCTTCATAATATTAAATGTATATTGAGCACCTGCAGGTAACTTTAATCTGTTCATAAACCACCTTGAAGCTGTACTGGCCCATTTAACAACTACAAACAAAGAAATTGTGGTTGCTGTTGATTTCAATGTAGATTTCCTTAAAGACTCTCCCAATAAGAACTTATTTGAGTTAGTAACACTATCATTCAACTTAATTCCCACTGTAAAGTTCCCCACTAGGGTAGCCAATTGCTCACAAACAGCCATTGGTAATATCTTTATAGAAAAGTCCAATGAACAAAATTATATTACAAAACCAATAGTCAATGGCCTCTCAGACCATGACATGCAGTTTCTTCTGTTAAATGTTAATATTGAACGGGATATAAAATCTGTTAAATCTGAGCTCAAGAGGGTAATCAATAAGCCAAAAATTAATTATTTTAGGACTCTCCTCAGAGACATTCACTGGACTGATGTTTACAGTGTTCATGGCATGAATGAAAAATATAACACTTTTGCTAATAAAGTGCTTACCATATTTGAACACTGTTTTCCCCCAAAACTAACCAAGGTTAGAGCAAAGTCTACAAAGAAGTCTTGGATTACTCAAGGAATAGGGGTATCTTGTAAAACAAAAAGAAAACTGTATCTGTCAATCCAAAACAGTTATGATGTTGATGCTACAGCACATTACAAGAAATACTGCAAAATATTAAAGACTGTAACATGAACATCAAAGCAAATATATTACAAGGAAAAGATAGTCATATCAGATAACAAAGTAAAGACAATATGGGATATAGTGAAGGAGGAGACCGGTAGAACCATACATGAAGAGGGACAAATAGCATTAAGAGTAAATGATACATTGGTGACAGGTGTGTATAGTGTTGCAGAACTTTTCAACAAACATTTTATAATTGTTACTGAAAAGATGGAGTTGTCAGGTTCTGTAGATGCTGCTATGGAATACCTCAGACCAGACATTTCAAGTAACTTCCATAATATGAATTTTACCCTCACTACCCCAGCAGAAATAATGTCCATCATAAAATCTTTAAAATCAAAAACATCTGTTGGGTATGATGAAATATCAACAAAGTTAATTAAAGAATGCGATTCTGAGTTAAGTAACATATTAAGCTATCTGTGTAACCAATCGTTTATCATTGGAATATTTCCTGAATAGTTGAAATATGCTGAAGTTAAGCCATTGTTTAAGAAGGGAGATAAAGAAATAGCATCGAAATTCTGTCCAATTTCACTTTTGCCAGCATTGTCAAAAATTTTAGAAAAAGTAATGTACAATCGGCTTTATAACCACCTTATCTCAAATAACATACTGTCAAAGTCGCAGTTGGGATTTCTAAAGGGTTCTGATAATGAGAAGGCTATCTACACCTACAGTGAAAATGTGCTTAATTCATTAGACAAAAAATTGCAGGCAACTGGTATATTTTGCAATCTGTAAAAGGCATTTGACTGCGTAAATCACAATATCCTTTTAAGTAAATTAGAATATTATGGTGTAACAGGAAATGTTGCAAAATGTTTCAAATCTTATATCTCTGGCAGGAAACAAAGGGTGGTATTAGGAAACAGACTTGTATTAAGCTATCAGGCATCATCCATCTGGGAATTAATTACATGTGGGGTCCCACAAGGTTCCATTTTAGGGTCCTTACTTTTTCTTGTGTATATCAATGACCTTTCATGAGTAACATTATCAGATGCCAAGTTCGTTTTGTTTGCCAATGATACAAACATTGCAATAAATAGCAAATCAAGTGTAGTCTTGGAAAGATCGGCTAGTAAAATATTTGTGGACATTTATCACTGGTTCCTCGCCAATTCTTTGTCACTAAACTTTGAAAAAACACACTACATGCAGTTCAGAACTTCTTAGGGGTCTCCCACAAATATATGCCTAACATACGATGACAAGTAGATAGAAGAAGTGGACAGTGTTAAGTTCTTGGCATTACAGCTTGAAAATAAATTCAACTGGGAGGAGCACACCTCAGAACTGCTGAAGCGTCTTAACAAATCTCTGTTTGCAATGTGAATTGTGTCAGACGTAGGGGATATAAAAATGAAAAAGCTGTCATACTATGCTTACTTTCATTCCATAATGTCATATGGGATTATTTTTTGGGGTAATTCATCAAGCCAAGCTAAAGTTTTCCGGGCACAAAAACGTACAGTGTGGTGTGAACTCAAGAACATCCTGCAGAAGCCTGTTTAGGCAACTAGGGATACTAACTACTGCTTCCCAATATATTTATTCCTTAATGAAATTTTTCATTAAAATGTTTTGTTCAACATTACTATGTTATAAATAGCTTATGTGGGTACTTTCTTGTTTCATTCAAAAATTTCATTTAAAAGTTTAATTTACACCTCAGAATTGGGGGATCGAATAGTTTATACGAGCTCTTATTGTATTATTTTTTGTTCAGATTGCCTGAGGATGCACCGATAAGTGGTGCGAAACTGGTTGCAGTTTTAATAAAAATCATTCATACAGCCATTGCGGAATTTTCTTTGAAAAAAATGTCAAAGTTTGGCTGTGATTGCTCGCCCTACAAAATAACACGTTACAAAATGAAAGGGATTGGTGATCACAATATACTTTTGTTCTCTTGCCCCATAAAAACCACTCAAATTTTTTTGATTGTCCAGACTACTGCCAAACTTTCTAATGCTGATACATAGTAGGATGTTTCTGCATCAGGTAATGTGCGGCTAGCAAAATGAATTGCCTTTGTCAATATCTTACCATCTTCCTCTCTCATCTGGAACAGACATGCCCCCAGATCCTGTGAGGAGGCACTTGTGCACAGACAGAAATCCTCCATATCGGCGCGACTAAGTATATTTGCATTCACTAATGTCTCTCTAATATTATTGTAATCCAATTGGCACTTGTCAACCCAAAGCCATGGTTTGTTTTTGCATAATAAATTAAACAGGGCATCACTGTTTGTCAGTTATTTGGGTATGAACTTATGGAAGAATGATGCAAATCCTAAATAAGCTTTAAGTTGTTTCTTGTTCCTAGGTGCAGGACAATTGTGTGTCGCATCAAGTTTCTTAGGATCAGGCAGGATACCTTTTTCGGAGATGATGTGATCAAGAAATGTTACCTTCTCCCTGCCAAAATTAGACTTTTTAAAATTTGCTGTCACCCTGCAATCTGGGGGGGGGGGGGGCATTGTAAGACTTTCTCCATCAAACGAATGTGCTCTGAACAAGTGGGGGTGGTGATTAACAAGTCGCCAACATAGACCGTAACCTTGCTAAGTAGCTCTGGTGCTAATACTTTGTCTAATGCTGCAATGAATACATCTGTACTTACATTCAGACCAAATGCCAGGATGTAGAATTCAAAGCTTCTACCACGATGTACAATAGCTGTGTACTTTCTTCTTTCTGGATGGAGTTTGATTTGCCAGGAGGATGCTCAGGTCCAATATGGTAAAATACCAGGTATTACTGAACTTCAAAAGTTGTTCATCCAGGTTGTCAGGCCTGATTCGAACTGGTTCTAGGATCTTATTAAAGTCTCGAGCATCCACAACCAATCTTACTGGTTTACTTACAATAAAAATGGGTTTACAGTAAGGTGAAAAGGTAGGTTGAATGATCCCCAACTTAATCATTCAGTTGATTTCTTCTTGTACTGCCTGTCATTTTGTCCAAGGAATGGGATTTGATGATACACAAAAAGTTTCATGCGGATAAACGTCACATGTCTGCAGTGTGATTTCAGCTCTCTGAGACTGCAGATGTGTGTGCTAGTTGCATTTGCATGAGTGTGTGTGTATGTGTGCCTACTGCTGACAAAGACCTTAATGGCCGAAAGCTATAATTGTGTGAATCTTTTTGTTGTGCCTATGACGACTCAGCATCTCCGCTATACGGCGAGTAGCAACTTTCCTTCTCTGGTATAGTTACACTCCATCCTGGATTTTCCATGGGTGAAATTAAGGAAGAGGTGCAAACCAGACAGAGGAAGGTATCCAGTCAATATCACTCATCAGACAGATGTACCGAAGAAGGTTAAATGTGTTGGTTGGTTTTTTTTTTTTTTTTTGAAGTGTCAGAAGAAGTTCACTGAGAAACATGTTGGGCACACACATAGGCCAAAGTCAGTAAACTGGAACATTACTAGTAAGAAAACAGCAGAAATCTTGGACCTGGGGATAAAAATCTGGATATTTTGGTGGTATTGGGAACCAGAGGCAACTCTAGACTCATCGTTTTCTGCAAGGACTGCACTGAGAAGATGTGGAGCTTGCTTGAGGACAAGGCATGCTGGAACACTTTAGCTGATTTCACCAAGAACATGGTGGCTCTTCATTAAAGCTCAGACTTGTCTAATAAGTTTATAGGAAAGTTACGTACTCAACTCATTTTGTCCACCAAGAAATTGTGAACTCCTCAGAGTTCACAAAGAAGGAGTAACATTATACCTCATTTGTGTTGCTTGACTGTTCTGTTGGTTCTTGGTAGAATATTTTATGTAAGCAGCAGTCAAGTGAAAATGAGACAAAGGGGGGGGGGGGGGGGAAGAAAAAAAAAAAAAAAACCTCGTCAGATGTGAGTAGGAGTCGCGCCGAGGGTTCTGTAAAAACTTGGCTCTATATTCTGAGAATTGAAGATAGTGCCAATTTTTGCTTATTATTGACATTGATACCAGCAAGATATCAGTCCCAGGGATTCCAAGACTTTCGAGAATGATTTAGTTTCAAGTTTGAAGTCTGATAACAAATGACAAAAGAAGTATTTTTTCAGTATGATATAATTACGAATTAACAGTTTTGGATTTTGCCCTTTACTTATACTGTGAAATCTTGCTTCTTGCCGATTTTCATGATTCTAGGTCAACTGGAAGTATGCTATAGGTTTTGATGAGTGAGTCTTCGAGTATCAAAATATGTGACAAATGGCCATATTTTTTGACTGAAGTAACTTAGAAGCTTCATTTTGTTGAGTGGATGGATGGACAGACAGACAGACAACCAACCAACCAACCAACAAAGTGATCCTCTAAGGATTCCATTTTTACAGATTGAGGCAAAGAACCCCAAAAAATAAGTAAACTGTTCATTATTTCGAAAGTAATCACCATAACTGTTAGAAAATATGGTTAATCCCTTCATGGAAAAATGTTTGCAGTTGCCTACGGAACCATGATTATACCCAGGTGTGCACTTCTTTGTTCAAAGCAAATTGACGACCACAAACGTCTTTCTTCAGGGCTTCAAAAATATGGAAATCACATGGGTAAAGATTTGGACTATTTGTAGGATGTGTAAGGGCTTTCTAGCAAAACGTCTGCAGCGTAGCAAAACAACGGTGGCGTTATGTGGATGGGTCCATATGCAAACATTTTTCCATGAAGGAATTGACTGTCTTGTCTCACAGTGGGACAGATGTATTAACAGTTATAACAATTACTTTTGAAATAATAAACTTTTTTCCCTCTGTGTCTTTTTTGTTTGACTGTCCTGTATTACATTATGAATGAAAAAAGACACAACATGGTGTCATATTCTACAGTATTGTAGAGAATTACACCAGTGTCTTGTTTTTTCCTCCTTAACTATGCCTTATTGTCAGTGACAGCGGGTTCCCCTGCCTACTCATTCGCTAAGCTCCTCGAGAATATGATTAGTCCCTGTGTAGACAAATTCTCATATTATATACCCAACTAAGTGGATTTTGTACAACGGCCAAACACCTACAGACTTGAGGAGTTTGACATTCTCGTAGTGTTAATATCTATCTCTTTACTACCCTAGTATGACTCTTTGAAATTGTTGGCCCAAAGTTTGCCCTGGAGACCAGTAACTTTTTCAGACATGTGTTTAACTCTGCTTACTTCCTCTTTGATGGAGTGTACTATGAGCAGATGGAAGGAATTGAGATGAGCAGCCCACCCCTTCTGGTTGTGGTCAACTTGTATGTGGAGCACTTACGAGATGAAGCACTGGAATCTGCTTTCCTGAAAACCATCCACTTCTTCTGATGATACCTTCATAAAAGACTATGTCTACATCTATATCTTTACTCTGCAAACCACCGCAAGGGTTTCCTCCTTTGCCATTCACAAATGAACTGTGGGAAGAATGATTGTTTGAATGCCTCTGTGCGTGCAGTAACTGTTCTGATCTTGTCCTCACAATTGCTGTGTGAGCAATACGTAGGGGGTTGTAGTATATCCTAGAGTATTCATTAAAAACTTGTTCTTGAAACTTTGTTATTAGGCATTCTTGGGATATTTTACATCTGTCTTCAAGAGTCTGCCATTCCAGTCCCTTCAGTACCGCTGTGGCACTCTCCAACACATTAAACAAACCTGTGAACATTTGTGCTGCCCTTCTCTTTATATTTTAATTATCCCGTTAGTCCTATCTGGTACAGGTCCCAGGCATTTGAGCAATATTCTAGGATGGGTCACACAAGTGATTTGTAAGCAATCTCTTTTGTAGACTGACCACGCTTCCCCAGTATTCTGCCAATAAACTGAAGTCTACCACCTGCTTTACCCATGACTGAACCTATGTGATCATTCCATTTCATATTTCTACAGATTGTTACACCTAGGTACTTGTATGAGTTGGCCAATTCCAACAGTGACTCATTGATATAATTTTCATTTTGTGACATACAGAATTTTACATTTCTGAACATTTAAAGCAAGTTGCCAGTCTCTGCACCATGTTGAAATCTTATCAAGATCTGACTGTATATTTATGCAGCATCTGTCAGATAGTACTTTATTATAGATAACTGCATCATCTGCAAAAAGCCTGATTTTACTATTACTATAGTCTGCAAGGTTATTAATATGCAACATGAACAGCAAGGGTTCCAACGCACTTCCTTGGGGCACACCCAAAGTTCCTTCTCCATCTGATGATGACTCTCCATCCAAGATAGCATGCTACATCCTCCCTATCAAAAGGTCCTCAATCCAGTCACAAATTTCATTTGATTTCCATATGATCATACTTTTGTCAATAAGCATAGGTGTGGTACTGACTCAAATGCTGCATCTACCTGTTTGACCATGACACAGAGCTTTCAGTATGTCACGTGAGAAAAGGGCGAGTTGGGTTTCACAAGATCGATGTTTTCATTAACCGTGCTCTTCGGCATTGAGGAGCCCAATCTGTTCAAAGAGTTGAGTTGTATAGCTCTAGGCAGTCCTCAGCTCTTTCCACCTGAAAATTGAATTGCTGATGGAGATCAAAGTGGATGGTGAGCTGCCCTCTCTGACCTCAAGACTTTCAGCCATGAACTAAAATATCTGAAGACAGTCTTAAAGAAAATCAGTTACACTAAGGGCAGATTCGCAGGTTTAAAATTCACAATGATCTACAATTACAGCACTATGCCCCAAGATAACGGAAGAGCAGGAAGTCAGTCTTGCTATTGCATTTGTGCCATACAGAGGGGCATTACTGTGGAAAATGGGACAGATTCTCCAGATACACCACATATTTTTTTGGTTTTTGGAGCCTCTTTTTCTGTGTATTATATCTCAGAAAAGTGGGAGTGTAATTAAGTTCATATGTTATATTAATTGTTCAAGCTTAGTTGTTAATTGTTTTATAGTTTTAGGGATGGTATTCATTAGTGAAAGTCATTTGTGGTTTGCGTTGCATGATTTATTATCTATTGAAGATGGTGATATTTTGTTTGTGCGACAAGGCTATTTATTGGAAGCATGTAGGTCTAGTGGACATGGCAATACATTAAATGGGGGTTAATGAAAATGGCGACACAGTGAGGGGGTCACTTGAATCATATTTGCTACTGAAACCATATAGGGCCAGTGGAAACTGTGGTACTTTAAGTGGAGGTTTGCTTGGGTCATATTGTTTACTGGACCTGTAAAGAATTATGAGAGATAGTGAGCAGTTGGTGATTGGAAGAGGGAATGGTGGTGGCTTGGCTCATATTGTATGTTTAGTATGGTGAACCATATAAAATTATTTGTTGATTCATGCAAAATAATTTTTCAGGTGTGTGTGTGTGTGTGTGTGTGTGTGTGTGTGTGTGTGTGTGTGTGTGTCGTCATCCATTAGATGATTCTTCAGACCCATTTGTCTACCATCACACAACATCTCCCTGGTGGTAAATATGAATTGCTGACATTGTGCCAGTTGATAAAATCTCATACAATTTTCATGTTATTTTTTTTTCCAGACGGTGTTAACAAACTGAAAATGAAAATGCAGTTTACTAAAATACTCGATGTTCTGAGGTTGTGGTTGAATGGAAAGTGATACCTGAGTTTGCTGTTATCATCATCTTCTTCTTCTTATTTTGTAAATGCTAAAACCACCTCACATGAAGTAAGATTCATTGAAAGCGTACTTGCAGGTTTGTGTGATGGCTCCCAAGCAGGTAGTTTCACATGTTTTAGTGTGGCAGTCCGGCGTTATTTCCCTAGTAGGGTAAACTGATGGCTATGTACACCGGCCAGTCAGGAGGCCTGTTGGCATCTGATGTCACAACCTGGAAAGAGTGCTTCACTGAAGGCACAACAATGTTACGGATGCAGGTATGAAGGCACAGCCATGCTAGGGAGGCTTTCAGGTACAACATAGCCTCAGAGTGTGTTTTAGTTATTGCAGATGTCTGCACAGTAGAGCAAAGAATGTGTTATTACTTTTATTGGTGCATATAGGAATGATTCAGTCATATATTTGGAGAAAACTCCCAGTTACAGTAAAAAACATCGTTCTTGAAGCAGACCTTTTGCAATGGTACACCTTGCAGCAGATCTTAACCCTGTGACTGCTTCAGCATGTGAGCTAGCTGTCCTCACTCTCTGCTAGATGACAGTCAAATGCGCCATCTAGCAAACTTATGGCAAATCTTATTGTGAGACTATCTTTAGGCATTTTCCAGAGTATGTCTTATTGCTAGAGATTATTCGCATTCATATAAGTGAAAGTTGGTATATTCTGCAACTACAAAGTTCACTGCTTATCACAAAAGCAGACACCAAAGCCCACAGATTTTTCTAACAGGAGTTGCCACATTGTTTCCTCTTATTCAAGTTAATTTGAACGGGGTAGATACAACTAAATAAAAAAAATCTAGATATTGGATAGCAATGCAGATAATCTCCATTGTTGTGCTGGTTAAAATGGAGGTAGATGACGTTCACTTTTCCACCTTTGATCGTTGCAAATTATGTTATTTGTGTTATTGAACACTGAAATGTCAAGGATGCTTGAATATTACATATTTGCATTATGATTTTCTTGTTGTGGCATTGATGGAAAAAGAATAGATAAAATATTAGTCACCACATAAAAGAGCACATTGATTGGTTAGGACTGCTGTGGATGGAGCAGAAAGGGTACCAGGTGGTTAGCTGAACCAGCCTCTACTGATGTAAGTTGTGGTAGTGAAGAAGTGTGTATGTGCCAGTCAGTTGTACAGAATTAGCGCAGCAAGATGGGCTGATGTGGCAGAATGGCAGAAGGAGGTATCATGTTTGGACATACCCATGACCACACTATGAGTAAAGGTGCTCAATTTGTTCGTGTAGCAGCATGGACTGTCCAATGTGTCTGGAAGGAATGGTGTATCAAACTTAGTCATGTAAGACAGCATAAGGAAGTGCTCATAAAAAGATCGTAATTGATGGGGAACAGAGACAACTGTCACACCTTATCAATGACAATCAGTTTCAAACCCAACACAGGAATTGTTGCTGTCAGTGAATGCAGATCAATCTCAACCAGTTTTGGAGTGAACATTTGGAAGGGAACTGCATGCAATGTGTATGCTGTGACACTTAACCACAGTGACATTTAAATCTGCACTTCTTCAGTGAGCTGAATGACAGAGAAACTTGACAGTAGTTGAGTGGAGGGTTTTATTGTGGTCTGATGAGTTGCAGTTTTGGCTCTTTACAAATAAAGTGAGGTATAGTGTGCACTGATGAGTCATTGAGCCATGAAATCTGTATTGTGTGGCAGTTTAGTTCAGGCTGGAGCTGGTGCTCTGATATTCTGAGGGTGTTTTTCATATCATGACTCGAGCCAACTCATTCAGGTTACTGTGAAGATGAGTCTGGATGTTTATTTCAGCATTCTTGATGACTAAATGTTGCCCTTTCTTCTATATCTGTATGCTGAGTGGGTTGTGGACACACTTGTTTTTCAAGCTGACAACAGCCATATTCACACTGTTACAAGCATTCTCTCCTCATTTCACAAACGTTTGGGCTCCATATTACACTTTGATTAACTGAAATGCTTGCGACTATTTGGAACAGTGCATGGAAAAATGCAGTCAAGGCAACCAAGATTTGGTAGCTCTAAACTCTAAAGGATCTGTTCATCAATAAATGGGTTCATCTGGATATGGTATACCTAAATAAATGTGTTGACACTCTCTCTCATGGAACTGATGCCATTGTCAAGGCTGGAACTTAACATTATCCGGTATTGGCATGGTGTGTTCTGGGAATGGCTAATATTTTGTCTCTTGTGTTTATATTATTGAAATGTACCATACTGCCATTGAGAATTACCTGAAGAGGGATACTGAGTATAATGCATCATCCAAATATTGAGATGTCAACAATGCTTTATTGTTCTCACTCCACTGCATACTACAGGTGCATATGATAATCATATTAGCACGTCGCCTCACAGCCAAATTTTTTGTGTTGCAATAATTTCTAGTTGACACTATTTCAGTAACTTCTGTGTCTTGTTGATCAGTTGGAACTGTATTTAGTATTGATGACTTCGTAGAATATAGAGTTGGATTTGTGTTTCATTGTTGTTGCTGTTGACAAGGTGTTCGGGGGAAGCAGGCTGACAGTTTCTTTTTTAGGTATAGGAAAAGAGTGACAGTACAGCCACAACTGTATATTTGACTGCAAATTTCTGTTTTGTTTTTAAACTGTGGGAAAATTATTGATATGACTCATATTTATTGTCAGTGATATACTTATGGATGTATTACTCAATTTTTGTTTTTATTTGGTATTCATGTAAGGTGAGTAATCAATACTTGATATATTGTTATTTAATTATGTTTGAGCAGGTTGGAAATACTGCCCTGATATATGCAGCTCATGGCGATCATCCTCATTGCACAAATGAACTTCTTATAAGGGGTGCTGATCTCACTATCATGAATCTGAATGACGATACAGCATATGGCGTTGCAGTTTCTGAAGGCAGCAAGCTTGGTAGGTATAAAATTTGAGATGCTTCACACAGTTTATTACTGTTTTGAGTGGGCACCTAACAACACAAACACTGGTGCTAGTCTCACAGTCATAATGTTCACATCTTGTACGTATGTCCTTTGCAACATCAACTTTCATGGGTTGGATGGTAGTCTGAAGTATATTTTCATGTCTGACATTTCATTTCTTTCTACAGAAGGTATTCTCAGAAGGTAAGGAGATATATTGATTTTCCACTGCAAGCTCGCTCAGCTATCCAAAACTGCCCAACTGTTTATTTGTAACCATATAACAGTTGTGTCATAAATCATCCGAATGTTGCCAGAGATCAAAGTCTCTCACCGGAACGTGTTATGGAACTTGTATGGCAAAAGAGTTGTTATCTTTTAGCACTAAGGGCCACAACTTGTCTCATTCCTGCCCTCCTGCTTGTCTATTAAAGTTGTTACTGTGTTTTGGATTTCTGTCGCTTCTCTTTACATCCTGTTGTAACAATCAATAGCATTTGATAAATCTTTAGTATTGGAGAATCAAAATTGGTGGCCCCCTACTCCCAGTATAAGATCTGTCATAATTCATCTTTGTTGTCTCTGTGACAGTTGCTCTTTGTTCTTTAAACTGGTTGTTGTTATTTCTGTCAGTAGCTCCTGTGTACACTTCAATGCACATGTGGATGTGCTGTTGCAGGTGTGGGGCGTAAGTCCTTTGCAGGATTCAAATTTTGATGCACTTTTGGATGGCCTAGAAGAAATCCACTTCTTGGTTGCAGTATGTTGCTGACTCCCTGTTGTACGAAAAGGAACTCTCAGACTTTCTAAATTTTCAGAAAGGTATTAATGTAATGATGGCTGGGTGTGAAGGTGTATAATCTTCAGCATAGCAAGGTTATGTTAATGTTAGATATGTTTCGTCACACAAGGGATCTCAAGTCGAAGCTTCCCTCTGGAATACACAACCAAAGAATGGAAAAAGGCTCCTGATTTTTTTCTGTTTGTCATCTTTAACAAAAGGAACAGAGTATAATTGAAAGCCACTACAGTATACCAAATTATTTCTTTAATATGTTTAAGATACATTTCCACAACTTTCATAAGTTAAATGCTTAACTTTTTGCGTAATTTCTTTTCTGTTGATGTGGGCAATACAGAAAATGAATTGTGACAAGGAAGTACATTGACAATTTTGGAACAAAGTTGCTTGTACAGGTCTCTATAAAGATTTTATCCAGTCTAAATATCTTCAAATTTGCTAAACAAGTTTGCATTTAGTTAAAGTATTCTGCTTTGCTAGCCTCGGCTGTTATACTTCATTTCCACTTTCATTTGGTTTGCTTGACTGCCTTTCTGATGTAGATAATTTACAAGTTCCATACTGTTTATAAGCATTGTTTCTTCTCACTTAGTGACGAATTTTATCAATTTAGTGTACTTGACGTATTTCAGTCGACCTTTTAGCCTGTGATTTTAAACTGATACAAGATTATGTGATTAACTTTCACTGTTTTATATAAGCTAAGCAATAACTTGCTGATCAAACAAGAGTTCCCAATCTGAAGTAATAACAAGAAAATTTAGTCACGCTCCTTCTATCCAAACTTTCAATGCTAACAATGTCACACTTTGATGTTTCCTTACTCACCTTTCAGTTTACAGCTCTCTACTCTTCATGTGTTTCTATTTTACATATTGATTCAAATACGCACTATACTTTGAAATTCTTGAATTAGCCTTTGGCAAAAGCTACTCAGGTTTGTTACTGTTACAGTAGTCAGGTTTGTTACTGTTACAGTAGAATATTACAAATAAGATAATCCAAAAGTCAATACTCTATAAGTATATAATAGTTATAAAACGGCTGAAAAAATGGGGAAGCTTATCAGAAAATCCAGCCGAAGCAGAAATCAACAAATTTCCAAATCCTCAAACACTGCGGGTCCCAAGAAGGAGTTTGCAATTTTGAAAATTTGTACAGACATATTCATATGATTTAGACTTGCTCTTGGTGTCATCTTGAAGGAAAATAGATCAAGTTTTGAGTCACGTGGTATGCTAGTACAGAGTTATGCCACCTCAAATGCTAGCAGTAGTTGCAGGGAAGATGGCTGCATTTACTGGTCCCAATTATGCTCACTGTGTATTTTGTTTTGAAGAGTCAAAGTTTACTGTGATATGCTGGAAAAATTTTTAATGTCCCAGATTGATATTGATGATCAAGAATGCAGATATTGCACCGCAACACTACCTCTCTGACATCTGGAATTTCCTAAATGTCTGCTTTCCAGGTAAGTGGATGGACCAAGATGTGCTAATTGTGTGGCCCACACATTCATTGGAGACTTTACACCCCTTGACTTTTTCTTTTGGGGATTCATTTAGGATACCATGTTTGTTCCACCCTTATCAGTTTGCGTACCAGAGCTCAGAGCTAGACTCTACCTTGCAGTTGTACAAGTCACACCTGACATACTGCTGTGAGTTTGGCAAGAAATTAACTTCCGATGGGGTGTGTGCCACATAACCATTGGAAGTTATGGTGTAAGGTAAAAAAAAAAACTTGTATTTTGCTATAAAATGATTCCAAGACCATGTCTGTAAGTTAAGTGAATAAATCAATACGAGTTTTCAGGTCCCAAGTTCGTGTCTCGGTCCGGCACACAGTTTTAATCTGCCAAGAAGTTTCATGAATTGTCAAAATTGTAAAGCCCCTTTTCATACAACATTTATTTAGATTGCTATCTTAAGCTGCACTAACACATACAACACAAATCTTGAAGTTCACAACAGGTTATTGTCATTTCTTTGACTCTATATCACATTTTTAATCTTGTGATGGTTTATGTGGTGCATGTAGATTCTTGGTGAATTTCATTGTTCCTTTGGTGATGTGGTAGGTGCTTAACCATCACTGGGTTTTTGTCTTGTGCTCTGCCCATTGTGTGAGGACATAATATATAAATCAGCAAAGATACTGGTATTAGCCACTGGCATTAGCCACTGGATTTTGTACAAGTTCCAGAACTGTAGCTACCATTTGTATATGCTCTGACCTGCTTCATTTTCTTGTTTTTTTATTTTTATTTTTTTTATTTCTGTAGTTGACCAATCCAAGAGTGTGCAATTCTGAACATTGCAACATGTTCTTTTTATCTTATAAGCAAGCTCCTTGCCAGGCTATGAAGGCCCAAGGATGTCTACTGGTGCCTTGTCTGCCTTGCGGCGTCATGTGGATGCCGAATGGAGGGGCACGTGATCAGTACACCACTCTCCCAGCTGTTTCACAGACTTTCCAAACTGTGGAGCCACTACTAGTCAGTCAAGAAGCTCCTCAGCTGGCATCACATGGCTGAGTGGCCCCCTACCAGTCCTCCCATCGAGGAAAAATCTGTGGCAGTACTGGGAATCAAACTTGGGTCCTCCACATGGGAACTGTCTGTGCTAACCACTCAGCTAAGGAGGCAGACCTTTTTATCTTATCCTTACTTTAAAAGATTTAATGTAGTTTTTGACTTTATTGTAGTATACAAATGTGAATAACTCTGTCTGTTTCTGTTTGAAGTGCAACTTGGTACAGTACTGTTGTCACTGGCAGGAAGAGAATCAAGGAACATTGGGATTTAACATTGTGTACATTGTAAGGACAAGAGAGGAGGAGCAAAGCTAGATTCGGAGGAGGGTGAGAAAGGAAACTGGCCATGTCCTTATCAAAGGAACCATAAAAAATTGCTGTAAGGAATGTAAGGAAATCATGGAAATCTTAAATGTGTTTGCTAAGACAGACACTTGAACTTCAATCTTTCCAAGTGAGAGTCAAGTGTCTTAAACATTCTACCACTCACTTGATTTATTACCAGGCACACAATTTTTTGGTTCAGGCTTTGGGCAAGTACCAGTAAAAGATCCACCTAGCAGCTCCTGGAACAAGAATAACCAGATTGTGACCACATTGATCAAAGTTTAGAAACACAGATGTTGGCAGAAGAATCAAAAAGATCTATGTGGTCTGTTGGGAACTCGGATATTATCTGTTGTATTCCATTATGTGCTTAGCTGTACGATGTCATTTATTGCTACTGTATACAGTGTGTCTGTGATAATTCATTCAACTGATACTTCAGTCATAGTGTCACCAGTTCAAAAATTTCACAAAACTTTCAGTTAATTTGTTATAGCTCACATGGGATCTTGCAGAATTACCCTTCCATTAGTAATGTATGTTCCGCAAATGACAGGACTGGAGTAAGTTACACACTGGGTCTAAAGAATCATCAGGTAAAGTGACATGATTAGAGATTTGTTGATCTAGAAAGTTTTTTAACAAGGTTTGGTGGCCAACAGATAATTACCCTGTTCCAAGTCCATTGGGAGGGGGGGTGGGGAGAAGAAGAAGAAGATAATTCTTGATCTCTTTAAGAGCATTATTCTAAAGTCATATCATTGAAATAAAGGCTAGTTCATAATAGGTTCTAATTCAAAATGACATATAATTTTATGGACCCATGTATGGTGTAAACAGTAATGGTCTAGGGTAGGATAACTTTGGGATGCAGTAGCATATAAAAGGTGGATAGTGTACTTATTTGGGGAGTTTACTTCATAACTGTTGTGTGTGTTCCACAAAGTTCAAAACTGTAAGATGGAGAATGCTAATGTGGAAGGATTGAAATTCATAAAATGAAGATATTGCTGCTTGCTGGCAGTCACAATATCTGAAGAAATTTGACATAGACCACCAGGCAGGGCAAAGTAAATCAAGGAAAATGGTAAGTTATTTAGTACAATCCCTAGTTAAATTTCACAGGTGTTTAAAACATGGGTCGAGGGTTTGAGACCACAAGGGACACAAAGAAGGACAATGATATTGTGTAAACTGATTATCAGAAAATGTTGCTTTGGAAAGAGAGAATGTTCCTAATTTTGGGATACAGAAAGACACAATCAGAGTCATAGTGGAGAAGGTGATTTAGTTACACACTTCGGTCCCCATACTATCGCCTCACTCCTTGTTACATTTCTAATCCATCTTATCACACCCATGACAACCTTCCTCTATCACTTTTTTATGCTCAGTTTTCCACCCTCCCTTTTTCTATCATCATACCTTCTACCAGTTCTCTAACTACACAGTATACAGTGTGAAATGTATTGGCCCCATTTTGTTAGAATATTCCACCACTTGAAAAAGATGCATTATGAAATGAAATATGTATGGTGTCATTGTATGTTTGTTAATGTCTAACCAGAGTATGACAGTTTATTTCAATCACTCACCTTTTAATTGGATGTTGGCCACATTACAGCAGGTCTCACCTGAAATTGTTAAGTATGTAGGTGGTAAGGCGAGTTTTGAAAAACATACTGCAAGTGCAGAAATCCACTTGAGTGTGTTCTGAAAATCCTTTAATATCGTAACCAGTTGCAGTGAACGTTTGAAAACCATTAATAACATATGTCTAGCCAAATCTAATTCTTGATTATTTATTATTGGACAAGTAAATAGAGACTATTTTGTGACCTAGTACTGCAGTAAAGTTTATAACTACTGATATTGTACTATCAGTTAACACATTCCCACACAGGAGGCTCAGTTCAGTTTGCTAATGCTACTGAAGTTTCTCAATGATACAGCCACAAATACTTCTGTAACAAATGACCATGCATACATAAGCACTACCAGCGAAAGCACTTTTTGCTTACTAGTGCATACAGCACACTTCTATAAGATATTTCCACCCAGTTCTTCACAACACTCAAGCCACGTTACACCAAACCTTATGATGTCAACAGAATTATTATGACATTCCATGTAACATGATTTAGATTCTGATGCTTCACTATCTTGCCATGAACACAGGTCCAACACATACTGCCTGCCTCACACCATTGCTGGCAGCACAGCCCGTCTCCAGTGACAATGTCTCAGTCCAGACTACTAGTGCCAGCATTCTAGTTAAATGTTCAAATATTCAGCAATGTAGGACAACAGTAAGCTCACACTGGTTTGAGAGCATGAGGGGTGCAAAGATGAACAATGATATTGGTAGGTTGATTAAAAATCAGAAAATGTCATATTGAGACAGGAGAATTTTCCCATTTTGGGATACAGAAAGAAGTAATAAAAACCCTGGTGGATAATTTGATTTAATTATTGCACCCTTGTGTCCTAATACTATTCTCACATTACCCCTGTTATGTTTGTACACCATCTTGCCTCACCAACAGTAACTTTACTTTATATCTTTTACTAGACTCTATTTTCCACCTATTCTATATACTCTCCGTTTTTCTAGCAACATATCTTCTACAAGTTCACTGACTTTCACCAGCATGCAATGTTGTGTCCCTCTCAAAGCATGATATTTTTAACTTCATTAATATGAGGTGAGAAATTACAGAAAATGCTTCATGCCTAAGAATTTTATTTTAATTTGTTGACTCCTTGGTGTGTATAACGTTATCATGGAAAGTTTCATGAGCTATCAAAAATTTACTGCTGCAGAGGCCACCAAAGAAGCATACCCACAGTGCCAAAAGCATTCTACTTTGAGTAACACAGATAAGGGGAACGCTTTTCTTTGGTCTTCATTTAGCACTTCCACCAACATTCGCAGCAATTTTTATATTCCAATCTCTATCTTTCCCTTATAGTTTTAACCCTTTGCAATTTACTCCGGTACCGCAGAAGTTACTCATGTTATCCTATAATTCTGTTCTGTCTTCTTATCAGAGTTTCCACATGTTCCTCTCCTCGCTGATTCTCCTGGAAAGTCTTCATTTCTTACCTTAAAGGACCACCCAAATGTTCCGCATCTTTCCATACCACCACATGTCAAACACTTTGATCCTCTCTTATTTTTTGGTTTTCCCACAGTCCACGATTCACTTCCATACAATCCTGTGGTCCAAATGTACAGTCTCAGAAATTTATTCGTCAAGTTAAGGCTGAAGCCAGCCGCTGGTGGCTGAGTGGTTCTGGCGCTACAGTCTGGAACCGCGCGACCGCTACGGTTGCAGGTTCAAATCCTGCCTCGGGCATGGATGTGTGTGTTGTCCTTAGGTTAGTTAGGTTTCAGTAGTTCTAAGTTCTAGGGGACTTATGACCTCAGCAGTTGAGTCCCATAGTGCCCAGAGCCATTTGAACCATTTTTAAGGCTGAAGTTTGATATTAGTTGTCATCTTTTGGCCAGGAAAATTCTCTTTCTTGAGCTAGTTTGCTTTCTGTGTATGTTTTGCTTGGTCTGTCAAGTTTTGTTTTGTTTCCAAGTTAGGAGATTTCTTTCACTTAAAATACTTCATGGTGCCCAACTTTAATGTTAAGTTTATTGCTAACCTGATTTCTATTACTCCCCATTCTTTGGTTTACTTTCAATCAGTAGCATGTGCTCATTAGACTGTTCATCCCATTTAATGGCTCTTAAATTCTTCCTTACTTTCACTGGTGATAACAATTTCATCTTACTATTTTCACCCTGAATTTTAATTCAATTTCTGAAACTTTTTTGTTACCATCATTGCTCTCTTGATATATAGATTGAACAGTAGAGACAAAAGAGTGCATCCCTGTTTTGTACCTGTTCTAATATAAGCACATCATTCTTGATCTTCCATTCATATTCTTCCGTCCCGGTTTTTGTACATATTGTATGCTGTCCAGCTTCCCTATTTCTGCGATCTATTTTCATGAGAATATCAAACATCTTATACCATTTCACATTGTTGAATGTTTTTTCTGATTGAAAAATCCAATTAACATGTCTTGATTTTTCATAAGTCTTGCTTTCATTATCAAGCACATCAGAACTGTCCCTCTGTTGTGCTTACCTTTCTTTAAGCCATACTGTTTGCCCCTAACAGGTCCTCAATTTTTTCCCATTCTTATGCATGTTATTCTTGTCAGCAACTTTGATGCATGAGGCATTAAACTGATTGTGTGACAGCTCTTGTATTTATTTGCTCTTTCTATCTGTGGGATTATATTTTTCTGAAACTCTGTATGCATAGTCATAGGTTCTACAGACCAACCTAAATAGCATTTAGCTACCATTTTACCCAATGAATTTAGAAATTCCAAAAGAAATTTGTCTGTGCCTTTTACTTTATGTAATCGCAAGGCTTCCAAACCTCTGTTAAATTCTGACTCCGATAGTGGATCCCTTACATCTTTCATATTGATTTCCATTTCTTCTTCTATCACATTATCAGGCAGTTCCTCCCCCTTGTAGAGGCTTCAACATAGCCTTCCCACCTATCTGCTCTCTCCCCTACATTTAACAAGTAATTCCTCTTGCAGTTTTATAATGTTGACACCTTTTATTTTGATTCCATTGAAGGTATTGTGACATTTCAACATGCTAATAAGTCCTTCCAAAAATCATTTCTGTTTCACTCTCTTCACTTTTTTTTGCAGACTCTTCATCTTGGTTTCCCTGCCTGCCCTCTCTTTTTTTTATTTCATTGCTTAGTGTCTCATTCTGCTGTATTCCTGTCTTTTTCTGAACATTTTTGTATGTCCTCCTTTCATTAATCAGTTGAAGGATTTCTTCTGTTACCCAAAGTTTCTTGGCAGTTACCTTTCTTACACCTATATTTGGCTGTCTGATTTCTGTGACTACCTTATTTAGAGGTGTCCATTCTTTTTTTTGTGGTATTCATTATCTGAGTATTTACTGCTTTAGAGAATTTCACTCACTCATCATTCATCAGTACTTCAGTATCCAACTTCTTTCCACACTGATTCTTCTGAGTGATTCTTTTAAGCTTCAGTGTACTCTCCATCATTTGTAAATTCAGTACTAATGTGCTTGTCGGTACACCTTGCAATGCAATACCTGATATAGAATATGTCTGACCATCTGGAATCTTCCCTTGACTCCAGGCATTGTCCGCGTATACTTCCACCTCTTGTGATTTTCTAACAGTGTTTTGGCTATTACTAGGCGGAATTTATTGTGGAATTTATTGTGGAATTTAGTCTGTTTTTCTGTCTCATTTCCACTACTAAGCCCACGATCTACTGTAACTGTCTTATCTATTCTTCCTCCTACTGTAGGATTCCTGTCAGAAAACAATATGTAAACAAGTTAAGGAGAATGTTGAGAAAGTACACCTGTAAAATTACAGTCAGTATATGTTGCATAACTGCTTGTTCAACAACACTGTTTGTACTGGGCACTAATTAAGTAAAAATAAATCATAGAAAATAATAGATCCTGTCACCTTTTGAACCAAATAGAATAAAAGACTGCTAGAGGTGGATATCTCTTGGCAATTAACAGTTTTCAGTCTGGTGCCCTTTGTAATGTGCATGTCACAGAATCCCGGGCATTTTTGGCAAATCTTTAAGTACTTACCATTTCATTCTTATAATGTTATGTAGAAATATGGATGCATTTCTTCTTTAATTTAATTACAAATTTAGCACACGGGTTTTATTTTAAGATCAATGTAGATTGCTCGGAGGTGAAATTTGGAACGATAGTGTGAACCTGCATTTTCCACTGTCGGAATTGGTCGAGAGATTTTCTCTGAATTAATAACTTGCTCCCAAAAGTAAGGTCTCCTATTTTTTTATAAGTACATAGACCTGTTTATTTCTACAATGGTTTACATCAGTTCGCAGCTTGAACATTTAGCTATTTTTCGACATAATCACCATTTCTGTCAATGGATTTTTGTGGATGTTGTGGCAGTTTTTGTATGCCCATGTCATACCAGCTCGCCGCCATGCTGTTCAGAAAGTTATGAACCTCTTCTTTCACCTCGTTGTCGGAGCTGAATTGCTTTCTGGCCAAATCTTCTTTTAACCTAGGGAACAGGTAACAGTCACTGGGTGCCAAGTCAGGGCTATAGGGTGGGTGGGTGATTATGTTCCATTGGAACTGCTGCAGGAGAGCAACGGTAGGCCGAGCAAAGTGTGGGCGAGTGTTGTCATGGAGAATGTGTAAGCCCTTGCTCAACATTCCTCTTCTTTGGTTCTGAATTGCCCGTTTGAGTTTTTTCAGAGTCTCACAGTACCTGTCAGCATTAATTGTGGTCACAGCGATTCAGCTCCGACGATGAGGTGAAAGAAGATGTTCATAACTTTGTGAACAGCATGGCGGCGAGTTGGTATGACATGGGCATACAAAAACTGCCACAGCGTCTATGTCGAAAAATAGCTAAACATTCAAGCTGTAAACTGATGTAAACCATTGTAGAAATAAACAGGTCTCTGTACATTAAAAAAAAAAAAAAAAAAAGGAGACCTTACTTTTGGGATTACCCTCGCAGTAAATCTTCAAATAGTTTTTTGCACAAGAAAATCCAGTAATTAACACCAAGTATTCAAGGTCTGTATATCTCCATACCGAAATTAGTTAACTATCACAGTACAGATATTATGACAAGTAGATCGCTCGGAGGTGAAATTTGGAACGATAGTGTGAACCTGCATTTTCCACGGTCAGAATTGGTCGAGAGATTATCTCTGAATTAATAACTTGCTAAATTGTTGGACCTATCATCCAGACTCGTCAAACAACATAGCATAGTTGTGCCAAACGAAATGCGTAGCAAGTAAAGGTTTTGAGATTTCAGGTGGAGCAGATAACGATGAGGAATTTCTGTGAGATTACCACTGTGGTGGAATACATCTCTTGCTCTCCTGTGGCTATTAAAACAAAATATTTATATTATCCCGGTTTTACAGGAGAGTAAAGATAAAAGGAGATAAGGAACTAAGCTAAACCAATGAAAATGAATAACTAAACCAGTAATTAAAATAAAAACACACATAAAGAATGTTTGTTTATAATAATAAACAAATAAAGAATATTTTTAATTAACTAACTAATAATAATATATTAAAACATGGAATGTTTGCAGCATGCCTGCAAACTTAATCGTGTTCAGAATTGGTACTCAGACTGTTAAAGTACTCTGGAGATTCACTGAATAACTCAAAACCTTGGTTACGCTGGGAAGCTGTTTAATATGAACCACCCTCTTGGTGTATGCATATGCCATCGGGGCACTGACAGTAAGCTCAACATGCAGTCAGATGAAAAAGTGAAGAGTGAAGGAAAATAGACCTGTCTGTAATCAGTGTCCAAAAAGTAACCAAGTATCGCAAGGTCATCATGAATAAGTCCACTGGAGGGCATGTACTACACTTCAGTGAATTGGGAAAAGTGAGCTGAGGTGATCCACAGCAGGCTGTAAATCTGCTATTGTCATTTACTCATGAGACCTTGCATTGGCGGTTGTATCACTCTGTACAGCACATAATGACCTTGACCGATCAATATAGCCAGTGAGATGACAAGAGGATACTTTGAGGCAGGTTGCCAAACCTTGTATTTTTACATGTACTGGCTCTTAAGTGTTAAGGCTGTGTATTATGTTTTTGATAAGACAATTCTAAGGTATATTAATGTTGCAGCATAATGGTGACATTTGCCTTGTACTGTGCTGAATGCAATCTTAATCTGTATGTCAAATCTATCTCCACTGTTGTTGCAAATTCCTATATCTGTCATTATTGCTCTGTTTCCCATATATCTCAATCGTTCATATCACTGTTGATCGCTAAAACTGAGGAAACATTTCGTCCATTTTTAAGTGTGCTGAAATTATATTTTCTGTAATCAGCTAGTAAAAAAATTTAATTAGGAAGGATGTTGCATATTTCCATTCATAAACACATCCTTGTGGAACCACATTGCTAGATATCCTGCAATGTCTATGATGTGAGAACTGTGGGTATGACATCACTCGTAAAATAGTAGATCAATTACAGTGTTGTTAAGAGAAGAATCTGTGGACTTATTGTTATATGCATAGTGACTGGCAGTTCTTAAATGATGAAATATATTGAACTCTAAAATAACCGAAATTCAGGGATAGAAAAAATAAATAATAATGAGAAAAAGTAATCATTCGTGTATGGTGCCTAGACACAAATAACACCACAGAGGCTTAACCAGCTTCAAGCTACTGCTCTTTTTCTGGTGCAAGCAAACACACAAACAACTATATGGGCACCCAAACATTCCCACTTGTGACCATGGTAACATTGGTGCCACACCCATTGTCAGATGTTTGTGGGGTTATGTTTGTGAGATTGAGGGTTTACATTATAAAAAGAATAGTAGCTCAAAAGCTGATCTAGTGTCTGTGCTGTGAGATGTCTGTGCCTATGGGCCACATGTTGATCAACTGTATGTGAATGGAAATATGTTCCTGTGTTGTAACTGTGATTGAGATGACAGATCACTGGCACACACAAAACAACCACACACACACACACACACACACACACACACACACACACACACACACACATACAAAGGTGATTAATGGATTGTACTTTAAACCATTATGGTATTTCATTTGAAAGTTTTCATTTTAATAAAAAATTATTGTCCAAGGATGCAAATATTTTCCTTTTAATGGTGTACTTCAGCATGTAGAGCTAAGTTGTTGTTTCCATTTCTGCACATTATTTCAATGACCGGCAGAGATGATGTCTTCAGATGCCTCAAGTTGTCCTGTTAAGTGTACTCACTGCCTGGACTCCAACTGTGCAGTCCCACCTGATGTTTTTCCCAATGTATTCCTAACTCGGGTGTCTGGCCCAGTCATATCATATTATTTTGGCGAACAGACTTGTGGCCAACTTCAGGTGGTACCTAGTGACTGCTTCTGTGCTCCTGTCGGTGTCTTATATATGATGGCCATTACTTCCTCCATCACCCAGGCCAACTGCTATATGTGTGGCTGGTGGCAGTGATCGGGGTAGCAGTGCCTGGATCCCATTTCTGATCTCCAAGATCTGCACTATCACTGTTGGGTGTGGATGTCACTGTACAGGAATGCTTTTTTTCTGTAAGCTCTGTGTAGTGTTCCACACATGACTCAGTCACAGGTTGCTCACTATCTTTTTTAATGAGACCATCATGAACCCTAATTTAAATGGCCTGTTTAATCACACAATCCCAGAAAAGATGGAGACTGCCAAAGTGATTTGGTGTTGCTGTAATCCATAGAATGGCAAGTTTTCGTACCATGGTCAGCCACAGCTCATTTGGTGATATGGTGTAATTTGGTGTGACTTGTTTGTTCACAGCATTTCCCTTTTATTGTGCATACATTTTCTCCAATGGATTATTTGCTGCACTGGCAGGGGATTTGGCAGACCCCTGGTTTGGAAAGGTTTAGATCATCCTTCACTGAGCATAGTAGTGTCAGGGTTTTAAGGTGTGGATGAAATACACAGTTAACATTTTGTCAGCAGGATCTTGGAGCGACATAATATCAAACGTGTATGTTGCCCACCACCTAAAACCTGGATGCTATTGGGCTTAGTGAAGGGTGATTGAGGCCTTCACAAACCAGGTGTCTACCAAATTCCCTGCCACTGTGTCAAAGCATACAGTGGGAAAACTATACGCATGGTAGAAGAGAGATGCTGTGAATATAGATGCTATACCAAATTACACCTGCCCACCAAATCAGCCATGGCTAATCATAGTATAAAAACTGGTCATTCCATTGATTATGGCAACATCAACATACATGGGCAGTCTTCCTTCTTCTGAGATTGCGTTACTAGAGAGGCTACAGAAATTGAGTCTGAGATGGTCTAATTAATACAGATAGTGGCCTACAAATGAGTCATATGTGGAACCCTGCACTGAGCCTACAGAAAGAAAAGTGTTTCCGTGCAGTAAGGTCCACACCTGACAGCGATAGTGTGAGACTGGAGACCAGTGTTCAGAGCCTGGCACCATTATCCCCCCCCTCCCCCCCCCCCCCCACCACCACCACCACAACCACAACCTACAACAGCGGCCGCAGATATAGCAACAGGAGCAGAGTGATGGAAAGACTAAAGCTGACATATATAGGATGCCAACAGTAGCAAAGGAGCAGTCATTAGGGACCACCTGAAGTTGGCAATAAGTCTGTCTGCTAAAATATTGTGGAGTAATTAAGACATGACCCAGAAGTTCCACAAGTCAGACAGTCTATGTTGAATCTAGGCAGAGAGTATACATAACAGCATCTGAAGACGATGACTGGGATGATTGTCAAAATATTTTACAAAAATGGAAATAACAACTTGGCTGTATACTTCGAAGTACACCATTAATCAGTCAGGCTGAGAAAAATTTGGAAATGATATTTTCCTTTTGGTCTAAAAGTAATTTCTCATATATATATATATATATATATATATATATATATATATATATATATATATATATATATATATATGGGCAGTCTTCCTTCTTCTGGGATTGCGTTACTAGAGAGGCTACAGAAATTGAGTCTGAGATGGTCTAATTAATACAGATAGTGTGGATGGATATGTGTGTGTGTGTGTGAGTGTATACCTGTCCTTTTTTCCCCCTAAGGTAAGTCTTTCCGCTCCCGGGATTGGAATGACTCCTTACCCTCTCCCTTAAAACCCACATCCTTTCGTCTTTCCCTCTCCTTCCCTCTTTCCTGATGAGGCATCAGTTTGTTGCGAAAGCTTGAATTTTGTGTGTATGTTTGTGTTCGTTTGTGTGTCTGTCGACCTGCCAGCACTTTCATTTGGTAAGTCACATCATCTTTGTTTTTTATATATATATTACCATAATTATATAGTGTATAATTATACACTGAAGTGCCAAAGAAACTGGTATAGGCATGCGTATTCAATTACAGGGATATGTAAACAGACAGAATAGGGCACTGCAGTCAACAACACCTGTATAAGACAACAAGTGTAGGGCACAGTTGTTAAATCAGTTACTGCTGCTACAATGGCAGGTTATCAAGATTTAAGTGAACTTGTATGTGGGGTTATAGTCAGCAGTGAGTGATGGGACACAGCATCTCTGAGTTAGCAGTGAAATGGGGATTTTTCTGTACGACCATTTCATGAGTGTACTGTGAATATCAGGAACCTGGCAAAACATCAAATCTCTAGCATCGCTGCAGCCAGAAAAAGATCCTGCAGGAACGGGACCAATGACGACTGAAGAGAATTGTTCAGTTTGACAGAAGTGCAACCCTTCCACAAATTGCTGGGCCATTAACAAGTGTCAGTGTGCGAACCATTCAACAAAATATCATCAATATGGGCTTTCAGAGTTGAAGGCCCACTTGTGTACCCTTGATGACTCACAACACAAATCTTTACACCTTGTCTGGGTGTGTCAACAGCGACATTGGGCTGTTGATGACTAGAAACATTCTGTCTGGTCGGATGAGTCTCATTTCAAATTGTATCGAGCAGATGGACGTGTACGGGTATGAAGACATTGGGCTGTTGATGACTAGAAACATGCTGTCTGGTTGGACGAGTCTCATTTCAAATTGTATTGAGCAGATGGACATGTACGGGTATGAAGACAACCTTATGAATCCATGGACCCTGCTTGTTTAGCAAGGGAGTTTCAAAGCTGGTGGAGGCTCTGTAATGGTGTGGGGCGTGTTCAATTGGGGTGATTTGGGACTCCTAATACATCTAGATATGACTCTGACAGGTGACACGTATGTAAGCATTCTGACTAATGACCTACATCCATTCATGTCCATTGTGCTTTCCAACGGATGTGGGCAATTCCAGCAGGACAATGTGACACCCCACACATTCAGAATTGCTACAGAGTGACTCCAGGAACACTCTTCTGAATTTAAACACTTTTGCTGGCTGCCAAACTCCCCAGACATGAACTTTATTGAGCATATCTGGGATGCCTTGCAACTTGCTGTTCGGAAGAGATCTACACCTCCTTGTACTCATATGGATTTATGGACAGCCCTGCAGGATTCATGTGTCAGTTCCCTCCAGCACTACTTCAGACATTAGTTGAGTCCATGCCATGTATTGTAGTAATGCTCCTGCATGCTCGCGGGGACCCTACACGATAATAGGCAGATGTACCTGTTGCTTTGGCTCTTCAGTGTATATTCATTGGCTGTATTTGGAGCCTGAGGTAGTGTATACTATATTGTTTTTTTTAATTTATTTTCTTTGTCCACAGCACAGCAGGTGATTGAAAACCATATATTGACACTACTCAACTGAGTAGTCATGCTGTTGGGCCAGTGGGAAGCAGTTTCTGTGGTTTTTTAGTACAAATTATGTGTACAAAGTACCTTAGTGTGTTGAAAGCATATTTTTATGTTGTTTGAACTTTTAATTCTGTATAGTTTAATTATGTTGGCTATCATGTGAAGTAATATATCTTTCTAGACACCTGTAGAAGATACAGTGAAAGTACCTGTAACTTTCCATGAAACTGCTTGGAAAGCAAAGTTGTAAAAACATATGAAACTGTTGTTTTTCAATAAAATATCATTTATATCCTGTGATGATGACCTCTACATATCTTCTTGAATTGATGTATTTCTTATTGATTTCTGTCTCAGGGAATGTCTTCGTCATTAATAGTTCAGGTCATTGTTGACTATCAAAAATAACTTTTGTTTACACCCATGTACAACTGAAGTAGACACACCTACCTTGTAGTGTGAAGCACCCATTTTCACTCTGATGACAGTGGTGATGTCATGCCACGGAGTTCACAAGACACAAACATATTGATAATTCATCTTAATTTGTGACTCCACACACACCACTTGCAACTGAGGGTAGGGGATTAGAAATGCTTCCAAGAGTTGCATAACTTGCTCAGTGACATTACTGTTGTGCTCAGTAGCATGAAGGACCAGTGTTGTGAGCAGCCACATAATCACTCTCATATCATCTAATCATTCTGGCACAGTTTAGGAATGATAGGTATGGTGTGTTGTCTTTCTGGAGGTATGGGTCATCTGTGAGCTACTGTAACCAAACTCTCAGGTGCATTTGATTAAACAGCAGAATGCTGTATTATTTGTTGTTGAGAGATAATAGTAAGTGCATCCATTTCATTTCTTACATGAGAATACCACCTCTGTCTGCTAAATCGGTGCCCATCACATAATGATACCTTCACGTCAGCATGTACCAGTCTGTACACTGACTCAACAGTCCAACTGATTTTTTTCCGTACCTTGAGAATCCAATTGATGTGTTTCTTTCCCTGTGCCAATCTTTGAGGCCTGTGGTGGGTAGTGAGCAGAGGTATATGTGTGGGGTGGTGGCTTCTGTACCCAATAGTGTGGGGGGAGTCCTGGTTGGTAGCTCATGAATTATTGGTGTGGTTGTTATTGTTGTCCATAATTGAACTGTGAAGTGATACACTGCAATGTGGTCCATCTGTCTGCTGCTACAGCTTTTGATAATACCAAGCAACACGAGTTTTGATTTTTGCATAATTTTTTCTTTCTTGGAGTACTTTTTCATGCTAATCTCATATCTGTTATTGATTTCTTTCTATCATATTTTTCACAAATTTAGTAAACTAATTTTTCACTTAAACCACAGATAGAAAATTTTCTGCAAGTTAGGGATTTTTATGTCAGTAAGGTGGAGTGGTTGGTTTCACTTTTCATGCCCACCTGGCTGTTAGGCAGGAAATTTTAGTTCATTGTTGACATGATGTAGTCTTGTGAGGTTATATTTGTGCTATTAAATATAGTTTTGCAGTTTCTTAGAAATGAGTTCCCACAAGAGTTTGAATAATCCAAAAGTATTCTGTTATGTTTGTGATAGCTATATAATTGCTAAGCAAAGACAGGACATTAACAGTTTCCTGAAAGATACTTTGGTATGCCCAACTTTTGTCTTAACCACCAAGTCTTATACCAAAAACCTGGTGGTCAAGACAAAAACTGGACACCATAAAAGTCATGCCGTTGTACATTTGTTACGGGACTGAATATACAAGGTAGGCTGTACATGTGTTAAGGGATTGAGACTGTGGAAGAAAGGGAAGAGGAAATCAGTGGCTTTTGCAATTCCCATCCTTTTAGGGAGCCACAAATCATATATGGCTGTTATTTTTATGTGGTTAACAATAAAGGTCATAATGCAAAAATTAAGGAGGATATAAAATATCCCAATATTTCTTTGGCCTTATGACCAGTTACACATAGTGAATCTTTCCGTATTCCAACTCCACCTAACATTCTTGAAGCTTTGCAACAGGAAAACAGCTCAGAAAATGAATGTGATGATAATGATGATCACAAGTGGGGAGAAGATTCTGCACCAGAATTATTTAGTCAAAATGAACTAAATGATTTAACTCATGACCTAAATCTGACAGAAGATGCTGCCGTATTGCTTGGGCCAGGGCTAAAAGCAAAACATTTTCTACTATCTGGGCTTTCATTATCTTAGTGCTGGAATGGAGAAAAGCGATTAATGGAATTATTTAAAGAAGAAGACCATATGGTATTTGTTATGATATTGAGAGTGTTTACTGACTTTCTTTAACGAAATTTATGATCAAAATCTGTGGAGGTTATTTATAGACTCATCAAAATGTAGCCTGAGAGGTGTATTTCTACATAATGCAAATTTGTTTGCTTCAATACCTGTTGCCCATTCAGTCAATATAAGGAGACATATGAAAACCTCAAAACTGTGTTGAAATATGTGAAAGTTGAAAAATATTGTTGGATAATATGTAGGGATTTGAAAGTAGTTGGCAAGTTACTTGATCAACAATATAGTGACACAAAAATGCTGTGCTTCATTTGTGAGTGGGACAGCTGAGCCAAAGACAAACGTTGCAACAAACATGCAGTTGTAGTGAAATGTAGATGATAACCAGTTCAGACAAGAAGAGAACAGAAGCATAGTGAAATGTAGACGAAAACCAGTTCAGACAAGAAGAGAATAGAAGCATCTGAAATGTGATACTACGGACGGAAGAATGCTGAAGATAGATGAGCAGATTGAATAACTAATGAGGAGCCATTGAAGTGGATTGGGTGAGGGAGTAAAATTGTGGAACAACTTGACTAAAAGAGGGGATTGATTGATAGGACCTCTTCTGAGACATCAAGGAATCATCAGTTTGGTTGTGGAGGTAAATGTAGGGGTAAAATTTGCAGAGGGATGAATACAGTAGAGATGTCCAAATGGGTGTAGGTTTCAGGGTAGAGCAGTTCAGAGAGATACACCGTAATTAAACATTAGTATGGTTGTATAGGATGTGTCTCTTTGCTGTTGGATAGCTTTCCTCTGATTCTGCAACTTATAATGTGGTTGATAACTTGATGTACTGTAAGTGAACATAGAGTGTTACTTGTACATGATATTTGAAGCTAACTGAGCATTGTTACATGAAGTAATACAAGGTGGACAAGATAGAAGAGACCCTGTTTTATAATTTGAAGCTGCATGAAGTGCAGGTAATCCATCTACAAGAATACTTGTTACAATGTTAACAGTGTTACAATGGGTGTGCTACTATTATAAATTTGGAAGGAGAGACAGCATTGGTCGTATATTTTTGTTTATTATCGCAAAATCGATTTTCGGTCACTTGACCGAAAATCGATTTTGCGATAATAAACAAAAATATACGACCAATGCTGTCTCTCCTTCCAAGTATACCCATTATCTGGTCGTAGTGCACAGGACACTATGGAGTTGCCAATCAATTATTATAAATTGCCGCAGTGGTCAAAATTCTATATACCATTGTACACAAAGTAATTGTTAGTCTGCAGAATACACAAGTACTTCAAGGACTATATAGCTAAAACAAAGCCTGACCATGATTTGCGTGTGTAAATGGTGAGTAGAAGTACTACTAGTCTCAAGCTTATATTACCCCACTCCAGCACACATTTTGGTTACGTACGTTCATGCAACTTTTTACAATTTCACATCTGTTTGATGTATATTTATTGCAAAGACCAGGATATCCATATGATGATTTATCAGTTACTACTGAAATATTATGCAAATAGCTTCAGTTTTCCAACCCTATTATTTGTAGGAATTGAGGTATCTAAGAGTATTCTTTTGAAATATAAAAACCTTGTAGCACTGCTTTGAATCAACAAATTGTTAGGCACATTTTGTTAGAGCTTAGTCCAGATACCAAGTTAGTAAGCGTTGATCCCTTTTACTTCTTATGAGTCAATAATAATTGAAAATCCAGGCTGGAATAATGACAATATGATGAAAAGGATAGGTAGCTACTCTCCGTATAGAGGAGATGTTGAGTCGTGGACAGGCACAATAAAAAGACTGTGGTGCTGGAGTGGAGGCAGTGAAGGGAGGTGGATGAAGGACAGGAACAAGTGAAGGTTGATGCCAGTGGGGAAGTATGATATAGTGCAGAGAGCATTCCCACCTTCTCAATTAAAAAAAGCTGATGTTGGTAGAAAGGATCCACATGGTGCAGCTTGTGAAGCCGTTATCAAAATGAAACGGCTGTATTGGGCAACATGTTCAGCAGCTGGATGGTCCAGCTGTCTCTTGGCCACAGTTTGTCGTTGGCCCTTCATACAGACAAACAGCTTGTTGGTTGTCATGCGTACATAGAAAGCAGCACAGTGGCTGCAGCTTTGTTTGTAGATCACATGACTTGTTTTCCATGGTAGCCCTGCCTTTGATGGGACTGATGATGCCTGTGGCCGGACTGGAGTATATAGTGATGGGAGGATTTACGGGACAGGTCTTACATCTAGTTCTATTGCAGGGATGTGAGCCATGGGGCAAGAGGTTGGGAGAGAGAGTGGAGTAGTGATGGACAAGAAAATTGTATGGGTTTGATGGGCAGCGGAACACCACTATGGGAGGGGTGGGAAGGATAGTGGGTAAGATACTCCTCATTTCAGGGCATGACAAGAGGTAGTCGAAACCCTGGCAGAGAACGTGATTCAATTGCTCCAGTCCAGAGTGGTACTTATTAACTAGTATAGTGCTTTGTGGCTGGAAGATGGGAATGTTTGGGATGCTAAGTGACTGGAGAGACAAGGCACAGGACATCTGCTTCTATACAAGGTTGGGAGGGTGAAATCTGACAGAGTTGACATTGACCTTTTATATGTTGTTCCTTGATCTTTTTCAGACCTTTTCTAATCCAAGCCAGCACTTCTCCATTGCAGCATCTGCTAATAGCAGCAATGTCAAATTGTTTTACAACAAAAGATTTGATGATACTCTTGTATTTCATATTATAGGAAATTTTTTGAAGAATGTAGATTTTAATACTATTCTACACTGCCTGCAGAGACTTAAAAGGACTTTTCCATTTGTGTTGGCTCTTTCATGTACTATGGGCCTCGGGCAACATTCTTTGCCAATTTGTACAGTACAGTCTTTAAGCTGTGTTACTGTGTTTTTTGATTGAATGCAATTGGGGTTTTTGACAAATTTTAGCAAAAATTTTCTGTTCGCTCGCTCTGTGTTCTGTTTTCCTCTTTGTTGGTGTATGTGCCGGTTTTCAATAGTATAAACTTTGATTACTGAAAGGTTAATGTGAAAAGTCATCCATTAATGGATTATTGAGTTTGATATGTTTTTGTTTACAGCGAAACTTGATCCAGATTAAGGTACTTTTTCACAAATCTTTTTCTAGTTGGCCGTTAAACATCCTGAATCCTTCTGAATCATAGGGATGTTCATCAATAACTCTCGTTCCTTGGAATGCTGTTATAATTATATTTTTTCCCCATGGAAAATTTATGCACATTTTAAGTTTTCTTGTTTGTAATAGTGAATTTTCATTAAAAGTGTTGTGGCGACTAAAGGTGGTCGTGAGGCTGGCAGCTGCGATCAGCTGAAGGAATGCAAGTGTCAACGAGGTTCGCATGCCAGCTGCAAAGCTGAGTTTCCTGCAGTGTGTCATGCAGGGAAATATTTAAAGAATTTAAAATAATGACTCTTCCTGGCTTATACATCTATGAATGTGTATGGTTTCTGAAAATTCACCAGGAATTTTCAACATTAAATAATCAGGTTCATAACCATGAAACAAGGAACAGGGGTGATTTTCACAGAGACACCAACAAAGAAGCACTCCACCAAATAAGTGTAAACTACCAGCCCAAAATAATTTCATAAATTGAAGGTAGATCTTAAACAGTTTTTGCTAACACACAGTTTTTATAACATTGAAGAATATCTGAATATGGAAAAGTAATATTATTTACACATATTGGTATAAAATATTTGTATTTATTATCCAAGTTTATGAAACAAATTAAAGATAAGAAACTATATTGTAATTGACTACATCCATACAATGTATATTATTAACAGATGAATAAAAAGATTGATTGATTGATTGATTGATTTGACTCATCCTTTGCACAGTGCTGTAGGCCTCAAGAATCCATGTGCCTACTTTTCTTTAAAAGAAAAGTTAAAACAATTAACTGTGTATGTCACTTTTTATTTACAACTATGATTTGTTTTGAGGGCTTAAACCCTCATCTTCTGGGGGATAAGTGGATTAATTTTACTTTAATTATCATAAACAGGTGCAGTTTCCTAACCACAGTTCAACATGGACAGCATGTGGGTAGTTTTTATGTCCTTGGGAATGGGATGTTGTTTCTCCCTGGAGTAAAAACTCATACAAAATTCATGTCCATTGTTGATTGTTTCTTGAGCTAGGGAGAAAAGTCTCCTAGTGATACTACTTGAGGTTGTTAGCTTTGAGAAAATTGTTTCCAGCCGCATCTCTGGTGAACAACATTGACCACTGTGCCGTGATGTGCCAATCAGATGCAGTGTTAATTTATTTTCAAGTTCTTCCACTAGTTCCACCATTTCAACATCCATTCTGTCCAGTTTCCTGCCATTGAAGTTTTCACTGTAATTGTAATGTAAAGCTATCACAAGGTGCTGACACTATATTACACAGATTGACATGTGGCAATATAGAAAATTGAAAATGGATGGGAAGATATGCTGGAGTCTTGAGAAGCCACGATAAAGTCACCCTCATTAGTTATTCAATCCATGTGTCTAGTGTTCTATGGCACCACATTTCAAAAAGCTTCTATTGTATTATAGTCTGAGCTGTTTATAGTACATGTTTCACTTCCATAAAAGGCTACACTCAAGACAAACACCTTTGGAAAATATTTTATGTCACTGAAATTCATATTAGGTACTAAAAGATTTCTGGTTTTCAGAAACACATTTCTTGCTGTTACAAGTATGTATTTTATATCTCAGTGCCACACACACAAAGGCAAATCACAATTACTCTGTGCTGTGCTGAAGAAATTAAGAATGTAATTAACTGCCTCCTCTATAATAGAAAATTTCTCAACCTGGTACTAAATCAAGTACTAAAATCTTGTTCCGCACATATATGTACTGCATTCATACACATATACAACATGATGCTCTCACGGGGGATATTTCCAGACAGAGTGAGTGCCATTGTCAGACTCCCTTACAAAGTAGTAAAGGTATATATTAATAACTACCGACAAGTGTGTCTGCTTACCTCCTCCTCAAAGGTACCTGAAAAAGATTACATATGCAAGAACTCCCCCTATGAACCATGGACCTTGCCGTTGGTGTGGAGGCTTGCGTGCCTCAGCGATACAGATGGCCGTACCGTAGGTGCAACCACAACGGAGGGGTATCTGTTGAGAGGCCAGACAAACATGTGGTTCCTGAAGAGGGGCAGCAGCATTTTCAGTAGTTGCGGGGGCAACAGTCTGGATGATTGACTGATCTGGCCTTGTAACATTAACCAAAACGGCCTTGCTGTGCTGGTACTGCGAACGGCTGAAAGCAAGGGGAAACTACAGCCGTAATTTTTCCCGAGGACATGCAGCTTTACTGTATGATTAAATGATGATGGCGTCCTCTTGGGTAAAATATTCCGGAGATAAAATAGTCTCCCATTCGGATCTCCGGGCGGGAATTACTCAAGAGGACGTCGTTATCAGGAGAAAGAAAACTGGCATTCTACGGATCGGAGCGTGGAATGTCAGATCCCTTAATCGGGCAGGTAGGTTAGAAAATTTAAAAAGGGAAATGGATAGGTTAAAGTTAGATATAGTGTGAATTAGTGAAGTTCGGTGGCAGGAGGAACAAGACTTTTGGTCAGGTGATTACAGGGTTATAAATACAAAATCAAATAGGGGTAATGCAGGAGTAGGTTTAATAATGAATAAAAAAATAGGAGTGCGGGTTAGCTACTACAAACAGCATAGTGAACGCATTATTGTGGCCAAGATAGACACAAAGCCCATGCCTACTACAGTAGTACAAGTTTATATGCCAACTAGCTCTGCAGATGATAAAGAAATTGATGAAATGTATGACGAGATAAAAGAAATTATTCAGGTAGTGAAGGGAGACGAAAATTTAATAGTCATGGGTGACTGGAATTTGGCAGTAGGAAAAGGGAGAGAAGGAAACATAGTAGGTGAATATGGATTGGGGGGAAGAAATGAAAGAGGAAGCCGCCTTGTAGAATTTTGCACAGAGCATAACTTAATCATAGCTAACACTTGGTTCAAGAATCATAAAAGAAGGTTGTATACCTGGAAGAATCCTGCAGATACTAAAAGGTATCAGATAGATTATATAATGGTAAGACAGAGATTTAGGAACCAGGTTTTAAATTGCAAGACATTTCCAGAGGCAGATGTGGATTCTGACCACAATCTATTGGTTATGAACTGCAGATTGAAACTGCAAAAAGGTGGGAATTTAAGGAGATGGGACCTGGATAAACTGAAAGAACCAGAGGTTGTAGAGAGTTTCAGGGAGAGCATAAGGGAACAATTGACAGGAATGGGGGAAAGAAATACAGTAGAAGAAGAATGGGTAGCTCTGAGGGATGAAGTAGTGAAGGCAGCAGAGGATCAAGTAGGTAGAAAGACGAGGGCTAATAGAAATCCTTGGGTAACAGAAGAAATATTAAATTTAATTGATGAAAGGAGAAAATATAAAAATGCAATAAATGAAGCAGGCAAAAAGGAATACATACGTCTCAAAAATGAGATCGACAGGAAGTGCAAAATGGCTAAGCAGGGATTGCTAGAGGACAAATGTAAGGATGTAGAGGCTTGTCTCAATAGGGGTAAGATAGATACTGCCTACAGGAAAATTAAAGAGACCTTTGGAGAGAAGAGAACCACTTGTATGAATATCAAGAGCTCAGATGGCAACCCAGTTCTAAGCAAAGAAGGGAAGGCAGAAAGGTGGAAGGAGTATATAGAGGGTTTATACAAGGGCGATGTACTTGAGGACAATATTATGGAAATGGAAGAGGATGTAGATGAAGATGAAATGGGAGATAAGATACTGCGTGAAGAGTTTGACAGAGCACTGAAAGACCTGAGTCGAAACAAGGCCCCGGGAGTAGACAACATTCCATTAAAACTACTGATGGCATTGGGAGAGCCAGTCCTGACAAAACTCTACCATCTGGTGAGCAAGATGTATGAGACAGGCGAAATACCCACAGACTTCAAGAAGAATATAATAATTCCAATCCCAAAGAAAGCAGGTGTTGACAGATGTGAAAATTACCGAACTATCAGTTTAATAAGTCACAGCTGCAAAATACTAATGCGAATTCTTTACAGACGAATGGAAAAACTGGTAGAAGCGGACCTCGGGGAAGATCAGTTTGGATTCTGTAGAAATGTTGGAACACGTGAGGCAATACTAACCTTACGACTTATCTTAGAAGAAAGATTAAGAAAAGGCAAACCTACGTTTCTAGCATTTGTAGACTTAGAGAAAGCTTTTGACAACGTAAACTGGAATACTCTCTTTCAAATTCTGAAGGTGGCAGGGGTAAAATACAGGGAGCGAAAGGCTATTTACAATTTGTACAGAAACCAGATGGCAGTTATAAGAGTCAGGGGCATGAAAGGGAAGCAGTGGTTGGAAAGGAGTGAGACAGGGTTGTAGCCTGTCCCCGATGTTATTCAATCTGTATATTGAGCAAGCAGGAAAGGAAACAAAAGAAAAATTCGGAGTAGGTATTAAAATTCATGGAGAAGAAGTAAAAACTTTGAGGTTCGCCGATGACATTGTAATTCTGTCAGAGACAGCAAAGGACTTGGAAGAGCAGTTGAACGGAATGGACAGTGTCTTCAAAGGAGGATATAAGATGAATATCAACAAAAGCAAAACGAGGATAATGGAATGTAGTCAAATTAAATCGGGTGATGCTGAGGGGATTAGATTAGGAAATGAGACAGTTAAAGTAGTAAAGGAGTTTTGCTATTTAGGGAGCAAAGTAACTGATGATGGTCGAAGTAGAGAGGATATAAAATGTAGACTGGCAATGGCAAGGAAAGTGTTTCTGAAGAAGAGAAATTTGTTAACATCGAGTATAGATTTAAGTGTCAGGAAGTCGTTTCTGAAAGTATTTGTATGGAGTGTAGCCATGTATGGAAGTGAAACATGGACGATAACCAGTTTGGACAAGAAGAGAATAGAAGCTTTTGAAATGTGGTGCTACAGAAGAATGCTGAAGATAAGGTGGGTAGATCACGTAACTAATGAGGAGGTATTGAATAGGATTGGGGAGAAGAGAAGTTTGTGGCACAACTTGACTAGAAGAAGGGGTCGGTTGGTAGGACATGTTTTGAGGCATCAAGGGATCACAAATTTAGCATTGGAGGGCAGTGTGGAGGGTAAAAATCGTAGAGGGAGACCAAGAGATCAATACACTAAGCAGATTCAGAAGGATGTAGGTTGCAGTAGGTACTGGGAGATGAAGCAGCTTGCATGGGATAGAGTGGCGTGGAGAGCTGCATCAAACCAGTCTCAGGACTGAAGACCACAACAACAACAACAACAATGCAAGAACTGTAACACGCTTTCTCAAAATAAGATGGCCAGTCTTAGTTTGTATTTCAAAAGGATATTTCCACCGAAAATGCTATCTTCAAATTCACAAATCAGATTATACAAATTTAAATGACAAAATATTGCCAGTTAGGATTATCTGTGATTTTCCAAAAGCATTGATAGTGCAGTTCACAGTATTCTCATGGAGAAGCACAAAGTTTATTGTATCAGAATCTGAGTTTTTTTGCTGACAAAGTATTATAATCGTGGGTAATGGAAAAATTTCAAAACCTTAAAATGTAAACAATACTTCTCTTGAATATTAGTAACTGATTCTGTAAAAATCGACTGTCACCGAGCTTAGATAAAACATGTTACTTACACATATGTACTGCACAAAGACTTATTACATCATTGGAAATAGTCAATGAGGATAACTGAGTAAATGGAACAGAATACTCTAATTTATTAGGTGTTTATACTGATATGAACCTGAACTGGAAGTCAAATGTTAACAATCAAATGTCTAAGATCTGCAGCTTTTATGGTGCACAAATATCAGATTTTGGAAATGAAAATGTCAGGAAGTTGGCTTACTTTTCTTGTTTTCATTCACTGATGGCTTAATGCATCATATTCTGGGGTAACATGTAATTGTGAAAAAAAAATTATTGCACAGAAATGTGGTGCCCACCTTGCAGCCTCTTGCTGACATCTTTGTAAACAGCTGGGACACTGAGAACACCCTTACAGACTATTTACTCCCTTATGAAGTTAGTTGCCAGTACTCAATCTGTTCACACAACAGTATCATTCATAAATATGATACCAGAAGGAGAAATGACTTGTACTATCTATCATTCAAGCCTAGGGTGGCATCCAGCCATAAAAAGCTTTGACTATCTACCATTTGGTGTAAAGACTTTAATAGAAGGTAAAATTAACTTAAAAAGTAAGCACAAAAGGACATATATCTAAAGATGACCCATTGACTTGCAGACAGGCACAATGAAAAGACTGTTACACATTATAGTTCTTGGCCAAAGCCTTCTTCTTCTTTGCTGAAGAGGACTTTCACCAAAATCTGTAATGTGTAACAGTCTTTTTGTTGTGCCTGTCTGCAACTCAGCAGATCATCTTTACAGTGAGTAGCAATCTATCCTTTTCCTAATACTGTTGATTTTCCAACCTGGAGTTTCCATTGTTTGAAAGAAAGAAAGAAAAAAAGAAGATTCTTAAGATAATAATGTAAGGTAAGAGTGTTGCTATCTTTTTCACTGAAAAAGTAGATTACAATTATAAAAGTGACTCATTTTACATCATCATGAGAAGTCACAATGATGATCTGTAGACCATGGAAATAACTAAACCAAACTTAAAATGAGTCAAAATTCAATTACGTTACTTAACATCACATACAGTTTACTGTTTTCTTAATGGCTGTCCCTTTTATTCCCTTTCACTGTAATGTGGGTTGATGTTTCTTACATAGTCTGTAACCTTGTACTGAGCTGATTTGACAGACTCGAGCATAGTGGTGGTTTGAGACACTGTGTTAATTATTTAATAAGGTACTTGGGATGAAATCTCTGTTCCTTCAATAATTTGGCACATTTGAAATAGGTTTCCACGAGTGCATCATTGTCTGTTCCATATGCTATAGGATTCACAATTTTGTTAAGATTCCTTCCTTTTTTAAATTTTTTGCATTAGGAAATATGACATCAATTTCACATTTTGTTTGCAGGAAGGTCTACAACTCTTTCAAGAAACGTGTTCTCTTAATGTCAGTTTAATAGCATTTCATTTGAGACAGACTCAGTAGAAGAGAACAGTACATCATCAGTCATTTTTTGATGCCAATGTTTATTTAACACAAGTATTGTTCAACCAAGTTTACAAAATAATAGCTAATAGCTCACTAAAGTGATATTGTCATACAGAGAATAGTTTAGTGATACATCAACACTGAATATGGTATAGTTGTGTCCTGTTAAGTTGGGTAGTTACTATCAGCTTTGCATTATAATAATCTGTATCCAGAAATCTGTGTAGTTTTTCTTCACCAATATCCAGAAATCCATTTATTTTTTATTCAGGGATATTTTGTAACAAGGCTTTACTCTTGAAACCAGTAATGGGAGAATAAATAAACAGAGAAGTAAATTGTAGCTCTGGAACATTAATCCTGAAATGACATCCCAAAATATTGCACCAAAGATACCTGAAAGAGGCACTTATGGCCAGAAATACCTTGATTAATGCCTTGTATGAGGTAGTGATTGATTGTCTTGTGTGACTGGTCCATCGTAGGATGTCTTCTACTCAGTGGCGTCTTCTGGTGAATCCATCTGGCTTACATCATTGAGGGTGTTTGGATCTGCACAAGTAACCTCAATGGTACAATGGTGACCAGTTACAAGTGGCACCTTAATGTCCATGAAATATTTGCAGGTGCCATTATGTATAGTGGTTAATGGCTCTGGATGTGATGATGCAGAACACATGCAAGCAGAGGCACTTGTACATGGAGGTGCATTGCACTCGGGTGCCAGCTACAGGGGGGACACAAAAGTATCACGTAATTTTAAATGATAACGAATGATTGATTGAATAATTCCTGCAACGATAACTGTGCCGTTATTCTTATTGTATGAAATAATTTTGAAAAATAGAAATAATGAATCTTTTCTCTTTTATGTATGTTAAAAGCCACGACTGATTTTTCTCATGGTGCTACCACCAACAAAAGCATATATATCCCAACGTGAAGACATCCATCCTATTCACGATGGATTATAAACGTTTTTAACTGTTATGCGATAATACATTTAAACAATTCTTAATTATTTTTTCTTAGGGGCTGGATGTTTCAGCATCGCTGCCTATGTGCAATGGCAGCGTAAGCATTTATTGATATTGTTATTAATAAAAACTGTACCACTGGCCTAATATGAATTGAAAAATATTGCAGCATGCCGTTTTCAGATTATTAAAATTATTCTTTTTATACTTTTAGTAGTATATGACTGTTGGAAGAACTTATAGAGTTTTTGTCATTAATGGCGTCACTGCAACAATGAGCCTACACAGAAATAGCCAGGGCAACATTTAATTATTATATACTGAATCATATACAGGTTTTGGTACTAGCTACTCACAAAAATACACACTACAATTATTAATCTCATATCTACTCAACAAAATTATATTCCTACTACAAATAATTGTATCAGTTACAGACCGTGAAAATTTAATGGCCATCAGTGAGGACAGATAACTCTTCTCCATTGTTAAGTCTCTGCAATTTATTTCTACTATTTTTTACTGGAGGCAATGTTATAAACTCCCCCTGGGATGCAATTTGCATAGTCACATACAGTCTTGTAAATGGCATTCCACGATAGCATATTTCTTTTTATCATTTGCCTACGTCCAAACAGGCGACGACAGACGTGTTTGATTTAATCTTTATTATTTAATTTTTATGTTTATCTGCGCCCGAACAGGTGTCTACAGATTGATGTGATTTATTTTATTATTATTATTGACTACAATCGTCTGCGTCCAAGCAGGTGATGACAGATACATGTTTTAATTTTTAATCATTATATTAATAAGTCTGTAGCGACGCTGCCGCGAGTTAATTCAAGCTCGCCGGTGTGTGTGCGTGTGTGGCGTGTGCGCGTGTGTCAGTGCAGTGCTGTGCGGTCGTAATTACTGTACACGACGTTTGTGTAGTTCCACGCCCAGCCTCTAGAGGCGCTGTGTTTTCTAGCTTTTATATACATTCTATTTATTATTATCATTCCTTATTTTTTGAGTTAATCAGTAGTTCCGTGCCTCCTGGCTTGTGTGGACAAGTACTGTTTTCTCTCTAATAACTACGGAAGTTTTCCCAGGATTAAGGATCCTTCTGTAGAGGCCGGAAGCAAATTTTGTAACTCCGATCGGTCCATGCATGCCAGGCGTCGTCAGATACGCGCTCGCAATAAAGTTATTGTTGCTGAACTGAAGGTCTTTATTCTTCTGAATCACGTTAAGCAAAGGTCGGACAGCCACCAGTTTAGCTGAACCTGACAAGTCTTAAGTTTGCCTGTGTCCAAGCAGGTGACTGCAGACACATGTGATTTTAATAGTTACGATAATACATGTGCTTGCTTACAATTTTTGCACATGGATGCTTTTACTCAAAAGTTGAGTGCAGCCTTTTTTACTATTTCTCCTCGGAATGATTTGTTTTATGCTCCCCCATTTGGGTAAAAACCGTTGGGAAACCGAGGGAGAACCATGGCCGAGGTATAAAGACTGTACTTTTATGAAACATTTAAATACATAAATACAGACATAGTTACCTTCAGTTTGGTGTGTCGTTAAGGTTTTTACATAAAATAGAATGTTCATTGTTATTTTTCTTTCATGGTAAGTTAGTGAAGTGATGAGGGAGTGAGTGCCGGATTGGGCCCCCTCAGCAGGTACTGAATGAAGGTCGTGACGTCGCTGAGGCAAGCGATCAGCTGACACGCGACAGCGACAAGCCGCACACAACTGCGTACTGGACGTACGTTGTCTGCTACCCTCCTGGCAGCTGTTCTCCGCCACCGCTACACAGCCAAATTTCATGATATAGTTGCTGTGCCCCAGAGTAGGCAGTCTCACTACATCTGTTACACACCACACTGTCTATAAGGTCATGAATAGGTTTCTCCAGACACGCTTGCCCATATCAGCTCTTCCTTTCGCTTGCGCAGGCAGATTCCCATTGTTGACTTAGTCCACTCCAGTCATTGGCGAGATATTTATTTTCTGATGTCCGTTGACATCAGTTGTGCTTCGACTGGGTTAAGTAACGTCATCGTCAAAAACACACTTATCAGTTTGCCATGGTCTGTAATTAATCTACTACATTTAACCTGGTAATTTCTAAGAATTGCCTATCGAAGTCGCGGTGTCCAAACGATACATATCGAACGTGTGATCGTAAATCGATCAAGCAACTCTAATGGCGGGCGTTGTGAGTATGTTTACCGTGGTCGCTACAGCAATGACAAAAGAAAAGCGTTACAAAAAGAATTGTAATTGCAAAGGAGACGACTTACCTTACTCGTCGTCAGTGTTGCCATCATGCGAAAGTTGATTACAATGGTCTGGATGGGTAATTTGGAAGAGTCGAACCATGTATTCTTCCTGATACTCGTTCATTTTCCGCACTGTCTGCAATGTAGTTGTAAATGGTATTTCAGCTTCGAAATTGTTCTTACGAAGTTTTTACACACTTCACACCACCACAGGCTACATAGTCCTTCTTTCCTCGTCTGGTGGTACTCCATATTTGCGACAAAATGTCGAACAATTTTCTATGCTGGATAAACATGAAATTACATTTTTCCATATATGAGAGAATCCACTGAAGAAACGTCAAGAACACCAGACATCCCACTCACTAAAGACGTAAATTGTCTGGGATTCCCTAGAAACTCACAAATAATTCGCGGAGGTATGTAATATACAGCAACTAAGGGAACAACGGAAAACAGATAAAAATGACGATCACAAATAACTGATCACAACGCCTGCCACCAAGTTGCATGATCGATTAATGATCGCACGTTTGATATGTATCGTTTGGACACCGCGACTTCGATAGGCAATCATTCTTGGAAATTACCTTTAACCTTAATACACTATAATAAAACCAATATCTCTGGCGATGTACTGTTTATAACGTTTCATGAACACTATTTATTGACGATAGTTCCCATAAATGACGTTACTTTTGCTGACACTGAATCCAGTTTATTGACACAACGTTCATTTGGGTCTATGCACACACAGTCACTGTTCCTCACGGTCTCTTATGGCACATTAAATCATTCATGAAAACTATAACATTTTACTCACATGACGAAATAGACAACGTATTCGTATTCACATTATAACTCATAACAATTCACATTAGGTATTGGTACCATCAGTACCTTCCTGTTGCATATGCCTGGCCAGTTAGACCATTTTTTGGACTTTTTGACACTGGTCTGGATCATACAATAACTCAGATGGTCACACATTAAGATACATATATATTCACTGACACAGGAATCCTGAATAAGTCTCTGCTTCCGTGATACTTTTACAATATCTTAATGGCATTTTATCTTTATAAATTTGGTAGGTAAAACTACCTAGTTTCTACCTATTGATCTTAATTTTTTCATTCAGTTGATTCATGACTTGTACTGTTACGTGTACTACATTCATGATCATTTAATTTAAGATATTTTCAATGTTGTTATTGCAGTGTGTAGCTGAAGTCAGTATAAACGAATACTGCTCAACATGTCTTTCCTGTGACATTCAGTGTCGATGGAAAGCAATGGCTTGTTTCCAGCTACATAAAAAAATTTCCACCCAAACAGGCCATAAAGACCCAATGATACCAACGAGCCGTGTGTCATCCTCTGGCCACAGGCATCATTGGATGTGGATATGGAGGGGCAACTGTTCAGCACACTCTCTCCCGGCCATATGCCAATTTATGATACCAGAGCAGCTACTACTCAGTCAAGTAGCTCCTCAGTTTGTCTCACAAGGGCTCAGTGCACCCCACTTGCCAACAGCGCTCGGCAGGCCAGATGGTCACCCATTCAAGTGCTAGCCCATCCTGACAGTGCTTAACTTCAGTGATCTGACGGAAAGCGATGTTACCACTGTGGCGAGGCCGTTGGACCCTGCTACATACAAAATCATTTTTGAAGTGTAATTTTCCATGCATTTTCAATAAATCAGTCCCAAATTAGTCTCAAGCAAAATTTGTGTTATTCATGTGTATTAACAGCAACAGGGAACCAAGAAGAATAAGCAGTGCTCCAGCCACAACAGCACCACTCTTTACTCAACAGACTGCTTCCGCCATGTGGCAGTGTTGCTCAGTCATCACTTATGTACTGGTTTGTTCTTCATGTTTCACTTTTGTTGTTCATGCACATCAATAACTTAAATATCACATTACATTAATTTAGGACTGCTCATAAAATTCTGATTTAAAAATCATTTTGTTTGTAGTGAAAAATGAACTGATGATTCCTGTCAATACTGAGGTTGCTTGAAAGATGTGATGTGCAGTATTTGTTTGGGCAGACTCCAGTTACACATTGCAAAAACATAATTGCAAATATCTGTCAAAATAACAGAGAAAATGAGCTTCATGACTCCTAGGAGAGACACCCTGAATATATTCAATGCCTAGTGAACTATTCTTCTAAATTTGAGTACCTCTACATGTTCCTACTCAGAGCTAAATGTTTTAATGTTCTTGAGATATGACACTTTTGCCTCTTTATCCAGTTTACTTATTATGTTCAGCTTTCTACTTGTTTTAATTGCCATTTGCATAGTAATCACTATTGTCACAGATGCCTCAACGTCATTAACACCAGTTTCAATGAGGACTTTCAAATACTTGGGATGGGTTAGCTAGTCAAGTAAACTTCAACACCATCTGGGACTGTTAATGTAGTGTTCACTCCCCAAGAAACTTATCACCGGAGTGACCTATAGGCTAAAACTGTCTCTGCTCATAAAGTTTGGTGTGCTGTGAGTGGAGTGGTGTGGTGTGCCCACCACAATTGCACTCCCAGGTGCAACAGACACATTGGTTGAGGAGTTAGTATTGTCAGTACTTCTAAATATGTTGTTGATTTGTGCAGCAGAGGAAAATGCTTTCCCTAGTGGCTGACATGGCTAGACTTCACTGCCACTCACGAGTATTCATCATGGCTTTTGCTGAAAATCTATGCCGAGACTCACGTACCTGTTGGGCAAGGCATAGTGTGCTTAAGACGTGTATTCAAGGTGGTTAGATGCAGGAAAGAAAGGTTGTTTTGTGATTGCCTCCAATACAGCAACTGCAGTGAGCTGCTTCTTTCTTCATTGTTGTGGTCTTGCATTAACAACCAGGCCAGTTCTATTGTTGCATTAACCTAATATACTATTTCAGTTCCTCCAGGTGTTCAGCTGGGTATAGTGAATGATACTGCACAAATGTTTGGCAGTGGGACTTGTTGCCAGCTTCAAGTGACTACTGATGACTGGTTGGTTCAGCAAGGTGTCCCTTATGGGTACCGCATACTCCCAGCAGCAGCTGCCATTGCATAGGAGGGAGTGAAGTCGTGCTTTAGCAGCTCTGTTACTGTTGCACTGTCACTGGGTGCATGTCCCACTTCATACTGCAACTTCAGTGTCGAGCGCTGCGTCCCAAGTTTTGCTAATATGGAATCCATTATCTTTATTTATCAAGTTCTACAAGGGCCAGTCCTAAAGTTTCTGTTCAGAGGCTGCACAGTCCAGAATCGGTACGCCAATCAGGCAAAATTACCATGAGCATTGAGGCAATCATCCACTGACACACCAGGCTGAAGATACCCATTTGGTAAAACACGGTGTCCTTCTGTGTGAAGAAGTCCACAACTGCCTGCTGCACATCCTTGTCCAACAATAATCATTAACTTTTCAAGGCCTTTTTAAAGGGACCGAAGACGTGATAATCACATGAGGAGAGGTCAAAACTATAGGGTGGATACTTGAGTGTCTTCCACTAGAGTTGACATAACTTCCGCAGTACAACATTTACAATATGGGGACGTGTGTTGTCATGAAGCAGCAACACTCAGAACTTGGCACCCAATTCCACAATGGAGGTTTTCGACAGAAATACTGCCCCGGGCACATTCTTTGCTCTCCATCAGATGTGTTCAGGCATTTGTCTTTCATCAGCCGCCGACCACGGTGGCCACGCGGTTCTAGGCGCTGCAGTCCGAAACCGCGCGACTGTTACGTCGCAGGTTCGAATCCTGCCACGGGCATGGATGTATGTGATGTCCTTAGGTTAGTTAGGTTTAAGTAGTTCTAAGTTCTAGGGGACTGGTGACCTCAGATGTTAAGTCCCATAGTGCTCAGAGCCCTTTGAACCATTTGAACCTTCATCAGCCTAGAAAAGAATAACAGTATGTTAGTCCTCTTTGGACGCATTAGGTAATCATGTCACAGTACTTCACATTTCCACATTTATCACATGCACGTGAGAAAAACACAATTGCCACCCCAATCCCTTGCTTACATGTCAGTGCTTATATACTTGCATCAAAGCCTCACTACACTGCCCACATGCTGCAGCAATGCCCTCAATGGAAACTTTTTGATCACTCCTTCTAGTCGAGTTAGATTTCTATGGTACTTAATCAAATAATCCCAGAAAGAATAGGCTTGTCAGAATATGACAATACAGAGGTACTAAACCAACCCACAGTAATTAAAGGCTTGAAAACATCATCTAACAAATAAAGGGGACTATACAAAAAGAAAAAGCATTCTGGTATAATTGAGAATCAGTTGCACAAACACATTATGTTCTCCAAATTTGTTCACAAAATAATTACTGCAGAGGAACTTGCTGTAGGATAATATTTGGGGTCCATCCTTGAACCTTCTACACACAACTGTTTAATAGATTATTACCCTATGAACCACAGCTGCATAAAAAATTTGATTCTAGCAGAAGTCACCTAATACATTCATAACAGTTGGTCACAAAGCTACTTTAATTCAAATTTTAGTCTCAGATCATCCTATGCTCAGTGTCAGTAAGCTCATTTTTGTGTGACATATTTTGTAAACATTTATAACTCAGGCCCTTTAACTTTGCCTGTTTTCACATTTTCTTTGTAGATATAACAAAGAAATCTGCGGGCGCTGATGACCTCGATGTTGAGCGCCCATAAACCCCAACACACACACACAAGAAATCTGCAGTTATTATTACCCTTTGCAAAGAAGAACAAAAATCCATTCACCCTCCTTTGAGTGTCTATACACAAGATACTAACATTTTCATAACAGCACTTGATAGTTTCATATAGAATATCCATACTCAGCATTATACAATCACAAGACAAATCTGTATTGTGTACCTGTAGCACATTGATGTGTAGTGCAGCATTCAATAAAATTTACTTGGCTTGCCATAATAATGTGTAATTTACTTTTCGAAGTCCCCAATACAAACCAGAAATGAGCTCTGTATACTTGCTTGAAACTTTCCAGTGTGTCGTATGATGTCATCTACAAACTTGCCATGTCTGTTTGCTCAGAGAATGTGGAGTACTTTTTCTATGTGTTTCTGAGAAGCTGCTAGGTGTATGCATGTATGCTAAATTCCTGGAACCAATCTGTACTTGTTCTGAGAATGACCTGTAAATCCTTCAGTCAAGGGAAAATTAACAGAAATGACTTGCCGTTCAAGGAATATGTGGCGCTGATGAGGTCGACACCAGCATCGATATTCGTTCGTCTTTGGACCCTGAGCATCCATCTTTGAACTAAGCTAAGCATTATCTTTGTTCTGTTCCGCCATTTCAGTGCTTTGTGAGCCTTTGATGTGTTTAGGTGAATAAATGAACTACTGTTAAAATGGTGTTGTTTGGTGTAACCAACCCGAACAATCTCCTCACTGGTGACCCCGAGTTGTAACGTGTTCCGTTTTCGCCGTTTTACTGTGTCCGCGATCTCCACGTCGGTTATTTTCGCGTGTATTACATCGCTGCAGCATTCGAACAATGACTTCGGCCCAGCACCTAACACCGGATTTTGTGATCGACATGCATCATGTTGCACGCGATGTACACCCGCCCGGACTGCAACACGATGCCTCTCACTCGACGATTACGCCGATTTCGCCGGACGTTTTCGAGTCTGCAACAATAAGTGAAGTTAGTAGTGTGCATGACTCCGGCTATCAGACGCCTTTGTTCCCACCACATGTGCTCTCCCTCATTGACGGTGCAGTTATCTCTTACGGATCTCCGTGCAGTGCGGGACCAATGCCGATTTCTGGAAATGCTTCGTCGGACAACCTACCACCGCCAGGACAACGATTTGCCACGCTGCAATCCATGCAATACCATGCAGATTCCTGCCACATGGCCGAATCTACTTCGTTCACAGGTCAACCTCCTCAGCATCCGACCATGCCCTCGCCTGCCTCGGTTCAGCATCAGCACATGCCTTCCTGCTTCGATACCTCGGCCTGCAACGGAAACAATAACTTGTTATCTGTGCCTGACCTCCATCTCCGTCCCACTGCTATGTCTCAGTGTTTTGTGCCACGACATTCACCTTAACCGCACACCGTCTTGAGTGGAGTGACTATGAACAGTGAACATTCACACATTCCGTCCCACATTCGACATCATTTCCCACACTGTGCTTCTGGACATCCCGCACCTCCGCAGCCTCCCTGCAACACAGGTAGCCCCGGCTCTGATCATACTTCAAGCTTTCCGTGGACTAACACGCGTTCTCAAACTTTGAACTTTTTCTCACCTGTCGCCCCCACACCGGCTCCAGTCGAGCTTCCGCTGCCGTTCTCGGCACATCTCGGTGCCTCATCCGCGTCGATCTTCCGCGATGCGTCAATCTAAACACACCCACAACGTGTTGAGCTTCCGCAACCGCAATCGACATAATTATGGTGTCTCACCCTTGTCGGCCTTCCGCGTCGCAACGGATCACGTTCAACCACAACGCATCACCTTCACGCTGCCACCCGACCAGCCGTCGTCGCCACATCCCCTGGAGCCACACTCTCCTGGAATACTACAGCAACAACAGCTCGTTTCAGGCAGTGCCCCAACGAACTCCACTCAACCTGTTCTTCCGGACATCCTACAATGCTTACCGACGCTGCCGCCGTTTGATCCCGACAGAGCAACAACCTGGTTCAAAATTGTGGACGAAGTGTTCGACCATTACAAACTCGACGAGTCAACCAGTTTTCTGTGCCTCATCACTCACCTGCACGACCAGGAGGACTTGATTGCTGACCTGGTCGACGCCCCGGACTCATCTACCCAGTACACTCTAGCCAAAAAGACAGTTCTACGTCGGCTTGCACGCTCCACTGAGGCAGCAATATGGCAAGTGCTCTACGTCGAGCAACTAGGCAATGACAAACCTTACCAGCTCTGGAGACTGCTACGTGCCCTGTTCAGCGCCGATCTATTCTCTGACACAGCTCTCCTCGCCATCTAGTCAGATAAACTATCTTCTCACATCCGCTTTGCTCTGGCTCAAAGGTCTCCTGAACCTGTCGAGCAAAGAATGACAATTTTTGACACGCTACACGAGGCATCACTGCTCTATTTCGCTAGCCACTGCCTACCTGACAAGTGTCAGGTTCAGGCTCATCGCCCTGTGGCCGGACGTGGCTGGGGCCGTACTGTGCCGACCATTCCGCTTGATCCAGGAAGCAGTAAACAAGCAACTGGGACGTCACCGGCTCAGCCCACGGTCATGCCCCCTCCTGCAACCAAACTTGCTGTGGCCACCGAACCTCGGCCACCTTCACTAGGAACGAACTTTCCGCAGGAAATGCAACAGTACTACCCGTACTGTTACTTCCACATATGGTTTGGTGAGGTGGCACGGATCTGCAGACCACCCTGCTACTTGCAGGTAGGTCCTGGTGCCTCCTCCTGCACACAACATGACAGGCACCCCCAAGTGCTCCATTCTGTCCGGGAATGACCAGATAATTGCGGACGACTTTACATTAAAGACATTTCGTCGAGATACCTTTTCCTAGTGGACACAGGCGCCGATGTTTCGCTGCTGTCTACGTCCTTAGAGTCGTTGAACATCCGCCATCATCATACTTCACTGCAAGCCATGAATTCAACTAAACTACAATGCTCGACTTCAACATCCCATGTCATCTCACTCTCCGCAAACTGCAAACTCGAGTGGACTTTTTTGGTGTGGGAATTTGACAAACTTATTGACTTCTTGCAACACCACAAACTCTCACCGAACCTAGTGCGAAACACCATGTATCATCATCCGTCCAAGACTCACTTCCTTTATGCTCCGTCGAGAAACCCCCCTCATGTCATATCAGTCCGGGTTCATCTCATCTGTATATGCTCGTCTCTGTCGATGACGTTACAAGAAACCAAGCACAAGTGCTTTGTCGAGCTCGAACTTGTCTCTCGCCTATGCAAGGAAAACTTTGAGCTCTCCCTCCGGCTCCATGAAACATAGCTCCAGTTCTCCGATGCAGCAAAGGAATTACAGACACTACAGGAAGGACAAAGCAAGGTCAATAAGTGCGCCGAATCTGCTTGCAATCCCAGCAATCGAGCCTCCGTGTGTTTACCTCCCACTACTCCTCGCAACTGTGCTATCAAGACTGCCATAATGTGTACTGACAGTTCTGCAGGGCAACACCCTCCTAATATGGCAGCGTTTGACACTCAGCCGGACACAAGTGCGCATGCGCGACGATCGTCACATGTTCCCGAACTGACGTCTCCTATCCTGCCGCTCGCTGACAGCACCTCAAACTATGCAACTTCGGCTCCTGTGCGCCGCCGTGCGACCGTCGCTGACAACACAAACAGTTCACTCGCGCCAAGCGTTTCGCCTGCGACCGTTCTGCCACAGGCCGAGCCCTTGGACAATGGACTCACTAACGGCTCACGAGCTCTACCGAGCTCACCCGACCACGGTGCCACTGCTTCGGGCCGGCGGCCATCTTGTCACATTGACTCCTGGGACACTTCGCCGCCTCGGCTCCTGTCGGATCCGCCGAGTAGCTCCAAACACCAGGACAATGCCTCGCCTGCTCCGCCCACCACACATTGTAAACAAACCGCCTCCCGTGCCGCCAGCAACGTTTCCGTCGTCACCAATGGCACGGTTCACAAGCTTCGCCTCATGCCAGGTCCCCCAATCTCCAGTAAACCACGTCGACTTTGTCCTGAGTGCGACCTTAAAAATCAGATTTCTGAAATACTAAGCTCAGGCGTCATTGAACCATCTGCCAGAAGCTGGTCGACGCCCATACATATGACACCCAAGAAAGACGGGTCCTGGAGCATGTGCAGAGACTACTGTCGACTAAACACACGAACAATTATGGACACCTACCCCATACCCAACATTACCGACTTTACCACTTCCCTCGAGGGGCGACCACGTTATCTGTCATTGATTGCAAATGGGCCTACCACCAGATCCCCCTGGCACCTGAAGACATCGGGAAGACAGCAATCACCACCCCGATCGGGTTATTTCAGTTTCGATTCATGCCCTTCGGTCTGAAAAACGCAACCCAGACCTGACAACGCTTCATCAACGAAGTGCTATTCGACCTAAAATTCTGCTTTGCATATCTTGATGACATTCTTGTGTTCAGCTCCTCCATCAAGGACGACATTCGACATGTGCAAACTGTTATGAACACTCTTGCGGCAGCAGGCATCGAGACCAACCAGGACAAATTGCAACTACATCAACCCGCTGTCACTTTTCTTGGTTTTCGGGTCTCTGCCGACAGCATTTCACCGCCCCCTGAGAAAGTACAAACAATACTAAACCTACCCAGACCTTCGTCATTCAAAGAGCTCCGGCACTTTCTGGGGATGGTTAATTATTATCGCCGACATCTACCTCGGGCTGCGGAGATTCAGGCTCCACTGACGGATGCCTTGGCAGGCAACAACACTGCTGGATCTTGGCACGTTCCTTGGACCCCTGCTATGACTCACTGTTTCACTGCCCTCAAGAATCTTCTTGCTGAGGCCTGTACCATTGCGCATCCTCATCCCAATGTGCAGCTTTCCATCACTACAGATGCGAGCGATACTGCCATCGGCGCTGTCCTCTGCCAGACAATCGACGGCCAAACTTCACCTCTGCAGTTCTTCTCACGCAAGCTCACCAATGCACAACGGAAATATTCAGCGTTTGACAGGGAGTTGCTCGCGGTCTACAAAGCGATCAAGCATTTTAAGACTGACATTGAGGGACGCCCTTTCTATGTCTCAACGGACCACAAACCCCTGGCTGCTGCCATTACAGACCCGCCAGCTGACCCGCCTCCTCGCCGCTTCAGATACATGGACTTCATTTCTCAGTTCACCACCAATGTCAGACACATTAAGGATGCTGACAATATAATTGCTGATTTCACCGTCCATTCACTGTTAGACCTATCTCAACTGCCTAACCTTCAACCCACCGATGAGGAATCACAAAACTTGATTTCAGACTCTACTTCTTCACTACGTCTGCACCACCTTCCCTGGCACTTCTGCTGAGATCTGGTGCGACGACAGTATGGGCACGTTACGCCTCCTCATCCCAACCACGCTCCGTCGAGCTGTCTTTAACGCACTGCATAATTTAGCCCACCGCGATGTTCGTGCGTCCGCCCGCCTCGTAGAGCAGCGCTTTGAGTGGAGAAATTTCAACAAGAACTGCCAGCAATGGGCACGCTCCTGCGTTGCGTGCCAACGCTGTGAAGTACACAAGCACACATCACCCCCCTTGGCGCCTTTTCGATCCCTCCTGGGCGTTTCCAGCATATTCATATTGACAATGTCGACCCTCTCTCCCCCTCTAACGGCTTTCGTTATGTTCTCTCGTCTGTCGATCGAACAACTTTCTGGGTCGGGGCTGTCCCCCTCCACAATATTACGGCAGAAACTGTTGCTAGAGCTTTCGTTGTGTCTTGGGTATCGCATTTCGGATGTCCAGCTGTCATCATGACAGACCAGAGCAGACAATTTGAGTCAGCCCTGTTCAACGAGATTTGTAACATTTGCGGCATCCGGCGCATTCATACCACAGCATATCACCCGCAAAGTAATGGGCTAGTTGAGGGCTGGCACCGCACTTTCAAGGTGGCTCTTCGATGCCCGACTCTCTATGGACGGAGGCCCTTCCCCTTGTGCTACTCGGCATTCACGCGATCTATAAGGAAGACCTCAAAGCACAATAGCCGAGTTCGTATACGGCCAGAACATTGTTCTCCCTAGCGAACTTGTGAGCCCTTCCGCTTCTCTCCCTCAGCCTGACTTGCCTTCCTTCATGGACCGCATCACACACCACTTCATCAACCTCCGTATCCCTCCACCCTCCAGCTATTCCCGCCCTAAGGTTCACGTCCCGAAATCTCTGGACAATTGCGAGTATGTCATGCTCCGAGATGGCGCTGTCCGTGCTCCCCTCCAACCTCCATATACCAGCCCGTACTGAGTTCTCTGGCACTCAGCCAACACCTATGACATCCAGATGAAAGTTTCAGCTGTTACAGTCTCTCAACAGATTTAAGCCTGCTCATGTTGAGCCTTCTTCTACCCCCCTTCAGGCCACGACCATGCCACTCACTGTCGTGGGTCACAACGCTCCGACCACTCCCTCCACGCTGGACTCACGCACTCCGTCGAGTGACCACATGCTCCCCACATTGAGATTACCTATGATCACGCCCTCGCCGCCGGCCCCTTCACCGGGCCCTTCGACCTCTCCCCCATCTTGAACATGCCCTCGCTCGAGGTGTTTGTGCCTGTCCCTGTCCCCCCAGACATAATCCACGACATCTCAATAATACTGCACGATGATATACTGTTCGTTGTGTGTTTCCCTTCATCCAGTGCTCATGACACAACCTCCCTGCTACCTGGTGAAATGTGTTCCCCTCCTGCCCGATGTCGACCTGGACATGCTTTGGGTGTTCGCCACGGCCTCCAGAGACATGGTCGTCGTCGCTCCGTTCCACCTGCAAATTGCCGGCCTACCTGTTGCCACATGACCAGCATGCCCAGTACGACGCCCGACTCGCTTCAACGACTTCCAGGTTTGGTGGCCGATCCTTTCTTCACGACATCTACCCACACAGCTTCCCGATGATGCTGTCGAGCTGACCGTGGTCCGGCTCCCGCGGACCACCCCTGCCGACGCCTTAGTCAACCCCCCCAGCCTCTCAAGAGTACTCCGTACTGCGGGAGACGGGGGGGGGGGGGGGGGAGCTATGTGGCGTCGATGAGGTCGATACCAGCATCGACGATATGCCTTCGTCTTTGGACTCTGAGCAACCATCTTTGAACTAAGCTAAGCATTATCTTTGTTCTGTTCCGCCATGTCAGTGCTTTGTGAGCCTTTGATGTGTTTAGGTGAATAAATGAACTACTGTTAAAATGGTGTTGTTTGGTGTAACCAACCCGAACAATCTCCTCAAATAAAAATCATATTTTTGGTTTGATTCGTTTCATTACTACAGATTGTATAAACATGTGGTGACCATCAACTACTTGAACACTATGATCTTTGATTATGCTCTCTCTGTGTTTGTGTCTCCATACCAGTAAGAAGTTTTTCAGTTTTATTGTCCTTCCATCTTTCATTTACGTTTCTGAAAATGAATTGCTTGTTGATGATTTACATACCTGACCATACCATATTTATGACTGGAATTAGCACAAACACATAAAAATGTACTTATAAAAAGTGTACAAATCAGAGCAGTAGAATATAGAATCATATGTTTCTTCAATATACATGTGTTAAACAAGAGTATTATTTACAAGTAAATGCAAATACATTGAAAGAGAGACCAACTTTTAAGCCTGTAAATACTGTGGTACTATTAAATAGATATCTCAGTACAGTTTCCCAATGATGCAGCATTTATCACAAGGAGTTCTTGTTTGTGTGCTCTAGTTCTTCAAGGGGTTTAGAGCTTGTATTTAACTTTAGGAAAAGAAATAAGAAACCTTTGCTTTACTAGTAAATGTATTATGTGAGAATAGAAAACGGTTTTACAGTGAAGGACTAGTATAGTCAATGACAAGAATAAATGGGGAAAATAGAAAACTCCACTTGAAAGTTGTGAGAAAATGTGCACTAAATGTGGTTGATGTACAACAAAGAAACATGTAGAGAGAAACAATAAGGAAGATGTGAAACAGAATACCTTGACTGAAAGAGACATATGTATAATGTCATCATAGAAGATTATCTCTGAGTCACAGTGAAGAAGGGTGAATTGGTGTTGAGGGTTTTACAGAGACAAGATTATGTTTTGTACCATGTCATCAAGGGTTCTGAAGATGGATTGGCCAAGAAGAAGTAAAGCATTGTCTTTCTGAGATTGAGATTAGCACAAATAGTGTGAGTGCCGTGATTTAGGCAATGGGCATGTGTGATAGGACTCAGTTCCATGTCTGGTCATCCTGAACTGCATTTGTGGTTTCTATAAAATGAAGTGAATGTTATTGTACGAGGGAAGGTCAGAAAGTAAGGCACAATAATTTTTTTCTTCACTGAAATTGCAGCTAAAATGTTTAAATTTCATGATGATATAATTTGAAGTTTGCACTAAAGACTGTATTTTGTTTTATGTAGAGCTCTTGTGAGAGAATCCTGAACTATGAAACAAACATGGCATGCATGTTACTGTTGTCGTCTTGTGAAGAGCAGTGAAGTGTAGTTCGATATTTGTGGGCCAAAGAGCAAAAACCATGTGAAATTCACATGAACATGCATGACATTTATGGAGATAAATGTATGGATCTTAGCAATGTCACCAGTTTATATGCATTCTCCCAAGAGGGCTATGGAAACCTTACTGACTCGACACATTCAGGGTGGCAGGCCACCCTGAATGTAGCTCTGCAGAATGTTGGAGCCATTGAGGCAACAATTTCGGAGGTCAGCATGTGCAACTGAGAGCCTTATTACAGCAGTTCAACATTTCCTATGGTGCCATGTACAATATTGTTCATAATACGTTGAAATTTTGCGAAGTTAGTGCTTGCTTGGTGCCTAAGAACCTGGCAGACAACCACAACCTCTAGCGAATGATGACAACCTTGGATCACTTAATACATTATGCCACAAAAGGACATGACTTTCTGAAAAGAATCATCACTAGTGAAGAGTTTTGGGCATGCTACTACATGCCCAAAACCAAGCAGGCCACTATGAAGTGGAAACATGCTGGTTCCACAGTACAAAAAAAAATTCAAAGTGACTCAGTCTGCCAGGGAAGTGCTTGTGATAGTGCTTTGGGATTATCATGATGTGTTATTGGTGGACTTTGCTGAATGCAGGGCCACTGTGAATGTAGTAGCCTACATTACAACTTTGGTTACGTAACACTGTGCAACACTACAACATTGATCCTGAAGGTGTAAAACTTCATCATGACAATGCTTGACCCAATGTTGCTGCTCCCATTCATGAGAAAATCGGCAGTTTAGGGTGGGGGGTGGTCCAGCATCCACCACACAGTCCGGACCTTGCACCCTAAGGCTTTAATCTGTTTGGTCTCATGAAGAAATTCTGCTCTGGTGGGCAGTTTGTGGGTTTAAATCACCTCGGAGTGTGACCATGTAGTGCATTTGACCTGCGGTGGTCTCACGGTGGCGCTGGCAGCAGTCCACATACACAGCGATGTGTTGGTGCATGTCAGAATATGGTGCAGCAGGTAAGTGTGCAGACGTTTTCAGACAGCTAATGGTGACTGTGTGTTGAAAATGGCTCATAGTATACATATTGATGACGTTATGAGGGGTAGAATACTAGGGCGACTGGGGGTTGGTCAAACACAGCAGGTCCTAGCACGGGCCCTCCGTGTGCCACAAAATGTGATCTTGAGATTGTGGCAATGATTTCAGCAGACAGGAAACGTGTCCAGCCGCTACAGTACGGGATGTCCACAATGAACAACACCACAAGAAGACTGATATCTCACCATCAGTGCCTGCAGCCGGCCAGGGGTACTGCAGGTAGCCTTGCTTGGGACCTTACCACAGCCACTGGAACAGTTGTCTCAAGACACATAGGCTACTGACGACTGAACAGACATGGTTTATTCACTCGGAGACCTGCAAGGTGCATTCCACTGACCACTGGTCACAAGACAGCCTGTAAAGCTTGGTGTCAAGAACACAGTACATGGTCATTGGTACAGTAGTCCTAAATTATGTTCATGGACGAGTCCAGGTATAGTCTGAACAGTGATTCTCACTGGTTTTTCATTTGGTGTGAACCAGGAACCAGATACCAACCCCTTAATGTCCTTGAAAGGGGCCTGTATGAGGATCATGGTTTGATGGTGTGGGGTGGGATTATGATTGCTGCATGTACACCCCTGCATGTCTTTGACAGAGGAACTGTAACAGGTCACGCATATCAGGACGTCATTTTGCACCAGTATGTCCACCTTTTCAATGGTGCAGTGGGTCCCACCTTCCTCCTGATGGATGATAACTCATGGCCTCACTGAGCTGCCATCATGGAGAGAAACAGAAGATACCAGGTGAATGGAGTGGCCTGCGTTTTCTCCAGATCTAAACCCCACTGAGCACGTCTAGGATGGAAATGGAAATGTCGTGTGGCTAGGGCTTCCCGTCGGGTAGACCATTCGCCTGGTGCAGGTCTTTCGATTTGACGCCACTTCGGCGACCTGCGCGTCGATGGGGATGAAATGATGATGATTAGGACAACACAACACCCAGTCCCTGAGTGGAGAAAATTTCCGACCCAGCCGGGAATTGAACCCGGGCCCTTAGGATTGACAGTCTGTCACGCTGACCACTCAGCTACCGGGGCGGACACCTCGGTCGACATATCGCTGCACGTCTTCAAACCTCTAAGACACTTCAGGAGCTCTGACAGGCACTGGTGCAAGAATGGGAGGCTACACCCCAGCAGCTTCTCGACCACCTGATCCAGAGTATGCCAACACGTTCTGTGGCCTGTGTACGTGTGCATGGTGATTATATCCCATATTGATGTCGGGGTACATGTGCAGGAAACAGTGGTATTTTGTAGCACATATCTTTCAGGATGTTTTTCTCAACTTATCACCAATACTGTGGACTTATAGATCTGTGTCATGTGTCTTCCCTATGTGCCTATGCTATTAGCACCAGTTTTGTGTAGTGCCACGTTGTGTGGCACCACGTTATGCAATTATCCTTAATTTATGAGCACGAGTGTAGATTGCCGCACACATGATACTAGAAACAAATATCAGTTAAAAATTTTAGCACACATCACCAAATTATGTGCTGACCAGATTAAATATGTGGGCATAAAAAGTTACAAACATCTCCCATCAGAGATAAAGACAATTAATAATCTGAAGGAAGGCTGAGCGCAAAAATAAAACGAATTTTATTAAATCACTGTTTTTACTCCATCACTGCATTTCTTGACACAAAATTCTAATTTCTCCTTAAAAGCTCATCTTCTCATACACAATGAAACTGTTTATCTTGTTACTTTTCTTGTTCATGCTGTATGCATTTGTATGCAAACCTAAACTTTGTAATACAGAAATGAGGTTTCCCCTTTGCAATACATATTTAATGTATACTTCTTAATTCCCATGTTATTTGTCCTGCCCATGTTCTGTACTTTGTATGTAAACCTGGACACTTTATTACAGAAGAGAGTCAGTTTTCCTGTTTTATTTAAGAAATGAATTCTTAAATGTATATGGTAGTTTTGAATTTCCATGTTATTTGCTTATGTGTTTCTTTCTCCTAATAATGTCAGCTTAGTTAGCAATATTGCGCAATTCTGATTTTTACAAGATATCCACCTATACACTTTTCTGTTTCTTGGCATTACATACGTATTATATGAAAATCTGTATCATTATAATATCATTGCATTATATATGTATTACATGAACATTTGCATCATTATAATATCACTGTCATAATCATTTCAACCATGTATCATCACATTTTCGTTTTTGACTTGTCCTGTATCATCATGTGCTTCTCTGCACGTAATGAATGATCCACAGGATAAATAAAAATTACAAATTACAAATTTCAAATGTTCACATTTGTCATGTGGATGAGTGTGATGAGTGCTTGTGTAAATTTTAATACTAAATTAGATTTGTGGTGTTACGAAGTGTTATATTTTCCAGTCATTTGCATTTGTGTTTTCCGTGTTTTAACCGAATTATTCCAGATAAATTATAAAATGGCTTTCAACAGAATATCCAATCTCCACACATTCCTAGCTATTTGAAATTATCATGCTATACGTTTATGTCCATGAACCATGGTCCTTGCCGTTGGTGGAGAGGCTTGCGTGCCTCAGCGATGCAGATAGCAGTACCATAAGTGCAACCACAATGGATGGGTATCTGTTGAGAGGACAGACAAACATGTGGTTCCTGAAGAGCGGCAGCAGCCTTTTCAGTAGTTGCAGGGGCAACAGTCTAGGGGATTGACTGATCTGGCCTTGTAACACTAACCAAAATGTCCTTTCTGTGCTGGTAGTGGGAACAGCTGAAAGCAGGGGGAAACTACAGACGTAATTTTTCCTGAGGCATGCAGCTTTACTGTATGGTTAAAAGATGATGGCGTCCTATTGGGTAAAATATTCTGGAGGTAAAATAGGCCCCTATTCAGATCTCTGGCAGGGGACTACTCAGGAGGACATCGTTATCAGGAGAAAGAAAACTGGCATTCTACAGATCGGAGTGTGGAATGTCAGATCCCTTAATTGGGCAGGTAGGTTACAAAATTTAAAAAGGGAAATGGGTAGATTAAAGTTAGATGTAGTGGGAATTAGTGAAGTTCAGTCGCAGGAGGAACAAGACTTCTGGTCAGGTGAATACATGGTTATAAACACAAAATCAAATAGGGGTAATACAGGAGTTGGTTTAATAATGAATAGGAAAATAGGAATGTGGGTAAGCTACTACAAACAGCATAGTGAACGCATTATTGTGGCCAAGATAGATACGAAGCCCATGCCTACCACAGTAGTACAAGTTTGTATGCCAACTAGCTCCACAGATGATGAAGAGATTGATGAAACGTTTGATGAGATAAAAGAAATTATTCAGATAGTGAAGGGAGACGAAAATTTAATAGTCATGGGTGACTGGAATTCGGTAGTAGGAAAAGGAAGAGAAGGAAACGTAGTAGGTGAATATGGATTGGGAGTAAGAAATGAAAGAGGAAGCCGCCTGGTAGAATTTTGCACAGAGCATAGCTTAATCATAGCTAACACTTGGTTCAAGAATCATAAAAGACTGTTGTATGCATGGAAGAAGCCTGGAGATACTGACAGGTTTCCAATACATTATATAATGCTAAGACAGAGATTTAGGAATCAGGTATTAAATTGTGAGACATTTTCAGGTACAGATGTGGACTCTGACCACAATCTATTGGTTATGAACTGTAGATTAAAACTGAAGAAACTGCAAAAAGGTGGGAATTTAAGGAGATGGGACCTGGATAAACCGACTAAACCAGAGGTTGTACAGAGTTTCAGGGAGAGCATAAGGGAACACAGTAGAAGAAGAACGGGTAGCTCTGAGGGATGAAGTAGTGAAGGCAGCAGAGGATAAAGTAGGTAAAAAGACGAGGACTAGTAGAAATCCTTGGGTAACAGAAGATATATTGAATTTAATTGATGAAAGGAGAAAATATAAAAATGCAGTAAATGAAGCAGGCAAAAAGGATTACAAACGTCTCAAAAATGAGATCGACAGGCAGTCCAAAATGGCTAAGCAGGGATGGCTGGAGGACAAATGTAAGAATGTAGAGGCATATCTCAATAAGGGTAAGATAGATACTGCCTACAGGAAAATTAAAGAGACTTCTGGAGAAAAGAGAACAACTTGTATGAATATAAAGAGCTCAGATGGAAATCCAGTTCTAAACAAAGAAGAGAAAGCAGAAATGTGGAAGGAGTATATAGAGGGTCTGTACAAGGGTGATGTACTTGAGGACAATATAATGGAAATGGAAGAGGATGTAGTTGAAAATGAAATGGGAGATGATATACTGCTTGAAGAGTTTGACAGAGTGCTGAAACTCCTAAGCCAAAACAAGACCCCAGGAGTAGCTAACATTCCATTAGAACTACTGACAGCCTTGGGGGAGCCAGCCCTGACAAAACTCTACCATCTGGTGAGCAAGATGTATGAGATAGGCAAAATACCCTCAGACTTTAGGAAGAATATAATAATTCCCATCCCAAAGAAAGCAGATGTTGACAAATGTGAAAATTACCCAACTATCTGTTTAATAAGTCACGACTGCAAAATACTAACGCGAATTATTTACAAACGAATGGAAAAACTAGTAGAAGCCGACCGTGGGAAAGATCAGTTTGGATTCCTTAGAAATGTTGGAACATGTGAGGCAATACTGACCCTACACCTTATCTTAGAAAATAGATTAAGGAAAGGCAAACCTACGTTTCTAGCATTTGTAGATTTAGAGAAAGCTTTTGACAATGTTGACTGGAATACTCCTTTTCAAATTCTGAAGGTGGCAGGGGTAAAATACAAGGAGCGAAAGGCTATTTACAATTTGTACAGAAACTAGATGGCAGCTATAAGAGTCGAGGGGCATGAAAGGGAAGCAGTGGTTGGGAAGGGAGTGAGACAGGGTTGTAGCCTACCCCCGATGTTATCCAATCTGTATACTGAGCAAGCAGTAAAGGAAACAAAAGAAAAATTCGGAGTTGGAATTAAAATCCATGGAGAAGAAATAAAAGCTTCGAGGTTCGCCGATGACATTTTAATTCTGTCAGAGACAGCAAAGGACCTGGAAGAGCAGCTGAACGGAATGGAGAGTGTCTTGAAGGGAGGATACAATGAACATCAACAGAAGCAAAACGAGGATAATGGAATGTAGTCAAATTAAATCGGGTGATGCTGAGGGAATTAGATTAGGAAATGAGACACTTAAGGTAGTAAAGGAGTTTTGCTATTTGGGGAGCAAAATAATTGATGATGGTCGAAGTAGAGAGGATATAAAATTAGACTCGCAATGGTAAGGAAAGCGTTTCTGAAGAAGAGAAATTTGTTAACATCGAGTATAGTTTTAAGTGTCTGGAAATCGTTTCTGAAAGTATTTGTATGGAGTGTAGCCATATATGGAAGTGAAACGTGGATGATTAATAATTTGGACAAGAAGAGAATAGAAGCTTTCGAAATGTGGTGCTACAGAAGAATACTGAAGATTAGATGGGTAGATCACATAACTAATGAGGAGGTATTGAATAGAATTAGGGAGAAGAGGAATTTGTGGCACACCTTGACTAGAAGAAGGGGTCGGCGGGTAGGACATGTTTTGAGGCATCAAGGGATCACCAGTTTAGTATTGGAGGGCAGTGTGGAGGGTAAAAATCGTAGAGGGAGACCAAGAGATGAATACACTAAGCAGATTCAGAAGGATGTAGGTTGCAGTAGGTACTGGGAGACGAAGAGGCTTGCAGAGGACAGAGTAGCATGGAGAGCTGCATCAAACCAGTCTCAGGACTGAAGACCACAACAACAACAACAACAACAACACTTATGTCATAATTGTGGCTAATTTGCTTCACTTTACATAACTTAATGACATGTTACATGACTGTAACAGTTGGACACCCAACAGCCAGAAAAGTGGGTCACCTCTGAATTCCAATGTGTAAATTGTACCTGACTATATACAACCTACATAGCATACCTGTGTCGCAGATCCTCTAAACCCTCAGCAGTACAGTCGTACAGTTGCTTGGCTACACACAATGCATACAATATACTACTAGAGAACACTGCTCTTTATGGCAGTCAGTCCAGATGTAAACTGATACTGGGATACAACAAATATTAGAAAACCTATTATTAGAGATAAGACAGCCCTTAACGCTAGTAAATTAAACTTCATAACAATAAGTGACAATGCAAAAATCTTTTCACACCCATTAAATGACATTTAAATTTTTTTGTGGTCTGTATTTGAACCCACAGTTAAGCAAACAAGGGTTTTGTTTCTGATTGAGTTTCGGCAAGGCTTAAAGAGACATAAAATATCGAAGTTTTCGCCAGTATCAGTTTACAAGGCCGAATGTCCGAACCTGGAAATAAATGATGATATATTTAGCACTGCACCTGGAACTCCATGAAGCTTATATTGCCACTGAGAAGTGACCACGAAATGTATGTGACAAAGTGCAATGCATAAGCATGAAACTCCATGAAGTAAAGTTGTGTGATGGACTGGGAGTAGAACTCAGTGCCTATACGAATTGTTAATTAGGCACAATCGGATGTCAGATATTAAATATTTTACCAATAGCATGATATTGGAACCTGAAATAATGATACAAATGATTTTTGCCTAGTAGAGATTCGAGCTCGGCAAATTTTGCTATTGTCTTATAGCTATGAATAGACATGAAATACTTAATCTTTCTTTGCCAGTGACGAGATGTGCACATGTTTGGCTAGACCTAACGCAAAAAAAAGCCTGTACTGCTTGGGACTACAATCCCGTGCATATCGTCGTTGCTGACACCGCACAAGAAGGTGTCGACTATCAAATTCCCTGTACTAATAGGAGTGCGGCATTTGTAGAGATCTGGAGGAGATGGGAATAAGGAAGAAACAAGAAAACAATGGGAAAGTACGATCTTGAAGCATTCAAATCCACAGAAGTATTGGAATCGGAGCTCGAATCCCTGTCCAGTGCCAATATTTTCAAAATCTGAAGTTCATTTAAAATCAGAAATGAAGATCCTATGACCTTACATGACGATTGGCTCGCGAACTAAAATAACATAATAGTTCAAGAAATCGTACTAGAGACTCAGTTTCTGCAAGCAGCCACTTCCGCATCTGACAGCCAAAACTAATCCAACCCTGTTCCAGTCAGTAACGAATGGACATGTGTAATGTTTATTTGGAACCATAGCGCAAAAATGAAATGAAATGACCGTGTGGCATTATTGACCGGGACGTCCCTCCTGGGGGAGTTCGGCCGACAGGTGCAAGTCTTATTTCAGGTGATGTCACATTGGGAGACTTTCATGTTTGTGATGGTGATGAAAGGATGATGAGGACAACGCAATGCCCAGTCCACAGGCAGACAAACTCTCCTACCCGGCCGGTATCAAACCCTGGACTACTGTGTGGTAGTTACCACTCATCTAAGACGGCGGACACCATGGCACTGTCTTGCGTTCGTTACTTGGCGTTACTGGAGGTGAAGAGGGTATGCTGGAGGTGTAGAAGGTATGGAAAAAATGGAAAAGTATGGTAAGGCTATGGAACCAAACTGCTGAGGTCATCAGTCCCTAGGCTTACGCACTACTTAATCTAACTTAAACTAACTTATGCTAAGGACAACACACACACCCATGCCCGAAGGAGGAATCGAACCTCCGATTGGGGGAGCCGCACGAACCGTGACAAGACGCCTCGGACCGCACGGCTACCCCGTGCGATGAAGAGGGTATGTTTGTGGCTGTTAAAAACTGGTACGACTAGGAGAAATCACATCGTCACCTTAGCCATTGCAAGCTAGCCTCAGTCCAACCAACCACCGAGTTTCATATGGGTTAGCATCATGTTTTCTGTCATAAGGGAGTATGCAGTACATGGTACAAGAAATGCTGACTTACACTTGAGCTGTTGTTTTTAATAACCTACTCGCAGTCTAGTAGTCAACATCATGCAGTGCGAACGCAAAGTTGTGATCTCAAACCCATCTTTTTCCTTTCTTTTTTGAGCCTTATTCCATCTGTATTCTAAGAGCTAAGAACGTCAGAGACAGTTTTGTCCATTTTGTAACCATCCAGTCATAGAAAAAATTTTCAGAAACTTTTGTGAATCGGCTAGTGGGTGTCTGTCATGGTAAGACCAATTTCAGCGCCGTCAGACAGCAGCCGCTTGATACGCACCTGAGTCCACCCAAGTGATTGTGATGCATTGGGCATAGAGACTTGATTTTTAATGGACTTTTCTGTGCGCAAGTTAACAAGTACAACGTCACGTAACCTTGCCTATCATATAATACTATGTTTCAGCATGCTCTGTGGCGATGTTGTATGGCGTTTTGCTGTAAGCGTATTTAATTATTTTCATTTTGTTCAGGTTTGTAGTATAGCTCGTACCATTACAACTTGAATATTTCTCATTTTGTACGTTATGAGGAGCGTCGTTTATGTATTAGAAAACGGGGTCTAAAATGGAGTAAGGTCTAACATTTGTGGCATTGTGTTCTGTTTGTGTTTAATAAAAGGGGTGAAAGCAGTGGAGGCAATTCGAAACGCGGGTGCCCTGAACGAGGTGCATTCAAGTTCTAAGGCCTCCGATTTTTTTTTCTCCGGACTGGAAAGAGATAGAAACATGCGCATTGTTTTAAAATGAGGCCGCATTCATTGTCAATACGTCCCAGAGATGGCAGCACCGTACGGCAGGTGGAATTTTACCGCCAGTGGCGAGAATGAGAACTGTTTTAAATACTTAAAATGGCGACGTTTTCCTTACTTGAACAGCGTGCAATCATTCGTTTTCTGAATTTGCGTGGTGTGAAACCAATTGAAATTCATCGACAGTTGAAGGAGACATGTGATGATGGAGTTATGGATGTGTCGAAAGTGCATTTGTGGGTGCGACAGTTTAATGAAGGCAGAACATCGTGTGACAACAAACCGAAACAACCTCGGGCTCGCACAAGCCGGTCTGACGACATGATCGAGAAAGTGGAGAGAATTGGTTTGGGGGATCGCCGAATGACTGTTGAACAGATTGCCTCCAGAGTTGGCATTTCTGTTGGTTCTGTGCACACAATCCTGCATGACGACCTGAAAATGCGAAAAGTGTCATCCAGGTGGGTGCACGAATGCTGACAGACGACCACATGGCTGCCCATGTGGCATGTTGCCAAGCAATTTTGACGCGCAATGACAGCATGAATGGGACTTTCTTTTCGTCGGTTGTGACAATGGATTAGACGTGGATGCCATTTTTCAATCCAGAAACAAAGCGCCAGTCAGATCAATGGAAGCACACAGATTCACCGCCACCAAAAAAATTTCGGGTAACCGCCAGTGATGAAAAAATGATGGTGTCCATGTTCTGGGACAGCGAGGGCGTAATCCTTAAACATTGCGTTCCAAAGGGCACTACGGTAACAGGTGCATCCTACGAAAATGTTTTGAAGAATAAATTCCTTCCTGCACTGCAACAAAAACGTCCGGGAAGGGCTGCGCGTGTGCTGTTACACCAAGACAACGCAACCGCACATCGAGCTAACGTTACGCAACAGTTTCTTCGTGATAACAACTTTGAAGTGATTCCTCATGCTCCCTACTCACCTGACCAGGCTCCTAGTGACTTTTGGCTTTTTCCAACAATGAAGGACACTCTCTGTGGCCGCACATTCACCAGCCGTGCTGCTATTGCCTCAGCGATTTTCCAGTGGTCAAAACAGACTCCTAAATAAGCCCTCCCCGCTGCCATGGAATCATGGCGTCAGCGTTGTGAAAAATGTGTACGTCTGCAGGGCGATTACGTCGAGAAGTAAAGCCAGTTTCATCGATTTCGGGTGAGTAGTTAATTAGAAAAAAAATCGGAGGCCTTAGAACTTGAATGCACCTCGTATGGAGTGAGTGCTATCGAGAAAGTCAAGTTGTATGGTTTGAAGTACGATAATTTTGAGGTAAATTCATCACAACATTGAGGAAGACAAGCAGGCGTTGATGGAGGACGTAGCTGCTATTTTCTACTATGGTCAATGACAGTGTATCCGATAACTGGCAAGTGTGGCGACCAATTAACCTCTGTGCAACGCTTGCTTTCAGTAGTCTTGTTGAGTTTAAAAGAAAGGAAGGAGGATCACAGTACAACTTCTCATCGAAAACGAGATTAGACACGAAGCAAAATCGCAAACTGGGGAGGATAGGGCAGGAAGTCGTCTGTGCCCTTTCAAAGGATTGATACTGGCATTTACCGAAATAGATTTAAGGAGGTAACCGTAAATCTAAATCAGTACAGCCTAGTGGCGATTTGAAATATCGTATAGTAACTGCAGAAGGAGAAAATAGTGGATAAGCCTTTACAAACATTATCTCAAACGAGGGCCTATATAAGTCTATAAAATGTGTTGTTATTGATATACATCCGGTGACACAGAGAAAGTGTTTTGTGTTATGAAGTGCTTCACAGGAATGTGTCCTTTGCAGTTGACTTTTGTTGTCAACAAATGAGATGCCTTGCAGTCACAGTGTAACAACTACGTGCAAGAAGACAGCACCAAAGAGCTTTTGGTTGGCAAACAGCCTACTACACGTCTTCTAATCTGCACCCCCGGGTGTTTGCCTTTTTCTCCCCTTATCGAACAACCACCAAGAAAGTTAGTTTTTGTTTGTTTTTGTTGTTTTTTGTTTTGTTTTGGCGATTGCGCTTTAGACGTGGGTTAAATCAGAATCAGCAAGTCGCTACACGTGTGGAATCGAATAACTATCTGCACATCATCAAATGGTTTTCGATAACGAGGTGGAATATATTGTTGACAATTTCTCTGATATTCGTGTCTATTTTGTTCAATAACCTAAGAGGAAACGCTATTAACATGCACTAGACTAATACGACTGGTGTGTCTTCATAATACCATACAACGAAAGACTATTTTAATTAAACGTGAAGTCTTTTGTCATACTCAGGTAGCTTTACCGGACTACAGCGTAAATACGACAATGTGGTTGTGAGGGTAGTTGCTGAACAAAACGCATTTAACAGAGTATTTATTGATACATTTTCATTAACTGATTTGTGTGTTGTCGGTAGCAATTCCGCAGTATTTTTGTTGTAGGTTACTCAATGTAGCGAGACCTCTTAAGGATGACAAAATTTCTAGTGATGTCATTCTAAGTTATATATAGCTGTCAGTATGTAAAATGTTACTCTCGCGTTAGTTTGGATCAGAGAGCTGCTGCCTCTATTCTTTACAGTGCGTCGACGTTTTCGTCGAGCACGCGACCAGCTGCAGTGTTCATTGGCTCTTCATTGTCCTTGTGGTCGCCTATACAGATAATTTGCAATGTAAGCGACGACATTAGTTGTATCTGCTGTGTAAAAGTAATCTCCCCTGTCCACAAACATATGTTGGATTTATTTATTTATTTATTTATTGATCCATTTTCATCTACAGCTGCACAATGTGCAAGAGATATTTGGATTTTTATGTTAATATTAACAGTTTTACATATAATATACTTTTGTACATAATAACACATTAATATATCAATTAATGATGAATACCTAAATAAATGTTAGGTATGCTATATACAGAGAGATAAAAAACAAATGTTCTTCTGAATAAGACTACATTGGGTTAACATAGGAAAATTTAGTTTTCTAGGTATTCATTTACTGTGTAAAAGCAGTGATCAACCAAATACGATTTGAGTTTAGATTTGAAGTGACCAATGTTTTGTATGTGTTTATTGGTATGTGGTAAGTCATTGTATAGTTTGATACTAGGATGGATAAGGCCGTTTTGAAATAACTTTGTGTTGGCGCCTTGAACATATACATTCAATTTTTGTCTTGTATCATAGCTGTGTACTGTGTGATTTTGAGTGATGAGTGGTCTTTTATGTGTTTTGCTTTAAATACATTATATTTTCAAGAGTATATATGCAAGGAAGTGGCAAGATCATCCTTTTTTGAAACAATGATCTACATGATTTGCGATTATCTACCCCTTCCATTATTCTTATAATTTTTTTTTGAATTTTGAATGTTTTGATGACATCTCCAGAATTTCCCCAGAACATAATCCCATACCGGAGGTGAGAGTGTACAACTGCATAATATACACACTGACGGGTATTGTAGCTGGTACAATTTTTTAATGTATGTAACACAAAACAAGAAGTACTTAATTTTTTGTTCATTTGCTCAATATGTGCTTTCTATTTCAAGTTGTCTGGTAGGTGAAGTCCAAGAAATTTGGTACATGCTGTTTTGGCAGTTGCCTGTCCATATAGCTCTATATTGGGTGATATCAGATTTTTTGTTTGTGCTGTGTGTGTATCCATAGCTACAGTTTTTTCAGTGTTTATTATTAATTCATTGTTATCAAAGTAACATGTTAGCCTTTCAGTGGCTTCTTTTATGTTTTTTTTGCAAGAGTTTCTTCTGAGTTTCCTATAATTAGAGCACTCATATCATCAGCAAATTGAAATATTTTACTGCTGTCATTGCTTATGTTTAGGTCATTTACATAGAGTATGGACAGAACAAGACCCATAACTGATCCTTGTGGCACTCCATATTTAACAGTCAGTAGCTTGGAATTATATTTCCTAATGATATTGTCCCTTTCTTGATCTATTTCCACATATTGTTCCCTGTTATTAAGATAAGAGCTGAGCCAGTTGTTAGCTGTTCCTCTAATGCCAAGATTTTCTAGCTTGTGTAGCAATTTGTCATTATTTATGGTGTCAAATGCTTTTGACAAATCTAAAAGTATGCCCATTGTAAGTTTTTTGTTGTCTAATGCTATCAGTGCCTCTAACAGAAAGGAGTGAACTGCTGATTTGTTGAGATTCTGACAGAATGCCAATATCCTCTAAGAAGTCTGTTAGCCTGTTATTGATTAGCCTTTCTAATATTTTTGAGAAAACAGACAGAAGTGCCAGTAGTCTGTAGTTGGACATATCATCTATGTTTCCTTTCTTGTATAACAGCTTCACTTTTGCTACTTTCAAACATGAAGGAGAAGTTCCTGTAGAAAAAGATAGGTTACATGGGTGGGTTAAGGGCTCAGTAATCAAGTCCCCACATTTCTTTATAATGAAATCATGTATATCATCTACACCTGCAGAGTGTTTCATTTTGAGATTTTTTATTGTAACCTGTACTTCTTCTACATTTGTTGGGTACAGAAACATTGATCTGCTTGAGACTTTTTTCCCTGTTTCTGTATGCTGTTTTCAATTAAAGGTCTGTTGTAGTAGTTTCTCTGTTACATTTATAAAATAGTTATTAAACATGTTAGCTACTTCCTGTGGGTTATTAATGTTTTCCAAGCCAGCCTTTAATACTATATTATTAACACTATTTTTGTAAGATTTGGTTTCTTTCTTTACAACATGCCAGATTGCTTTGGTTCTGTTTGAAGCATCTTCTATGTATTTGTCATTGTCTAGTTTCTTTGCCTCCTTTATTATTTTATTTAAGATACATTCATATTTTTTAAAGTAACTATCAAACTCCTGAGTTGTGTTGTAGCTTCTTGCAATATTGTGAAGGTACCATTTCCTAGCACAAGATTTCCTTATACCACTAGTAATGCATTTGTTGCTTTTGGTGGTTTGGGTTGTTTTGGCTTTCAATGGAAAAGCAAGATCAAAATAATATTTAAAAATATTCATGAATCTCTGAAACTTATCAGAAATATTTTCTGTACTGTACACTAGCTCCCACGATTCTTGTTGGAGATAATTCTGGAATGTTTGTACTGCAGTATTACTGAAAGTTCTGCCCATGTGTGTAGTCTTCCTCATATAATTATGGATTAGTATTTACACAAAAGCTGTGCATGATGGTCTGCCAGTCCAGCTTTAATTACAACTGAATTATATTTTGTTTTGGAGCTAATTATTATTTGGTCTATAGTGGTACTAGAACGATTTGTTTCATGTGTAGGGGAGTGGATTGTTATCTCCAAATTACTGGCTGTTAATATGTTCATCAGCTCAGATTTTGAATTGCTTCGCTTATTAAAGTATACATTTAGGTCTCCACATATAAGAACTGTTTTTCGACTTGTTACTACTTTATTTAGTAAAGTATCAAGCCGAGTGTTGGATTTTTTTATCTGGGTATCTGGAGATCTATATAAGCATATTACAATTAACCTAAATACTGGAATTTCTATGCCTGATATTTCAAAATCTTTCTCAGTGTTTAATGATTCAATATTGTCTAAGTTACTGAGTTTGATATCAGTCTTTATGTATATGCAGTTCCCTCCTCGTGTAAAGTGATTTCGACAACTTTGTGCTGCTAACACATAATCCGTTATTTTCACTGTCTTTAACTCATTTCCTTTCAGCCAATGTTCAGTTAAGCAAAGTATATTAACATATATGAGTTCACTTGATAGCAAGATTTCAAGCTCTCCTACTTTATTCCTAAGTGACTGTATATTCTGATGAAGAAGAGTGACCTGGTGAGATTTTGGGCTATTTCTGATTGTACTTGGTTGACCACTTACCCTTATTCCTGAATTTAAACTATGTGGGATATCTTCATTCTCATCTAGAAGTGTGAGTTGGTTTTTTCCATTGGTCACAAGAAAATGTCCTGATGGTGAAAAGGGGCAGTTCTCCATCTCTCTGGTCATTTTACTTGTGTGGTCGATGTTGAGGTGGTTTCCGTTTTTGCTGCAAGGACTGCTACTGGAGGTGGTGTTGATAGGTGCACTAGTTATCCTAATTTGGTCTTGAGGCTTTTTGGGAATAAAAAATCTTGTAGATGACATGGTCGCCTTACATTTCTTCTCACTGGAATTGCTAAACTTCCTCCAGTTGCTGGGGTGGTAGTAGTTGATTGTTGATGTTCACTGATACATGAAAAATTAGATGTCCTTGGTGATACTTTTAAGCCTGGATCTGCTGATGTCCTTAGTGGGTCTCCTGTAGGTACTGCTTCTGCTTTCCAGTGCCCAGTTCTTCTTGTTGTATCTTGAATATCTTCGGGTGTGGAACTTGATTCTGCTGCTTTTTTTGTGTTAGATGCTTTTGCCGGTATCACAGCCTCGTTTAGTCGATGGTAGTTTTGTTTCGCTGTGTCTTCTTTGAGTGATGAAGGTGTAGTACAGTTCTTTTTTGCGGCTCCTCGTTTATCTTTCATATCTATCGAGTTGGATAAGTCCGTTTTTGCTGCTGATTTTTCTTGTGTTTTCACTGTCATATTTGCTGAGAGGTCTTCACATTGTATGTATGTTAGAGTTGGTATTTGCAGATTGGCACCTACTGCTAGCTGTAAATGTCTACATAATTTCTCTTTGCCTTCCATTCGCAACTGAAGTCCTCGCTTTGTATACTCACTTCTACTGAGGAATGTATTGACGTCCATTACCATTACATGCTCATAATTTTTTGCAGTGCTCATTGAGAATTCGTTTGCAGCATAGATTCTGTTGTTCAGTTTTGGTACATCGTATCTGTACGGAATTGTGCACAAGATAGCTTTTGTGTGGATTGTCTTATGAAGAGAATCTGTTAAGGCACATTTGAAATCATGAAATTTCTTTAGGATGTCGTTTGTCCCACCTAGAACGATGACACTGACATTTTTCGTATATTATTTCGTCTTCCCGTCTATGTTACAAACCACGTCCTTTAACTGTGCTTTAGGTTTTATTACAGAAGAGATATAGTGTTTTTGATTTTGAGAACTGATCATAATTTTTGCACAGTGACGGCCATGATTGTCAGAAAGAAATAATACGTTCTGTCTCTTGTTTTCACTGTGTATCATTTTTTGGGGCACTGGTCGATCGCTTTTTTTACAGTTTTCATTTGTATTAACGCTGTTGGTTTCATCAGGGCAATTCATAACACAAGCACTTGAGTCCTTCGCTGTAGTATTTTTGCTTCTGATCCATTCATTCTGCATTTCTTTCTCACTGTTTACAGTTTTTTTAGGTTTTGTTTTGATTGGTGCACTCGATTTCAAATAACATAACAGTTCAGTATTTTCATTTCGAAGTTTCGTTAGATTATTCTTTAAAATGTTAATCGCTGCTTGCATACTTATGATACACTCTTTTAAATGTTCAGTATCTGTTACACATTTTTTACACGGTATATTTTCACTTTCAACGATTGTGTTTCCTTGTGATAGAACATTGCGCACATCACACTCGTGAGCCATTTCATTTGACTTCATATACATACCAGTAGTTCACTATTTCTAGACCGAATTTCCGGACACTTGAGTTATAATATCACGCACAATGCATTTAAGATTGCAGTATTCACAGATTTTTACGTATGTCGTACTTTTTTCGTTCAATTTACAATTATATTTGTAGAGCTAACATACGCGCGGCTTACACTTTCCGCCATATACAAATCTATGACTCACAAACTAGAATTCATTGAGAATTCTTTATTCGTATATCACGAATATATCGAGTGAATAGTGCAAGATAATTCTCTGCAATTCCAGAAATTAACAAAGCTATCACAATATCATCAGACATGTTCCACCATGTTATCATGATCCTATCATAGTCGTAGCAGGACGATTACGTTTCTAGATGCAATGTCTTTCTCGAGTGTGCTAACAATCTAGGAATGCATCTCGTCCATCAATGATGCAGCGGCTTAATTACTTTTCCTACGGCGTCATGAGGAGCATTCCAGTGTTTATGGTGAGGGAGAAGAATGGAAACTTGCACAGACCGCGGCAATACATACGAAAGAAAATAAACTTAATCCACTAAGTTACAGATCCACTCATTGACATCAACATGTAGTAGGAGTGAACAAATACTTTGTTCCAGCGGTATGAAATACTCCGAAACCTGTTGACATCAAACAAGCATGGATTTGGAAAGCACCACTCTTGTGAGACAAAGCTGGCACTTTATTTGCACGACGTAAAGCATACAGGCGCTCTCAAATTGATTCCGTATTTATAGATTTCCGAAAGGCTTTTTGTATCATTCCTCATAAGCGGCTTCCAGTCACAGTGCTTTCTTATTGACTATCGTCTCAGTTGTCCGACTGGATGCTTGATTTCCTGTATGAAAGGTCACAATTCGTAGTAACTGACGGGACGTCACCTAGTGAAACGGAAGTGATGATGTAATTTCGCAAGCAAAGTGATGTAGACCTTCTGCTTTTTCTAATGTATATAAACTATTTAGCAGAAAATCAAAAAATTGCTCTTAGATCTCTAACTGGTAATGCTGTTGTTTAGTAAACTCTTCAGAAAAGAAAACTGAATTGCAAAATGATGATGAAAATACTGTATATTTTCAAGGCGCAAAAGTCACAATTGGCGCAAAACAATAAAATGTTTTAGATTCTCCACATGAATATCAAAACAATTCCGTTAAAGTTCGCTTACACGATAAATCAGTTGCATTTAAAGCTTGTCGGTTGAACTAAATATCTAGCATCTACGAACACAAGCAACTTAAATTGGAACCGTCACATGGAATATATTGCGGGAAGGAAACCCAAAGACCACACATTCATTAATAGGATACATAGAAGATGCAACAAATCTACTGATGTGACCACCTACAACTCACTTGTCCGTCCTCTTCATGAGTAGTCCTGCGCGGTACGGGATCCGTACGTGGTAGAACTGACGGAAGCCATCAAAATAGTTCAAAGAAGGGCAGGTCGTTTTGTACTGTCATGCAGTTGGGAAGATTGTGTCACGGATGTGGTGAACCAGCGAGGATGTAAATCATTGAAACGTAGGCGTCTTAGATTGTGGCGAGATGTTTTCACTTAATTCCAATTGTCAACTACCTCCGCTGAATGCCACGATATTTTGTTTACCCCAACATACATATGAGATACGACCACTTTGATAAGAGACATCAGTGCTTACACGGCAGGGTTTAGTTGTTCATTATGTCCACGCGCTTTTTGAGAGCGGAACGGTAGAGAAATAATGTGACAGTGATTCAAAGAACCCCTGCCAAGCACGTAATTGTGAACTGCAAAGTATTCATGTAGATGAGGATGCAGATGTCAAAGGAGAGGTAGCAGGGAGGAGGGAGGGATCTAGGAATAAATAGGAGTCCAGAAGTGCACAATAAAAGAGCGAAAAACTTGCAAAGTATTCCTTATTTAGACTTATGTCACAGTTCGTTTCATCTTGGGACAGAGGGAAAAGGAAGGAATGTTTTCAGAACGAATAATGGGTTATAAGTAAGGGGATATAAAAGAATACGGTTTCATAGATTTTAAGAGGAATGATAGAGGGCAGTAAAGAAAGCAAAAAATAAACGAGAACAAATAGTTTCAATGGAAAACGCTAGATCTGTTTAAAACGTTTTGAGAGAATGGAGCGCAAGAGCAACTGAGATGATAATGTAGGAGAGGCGAGAGAGAGAGAGAGAGAGAGAGAGAGAGAGAGAGACTGGAGGAGAAATTAACAATGAATAAATGTAAGACGAAATCGCTTGCATAAATTTTGGAGGACGGATGGTGTATTAATAGATGGAGGGGACAAGAGAGATGTATTTGAAATAACACAAAATACTTTTAAATGTCCATCTAAATTGATTACTCAGTAAGTATCTGGACAGGGTATAAATGAAATAAAAATAGAATATTTAACAAAATGTATATTCAAAAGAAACTCACCAATTAAAAAGGCAGTTTAAATGAAAACTAACTCAAATGTTATTTTATGATCGTCCACTGGCTCTCAGTGAGGAAAAATGAAGAAAAAGACATCATAAAACGTTTTAAGGACTCTAATAATTGTATGCGGAATCCCACATTGTTTTGCACTTCTGTCATGCATTTTGGCATGGAATCTATAAGCCATGAGACGTAACAGCCTGAAGGAGCAACTTCCAGACTTCAAGAATGCAGTCCAAAAGAGGTCAGCTGAAGTTGGTTGGTTTCGTGGCCAGTTCTCTGTTAGCGTTCTGGCGACTTCATCCCACGTTATCCACAGGGTTCATGATATTGACACCAATAGTGGAGAGCTTCTGCTGAATGAATGCAGATCTGTGAATGGGAGAATGGTGCTCTTGCAATGTGAAGTCTTCTCCATACAGCATTCTCATTGACAGTAACATCATATTTTCCAATACGTGGACGTACTGCGCGCCGCAGAGAATTCCCTCTATCCTGTGAAGAATTCCTGCTCCTCTTGCAGAAATCCATCGTCAACAGAAAACAGATAACCACCCACTTCATCTCGTCATGGTTACATATTCACATCGATGGCGAGTACCTTGAGGCTTGTAAATGACTCTTGAACTGTCGTTACTGGTGGAATACAACTTCTCATGAGTGAAAATGACGTTTTATCGCTACGCAATCAGATGGAGCTCTTGAAATGCCAGCCGATATAAAACATAGCCTTTGCTGAGTTCTTGTTTCATGACAGTTTGTTGTGCATGTAGTACAGCATCCCTCAGCCTTTGGCGAATCATATCACTGCTGCAACAGCTTCGCATTCTCTGCTCTTAGGCACTAGCTCCCTGTCTTCTCGCTATGTGCTCACCCTAACCCAGGAGCACTGTTAGTGTCTTTCAGGATAATTCCTTCACCATCTCATTGCAGTGGTATGTGGCACGCCACACCTTGTGCCAGATTCTCTGATGGAACATTCACCTTCTTCATTAAGAGCGATGACTCTATCTCGAGTTGATCGTTCCCAGTGAGCCATTGCAACAGACGGCCTGATGTAACCATATATACATAAAAAGGAACAGCAGAGGCAGAGCCATCTGCATTTTTTTTTTTTTTTTCGCTTCGGTCTCGCCTCGGCACCAGGCAGTAGCTGATCGGCCAGCGAGTCAGCCATCCAGCCTGGCTGGCCCTAGCTTGCGAGCCGCGGCTAAAGTTCGCGTCATGTAGGAAAAGGACTCCGTCTTCAGGCCACAAGTGGCCCATCATCCTCAGGTGAGAATGCGGATGGGAGGAGCGTGTGGTCAGCACACCCCTCTCCCAGTCGTCATGGTGGTTTCCTTTGACCGGAGCCGCTACTGTTCGCTCGAGTAGCTCCTCAATTGGCATCACGAGGCTGAGTGCACCCCGAAAAATGGCAGCAGCGCATGGCAGCCTGGATGGTCACCCATCCAAGTGCCGGCCACGCCCGACAGCGCTTAACTTCGGTGATCTCACGGGAACCGGTGTATCCACTGCGGCAAGGCCGTTGCCCGTCATGTGGGAAGCTGGTCATATTTTCAGCCGTTCTGCGCACCCCGCCCTTCCCCCCACTATTAATTGCTAGCAGCCAATAAGATTCACTCTCTCTCCGAGAGGCTAGCCGCGATTTACAAACTAGACTGTGAGAAACTCTCTCCCACATGCTGTGCTCTTGTCGAATTTCGCGACAATGCAATTTTATTCGCAGCGCGACAGAATTATTCATTCAGACATCGATCTTACTTTCTTGTAGCAGTATACCTATGAATGTGTATCTGTAAACGTTTTATTGTGTTTCCAAACGAGCATGTCAGGTGACGGCAACAAGTGTGAAGTTCCTCACACGCAACTTTAATTAAATTGCGTACCTATGAAGTATCATGTTAGTTGTGTGACTGGATTTGTGATTTCCTGTCACAGCACGCAGTAATCGACGGAAAATCATCGAGTAAAACAGAAGTGATATCTGGCGTTTGGAAGGAAGTGTTGTATGCCTTCTGCTGTACCTAATATAGTAAACGATTTAGGAGACAATCAGAGTAGCCCTCTTAGACTGTTTGCAGATAAAGTCATCAGATGATTAAAGCAAATTACAAAATGATTTAGACAAGACCTATGTGGTGAGGAAAGTGGCAGCTGACTTAAATAATCCGAGCGATTCTAGCCGCTTCAGTCTGGAACCGCGCGACCGCTTCGGTCGTAGGTTCAAATCCTGCCTCGGGCATGGGTGTGTGTGATATCCTTAGGTTAGTTAGGTTTAAGTAGTTCTAAGTTCTAGGGGACTCAGAAGTTAAGTCCCATAGTGCTCACAGCCATTTTTTGACTTAAATAATGAAAAGTCTGGTCATTCACGTGAGTGATACATCTATGGACTCAAATGGAATACTGTTTTCTACATACATAGTCACTCCCCCACCCCACAATGGACTCCCTGAAAAGCAGCCAGCTAATCTGTACCCTGGTAAAGGAAGCCTCTGAATTGTCAAATTATTTAAGTGGTGTTCCGATATACCAATAAATTCAGAGCCAACATCTATAAGCAGTTCACTAACTTTATCTCTAATACCTCTTACATTTTGATGAAATATGCTAATTCATTCTCTACTTGGAAACATGACGTCCTCTGAAGGTGAGCCCTTAGTTAGAGGGACTTCCTTTAAGCAGGTGTACCTATCAGCTGACTTCAATCTAAAAAAGGTGCAGCTCTAACACCAACTACTACAGGAATATTTCCATGAGTGATCCCACCACCACCCATTGCATTGTCACCTATAAGGTTTGCCAGCCTCCCCTTCTCATACCTATTGAGGTGCAGGCCATGCCTAGTGAAACCCAATCTACTGATAGACCCAACTGGCACCACTGAAATGTGACTCATGCCCTCTGCCACCAGCATCCCCACCAGCCCCATGTTAACGCGCCTAAAAACCGCTTTAAGATGAGGCCAAGCATGACGCTGTAACAGTTGCACGAACTGCACATTAGTGCCACCTTTTTGAGTAGCTATCTTTACCAGGTCACCACCTACATCATATTCCCCGTCCCTATCAAGGCTGCTCCCTGCTCCACCCACTATCACTACCTGATCCTACTTCGTAAAATTCTTACATAACTCCCCTATGCTGCCAGTCACCTGAGGCAACCCTGCACTAGGCTTCACAATGCTGGTGACCTGGTACTCACTCCCCAACACTTCCTGCAACTGCTGGCCCACACCTCTACCATGCGAACTACCTCGCAGCAGAACTTTAATCTTTCTGTTAGACTTTCAACTGACCTAGGCCTCCTAACTACTGAGGACTGCTGCATTTTCCCTACATCTATAACTACAAGAGGCTCCTCTCCACTCAACTCTGACAGTTGGTCAAATCTATTGCATATAAGCAAAGTGTAGCTGTCTGAATACCTCCTCCTCCTAGCTGCCTTTGTGCCAACTGCCAGTTCCCATTCCCCATCACCCTTCACCCTCCTCAACCTATCTACACTCCTGGAAATTGAAATAAGAACACCGTGAATTCATTGTCCCAGGAAGGGGAAACTTTATTGACACATTCCTGGGGTCAGATACATCACATGATCACACTGACAGAACCACAGGCACATAGACACAGGCAACAGAGCATGCACAATGTCGGCACTAGTACAGTGTATATCCACCTTTCGCAGCAATGCAGGCTGCTATTCTCCCATGGAGACGATCGTAGAGATGCTGGATGTAGTCCTGTGGAACGGCTTGCCATGCCATTTCCACCTGGCGCCTCAGTTGGACCAGCGTTCGTGCTGGACGTGCAGACCGCGTGAGACGACGCTTCATCCAGTCCCAAACATGCTCAATGGGGGACAGATCCGGAGATCTTGCTGGCCAGGGTAGTTGACTTACACCTTCTAGAGCACGTTGGGTGGCACGGGATACATGCGGACGTGCATTGTCCTGTTGGAACAGCAAGTTCCCTTGCCGGTCTAGGAATGGTAGAACGATGGGTTCGATGACGGTTTGGATGTACCGTGCACTATTCAGTGTCCCCTCGACGATCACCAGTGGTGTACGGCCAGTGTAGGAGATCGCTCCCCACACCATGATGCCGGGTGTTGGCCCTGTGTGCCTCGGTCGTATGCAGTCCTGATTGTGGCGCTCACCTGCACGGCGCCAAACACGCATACGACCATCATTGGCACCAAGGCAGAAGCGACTCTCATCGCTGAAGACGACACGTCTCCATTCGTCCCTCCATTCACGCCTGTCGCGACACCACTGGAGGCGGGCTGCACGATGTTGGGGCGTGAGCGGAAGATGGCCTAACGGTGTGCAGGACCGTAGCCCAGCTTCATGGAGACGGTTGCGAATGGTCCTCGCCGATACCCCAGGAGCAACAGTGTCCCTAATTTGCTGGGAAGTGGCGGTGCGGTCCCCTACGGCACTGCGTAGGATCCTACGGTCTTGGCGTGCATCCGTGCGTCGCTGCGGTCCGGTCCCAGGTCGACGGGCACGTGCACCCTCCGCCGACCACTGGCGACAACATCGATGTACTGTGGAGACCTCACGCCCCACGTGTTGAGCAATTCGGCGGTACGTCCACCCGGCCTCCCGCATGCCCACTATACGCCCTCGCTCAAAGTCCGTCAACTGCACATACGGTTCACGTCCACGCTGTCGCGGCATGCTACCAGTGTTAAAGACTGCGATGGAGCTCCGTATGCCACGGCAAACTGGCTGACACTGACGGCGGCGGTGCACAAATGCTGCGCAGCTAGCGCCATTCGACGGCCAACACCGCGGTTCCTGGTGTGTCCGCTGTGCCGTGCGTGTGATCATTGCTTGTACAGCCCTCTCGCAGTGTCCGGAGCAAGTATGGTGGGTCTGACACACCGGTGTCAATGTGTTCTTTTTTCCATTTCCAGGAGTGTAGTTCCTCCTCTGCGCGTTGCAACTGCACCTGAAGGGCACATATCTTACGCTCCTGCTCCTCTATCAACTTATTTCTGCTACAGATTCTGCATTCCCAGGAGAGGATTTCGCTAGAATGCCCACTGGATTCCCCTCTGCGTTCTCCCCAATGAAAATACTTTGAACAAATCCCACACCGTAACTCACTACTCACGAACCTACGACAGAGCCCGCACTTCTCACTCATGGTAAAATTTTACGTTACTGAAGAGAACTATTCGTCTGCATTACACCAGCAGAACTATTTATAGAACTAACAGCAGCGGTCTCGAAATTCTCTGTCTACTAAGAAAGCAACAACTTGTATTAATACTACTACACCACAGCTAATGCCGGTACCAACGAAACTTCACAAAATTACTAACTAAAACCACAAATTCAAGTGGCCACTGGAACACTCAACGAAGTTAAAACACTGAATAAAAATTTTACTGAAATATTTCACTAGAAACAATAAAAAACCTCAGCTGAAAACTAAAGCAAGAAATTTACGAAAAGACTTTAAAGCACAGAAAACTCTAAGAGTCACAGTGAGCGAACGTTTCCAAAAGTTTATTAAATCGTTGTTTCGCCACAAACAGCACGAAACACCGCTGAAAACTATTAAACTCAATAACTGTGTAACAGTGCACAAATAACTTTGTCAATACTTAGCTTTATAACCGCTAGAGCTGCAACTGCACGCTGCAAAATGTGAACACACTACTGAGGTGTACAGGTGTGATACTGTTGGTTACGTAAGCCCATCCACCACGGCAGTGTCATATCACATCGGGTGGGGAAAATCGGTTTTTATTGTCCTGAGGCCAAAAACCGCATAAAAAGCGTCAGTCAAAATCAAATCGGATTATTAATCTCCGTGTGACTGGCGCAAAACATGTTCAATTTGCTGTCCACCGTTTTCTGCAACAAGTTGAAATCGGGAAACAGCATGTTCCACAACTGATCGAAGTGTTTCCGGGGTAACGTTCAGAACGTGTTGCGCAATGCGTGCCTTCAATGCAGTTAAGTTTGCAATCGGAACACTGAACACAGCATCTTTCAGATAAGCCCTACAGCCAGAAGCCACAGGTGATTGGGACGGACAGGCTGTAGGGAAATGGCGGCCGATAATTTTAGCATTTCCGAAATGGCGCTTCAGCAGCTGCTTAACTGGATTTCCTATGTGCGGAGGTGCGGCATCTTGCATAAAAATGATCCACGTTGTTGGAGAGCTGGAATGTCGTGGTTGCGCAAAAGACACTCGTAGCGCTTACCAGTGACGCTACAGGCAACTGGACCAGAAGCAGCTGTCTCCTCGAAAAAATATGGCCCTATGATAAATGATGCCGTAAACCCACACCAAACAGTGACATTTTCAGGATGAAGTGGTACTGGTTGATTTGCATGTCGTATTTCCGCTGCCCGTATTCGACAGTTCTGTGTATTGACATATCCTGTCAGATGGGAAGTGGGCTTCGTCTGTCTACAAAATCTTCCAAGGCCAATCATTGTCCACTTCCATGCGAGCAAAAAATTCTAAAGCAAAGATCTCTCTTTTTGGCAGGTCAACAGAAAGCAACTCGTGCACATGGGTAATTGTGAATGGATAGCAAAGAAGGGTGTTTCATAGGATTTTACGCTCTGTGCTCACGGGTATGTCCGATGTTCGGGCAATTAATTCTCCGTGCACTACACGTTTGCACACCACCACTCGTCTCCTCCTGCACTGCTGTGGACACTGTTTCCACTGACGTCGAATCAATTCGTTTCCTCCCTCTACTAAGTTACATACCAAAAGAACCCGTCTTTTCGAATAATTTTTTTTTGGAAATTTGTGGTCATCGGTGCCTAAGCTTACGCACTACTTAATCTAACTTATACTAACTTACGCTAAGGACAACGCACACGCCCATGCCTGAGGGAGGACTCGAACTTCCTATGGGGGGAGCCGCGCGGACCGTGACAAGGCGTCTTAGATCTCGCGGTTACCCCGCGCGGCCCGAATCATTTTCTCCAAACCCACGGCAGTCATCGGACTTCTGTGTCCGGAACTTCAGCAGAGCGACGTGTGCACAGTCATCATTCTTGTAATGTAGCTCTAGATGCAGAGCGCGATCTTGCATTGAGACAGTCATGGCAAACGTCGCAGACGCGAAAGGAGGAAAAGCCGTGTACCCGGCGTGTTTATACCAACTTCAATGCGTCGTGCGCATTACTGGTGTTTTCATTTACGTATTCTTTCCCATACAGCACCATCTATTGATCAATTTTCACACTATTTTTTTCTTCTGCCTAAAGTATTCTCCCTTCTTCGATAATATTCCGTTGCAATTTGACGCCATTCTGACCAGTGGTGTTACTTCTACAGCGTTTTTAAAGTTTAACTTTAATTCTAATCACCCTGTATTTCGGTGTATTGCACAACGTTGGAACAAAGTTCTTGTTCAGAAGTCTTGCTACATGTTGATGTCAATGAGTGGATCTGTAACTCAGTGGATTAAGTTTATTTTCTTTCGTATGTATTGCCGTGGTCTGTGCAACTTTCCATTCTTCTCCCTCACCAGAAATACCAGAATGCTCCTCATGACGCCGTAGGAAAAGTAATTAAGCCGCTGCATCATTGATGCACGAGGTGCATTTCTAGATTGTTAGCACACCCAAGAAAGACATTGCCTATAGAAACATAATCGTTCTGCTGTGACTATAATAGAGTCATGACAACATAATGGAACACGTCTAGTGCCACTGTGATAGTTTAGTTACTTTCTGGAATGGCAGAGAATTATCTTGCACGATTCACTTGATTTATTCATAGTATACCAATAAAGAATTCTGAATGAGTTCCAGTTTGGTGAGCCATATACTTATTAAATAAATATTTACAGACAGGGGAGATTATTTTCACGCATAAGCTACAACCAATCGCGTTGTCTACATTGCGAATTATCTGTACTGGCGACCACAAGGGCAATGATGAGACGACGATCACTGCGGTTGGTCGCGTGCTCCACGGAAATGTCGACGCAGTATAAAAAGTAAGAGGCAGTAGCTCTCAGATCCAAACTGGCGCCAGAGTGACACGTTACCTCCTCTGTGACAGAGCTACAAACAACTACATCGAACTCAGAACGACATCATTAGAAATTACGATGAGACACCAGTCGTATTAGTCTAGTGCATATTAATAGCGTTTCCTGTTAGGTTATTGAACAAAATAGACACAAATATCAGAGAAATTGCCAACAATATATTTCACCTCATTACTGAATACCATCTGATGATGCGCGGATAGTTTTTCGCTTCCACGCGTGTAGCGACTTGCTGATTCTGATTTAATCCTCGTCTAAAGCGCAACTGCCAAAACAAAACAGAAAACAAAAACAAACAAAAGAAAACAAAAACTAACTTTCTTGGTGGTTGATCGATAAGGGGCGAGAAGGGTAAACACATGCGGTTGCAGATTAGAAGACGGCCGCTATAGTTCACATCATGTAGGGAAGCTGCCCAATTTTCAGCTGTTCTGCGCCTCCATCTCCACTGACAGCAAGCAGCCGGTAAGATTCATTCTCTTTCCGAACTGCTAACAGCGATTTATAGGTGACCGATGCGCAGCGAACAGTTTTCGTCCAAAGAGCTGGGCGAATTCATTTGTCTGTTCTGTAGGGAGGCCGACAAGTGTTTGCCACCTTCCGACCGGTGGGCGATGACGGAATCAACGCGCACGCCCTGCAATCTTTCTCGAACAATTTTAGAGAAACAATTCGGTAAAAAATTCTTTTTTGCTTTTCTTGTAGCTTTATACGTCAGGTTCATTGTTACAAAGGTCGGTCAAAAGGTTTTGCACAGTCGTACGCATTTTTTTTATTTTTTCCAGGAGAAGAAAGAAATTTTTTGTGAACATACTTGGAACATTGAGCTATAAGTTCGTATATTAAAGTATTATCTTTTATTTACATGCGAGCCATAATGGACCATGAAGTAGATGTCAGGTTGCGACAACAGTCGGTGATGGAGTTTCTCTTCAAGACCGGCGATGACTCTGCCACATCAATTCACAGGAAGTTGCTCCCTGTTTATGGGGAGAACACAGTGGATCGCAACAGTATCCAACGGTGGTTGCAAAGGTTTAAGCAAGGTGATTTCTCTCTACTGGGCAATCCACTATGCGTTAGACCATCTACAGCAGTGAGTGATGTGAGTCAGAAGACCATTGATCAAATAACCCAAAATGACAAATGTGTGTCGACACGACAGCTTGCTGAAATGACTCGTTTGTCATTGGGTTGTGTGGTATCACTGGTACAGTTACTAGGGTACAGAAAAATCTGTGCACTTGGGTGCCTAGATTATTGACAAGAGAAATGAGAACGATGAGGAAGAATGTGTGCGAGGGTCTCATGAAGACCTTTACTGAAGAGTGGAAACAGTGTTTTGATGGCGTCATTACCCAGGACGAAACATAGTTGTTTTTGTCCGAACCTGAGAGAAAAATCAAGTCCATGGAGTGGCTTCATCCGGGTTCTCCTCGGAAGAAGGAACCAAGACTTTCACGAACCGCAGGTCGAAATATGATGGCCTCCTTCTTCTGGGATCAGTGTGGTGTCATTTTCATTGACTCTTTGGAACGTGACTCCACAATTAACCGGGACAATTTCTGTTTGTCAATGGACAAGCTGCGACGTGCCATCAAGACCGACAGACCACAGCTTAAGGGTCAGCTCATCAGACGACACCATACAGCCCTTATGACGCAGGAGAAAATCAGGAAAATGGCTTGGAAAATTGTTCCTCATCCTACAGGCCAGACTTGGCTCCATCTGATTTTTACCTCTTTGGTCATCTGAACGCCCACCTGCTTGGTAAAACATTTGATAATGAGAAAGGTCTTATTTTCTGTGTCAAGCGATGGTGTAAAAGTAATTCCCCAGAATTTTGCCAAAGTGCATTTACATCAGGGAAAGAACGTTGGCCCAGATGCGTCACAGCTGATGGAGAGTACATTGAGTAGGCTCAATATACAGTATAGCTAAATGTTCCAAGTATGTTCACAAAAAATTTCATTCTCCTCCTGCAAAAAATAAAAAAAAATAGACAACTGTGCAAAACCTTTTGAATGTCCTTTGTATGTGCCCATCATTTCGTTAATGGTCATAGTTATCGTGATATTTATGTGGAATAAGACACAGAGCGAAATTCGAAAAAGTTTGCAATGAAAAATTGGGGTTACCATGGTTCTGGGTTTGGTCCATATTATATAATACATTGTTGCGTATGAAATTTAGCTTTTATTTAGACTTGGGTGGAGGTATCTATCTGTCACCAGTCTCGAGAAAATTGATCTGATGTAGCACACTCTTCTGCGATCGCCCTGCGTAAGCGATAAAGCCAGAGTTAAATGTCCACGACGTTCTCATACTTCATAAACAGTTTGGGATATCGAAATGAGATTTTGGCAAATGATAGCACACAAACAGAAGAATATTTTGCTGTATGGTTCTTATGCAATATTTCATTATGTACCTGTTGTTCCACTAACTGCAGACTTTCTCGGTGAAACAATGTAATTTTTAAGAGCCATCGATAGCTGGTGAAACGAGAAACGCCATGGGTTTTGCAGCAGCATAAGCAGAGTCATTAAACATTTATTTTGTACCGAAGATGTGCTATTTCATAAGACGCTGACCTTACATTTCCTCAGTTCCTCACTTAATAAACTTAATAAAACACCATTTCAGAATTCTCCCGCAGTTGAGTCTGCACAAAATGTTAGTGAGATGAGACTGTGTAAACTCTGCTGAGTTTTGGCAAATGAAGCAAATTTTGACATGGCAACAACCTTCTCTGAAGGTTTACAAACCAGGCGAAAATAAATCGCATCGTTTTCAGCTGAATTCTTTTTAGATACTAACCAAAGAAGAGATGGCAGATCTTTTTGAATGGTCTCTATGGAAGTGTGGGCGTGGAGGGGCCCCGCTTAATATTTTCCAAAAATGTGACTGTAGGCTTCAGTTTATAACGGCACTTCCCTTACAGCGCTCTGAGCGACCCCCCACCACTGCCGTTCTCCCTACGCTTCCCCAGGCGACTGCGCGTGTAGCGGCCAGAGCATTTTGCGCGCACTGTACAACTAGACTACGAGAATCACTCTCCTGTGTGCTGCGCCATTGTCGTACGTCGGACAATGCAGTTTCATTCATAGAGAGACCAAGTGTCGATGTTACTTTCTTGTACCAGTACGGCTCTGAATGTGTCCCTGTAAATGTTTTAGCGTGACTGCCACATAAATATGTCAAATGACGGCAAGAAACGTGAATTGCTTCACAAGTAGGCGAGTAGGTTTATTTATCACATTTACAAATTTTTCAAACGTGGTTATGAAAGTGGGACTCCTATTTTTACATTTTGAAGACAAGAGCGGACTGCAGAGACTCGTGTCGGCAAGAGAACTGTACAGGGAATAGTAAACGGAGGTGTCAGAGCTGTAGAAACGTCAGGAAAAGTTGGTTTCGTGTCGCTCAGAAAGCATCCATATCTCAGGAAACATGTAAAGAAATTGATGGTTTTGACAATATTTCTGTGTGTGAAATGTATATAAGTAATGAATACCCGGTACCACAAAAAATTGTTACAGTAACACATGAGAAAATTGGCTTCATAGGCAGCACTTCGTCAAAGCAAATAATTTTTAAAGACATTGATTTCAAATTTGTTAAGAAGAGAGTTTTTGATTGAAAAAGGTGACATAGGTGCAGCACGAACCACATCCATTAAAGGCGATCGATGCAAGAGAAGGAGGTAGTTAGAATGTATTGCCTTGATGATACGTGGGTGAATTAGAAGCATTCCATGAGTACTTGCCGGAAAATGAGTGATGGTAAAGGCAGTTTTGTAGTTCCCATAGGAAAAGGTTCTCGGATAATTATTCTACATTCCGGCTCTTCTTCTGGTTTTGTTCCTGACTGTAAACTGGGATGTGGGTGTAAAACAATAGCAACATTCATAAATGAACACGGTCAGTTCCAAGAAGTGGCTCACTGAACAATTCTTACCATATCTTACTTCGAAGTCGGTCATTGTAATTACTGTGCCAGTTATGATTCACGTGTTACAGAGAAAACACTAAGTAGTAACACCAGCAAAGCGGATATAGCGCTCATATATATATATTCCGAACATTATAAGCCAGACTCGTGCTTAACTTCTGCAGGTTGTTAATTTATAGAAATCCAGCAATAGAACGTGCATATTTGACTTTCATGCACATGAATGCGGTCACAAAGTTTTACGTATATCCGCATATCACTGTCAGTATTACCGATAGAATTAAACAGTGCACAGGTTAAATGATATGTGCGGGAGAAAACAAAACATTCAACATAACAGACACTGAGTCGCTTGTGCATGAAGCGACAGACAAAATCCCCCTGCACCACCTCTGAAGGTCTCGCTGTGTGGTGGTACAACATGAAATGTGTGGTTTTCATGAGCAATAAAAAGGGCGGAAATGATGTTTATGTTGCTCTCTATTCCAATTTTCTCTACCGGTTCCGGAACTCTCGGAACTGAGGTGATGCAAAACTTTTTTTGATGTGTGTATTTGTTAAGGCTTATCCACTATTTTCTCCTTATGAGGTACCATACGGTACTTCAAATAGCCATCAGGCGGCACTGATTTAGGTTTACGGCGACCACCTTAAATCTATTATGGCAAATGCCAGGTTCAATCCTTTGATAAGGCAACCCACGACTTTCTTCCCGATCTTTCCCACTTCGAGATTTCGCTTCGTGTCTAATCTCGTTGTCGACGAGACGTAGTACTGTAATCACCCTTCCTTTCTTTTGACCTCAACATGACCACTGAAGGCAAGTGTGGCACGAAGGTTAATTGGTCGTCACACTTGCCAGTTATCGGATACACTGTCATTGATCCTAGTAGTAAATGGCAGAAACGTCCTTCATCAACATCTGTTTGTCTTCCTGAATGCGGTGATTAATTTATCTCAACCGATGGTACTTCAAACCAAACAAAGTTACTTTATCGATAGCACTCAATCCATATAGGACACCAGTGTTTCAAATTGCCTCCACTGCTTTCACCCTTTTATTAAACACAAACAGAACACAATGTCACAAATGTTAGACTTACTCCATTTTAGACTCTGTTTTCTAATGCATAAACGATGCTCCTTATATTTCACGAGAAACATTACAAACTTGAACGAAATAAGACCACAGTTAAATATGCTTGTATCGACATGCCATACAAAATCGCCACAGAACATGCTGAAACATAGTACTGTATCATATGCACCGTTCATAACGTTACACTTGTTAATTCGAGCACAGAAAAGTCCGCTGGAGATCATAAGCTCTATTGCAGATGCGTCGCTATCATATGGGCGGACGCCTAAATTGGTCTTACCCACGGGCCCTATCACAAAAGTGTTCAAAATGGTTCAAATGGCTCTGAGCACTATGGGACTTAACATCTGAGGTCATCAGTCCCCTAGAACTTAGAACTACTTAAACCTAACTAACTTAAGGACATCACACACATCCATGCGCGAGGCAGGATTCGAACCTGCGACCGTAGTGGTCGCGCGGTTCCAGACTGAAGCGCCTAGAACCGCTCGGCCACACTGGCCGGCACAAAAGTGTCCGCAAGATTTTTTAATTACTGGATGGTTAGAAAATGGACGTTCTGTCAGACTGATGCTCTTAGCAGACAGATGGAGTACGGGTTAAAAAGGAAAGGAAAAGTATGGGTTTGATATCATAACTTTGTGTTCGCACTGCATGACGTTGACTACTAGACCGCGGGTAGGTTGTTAACAACAATAGCTCGAGTGTAAGTCAGCATTTCTCGTACCGTGTGCTGCGTACTCCCTTATGACAAAAAACAAGATGCTAACACTTATGAAACTCGCTGGTTGGTTGGACTGAGGCTAGCTTGCCATGGCTGAGTTGTCGGTTTGATTCCTTCTGGGGTATCAGTTTTTAACAGCCACAAACGTATCCTGTTCACCTCCAGTAACACCAAATAAAGAACGCAGGACTGTGCCATGGTTCCAAATCAACATTACACGTGTCCAGTCGCTACTGACTGTAACAGAGTTGGATTAGTTTTGGCTATCGGAGGCGGAAGTCGTTGCTTGCAGAAACCCTGTCTCTAGTAAGCTTTCTTAAACTAGTAGTGTTATTTTAGTTCACGAGCCAGTCGCCATGTAAGGTCATCGGACCTTTCTGATTTTAAGTGACTTTGAGATGTTGAAAATGTTGGCACCGGAATGGGATTCGAGTTCAGATTCCAATTTTTCTCTGGATTTGAACCCTTCGGGATGATGCTGTCCCATCATTTCGTTGTTTCCACCCGATGCCAATCTCCTCCATGTCTCTAAGAACGGCGCAATCCTACTAGTGGACGGAAACTGATAGTTAACATCTCTTTGTGTGGTCTCAACAATGACGATATGAACGGGGTCAGAGTCCAGGCAGCACAGAACTATACGTTGCATTACGTCTACCTGAACATGTGCACATCTGGATTTTGGTGAAGAAAGAATAAATATTCCATGTCTATTAGAAGCTATAAGACAATAGTGAACGGTGCTGGATTCGAATCCCTACCAGGCAAAAATCATTTGTATCGTCATGTCATGTTCTCTATTGGTGAACATGTTTAATATTTGACTGCTGATTGTTCTTAGTTAACAGTTCATGTAGATACTGGATTCTGCTCCCCGTCCATCACCACAGCTTTATGCTTCGTGGTATTTCACACTGGTGCGTTGCACGTTTTTACATACATTTCGTGGTTACTTCTCAGGCGTAATATAAGCTTCCCGAGATTCCCGGTGCAATGCTAAACGAATCGTCATTTATTTCCAGGTTCAAGAATTCGGCCTTGTAACCTGATGCTGGTAAAAACTTCGATATTTTACGTCTCCTTATGCCTAGTCGAGTCTCGATTAGACATGAAAGCTTTGTTAGCAGTGGGTTCAAATTCAGATCACGAACAAAAACTCTCGTATCGTTTAATGGGCGTGATAAGACTTCGGCAGTGTCACTTTTTGTAATGAAGTTTAATTTACAAGCTTTAAGGGCTGTCTTATGTCTAATAACGTGTTTTATAATATTTTTTGTGTCGCGGTATTAGTTTACATCTGGACCGACTGTCATAAAGAGCAGTGTTCTCTAGTAGTCTCTTGTGGTAACCATTGTGTATAGTCAAATGATTATGCTCCACCTGCAACACAGTGACGTTATGTTGATTGTATTCAGCAGTGGCCCACTTTTTTTTACTGTCATTGGTCCTAAGAAATAAGAGAAATATGGGAGAATGCAAGCAAGTGTGAAGACGAAACCTCTTGGAATCACATAACGTGTTTTCTTTAATAACACCGAAGGAGCTGAATGCTCCCATTGTAGGATGTATAAGCATTTATATCTACATACACACTCCGCATACCACCGCATGGTGCGTGGCGGAGAGTACCCTTAGCACTATTAGTCATTTACTTTCCTGTTACATTTGCAAATAGAGCAAGGGAAAAGATATTCCCTATATGCTTCCGTACAAGCCCTAGTCTCTCTAATCTCTACCTCCATGGTCTTGGTCAAATGTATGTTGGCAGCGGTACAATCATTCTGTAGTCTGCCTCAAACGCCTCTAAATTTTCTCAATACTGCTCCTGGAAAAGAACATCACCTTCCTTCGAGTGATTCCCAGTCGAGTTCCCGAAGCATCTCCATAATACTTGTGTGCTGTTCTACCCTTTAGAATGATTTATACCCTCACTCCACGGGTCACTCTGTAGTGGTTTGTGATTTATTGCAGAACACTGGTACATGGCCTGTTGACAAGTAATTGTTAGTTGTAACCTCGCCTCCTGATAAAAACGTCAAAATTCAATACTGTGAAAATAATCTATGGAACATGGAAAAGGTTAAGTGATTTAAACCCCTAATACGACGGTTATTCCAAAAGTAAGGTCTCCTGTTTTTTTATAAGTACATAGACCTGTTTACTTCTACAATGATTTACATCAGTTTACAGCTTGAACATTTAGCTATTTTTCGACATAACCACCATTTCTGCCGATGCATTTTTCTAGACGCTGTGTCAGTTTTTGTATTCCCATGTCATACCAGCTCGCCGCCATGCTGTTCAGAAAGTTATGAACCTCTTCTTTCACCTCGTCGGCGAAGCTGAATCACTTTCCGGCCAAATGTTCTTTTAGCGTAAGGAACAGGTGATCGTCACTTGGGCGCCAAGTCAGAACTATAGGGTGGGTGATTATGTTCCACTGAAACTGTTGCAGGATAGCAACGGTTTGCCGAGCCATGTGTGGGCGAGCGTTGTCATGGAGAATGTGTACGCCCTTGCTCAACATTCCTCTTCTCCGGTTCTGAATTGCCCGTTTGAGTTTTTTCAGAGCCTCACAGTACCTGTCAGCGTTAATTGTGGTCCCAGTGGGAATAAAGTCGATCAACAATACCCCTTTCCGATCCCAAAAAACGGTTGTCATGACTTTACCGGCAGACTGTGTTTGTTTGAATTTCCGCGGCTTTGGCGAAGAAGGATGCCACCACTGACGTGATCGTTGCTTGGTCTCAGGTGTAAAGTGGTATGCCCAGGTTTCGTCAACCGTGACAATTGAGTCCAGATTCCTGTTCTGCTGCAAGGCGGTGAAGAAATGCGCGGGAAGCATCAACTCATTGCCTCATGTGGTCCTCAGTCAGCATGCGTGGCACCCATCTTGCGCACAGCTTCCGGTAGTTTAGTGTTTCCGTTAAAATTCTGTGATCGGTGCTTCGGGAAACCTCAGGAACCAACGTGCAGAGATCATCCAGAGTATCCGCCGATCTTCACACATGCTTTGCTCAACCTTCAACACTGTCTCCTCAGAAATTGACGGTCTCCCGCTACTTTGTTTGTCGTGAATTTCGGTCCGACCAGCTGCAAACACTCTACACCACTTATGAAGATTTTTGACATCCATGCACGACTCGCCATACACTTCCGTCAATTGCCGATGGATTTCAATCGGCGCAGTGCCCTTTGCGTTCAAAAACCGAATAACAGCGCTCAATTCGCATTTGGTGGTAACATCCAATGGGAGCTCCATTCGTAACGGCTGCCAAGCCAAGACTGAGCGCCTCAGCGCGGCGTGCGCATGTTTACACACAGCGCGTGAAGCACTCTCCATAACAGTGTGACCAACTACTACACAGAGTTCTGTACTTATAAAAAATAGGAGACCTTACTCTTGGGATTAAACTCGTATTTGAACTAGCTACCCATGGGTGAAGTGCCACTGTACTACAGTTTGTTAGTGGCTTCTACTACTGCTGATTCAAAAACATTTTTCTACACAAGTGACCTATAATTTAGTGCCCCCTTTCCAGAATGCTCCGCCTTCCCCCATTTGCTTTCATCCATGACATTTTTAGCTATTAATTGTGATATGCGCAGTACACAACCTGGCACTTCGGCGCCTCTGTCAGCTAGGCGCTCCAAGTGGCCTCTGCTGATCGTGATACGCGCTGTATAGAAATCTTACAGTTGTGGCACCCCTCTCAGCTTGGTGGCTGCTTGTGTTGCTTGGACCTTAAACCGACCCTGGATGTAGCCTGCTGTACATTTATGTTTCTCGTCTGTTCAATACTCGTATTTGCGGTGTTGTCGACGACTCGGAATAGTTTAAAAGCAATAAGGGGATCAACAGTCTTATTATCTTTATATGATAGATGAAAACATCACACATTCATATTTTGATATTTGATACTTTAACACTATCTCATAGCCAAGCATTGAACTTCAGCTTTTTTTTCTTTCCAGTCAATATTTACAACCAAAATTCTTTCAAGCTTTACGATTAACATTGCTTACTTTTGGATAAACAGTCACTGACTTAGATCCTTGGTTACTGAAAAAGGAGACTACTCAGTTAACGCTTAACGAAGTGACAGATTACGCAAAAGCGGCAGCAAGCTTTTTACAATAAAGAACAGCAACAGCAGTAACTTTTTTTCATACTAACTCAACTGTTTCTATTATAGGTGTTTGAGTTATAGAAAATCAGCAGTATTTCTTGTCCAATAGTACTGACTAGGGCATATTCAAAAGTAAAAACTGGAATAATTTACATTTTTTGTTAGTCACTTAGAGCTTGTCATTTCATTACTCAGGTAGAAATGAAAAATTTTACAATTATGAAAGGAATAGAATTTATTGATACTATGCAGAAAATTTTTTTCAAATCTTACTGTTGCTGTAGGCAGCTTTATGGTACAAGAAAACCATTCTCTTTCCAACATTTGGTAAGTTTTTGTTGTAACAGTATCTGCCACGTATGGGCTTTTCTTTAGGCTGACGGACAAGATTGGCTTTCCCTTTCTTTACTTTTGGTAAACGAGGTGGTTGTTTAGATTTAAGGGAATACAGTTGTTCTATAATGAAAGTGAAAAGTCCAACGATGTGTCCCAGGAAGAAAACTGCAAATACTCCTTTCATATTCTCTAGACTGAGGGGTGTGTACACTTCATCGTCAGTGTCGCTAGACCCTTCATCACCTTCACCCGTATGTTCAGGATATTTTTTCACTCTTGTCACAGCCAGAATGTCATGATTCCACTTTTCAGTGAGACCTGACTGCACTATCCACGATAGTAACATGTTGATCGGTTTCTTGAAAGGAGAGTTTTTACAGAAGTACATGACAACACCACTGGTTATGACGTCCTCGTCCAGCATCTTGTACTTGGTGATCCTTGTGTGGGGGAAGTTGACAGCCAACTCATACTGGAAGGCGCGCCTGGGGACTGCCAGGCACTTCTCCCTGTGACTGACCAGCCTGCGCACACAGTCATGGAGTGGTGTGCACTTGTGCGTCCTGAGCAGCATCGCATTGATCCAGGCATCCTGTGGCTCCCTCATGAAGGCCATAGTCCCTGGAAGGGCAGTGGCGTCCCAACCTGATGCTACCAGCTCCTCCACGCTGTTGATAGATGCCCCGTGGCCTGGATCCGTCATCACAGCCATCAGTGAGGTCTGGAAAAGCACGTTGATCTGCAAAAGAAAACACAATTGTTTCAATTTTCCACCTCTTATTGAAACATTTTTTGCAGACCATAGTACTATGACCTTACCGTTCTAGTCGCCAAAATGCTTACATACGCACTTACCACAGCATTATGAAGTGCCATTAGCACTGGCTCACTCGACTGTAAGATGTCCCAATAAACTTGAAAAAGAATAGGTTCTATATATTTTTTCATATTATGGACTGGAACATAATAGTGGTATTCTTGAAATATGAATTTGATTGAGACATGTATGATGATGAATCTAATGATAGGGGTAGCCATCTAAACTTGTTAATGTACACTGAATTTAATGAAGAATAGCACACTTCAACCTCGTCCAAGCATGTAACTGTATTGAAGTTATATAATTAAAACTGCAAACATTCTCTTGGCTTAGTGTACCTATTCCATGTGATATGGGGAATGTTCACATGCATTCTTGACCTTTAGTCCCATGGAGTGTAGGTAATTCCACAACGTGTAGCAAACCTTTAAGGTGAAAATTATACAATCGGTAAAAGAACCTAAAATAAATACTTTGAAGTATCGTCAGAAATCAGTATTTACTAACAAAACAACTTACACCTCATAACAACAACTTAAGCTGACAGCAGTTGTTGAAAGTATGATCATATCTCAATGCCATATTGGCATTACATTTGCACGCAGTATTTTGTTACACTCTTAAATATCCCTGTCTTCTGTTGTGGTGCTGTGCAAGTGGCGGCCATGATCCTACCTTCCTCCTCTGATTTCAACACAAATGACTTCATGTAATCTACTAGGAAAAGAACAACTACGAACAGCACATGACTGTGTATCGTTTCTTAAGGTATGGGAATCTATGGTTGGTTCTGATGAGTGGGGTCATAGATTCATAGTTTGTTAATCCCACGATCTCTCTCTCTCTTCCTCCCCCACCCCCATTTTCTGGTAATAGTAATTTGCTTAAGTCAGTGCTTAGTGCATAACATTAATGAAATTGCAGTCCAGAGAAATGCAAAATTTAAAAAGCATTCATTTAAAAATGTGAAAAGTAGACCTAGTCGGATCACGCAGTTCGTTTAAGAACTGTACTATAATAGCAACAAACTCTCACAGCTTTGACAGCATCAAAATTTATACAAGATAAAATCAAAGAGAGTTATCACCGTGGCCGGCCGCGGTGGTCTAGCGGTTCTGGCGCTGCAGTCCGGAACCGCGGGACTGCTACGGTCGCAGGTTCGAATCCTGCCTCGGGCATGGGTGTGTGTGATGTCCTTAGGTTAATTAGGTTTAAGTAGTTCTAAGTTCTAGGGGACTTATGACCTAAGATGTTGAGTCCCATAGTGCTCAGAGCCAGTTATCACCGTTATTAGTATTTCATTTGGCATTACAAATGTGAGCACAGGTCTGCATACTATGGCTCTGGAGTGTGTAAATGAGATGACTGCTCTTTCTTTTAGTCATTCTGCCTGTGTCCTGGAAGTTGGTCCTTCTGTAATTTTTGCTTACTGGAGAATATTTTCCTATCTGTCTTGGTATACTCATCTTCCTGTGGTTTGTGGGTCCTGCCTATGGACTCTCGAATGATTTTGGATTTATGAGAGTTAAGTTTCTCATGACGACTTCCTTGTATAAAAAAATTGTTCTTTTCTTGCTGCAACGAATATGAGTAACACCTCCAGTTTTCGAAAAAATTCTCAGTCTTCGTCACGAGCAACTGACTGTTGCGGGTGCTGTTGTGGTGGCCATTTATAGCCCATACATGACCTGTGATTGGTCAGCGTGCTTTATCACTACATCACGCTGCCAAGGACTGTATCAATGTTTGTGCTGGTTGCTCCCCCACTCTTGTAGAAACATATATAATTAAATGCATTTCTCTGCATGCTCTCAGCCTCGAGACCTCACTTCCAAGCTCCAGTAAGATTATAGGTGCTGTTCAGGTTGAAGATGTTCTAGGAAATTCTGCTTTCAACTGCTTCTTCAATAACAGAATTCCAGTGGGTTGGAGTAAGGGGCAAAATTTTAGTTTCGTCAAACATTATTCTGTATTCATTTGTGAGATTGTGCTCAGTAACTGCTGATTCTTCAAGTTCTAGATTTTTAAACTGTCATTGGTATTCTGCACAGCAATCGATAATGGTAAGTATAGACTGACTAGTGCAGTTGACTCACAAGAAATAATATTAATTCCAGAAACCTTGAGACTGAGAGTGTCCTTAACTGGGCACAGGATCTCTTTTTACTTCGTTAGGGGGTTGGGAAATTGGTATTACGGTCTTGTTCCCAGGACCATATCTATTCTGTTAGATGTAGCACCTCACAAAGGCAGAATCACATTAGGCAGATTGTCACGTGATTTTTCAACATTTTCGCGTTTTCGTTTCTTGGAGAGTGCTAATTTATTCCTTTAACTCCATAGCCATTCACTCGGTACACATATTTCGGAGATTAATTTTGGACTCGAGGTAGTTATTGTCACTAACAGTTGTAGCTTTATATGGTAACGTGTATAGAATAGCTTTATACTGAACTGGATGATGAAAACTCTGAGACCTGAGATACACGCTGTCCAGTAACATTAATGCGACCAACAGTCAAAACCATGAATAACCGCCTTTTTCAGTGCCAACCGCTGCGAAACGTGAAGGATAAGGGTTAGTGAAGTTCTGGAAGATACTTACAAGGATGTGGAGCCACGCTGAATCCAGTGCCGTGGCCATCTGTGATAGGCTTCTCAGCTGAGGATCCATGGCGCAAACAACACGATCGAGGTGGTCCCACGGATCCACTATTGGGTTTAAATATGGGGAATTGGGTGGCCATAGGACAGTAAACCCATCGTGATGCTCTTCAGAGCACGCATGTACACTGTGAGCTGTGTGTGTTTTCTGGTAGATAACATTGAACCAAGGGAAAACAAACTGCATATATGGTAGGGATGGAAATGATCCCCAAGGATAGATGCATACTTCTGTTGATCCATTGTTCCTTCCAGAGTAATGAGAGCGCCCAGTGTACGCTACGAAAACGTTCCGTGGACTATAAAACTCCCCCCTCCAGCCTCGATTCTTGTGATGATTATTGCAGGGCTTTTGCTTTCAGGTGTTTCACACAGTACATACCAATGGTCATTTCTCCGATGGGGCATAAAACGTGATTCATGTGAAAAGGCCACCTGTCATCACTCAGTGGATGTCCAGTTGCACTATTGGCGAGGAAATTCCAGCCTTCGTCGCCAGTGAACAGCAGCCACAATGGGTGCATGAACCATACGCCTGCTGCAGAGGCCCACACGCAGCAACGTTCGCCGAATAGTCGTTGAGGAGGCAGTGCTGGGAGCCCCTTGGTTCATCTGGGAGGTCAGTTGCTCAACAGCTGCACGTCTGTTCGCATGTACACATCTCCTTAGCCGCCATTCACTCCTGTCATCTATGGTCCATGGTGGACCACAGTTTCCTCGGCACTGGTTTTGGGTGGCGCCATTTTGCCGTGCATAGTATATTTCAGCCACGGTGGCGCGCGAATGATTTGCAGAATTAGCCATTTCGGAAATGCCTTCACCTTCCACCCGAAAGCCATTGACCCTGCCCGTTTGGACGTGAGATAAATCCCTCCGTTTCTGCACTACGACAACAGCTGAACTGTTTTCTGTGTCCCCCCAACACGCTTCGTGTGCTCCCACTGCTAGTGCTGCCAGTTGCCGTCTGTGAGTGCTTTTTGCACGTTGACGCCCAACATAGGCTATAGTCACATTAATGCGACAGCACCGCGTGAATGAGTGTGCGTTGGCTTGCGATACAGGGAATGGCTGAGACACCCGTCCGATTTTTGTTCAACCAAAACAACTGAAAATGGCAGCTTTCCTTCTCAGCCTATCTCTGTAGTGAACTGAAGGTTTGGTTGCCTGCTGTTCATTTGATCGATGATTTGCTGCAGAGCTTCCGCGCCATGTCACCAGATCATAAACGTGTCGTCAAATTATCGACAAAATGAAGATGGATGAAATATAGCTAAAAGTTTTAGCATTTCCTTAAAATTCTCCATAAAGACGTCGGATATTGCTGGAGACAATGGAGAACCCATGGCAACTCTGTTGGTCATTTCATATAATTTACTGACATACGAGAAGTTGGTTGTTGTCAAAATATGCCAGACTAACTATCGTTTCAGGAGGAAGGTGGTCTGCCAACATGTTCTCCGCAGGGAGTTTTGTGAACAGAGAAATTGGGTACAAGCGGACTAACAAGGGAACAAAACAGCAGTCGGATTTTTGTATTTTTTATGTTTATGGTACGTGAAGTTCAGTACTCAAATATCAATCAGCAAAAGCAATCCGATGCAACGCTCAAAAATTCTTGAGAAAATCGACTTCGAAGTTTTCTGAGCGTCTTTAATACCCTAAAGCAAGGTCAGTTTTTCTTGACAGGTCGCAGAGGATTGTGGTCGAGTGTTTGCGTATCACATGTATGGCACAGGTTTGATTACTAGCTCTGCAAATTTTAAACTAAGTGCGTGGCCTATGAACGTTTCCACGAAGCATAAAATACTTAAGGGTGAAAAAGGATTTAAACTGTAACGTTTTTTCTTAATTTAAAAAATCTTTTATGAAACACGAGTAATAAGGAATGTATATTTGCAAGGAAAACTGGATTTTTGTGTGTGATGTTAAGTTAGAAATAAGAGGACGCGTATTTTTAGCATTTTAAAGACGATCGGAAAACTGCGAAGTCGATTTTGTCGAGAATTTTCTAGAGTTCTATCCAACTATTTTGGAACAATAATATTTGAGTTTGACTGCCGGTTGCACAGCATTTCTCCACGGCAGGAACTTATCATTCGCGCACCCTCCCTTTCCCCCCGTACTCATTCAACAGTGTCAGTTTTCGCAGTTGTGATACGCACTGTATACAAATGTTGCACTTGGGCGCCCCTCTCAGCTTGGTGCACCAAGCGGCCTCTACTAATATTGTAATACGACGTGTAAAGAAGTCTAATAGCTGGTCCTAAATACTGAAAGGTATGAGCTCATCCACATGAGTTCTAAAAGTAATCTGTTAAATATCATTCCATTATAAATCACATAAATCTAAAGATTACAATTTCAACTAAATACCTCGAGAGTACCATTATGAACAACATAAGCTGGAACGATCACATAGAAACTGATGTGGGGTACGCGAATAAAAGGCAGAAGACTTAGGAGATGCAACAAATATAATTAGAAACCGCCTACATTACACTTGTCCGTCCTGTGCTGGAGTAGTGCTGTGCGGTGTGGGATCCGCATCAGATAGGACTGATGGAGGCCATCGGAAAAGTTCAAAGAAGGGCAGCACGTTTTGCATTATCGCGAAATAGCGAAGGGAGTGCCACGGATATGAAAGGCAAATTGGGGTGGCAATCGTTAAAACAAAGGCTTTCTTCGTTGCAGCGAGATCTTTTCACGAAATTTAAATCTTCAATTTTCTCCGACGAATGCGTAAATATTTTGTTGACGCCTACAAAGGGGTTAATATTATTGTAGGGCCAAACTTATTGTAATAAAATAAAGGAAATCAGAGCTCAAACAGTCAAGTGGGTAGTTTTGCCCGTGAGCTGTCCTAGAATGGACGAGAAAGAAATCGTGTGAGTGTGATTTCAAATGGCTCTGAGCACTATGGGACTCAACATCTTAGGTCATAAGTCCCCTAGAACTTAGAACTACTTAAACCTAACTAACCTAAGGACATCACACACACCCATGCCCGAGGCAGGATTCGAACCTGCGACCGTAGCAGCCCCGCGGTTCCGGACTGCAGCGCCAGAACCGCACGGCCACCGCGGCCGGCCCGAGTGTGATTTGATGAACCCTCTGCCAGGCACTTAAGTGCGAATCACAGAGTAGTCATCTATATGTAGCTGTAGTGCTTCTGCCACCTTTCTCAGTTTGGTGCCATTAGCGGTAGTTTGTGTCGCCTGGACCTTAAACCGGCCCTGTTGAGCTTGAACTTCACGTACTATAAATATAAAAAATCCAGTTGCTGTGTGGCCCTCTTACAAATATCGTCTGGGGCAACTCTGATTTTCTTGATTTTGTCGAAGAACATCTCAGAGCTTTTAATACGTTGTTCGCAGATGCCAGCTATTAGCCCGATTGGATATTTGACCACCTATATGTGGGGCACCAATGGTAGTAAACTACATTTAGGTAGTTAATGGAACGCTTCCCTTGTGGATTTCTGGTAAGCCGTGCTGCTTGGGAGGTCTAGGAGCTCGATCCCTGAGATTATTCACGAAATCATCAAGCAGAGTAACATTCTTTAGCAGCTCAACGTTTCTTCTGCTGAATGACAGAATAGGAAGACATTTTAGGCATTTGTAAATGCTATTCTTCAACAGCAACAACACTTTTCCATGATATATTTTAGCATCAAGAACTAGTGTCCAATTTCCCTTGTCAGCCCAACTACTTGATGATCTTTCTGCAGCCGGCCACAGTGGCCGAGCGGTTCTAGGCGCTTCAGTCCGGAACCGCGATGCTGCTACGGTCGCAGGTTCGAATCCTGCCTCGGGCATGGATGTGTGTGATGTCCTTAGGTTAGTTAGGTTTAAGTAGTTCTAAGTCTAGGGGACTGATGACCTCAGATGTTAAGTCCCATACTGCTTAGAGCCATTTGAACCATTTTTAGATTTTTCTGGAAAGCATGGCGTCCCTCTCTCTCTTTCCTGCTGATATTTGACTTCGCAGACTTGATTTAGGCTAAAATGTGACTGGTGGAAAGTCTTACCTCATTGGCAACGTTATGATATCAGAGCTGGTTCGAGAACATTTTTCCACAGAGCTACTTATCAGTTGGTGCCATCTCGCTCCTCCTCTTCCCTCGTACATTTTTATCCGTTTCAGTTTTCGTTATTAATTGTGATAGGCACTGTATAAAATTCTTGCACTTGGGCATCCCATTAAACTTGGCTCTCTAACTGGCCGCTGCTAATTGTGATACGTCCTGTACAGAAATATTGCAGTTGTGACGTCTTTGGTGCCTTTCCGCCCGTAACGTTTACCACAACCGCCCATAAGATACTGTAATCCTTTTTTAGACGTTATGGGCAAACTTGTCGCCGCAACTCATGATGGAAATAATTTGCAGACTGATAAAGAAATAAAGGAATCCTGTCATTTGTAAAATGTTTTGTTATGAATATAAGTTGTTGTGAATGTATTGCAGGGAAAAGGGCGATAGGTGAAAAGGACGCTGCCAATTCGGTGGTGACGAATGTTGCAGCTAAGCAGGTCCAGAGGGGCAAAAATGTTACCACGGGAAAATTCTCCTATCAGAGCACAAAAAGGCGAATATGGTCCTGTTTGAAAGATTGACTGAAAAGTGGGGTAAGAGACACCTCATTCCACCTTCCTTAGCACCTTCAAAAATTTTGGCATGCGAACATATTCGCGCTGTTTTTAACATGCAACTCACTTCTTATTCCCACAAGCTTACCTAACTGTAACTCACTCACTCACACTGGTCCATTGCTATAACTCGCTCATACCCATTCACTCCCACTTGCCTGTTCTCATTCTCTCATTCAGCCCAACTCAGAGTCATTACCACTCTAGGTCTTTCTGTCATTGTCTCCTGTCTCACAGCCACAGTCACCTCCGTTCTGTCCTACACCTACTTTCTCCTTTCACTGTTACCGTCTGCCTCTTGCTCTCTCTTACTGCCACTGAATGAGAATTCATTCCTTCCCAATGCTGCTGTCTCTTCTCACTGTTTCTATATGTCACTTTCTCTTTGTCATTGTCGTAGACTCTATCTCATACTCACTGGCTGTCACCCACTTTCCTTTTTCCTTCCTTTATTCCTCTCCAATTGGCATTGTCCCCTTCGCTCTTTTCCTAGCACTTTTCTGTCACTGACATTAGTTTAAGTAGTGTGTAAGTCTAGGGACCGATGACCTCAGTAGTTTGGTCCCTTACGAATTCACACACATTTGAACACTTTTTGCCCTGTCAACTGTATTCCACTGCCACTGTGTCCCTCTCTTTCTCTAAAAAATGGTTCAAATGGCTCTGAGCACTATGGGACTTAACATCTATGGTCATCAGTCCCCTAGAACTTAGAACTACTTAAACCTAACTAACCTAAGGACAGCACACAACACCCAGACATCACGAGGCAGAGAAAATCCCTGACCCCGCCGGGAATCGAACCCGGGAACCCGGGCGTGGGAAGCGAGAACGCTACCGCACGACTACGAGATGCGGGTCTTCTCTTTCTCTCACACTGCCATTGTCTCCTATACTATACGGCAAAAACTATATACTATTACCCAGTATTTATCAGTTTTCTATCTTTTTACCGCTGCCACTGTATTCATCTCTCTCAGCATAAAAAAGCGCGAGTATGTTCACAAGCCAAAACTTCTGGAAAAAAATTTAAAGGGGCTGAGGAAGGTAGAATGAGGCAGGTGGTACCCCACTTTTCAGTCAGTCTTTTAAACAGGAGCATATTCGCATTTTTTGCGCTCTGGTAGGAGCATTCTTCCTCTCGTTTTTCTTGCCAGAGCATAGCATGATATGCCTATGAAAAGAACTTTATGGATCAGTGAAATTTTGATAGTTTACTTATGCGAAAATGACAATGAAATAACGCAAAACTAACTTTACACCCCAGACCAGATTTTAAGTGCACAAAAGTTTTTCGTGTGCTTCAGTAGTACAACATGGGGTTCCCAGAACCGTTCTGATCATAACTGAAACACTTCATAGCTGTGTCACGTTGTGGCAGCTGTACCACAGAAACATGTGGACAGCAGCGCACCGTACTCTCCCTCGAGCGCAAATCTTACTGTTAGGCCAACCTTTCGATTGTGCAGCATGTGGCACTGTTTGATATTCAGACGAACTTTTTGTGCCTCCTCTATTAGCGCTTTAGTTGTTATAAGTTAATCTTCCCCTTCCGCTAAAACGAAACGCTAACAGTTTTACCTTGCCACCTACAATTGCACCTCTTCCAATCAATGATGATCTGTTTACGACGTTTTCCAGTGTCAAGTTAAAGAGACTGGAAGGGGGTGTTCCTCACTGTTTCAATCCATCTCTATTGCAAAACTTTCGGACTCCTTGCCTTCAAACCTCAATTCGCGTTTAGTTTTCTCAATGCACGTTCTGGTTAGCCTGAACAGTTTTCAAGGTACGTGTGATTCTTCCATTATTCGTCGTATGCTTTCTCTGTGGACGCCATCATAAGCTTTCTTGAAATCTGTAAAAAGGCACTCTTCTAGTTGAATGCAGACATCTTTTCAGTTACTTGTTTGAGAATGAATATTTGGCATATTTGGTCTGTCGTTGACATTAGTTTTCCGAAATTCTATCGGGAGCTCTTCAAAGCTTTGCTGCGTATATAGTAACACACTTAGTACGAGAAAGCGTGCGAAGATCTTGTTTGCGATACACATTAATGATATACTCCTGTAATTCCCACAATTGGCTCTTTATCCTTCTTTGTGTATTGGACATATTGGCTACTTGTTGCCATTTATTTTGTATCTTTTTATTTTCCAGAAAGGCAAGATAAGTCGATACAGTGCTTTTTCGCTTGCTTCTCCACTTTGTTTCAACAGTTCTATTGTATTATCATTAGCTCCCGGGATCTTATTGTTCTTCATTTGTCTTAGAATTTCACACATTACCCTTATTGTACGCTCCTCCACTTTTGGGTGGCGTCATTTTTAGGTTTACATTTCCTGAGTCACCTCTTTACCTACAGCGACATTCAACAATTCTTCGAAATAGTTGCCATGTGTTTCTTTAAGAAATCCGCTTCTTTGAAGATGTACGCAAATTATTGTGTGGCCATCTTAGAGCTATTGCAATGTAGATATTCAGCATTCAGAGGTTTCCAAAGGCGAGTGAACATCTGTTGTCGCACGATACATGCATGTAATTATAAAATTTTTCAACATTTGCTGAAATAAGTGGAGGGTATACTATAATATTCTCCTTTAACTTGAAAAAAGAATTTAAAAAATCGACAGAAAAATGGCGATATTTCACAAATGGAATTACTTTAGTATGATAGCAAGGAGAGTTTAGCTCAAATAACGATCTTATAACATCTGGAGTCAGGTCATACATCTGGTTTTACGTTACCACTTAGATGACTTATATTCAAGGTAACCGCCTTCCCTTCCCCTCCCCCTCTGCAGGGAACCACCACAAATTGATCAGGTTCATCCAGGGGAACCCCATCCCCCTTCCCACTCCTTCTTCTCCGCCTAGACCAGTAGAAAGGCTGGACTAATTGAAAATGAGCTCATTCCACCCCATCTTTTATTATATTATAAATCCAGCTTGCTGAGCTCCCCTCATTCAAGGTCTGATCTTTATAGTGAGAGGTTGATGAAGTGCCTTGGGGACCAGCCAGCGCCCCTAGGTACAAGAGGAATTTAAACTGCAAGTAAGTATCTAATAATATTACAGTTACTGTTGTTCCAGAATAAGGAGAGCTTCTGTGAAGGCTGGAAGGTAGGAGATGAGGTAATGGTGGAAACAAAACTGTGAGGATGGGTTGTGAGTCGTGCATGGGGAGCTCACCTAGAAGAGCACTTGTCTGTGAAAGGCAAACACACCGAGTTCGAGTTTCGGTATGGCACGCAGTTTTAAACTGCCAGGAAGTTTCATTACTATTATAATCATCAAAAATATATTCGAATATATACTTATGGTATTGTTTCAACAGCAAATAGCACTCCTGAATTGGTGGTAGTGGAACTCCTGGATGAGGTCATGCTCATACTACTGGCCTTACTGCCACAGTGGCACCAACCCACAGACGGGCTTTTCGACATGTTGGACCTGGTGTTGTTCAACTACACTGTACCACGACGACAGCAGCAGCAGCCACAGCAGCAGCTGCTGCCATAGCTCACAGAACTGCAGACAAATCTCCCATCAAGAGTACTGCTGCTTGCCAGCACATATAAGCTGACTGCGTGGGGATCTAAAAAAGTAAATTTGGGCCTGGTTACTGAAGGTGAAATTATGGAAATGTTGGTAGCAGAGTTCAATAATTGTAGTACAAGTGGAAATATGTGAGCAGTATGATGGGTTATATGAAGAATAACATAATGGGCGAGTGTGATCCATCCTATACACCTACTGACATTCAAATGATAGGCCATAAGGTCAACATAGCTGATAAGTATGGTAAGACAATGTTAGAATTAACTTCATGGGTCATGAATATACACTTAAAACTTTCAAATGTTGTGAAATTAGATGATAAGTACTATGCAATACCGACCGCTCCAGAAAGATTGTACCGTTGGCAGCTGCATGTAGCAGCAGTTTGCTATGAGTCTGTGGACTATTTGAGCTCAAACGGTGTTACAGTGAACCACGTGGAGCAGTGTATGAATTCCTGTATACCCCCCGAGCTGGAGTTTGTAACTGTGGAATCCGTAAACACTGTAGAGGATGAGTTCACAGAGGGAATTCCCATGTGGGTAATGGCACCTATTGGATTGAACACCATACAGGACAGGTTTAAGGCCCACAGACAGCAGTTTTTTTTTTGGGATGATGTTCTACCACAATAAAAGGAAACTCGTATGAAAAAATGAATAAAGCACAGTGTGTTTCCTACAGAGCTGTTTTAATCGCAGTCCCCCAACCCATCCATTTCCTATCCAGTTACCTATTAAAAGAATATATAGCTTCTTACAGGGAGTCAGAGCACTCATGTGCCACCCCAGCCACCACCGCTGCTGCCCTTATCACCTGCCCCTCGTGCCTGCCCCTGGCGTCACCACCCGACACTGCCTCTGACATACTGAACAGAAGTGAATGACTGTCTGGTATGGAGTGCTCAATGAGAGCCGTAAGCTAGCAGCTTATCGGTGTCTGATAACCGACCACTGACCATGATGGCTCATATGGCAGTAATGGACTAATTGCAGCGAGGCTCTGCTGTGTCCGTTTAAATAATAGTTGTGACTTAGTCGGTAGAGTTATGTACTTGATAAACTGCTGTTTCTACTATTTGTTACTATTTAAAAAAATACATCGAGTAGGTATAAAAGAATCATTTATTATTTTCTATTTTACAACCGACACAGTGCTGTTTAATGGGAGGAGGCAGCGAGCATTCACATCGTAATATTTATAGCAGAACCCATGTATAGAAAGAAGAACATCATTAAAAAAAAAAAAAAGATTGTGCATAGGTCTGTACTTGTGCTGACTATGTCTCATAAAAGTTGTAGAGTTAGAGAAGAATGACTTTATTGATCGTAAAGTATACTTGACGCTTTTCGGAAATATTTCCATCTTCAGAAATCCAAGTGTACTAGGTAGCACAAGGGCAAGAGTGTTATTAGTAGTGTACGTAATATCAGATGGCAGACTAGTCATACTTTGTGAGCAAAAAGTCACTCTTCACCTGCTGTATGACTTTTCATTCGACCTAGCCAGCGTAACTACAGATCTACGGATATTCACTAGAATGGTCGCTAGCCTTCTACGTGACATTATGTCACACTTTATCATTTTTAAACACTTGAGGCATCAAATTCAATGTGTGTGAAATGTCACATAACAAAGGTATAAGTTGTGTAGGAAACAGGTAGCAGCCTACAGCATTTAAGCTGTTATATGTTTCAATAAGTTACTTATAAATTCCAAAAGCACTCACTAATATTTTGTGATTTCAGCAACTAAAATATGAAATAGGCAGCAGCAAGTTGCTCGTCATCATCTTGGAATCGATAATTCTCCAGCTGAATCGTTGTGAAGTACTCAGAAATGTCCAGAAGATCTACATTGAATCGTTTCCTTGAATATACCAAAGTTGTGCAGTCACTGTTCCCTCTAAATGGCGAGGTAATGGTCGGCGCATTAGTGGACCTCACACACAGTACACACTCACTGCCCTCACTTAAATGTATGAAGAGCACAAGTCATTACACAAATGATCAATAGCCTGTTTATTCTAATGATGAACTGGCAGTAGAGGCCAGAGTATTCGTCTTTTACAATGCAACTTTTATTTTTGAAAAGATGCATACACTGCTGCAAAAAAATGTACATAAACAGTGGTCGATGAATAGTTCGCCCAGCCATAAGTGAACCGGCAAAGGGCTAAGATGTGGAGGTGCATGGCAGCAGCGGGTGAGGTGAAGAAGCCGCATGACGCGGTAAATATGTTGTTTAATGTCAGCTACAGCTTAAACAATATAGGCTGTAAACATGTCAGTATTGGTGTGATATATGGCTCTGAGCACTATGGGACTTAACATCTATGGTCATCAGTCCCCTAGAACTACTTAAACCTAACTAACCTAAGGACATCACACAACACCCAGTCATCACGAGGCAGAGAAAATCCCTGACCCCGCCGGGTATGATATATGATCGGGAGTTCCATCCGTTGGCTGTATTAGAAAATTAACGATTTTGTGACGCTAAGGTGATATTATCTTCAGATGGGTGGTATCGATTATGTGATAAATCAATCGATACTTCTGCAGTGTTCCATGGCGACATTCGCTCATCGTCAGTAAAGCTGGGAGATCATACTATCATGGTAGGGGACTTCCCTGGAACAATTAAAATATTTAACAGCAGGAGGTACCTACATCTGGAGGAACAGATTTTAAGAACCCAATAAACACAAGTTATTGTATAAAGTGTGCTGTAGATAGTCGACTAAGGTGGCAATCATATGTCCACTCCTGCTCTGGAGTATGCTTGCCAAACTGAGAAACCATCACTCAGCTGTATGATTCATGTTGCCCTGGAATGAAGGTAGACAGGCATGAGCCAAGTGTGCCACATATTGGCACAGAACTGCAATTGTGTCTAAGTCTGTCCATTTATCGTGCAATATGTAAATGTCTATAAATAAAAAACTTTAGGAGCTACATGTATGTGTTCTCTATAAAATACCCTGTATGCCAATGTGATTGTGTAGCCATCATCATGATGGAATCGACGAAATATTCCTTTCACAAGAGACATGTGGTAACTGACTGGTCCTGCAACGATGATAGTGGAAGCTGGGTGAAGAAGAAGGAGAATGCCTCATTACTACCTCATAATATGGTACATGCTTTAATTATACGATCTTCAGATTGTGGGAACATTAATCTTATTGTAACACTGTTAACATATGTGAAGGGGTCCGCGTTGAGCATGTATCTATGTTTTCGAAAACTCTGTTTCAGCCAAAATATCACCTATTGAAGGAGATATTATATTGCATTGAGGGAGTAATGTACCAGACATTCAGCAAAAACAGTGATATTCCTCCACCTGAATAAGGAAAGCGAAATGGTGTTTTCACATTTAATGACATCACAGTGAAGAATCAGGATGAGATTTGGAAACATTTTTGCTTTGGCCTCCATATAAAAGTCCATTCATTTTATTTGAGTTAGAGATACTCAAAAATCCCGAAGCAGTTGGTTAGGGATAAAGTGAACTTTATTATAGCTTTCAAACAGGACAACCTGAGTTTAAAGCATATTTACCAAGTTCATGTAGGAACCTACATGCCACTGAATGAAACCGTTACCATATGTGAGGATTTCTGGAATATCTTGGAGAGTATGGTTTTCTGGTTATTGATAAAATGAGGGCCGATATAGACGGAACTTCGATGAGATTCTGCATATAAGGTAGTGTACCAAAACGTAACCCTGTCACTATATTGTAGGCTAAGAATAAATTTGCGTGGATGCAGTGTGCTCATCCCAGTGGAGTGAGGCATGAGCCAAACATATGTTTATACGATGACAGAAGAATCGAGAAAATCAGTGCAAGATTAACAGAACTGGATAGTAGGGTCAAGACAGTGGCTGAAAAAGGTGAATCTCAGCTGAGTGATAGAGTCTGGTGAATTAAGCAAGCAATCAACGCAAGGTTAACAGAGTTGGATAGCATTATCACGGCAGCGGCTATGAAAGATGAATCTCAGGCGTGGCAATTGAATGATGTAACACAGTCATATATTGGGATGACAACCACAAAGATCCAAGAGACTCTTACACTAAGTTTAAAGCTTCAAAAAACATTGCAAGAGACAAAAAACCCACTCCTGTAAAGTGTCACAGAAAGAAAAGCTCAACCCTCCAGAAAATTACTCAGTGTAGTAAATGGAAAGGTTGATGACCTTGAGAAAGCCATGTATCAGGCTATACAGGATGTGTTCTCTCTCTGAGTGTGATCAGACAGAATATTGCGACCCTTAAAACTGGGACAGCTGGATTGTGAATGGCCTCTCTTTGAAACGTTTAGACCCATAACAGAAAATATTAAACAGCTTTCACACAGGGTGGTGGAATCAGATGGCAGCAGAAGAAGACAAGAAGAAGAAGAAGAGGGTGAAGAAAGATATTTTATGATCAATTTCATCAATCGTCACAGTGCTAGCGAATTTGATACCACATATGGGGTTGTGGCAGCCTCGGACAGCAGCTCAGCAATTGCAGACGACAGAGTCAGCGGGCCGACATTCATCTGCGTGCGTCCTCACCCAACCGTACCGTGGCAACGATGCAGCGCCGACGGGCGCGCAAGACACAAAGAGAGACACCAGTGCGAGCTAGCCACTGTTACTTGACAGACGTCTGCATCGTTCTGCTATCTCGCCAGCCGCCGTCCACGTGGAATGAGCCCAACGTGCTCTCCCCACCGTCGCGTACGCAAATTGGATAGCCCCCACTGGTTCACTATGTTTCTTGTGCCTGCGAATTAAACGGCATCTGTGAGACGAGAGAGCATTCCTACACTTAGCTGGACACGCATCCATTGTCTTCCGTGGCTACGAAGCTGTATTTCATACTCCATCATTGAAGAGTGTATACCCTCTGGGATCAGTGGTCGAGCCATTCATCGTGGTCACACGATTGTCCACATGGACATTTCCATTGTAATTATTATAATTTTTCGGTGTATGTATAGTACCGGGAATATATGTGTTGTGCATAACTATGTGTATTTAATTGCTGCCACCCGTGCCTACAACTTGGACTTAGCGCATGCGTGCAGCAGTAAGCTGGCCCACAGTACAAAAGGTTTGGAAGCGGCAATGAACCACGCATTGCTCACTTGAGGGTTAGTCAATTTCAGTCATAAATACTGGGACAGCTACCTATATGCTTAACAAAGGACACCATCCACTTTGGATACGGGGAGTTTGAGTGGATACCTGGTTTAGGGAGACTAATATTTCTAAATCTTTGAGCCCCCAGAAGTGTTAGCCAAAAGAGAAGGGACCATATTATGTATGTCACATGCACATAGGCGAGACAACGATTCAAAAGTATGATTAAAAAGCCCAAACAGTTGGAAATACATTAACATTATTAGACCAATGTTAAGTGGTGAACATAGTGAAGGTCATGGCACTGACAATCAGTATAAAAAAGCAGAACACATTACCTTTGGAGTAGATATGTTATGACGATGCTAACAAATTCACAGACCAACTACAACTACCGATGGCATCAGCCACAAAAGGGAATACAGCTCACACAAACGATATAGTATCAGTCATCTTGGAGCTTCATGGAAGATACATTATTGAATAATAGTGGAAATGGTGGTCTGTGAACTCCACAGGCCTGCTTGCAAAATGTTCCAGTGTAGACCAGTCACAATACGTTGTTTGGATGATTTAAGGCAGGCCAATGTCATGGATATGAAAGAATTTTCACGATTGAATCAAGGGTTCAAATATATATTCGAATGATCAGAGATACACATTCGAAAATCGTATGGGACCATCCTGTGAAGGCAAAGACTGAAAGGGAAGCTGCACAGCTGTTTGAACAATTCCTGCAGACTGATAGGAACTGGTGTCCTGACAAGCTGTAGACAAACCATGGAGGTGAATTTTATGATACTGTAAATATTTCAAGTCATTAATGGAGCAACATGGACTAAACCATTACTCCGCTTTCTCTCACATGAATCCGAATATTATGCAGCATTTGAACAGGGCCATTAAAATCAATATGTGGGTGCAATTTAATCTTCATGGTTCATAAACATGGTTGGACACTCTCCCACAGATTATTGGGGAGTATAACTGAACTGAACACTGTGCAATTAAGATGAGTCCTATTGATATTTGTGACAACAAACTTTTAAATACAGTGTACAGTCTATTAATATAGTAGATCAATACAAACATAAATTCAATGTAGGTGATTTGGTGCATATTTCGAAACAAAAAACTGTTTGAGAAGTCTTACTTTTCTAACTAGACAATGTCTAAAGTATAAAGGGCAAACCTGAGAAGTACATCTTAATGGACAACGATGGTGAAGAAATTGTAAGATGTTTTTATTCAGAGAACTTATAGAGAAACTGCCGAGTGAACTCCTGGACACAATTTCTGTTGGCCTGGAATGAAACTGAAAAAGTGTTTGGCTCATGGCGTTGAAGGGGTTAATCTACTTGACAATGAAAATCTGAGATAACAGAGCCAAGCAAATACTTCAAATAACTAACATATGCATAGGAAAACCTACTGCAGTTGATAAAAGAATGTGTACCAAACTTAAATTTGGTGCTGGGATAAGTTTTAAAGAAACAATGAGCACGGCTTATCATACGCTAAACAAAAAGAAACCTACTCACTGTTTACAATGTTGTTTCTAATCAGTGGTGGTAGCGGCAAACAGTGTCTCCAGTAAGAGACCACGTTAAAATGCCTAGGATCTGCCAATACGTAACACTTCTGGTGGAATAATCCCATTTTTAATTCCAGCGTTAGTGTGGCTATTGACAATTAAGTTGTTGGTGGGAGGAGCTACCGCCACAGCCCAAACAGTGATGAATATGCACAAAACCCTCAGAAACAATTGCAGGAATCTAAAGGGGCATAACAGGATGATGGAGGCTGTCATTGTCAGTAAAGGACTATACTTAAAACCATAGAACAAAGGGCTTGGGAAAAAAGTCCCCAACTACACGTCCTGACAGACTGATTACCAATATTGGTCTGCTTAAGTTCGTCAAGAAACTAAAAAAATTCAACATTTTGTGGTGTATTTATTTGGAATACTTTTCCGAAGACGATTTGGAAATGCAAGGATTGTGAGATCGTAGTTTTAGACACCATATGGGGATCTGGGACTCACTGGATTGCACATGTTAAAAGAAAATAGAATGCTCTACTTTAACTTGTATGAGGATTTACACCCGCTGGAAGAATTGATCCACTACTTCGTCATTAGCTGCGTATTCTACAATTTTCGATGCTACCAAGACTGTGATTCATACTTTTGTGGACACTTCTGTCTAATGTTAGAAAAAACAAGCAGCATGTACATCGCCACATCAGTTGAATCATGGATGTCTTAAAAAGATTGCTCTCATTTATTAAGTTCCCCTCTAATAAATCTAAGGAAGGGTGAGTGGATTATTGCATTGATCAGCGTGGACACCTATAAGAGCACTCCAAACATCGCGGAAGCAAACAATAAACTCCACCTAGCAAGCAGCAGAGTTGTTAAGATTCCTCTTGGCTCATACGATACAGCCGCTCCAAATGCAATTATGAAACTATTTTTAAAAAGGCTTCACTTTGGTGGAAAGGGTAATTTGTTTAAGACAAAAATGACAAAACATGTAATAAATTTTAGCCGCGGAGGCTCAATAGGGTCAGTAATCGGTTTTTCAAGGAGTCAAGTACTGGCTAATAATACGGAGAGAATTTGTGAGTGGGATCAACCAGTGGATATTCTACCAGTTAGCACGAACCGTGACGAGTGTAGTATCGCAAAGAGCTCATACATTAATGACCGATTAATATGTACCATCTACAGGCTCTTCCGTACTGTGGGTGTGGGGCCGCGCGGGGTAGCCGAGCGGTCTGAGGCGCCTTGTCAGGGTCCGCGCGGCTTTCCCCATCGGTGGTTCGAGTCCTCTCTCGGGCATGGGTGTGTATGTCGTCCTTAGCGTAAGTTAGTTTAAGTTAGATTATGTAGTGTGTAAACTTAGGGACCGATGACCTCAGCAATTTGGCCGCAGAAGATCTTGCCACAAATTTCCAAATTTCCCTATTGTGTAAAGAGGATACAAAGTCGTTGAGGTTCCCAGCAGTCTAGTATATCTCCTAGCAACTCTTAAGACAACAGACGATCTCGAGAACAGGAAACTGGTTTATTTTCAAAGAGAGGAAATCGCGGGATGTCTTCATTTGAAGCAGTACTAGAGGCATAAAGTATAAAAACAGCACACATACTAGTCAGTACTCCACTCTGCAGCAGAACAAGGCAATTACAGGTCAGAATGATGAGTTCCTCAAATCGATAGTATTGAAAACTAGCAATGATGTCAATATAAATAACAATACTAGTTCAATATGACGAACAGATCACTCATCTGGAATACATCTCTCACAAACCTTTTACTACGGCGACGTTAAATAATAACGAGTTTAGGATTCTGATTCAGCATAATGATGATTTAACTATTCCGAGCAACCATTTCCTACACCTGGAAGGTACATTATTTATGAAGAATTATGGAGGCACTCCAGCACAGACATCGTGACTCACAGGTAAAGCGTTCACTTCCTTTCTTCCAGAAGCGTGATATGAACTTAATGGCACCGAAGTCCACTGCACAAGAAACATTGCAATCACAACAATGCTTAAAACTTACGTATATGCATCAATTTCGGACCTGAATATTCTACAAAGTACAGGACGGTTCATTGATGGATCGGTATATAATCACTTTAGTATGTGCGTCCCTCTCAAAATGCTTATGAGTTTCAGTGAAAACAACAAGCGAGGCATTATGAATGCTAATCAGGAACTGATTCTCGTTTGATGTGCTACAGATAATAACGTGTACATTCACGAAGCGCAAGCATCGGAAAATAAAATTGTTTTGGTTACATCTGTGTGGAAAGTACCGCACATCTCTGTATCAGATGAGACCTGCCTGAAACTTTTACGTGTGCTAAACTCTGGAGTTCAGCTGCCATTAAGTTCTCGTTCATGGGAACTCTTTGAGTATCCATTTCTGCTGACGGCTTCAAGACATAGATGGTCGATTAAGAATGTGTGCTCAACTAGAAAAGCCTCGATTCATTACTCTGGGGCTGCAAACAGAGAGGAGAGGAAACGTGAATAAGGATTCTAGCGTGTTCGACAACTGTAACCTAACCAATGAAAAAATGGTCCTGAATTCAGTATATTTCCCAGATAATAATCTACAACTTGACTGGAACTGTGACAATAATGGTCTAGGGTGCAACAGATATTCGAGATGTCGATCTTCTTACTATGAGGGTAATGAATTTGGATGTATTCTTAGCCCACGGAAGTTTAAAGAATTAGAACCAGTTGTCGTGATTGACGGCTTGACGCAGAACGAAAGTATCAAGACAGGCCATACAGATATCCTCGTTGAATCTGAACCATCAGACAATTTCTCTCCAAAAACAGCGGATTATGCGTTAATGTTGCAAATCATGTTACTCATTACTCATCTCTCACAGGAATTGCGTGAATTTTGGGTGCTGCTTCACACCAAACACACTCCACGATGGCACCTCAAAGTGCGAACATCGTCGCGGACGTCCAGGGGTTTCATGACGAGTGTGGGTAAACATTTTGGATTCCTTGGATTTGAAAACACTGGCTGAGCATGGACAACGTTTTCAACAATCGCCGCTTCGCCCAAACCGTTTAGAACAGTACATAATGCCAAGACTCGTTGGGCAGCTGTCTGGTTAACTCACAATCACCATAGAAATTGGTGGCACAAAGGCAGTTTGTGATATGAAGAAATGTTGAGATCAGTCCGATTCTATGATCATAATGACAACATTGTTTACTTTGAAAGCCGTAAAAATTTTTTGTTGTTTCATGATATTTTCAAAAATGCATCAATACAGAACCCTGAAGATAACAAGCGCCCAGATATTTGAAGTCTCTGGAAAAAGTATGATGTTGGTCCTATAAGTGAAAACATTTGTGCCTCAAAAAATGTACAAAAACTTTTAGTAGGGTTAGCGGTAAATGGTACCCTCTTTTGTTTTAAGAGGAATTGTGGTTTATTTATTCACATCCTCCTCCTCATCCATCTCTTACAGAGCTCAGACAAGTATTAGTTATATACTTTCTGTGTGGTTCGGAACTATAATCCTTGAAGCCTCTTCAGTAGGTTTCCTGAAGTGCCACCTGTGCACAGCCACCTGCATCCAAGGACACACATGAGCCTCTGTGTACAGTAAGAGGCCCGTCACTTAATATGTGAACTGAAGTACACATCTCCCCTGTAGAAGTTCTTCCTAGCCACCACTGAACTGTCATGGGAACATGTCAGGGTCAGCACTTGGCACTGTGCCACCTCAGCTGGCTGGGCCCCAGGCAGCAGTGGATGGGCCTATATAAGTGGAGCGATATCACTGCAGACAGTGGCAGCTGCACAGGTGCTGGACGTTGGCGGTATGTGAGTGATTGTCCTGTTAATGGGGAAGTCCTGCAAACCATTAGTAGAATATTCACTGGATGCAGTGCGGCCTATGTACGACCTTGAATATGATATACCGCACACCTGCACTGAAATATAACATCAGTATGATGGTTCTGCCACAGGGCGGCAGAAGAAATACTATTCTTTTGATCACAGGATGCTGCACCATCATAGCGGACAGGCACTGAATTGCTCGTGCATACACACCTGGGAATGAACCTGCCTAGGCAGGGATGAGCGTTCTTGTTTCCTATTTGCTGAAATATGTGGCTATCACACATACAGGGTGTTACAAAAAGGTACGGCCAAACTTTCAGGAAACATTCCTCACACACAAAGAAAGAAAATATGTTATGTGAACATGTGTCCGGAAATGCTTACTTTCCATGTTAGAGCTCATTTTATTACTTCTCTTCAAATCACATTAATCATGGAATGGAAACACACAGCAACAGAACTTACCAGCGTGACTTCAAACACTTTGTTACAGGAAATGTTCAAAATGTCCTCCGTTAGCGAGGATACATGCATCCACCCTCCATCGCATGGAATCCCTGATGCGCTGATGCAGCCCTCCATTGAGCGTAGGTGGAAGAACATGGGGCCCAATCAAGACATCACCAACAATGCCTGCCCAAACGTTCACAGAAAATCTGTGTTGATGATGTGATTGCACAATTGCGTGCGGATTCTCGTCAGCCCACACATGCTGATCGTGAAAATTTACAATTTGATCACGTTGGAATGAAGCCTCATCCGTAAAGAGAACATTTGCACTGAAATGAAGATTGACACATTTTTGGATGAACCATTCGCAGAAGTGTACCCGTGGAGGTCAATCAGCTGCTGATAGTGCCTGCACACGCTGTACATGGTACGGAAACAACTGCTTCTCCAGTAGCACTTTCCATACAGTGACGTGGTCAACGTTACCTTGTACAGCAGCAACTTCTCTGACGCTGACATTAGGGTTATCGTCAACTGCACGAAGAATTGCCTCGTCCATTGCAGGTGTCCTCGTCGTTCTAGGTCTTCCCCAGTCGCGAGTCATAGGCTGGAATGTTCCGTGCTCCCTAAGACGCCGATCAATTGCTTCGAACGTCTTCCTGTCGGGACACCTTCGCTCTGGAAATCTGTCTCGATACAAACGTACCGCACCACGGCTATTGCCCCGTGCTAATCCATACACCAAATGGGCATCTGCCAACTCCGCATTTGTAAACATTACACTGACTGCAAAACCACATTCGTGATGAACACTAACCTGTTGATGCTACGTACTGATGCGCTTGATGCTAGTACTGTAGAGCAATGAGTCGCATGTCAACACAAACACCGAAGTCAACATGACATTCCTTCAATTGGGCCAACTGGCGGTGAATCGAGGAAGTACAGTACATACTGACGAAACTAAAATTAGCTCTAACATGGAAATTAAGCGTTTCCGGACACATGTCCACATAACATCTTTTCTTTATTTGTGTGTGAGGAATGTTTCCTGAAAGTTTGGCCGTACCTTTTTGTAACACCCTGTATACACCCATGCTCATAAATTAAGGAAAATTGTAGAATGGGTGCCACACAATGTGGCACTACACAAAACTGGCGCTAATAGCATAGGCACATAGGAAACACACACGACACAGATCTGTAAGTCCACGGTATTGGTGATAAGTTGAGAAAACTGTCCCGAAACACATGTGCTACAAAAGGCCACTGTTTCCTGCGCATGTAACCGGACATAATTTTGGGATATGATCACCATTCACACGTACACGGGCCACACAACGGGTAGGCATACTCTGGATCAGGTGGTCGAGAAGCTGCTGGGGTATAGTCTCCCATTTTTGCACCAGTGCCTGTCGGAGCTCCTGAAGTGTCACAGGGGTTTGAAGACGTGCAGCGATAAGTAGACCGAGAGCATCCCAGACGTGCTTGATGGGGTTTAGGTCTGGTGAACAGGCAAGCTACTCCATTTGCCTGATATCTTCTGTTTCAGGGTACTCCTCCATTATGACAGCTCGGTGGTGCCGTGCGTTATCATCCATCAGGAGGAAGGTGGGACCCACTGCTCCCCTGAAAAGGCGGACATACTGGTGCAAAATGACGTCCCAATACACCTGACCTGTTACAGTTCCTCTCTCAAAGACATGCAGGGGTGTACGTGCACCAATCATAATCCCACCCCACACCATCAAACCACGATCTCCATACAGTCCCTTTTGAGGACATTGAGGGGTTGGTATCTGGTTCCTGGTTCACGCCAGTTGAAAACCTGGCGAGAATCACTGTTCAGACTATACCTGGACTCGTCTGTGAACATAACCTGGGACCACTGTTCCAATGACCATGTACTATGTTCTTGACACCAGGCTTTACGGGCTCTCCTGTGACCAGAGGTCAGTGGAATGCACCTTGCAGGTCTCCGGTAGAATAAACCATGTCTGTTCAGTCATCTGTAGACTGTGTGTCTAGAGAAAACTGTTCCAGTGGCTGCGGTAAGAACCCGAGCAAGGCTACCTGCAGTACTACGTGGCCATCTGCTGGCACTGATGGTGAGATATCGGTCTTCTTGTGGTGTTGTACACTGTGGACGTCCCGTACTGTAGCGCCTGGACACGTTTCCTGTCTGCTGGAATCGTTGCCATAATCTTGAGATCACACTTTGTGACTCGCTGAGGGCCCGTGCTACAACCTGCTGTGTTTGACCAGCCTCCAGTCGCCCTAGTATTCTACCCCTCATAACGACATCAATATGTGTTCTTTGAGCCATTTTCAACACACAGTCACCATTAGCACATCTGAAAACGTCTGCACACTTACTCGCTACACCATACTCTGACATGCACCAACACACCTCTGCGTATGTGGACTGCTGGCAGCGCCACCATGCGACGGCCGCAGGACAAATTCACCGCATGGTCATAGTCCAAGGTGATTTAAACCCGCAAACCGCCCACCAGAACGTTGTTTCACCATGTCTCAGCATTATTCTTAATTAATGAGCATGAGTGTGTAAAGGGAACACTTCAGGGCCGAGTGCCGAGGGTCATTCCAGTCTGTCCACTGACAGGAGTCACTTCCCTTTCTTCTGATTGTGAGCAATGTGACTAAAGTGACTCTTTGGTGCTCCTCATTCCTATCACAGCACTCGTTGCCTTTTGAGTAGACTGGCCAAAGCGACACTTTGGTGCTTCTCAATAGTAACCATCCCAGTGTCCCTTTCATTTCCTACTGAGTGGACTGGCTGGAACGAGTCTCTAGTGCTTCTCGGTATTAACCATTACGGCACTACCTTCATTCCCATAGTTATTACTCCTACTATTGCTTTCTTTCTTCACACCTAGACTGATGTCAATGCTATGAAGCATTGTGTTGATGCTGCTGACAATGTTGCAGCCTGACGACTAATTTCTTCTTCTCCTTCTCCTTCTGTTGCAGATGGGAGCATACCATCATCCCTGTTGAGTGACAATGCACTCGAGGATTTAGTGATGCAGCTAGATGTTCCAGAGAATGGCAGTTGGATAAATTCTGATTCATGTGAATGCGAGTTTCTCTCTCTCTCTCTCTCTCTCCTCCCTCCCCCCATAATAATTCTGTTATATAATGCTAGGCACTTTGTTTCTGTCTGTTGTAAAATTCTTTATTGAACTTGAAGCTGTGCTGGTGGATCTAGTGCTGCATCCTAGTAATGACGAATTCCAGGCGAATGTGTTGACAGTTTATGAGCCCAGTCACCAGCATTAGCTCATGGAGCATGATGCTGGCCGTCAAGGAGCAAATACATGAGTAATAGTTCTTCTTGTTCTAACAATGATAACTCCTAAACATACAACTGCTTGCATGGATTACACATATTGTATGTCCTTATTTGTTAGTAGGGGCATTTGATGACATGAGCCAGGGAACTGCCGATGTGCAAGAGGAGTTGGACCGAATAATACTGGAGATAATGGTCAATAGGATCTCATGGATTGATTTGGATGTGGCGAATTTTGGACTTGAGTAGAAACACTATAATGCCTACGTATAACCTTGTTTTTTAAATTATGCACCTTTTGTCTGTGCAGGTGATATAGAGGACTTTATGGGCAGAAGACTTGCACCTACATTAGTAGCAGCAGCAGCAGCTGACTCTACAACAATGGTGCATTGTGGCAGTTGTGCAGCAGTATTTTATCCATTGTCATCAGGTATGATGTAGCAGCAGATCACACTGCCTCTCACGATGATGCTTCCTGGTCTGCTGCCCATGATGATGCAGCCTGGTCCACCACCCATGATGATGATGTATCCACAGCCAGCTGTGCAGCAATCTGGTCATCCACCGTTGATGATCATAATTTATCTGCAGCCAGTTGTGCAGCAGACTGCTCCACTGCCCATGATGATGATGTACCTGCAGCCACATGTACAGCAGCCTAATCCACCACCCATGCTGCTGATGTACCCACAGCTGGCCAGGCAGCAGCCTAGTACATTAAACATGATCTACCAGCAGCATACCATGCAGGAGTAACCAGCGGTGTCCATCTTCATCATAAGCTATGATGTACCCATGGCACACTGTGTAGCAGCAACCCACTCTGTGGTCATCTGCAGTGCATCCCAGTCTGTCAATATACATGGCCAGTCCATGGTACAGCACCACAAATCCAGCCCATTTCCTGTGGGGGTGTGGGCTATGCGTTCCACACCCTGGTACATGTTGCAAGCAACACTACCATCGGAGATCACTGGGGCTTTTCTCTGGGTCTAGCTGAAGCGGCACCCCCGCCAGTGCTGTTATGGACCACCAAGCAATTCCTGTGGATGCAATAGACTACTCACCAATTTTCTGGCCCATTTGGGGATAGGATCTCTCTTGTCCACAATGAGAACTCAAATGTGGGCTACTGAGATTCAGTCACTTTTCTTAATGCTTGTGAAGCAGTTCTGGAAATGAACCACCTGCGGAACTAATGGCATGATGTCATGGGGTGAGTCCACTGCCAAGTGGTTCAGAATTTGGCGTCATACTGGGGTGGGCTGGAGATTTTCTCCGCTCAGGGACAGGGCGTTGTGTTTGTGTTGTGTTGTCTCCATCATCATCATTTCATCCTCATCGAAGTGCAAGTCGCCAACGTGGCGTCAGCTCAAAAGGCTTGCACCAGGCGACCAGTCTACCCAACGGAGGCCCTAGCCACATGACATTTCATTTCATTTAATCCCTCTTCTAAAAGACATGGCTGCTAAATGTGATTGTGTTACCATCCAGAATCTTGATGCTCTGCATGGTTGCTTCTGGCTTGCAAGAGGAATTATCCTAAAGATGCAGGATGTACTGAGACGTGCTAAACATATGATTCTGTGGACATAACAACTACCAAGGAATCTCATTCCCTGTAAAACTCCTGGACCTACCAAAATTCCTGAGGCAGAAGCCTGATTATTTAGTTCAGGTTTACACCTTGGGAGTTGAAAAGCCAGAAGATGAAGATAAACATGAGAACACTGTGTGGAACAAAGAAGTCAAGCATAAAGTAGCTGGACCCCTCTACTTTTCTAAATTAGCCAGCAATTACCTCAAACTTGAGCTGTTGCTAATCTCTGAGTGTTAGAAGAAACCTGAGTGTGGATCAAAAACGTGTCCCACGTACGTTCCACCCAAATGTCCAAACATAATGGTCAAACTAATTTTGCCATAGATGTTTCTCCATATTTAGTGTTAGTGAGTATATAGAGAGACACCTAATTAATTCTTCGAGCCAGGAACTAGTACATGTGGAAATACCTACTAAGGATAAAAAGTTCTTAAGGATAAGAGCGTCCACTATCAGGAGCGATGGCCCTTCGTCGTTTAGGCCGACTCTGAGTGCCTCTAAGCTCCTGTGGCGTATTTTGAAGGCAATCCCTCTGCCTTCACAGAACTGCATGTACTGTATGTGACAGCATATCAAGTAGTACGCTTGTATGACTCGAGTCACAAAAAATTCGAATCTTATGTCAGGGATAATCTTGTAAGATGGTTTCTCACTGAGCTCAAAAACCTTTCATGGGAAGTCAATCGCATTTATCGTGACCACGTCCCCATTACCAGCTCAGAGGAGAATGATGCAGTGTATGAACAGGCAGTCGATCGTGATATTTGAGGGCTGTCATTGGATAGAGAAGTGGATACTCCACATAGTGACCATTGTCATTTAAGGGAGAACCTCCATAGCACAGCCTGCATCTCGTGGTCGTGCGGTAGCGTTCTCGCTTCCCACGCCCGGGTTCCCGGGTTCGATTCCCGGCGGGGTCAGGGATTTTCTCTGCCTCGTGATGGCTGGGTGTTGTGTGCTGTCCTTAGGTTAGTTAGGTTTAAGTAGTTCTAAGTTCTAGGGGACTTATGACCACAGCAGTTGAGTCCCATAGTGCTCAGAGCCATTTGAACCATTTTTTTGAACCTCCATAGCACAGCTCACAATGCATGCTACTTGAAGTACCATCTGCCACAGCACACATCGATCTATTTCCACAATTTGAGCGGATGTAATGCCTATTTTCTAGTTCAACACTTGGGTGATTTCAGGTTGGAGGGTGATAAGGTCAATGTCATTCCTGGGATGGTTGAGAAGTAAATTTCGTTTTCAAAGTAAGGAAAAAAGTAATTGAGAGAATAGGGCTAACGACAGGACCAACAGAATATAATGTAAATGGCGGGAAAACGTAATGTCTGGGAATGCAGAAAAAGGTTTCATTATAATTGCACTGTACCTTTACGTTTATAATAGTGAGTAGAAACTAAAAGTACTCGGTATAGAAGAAAATGATGAACAGGAAAAGATCCCCTCATAGTTCCTAGATCAAATGTATAGGGAAAACGTTTTGCCCCTAGTGACATGAAAACATGCGGGCACCACTGTTGGCCAGTGTACGTCATCATTATATCATGTTGCTAGAGATTACGTCAATATCAGCATTGGAACACTACCACTCTCGCAGGAACGTAAGCAATTCAGTGCATTTCTCTGTGTGTTCTCAGACTGTATTGAGAGCTCGCTTTCACGCACCACCATTGGCTTTTATGGATTTTCTGACTCGTTAGAAATTGAAAATTTGAAGTTAACTTCTTATAATTCCATACATCATTATCTATAATTTTCACTGTCATCGTCATTAGATGAAAACTAACGTATTTGGTGGTCACAACATCTGTAAAAAATAGATAAAATGAATTCAAACTCGTAGGAAGTTTTCTAGCAATAAGCCATCAAGAATACGGGTTAATGGCGTACATGTAATCATAACCAGGCAGTTCAGTATTACATCAAGCTCGATTAGCGAAGAGCTGTGAAACGAGAAAAAAACATGATATCAGTTGCCGGTAAGAAATGTCTGCATATCGGAGATTTAGAATTGGGCACATTGATCTGTCTTTGGCCGCTGCCGCGCGCCAAATTGTTGTAACATGTAGATTGTAATAGGGCTGTCTGCACTCAGGCAGTTGAATGACGAGTGATTGGAATTGGGAAGTACTATGGCGTGTGTCTAGCAATCGGCTGAAATAGAAAATAGGTCACGTAACGTCCCGCCGTTCGGCTGAAATCGGAAATCGGTCACCTGATGTTTCTTGCTCGCTATGTGGTGTGATCTTTGTCTTTGTGACATGAACTCGTCTATTGATGCACAGAATTCAGAATATTTTAGCAAAGTGCGTATATTTCATTGGCTAGGACATAAGTGCAATCGTGCCATAACATCCCATCTAACCTTTTTCTAAGAAAAAAATAGAACTTTATAGCTACTAGCCTTTACATTTGCAAAACTAAAAAAAGAGATGTAACTCTTAAAGATTTAGTCTGTTTGGCTTTTTAATAACCTTGAAACTGTTCTGGAATCTTCACACGTTTCCTCTTCAGAGGCGACGACCAATTCCGGTTTGATGAATACTTCTGCTGGCAAGGTGCTTTCTACGCCAAGGTGTCCTTCAAGGATTGATTTCAGAGTACATTCAATTCACTGTGGAATGATTGTGGACGTATTGGATTATTTGTGGATATAACTGTTGTTCTGGTGACAACGACTTAATAGCATATGCAACTGATTGTTCAACCAGCAGCAGAACAACTTATATAGCTCTTTGAATGGCATCAATTGACAACGTCACATCTTCACTTACATCACTATAACGAAGAACTGGACGTGCTGTGTGATATTATAAGTGCTTGGTGTTGTGCCAAATCCTTTTTTCAGTCACTTTCTTTCCTTAGCCACTGCCACAATGAGTCTTTCGGTTCAGAAAGGTATGGTATATATTTAGATAAGTAATTCCCTATCCCTAATATACGTTGGAGCTGCTTTTTATTTTGAGGTGTTTCAAGTTCATTAATAACACTTGCTTTATCTGGATCAGGATGAAGTCCATCCTGTGCTAAGATGTATCTTAAGAATTTTGTTTCCTTCACATCAAATTCGCGTTTGTCTTCATTCAGTTTAATACTTGCATTTTACAATGTTTGCATAATTTGCTTCGTTGCTTTACTAAGTTCTTTTTGTTTTGCACAAATCAAGATATTATCCATGAAACATTCCTTACTCCATTTGGGACTTTAGATAAGACTTGTCCAAAAACTTCTGGGGCTGAGGCTAATCTAAATGGTAATCTTGTGTAACTGAACCCTGAATCTTCCACATTGTGTGCAAAATCTTAAATATTTATCAGTTATTTCTGGCACTTTGATTTGCCAAAATCCTTTTACACAATCTAAATGTGTGCAATATTTCGCTCTTCTCATCATTATATCAATTTCTTTCATTGTCTTTGCTTTATTAATCTCACTTGGATCCAAGCAGATACGAAATTCTCCTTCTTTGTGTACGACTATTGTAGGTGAAACTGTAGGGGCATCTTCTTCTACAGGCTTGATTGCTAACATTTCAGTCATTTTCTCAAGTTCATTTCGTATTTGGTTTCTCAATTTATGTGGGACCCTTCTTGGATAATGAATCTTAAACTCGTCATATTCTTTGACGTATATATCATACACAAAACCCTTAGCACACCCCAAGCCCGGAAAAATTTTCTCATCTGAAATATAGACTACTGGCGCACGTTGAACACTTTCATTGTCCTAAGATTACTTGGAAACCAGTATCCACCACTAGCTAGATAGTTTCCAGTTTTAAAGAAGAGTGTGGCTTCTCACAGAACATCTACTTTACTGGTATGCTAGGTAAGTAGGTTTTTCGACACTGAACTTGATATTGTGGCACCTGCTTCGTTTATTATTTTTCTGTTTATGACATTATACTGAGAACCTGTGTCGAATTTGGCTTTTATTCTTACATTATTATTTAAAAAATTACTGTTTCAAACCATTCCTTGTCAAAATTACGATCACTTCGTTAAGTATTTTTAAAAATTTCGGTCTCTTCATTGGGAAATTGATTTTCATCCATGGTTCCTTTTTTTAGCCACTTTTACTTTAATTTCACATTTTTTGCAAAATGACGTTTGCTTTTGAAGGCTGGTCGTTTCTTAACAGGATGACTATCACTACACGTTGTATAGTTTTTACTATTTTTAATTTTGGATTAGTATATAGTTTCCTGTCATTCCTGGACTCAGAATTTGTTATTATATCTACATCTTCCGTTTGTGAGGTTAACTCACATGTTTTACTAATATCGGTTACTTTCTCTAAAGTGAGATGTGTCTGGGTCAGCAACTTTCTTCTAATTTCTTCACTGGAAATACCTATGATAATTTTGTCTTGCAAAATTGTACTTAATAAGTTGCCATATTCGCAAAATTTATTAACGACATATAACGAAAGCGTCACTACCAATTGCGGAGATAAATATTGCTAGTTGCATATTTCCTGCTTTGCTATTTATTTACGTCACTGTGGTGTATCTAGACGTATCGAGGGTCGCATATCACTCCAACTGCACACGCCCCACGCTATTACAGAGCCTCCTCCAGATTGAACAGTCCCCTGCTGACGTGCAGGGTCCATCGAACCATGAGGTTGTCTCCTTACCCGTACACGTCCATCCGCTCTGTACAATTTGAAACGAGACTCGTCCGACTAGGCAACATGTTTTCAGTCTCCAACAGTCCAATGTCGCTGGTCCCAGGTGAGGAAAAGCTTTGTGTCATGCAGTCATGAAGGGTACACGAGTGAGTCGTCGGTTCCGAAAGCCCATATTGATGATGTTTCTTTGAATGTTCGCGCACTGTCACTTGTTGATGTCCCAGCATTGAAATCTGCATCAATTTACGGAAGATTTCCACTTCTGTTACGATGAACGATCCTCTCCATTCGTCGTTGGCCCCGTTCTTGCAGGATCTTTTTCCGGCAGCAGCAGTGTCGCAGATTTGATATTTTACCGGATTCCTGATATTCACAGTACACTCGTGAAATGGTCGTACGAGAAAATCCCCACTTCATCGCTAGCTCGGAGATGCTGTATCCCACCGCTCGTGTGCCGACTGTAACACCACGTTAAAACTCACTTAAATTTGCATTGTAACAGCAGTAACCGCTCTAACAACTGAGTCAAAATGGTTAAAATGACTCTGAGCACTATAGGACTTAACATCTGAGGTCATCAGTCCACTAGAACTTAGAACTACTTAAACCTAACTAACCTAAGGACATCACACACATCCATGCCCGAGGCAGGATTCGAACCTGCGACCGTAGCGGTCGCGCGGTTCCAGACTGAAGCGCCTAGAACTGCTCGTCCACACCGGCCGGCTAACAACTGCGTCAGACATTTGTTGTCTTATATAGGCGTTGGCGACCGCAGTGCCCTGTTTACATATCTCTGTATTTCAATACGCTTCCCTATACCAATTTCCTTGGCGCTTCAGTGTATAATACGGAAGCAACCCAGATATGATGAATCCAGTATGGCGTCTTGAAAGTAGTGAGCGAGGGATGTCACGTGACGATTCCAGCCGAACGCCAGCCACACGGAGAGATACTTTCGGATTAGTCCCTCGTAGTTGACTGCCGTGTCGTGCCGACGTGGTTCCACAGTAGCGCAGTGTTTCCTGCGACTAGCAGTCTGTGCTGCCACTCCGCTCCACAATGCATGTGTTCGTGGTGTGCGCACAGGAACTAAATATTAAAAAATGTGATTATTTCACGTGTTATAGTCTGACATCACTACTTGACTATTGACTAGCAATCTTTTCATTATAGGTCGTAGTTACTGTGATGTTTCAAATTTCTGTAACCCATTTGCCGAATTTGTTTTCAAAAACCTAGTCACTGGCTCCTCTATGTCTGATACACTTTCGGTCATACATTGCTGCATAAGAAGAATAGCTAACGTATTGATTACTTTTAAAACTGAAAGCAATGACGTATTTATTTTCAGTATAGATGAAAAACATTTTAAATAATGGAGGTGTGCTGTACCACACTGTGCTCCTGTTACAGACACGTGTATAGGTGGTGTATTTGTCTACACGACAGGTTTACACCTTGTTGTGTGCCATATGATAGCCTTATTAACAAAATAAGATTCAGAACTGTTAATGGTAGCGATATATTAACAGCAATTTAAAGAAAGAGTATAATAGTGTTCATTACATGCACTGTCTAATCTGAAAGGAAAGAGTGACACTAAAAGATAGGAACATGTAGGTCTGCTTGTTCATTTTATTGATGTCATTTGCAAAGAATAAATTGAGCATTCGACTAAGTGATGGGACAGAAATGTAATATAACGTAATGTAATGAATAGTGGTTTTTAAGGTTATATTGATTCACGATAAATCATATTCTGTTTACAGTGTTTCTAACAAAATTCCAAGATGAACTAAATAATCACAGGCCATTCTGAAGTAAATATAAAACTGTTTGTCATCTTGATAAGGTGCTCCACACACTGAAGTGGCGGAAAAAGCGCCACAACCACTGTGGCACGAGTGAGATTTTTGGGATACCTAGCGTGTTATGTGGCTGCCCATACTGAGGCGTTTGTCAGCCAGACAGCATCGCGGCGGTGCAACTTTTTCTGCGGTGATGCCGGCTGTTCTCCGAGGACCGCGTCTGTTGCCGCACCGCCTCACAATTGTCTCATGTAGTGCATGACCTCACGACGTCTTCAGATCAAAGTATTGAAGTAGCGATGCGTTTTTATGTTCTGTTCGATACGTCACACAGACGCTATAAAGCTACCAGGAAGAAAGGCGACATTCGGTAGGTGGTAGCGAATGAATTTGGGAAGCAACAGCGGAAAATACAAGATATGAGTACAATATGGGGCTGCAAAAACATTCAGTCATTTAACAAATAACATGAGACGTCTGACAGGTAGCAAAGCAAATTTTACAGCCGGACAGTAATCGTTTCTTCTGTACAAGCTCTGTTGTATGTACAAACCTCTACTTTAAAACTAGCAGACTTGTGATATTTCTGTTGGTAAATTTTGAAATGTTACACAATTAGCATTTGTAAGATTGTACTTTTGTTGTATACTTAACAGCATGTTTTTGCTTTCATTTAAAAGATTCAGCCATGTATCTGTTGCCTGTTAACTGCTTCACTCCACATCATTTTGATAGTGGTAATGCAAACTATTTATGTTACTTGGAATTAACTAATAAACTGAGTTGAAAAAGATTTTTCGGTGCTGCAAGCAAATTTTGTATTTGTAAAATATTTATCATCGAAAAATAATATAATTAGCTCATAATCACACACAAACATCTGAAAAACTAAGCCTATATAATTTTTAGTAAGTAAATGTTTTCAACAATAAGTACGTAATGGTTCAAACAATTCGAAAAATTTTCTCTAGTGGCAAATGCTGCTGCGGTAGCCTGTCATTTGTCACAGCCTACATTTCCGAGGGTTTGTAGATCTTGTTGTGGAGCGTCTAAAAATTCGAGATATTTACGTAATAGTTTTTCGGCCTTACAAAATGAGGTAAAGTATATCTCATGTTAATAAGTTGAATATTGTAGTAGACACCTTTGTTTCTCTCGCACGATATAGTATTTTGCATTTACGAACCAATGGGCCAAAGGCATATACAACTACACTTCTAGCCGTATCCAGCCTCGCACTGTAATTTCCTGGAGGATCATTTTTAGATTGCTATACTGGTAAAGGGCGCATAAGGTATGGGTTAACAGTAAAACCTTCATCTCCAGTCAGTATATTGGGGCGGTGTGTATTATTTCTGAGATGATCTTCAGAATCTCTAACATCCATAGAGTTTTGTTCAAATCTCTGATCCATGTTCGATGCCTTAAAAATCACACAGTCACGATCTGTCTGTAACAACCTATATTTCCCCCCAAAAATTTATAAATCTAATAAATTTTAAAACCACAAATTTATAATCTGGCCCACAATTGCCCTGAGGATCAAAGAAAATTTTTTCAAGTAGCACCAATAACGTAACCCATCTTTTCGTAGACGTTTGATATTAATATGTTTTTTGTCAATACTACTGACACAGTTCAATAATCTCCTTGAATCTCCAAATCCATCAGCACACTTTTTCCAAATTTCAAACTTGGGTTCTGGAAAATGCATGGGTCCCATGTTTTATACAATAGTGTTACCGTCGTGGGCGACATCAGCACTCACGGTTGAAAATTCCACTCGGATACTGTGGTATAAAGTCATCTGTATCGAGATACCTAGGTTACAGCAATAACTGAAATGAAGGAAAGAAGATCAGTGTTTAACGTTCAGTTGACAACTAGGTCATTAGAGACGGAACACAAGTCTGGATTTAGAGATTTAGGGAAATTACGGGAAACCTAAATCTGAACGACCAGACGAAGATCTGAACTGTCGTCCTCCTGAATGCAAGGCCAGCCTGCTAACCACTGTGCTACCTCGCTTGGTATTTACTGAAATGAATGAATACTAGTGAGGTATGTTACTAACATCGCACCACACAGTAATTAATGTACTAAATACCAGTATAATTAAAGACATACTTGAAGGAGCTACGTTTCGTGACACATCTCTCATTCTTATTTTCAGGAGAAGAAGGCCTTAAAAAAGAAGATGGAAAAATGTTTGTGACACCTGTTATAAATTTTTAAGAAGCTGTAAAACATAAACCGGACAGTCTACTTATAATAAAAGACAGTATGGGCTAAAAACGGAGACATTGCAACATTTTCTGTCATTTGCGTTAAACACAACTAATATACATGCCCATCGGCTTGAAACACCTTCAGTTTCTGCAGACTCGAAATACAGTGTACTTGCACCTCAGATATGTATAAAGAAAGAACAAAGAAATGTGGAAGCTTGCAAAGGGAATTAACTGTCTGTGATGTAGAAGACAGCAGGAGTGAAACGCGTTTTATGCCTGTATGAGAAACACTTGCCAGAAATAACTGGCAAGGATTCAAAAATGTTTGTGTGTGAAATCTTATGGGAGTTAACTGGTAAGGTCATCAGTCCCTAAGCTTAGACACTACTTAACCTAAATTATCCTAAGGACAAACACACACACCCATGCCAGACGGAGGCTCGAACCTCCGCCGGGACCAGCCGCACAGTCCATGACTGCAGCGCCTGAGACGGCTCGGCTAATCCCGCGCGGCGGCAAGGATTCTATGCCACATATCACTAAGGAAAGGACTTCGAGGGTTTCTACAAAATCGTCCTCTTCTATAAAAGATGTCCTAGTTTTTCAGCATATGCCAATACAGTGAAGGCACTGACAAGATAATCGTTGGTAATGTGAGGATGATGAATATGGTACAGAGCAAGAAGACTGACGAAGTCAATGAGGGTATACTGAGTAAAGCAAAGAATATGCAAGGGAACGCTACCAACTTTACCCATGAAAAGTGTGAAACCATAGAACTGAGAAGTGCAGTGTCAGTTGCAAGGCATGTGGAATCATTCACTAGAAATCAGTAACAGCCCGCAATACATATCTGATATTTACAAAATAACTTCGTTATTTTTGTGTTATGTATAGTTCATTTGTAACCATATAAATAAAAAAGTGCTTCTATGCAAATCTGGTTGTAATGCTATTTACTGTAAAGTGATGACCAGTCATTCTTCAGAGGCAACTGATTCAAGAAAAGTTGTATCCCATGTCACCATATCGCCTTTAACGGGATTTAACGTCTCATTGAAACATTCAGCGGTCAATCTTGAAATGGGGTTGTCCTATTTGCCATGACGATTTTCAAGAAGTTTTGGCCATAAATGTGAATGAAGTTGCGAATATGATAAATGTACTCAACCTCTGTCATATGAATATGATCATATTCTATGTAAGACTGTGTTTCAGACCAGAGATGTTGGTCAGAGAGGTTAGCTTTACTTTGTCAGAGTAGGTCAGAGAGTAGCAATAGTACAGTGTGTTGGATTGTTTGGCAATCTACGTGGCTTAATAAGAATGGAAGGTGGCCTGCTTTATGGTGGAGGCAGCATTATTAAAAAGGCTTCCGTAATAATATTTTTTGAGGAAAGATATTGAGCAAATGAGATTATATTAATGGCAGAATGATGAAAGCCAACCCTTAAGGTAATCCGGTTCTGTGTAGCTTCTCATTGTTAGAAAATTGCGGTTGATTGAGGTTTGCTGCAGAAATTTTGTAATGAAGCATATGGTCTTGACTTATTGCTGGAGCAAGTGTCAAAGGAGGCAATTGTACACATGAGAGTTATTAAGATATAGTTTGCTAACCTGTTTGGGTGTGGGAACTTTATGAAAAGATGTATTGTTGTTATAGCTTAATGAAGCACAGTTAAACTTGGAGTCTTTCTTTTCATTCATCACTCGTTAAAATTAGTTCCCCATTTTGATTTACTGTCATGACTCTGCACATTTTAAGCATTTATGGAAGTTGGTAAGGTATCGTCTTGCATTACACATGGCAAGTACGGCAAATGAAATTTGATTTTTAAAAGTCATATCATTATTCCTAATAGTAACAAGTTGCAGAGCAGACAAGCATTCCATGCACATAGGTAGGCCAATAAATTTAATTACCATCGAACTTCACGTCCACTGTAAGGCACAGTGATTGGAAGAGTATATTTATGAAAGTAGGATCAGTTAGGGGGCTTAATCCCAGCACAGTAGAGTGCTGTCTTGTGAAGTTTCAAGCAGTTTTATCTGAAAGTCAGATGCGTTAATTTTTATGTTCATTTGATGTGTAATTACAGTAACAGTTTTGGTACAGTGATTGTTTGCAGTGCTAAAGATAAAGACAGGCAGTACTCAGGGCCAACATGACTGTCGTGATAATTGTAGTCCTTAAAACAAGTACTACAAATTCTTTATATTTTATTTTTTTATTTACCATGGTTGGAACTTAAATAGTGGCAACTATTTATTCACAGCCGATACAAAAGAGTTACATGTTTGCGCCTGTTACTGTCCTTCAAAGTAGTCACCAGCATTGTGTAAAACCCGTTGCCAGCGATATGGAAGGCGTAGTATACTGTTAGCAGAGTCTGTTCTGTTGATGGTAGGAATGGAGCGGTCTAAAGTTATGGTGAGTCTCGTGTACGACTGTGATGGTATTATCCTAATGCATTACGTTCCTTCACGGCAGACCGTCAGTACACAGTATTATCGCTCGTTTTTGGAGCATCACCTGCGACCAGCTTTGCGAAAGAAGCGGCGACACTTTCTGCGCAACCCACCCATTATTTTGCACGACAATGCGCGGGCGCATCAGCGCAAGCTGTGGCTGCTCTGTTCGGTCGATGGGACTGGGAAGTACTGTACCATCCACCATACTACCCGGAATTAAGTCTTTGAGACTTTGATTTGATTCCGAAGATGAAGGAACCACTTAGTGGCATTCGCTTCAGAACTGTTTCATAGATTCGACAGGCAGTAGACCGCTCCATTCGCACCATCAACAGAACAGTCTCTGCTAACGGTATACTACGCGTTACACATCGCTAGCAACGTGTTCTGCACAACGCTGGTGACTGTTTTGAAGGACAGTAACAGGTACCGTCATGTAACTTTTTTGTATCGGTTGTGAATAAATAGTTACCACTATTTAAGTTGCAACCCTCGTATAATGCGATAGGCATGATAACCTCCTGAAGAAGGGCACTAAGTGCCCGAAACTCAAGAAATTAAATTTCTTTTAGGCAACTGGTTGCTTATTATTTCATTATATACCACTACAGTTGCTGAAGATGGACAAAATAATCTTTTATTTATGTTCCTCCTATTCGCACGTACTTCCGCTCAAGTTTCAGCTTTTACACGCAGGCTCTTGCATGTGGTATTCCTGAACGCCGAGTTGCATGTGGATAAGGACACGTCATTTAACTTCTCTCTGTATTTATGATCACTACGGTTCTGCTCACGTTCAGGCTTCCATGCGGATCCTCTATATTCAGGCTTGTGGTTACAACTGTACATGTGAGGGATCCTAATGTCACACACTAATGTACTGAATAATGAACAAAGTGATGGGAAACTTGAACTCACTTGCTGGCAGTAGAGCAGCCATGAGTAGAAGAAGAGTCGCAGTGGCCAGTTCCGTGGCCGGCCGCTGACAGATATTCCCAGCACGGCCCCCATCAGCTGCAGGCAGCCGGGGGGCGTCTCTGCATAGCGCCGCGCCAGCGCCCGGGTTAACTGCAACCAGACGCACTCCGCTGACGGTAATGGTACACATGGCCACCCAACAGTCACAAATGGTGTTTCAAATGGCTCTGAGCACTATGGGGCTTAACGTCTGAGGTCATCAGTCTCCTACACTTAGGTCTACTTAAACATAACTAACCTCAGGACATCACACACATCCATATCCGAGGCAGGATTCGAAACTGTGACCGTAGCAGCAGCGGACTGAAGCGCCTAGGACTGCTCGGCCACAGCGGCCGGCCCCAACAGTCACACTCCTGTCTATTAAGCCGGGAAGAACAGCACATAGCTAAGTTGTACTAACTGTCTACAAGTAGTACAACAGAAAGAATAATTAAGTGTGTAATGGATTTGGGTGTATTAAAGGAGCATAGAGTCGAACTTATCTTGGATGACAGACATGCTGCTTCAGCTGTATGCAAGAATTCATTAAGCATACTAGCTGATGAGCGGAATCCCATGAGCAGATGTTTTCAGTGGGCAGTCTATAGTGAGGATGTGTTGGCCAGGGAAACAGAAGACCACTATATCAAGGTAGGTCAGTGCAGCGTGGGCAGTAGGAGGTCTTGCACCATATTATTAAAAGAACGCGTCACGGAGATCTCGAACATAGGGCACGGGCATCGAGTGTAACATGTTACGAATGAAGCAACTCACAGCTGTTGTCCAAAATACTGGCTACGTGAACCAGAGGTGATTGTGTTATGTATCCAATAGCACGCGATACCATCACATGTGGTGCTGTGGATGCGTAGACGATGGTGTTACTTTTGTGTCCACTGTTATCACTGGGCACGTCACTGTCGGCGCCCCTCACTCTGCTGCCATGTCAAGAGAATGCTCAAGAGTGTTCGCAACAGTGACAGTCCATGGTGTTCCAGACGTTATCGTAGTGTCTGTGTGAACGATAGCGTGGCAGACCATAAACTCGGTTGACATCTTAATCAATAGTAAGTAAGCAGTTTATATGTTAATAAATCTAGTTAGCATGTAGTATATAACGTATCAGCAGGCACTTGCCATCTTTTTCAAATAGTTATCAACTAAAATTGTAAAGTGATAATTATTATAAACAATAAATTTTACAGTATTCTTTATGTTATAGGTAGCAGGCTTTTATGTGGGCCAGCTATAAATAAATGTCCACATGAATACTTGTCTTGTTGTAACCAAGTTCATTTCCTTACACTAGATACGTACCAAGGCTGTAGCATCCTGCACGGCCAAATAAACAATATATCTGCCCTCTCTGTTGCTATACTTTGTTCTTCATAAGAGTAAACCTGATGTTAACAAAAACAAACGCGATGACTGGTCAGAAGCCGTAGCACAGTTACACTGGCGGTGTTACGCTCTTTGAAGTAGGTCCTACTTATGTCTTATTACTAAGTTACGGTAAATGAAACTTTAAGATATTCTAATGTATTAATAGCTATCAACGTTTTTCTTAATCATGCTTTAGTTATGTAGTACTTATTTTAAAAATCGACTACAGACGCAGTCTCTGTACTGTTGTGCTCCAATTGTCACGTTGCTAATATGCAGTGCGAATCTGGCAGACGTTGCTTCCTGCTCCGTAGTAAACGACGTGCGTGGAACACCGTCAAAAACTGGCGAGAAAGGGACTGTTTAAAGGAAAAAATCGGCTTTGTAATTTTTCGGGGAACTGTATTTACTACAGTTTATGCATTTGTTAAAATGGCGCGAAAAGCTGAAACCGTAGAATAGTAATGGATCGACGGTTCCAATCTCGTTGTGGTCTTCCTTTTCTTCGTTCAATTTGAAATATCTACATCTTTTAAACATGAAAGTCATCAAATTTATACTAATTAATACATTGGAATATAACAGGACGCAAATCTGTAACTTGTAGGGCGGTGGGTGGATTTGAGATACCGTCGCCGTTTTTAATAAAGTATGAAAACTATCTTTGCGGTCAGCCATAAAGAGATGGAGAACATACTGACAATAATTTCCTATCTGCAAGTCCACATTATTCCCGTGCTCACTGAAGGAAAGTGTTCCTGCTTGCTATTTATTCAGCGTGATCGGGAACTATAACTACCAATAAAAGTTTTGAGTTCTAAATGATTTATAATTCAGTAAAAGTACACGCACACAAACATAATAATGGTCCTGATAATAATAATATTGTCCCTACCAAAAACAGCACTATTAGCATTTCAGACACGGCCTCTACGGCAAGTTCAATGAAAAATGGTCTATCGCCCTGACTTCTTATAATTAAAGTTAATTGCTCGCCACAAAAGTGGAAAATAATCTCACCACTTGGCATACAGTTTTTGTCAACATCATGGGCGGCACTTAAACAGTTACTTTCGTGAAATCTAAGTGATCCAGGTTGGTGTACAGTTCTCGGGAGTTCGCTTTCTACTTTTACTGAAAACAGGCATTTGCTAGGCGCCTAGATCTAACGTTAGCAGAGGCCGAGCGTAGGCCGGCGTTTGTCTGACGCGGTCAGATTGATGGCTCGGTGCGAAGTATCTCCCTTACTGCCTGTCTGGGCGTATTTATATACGGGCGCAGCGGACCGGCGGATGGAACATTTACGTTCATCCGCCATAGACACAGTTGCAGCATGTAAATGGCCCCTATCTCAGACACAAATTAATTAATATTTTGGTTGTGTAACAATTTGCAATCTTCATAATTTTTATATAAATGAAGTTAAGTTGGCTTCAGTTATTGAAAAAGCTTTAGGTCGACTGCATTTAAACTTTGCCGGTTAGAATTTTTAGAATGGAACCGACACTAGGATATTACCTCTGAATTACCTCTTTAAGAGTTCTTGTTTTTATTTACACTAAACTCTTGAAACTTGGTACAGCTGTATTACTTAGTAAATGTAATCAAGTACTGTAATTAGAACTTTCTATCATAAATACAAATGGCAGTTAATCTATTACGAGCAGGGAAATTTCGTTCCTAATTTAGTTTTTTGTAAATAACTTGAAAACTAATAGAGATAGCTGAAGGGGACCCGGACTTGAAAGTGACTGAAAAAAAAGAAAAAAATTATCTCCATCTGAAAGACAAATTTCTCCCGTTTCCAAAAATGTGTGCGTTATCAACTTTCAGATTGTTTATTTGTTCTTATACGATCTTTGAACAAAGGTCTGTACACCAGCCATGTCTCCTTTCAGTTTACTGTCGCACTGCCACAGTCATGCAAACAATAAAGTCAATATACAGGGACTTTGCACATACAAAATTATTTATTAGATGTCTACACGCTCACACGCAGAACCATAATGAGTTTCAACAGCTGTGTGTCGCAACATGTACCAAAACCAGTGTTTGTTGGAAGGACGGTACTCAAAATAGATGTGATGGATGCCGTCATCTGTTTCAATGATGGTACAATTAGCAAGTCAAAAATAACGGACAAATTGGTCATCTAACCAGGAAATAATATCATAGTTCCTCTGACTGCCATAAATCGTCAGCGAGTAGTTTAAGCTGAAAGGCTGCGGAGGCCACCACTGAAGAGTTCAGAGTAAGGAAAGGACTCCTGAAAAAGTGTAGAGGATAAAGAAACGGCTGGCCAGCAAGAATATGCTGCTGGAATGTTCTGAAAGAGGCACTCGGGGAGTCAAAAGCACTGTGAACAGTCTTTTCTCATTTTCTCGAAACTACATTTTCCGAACTTAGGTACATATATCTTCACTATGGTTTGATCTATGTTCACCAAATTTCTCCCAAGTGTAGAATGGTATAGTCTCATTATATTATGCCTCATACATTGCAGAAAATTTCTATGTTTGTCATTCTGCATATATTTTATGAGCAAAATAATTATGTGGTATAATAAAGATTTTTCTGTTTCCTCAGGTGCACTACAAACTAGAAAACGAGAGGCATAATGTGTTCCTATGAATGTTGACAGCAGACTGCCGCAGTATGAATGCTGTTAGACTGATGATGCACCAGAAAATAGTACCAGAAATTAAACGAGTGTTATAAAACCATCTATTAGACAAAATGTTGTAATTCTTAAACTATAACTGACAATTTAATAAATTTCCTTGTACAGCTTCAGTTGCCATTCAGTGTTGATACAAAACCGCAACTTCCTCCGCATTGCAGGTCGCGGGTAACGCGCACCGAACGCAAAGCATAAAAACACAGGCCGTTCACGTCCAAGTCCCCTTAATGGAGTCACATAGTTAATGTTTTTATATCAAACTGAGGCCATCTACGAATTTTTATCTTCCTGAGCCTAATATTTGGCGCTTTCAATTTTTTGTAAAAACGGCGATTTTGACCAAAATATTGCACCGATCAAGTCGAGACTTGTAACTTTTGATTGTAACATACATTTGCACATTCTGAACAATGTTTAGCTTTCTAGCTACATTATTTAACGCCACTTATGTGCAAAACATATTGATTAGATCATACTGAGATTTAACAGTTTTACGATTAATATACTAAAGCATAGACCGACAAAGTTTGGAAAAGTTACTTTAATTTTTAATTTCATTCTTAGATTATGGTGCAATATTTTGTATGCTACACTAAGCTGTCTCATGATGACGTGGCGCTAGTAGTAGGGAACTTTTATACTTGTAAGTCCGGGCACACTCGCTCAACTCTGTAGCTCTCACAATAATGCAGCGGTTGTTTCGCCACAAACTCCACGTCTCTAACCACTACAGCATGGCAAACACATACAACTTTCAACACAATATGTTTTACCTTAGGATTTATTGAAAAATTTTACTGCTGATGGGTCATTAACTGGCATTTAATTACAGCAGATCATGCCAAGAATGAAATGTTCGTTATAAATCTTCAATGGGCCGTTGGCTTGAAATGGTACACTGTCATAACATGTAAGTTATAATGCGAAAATAACGAAATAGGACGAAATACATTATGGAATTTCCGGAGTAGTTCATTTTTCGACTGCTATCGAGTTTCGTGGTCGCGTGGAGTGACACGTCATTTTCACGTCACTCCACAGTAAGTTTTGAGTGACACTAGCAACTCCCTATTTTATAATCCCACGACAGTCGTTGGATTATTGGAGTGGTAAGTTCCTATGGGACCAAACTGCTGAGGTCTTCGGTCCCTAGGTTTACACACTACTTAATTTAACTTAAACAAACTTACGCTAAGGACAACACAAACACCCATGCCATATAGACCACAATCTTGCTGCTGTCGCCTTCCGTCACATAGTGGCAGACATTTCTCCTTCTTACACAAGACATAACACGTTCATTTTACACACACAAAAAAACACATGCACTTTACGAACAAGAAAGAAATATGAAAAAAAAGGAAATAACATGCGAATGACTAACCCTTTAAGAAAAGAGGAGAATGAGAAACCTGCTATGTACATTTTCTTTAAGCACAGAGTTTTTATGGCATTATTCTTATCTATTTTGTATGGTTGTGATGAAATGCTAATCGTTAGCAATCCAAGACCGTGGTACACTTAGTGTAAATTTGACATTTGTTACATGCCATCTTCATGATGTTGCAATTTTAATGCCTGCAGTTTATATGTAATCTACTATCACGGTATATGTAGTCACATAGGTAGTCTTTTTAGTAGCAGTTGAGAGCAATGAGAAACTATCTGCCTCACCCGATTAAAGCAATGTTAAATACAAAAATACTTGTTTTTGTTATTTTTCTAAAAGTTTTTTTTTCTAGCATAATCACATCTAATGCCAACAAGGAATTACAAGCTTGTACCGTCACTCGCCAGCATCAGATCTACGCGATGGGCAATAATGAAAATGTGTTTAAACCTTAAAAATGAAGGTTTACACATTACAGCAAAACTAAAACGTATCAAATACAGTGACATCATATGTTAAGCACTTTAAGAAAACCAGATTGACAATGTCTGTGAGTGAAGAACGTCTTTCCATATAAAGGCTAATCCATGGTGGGCATGTAGTTAATTATTTATGTGTGTTATTCCACAAACACTGACTTATTTATGGAAAATGGCGATTTGGTTCATAAAAAAATTTCACTGAGGTCTTCAGTTTTTCCATGCTGAAATTCTAAATTTCTCTCAACTAATTGTCATTGAATGTGAGAGAAAGTTTTGGTTTTCCAATTTTGAATTATTTCCACATCACTTAGTGATTATTCAAGTTCAGATAGCCTTTAAACCAAGGTACAATATACGAGTACATGCTGCTCATCAAGGATTGTGTTCATTCGAACACAGTTGCATAAGCAATGTCATCCTCTCAACTCCCAGGAAAGAAGAAAACTATGCATTGAGCCAGATTTCAACAAGACGTCGAGTCCGCCCGCCATCATGATGCTTTAACAAAGGAGTTAACAGAGGCCAGGATTCTGGTCTATATATTTGTTGTTTGTTACAATACCAAACGTAGCAAAGATAAAGCCAACAACAAATTCATTGATGGATAACTCTTCTCGTTGTACCCTAGTAGACAGCAAAACGACCATTCACAAAAGACATAAATGAACTGCAATATGAAATTTTTAAAGTAAAGTACATTACAGCGCTGTCATAACGGAATAAGCACTAAGGAACAACCAAAAATAATGGCAAACAAATCCGCGATGGGGTAAAGAGAGGTCTGGTAGATTTTGTTTGTATGTGTTGTATACATTCAGTGGCAAGCATACATGCAGGGACAAATTATCTCCCTCCCTTCCCCTTAACCTATTGTTACCCTAATTGATTTATAATCTCTTGGGGTTTGATTTATAGCGCCCTGGGGATAATCCATCCTTCTAGGAAACCACCTACCCCACCCCTTCCACCTCCCTCTCCCCAGTGCCTCTGTGGAAAGGGGTACCATACCTGTGACACTCTTTTACCCCCTCCCCAGTTCAGTTCTGAGCCACTTTTCCCCCTATGGGAATCCCCAGTCCTCTGCCTCCTTCTAGGAAATCCCCAGCCTTCCCCATACTTACTCCTCTCCCCTCTCCCCTCCCCAACCCCATCTTGAAATTGTCTGGAAATGATTAGTCAGTGCTTATCTGTTAGAGTGGAATAATCTCACGACACAGAATTCAAATCAGCATCGATTAAATTGTTATTATTTATGAAATTGAATCTGCATATTCTTCAGTTTGTTGGAGAGAGGGCTCTTCCCCTTAACATGCCCCCTTGTGTATTGACAGGAAAAAGACCTAGTCTGTGCTGAGCTGCTGAAGAGGAAGGATGTATTGGTTTGTCCTAGGGTTGTCTCCCCTTCCCCACTGCCCCTCCCCAATTTGGGGTTGGTGGGTAAAAGGCTTATTCTGTGCTGAGTTGCTGAAGAGGAAGTATGTAGGGTAGTGACTATATTTAATGACTTTATTTGTTTTTGAGGGTGTTATCCCGGTGCTGGATTTTCCAGCAGCTGTCTCTTCTCGCCCCCTTGTAATTGGTAGAAAGCTGGAGAGGAAGGAAATAAGTGTATTTACTTATTTTTGGTGGGAAATGTGTTTAATTGATGAGATATTGGAGGTGGACAGAGAGAATTTTAATATGTGTATTACCTGTGAGCATACAGCTGAGGTGTGGGTCCATAGCCTCCTACACAAGGAATGGAAGGAAGTGATAATGGATGAGTGTAGGAGGAACACTTTTCAGCAAATAATGGTGATGCAGCAGGATGGCCTAATGATGCATTTCGCAACTTGTTGAGACTATCGCCTGTGCTGGTGCTGTTCATATTTTTTTGAAATGGCCAGTAAATTCACAGTGCAGGAGACAGCTTCATCCTGTTCAACTCCCCACAAGAGGTGCTTGCCTCAATGTATGGGACTCGACTGAAGATGCATGAAAGAGGTTTTGTTTTCCTTTCCGATTGCGAGCGCGCGCTAGTGTGTGTTTGTGCTTTTGTGTGTGTGTGTGTGTGTGTGTGTGTGTGTGTGTGTGCGTTTACCTTGCTGTGTGCCCTAGTCCACAATAACACTCGAAATTGGTGGAAAACCGTCCTACAGGCAACACTGAAAGAATAGACAATTATCGGTTTGCAAGTGTATAGGTCCTGAGGAAACTGTTCACAGATACGTGGTAAGAAGGAGGTAGGACAGCAAACTATCAATGATGTATAGAAGAGCTGTATCCTATAGATCGGCAATTATGTAGCTGCTGAGGTTCTGCAAATGTATAGCTGCTGAGGAATTTGTACACATATATATGGTACGAAGGGACAGGACAGAAAACTATCACTGAAGTATAGGAAGAAATGTCCGCTACCAATCTACAAATGTATAGTTGCTGAGGAGCTTGTACACGTGGCAAGAATAGATAGGATAGCAAACTATCACTGAAGTGTAGGAAGAGTTAACTCCTACCATCTACAAGTATACAGCTGCTGAAGAACTTGTATACAGATATATGGTAAGAACACATAGGACAGCAAACTATCACTTAAGTGTAGGAAGAGTTGCCTCCTACAGATCTATAAGCGTACAGCTACTGAGAAACTGTGCACAGATACTTGGTAAGAATGAACAGAACGGGAAACTATCATTGAAGTGTAGGAAGAGTTGCCTCCTGCTGGTCTACAAGTGTGTATCTGCTAGCGAACTTCTACACAGATACATAGTAAGAAGGGACAGGGCAGCAAACTATCACTCAAGTATGGGAAGGCCAATACACGCTACCACAACTGACAGAAAATGCTTCACTGCTCTAACTACATACCGAAATTGTCATGAAAAAACCATCATATGCACTGGTAATTGAGAAAAATCATTGTAATAACGCAACTACCACTAAAACCGAGCCCAAAAGATATGGCCGGGCGAGAGTGGAGGCATCTGGACGTGTGTTGACTTCGGTGTGTGGATGCAGACTAAGGACCTTAGAACCAGTCTTACCTCCCCTCCTTCCTCCCTTTCCTCCCCACATGTAGGTAGGTATACTGTTTTTACAGGCCTGTAATAACCTGTAACTGATGGCATACAAAGAAACCCATCTGCTGGCAGTGCTATGCTGTTTCTGGTCTGCAGACATCAGTGTCAGATAGAGAAAAATCTCAAACCTGCAAACTTATTTCTCAAAAAGACTGGTAGCCCTGGAAAAATAGCGCAATATCTGGCTATACATTATGGATGAAGAACAGAATGGTCAACAGTGGCACGCTTTCAAATGTTCTGCATGTGCTGGCACTCTCTGATAGTGGTCCTCGGCTAAGCAGAATCAGTCTAATGTGGGAAAAGCACTGAAATAATACATTCTGCGTAAATGAAATACACATGGATCTTTAGACTAATCGCCTCACTGTGCACTGATCTGCATGATTCGCCCCCAACAGATGGAGAGCAGTGTCTTCTCTCGCTAGCCTCTGTTGCTACCATACAGTTATAATCTGTCTTTGCTCGCATTATTCTACTCCTTCATGTAACAGGTTTGAACGCTGTCTGGTCGAGGTTTCAGATGCTCCACTGCACAAATTAACAACTATGTGTGTCCGTGTGTGTGTGTGTGTGTGTGCGTGTGTGTGTGTGTTAATGCATAATGTGGAAAGGTGGGAGGGTGAGGTATTCCCCTCGCCTCACAGAATGTTATCTTTATCTCTATTATTTAGGAACATACATCTAAATCTAGAATGTTGTATTGACAATGCTCTGGGTACATCCGTGTGTGGTTGAAACCTGCTCTGGAAAGAATATCCACACGCAACCATTGAGACATGTTGGTTTTGAAAGAGACGCATTCTGCTCTAGAGACAGTGGAGGAACAGACGGAGGAGGAATTTTACGCCGCTCACTTACCCCTTTCGGAGTAACACACTGCATGTCTGACTAAAGTATAGTCATTCTTAACAGCTCAACTGCTGTAACGTCCTCTCATTTATTAAAAAAAAAGTGACTGAATAAATATGAACAATCAGTTGATATGTGAAGTATTACCATCGTGTATTCTCCAGGTGTCATTCTTAAACTTGCTACAACGAATATTGTACCGACAGACCAGACCTCACATCGTGTAAAGGGTGTAGTCGTACAGTGATGGCAACAGCGCAAATAGCGGATATTACTAACATCAGTGAAATTTCCAGCTCAAAAAGTGTAAACTCATTCTTGTGGTATGAACTTACACATGCTACAACGAATATTGATCCCAGAACATTGCATCTTGCATTGAATATACTACAAGAAACACTTAACACCATTGAACAATCCTTAGACATACATACATTCAGCTAGCAAGTTTCACACATAAGTGTGAGTATAAGACTTTATCAATAACGTAATGCTGTGAGGACTAAACAACAACACAACAACCAATGAACATTCCAGATGGATAGACGTGTTTTCCTTGTGAGTGGTACTGGTGTGTCCTAGGTGGAGAGAGAGATTTAATACTCTTATAAACGAGAAATTATAAAAAAAGACACAATAATAATGACTATGTTATGCTATGAGTGCATCCAAGCCTTGCTTGTCCAGGAAGATGAAACACTGCAATAAAATCACACTACTATCATAAAAAAGAACAGTACACATGTCTTCATCTCGATGTGCGGATACAGACTAAGCAGCTTAGAACCAGTCTCAGCTCTCCTACTACCTCCCGTCCGCCCCAATAGCTGAACGGTCAGTGCATTGGAATGCCACGCACGGGGGCCCAGATTCGATTCCCGGCTGGGGTGGGAGATTTCCTACCCTCAAGAACTGGGTGTTGTGCTGTCCTCATCATCATTCATTCCTATTGTCGACGCGCAACTCGCCCAATGTGGCGTCGCATTCAATAAGACTTGCACTTGGCGGCCGAACTTCCCGCCCAGGAACTCTCGGCCACTGACGCCATACACTCCTTTCATTTACTACCTCTCCTCCATCCTCCCTCACGTCCCCCTGAATGTAGGAATACCGGTTTTTCAGTCCTGTTCTAAACTGTGGCTGATAATCACAAAGAGGTCCATCCACTGCAGGTGCTCTGCTTTGGTCAGTGTTGGGCTGACAATGATATAATGTTTCTGGTCTACAGCTATATCCCTCGACAGATAGAGATATTGCTTTCCCAGGACTTCCCCACGGGAGGGCCAAAGCCAGCTCTCCAGAAGAGGAATGGCCAACAGCGAGCTATGACCCTTGGCCACTTCTGGCGGTAGGAAGAGGCAGCTTCAGGAGCTGCACTCGCCAGAGGGGCGGGCGTCGTGACCACCAGTCGTTGAAGTCGCCGTGGGCGGTCGCTGTCAGTGCACTGACGCCGACTGTCCCCCACCTCCCTTCCCCTGCACCCATTGCTGTCGCTGTTGGTAGTCTACTAGCTTCCAAGCACTCATAATTAGTGTCTGCGGAAGCCTTGTAAATAAATTGTCATCCAAATGGGCATTACATAATTTTAGATCCACATCTATCAATACAAAATAGCGGCTTTCACGCTATCTATTCACAAATCAGGAAAGAAACACAGTGGTTTTTACACCTGACAGCAAGCTACAATTCGCACTCGCCCGCCCCCCTCCTCGTTGTTTCGTAACATTCAGCTGAGTAAAACTACGAACTTGGTCTACGATGCTGTTGTCGATAACAGGAGCAAATTACCGAGGTCAGAACCCTATAACAATACATCTGATACATGTATTAATCTATCACACATCTCTTATAAATGTCTACCAAGTACAAAATGATAACTACCGGTTACCCCAGAATGTCTTTATTATTTTGGAACATCCATCTGAGTCAAAGTGAGAACCTTAATCTCTGAAAACAATTAATCTACCAAAACATCTACGTTACATGCTATTGTGTGACAGATATTTTTAATGGAAAAGTAATATCTAACGTTAGCTTATCTCTTTATAAGTGACCACCTATTAAAACATATTTACGATGACAATAAAGCCGTCACAATTCCATGAGAACAGATAGGGCAGATTTCTTTCAGTTTGATGAAAAAATTGAGGCAGTTAAGAGCGTCTTCACGTTCAAAAAAAGTGAGGGAGAGAGGGTTCAAAAATGGTTCAAATGGCTCTGAGCACTATGGGACTTAACAGCTGAGGTCATCAGTCCCCTAGAACTTAGAACTACTTAAACCTAGCTAACCTAAGGACATCACACACATCCATGCCCGAGGCAGGATTCGAACCTGCGACCGTAGCGGTCGCGCGGTTCCAGACTGAAGCGCCTAGAACTGCTCGGCCACTCCGGCCGGCAGGGAGAGAGGGTGTGGGAGGTCACAGCTTGGGGATCCAACACATGAAATAGTGTAACTGTGCTCTGCTATGTGCGCACCTACAGCAGAATAATGTCGACACCCTACCCCAGTGCAGTAATCTATTTACATGCATGTGTGTTTTTGCGGTGGTTTATAGATACTCTGATAGTGATGGAGTCTGTGTTTCGGAGCTGGATGATTTAAACAGGTATAGCGGGCCACATCTGGTAATCAATATAACTTCACAAAATCAGTGAAATTCTGTTGCGACATGTTCTTGCTGGATATCTGAATGTATTCTTATAGTGTAGTGGAAATGCGTCAGTTTGCAAAATAAATGCTTGGCATCGTACTTGTCATGCTGCAAGTATGGGTTTGACATTGAAGTCGTTTTTGTAGATGTAGCAAAGACCTGTCTAAAGTTTTATCACCTGTACTGGAGGAAAACTAAGTCAACATGGGACTTCCTTGTAGTGGTGGAGGAGCTGAGAAATGTGATGATAAATGTTGTAGTTTTGGTACAGTTTATAACTGTCTGGATGTATTTTGATAGACATCTGGGAGCGTTTTGGTACTTCCCAGGCACTCAAGGCCGGTAAAAGTTTCTAAATTATGCTCTTTCTGCTTCAATGTTTAATTTTCTTCCTGTAAACTACTCGGGGATTCGTAACACTGACTCTAACCAAGACGATATAAGTATTACACTGAAGCGTTACATTAAAGCAAGTGAAAAATATTTCCCTCTATCCAGGATAGTGTTCTCTGTCATACCATTGAATATAGATTATACCAGATTAAAGCTGGTTCTTCCAAAATATTAAGGAAAGGATCCAATATGTAGAACGGACTTAAACCATTAGCTATTAAGGAAATTACTCCTCGAACTACAATTAATGTGCTATGTGTATGAGAAAGAAAATTCAGGCTATATGACATTGAGGTCATAAAATGAGAACTGGGGTATATGGCGGAGAAAGCCGTAATGGAAGAAAGATGCAATAGCACACGTGCAAGCAAGGTTTACATATGACTTTAAACATCATGTTTGGGGAAATCTGGTTATGATGGGAGATAATTAGCATTTACATTGAACAGCACTGGAAACTGGGCTTGTGTTGGTCTACTGGCCGAAACCAGTACAAGTGTGTGTTCTGGGGGCAGAGTGGACTGATGATACATATGTGCATCTTAGTGGTGGAGGAAGGGTGTATTTTAGACAAGTGGTGTCAAGATGAAACTGCAATATCCCCCAACACATGAGCTACACTACCTAACATTAGATCATGATAGCTGTCATACCAAGAGCTTCCCCCACATGTGGTTGCACTTTTTAAGCCATAGAAATAAATGCACCCTGAAAGACACAGAGTGTTGTAATGTCGTTAACTGTGTCCAAAGGTTTTGGGGTCAGGACACTCAATGAGGCTAGCATTTCAAGTTGTCCTGAGTGACAGTTAAGTGCCAGATCCCTCCAAGAAATCCACTGAAGTCGCTTCTACAGTTCTGCAAGCACATACACGTTTGGGATAATGTGTCACTTTCTGGTATACACACATCTTTAGGATCACACACATACCAAACTTCTCGATGTTTAGCACTTTGCATGAGAGATATCGCGCAATGAATTATTTCAGTCAACATCACACATACGTTAGTAATGCAGGGGTAGCTTAGCAATGATATAGATATTGAGAATATTGCAATGTCATTGGCTGAGAGGATCAGGGGATTGACGCTATGAGACAGTTTTGTTGACGTGACAGATCGTCGAGAGCAGTGGTTTGGAACAAGAGTGATTGGAAAAAATACGTTGAAATTATGGACAACCTGGTGAAATTGCAAAAAATGATGGAAAATACGTAAAAACGAGGGAAGTACAACAAAAATGAGGATACTTACATGTTGCCCGTTTGTATGAAAAACATTCCATTCCTCCACCAGTGGGACTGACAGCTGACGCAAACTCTTCCAGTTGTGATGTTTTATACATTTCTGTCAATAAGAAACACTGCCTCTGTCTTTATTTCCACCACCTGGTGTGTGTTGGGAGAGTAGCACACCCTACACCATGCAATGTCCATTTTCCTGAGAGAGCCAATGGATCAAAATTTGCTGCTGTCAGTTCAGCACCTGACATAGACCTCAAAGGTGTGGCATGAAAAGAGAGTGTATGGGGGCATGCAAAGCTAAAGTCATACACCGCTTGGATGCGTTACAGCAAAAAACATTGTATCAAACTAATTATGAAACTACAACACAGCCGTACCGTAGGGGCAACCACAACGGAGGGGTATCTGTTCAGAGGCCAGACAAACGTGTGGTTTCTGAAGAGGGGCGTCAGCCTTTTCAGTAGTTTCAGGGGCAACAGTTTGGATTATTGACTGATATGGCCTTGTAACATCAACCAAACCGGCCTTGCAGTGCTGGTACTGCGAATGGCTGAAAGCAAGAGGAAACTACACCCATAACTTTACCTGAGAACATGTAGCTTTACTGTATGGTTAAATGACGATGGCGTTCTTTTGGATAAAATATACGGCTACCTGTATCGCTGAGGCACGCAAGCCTCCCTAACAACAGCAAGGTCCATGTTTCATGGGAGGATCAGCTAGGTTATGTTTACTATTTTGCATGGCCTCTAAGACTTTACTGTTGTTTGACTTATGAGAAAAGTTCAGATTACTAATTCACAAAAGTTCATTGAACATTATTATTATGAATCTTCTGAAATCCTCAGTTTACAAGTGTTTCTTCCATCTTGAAATAAATATTTTATTTTCGATAAGGTTAGAAGCTGAAGTAATGAATTAAAACTTGTACCATGCTCTGGTCTTGAACCCAGATCTCCTGCTTACTAGGCAGATGTGTTAACCACTGCAGCACAGTAGCATTGTGACTATCACAGCTATGGAGGGCATTGGACTAGGATAGTCCTGCAGTTGTGATGCCATGATGCTACTGTGATGTAGTGATTAGCATATCTGCCTAGTAAGCAAGTGACGAACGTTCAAGTCCCAGCAGTGCCACAAATTTTAATTCATTGCTTCAGGGAAGATAAACTTGAGACTCATATGTCTTTGGGAAGATGTAATTCCGACAGATCAATAAATATTTCATGATTATAAATTATTCAAAATCTTAATTAGAGGGTGAATTAATTGGTGAGAGGTGTTGTCTGATTTTGAAAAAAATACAGCAATAAAATTATACTGTGAAAGTTTGGAATCTTGCATTTTTTAAAGTAAAATAGGCGATTCAAATTTTGATGATCCAAACTTTTGATATCAAGTATTTTGTAAGATAATTTATTTCAGATAATTGTTAATTTATTCTTGGAAATTTGGGAGTGACTACCTTAAATGACTGGTAACCATACCCCCTGTTCCGCTTATTTGTTCACAATGTTTCACTCATTAGATGCTGTTGTTGTACTGTTAATTACTTATACGTTTTAGGTATGCAGGCCTTTTGTAACACTAAGGGCATCGTCGTAATCAGAAAGATAAATACAAACAACTCAGCTATATATTTAAATGAACTTTGTATAAGTAACAGTTTGACATATTCCTGTACATATCCTGTATGCAACTGCATTAGATATACAGGGTGTTTCCAAATGAACATACCGGTTTTAAGGCGTTGTAATATTTATTATGTTCTACTTACAATTGTAAATAACACACCAAATAAAAGAGCAACACAAACAGTTTTGTTTGTATACCTGTGCGCAATGGGAAGAGTATGGGATGACAAAGAGTGACTGAAAAACGTGTTGAAAGATTTCGAGTCTTTCACGCTTAGCCCCAAGAAGTATCCTCGCGGAAAGTTTATGGGCATTTCTTTCTCGGTGAATCAACTGTAACTGATGATCCTTATCTTGACGTGCTACAGCTATGGCCCATGCCTCAATGTTGGAAGCAAGATGGTCCGCCGCCTCACTGGCTTAAGTCAGTACGCGACTGGTTAAACGACGTTGTATCCGACCGGTGGATTGGGAGCGAGGGGCCGGTTGACACAGCGTTTTATGCATGACCTCCAAGTTCACACACGATCTGACGCGATCATGTGTATGTGCCTCCGATACCAGCTGATCTATCCGACTTTAGAAACAGAAACTTTAGAAACAACGACTCGATGTGTATCGGTGCTCACTTTGAATAATTGTAAGAAAAACTGTTTGTGTTTCTCTTTCATATTATGTGTTATTTATAATTGTAAGGTGGATGTAATACGTGCTACAAAGCCTTATAACCCGTGTATTCATTTTGAAACACCCTGTAGAATAAAATGCGAAGAAAAGTTAGTCTTCTTAGGAACAGGAGACATACCAGATGGATTAAATTCCAACTTGCTTCGTCTCTTGTTGTCTCTGGCAGGAGGCGGTCAGTGAATCTCATTAGACAGGACAAAGGTCCCGTGGGAGCTGGGCAGTTTTGCAGAAGCAAGGCTGTGGCCTGCTTTCTCATGTTCTTGGCAGAGCTGGCTTCTCTCCTAGACCTGAGCGGTAGGTGCTATACTGCCATTGCCATCCTCAAACAATAATTAAGCTCGAACGTTTTGCCTATTCTGTTTTGACATCAAAAGACATCTGGATGCCGTGTGACCAATGTAGGAGGGTTTGTTGCTTCTGCTCCAAAATTTCGTGCTCTCAGTCAATCTGGTGTAAACAGGCGACTAAACAACTGGACACTGCTGCATCCCAGTACCAACCTCTTATTGTTTAAGATGCATTTTGTATGCCAAGAGTGAGAAGTTTCTGCATTGTTCCCCCATTTTTTCATGAAATAAGCGAAATAATTGTTTGTTACATTGGCAATAGAATTGCAATTCCTTTTCCATACAGAGTGTTTTGTGTCCATTCGATCACCACCCACTATGAGGGTCACTTGCCTCCTGGCTGCCAGTTGCTGGTGATGGGTATACATACGATTTGTTGGTTTTGGGGAAATGTGTCACAATTATGATTGCGTGATCCATATTCTGAGCAGCTTATTACTTGCTTACTGTCTCATACAACTTGGTTTGCTTGGTTTTGTTATAATTTGTGGCATCTTCTTGTATCATTAACTCTAATTTTGTGAGCTACTCAGATGAGCCGATCTTATTGCGCTTTCTCCATACAGTCTTCCACACTTTTTGGTACCTCCCAAAAATGTTAGCTTCATTTTGTAATATGTTTTGAGTTTTAAAACACTTTTTTCTGTGTTAATTTTTGTTGTGAGCTACGTCAGTCATTAATAAATATCTGTTAATCTGTTAAACTGACGCACACATCCATCAGTTCATCACTTTGCAGTGGAAGGACAATGTGATAACATATGACAATTACAATTCCTTAAATCTGTAAGCTCATAACCAGACATGGACATCTCTCAATATAACAGCACGAAACCTTTTTCTTTAATGACATTTAACAATGAAAAAATGAAATGTCGTGTGGCCAGGGCCTCCCGTCGGGTTCGCCTGGTGCAAGTCTTTTGAGTTGACGCCACTTCGGCGAATTACGCGTCGATGAGGATGAGATGATGATGATTAGGACTACACAACACCCAATCTCTGAGCAGAGAAAATCTCCGACCCAGCCGGGAATCGAACCTGGGCCCCTTGGCATGACATTCCGTCACGCTGACCACTCAGTTACCGGGGCGGACACATTTAACAATGATGATGAGATTAGATTCCTATTCCAAGGTGCTCTAACACTTTTAAGCAAATGTTTCCAATACTTGGAAGAAAAATTTGCGAAAAAATATGGGTTTCCAACAGTGACATTGCAACTCACATGTAGTACTTTCACCTTCCTGTTTCAAAAAATAAGATACAAACTGAATGTTGTTGAAACTGACCATACAAGAAATGTTGGAATAACACCAATCCTTTAAACCTCAAGCGGGCACACCTATGTATAAAGTGCTCCAACCACAAATAACATTGTATTGTACTATTCCACTATTGTTTTACAGCTGTGCGTCCATACTTATTCCTTTATTATTGCTTCAGCCAACACAATGATAAGTTGTGTTGTCATACATCCAGTGAGAGGTGGCGTTATAAAATACACAGCAAGCTATATAAGAAAAAAATATGATATATGCAAGAAAATGACCAAGATTACGAGCTAGCAACATAATCCCACGGTGAATCAGTTGTGTACAAAGTTTACTAGTGATTGAATAAGCATTTGGCTGGGATCTGAGGCAGCGACATTGTTTATTGCTTCAAGTGGGTCATGACATTTGGGTAACACTTGTACATGGTAACAGACTGATGTAATGAAATATTATTTTATTATTATTTAATTAAACAGTAGTTTAGCTCATATAATGGAAGTTTATTGTATTGTTGGTTAATTAAACTAAGCTAAAACCATGATTTTGCGCATACATGTTTACCTTGATAACATAAAGACAACTGTTCTTTATATGTGTATAGAGTATGTTCATGTTATGAAAAATGGTGAACCTGCTTGGAGGTTAAATATATTTCCGCATCAGCACTGAACTTGATTGGTTTACAAAATGCAGGATGGTTCACGTATGGATCGATAAGTGATTATTATGCTGACGGGCTACTTCAAGACCATGAAGCACATCATGATGAATTGAAAGTATGAAATAATTCTGGTACAGAGTGCAACAGTTAATATTCAGGGACAGATAAATCCCAAAGAGAAGAAATTGTACTTGAGATAATAGTATGGAAAATGCCTCATATTTTTGTAACAGATGAGCATTTATAACTTTTAAAGATACTGAATGCTGGTATTTAACTGTAATGGACTATCGTATCTAAACCATTTCAGAATGACACCTCAAAGTGTGAACATTTATTTATTTATTTTTTTATTTATTTATTTATTGTTCCGTGGGACCAAATTAAGGAGAAATCTCCATGGTCATGGAACGAGTCAATACATGAAATTATAACACGATATTAGAAACAGATAAAATGAAATATAGAAAAGAAAACATATTCAGGTGACAAGTCATAAGTTTAAATGAAGACAATCAGCAATGTAACACTGGAATTTGCTTAATTTTTTAGCTCTTCCAGGAGCTCCTCGACAGAATAGAAGGAGTGAGCCATGAGGAAACTCTTCAGTTTAGACTTAAAAGAGTTTGGGCTACTGCTAAGATTTTTGAGTTCTTGTGGTAGCTTATTGAAAATGGATGCAGCAGAATACTGCACTCCTTTCTGCACAAGAGTCAAGGAACTGCATTCTACATGCAGATTTGATTTCTGCCTAGTATTAACTGAGTGAAAGCTGCTAACTCTTGGGAATAGGCTAATATTGCTAACAACAAACGACATTAAAGAAAATATATACTGTGAGGGCAATGTCAGAATTCCCAGATTTTTGAATAGGGGTCGACAAGAGGTTCTCGAACTTACACCACATATAGCTCGAACAGCCCGTTTTTGAGCCGAAAACACCCTTTTTGAATCAGAAGAATTACCCCAAAAAATAATACCATACGACATAAGCGTATGAAAATATGCGAAGTAGACTACTTTTCGTGTTGAAGTGTCACTTATTTCAGATACTGTTCTAATGGTAAATAAAGCAGCATTTAGTTTCTGAACAAGATCCTGAACATGGGCTTTCCACAACAGCTTACTATCTATCCGTACGCCTAGGAACTTGAACTGTTCCGTCTCGCTTATAACATGCCCATTCTGTCTGATTAAAATGTCAGTTCTTGTTGAATTGTGAGTTAGAAACTGTAAAAACTGAGTCTTACTGTGATTTAGCATCAAATTATTTTCCACAAGCCACGAACTTATTTCATGAACTAAATTATTTGTTACTGTTTCAATATTACACACAAGATCCTTCACTATCAAGCTGGTGTCATCAGCAAACAGAAATATTTTTGAATCACCTGTAATACTAGAAGGCATATCATTTATATAAATAAGAAACAGCAGTGGCCCCAGCACCGACCCTTGGGGAACGCCCCACTTAACAGTGCCCCATTGGGACTGAACATCACTACCACTCTCAATATTGCGGAGAATTACCCTCTGCTTTCTGTTCTTAAAGTAAGAGGCGAACCAATTGTAAGCTACTCCCCTTACTCCATAATGGTCCAACTTCTGCAGTAATATTTTGTGGTCAACACAGTCAAAAGCCTTCGTTAAATCAAAGAAAACACCTAGCGTTCGCAACCTTTTATTTAATCCGTCGAAAACCTCACAGAGAAAAGAGAATATAGCATTTTCAGTTGTTAAACCATTTCTAAAACCAAACTGAACATTTGACAGCAAATTATGTGAATTTAAATGCTCCAGTAACCTTGTATATACAACCTTCTCGATAACTTTAGCAAACACCGATGGCATAGAAATAGGTCTAAAATTGTCAACATTATCAATGTCTCCCTTTTTATAAAGTGGCTTCACTACCGAGTATTTTAATCGATCAGGAAACCGACCACTCCTAAAGGAAAAGTTACAGATATGGCTAAGTACTGGGCTAACATACATAGAACAATACTTCAGTATTCTGCTAGATACCCCGTCATATCCATGAGAGTTCTTGGTCTTTAGTGATTTAATTATTAACTCAATCTCCCTCTTGTCAGTATCATGGAGGAGCATTTCAGGTAACAGTCTCGGAACACTTTTTTCTAAGAGCGCTATATGATTCCCTGTTGGAATTAGGTTTCTATTTAGTTCACCTGCTATATTCAGAAAGTGATTATTAAATACTGTACATATATGCGACTTATCAGTAACACGGACATTCCCACTACGCACTGATTCTATATCCTCGACCTGTCTCTGCAGACCAGCAACTTCCTTTACGACTGACCATATGGTTTTAATTTTATCCTGAGACTTAGCTATTCTATCTGCATACCACATACTTTTTGCCTTCCTAATAACATTTTTAAGCACCTTACAATACTGTTTGTAATGGGCTGCTGCATTTAGATTTTGACTGTTTCTAACGTTTTGATATAATTGCCACTTTGTTCTACAAGATATTCTTATCCCTCTAGTCAGCCACCCAGGCTGCCTGTTGGTGCTAGTACCCTGTTTTAAACGTTGTAACGGAAAGCAACTTTCAAAGAGCATGAGAAAGGTCTTTAGAAAAGCATTATATTTATCGTTTACTGTCTCAGCGCTATAAACATCTTGCCACTCTTGTTCCTTTATAAGGTTTACAAAGGTCTCTACAGCAACCGGATCAGCTTTCCTGAACAGCTGATGACTATATTTAACACGAGTTGCAGCATAAAAATCTTTTAAAGTTAAAATTTGCGCATCATGATCTGAAAGGCCATTCACCTTTTTTCTAACAGAATGCCCTTCTAGTAATGAGGAATGAACAAAAATGTTGTCTATGGTTGTTCTACTGTTCCCTTGCACTCTCGTTGGAAAGAATACGGTTTGCATAAGATTATATGAATTAAAGAGGTCTACCAGCATCCTCTTCCTTGCACAATCACTTATACAATTAATATTGAAGTCACCACATATAACTAACTTTTTGTATTTCCTATAAAGTGAACCAAGAACCTCCTCTAGCTTTAGCAAAAATGCTGTGAAATCGGAGTCTGGGGATCTATAAATAACAACAGTTACAAGTTTAACTCCGTTAAATTTAACCACACCTGCACAACATTCAAACACCTTTTCAGTGCAGTACTTTGAAACATCGATTGACTCAAATGCGATGCCGTTTTTCACATACATGGCTACTCCCCCACACCGCAAAGAGCTCCTCGAAAAGCAGCCAGCCAACCTGTATCCTGGTAAAGGAAGCCTCTGAATTATCTCCTTATTTAAGAAGTGTTCAGATATACCAATAATTTCAGAGTCAACATCTATAAGCAGTTCACTAACTTTATCCCTAATACCTTGTATATTTTGATGAAATATACTAATTCCCTCATTACTCGGATACCTAAGCTTTGTCAAAAGTGATTCCCTTGTTAGAGAGACTTCCCTTAAGCAGGAATACCTATCAGCTGACTTCAATCTAAAAAAGGTGCAGCTCTAACACATACTACTGCAGGAATTTTCCCATGAGTGATCCCACCAACCCCACCTATGCTGTCACCTATAAGCTTTGCCAACCTCCCCTTCCCATACCTGTTGAGGTGCAGGCCGTGTCTAGTGAAACCCGTCCTGCTGATAGACTCCACCGACACCACTGAAATGTGACCCATGCTTTCTGTCATCAGCGCACCCCCAAGTCTCATGTTATTACGCCTGACGGCTGTATTAAGATGAGGCCGATCGTGACGCTGAAACAGTTCCACGAAATGCACATTCGTGTTGCCAGTCTGAGTGGCTATCTTTTCCAGGTCACCATCTATGTTATACTCCCCATCCCTACCAATACTATTACCAGCCCCACCCACAATCACTACCTGATCCTCTTTAGTAAAATCCCTACATAACCCCCCTATGTTAACAGTCACCTGAGCCAACCCTGCATTAGGCTTCACAATGCTGGTGACCTGGTACTCACTTCCCAGCACTTCCTGCAACTGCTGGCCTACACCTCTGCCATGTGAACTACCTAACAGCAGAACCTTCTTCTTCCTCTTCGACTTTGCAACTGTTCTAGGCACAGTAACTACTGAGGTCTGCTGCATACTTCCTACATCTACAGCTACTAGAGATTCCTCTCCACTAGACTCTGACAGTTGGTCATATCTATTGTAAACACCAATAGTAAAACTATCTGAAAATCTTCTTCTCCTAGCAGATCTCTTGCCAACAGCCAGCTCCCATTCCCCAACCCCCTTCTCCCTCCTCATCCTATCTAGCTCCTCCTGTGCGTTTTTCAACTGCACCTGAAGGGCACAGATCTTACGCTCCTGCTCCTCTATCAGTTTACTCTTGCTACATAACCTGCAGTTCCAGGAGAGGATCTCACCAGAATGCCCACTGGCTTCCCCACTGCATTCCCCCCAGTGAAAATACTTCGAACAAGTGTCACACCGCAATCCACTACTCACGAACCTACGGCAAAGCCCACACTTCTCACTCATGGTAAAATTTTACTTTTTCTAAGTTCCGCTACTACAATAAGAAGATGCTAAAAACCTGACTACAATAATCACAAACTTACTCTACAAGGGAAGTAACTACTATTATTAACAGTATTAATAAACAACAAATGTGAATATAACAAAAGACTAATACAGAAAGAGAATCAAACGTCTAATCACACAGTAACGAGCTGTAAACAGTTCCCAAAAGGTTCTTCTGAAATTATTTCACCAGAAAACACCACGAACACCGGTTGAAGACTACTAAAGTTCCTAAATAAATCACTATGCACAAACAATTAATTAGTACTTAGCTTTCGATGCGCCGCTACAGCTGCAACTGGTCAGCGCGGAATGTAAACACAGGCAAGAGGTTAAGTTGCTCGATACGAAACACTCACAAATATCACGTCACAACAGAAGAAAGGCAGAGCTGAATGAAGAAACCACTAATACGTCACTTATATAGTAAATATTATCACAAAAACCGTTAAAATATGTATCTGGAACCTAAAAATATATGAAAACTTAGAGAGCGATCTCACACGCAGTCACTCGCTTATGACGTCACCACATCATTATAGACACTCAGTATAGACAATCAGGGCTTCTACAATAAATGTGGATGGTTTGTGTTTAAGAATACTGCCTTCATCATATTCAAAAATGTTGGATTGGTTGTCACTGGATTCTCCACAAATGTGGAATCACTAAAACCTTTCAGAGATGTGAAGTGTGCCCAGATACGAAAAACTGTATCATGGTTCTGGGATTCTACGAAGATATGCTGGCATTGTTTCAAATTTTTGACCTCATAGACACGTTCTTGTATATGAAACCTAATGAGAAGACTTCATTGACGCATAATATTTACAAGCATATTGCAATTCAGAACGTCGAATTGTATTGGTGGCTATCTCTCTGGGGTCTCAGGCAGAAGTATGGGGAAGAAGAAAAAAATAGTGTTATGTGTGCTTCAGGTAATGTAAAATTACTTTAAACATGGATGTCAAGTAAATGACACATTTTTTAAAAAAAAGGAATTGACTTTCCCAGATAATCATCATCCATTTGGACAGATTGGTTTCAGCAAGATCCAATTTGTACACCACTTCTCTCCTTCAGGACAGTATAGTTTCCACTTGCTCACACAGCCATCCATCCATCCCCCTCCTCGTCCTGCTCCTCCACCAACTGGATTGAGCAAGCTCTCTCTCATCCACCTCTTTCAACTGACAGATTTGGACAAAATCCTCTACATGTGCAGGTGAGGTCTGAACAATTATTTATGTGTTAAAAAGAGTTTCATTCACAGTATGTACACATTTTTATCCACATATATTGTCTGTGACTTTCCTTCAGTACAGCAATTAGAATTTTGCCCATGTCTTGATATGTATACGGAAGCAGCAATGATTATCTGCTGCCTGCTCCTCTGGACCAATGCATGCTACACTCTAGGCAAATTTCCGTGTAATTATTTTATAAACTGAGCTACACATCTTATCTGCAAACTGCACTTTCTGTGTACTCATGTCTTTTATACTGAGTAGATTTTCAACTACTAATACTCCTTATACATCTATTGATCTTCCACACTGACAGTATCAGTTCTGAGCATAAGCACTTGTATGTGATTGGACTTGTGAATCAAGGTATGGGATTTTTATAAATAAGAAAATCAAGGATATGTGGTAACAAATTAATTTTTGATTTATACACACATATATTGTATTTTCTTTGGTGACAATTTACCTTGTACACAGGAAAGAAAAGCTAATAACCATGACTAGCAACATGTACAAAATTATATACACTAAAAAATAATCTGTATACACATAATATGCTGTTCGATATGATTCCCCTGAAAGCCTATTAAAAGTTACAATGTAGGAGGTGTTGTTTCTGTTATATAGTTGTTACAGTTGTCATTCTTGTTTTAATACAACTGTTGTTATGTTACAATTTCTTTTTGTCTCTGATATCACTGTTTCAATATTAGAGAGACACTTTTTTTTTACATGGGATATGATAATGTATGTAACACTAAAAACTAGTAACACCGACTTGGAGGAATATATATATAAACAAAGAAGCTGTAACTTACCAAACGAAAGCGTTGGTATGTTGATAGAGACAATAAAAAACACACACACAAATTTCAAGCTTTCGCAACCCACGGTTGCTTCATCAGGAAAGAGGGAAGGAGGGGGAAAGACGAAAGGATGTGGGTTTTAAGGGAGTGGGTAAGGAGTCATTCCAATCCCGGGAGCAGAAAGACTTACCTTAGGGGGAAAAAGGGACAGGTATACACTCGCACACACACACACAAACACACACACACACACACACATATCCATCCGCACATATACAGACACAAGCAGATATATGTAAATGCAAAGAGGTTGGGCAAAGATGTCCATCTGTGTACAGGGTGAACCAGAATTCCATGAACAAACTTTCAGAGGCGGTAATAGTTCAACTTTGATGTTGTGAAATGCATATCATTTAATGAACAAGGGCTGATAGCTGTTAAGTTATTCATTATAGAGTCCCTGTTTACTATAGATTTTTTTCTTGTTTTGGTCCATACTACAACCTCTAAAAGTTTGTTGGTGTAGTTCTGGTTAACCCTGTTTACACTATAGTAAACAGACCATTCTGTTTTGCATAACCTCAAACACATTTATAAAGACAGTCACAACTTCTCTCTATAACACAAGTGAATAGTATGAGTACAGCAGGTGAGTACAACAGGTTTCCAAATATATCCTCACAAGTGATCCATATATTGTCGTGAGGTGTTGGGCAGATTTTCAGTGTGATACTACATGGTCCTGTCATTGAGTATTAACTTGTCAAACCTTGTGCAGAGGAGGAGGTGGCGCACTGCCAACACCACTGTGCAGGCATTCCGAGTAATCATCAACTGTGAGAATCACTGAAGCTGCACCTTGCACACTCTCAGCCCACATTTGGGTGGCACCTGTCAATGCACTATATGCATGCATTTTATATCCAAGACCTACAAACTACTGCATCTGCAACCCATTCAGCTTGTCTTCCATTAGTCTGATAATCCTGTTTGGAGGCGTTATGCAATAAGGATTATTGGCTGCATATCTCACATGTTGAATGCAGCGGGGTGGCTTCTAATTATTTCATACAGAATGGTAAAGTAGCTTTGAGTTGGCAAATGAGTTTTTTACGACCTCACAATGAAAGTGATGCATGTGGAGTTTGGATAGGTCCAATATAGACATACGAGTACTGACATAAACAGGCTTCATGAACTTTACTTAAACCTTAGCCATCTGCAGAGTGATGAATTCTTTATTCAAGATTGTAGTCCATTTAAAATTTGGCTAGGTAATATAATTCATTTGCACCATAATGCCTCTCCCATTTCATTACTAAGTAAATATCCCCATAGTTTCTAACATTCTTCATTGTTTTTCTGAAAACTACGTTATTTGTAAGTTTATAAAAGTACTTTTCAAAATCACACATTATTTCTTCAACCAGTGTGGCTAGTCGAATAGCTTAGTTGGCTGTAATCAGTTCCATTCCCAAACTGCAACAGTGATGGAGGTTTCTATAAAGCATTATACCTCTCTCCTCTCTTTTTATCATCTAGCATCATAATCAGCTTGGGTAGGGAACCATTTCACAGAACTTTTTGCTCCAGACGTAACGGCAAATTGCTGTCAGCGGTCTATTACGATATGCCATATCCATCTCTATGACATCTCCTATATTAATATCTGCTGCCACATCTCTGAAATCATTTAATCTGATGGCCTCATCATGGGACAGCAATCACAACTCTCCGATTTAACAACTGGAGATTTCTGTGTGGTGAGTGCATATAAATAGTTTACATCCATATATAGCATATAACTCAAATCGTCCGATGCTTCGTTGAAGTTTTCACCCATTCTTGGGTTATTTGCCTTGGTGTGCCACTGAACATATTGTCAAAGTCTCCCTCAAATGCTGCCCTCAAATAAGAGCAGCATGTCGACACTTGTTAAGAGTTCAGCATTGACATATGTTTTGGAGCATTGCATGTGTGGTATAATAGAAAGCAACATGCACAGTATATATTTCTGTGCATACACTCCACAATTCCTTGAAAATTTTGACAAATATGTGTATATCCACGTCCATATAAAGTTTTGCATATTCCCCTAAATTGCGAGGGTTGGAACTTAAATAGTGGCAACTATATAGTCACAAAATACAAAAGAGTTGCATGTTTGAACCTGTTACTGTCAGTCAAAGTAGTCACCAGCGTTGTGTAGAACCCCCTTGCCAGCGATGTGGAAGGCGTAGTATACCATTAGCAGAGCCTGTTCTGTTGATGGTGCGAATGGAGCGGTTTAAAGTTATCGTGATTCTCGTGTACAACTGTAATGGTGTTATCCTAGCGCATTACGTTCCTCCACGGCAGACCGTCAATGCACAGCATTACTGTTCGTTTTTGGAGCATCACCTGTGACCAGCTTTGAGAAAGAAGCGGTGATACTTTCTGCGCAACCCACCAATCATTTTGCACGACAATGCACGGGCGCATACAGCACAAGCTGTGGCTGCTTTGTTCTGTCGATGGCACTGGTAACTACTGTACCATCCACCATACTCCCTGGACGTAAGTCCTTGTGACTTTGATTTGATTCCAAAGACGAAGGAACGACTTCGTGGCATTCGACAGGCGGTAGACCGCTCCACTCGCACCATCAACAGAACAGTCTCTGCTAACGGTATACTACGCCTTCCACATCACTGGCAACTGGTTCTACACAACGCTGGTGACTACTTTGAAGGACAGTAACAGGTGCAAACATGTAACTCTTTTGTATCGGTTGTGAATAAATAGTTACCACTATTTAAGTTCCAACTGTTGTAGTAATGTAGAACTGCGAAGCACTCACCACATCCTAATTCTTCATATCCCTGTAAGATTAATAGAAAATGTGATTATGTGAGGTAAAGTGGTTCCACTGAGTTTCTCCTCTACAACCCAGTTGTTTATGTGGGACTATCCCTCTCTTTGCCATAAGGTGAAAATTAGTATCATCAGGCTTTGCAACTCAAGCGAGCTACATGTCCTATTATGCATGGTTTCAACAAATTCCTGAAGTAGTGCAAGCATAAATCATATCAGTTCCAGGAAATACGGCATAATATTCGATGCGATTTATTTGTAAATAATATATATTTTTCAGTGCTCTCAGTTAGGGCACCAAAGTGATAATTGCACAAATCAAAATCCACTAAGTGCCCCGGAAGGAAATGAGAGTCTTATTGACTCATACTATGGAGATAGTTGGTAGTTCAGCTTGCGCGCGTCATTTGATCCGCCAAGGAATCTGCCAATTAGATTACACATATATCTGCACATAGTTTCGCTTCTTTATCTGATGTCAGCTGAAAAATATACGCTCAGGTGACAAAAGTCATCGGATACCTCCTAAAATCGTGATGGATCTCCATCTTCCTGGCGTAGAGCAGCAAGTCGACATGGCATGGATTCAACAAGTCGTTGGAAGTACTTTGCAGGAATATTGAGAAGTGATGACTCTATAGCCACCCATAATTGCGAAAGTGTTGGCAGTGCAGGATTTTCTGCACGAACTGACCTACCAATTATGACCATAAATATTCAATGAGTCATGTTGGGCCATTTGGGTGCCAAATAATTTGCTATAACTGCCCAGAATGTTCTTCAAACCAATCACGAACGATTGTGGGCTGGTGACATGGGGCATTGTCGTCCATAAAAGTTGTAACGTTGTTTGACAACTTGAAATCCATTATGGCTGCAAATGGTCTCCAAGTAGCCAAACATAACCACTCAATGATCGGTTCAGCTGGACAAGAGGATCCATTTCAGATGTCCTTTGTATCTAGCTCCAACTACCGTTCTCCATTCAGAGTGTGTTAATTCCCGTCGTGTGGCTATTATCACGTCGCAAAGCTTTTCACGTGAATCACGTGACTACAATTGACTGTTCAGCCTATGCACTGTTCTTTTATACCCTGTGTGCATAAACTACGAGCAACTGTATACGTGCATATCGTTATACCATGAATTCAGCCACCTCAGTTTATGTTAAATGCCTTCTCGTACAATGCTTCATGTTCCTGCGATTCAGTTACAGGAAATGTGCGATGAATCACATCAGCACCCTTGCAAGTAGTTCAAGCACAGGGACCAGCCGTCTCACTGGATTTGCCCCAACATATGATTGGAAATAATTACAACTCAAATCATACGCACATACAGTATCAGATGCTGCCCCATATGGCTTGTGCTTTCGGTGAAGATGGTTATTGAGACAGTGGGCTCACTTTCTCATGACGCCACAGGAGTGAGAAGGCATGTAAAGACCGTTTGTAAAATAAAGGGGAAATGCTCCTAGTGGTGAAATTTCTTAAATTTTAAGAACTTGTTCATCTCGGTAGGCATAACTACACATACAGGTTCCTGTGTAGAGCAACCCAGCAGATGCATTGTTAGTTGCTCACTTGTAGTAAATGTATTCAGACGTCTAGAGAAAATACAGTATGCAACTTTACGTTTTGACAGTTGGTAGAACATTAGGTGGGACATGTCCTTGACCCATGAGTAGTATTGTTTCTCCCCCTGAGAGTACAACAACGAAGCTACGTGTTTTGGATGCTGACCAGCTAAACTGGGTAAGTGAAGGGGTCTGACAACTTTATTCCTCCCTGTCTCGATTTCGTTCAGACCATAAACGTGAAGAGATCTGCAGAGATTTTGCCTTCCAAATTTACATACGTCGTGGAGTTGTATCGAGGAATCGATATCATTGAAGTTATAATGGCCATGAACGTTCTAATTGTATGCTGTGCGTCATTTTTGTAAGTTCTCTTGCAAGCCAGAAGTGACCATGCAAAACAAAAAATTGTCATAATTTTGGACAGTGATAATGCCCATTTTTCTAGCTGTATTCTCTGGAAGAGGGATGTAGAAGGACACCCCCACTCAATTGGTCAAAAACATGCGGCCGGCCGAAGTGACCGTGCGGTTAAAGGCGCTGCAGTCTGGAACCGCAAGACCGCTACGGTCGCAGGTTCGAATCCTGCCTCGGGCATGGATGTTTGTGATGTCCTTAGGTTAGTTAGGTTTAACTAGTTCTGAGTTCTAGGGGACTAATGACCTCAGCAGTTGAGTCCCATAGTGCTCAGAGCCAAAAACATGCGAGTGAACTTTGATGTAAAGTACTTTGCTAAGTGCCTTGTTGGACCCTCTTTCCTATATTTAGGATAGTTGGGCCTGTGACACTCAAGGCCAAATCATTTAACCTTTCAGCAATTGAGGTGCCTCACGACATCATGTCATACGCCCCCCCCCCTCCGGCATATATCTAGAATAGTACTTTCTTAACCATCACCATCCTATTTTGTAGGGTATGTGAGTTCACAGTATAACACTGCACTAGACTTAGTGCTTGGATTCGATGGACTATTTACGATTTTAGGAAGCTCCCTTTCCAAAACGGACAGACATATATTTAGGAAATGGATTAAATCTCGGTAACTGGTCGTAAAATTATCACTGCAGGTATACAAAATACTGCCCCCAAATGCGTCTCTAATCACTGAGTACGCCAAAGCTGGTGTACAATACACCTGATGCTTCAGTGATAAAAGAACAGGCCAAGAAACTGCTGTTAGTGGGTTTATCACTATAGGTAGCTGACATCGACAGTCCACATAGAAGCAATTGTGAAGATGTCGGCGGTCCAGTGTAAGATGATTCTGATGCTAATGGCCGAGGTCATCATGATGAGAGTGATAGTCCAGGATGCATTGATCGTGATGGTCCTAGCTGAGATGTTGTTACCATAAGACCACCTATGGACGATTCCAAGATTCCTGTGGAAAAAAAAAGAAAACGGAATAGATGAGAACCAATGCAAGCATAAATAATTTTTTTTTGGTAGTTAGATAGGATTTCATCAGCATCAGTATTGATCCATTCCGATTTTATCTCTTCATCAGTAGGCTAAGATTTTGATATATTGGTTATTATAGCCTTAAGCATTAATGCAAGCATAAATTATTGTAGGAAGACTTTCTATGAATTACCACTTTTGTATCCAGTTCGCCAGAATTGGAGTCCATCCCTGAGAACTTGTAACCAAGAATGGAGTCATAGATTGTACCACCACATACTCATTGGCGACTTGACTAGGGTTCGATATTTATAAAAAAAAACAATTGACCATGATGACATACGTAACTATCAAGCATAAATATATATACACACAGATATATAGAGAAATCCATGCTACTTATATATGTCGCTATCTCCAGTTGGTGGACTGGTCTAACTTAGGATGGCGTTATGCTAACCATAAGCCCTCAAGCATCGCCATATGACTGCCATCATTCAACAATCCTGAGGAAAACAACAAACTAAGAGATAATCTTTGTAAAATTCTATAAAGCAAAGAATAACATTGTCAGCTGTGTGTCTGTATTTATCACTTGTTTCATTGTGACCAGTTTTAGTGGTCCACACAACCACCATCAGGCCCCTCTATGACAAATGGTGGCCACATTACCACTGGTACTCACTACAGTAAAAGGACCAAAAACATCATCTGCAAACCTGCTCGTGTGTGGTGCATCTAGTGCAGCCCTTCAGCTGTGGTGGGCCACACCAGATGTATGACACATGAGCAGTTTCATGGATGACCATGTTTTAGATCCTTTTATGGTGTCGATTATCGTTGGTGTTACAAGCAGCATTAGTCATAGAGGAGCCTGGTGATAGTGGAGTGGACCAACGAAACTAGTTGCAGTTAAATAAATAATGATCACAGATGCACTGCAGTGTTATTAATTGCTTCACATATATTTATCAACTTCTGTTTCACTATCCATTTGAAGCTGGATGGCTGAAAATTGTAAAATTATTTTTTGTCAACTTACTTGTATAAAGACTTCTGCCTATAAGCACAATCTGCATTGCTTAATGATGCTGGTGTAGCCATCCCAAACTAGCCACCTACTTCTGAAGTGCCTGTTATCTCCATAAGGAAAACTGAAGTGTAAGGTGGCGGAATAAAATGAAGGTGAATTTCGCGCCTTACACAAGAGTTTTATACATCGTAACGGGAAGGTGATTATGAAACCTAACTTACTTCGGCGGTAATGAGCAGATTTGCCTATAAGTATGTAATGCAAGAGGGATGACACCTAATAGACGGTATTCGCACAGCTCCTATATAATGCAGGTCAATGAGCAGAAGATGAAACAAGCAGCCAGAGGGAACGTTTTGTGCGGAAGCAGGTGTGGGCAGAAGCAGAAGCCGCAATATGGGAGGCATCACAAAAGGCTCTTAGGGGGCGTCCCGCGGCAGGAGTCAGCGATCGGACAGGTGACGCATACTGGAGAGCGAGTAACGGGCCACCAGATGTAGGACAGAAAGAAGCTTTAGAAAACTGTGTTTCGGAATTCCAAATGGATACGAACAAAAACCAGTGACGCAGTTGATCACGTGAACAGCGAGTGGTACACATGTGATGTACTCATGTAACTTTTAGGAGTCTGGAGAGGTGCAAAACGTCCGATTGGCGGAAACGAACTAGGAAGGAGTAAAGTGCCGAGATTTCGACGCAGTTTAATGGTAGGGCCCTTGCGATTGGCAGAGACAGTATCCGCAAAAATAAGAGGAATGCTCCTATTGGTCGAAAAAAGCCGTGATGTGGAGAACGAAAGAGCCCAGGTGGGGAGACAGTTCGGCTACGAGAAAGCAAGAGCAATATTTTCGGGGACTCTTCTCTGAACTGCCATCAAGTGCAGAATGGGGCGCACAACACTCTGCATGACGCAGAGGAGAAATCTGTGTGACCACTGCATTCTCTGTGGCTGACATTCAGCTAGATATTAGTTATAGTGTCGTTGAGCTCCAACTGTGGAAAAACAAACCAGCCAGTTAGTTAATTGTTCTTATGAGGACTGAGAGGGAATTTTAACATGCACGCTGATCCAGCCATGCGCATGCATATCGCCATATTCCAAGACTAGGGATGGGTACATGTTTTCTCGTGTAATGAGAAACAAAGGGAGCGTTTCTGCTGGAAAAATCAGCAAAGGCTTAATTACCGGGTGATCAAAAAGTCAGTATAAATTTGAAAACTGAATAAATCACGGAATAATGTAGATAGAGAGGTACAAATTGACGCACATGCTTGCAATGACATGGGATTTAATTAGAACCAAAAAAATACAAAAGTTCAAAAAATATCCGACAGATGGCGCTTCATCTGATCGGAATAGCAATAATTAGCATAACAAAGTAAGACAAAGCAAAGATGATGTTCTTTACAGGAAATGCTCAATATGTCCACCATCATTCCTCAATGATAGCTGTAGTCGAGGAATAATGTTGTGAACAGCATTGTAAAGCATGTCCGGAGTTATGGTGAGGTATTGGCGTCGGATGTTGTCTTTCAGCATCCTTAGAGATGTCGGTCGATCACGATACACTTGCGACTTCAGCTAACCCCAAAGCCAATAATCGCACGGACTGAGGTCTGGGGACCTGGGAGGCCAAGCATCACGAAAGTGGCGGCTGAGCACACGATCATCACCAAACGACGCGCGCAAGAGATCTTTCACGCGTCTAGCAATATGGGGTGGAGCGCCATCCTGCATAAACATCGTACGTTCGAGCAGGTGTTTATCAGCCAGGCTGGGGATGATGCGATTCTGTAACATATCGGCGGACCTCTCACCCGTCACGGTAGCAGTTACAAACCAGAATCACGCATTTCCTTGAAGAAAAAAGGCCCGATAACGGTAGATGTGGTAAATCCAAGCCATACCGTGACTTTCTCGTCGTGCAATGGAGTTCCCACGACAGTTCTAGGATTTTCGGTAGCCCAAATTCTGCAGTTGTGGGCGTTGTCAGACCCTCTGAGCGTGAAATGAGCTTCGTCGGTCTACAACACGTTACTCAACCAATCGTCATCTTCCGCCATCTTTTGAAACGCCCACACCGCAAATACCCTCCGCTTCACTAAATCGCCAGGTAACAGTTCATGATGCCGATGGATTTTGTACGGATAGCATCGGAGGGTACGCCTAAGTGCCAATCAAACAGTAGTGTATGGAATGCCAGTGCGACGTGCGACTGCACGAGCGCTGACTTCCCCGTGCATGGACGAACCCGCTACAGTCTCCATTTCTTCCTGAACTGTCTCAGCAGCATTACACCTTGTGCTCGGTCGGCCACTACGGGGTCTATCTTCTAAACAACCCGTGGCTTCGAACTTCGGAATCATTCTCGCCACAGCTGCATTTGTCAACGGAGCTTTACCCGTTCGAATTCCCTTCCTATGGCGATAGGATCGTAACGCTGAACTAGTACATTCCCCATTCTGATAATACAGCTTCACTAAAAGCGCCTTTTCAGGTAACGTCAACATGCTGCGACTGCTGGCGCATCTGATTCTCTCTCTCATTACAGCTCCTTTTATACACGATTGTCATGCGCAGTCACTGACGTTTTGCTGTCCAGCGCCATCTGTCGGACATTTTGTGAGCTTTTTTTTTGGTTCTAATAAAACCCCATGTCATTCAAAGCATGTGTGTCAATTTGTACCTCTCTATCTACATTATTCCGTGATTTATTCAGTTTTCAAATTTATACTGACTTTTTGATCACCCGGTAGTTTTTATAGGAATTTCAGATGACGAGAACAGTCATGCAGATGACAGCTCATCGCAGCTAAGGTAAATACTGCGAGCAGAGGGGTAAACTTGTTGGTTCACCAGCTTGCATCCGCGATAAGCTCAAGCAACCTGGGGTAATCCTTTGCTCAACTTTGTCATAAAACTAACCATCCTCCATAGACTTGATTGTCATCCTAAATAGTACTGACCTTTGAACCGGAATGGGTTGATTTATCATAGTACTGTCCAACATCATGACTTAGTCGTAAGAATAATTTTGTAAAGAAACTTCTAGTTGAAATTTACCATTGTTGTGTTTTGGATTATTTCACTTCCTGAGGACGAGATGCATCCGTTTGCCAACTGTTGTAACATCGTCACATTTAAATTGTGTAAATGCATGTATTTCTGTGATAAGATTGCAACGTTAAACCAAAAATATTTATAGCTTATATAGTTGTTGTTCTGACCTCAAAACCTTACAGAGGTATCATCCTCTGTCAGTGGCGATGGTATGTTGCCATCTGTAACATAAAAAAAATCTTAAGAGAATGACTTTACACAAAAGCATACATACACATGGAATGTTTTGAATACATACCTGTAATATCATCATCCGACGGGGCCATCTGCAATGCTCATCAGCATTGCCAGATCGATCACACGACATTACGTAGAAGCTGATAGACAGTCTTACACTGAAATGTCCTATATATACAAACAGGGGTTGGGTGGAGAAGGGAGGCAGGATGTTTGTGCTTCTACCTTAAGTGTTGATGAGGGTCAAATCCAATCCATCCAGCCCAGACGATTACTTCACACCATTCTTCCAAGCAAGAGGAGAAGAGATATCTAGTGAATGCTGCACAACTGCCTTGCGGGCTTCCTTTCCTGTTCCACTCTAAAAGAGAGCGAGGGACAAATGACTGTCTAAAAGCATCTTACCTTCATAATCTTGATTTAAGATAAAGAGCACATCCGCCATATAAAAGCCAGCGCGATGAGTAATATAACATTGGGCAGTTCACAGATAAATGAGGTTACGCTGCTCCAGAGCATCAGAAGGGTGGTGCATCAGCAGCCTGGTGGCTGGGGCGCACACTGCAGCTCTGTGCGCAGCGAACAGGTGGCGGTGCTTAGGGGAGTAATAATCAGCAATAAAAACAAGTGGTTGTTTTCTATGCACCACTGATAACTGCATACTTCCTCCATGTACAGAGCAGGACAGTGAGCCACATAAGACACTGGCATGGTTGGCTTGGAACACTCCTCTCTGCGCAGTGTGCTGTATATGACGTTCGGTCAAGCATCTTGACGTTAAATAAAGCATGACTAGTACCGATAACACAAACACAATTCCTGATTCAAGATTAACAGTACTATCAGTAAGTGTTAACTTACATTTCATGCCATTATTTTTATAATGAGTACAGTGCTGAACGATCCTACAAAAGGAGGGCAGGGTATTTGAATTGGATTTCTTAAATATCCAGCTGTTTGTACATGTCCACTGTAAAATCATATTGTCTTACTTACCTTGGACAACAAAGTTTTGATTTTGCCGCCTTATTGTTTCACAATTATACCAGTAAGGATAAGGATACCTTGGAAAAACATCTGATGGCCATATTGGCCTATAAATTATAGTGATAAAGATGTCATAAAGACACTGGTGGGCATCTTAATTGGATAATAAGCTAAATCCCAAACAACTACTATCATCTACTAGGATAACATCCAGGGTCATAAATTAGATTCCAAATAAACACAGAATAATAGCCCAAGTGGCCTCCTGGAAGAAGGGAAAGGGTGGGGGAATGGGTGACAGGTATAGTTTGTTTGTATAAGGGTCATGATACCATGGTGACACTGCTTCCCTGTCAAAACTTCTAAAGCGTCCTCCCCCGTAAAACCACCTTTGTATTCTACTTAGATTTAAATTTTTTATAATTTTCTATGTAGGTTTAATAAAGACGAACCACTATGGAAAAATATTGCGCACAATGAATGAAAATTACAAACTGAATATACTTTCTAAGGAAACTGAAAGTTAGACAACCGATCAGAACTCCGGAGATGGGAACTTGCCCTTCAATATATCCTCTCTTCCCGTTACCCACCTGGCCTCAACCTCCGCTAATTTCAAGTTGCCGCCTCTCGTACATCACTTGTCACTCAACAACATCTTTACCTCTGTACTTCCGCCTCGACTGACAGATTAAAGCTGTGTGCACCGACTGAGACTCGAACTCGGGACCTTTGCCTTTCGCGGGCAAGTGCTGTGTGTGTGTTTGTGTGTTTTTTATTGTGTCTATCTACCAGTGCTTTCCCGTTTGGTAAGTCACAGCATCTCTCCTGGAAATGGAAAAAAGAACACATTGACACCGGTGTGTCAGACCCACCATACTTGCTCCGGACACTGCGAGAGGGCTGTACAAGCAATGATCACACGCGCGGCACAGCGGACACACCAGGAACCGCGGTGTTGGCCGTCGAATGGCGCTAGCTGCGCAGCATTTGTGCACCGCCGCCGTCAGTGTCAGCCAGTTTGCCGTGGCATACGGAGCTCCATCGCAGTCTTTAACACTGGTAGCATGCCGCGACAGCGTGGACGTGAACCGTATGTGCAGTTGACGGACTTTGAGCGAGGGCGTATAGTGGGCATGCGGGAGGCCGGGTGGACGTACTGCCGAATTGCTCAACACGTGGGGCGTGAGGTCTCCACAGTACATCGATGTTGTCGCCAGTGGTCGGCGGAAGGTGCACGTGCCCGTCGACCTGGGACCGGACCGCAGCGACGCACGGATGCACGCCAAGACCGTAGGATCCTACGCAGTGCCGTAGGGGACCGCACCGCCACTTCCCAGCAAATTAGGGACACTGTTGCTCCTGGGGTATCGGCGAGGACCATTCGCAACCGTCTCCATGAAGCTGGGCTACGGTCCCGCACACCGTTAGGCCGTCTTCCGCTCACGCCCCAACATCGTGCAGCCCGCCTCCAGTGGTGTCGCGACAGGTGTGAAGGGAGGGACGAATGGAGACGTGTCGTCTTCAGCGATGAGAGTCGCTTCTGCCTTGGTGCCAATGATGGTCGTATGCGTGTTTGGCGCCGTGCAGGTGAGCGCCACAATCAGGACTGCATACGACCGAGGCACACAGGGCCAACACCCGGCATCATGGTGTGGGGCGCGATCTCCTACACTGGCCGTACACCACTGGTGATCGTCGAGGGGACACTGAATAGTGCACGGTACATCCAAACCGTCATCGAACCCATCGTTCTACCATTCCTAGACCGGCAAGGGAACTTGCTGTTCCAACAGGACAATGCACGTCCGCATGTATCCCGTGCCACCCAACGTGCTCTAGAAGGTGTAAGTCAACTACCCTGGGCAGCAAGATCTCCGGATCTGTCCCCCATTGAGCATGTTTGGGACTGGATGAAGCGTCGTCTCACGCGGTCTGCACGTCCAGCACGAACGCTGGTCCAACTGAGGCGCCAGGTGGAAATGGCATGGCAAGCCGTTCCACAGGACTACATCCAGCATCTCTACGATCGTCTCCATGGGAGAATAGCAGCCTTCATTGCTGCGAAAGGTGGATATACACTGTACTAGTGCCGACATTGTGCATGCTCTGTTGCCTGTGTCTATGTGCCTGTGGTTCTGTCAGTGTGATCATGTGATGTATCTGACCCCAGGAATGTGTCAATAAAGTTTCCCCTTCCTGGTACAATGAATTCACGGTGTTCTTATTTCAATTTCCAGGAGTGTATATATATATATATATATATATATATATATATATATATATATATATATATATATATATGCTTATAGTAGCTACTGTACGTTGGTTTTAGTGTTCCATATAGTAAAAAACACGTTTTATTTTTTCCTCATGAATTATTAACAGCGAGGAAGTCACTAATTAGAGCTTCTGTAAAGTTTGGAAGGTAGGAGACGAGGTACTGACAGAAGTAAAGCTGTGAGGACCGGGCGTGAGTCGTGCTCCGGTAGCTCAGATGGTAGAGCACTTGCCCGTGAAAGGCAAATGTCCCGAGTTCGAGTCTCGGTCGGGCACACAGTTTAATCTTCCAGGAAGTTTCATATCAGCGCACACTCCGCTGCAGAGTGAAAATCTCATTCTGGAAACATCCCCCAGGCTGTGGCTAAGCCGTCTCCGCAATATCCTTTCTTTCAGGAGTGCTAGTTCTGCAAGGCTCGCAGGAGAGCTTCTGTAAAGTTTGGAAGGTAGGAGACGAGGTACTGACAGAAGTAAAGCTGTGAGGACCGGGCGTGAGTCGTGCTTCTGTAGCTCAGATGGTAGAGCACTTGCCCGTGAAAGGCAAAGGTCCCGAGTTCGAGTCTGGGTCGGGCACACAGTTTAATCTGCCAGGAAGTTTCATATCAGCACACACTCCGCTGCAGAGTGAAAATCTCATTCTGGACTCTGAAGAATGTTTTAGACACTTAATTTAGAGTTGTTGCACCATTGTGATTTGTGACACAGGAACACTGACACATTAGGGTCGTATGGTCACTATTTAACACTGCATGATCACGACTGGCTGGTCGAATAAACATATTTTGTTTACGGTTGATAGTACTAGCTGCCATCGTAGTTACTGCGCTGATGTCGCTTATACGCCAGGAACAGAAAGAGTCCCAGAATTTTTCGAACGAGCTGTGTGTACGAGTATTGTGAGGTGACAAAAGTCATGGGATGTGGATATGCACATATACAATGGCGGTAGTATCGCGTACACAATTTATAACAGGGCAGCGCATTGGCGGAGGTGTCATTTGTAGCCAGGCGATTCGGGTGAAAAGGTTTCCGACGTGAATATGGCCGCACGACGGGAAGTAACAGGCTTTGAACGCGGAATGGCAGTTAGAGCTAGACGCTACGGATATTCCATTTCGGAAATAGCTTGGGAATTCAACATTCTGAGATCCACAGTATCAAGAACATACCGAGAATACCAAATTTCAGACCTTATCTCTCACCACAGGCAGTGCAGTGGCCGACGGCCTTCACTTAACAACCGAGAGCAGCGGCGTTTGTGTTAAGTTGTCAGAGCTAACAGACAAGCAGCATTGTGTGAAACAACAGAGCACGTATGACGAATGAGTCCGTTAGGACAGTGAAGCGAAATATTGCGTTAATAGGCTATGGAAGCAGACTACCGGTGCGCGTGCTTTTAGCAAACAGGCAGCGCCTCTCCTGGCACGTGACCATATCAGTTGGATCCTAGACGATTGTAAAACCATGGCCTAGTCAGATGATCCTCATTTTAGTGGCTAAGAGCTGATAGTAGGGTTCGGTTGTGACACTGACCCCACGAACTCATGTATCCAAGTTGCAAACAAGGCACTGTGCAAAATGGTTGTGGCTGCATAATGGTATGGGCTATGTTTATGACATGGAATGAAATGGATCCTCAGGTCAAACTGAACTGATAATCGACTGGAAATGGTTATACCGAGTTACTTGGGAATTATTTGCAGCTCCTAATGGACTTCATGTTCCCAAACAACGATGCAATGTTTATGGATGCACCACGTCACAGTCACAATTCTTCGCGATTTGAAAGCCTTATACTTACGTTTCAAATCTAGACTTTAATAATAAAATGGGAAGGTACTGTTAATCAGAACTGGGGGAGAAGCTGCGATCTAAATGCAATAGATTTATTCATCCTTAACATCACAAGACAGCGAAAATGACTAAAGAAACGTCACACAAACATTTTTATTTCACAAACGCTTTCACTCGCATAGGGTTTATGGTGGACAAAGTGATCAGCTGGGGATCGACACACGACACTAACCGGAACACTAATCGCCTTATCTGACTTCATACACGTGAATCCAGGTTATAGCACAAAAACTACTCCACCATCAAGGTTCTTTATTCTACTATTCAAAAAGAAAAAAAAGGTTCGAAAGAACAGAGTGCTGAGAAACATATCTTGGAGCCCTACGCCATAGCAGCAAATACCTTACCCTCTTGCTGGTCAGGGCGGCACACCACGATGCATTCGGCGACTGTAGTCATGGACGGTCGCAGTCTGTTATTAATGGCACGCGCCCGAAAAATGCAAGTATGCCATCTCACATTCAGTTAATTCGCAACGCAAGTATTTCTCTATGAGCCTCTGAAACCCCGGTGGATTACAGTGTACAGGTGGACCCGTTTGCTGGTCTTCCAAACCAATTTGACTCTGTGACACGACTATGGGTGACGGAATATGTCAGCCGGCCTGAGTGGCCGAGCGGTTCTAGGCGCTACAGTCTGGAACCGCGAGACCGCTACGGTCGCAGGTTCGAATCCTGCCTCGGGCATGGATGTGTGTGATGTCCTTAGGTTAGTTAGGTTTAAGTAGTTCTAAGTTCTAGGGGACTGATGACCTCAGAATTTAAGTCCCATAGTGCTCAGGGCCATTTGAACCATTTTTGAACGGAATATTGAAACGTCCCCTTTGAACAATTATACATGAATGTGTTTAAACTGATACACAATATTTTTGCGCAACGCAGTCTGACTTTCAAAAATCCCTACAAAAGAATGGCCCTGACTAACATTAACCTATACCTTTCACAAATCACTTACCTCACAAAAATCTTCGTTACTCGAACAACTGCAATACAGCGAGCGCCACTACTGCCAGCTAAATAAAAGATTCAAACTACGGAAGGCACTAACTACTGATAGGCATAGTTAGCAAATGAAAGATTTTAATAGAGAACAAACAATGTATTTACCTTAATAGTCATAATATATATAGCAGTTCATGACATCCAGTCTTACAAATTTCAAAACTCCGCCATTTCTCTCCCCACATCCTCCACTGCTGGCGGCTCACCTCCAACTGCACAACGCTACGCGCTGTTAACATTCAGCTGCCCAACACTACAATGGCAGACAACAATGCGAACTAGCCACAGACTGCACACAGCACATCCAGTGATTTTCATACAGAGCGCTAAGTGGCGTTACCAACATAAAAACCTAAACAGCCTACTTACAATATGTCAAATGTTTAGACGGCCGACTCAAGACAAATAAGTACACCCACAAATCACTCGTTGTGCGTGTGATGCTAGAAGCAGTACATTTGACGATTGAGAAAGTGACTGGCACAGGCTCTAAGTGGCACACTTGCAAAGGACACAAGCCTCACCATTTAGGTAGATACCTGCAGTTCTTTACTAGCGAAGAGCCAGTACAAGAGTGATCTCTTCTCATTCTGTCCACTTCCTCTTCAGCTTGGTAGCAAAACCCCATTTACATCTTAGACTCCCCCCACTTTAGCACAAGCCAATCACGAGCTGGAGTGTGGCATTCGAAGCTTGGAGAGCGCCCTTTGCTCTGCGTACACTGATTGACCAATCAGAGACCTTAAAGTTAATTGGGAGAAAAGGAAAAAAAGATTCAGCTTTGCAGCCTCTTTCCCGCGCGTTTAAGCCATGTCTTTTGCTAACAACATGACCAGGATGGAACCACAGCCCTCCATAAAAAGCTTGTTATCTCGCCTGTTGTGTCCATTTCAAAGTTTCCAGAGAATGGCCATAAACTGCATAAAAGCCTCGTGCTTTCACAAATATGTTTTGTAACAGAGTATGGATGTCTGGGCACCAGTGACCTATCCCACGGAAATTCGCAAAATGCTCACAGTTGTTTTGTCAGCTTTCTGCCTTATAAGGGCCAAACCTCTACTTTATTGCCGGTCTACAATGCGCTGGCCATTGCAGCGGCGACTTATCGGCGCTAACCTGGACGTGGCTGCCTCCCATCCAGCGCCAACCAACGTGCCTGCACAATCAGACTGCAGAAGTCAGCTGTCCAGAAATGTTTCCACCAAGGTTCCACAGAAAAAAAAACATGCTTCCCTCGACCCACCATCGCCATGCTCCTTTACTGTAGTTGTTTAAATCAGCACCCTATTCCTTTGAACGCAGCTAAAGCTTACCGTTATTCCTTCCCTAGAGCATGCAAGCAAGAGCATTAACTATGTAAGACGTCGCGGTCTCCTGGCCTTCATTGCTTACATATTCTGCCCTCACGGTCATGTTCCGCACATCAAGACGCTTCATTCGAACCCAAGCTCGATAAGATAAAGTCAATGTTGTATGAATTCATGTAAACGATATGAAATTGACAAGTGAGCGCACCGTGGTTGAAATACTCGAGGCTTGCGTGCACATATACATTCCAGACACGACGGTCACAGAGGCTTTTAGTTCGGGAGATAGGCTGCACAATGGGACGCCAGGCCCTTCAGAGGATGACACAGCCCATGTCGGCTGGTGACCGCCCGTAGCAGACAGCATGGGCCCGAGTGGAGAGGGGGGAACTACCCCGTGTTCAGCTTAAAAGCTAATTCCGCTACATTGTGCGGGAGTGGCCAGCCTATGCATTCTTTACACATAGCACGCAGTTTCAGAGATTTTCACAGGGAGACAGCAAACGCCAATGCTACAAGTTTCCAGACTGGTCGCCTTAAACGAAACGTCATTCTCCCGATTTAGAAGAGCAATGCTGATTGGCAGACGATATTTCTGACGCCTTGAGCTGAAGGAATAATGGAAGAGACCGAAAGATATACCCCTTCACTTCTGGCGTGGAGAGGTGCAGTTCCGTTGTCGCTCTTGGAGCGAGAACACGTAACGAGAGCGTGCGCGCTCGTACGTGTACTCGAAAGAGCGAGGAACAAGTCTCTCCTCAGTACTTCACTGGGAGAGCACCTCTGTCGAGAGCGAATCAAAGGGCGACTCTATATTGAGTCCTTGCGATTAAGCCTTGTTCACTGTGTTGGCCGACACACTTATTGTGCGGTGTGAACAGACAGAGTTGTAGTTAAACGCCTGCGAGCGAATTTTGAGTGGCATCGCAGTGGACTGGTTATCTGACCAGTGTACCACGCCAATAGTTAGACAAGGGGCGAATAGGAATCCTTGACTTCATCAAGGCATAGGGAGAGTATGATTGGCAGAGGTCAATTCAGATAGAACGAGAGTTATCTTATTTGTCAGCAGCGAGCGGCGCAGACAGCAGTCATTGCAGCTTAAGGTATTGTGCGCTACAGCTATTGCGAGCCCCATATTTCCTCCACAACAGTACACTTCACTGCAATTTACATGCGACAGCCTCGACCGTACCTAGCAACATTCTAAAGGATAATTATTCAAGTTGAGTAGGCACGCCTCTCAGCCATTCTGCCAAGGCAACAAGCATCTTAAACTTTGTATAGAAATTTCATTAGCGAATCCTATTCTTGAAAGGTAACTTCACATTCCAAAAAGAACCAGGATATAACTTTTTCAATTCATAACTAAAAGTGTCATTGTGATTTCTCAGAATTTTTGCAAAATAAATAATAACTTTCGTTAGTTTCATGTTTTTCTTACACTAACTAGCACTACTCCAGTACCGAAGTATCCCACTAGTTACGTAAGAAATTTTGTGAATTTTTGTGTCATTTCCTTACAGCGGACGACTCCAGAAGATATTTATTGTTGAAAGTTTTTCAGGCATTTCTCTTGAGAACGTTAGGAGCGTCTGTCTGACCTCTGTAGTAGTGTGGGGGTGGAAATTGCATCTTGCAGGAGCCACAGGGTAAAGGGTACATCACAGATTAATCTGTTGCGCAGAGTAACAGAATAATAGATCAACACCCCACCTCAGAACTACTGCCCACCATTTCATCGAGATGTATGAAGACAAATGGCAAAAAAGATCATATACTCTAAGAACATTAAGTGCCATAACACGGAATCAGAAGTGAGAGTGCCCTGCTATCTCTCACATTTTCGCAATTATTGTGTGACTATAGGAGGAGCATGGCTCAATATTTCTGCAAACTTCCAACGACTTGTTGAATCCATACCATGTCGAGTTGGTGGACTATGCTGGGCATAAGGAGGTTCGACATGATATAAGAACATATCCATTGACTTTTGACACATCAGTGTATATTGCCCCATAATATTGTGCTGTTCTTAGCTGCTCAGTTACACGCAGTGTATCGACACAATATTATTGTGTCAGTAATAATGAGAGTCTGAGGGACGCTCTACACACCTGTTCATCAGAAAGATTCGACAAAAGAAGATTTTTGTTTCAGCACTCGCTAACCTACTTTCGAGATCCTGCAATACTGTAGCAATGTAGCAGCACAAACATTATTGAACATGAGCGATCTGTATAGGCTGCAGCTGTGTGATCCAAGTGCAGTGATGCCACATAAAATATGTTGGTGATAGACACGACTGGTCGGAAGCGGCCGTTTTCCAGCGGCCATTTTCCCGCAGAAATGCCATGAGATGCACCATGACAATGTGATAACAGCGTGAATTTACAGCCGTAGGTCGAGTGAAGGTTTCTTCTCGTAAGTAGAAAACAGCAACACGAAGATAGGAGAACTTAAGAACATCTTCTGGTCAATTTTTAGGCCGGCCTTCCATTTTTCGGTCATTTTTTGCTTCGATTCTGTGCCTGATCCGTTGGTAGGGACCTGTCTCGTCATCTCTCGGTGCATCCCTGCTTAAGGTATGGAACACATACACAATGCCTTACCAAAAAAATGAAGCACCCGGAAGAAAAGATCCGATGTCAGTGTAACTTCGTACACGAACACACCATTGGCGGGTGTGTAACGATTAAGAGTCGCAGTTCTCGATAAGAGAACGGCCACCAGAGAGCATTAGTGTTGTACGTGTTTATGTTTTACATTTCCTGGTCGTGGTAGTGTATCAACGGGCATGAAAAGGATCAGATTGTGAGTGATCGCTCTTAAGCACATCTAGATACCACATACTCGTGTGAGACAGCAATTGACCGAGGGGCCTTATTGTTGGTCTACATTTGGCCGGCTAGTAGAATCGCGCAATATCCAGATTTGTAGGGCATTGATATGTGACAGTGGCCCTGTACTGGGCTGCTTGAGAATGTGGGGGCAGGCGTAGTCATCGTCAAGGTTCCAGAAGCCCATGTCTGGCGTTCTCAAAGCAGAAATTCCATCCACCCCTATAGCTGAATGGTCGCCGGCACGGTAGCTCAGCGTGTTCGGTCGGATGGTTTAGCTACCCTCTGTAACAAAGGAACTGAGTGAACGGCTAAAGGAACAACCTGAATGGATGTAATACGACATCCGCCTCGAACATATACAACGAACAATATAGAACAAAATGAGATTAAAAAAAAAATTGACAGCATGACGGACTGCCGCCCTAAGGGGCATATGTTCGATTCCCGGATGGGTCAGGGATTTTCTCTGCTTAGGGACTGGGTGTTGTGTTTTATTCATCGTCATTTTATCCCCAGATGGCGCGCATATACCCCATGTGGCGTCGAATGTAATAAGACCTGCACCAAGGCGGCTAGACCTGCCCCGTAAGGAGTCTCCCGGCCAATGACGCCAAAAGCTAATTTCCATTTTCCAGCAGAAATGCCATGAGATGCACCATGAACATGGTAACACCTTCATATGTGTGCATACCATCCGACAACAAGTAATGAACTCCCTGAAACGTCTACACCTACGTACGTACTCCGCAAGCCACCATACGGGCCTGGCTGAGGCTGCCTTGGTACACTACTAGTCATCTCCTTTCCTGTTCCACTCGCAAACAGAGCGAAGGAAACACAAATGTCTACATGCCTCCGTAAGAGCTCTTACAGGGTGTGGTAGATAAGTAATGAGACTCAGTCTAGAAAAACAAATTTATTGATCCAATTTGTACAAAACGTTAATATTCTTCAAAGTACTCGCCTTGGGCGTCGACACAACGTTGCCAGCGCGTTTTACAAGCTTCATAGGCCCCACTGTAGTCCGTTTGAGTTATCCCAGTTAGTGCCTTCGTGACAGCACGTTGGATGTTCGGAATATCGTCGAAACGATGACCCTTCAGGCATCTTTTGACCTTCGGAAATAGGAAGAAATCAGGAGGACTCAAGTCAGGGCTGTATGGTGGCTGTGGCAAAACTTCAACTCCAGTTCGGGTCAAGTAGGAGGTCACGAGGAACGCTGTGTGCGCCGGAGCGTTGTCATGGTGGAGACGCCAGCATTGAGCAAGGTCCTGTTGCTTCCGTTTGATGGCTCTGTGCAATCGATGAAGGACTTCTTTGTAGAATTCGGCATTGACAGTCTTCAGGACAAACTCTTTGTGAATTAACCCCCGCTTGTCGAAAAACACAATCAGCATTGTCTTGATGCGGGACTTTGACATTCTTGCTTTCTTCGGCTGCGGGGATGCCGGTGTGTGCCACTCCGAGCTCTGGGCTTTCGTCTCCAGGTCGTACTGTAATGTCCACGATTCGTCGCCTGTTACTACGTTGTCTAAAAAGTGTGGATTATTTTCCAAATCATTCAACATCTCACGGAAAACGTCCACTCGTTGTTGCTTTTGTTCGGCGGTGAGCACTCGGGGAACCAATTTTGCGCAAACTTTCCTCATCATCAAATCTTGCGTAACAATTTGGTGAACCGTAAATTTATTCACGGAGACCTCATTGGCGATCATTTTGAGACTTAAACGACGGTCGGAGTCCAGGAGTTCTTTCACTTTGGCCACCGTTTCATCCACACGACTCGTTGAAGGGCGTCCAGATCGTTCCATGTCTTCAACGGATTCCCTCCCGTTTTTAAATTCATTAAACCACCGGAACACTTGAGCTCTTGATAGGGAGTCTTCTTTGTAGGCCTCCGTAATCATAGCAAAAGTTTCCGAAGCAGTTTTGCCCAAGCGAAAGCAAAATTTGATTGCATACCGCTGTTCTATCGAGCGATCCATCTTCAGCGTTTTCACAAGTGTCACGGGCACACAAACAACGTAATACGCGAAGCTCGACCCTCACTGCACCAGAGCTCCGACGCGACTGCGAACCGGTTCTATTGTTAGCTCAGATCCCCCACCACGTGACGTACAGGTGGAGACCGCCCTGCGAGCGACTGGGGCGCCGCGCGGCGGCCAGTCTCATTACTTATCTACCACACCCTGTATTACTCTTATCGTAACTTTGTGGTTGGCAGCAGTAGAATCGTTCTGCAGACAGCTTCAAATGCCGGTAGTGTTGCAGCCCGCTTCTGAACTGCATCGATCTCTTCCTCAAATAAGATCCCACAGGGATTCTAAACATGCGAGCAGTGCTCAAATATGGCCTGTACTAGAGTTCCACATGTTGTCTCCTTTACAGATGACACACACTTTCCTAAAATTCTCCCTATAAATCGAAGTCGACCATTCGGCTTCCATACTACACAGGGTAGTGTATAGGTTTGCAGGTTTGCGCTACCCCCAAGGAATAATTTTGTTCAACTGTGTTTGCCTTCTGAGCGTTCTATACTAGTGGAGAAGTAGCGCGCCGTTTATCTCTTTTGAAATGCCCGGGCTCCAAACGGCGAACGCAGCGTAGTTGACGGAATGTGCCGACGGCGACAGCGGGTTGCACTGTAGCTGCAAACGCGGACTTGGGTGTCTCAGAGGGGGTGCGGGGTGCGGGGGCAACGCTTGACATCACTGTACTCGTATGCGGGCCTTGTGTGTATAAACACCTCACCCTGGCCACCCTGCCAGCCGCAGGAAGAGCGCCCGAATTCTTCCGAAGGGAAACGGAACTATCGGATCTTCGAACAAAGCGGGATTCTAACTCCACCTTACCAGTCAGGTGTAGCTGAGAGCGAACTATTTCCTTTGCGTTGTGTTAGTTATTTTAGCATGTGCTACAGCGAATTTTGAGGCTCAAGTGACAAGTGAATACATGAAATAATGAATCAGGTAATTCCATTGCTCTCTGAACCCTATTGTTCACGGAAGTTTGAAGAAAAATTAGAAATCAAGAGGCTAGGTAGGCCGACTCCTGCTTTAACAATTTCGCAGACAGTTAAAACAAAAAGTCGCCAATTCAACAGGAAATTTAACTCTGAATTGTACAACAAGCATGAATGGCTGTGTGGTTGTGACATGAAAAATGCCTTATTTTGTTTTCCTTGTTTATTATTTGGAGTATATCTTTCATGGTCTGATCACGGAGTCTGTGACACTCAACACCTCCATGACAAAACTAGAAAACACGAACTTTCTTCAGTCCATGTAAATAACGTTTCGAATATATCAAGTCTAGGCAATGTAAATATAGGTACCCAATTATACAGTGGGTACAGAAGGTCTGTGGCATTACACAACCAAAAAGTTACCGATAATAGGTACACATTGAATCTAATTATTAACTGTATTCGTTTCTGTGGTGCGTTGCAACTTGCCCTTAGAGGACATGATGAGATTGATTCATCTTCCAATCCTGGTGTTTTTCGTTCCTTGACTAATTTTAGTGCAGAATTAGACTCGGTATTAAAATCGCATTTAGAGAAAGCTACAGTTTTCAAAGGAACCTCAAAAACCATCCAGAATGAACTCCTCCGATACATGCTTCAAGTCTGCCAAGAGGAAATTAGAAAGGAAATTAAGGGTGCTGAGTTGAAAGATTTTGGGACTTCATAGCACCAGAAAAGCATGATGCCCAGTCTTTGGCAATGTCCATCATCGAACAGATAAATAATTATTTGGCGAATTGTCCACATAAGCTAATAGTGCAAACGTATGATGGTGCAGCAGTCGTGAGTGGTTCGTCACGTGGGGTGCAGGCTCTTTTTAAGGAAAAGTTTCCCAACGCTTCATACATTCATTGCTATGCCCACCAGTTGAATCTCATCATGCTTAAAGCCGCTTCCATTAATAAAAATGTGCGAATATTCTTCACGAAACTTGAGGGACTTTGTTGCTTATTTTCAGCATCTCCTCAAACAACAGCAGTTTTCGACAAAATGGTACGAAAACGACTGCCACGTTCAGTGCCTATTCGTTGGAATTTTCGGTCAAGGAGCGTCAATACCGTTTTCGAATGTAGGGAAGATATTATGACGTGCATGAATGATATGAGCCAGGGGGAAAAACTGTGTAATGAGAACACGATCCTGCAAGCCTGGGGCTTAGTAACAATTTTGGAGGATGAAAAGTTCATTTTTTGGCTTTCAGTTTTTCATAAAATCATGATCAATGTGGATATTTTGTATAACCAGCTACAAAAAAGGCATATTGATCCAACTTACGCACATAATCAGCTGACAGCTTTTGAGCGTGAAATTGCGAACATTAGGGAAGGAGTGAGTGAAAATTCAAAAGGTTCACACGAGTACCATAAAAGAGAGAGAACTGAAGATGGCGCAGTCATGTGAAATCTACTGCGGGAGGCAAAAGAAGTATGTGATGTTGTAAGTTACGAGGCAAAAGAAAGATTCAAGTTCACTGGACACCTAGGTGCAGCCTCTCTCTTTCTACCAGAGAAATTCGCTACTTACTCTTCCAGTTTCCAGAAACTTATTTCAGAGCTGCTATTGAATGCTACTCTTTTTTGGAAGCAAAGAAACTTCGAACAGAACTCTCTGTTATTTATGGAAGAGAGGAGTTCAAAAGCATGTGTGGAGCTTTGAGCTTTCTGGATTACATAACAGACAATAATCTTTGTGATACACTGAGCGAATCTGAGAAGCTCCAGAAAGCGATAATCAAAATTCCAATGACCAAATCAGTAACATCAAAACCTTCTTGCGGAATACTATGGACCAAGAAAGACTGTCAGCACCTGTGATACTCTCTATTGAAGGAGACCTCGTTTTAGGAATTGCAGACTACAATCAAAGAGTGATTGAAAGATTTGCAAATATGAAGGAAAGAAGAATAGAGTTCCTGTACAAGTGATCACAACCACATCCAAATTCAGAGATGTAATCGAACGGCGTTAACATCAGTTCTGCTGAAAAAGGTTAGTAAGGCATACCTACCACTTTTTGAGTACATAGAGCTGCAGTTGATTTTAATTCCTTTTATTCTGCAAAAGTAATACTTTTTTCTATGTATACCTTTTGGTTTATTATGTGTAGATGCAGGAGTGACACGAGCGAGCGGTCTGTTTATATCAGGCATTACAAAAACATTGAGCAGTGTACTGATTTTCTCTCTTTTGTTGATGTTTTCCTTCGTGAGCAAAGTGCACCACCATCTTCTTTGGCCACGAGCCGCCACTGACACTACACTTCCTACTTTCAAGTTCCATTTCATATCACTTTGCAACGATACAACTAGATTTATTCGACGTGACTGTCAAGAAGCACATTACCATTACTATATTCGAACATTACGGGATTGTTTTTCCTTCTAATCTGCGTTAATTTACGTTTTTCTGTATTCAGAGCCAGCTGCCATTCATCACACCAACTAGAAATTTTGTCTAAGCCATCTTAAATTCTCCTACAGTCATGCAACGACAACACCTTCCCGTACACGACAACTTCATCAGCGAAGACCACAGCATCATCAGCAAATAGCAGCAGGTTGCTGTTCACCGACCATTAATGTATACAGAGACTAACAGCGGTCCTATCACCCCCCCCCCCTCCCGGGGTCATTCCTGACGATACCCTTGTCTCTGGTGAATGCTCTTCGCCAAGGACGAAGTACTGGTTCTTTTACATAAGAAGCTTTCGAGCCCCTCACACGTATGGAAACCTGCTCCGTACGCTTACCTTCTTTAATAGTTTACAGTGGGGCATCGGGTCAAAAGCTTTTCGGAAATGTAGAAATATGGAATATGCCTGTCGCCCTTCACCCAAGGTTCGCAGAATGTCTTTGTGATCGGCAGACGACGGCACGTTTGTACGATCTTCCTGCGTGAATGGTTTCTTAAACGTGAAAGCTTCAGCTTGCATTTTGCAATGTTCTACTGCCACACTAGAACCAGTGACTGGATAGAGCTTTCGGTCCGATCGAGGAATTTACGTAGGACCAGAGTTTTCTCGGGTCCTCAGAAAGATATCATGCTAAAGTATGATGGTGGTAATTGTTGTATGCTTCACCCATAAATCTTTTTACAGACACACAAATCTCTACTAACTTTTGAGTATCACCATTTGCGTGCTGTCTTTTGAACCAAGAGTGCAGCAGCATTTTCCGAATTCTGTTATTAAACCACAGTGTGTCTTTTCCGTCCTTTATCCATTTACGAGTACCACGTAGTTCTCCAGCTCGCGATTTACAATCCTTTTGAACAGTGCCCGTATTTCCTCATATACGTGCTAGTGGAACTAAATGATGTCCATTTATTATCCAAGCGAGATGCTAAAATTAATTATCTACGCTTTCACGCAAAAACACTTCCCTAGCCATCTTGATTGATTTATTAGTAATACACTACTGGCCATTAAAATTGCTACACCACGAAGATGACGTGCTACAGATGCGAAATTTAACCGACAGGAAGAAGATGCTGTGATATGCAAATTATTAGCTTTTCAGAGCATTCACACAAGGTTCGCGCCGGTTGCGACACCTACAACGTGTTGACTTGAGGAAAGTTTGCAACCGATTTCTCACACACAAACAGCAGTTGACTGGCGTTGCCTGGTGAAACGTTGTTGTGATGCCTCGTGTAAGGAGGAGAAATGCATACTATCACGTTTCCGACTTTGATAAAGGTCGGATTTTAGCCTATCGCGATTGCGGTTGATCGTATCGCGACATTGCTGCTCCCGTTGGTCAAGATCCAATTACTGTTAGCTGAATATGGAATCGGTGGGTGCAGGAGGGTAATACGGAACGCCGTGCTGGATCCCAATGGCCTCGTATCACTAGCAGTCGAGATGACAGGCATCTTATCCGCATGGCTGTAACGGATCGTGCAGTCACATCTCGATCCCTGAGTCAACAGATGGGAACGTTTGCAAGACAACAATCATCTGCACGAACAGTTCGACGACGTTTGCAGCAGCATGGACTATCAGCTCGGAGACCATGGCTGCGCTTACCCTTGACGCTGCATCACAGACAGGAGCGCGTGCGATGGTGTACTCAACGACGAACCTGGGTGCACGAGTGGCAAAACATCATTTTTTCGGATGAATCCAGGTTCTGTTTACAGGATCATGATGGTCGCATCCGTGTTTGGCATCATCGCGGTGAACGCACATTGGAAGCGTTTATTCGTCATCACCATACTGGCGTATCACCCGGTGTGATGGTGCCACCGGTTACACGTCTGAGTCACTTCTTGGTCGCATTGACGGCACTTTGAACAGTGGACGTCACATTTCAGATGTGTTACGACCCGTGGCTCTACCCTTCATTCGATCCCTGCGAAACGCTACATTTCAGCAGGATAATGCACGACCGCATGCTGCAGGTCCTGTACGGGCCTTTCTGGATACAGAAAATGTTCGACTGCTGCCCCGGCCAGCACATTCTCCAGATCTCTCACCAACTGAAAACGTCTGGTCAATGGTGGCCGAGTAACTGGCTCGTCACAATACGCCAGTCACTACTCTTGATGAACTGTGGTATCGTGTTGAAGCCGCATGGGCAGCTGTACCTGTACACGCCATCCAAGCTCTGTTTGATTCAATGCCCAGGCGTATCAAGGCCGTTATTAAGGCCAGAGGTGGTTGTTCTGGGTACTGATTTCTCAGGATCTATGCACCCAAATTGCGTGAAAACGTAATCAGATGTCAGTTCTAGTATAATATATTTGTCCAATGAATACCCGTTTATCATCTGCATTTCTTCTTGGTGTAGCAATTTCAATGGCCAGTAGTGTAATAAACATCGTCGATATGGTGACATCATGATCACAAAACCCTCTCCCTATACTAACATCGTCAATAAGGTCAGGCCTGTTTGCAGCTTGCAGGTCTAAAATATGTACATTGCATGTGGGTTGTCAAACTATCTGTCCAAGATAATTTTCGAGAAACGTGTACACAAACACTTCACAAGACTGTCCGTCCATATCTCCTACAGTGAGTCCACAGACACCTCAATCTGTACTTGGTAGGTTAAAGTAATCTCCATCTCCAATAATATTGCATGGGCTGGGTAATACCCCGGTACTGAGCAAAGATTTTCTTTGAATGACTCTAAAACTGTCACGGTGGTGTTAGGTGGCTGGCAAAAAAATCAAACAATCAGCTTGATTTCACCTAGAGCTGTTAAATGTGACCAGATACACACAGTCACACTCAAATTCGATTTCAATGGAGACAATATTTTTGCAATGAACACTTCTTCTCCTGTGGCGTCTAATCTGTCTTTCTGACGTACGTTTCGTGACTCGCTAAATATTTTGCAGCTTTCTACTTTGTGTTTCAGCCAGATCTCGGTCCCGAGAAAAATGTGAGCGGGAGAAATTTTCTGTAGGGTAGCAAATACGAGAACTTTGTTAAGAGTATTTCGACAATTTACTGATAAAAGTTTGACAGTGTCTTTACTCTGAACGTGCTCTGATTTCTCTATCTGGATATCGATTGGCGAGTGCTCGTCAGAGTACCATAAAGTACCGCCTAAACTCAAAAACCTGCCTGTACGCTCCACAAATAATCTGCTACCTGAGTAGCTGCTTCCTTTTTGTAGTGCACTCCTGACATATCAAGGGGGGTCCTACACCTCTCCACCCAATAACGCAGATACAGAAATCTGCTTCCAAATACCCAGATCAGCTCTGGGAACGATGCTGCAAATTGCGAGCACTGCTTGCAACCCGCTCGCGATGCCAGGAGCCTTCACCACTTCCGCCAGCCGCTTGTCTAAACTGAGAGTGGTCTGAAAACCCAAGTGGTAGGCATCGTTGGTGTTGATGTGAACCACAACTTGCAGACGACTGCACCCTGCACGATCGTTAGCTGCAGGCAGGGCTTCCTCCACACCTGAGATGCCCCCCCCCCCTTCCCCCTCCCGACAGGCATACCGAGTACACACATTGGCTTTCTTTCCATCTTCCAGCCATGAACGGTATTTCCCTAAGGGGCTAAATAACAGCCTAACGTTGAAGCATCCCTAACTCTCTTGTGGTTCCCATTTTAGGTACTCCACGTCGACGTCTGCTCGTAGATATGTATCGTCGGTAGGTTTTCCGGCTTTACTTCCCAACGTGACAGCGACGACTCTCCGATGAGGTGCGGGCCTTGTGTTTTGCTATTACTGCGAGTCTTGTAAATATCGCTTTTATTTAGTAATTTGCCCGGCTAAAACTCTCCCCTTTTATGATTAAGAAAGCCTGTGTCACCTTTCCGAGGGAGTGGGGACGTCAAAGAGTCACAAAAGTTCATGTTAAGTAGTCCGTAAAACACGTAAACGTTCACTTCAGTTAGCGTGTTAGTTAATGCCTACGCTTTCCGCTAGATGGTGCCGACTTACTGCTGAATAGCTTTGGTTCCGTAAAACCTTCGCTGGTTAGCACTAGGTAAATGAAATAAGTACAACACTCTTGTATTTCACTTTCACTCTATATTCAAGGATTAAGATGGTGATGGATGATAGTCTATTTAAAAGGTTCGTAGCCTGGAGGAATCTAAATAGTCCGCAAATGCCGATATGCACGTGCTCTACTTCCAGATTCGCAATTAACGGCACACGACACTTTCAAAAGTCCACACGTTAATATCTGAATATCGGTACCTCTGAATTCAATCGTATTAGCAGATAATTTGAGTTTCTGTCGTCTATATGTCCGTAAAGTTTCAATCTAGCACTAAAGTCCTAAAATCCCCTTAATACTCCGTTGCTACCAACAGTCAGAGATCGTACACTACATCACTTTTAATCTCCGTAATATTCTAAAAGTTTTTCGTGAATCTTAAACGATAAAGTCCAATCTAATTATTGTCTCGCTGACTGACACGATCAGGCTTTTTTATAGGTTTTTCATCACAAGAGTTTAACGTCACTGCCTTCTCCATGACGGATCTTCCGTAGCTTTGCTGTACTTCGACGTTAAACTACTTGCTGATATACTATAATTTTGATCTGCAATTACCGAACTCTGATTCTACATTACTTTCCCCTCTAAAAATTCTATTCTTAATTTTAAATTATTATTTCTATAGCTTTTATCACTGTAAACTGAACCAAGGTATTACACGCTCTCGATAACTAGCAAACACCCCCCTCTGTAGTGCCTGCTGAAGCACCAGCCACCTCACCTGTCCACTAACATGGTGAACGGTCGAGACCAGGCGGCCAGATTCCACGTTACCAATTGCCACTGCCAGTTACCATCTGCCATTAACACTGCAGCCAGGGAATACCCACCAGAAAGGATACACGGGAGATACCTCGTCAGGGAGTCCTCGGGCGAAACAAGCAACGTCTTAGGTGTTCCATGCGATGCGCTACATTCTCCGCCACTCCTACCCCCTTGATGCAGCAGCCTAGAGATGACTGACCGTAGCTGGAAACGCATTCAGCTGTTTCTCTAACTGTGACCAGCACCTCTCACACAATACACACGTCCTACCCATCCTAGAACGATTAAGAAGTAAACTACATAAAACCTACAAATGCGACACGCTACACTCCTGATGTGCTACCCATGGGGGCTGACTCCTATTGAGTCTGGCAAATATGCTGCAGACTGTACGAACCTGCAGTTGCAAAAATGCATGCCTACACCTCCTAAATAGAAAAACGCGCTTGGAATTTAATAATTAAACTAGGAAGGGAACCCAGAAAATGATAAATACGTAACATGGTGGTACACTGGTGCATAACAGGTGAGAGCTGGAGCGTGACAGACTGACTAGGCTGATACTAAAGGTTGCTGGCTTTTCAAAACAAGCAAATGAATTACAACTGCGCTACATACATTTTGTGTCATTCCAAACCATTATGCAGAGCCTAGCAGCAGCCGCACCAGCGAATTACGATTCCATTCATAGGCTGCAGTTAACACCACAACACAAACGGATGCGTTTCGTGTGGTGTGTGCCTAGGAAACATGGACTACCGAAGAACGATGACGCATTGTGTTCAGCAATGAATCGCAGTTCTGCACTACCTCTGATGGCCTTCGTCGAAGAGCGTGTTGACGACCTGGGGAGAGGTCCATTTATGCCAATGTTTTGGAGATGCATAGCAATGTTACTCCCAGCCTCATGGTGCGGGGTGCCATTGGGCATGAATTTAGGTCGCAGCTGGTAGTGAATGAGGGAACTCTGAGGGCACAGTGGTACTTCACGGACATTCTGAGACCTCATGTGTTACCTTTCATGCGACATTATTGTAGTGCCATTCATCAAGAGGACAATGCTCGTCCGCACATGGCACATATCTCTATGAACTGTGTGAGTGATGTTGAGGTATTCCCACGGAGAGCAAAATCTGCAGATCTATCCCTGATGAACGCATTGTTCCATTGGAATTATCAAGGATGTTACAACAGTTGTATGCCATCTTGCTCCAGGAGAGGACATAACAACTTTATGGTACCATACGCAAGCGATCAGTGAGTGCAACCAGGTCGAAGACTGTTCAAAGTCATTGTGATAAAAAGGCTAATACTGCCAAGAGTTCTGTGCAAATTTGACTCGGTTTTGTAATTTGTGAAATAAAATCAAACAGCCTCTCAATTCGTGAAGTTTCATTTTGTTTCCTCCTCCCCTGCTGAGTGCATTACATTTTTCTGCGAGACAGTATATATGTGTCAAAAGATTGCATTTTTATCGTAGATTGAAAATGTGACTTGAATTTTTCCAAGCCGAAGTTTCTCATGAATTACTGTTACATTCGTATCGAAGCTATAATTAATATATTTTAATTAGAATATTTTCATTTGGATGAAAAATTTATTTGTATCAAAGAAACTATCGAAAGGTAGGAATGATCATTGAAACTATCCGCCCACTGCGAACAGGATGTGGCTCTGACTTCCATTAAATATTGGTAATGCTGGGGATAGTTTCTAAAGGAGAAACCAAATAAGAAGTCTCGAATGACTTGAAGCAATCTCGTAAAGAAAGCAAGTGTAAGAGATCAGTATGGAAAGAAACGATCAATTGTAAGCAAATTTGTGTAGTAGCCGGAAATGTCTGTTATGTTACATCAGAACAAACTTTTATAAAGCGACAATTTAGGTTCTGACAAACAAAAGGACTTCCTTCTGAAGCAACTTACTAAGTGTAGATCGGATGCTTGCAGCCGATCGTTGAGTTACGAAAAGAGCTGAGACTTTCACAGAACTGTATCACAGTTTGTGTGTGTGTGTGTGTTTTTGTGTGTGCGTGTATGCACGTTGTTTGAGTTCCCTTACCAGCCATGCTGTGGTCTGCATGAGGGCGAGGACCAGCCAGATGGCAGCAGGGAAGACGTGGGCTATGCTCTGCCAGTGTGGCAGAGGTTTGGCCGCCGGCAGGACCCATTTGACTCGCTCCGTCCAGTACTGCACCGACATATCGAATGTTCCCAGCCGGGAATGCTTTGGGAAGAAGCCGCCCACGGCCACGTCCGCCCTCGACGCACGCACTGTCCCCAGGATGATGTTCCACGAATCCTCTCCATAGTCTTTCACCTTCAGTTGGGTGCCAGCTGTGCTGCCTGTGAAGAAAGAAGGAGGTTACATCTACAGTCTGTCGTTTCAGTGTTTGGTCACCTGGGACGGCAAAAAGAAAATTTCTAAGCCCAGAACATTGTGTGGTGGAGAGTAATTCATAATAATATTAGCAGTTTTCAGCCCTATTCCATTCACATTTTGACCGAGAGAAAAATAACTGTCCGTGTACCTACAGGGGTACAGTTTCTCTTATCTTATTCTCATGGTCCTTGCACGAGATGTGTGATGGTAACATCATAATGATCGCTCAGTCTCCCACGGATGTTGATTCTCTAAATTTATCTGGGCGGTTTGTGGCAGAACAATGTCAACTTTCTTCCAAAGATCCCCATTTTAGTTCCCCAAGCATCTCCGTAACGCATTAATATGGACTATATCGACCTATTATGGTCCTAGCAGAGTGTCTCTGAACTAGTTTGATGTCTACCGTTGAAACGGAACTTGTTGTCCCGTTCCATATTTTTTCTCAATAAATTCCGGTACAGGAGAGTTAATAGCGAGAGTGTTTTTACTCTGCAGAAATAAGTTAGTGGGTAACAAGCTGGAGAGAATGGACCAAACGGTGTTTATTTATTTATTCATTGATTTTTATTCTGTGTGTGCCACGTTTCCTTGCATCCCTTTCCCTTGTGCGACCTGGGCTGTATGAATGAGAAATTATGTGAAGTAGCAAAAGCTTTAGTGAGGGGTTATAGCATTGCATGAGTAGAGCGATTCTGTGGTGGGGTAGTACCAACCCCTAAAGACGAACGAGTTTGGCAAAGAAAGTGTGCAATTCAGGTCGGAGAGGTCGCGAAGGCAGGAGTGGCTCTGTTAGGTTGGCGAGCCACCCCCTCCAGCACCTTTTTGAACAAGCAACGGTAAGGCGATGTGGCCGCAAGTCCACTTGTTCCTGCTTAGGGGCGCTGGGCAGACGTGGAAGGCGCAGCTCTCGACTTATGGTAATATTAACAAAGGTATTAGAATGTTTCAAATCTGTTCGTTTCTAAAGGCCAGTTGTTGAAATCAGGTGTGAGATTACCTCTAAAGCCCCATAAAGGGGTTTATTTTCGTAATCTAGTCAAATTTCAGTAAGAACTTTGCGTTTGTGCCTTGGTCAGGCAAGCACTGTGACCTTAAGCTCACGGTCGTATTATTGCTCTGTGCATAACAGAAGTTAACTCATTTACTGTATTTTAATGTGGTGTTCCTCACAGTAATATTTTGGGAGATTTTATCATTTCTCATATGTTTGCTTTGTACAGTTGGTTTCCCGCCACGTTGTCGAAAATGGTTCAAATGACTCTGAGCACTATGGGACTCAACTTCTGAGGTCATTAGTCCCCTAGAACTTAGAACTAGTTAAACCTAACTAACCTAAGGACATCACACACATCCATGCCCGAGGCAGGATTCGAACCTGCGACCGTAGCGGTCTCGCGGCTCCAGACTGCAACGCCTAGAACCGCACGGCCACACGGCCGCCACGTTGTCGGTTGGAGCAACCGCTACATTGTTAACGTGCAGTTTCGGTCTGAAAATGTACAGTAGACGAGTGAATAACTATACGGTAGTGCGTGAGTGTAAGATAGGGAAGGAATAGACTTGTGTGTCGGTATTTTTGCATTTCTGTTGGCTACCGCAACTTGGCCATGTGTGTGGAATAGTATCAACGTGATAATTAGTAAATGTTTCTCGTGCCCCCCATAGCCATTTTGATTTGCTTACAAGGAAGTGCGTCACATACACATAAAATATACGGTTTAAGCTCTTGTATCTAAGAAAAGTTCAGATTTTAAAGCCCATTGATAGGATAAAGACTTGCAAAATTTTCCCGCCATATTAGGGTGACCAAACGTCCCGGAAAACCGGGATTGTCCCGGTTTTCATCCCCGTGTTCCGGTGTCCCGAAAATTTATTTCGGGACGTTCAAAAGTCCCGGAATTCAGTTTTTAAATACATTCCGTGAAACTTTCTCAAATTTTTGGGATTTCGCTATATTAAAGGAAATACAACACAAGAAATTAATATATTTTAGCTTATTTGTCTAAAACCTCCATTGTCCCATACTAGTAATCACAGTATCAGTATTGATACACTCAGGCAATAATTTACTTTGAGCGGTACTTCGGCCAACAAGTAGTAAGTTGTATTATTGTAACAGAGCTATGAAACCGTCCGATTGTCGCGCCACTTACTCACACATTCATTGTCAGAACAGTGTAGTAGTTGATGTTTTGTCAGACAAACTGCAATAGTTAGTGGTATTATTGCTGCAGTACTGTGAAACGCAATGCCGTAACGTGCCTGCAAGTTCAGTGACTGTTATTCCAAGGAATGGAATTTCATTAAGATAGGTCGTTTTGATTACGAAGCAGAGTGTTCCGTATGTAACTGTTTTATTAGTGTAAGTCATGGTGGACGTTCCGACATAGTTGATCACATCGGGTCAAAGAAACACATTAACAGATTCAGTGCACCGAGCTGCAGTAAAACTCTACAAAATTATTTTGTGAAATATCAGTCAAGTGAAGAGACGAAAGTTCGAGCAGCCGAGCTTACACTAGCCTACCACACGGTAAAACATCACCAAACTTGTAGATCTAGTGATTGTACTAATAAGCTTAACAGCATTATGTTTGATGATTCTTCCATTGCAAAAAAGACTAGTTCAGCAAGAACTAAAGTGTCAACCTTAGTGAAAGGAGTTATTTCTCCCCAGAGTGTAAAGGAAAGCCTTGAATACATCAAAAAGTCTTCTTCCTACGGGATATCCACTGATGCCAGCAATCATAAGGCCACTAAAATATTTCCGTTTGTTGTTCAGTTTTTCGGTATTAATCAGGGAATTCAGACCAAACTTTTGAATGTGAGTTCCCTACCTAATGAAACATCTGACGAAATTTCAAGATTTTGTATGAAGTATGTTTGATCTTGAGAAAAATAAATGTGTGGCATTTTGTGGAGACAACACCAACACAAACTTTGGTGGTTTAAAAAGACAAGTCAAATGCAACGTATTTACCAAATTAAGGGCAACATTGCATGAAAACATTGTAGGGTGCTCTGCACATGTTTTACACAATAGCGTGCAGACATCTGCTGACAGTTTAAGCTGTGATGTTGAAACTATCGTCATGAAGGTATACTCACACTTTTACATATATACTGTTAGAACAGAGAGGCTTAAGGAGTTCTGTGATTATGTGGGAACTGAATATATGAATGTAATGTGTCACTCGAAAACTCGCTGGTTATCACTGTTTCCAGCAGTTGAAAGAGTAATCCGCCTGTTTGAACCGTTAAAAGATTTTTTCCTAAATGAAGACAAAGCCCACAAAATATTGGTTCAGTTTTTCAGTAACCCTTTAAGTGAAGCCTACTTATGGTTCATTCACAGTCAGCTTAGCACTTTGCAGCATGGGATAAAGGAAATTGAGGGAAGCACGAAAAGTGTAACAGAGGTAAATGATGTTTTGAAAAATACTCTGGAAACTGTTATTAAGAGGAGAGAACAGCAGTTCATTTCTTTTAATGTTAAATCTGTCCTTAAAAGAGCAGAAGTATGAGAAGCAGCGGAAAGGAGTTTTAGAGAAGAAGTTAACAAGTTTTATGAGACTTGTGTAGAATATCTAAGCAAGTGGAGCGCCTCATATTTACCCTCATCGCCGGTGTTTGATTGGATGTTACTGAAGAGAGTGCCAAAATGGGAAAGTGTTGAAGAGACAGTTTCTTATTTGAAGAGTAAAGAGATTGAAATCGATGATTCCATTCTCTTTGATCAGTTCGGCATACTGACAAATTTTGTTTAAGAAAGTCTTCACAAATGGAATAATGAAAAAAAAGAAAACACCATTGGAATGTCATGAGAAGTGGGTGAGTTTTTTTAAAAGCTGTGACTGTCTTCAGCATTACTCTGAGTTGGTAATAATTGCAAGGTATTTATTTGCAATCCCAGCCCATAATGCCAATGTGGAAAGAATATTTTCGTTCATGAACATCCAGTGGACTGATGGAAGAAACAGAATGGAGGTGGACTCTCTTGAAGCAATCCTGCAGATCCTGTACAAGTACAAAATGGATTGTGCCGTGTTTTATCACTGTGTCTCAAAGAACAAAGAAATGATCGAGAAGGCTGGAGGCAGTGAAAAATACCCTTTTCTCCAAGGACAGTCAATTCCATCTACAAGTGCTCGGTAATATTAAAGCTCATGTTAATATTATTTGATTAAAAGTTGAATGGCTGTAAAATTTTGTAAAACCGTAATACATTTCTTTATTACTGTCTACGTTTATTAAATGTCATTAATTATACAGATAATCTAGATTATATCAATATTTTGTATCCTCTTATTAGTTATAATAATCGGGTTAACAAAATGTATCAACAAAACATTAATATTTAAAATTAAGGAACCTGGGTACATGTGGAATGAGGTGTCCATTGGCACCCGGGTGAATGTGTCCCGGTTTTCACCGAAAATAATTTGGCCATCCTACGCCATATGATAGTAAATGTTCTCCCCACTCCCCTCCCATCTCAGTAACGTGATGTTGTTTCGGAACGCAGGACTATGCCAGAATTGGCAGTCATAGTCAAGCGCACCACTTGCTACCCCTCTTCAGCGTACGTTTGAATGAAAATTGAAATATTTAGGCAGATACCCTTCCACCCTGACCGAGTTCACTTGTAGTGTCTTTGCTGAACTTGTTCTGCGTGACGTGTAGTAATGCAATGTAATTTCAATAGGAGGCATGGGTTTAAGTATAATTGTGTGCCTGCATAAAATTCCACTGAAGCTAGGTCTGCGCTCCCCTCTCCCTTTCCATAATCACGTGGCGAAAGAAAATCATGTTAATTAGAGAGACCAATTGTGATGATGTGTAATATGAGAGCCCCTGCTATTGCATAAGAATGGACAGTAACTATTCCAATAAATACACAGCTAGTTGCTGAAGTGCAGTAGGTATTAAATAAATATCAGTTAATCTACATCCGCGACTGATTATTTCCTCCCTTCATCATAAAGAACAGGTGAAGCCCCAAGTTAGTCACTTCCTCAGTCGCATGCTGGGTCGACAAATGAAAGTAAATAAAAGCTCTGTACCTATTAAGCCCTGCATAGGTACCTTCTGTAGTGGTTCTGAAGATCGCATTATCCGTTGCCATCAAATTTTTACCGGTTGGTTAAACCCACCCGCCGTTCGATGTGGCCGAGCGGTTCTAGGCGCTTCAGTCTGGAACCGCGCGACCGCTACGGTCGCAGGTTCGAATCCTGCTTCGGGCATGGATGTGTGTGATGTCCTTAGTTTAGTTAGGTTTAAGTAGTTCTAAGTTCTAGGGGATTGATGACCTCAGATGTTAAGTCCCATAGTGCTCAGAGCCATTTGAACCATTTTTTAAACCCACCCACTAGAAATTATTAATATCCTAGCAGTAACTCGCAGGGGCCTGTAGATTCATGGACCAAACGAATTTGTTAAACCGATACTACAGGGTGTAGCTTGCAGAGGCTGTAGGACATGATAAAGCGACGGAAATCTTCCTAACAGGTCGAGTTTTACCAGTACCACCGGTAGTAAGGTTGCGTTGCACCGTCACGCCTACTTCCTAAGGACTGCAAGTGAAGAAGGGGAGGATCAGTGTCAGCCGGCCGGAGTGGTCGAGCGGTTGTAGGAGCTACAGTCTGGAACCGCGCGACCGCTACGGTCGCAGCTTCGAATCCTGCCTCGGGCTTGGGTATGTGTGATGTCCTTAGGTTAGTTAGGTTTAAGTAGTTCTAAGTTCTAGGGGACTGATGACCACAGCAGTTAAGTCCCATAGTGCTCAGAGCCATTTGAACCAAGCCATTTGGCAGGATCAGTGTCCTAATTGGTCACATGTCTTGTATATGTTTCCTTTACAGGTGCGCTGCATTTTCCCTAAACACTTTGTGGGATCCCACGAACGTAAAGGAACTTCTTCACCTGTGTTAAATGTGTAACTCCAAAACAAAAGAAAAAAAAGTCACGAAACAAACTGATGGTCTCCAGGACATTAGATATCAAAAATGTTGTTGCCAGTTCATAAAGCAGACAATGAAATGTCTTAATATTAACGTGGTTTGCATGTTAGAAGGTGAGTGGTGGAGCGATGCTCAGAGTACTATGTGATGCAACAGCCAGTAACATCATTCTGAAGTTAGAGCATCATCAGTGTGTTTTACTATCCGTATATATGCTGACAGAAAAAAATCACGACACCAAAAAATAATTAATGTTGAGTAATGAAACTTTTGGACTACATTTGTCAAGGTGACATACTTAATGATTAATATTGCAAGATCAGAAATTAATGCGAGCGCGAGATAAGCCGTTCCAAATGTGAACTGCTGGTATATTAACACCGGTTGTGTAGCCTCCAGAACGTTGAATACAAGCATGCAGACGTGCATGTACTGAGTTATTCAGGTGACAGAGTCAGTTTGTGGAGTGGAATTCCATGGCTGTTGCACTTCGTCGGTCAATAAAGGGACGGTTAATGTTTATTGTGGACACTGGGGCTGTCGTCCGACGATGTCCCGTATGTGCTCGATTGGAAAACAATGGTGATTGAGACAGCCAAGGAAACGTGTCAGCATTTTGTGTAGTATGTTGAGTTACAACAGCGGTATGTGGGCGAGTGTAATCCTGTTGGAAAATACCCTCTGGAATGCTTTTGCTTCTCTTAGCCCTATTACGTGACCTCATTCAAACTCAGTGCGGTGTTGATAACGGCGTCTTTGCGGCCTTAAAGGCGTTCTTGACTGGCATCAACTCACGACGTCTAGTCTCGAAGGTAATTAACCCTCACGACTGTTACATCGTGTATTTCAACCTGATTGCACCCTCACAGCGGTGCTACTGGCGCGAAATTTGAATAGACATCATCTTTCAGCTGTAGAAACATGCCTACCAACTTTCATTTACGTCGCACAGTTCCTTTTTAGAGCTGCGATTTTTTTCCGCCAGTGTATGTAAATTTGAATTTTTAAGAAAGTATTCGAAAATTTAAAAGCAGACATGATTTTTTGTGTATATCTTGTTACCGCATGCTGTGGCACAAATGTAAGGCAAAACATAGAAAACCAGAGCAATTTTTCATCTTCGGTACTGTGAGGCAAATCTCTTCTTCTGCAAGCTCTTTGCTTTCCACATTTTGGGAAGTAGTAGTATGGACCAAAACAAGAAAAATGTCCAGTTAACATTTGCTCTAAAATGCGTACCTTAAAAGTTATGATCAATTGTGCACTATCAGAGTTGTGTTCCCAAGTAGCGAAGATGATCACGCGCTCATAGCTCTTAAGGTATGCATTTTGGAGCACATGTTTACTGGACTTTTTTTTCTTGTTTTTGTCCATACTACTACTTCCCAAAATGTGAAAAGCAAAGAGCTTAAAATGGCTCTGAGCACTATGGGACTCAACTTCTGAGGTCATTAGTCCCCTAGAACTTAGAACTAGTTAAACCTAACTAACCTAAGGACATCACAAACATCCATGCCCGAGGCAGGATTCGAACCTGCGACCGTAGCGGTCTTGCGGTTCCAGACTGCAGCGCCTTTAACCGCACGGCCACTTCGGCCGGCACAAAGAGCTTACAGTAGAACAGATTTGCTTCACAGTACCGAAGATGAAAAATTGCTCGTAGCTCTTAAGATGTGCATTTTCGACCCTATGTATACTGAGACTTTTTTGCTTCTAGTATCGCGTACTAACTGTATGCGTTTACGCCATTAATTATTATACACCTTGAATAAAAGGTGCGTTTGGTGTATAACACTTCTGATTTTTTTTTTTTCGTCACAAACTGATCACACAAAGAGAGTGAAACTGGTGTCACATATCGACGTTATCTCCTTACAGCCGTACGCATTTTTCGCAACATCAAAGCCATCTTTCGATGGCCGCTGCGAATGCTTCTTTAGGAACCCGGTTTAACAACTGGAAAATCGTACTGTGTGTGTGTGCTTCCACTGACCTGATAGGCACTGAATTTCAGGATTGAAACACGGCATCCATGTCTCATCAATTGTCACAACTGATGAAAAGAAAGTACCACACATGCTGTCATCCTGTGCCAATATTGCCTGACAACTTACCCGGCCATGCCAAGTATCAAAAACAGTCCTCACTGTCGTCTCTGCCGGCGCAGTTCTGTGGGCAGTACGGTGCTGCCATCTCTGTGGCGCATACACAACGAGTGCACACGTATTTTAAAACCAACTACATCTTTCTATATGTTTCCAGTTTTGAAAAAATTGAATGTGATGTAACTTGAATGCACTTCGTATATACAGATAGTGATGAGTAGTTTCCCTGTTATTTAATAGAAAGAAAATAATAAGAAAAACACTGATGATATTGTAGGTTCAGAAAAACATGTCTTAGGTGAAAGAAGGAAAACGTTGCGTTTTCCTAAAAGCGGATCCCATCCAAAAAATTTATTTGTAAGCACTCATGAATACGAGATCTTTAACCTCAAAATGGTCATACTCAGTCGTCCTGCTTTAATTTGCTGTCAGTTAGTTGCCTTTCCAGTGTCACCCATTAAGAAGCAAAAAAAACTTCCCGTGTCAAGACGAAAGTGTACAAGGATTCTGCAAACTGCCGATTTCCGCTGGTGGTATGATCTTTTAGCACAGCAGTAAAACCAATAAATGTTACCACTTCCAGTCTGATAATCAATGTACAGTAAGCACAGTATATTCTGCAGAAATGATTAGCATTTGGGTCATCTCGGCCCGCGGGTTCAAGGTCATCCTCGATGTTGCGTCGCAACACTGCCTATGAGTAAAATGTGCCTGCGTCTGTCGTTGTCGCTATAAAGCGAAGGTAATCGATAAACGTGACCTGAGCAAACGTACAGGACGCCTCGCAGACGTTTGCGCGAATGTGCTGTCAAACTGGTTTGTACTGGCATGAGAGAATGTGATGCAACCATCTGAGAAAATGGTGCTCGTGTGGGAGGAAATTCATCGGCAATGCAACGGCTATGTGCAGAATGATTCAGGACGTCTGTAGAACACGAAGAGATGGGTCAGGTAGCACCACCCAGAACACTCCCCGAGAAGATCGACGTTTCATTTGAATGGCATTGCAAGACAGATGTGCCTCCTCATCGTCTCTGGCGCAACAGTGGAAAAGTGTAGCACATCGTACACTATCAGGGTGACAGTCCATTGCCGTTTATTACGACACGGGTTACGTGAACGTCGTCCACTTCTCCGCCTACCTTTGACGACTCTGCAGAAACATAATAGAAGACAGTGGTTTATGGAACGACGTCACTATGGACAGGAATGTCATCAGATAGTGGACGAATCCAGGTTCTGTTTGTTTGAAAATGATGCCGCATTTAGGTTCGCCGCAACCAGAGGGAGAGGCATCGCAGTGACTGCTTTCTCACAAGAGATACAGGTTCTATTAAAGACCTTATGGTGCGGGGTACTATTGGGTACAAGCAAAAATGCATTTGTGCATGTCCAGGGCACTGAGACCAATGTGATCTACCTGAATGACATCCTGCGACCGTAGTCATAATCTTTCTGCACAACACCCCAGACGCCATTTTTCAGCAAGACAATGCACGACCACATGTTACTGCACGAACACAAGCCTTCTTGGTATCACATGATGTCCGCGAGATCACCAGTACTTCCGCCAATCGAAAATCGAAAATGCGTGGGATGTGGTGAAACGATGGGTGCCAGCCACTACAAATGAACTTTGGAACCAGGAGAATGCAGCACGGATGGATATGCCACAGGACGCCATTCGCGACTTATACGCGCAGATACTACCGTGCGTGGCACAAGTCATCAGGGCCCATGACGGAACCTGTGCCTTCTAGGCAACAAGACACATGCTGACCAAGGTGACTGAAATGCTAATCGTTTCTGCAGAACGTACTAATGTACTCGTAAATGTTCTATGAATATGGACGTCCTATCTCTAGTCGTTCAAGGTGTTCTGTTTTTTCTGAACATGAGTGTATATGAAAACTGAATTCGAAAAAACACATCAGTATGCGGACCACAATAAGAAATATGGCAACATGCTCCGAATTGTCTTCAATAGAATAGGTATAGGTTAGGGATACGTGAATTCCTCGTGGATAGGAGATGGGTTTGGCCTTATGGAGGCCCCATTTCTGCGGCGCGTCCCCGACCCTCGGAAACTAAATCAGTATACAACAGATAAAAAAATATGAAGGCAAACATCCAGTGTAGTTTGCAAAGAAAGGTCTTGAATTCCCTAAGAATGCGACTAGAAAGCTGAAACTGATAAGAATGACAAGGCAGTGAAGAACTTTGCAACGCTGTTGTTCGACTGTTCGAGATTGCTCTTCTGTCCTGTAATTTGCTATGGAGGAGACTAAGATGCATACTTCAAGGCTTTCCTGAATGATTAAGATGGGTCTGGGCATTGATGAAGAGGAATTTCAGGTTGTAGAAGAAGAAAATGTGAATGCTGAACTGCCACCAGTTGAAAGTGACGATGAAGATGCCTCTCGAATGGGGTCGAATTTGTTTCCATGTGCTACTGTTAAAGATTGAATATCATTCCTCATTCGATGAATGCTGTTACTGATGACTGCAATTAGGTGTCATCTTATTTATTTAATTTCATTGTAAGCTAGTCATTTTTGTTACTGCTTTTGTAGAAACAAACCAGCGTCACAGCGGAAAAAAACGGATGTAGGTTCGCATCCCGCTACATGTAAACTTTTTTTTCAATTTGTTAACACGTCTGGGACTTACCTAGGAAAGTAATACGAGTATGTTCTGCAGCAGTTCGATGTTATTTACATGTCCGTCTGATTGGAGAACGAAGGATGAAATTTGTCAATTTCGAGCTTGTGGTTAGGCAGGAACCTAAGAGGACTTCTTAAATTGCTGCGAGTGAAACAACCAGCAAAAATTCGTATTCTCCATTCTCACAAATATTCGGTTGTTGATTTCCGAATATGTGGCGATTTCCGAATGTATGTTTAGGCAGGAACCTAAGAGGACAGCTTGAAATGTTACGACTGAAACGAGCAGCAATATAATTCATATTCTTATTGTCACAAATATTTGGCCCCTTTATTTCCGAATATGTGGCGATTTGCAAGTGTGTGGTTAGACAGGAACCTGACCGAAAAGTTGAAATTGCTGTTAGTGAAACGAAGAGCAATGACGTTCATATCCTTCCTTGTCACAAAGTCGATAGCAGTTACTGAGGCTGTCGATATTGCGTGTGAGGTTGCGAAAGTCTTCTGAGGTGAGTGTTACCCTAGACGTATAGATTACAGTGATCATACAAGGGTTGGATAAAAAGTATTGGCATCACGGTTATAATTCATACCAGAGCTTACTGACAGACATTCACCGTATTACATGCGCTCAATATAATCGCCCCGCATCTCGATCCCCTGCCCCCGCAGAGGTGAAAGGCGTCGTGCACCGCCAGCGCACCCGTCTCTGTCGATGTCTTGGAACGACTGCCCTATGGTACTGATGATGTCTCTCTTGTGTTGTAGCGCGTGCGACGGAGAGGTTTCTTCATTTCGACGAAAGGTCGTAATCGCATGGACTCATATCGAGTGAATACGTTGGATGTTCCCGTATCTCCCACTCCGTCGTACGCAGGGGCTCCTGCACTGGGTTCGCGGTGTGGCATCGTGCATTATCACGAAGGACGATGAGATTCAGTGCCAGAAGGAAACCTGTTGTGCCTCCGATCACATGCCATTTCAGTCTTGATCCATGCACGCTGTTCGTGTTTCCTAATCCTATAGTTAGGACGGTCGAACTGGCCTTCCGCATATTCAGACAGTGCTCACAGCAACTCACTCAAACACAACCGTCGCCGCTCATTGCACTTCTTGAACTGATCTACTGCTGTCAGCTACAGACATCGGGCATGCCCTGTGGTGCACATCCTTCATGTTACGGTAGTGTTGCCACTACGTTTTATCCAATACATGCTCATACAGCCCGAAACGATAACGTCAACACCATTGTAGCTGTAACCATAGAGCATCACTGACTAACTGTTATGACTGTCAATCTGTCAAATCTGACGATAAAGCGCCAAATTATAAAAATTACAAGAAAAGGCGATTAACGACAGCAGCAAACCACAAAACGACTTATAGCATAGATTCCTAAATCTACAACGCGTTGTAATGCAATACAAAGTGACAGCTACCACTGATGATATGTGGATGTAAATCCCAAATATGTATGTCTGAAAATACGAGTGACGATAATTATAATAAAACAATATTATATAACTTTCTCAGATAGTCTGGAAATAACAGTCTAGCCGAAATGAATCCACCACAATAAAAAATTAAACTACTATTACATAAAAATCATTTCGTTTCAAACGATAAACAAACCGACGCTTTCCGTCGACGCTGGGCGTCATGTGAAGGACATGACGAGCAGGATTTGTTTGGACTGATACCAACTATGCGTTGCAAAAACGAAACTGCAAATATCTGCCGAAACACCAGAGAAAATGCGGCTGACGAGTTCGTAGAAGAGACACGGGTGGTTCTTAATAAATTTTAAAAACCCTGAAGCGACGTAAATGACATTGAGGTAAGTGATTTAATATAAGACATTGGGGAAATACCCGAAAAATGGACGGCAAATGTTGAACATATGATATGAAGATGGCATCTGTTCTTTCGGACATATCGTTTAAGGCTAACCGGCTGATGACCTTCTTCAGTGCGGATGCACACGATTTGCCTGAACTCTTACAGGACGTGGTCGATTGTCTGCCGCGAATAATGGGTATAATGGAAGCAGCACTACGAATGTAGTGTGTGGACTATAAGTTGAGAATCTGGGTGTCGCGGGGAGCGTGCCGGCGATAAATCCCTGCAATCGCACTATCCTCTGTGCCCTCGGTGGCTCAGATGGATAGAGCGTCTGCCATGTATGCAGGAGTCCCCGGGTTCGAGTTCGGGTCACACGTTTTCAGCTGTCCCCGTTGATGTATATCAATCCCTGTCAGCAGATAATGGTATTGATTTAATTGTAATTTCATTGAACATATGACGTCACTAAATGACTTAACTCGCGGCACATCAAGCAGTTGTGCTTGTCGGGAAGGAATAATTCAACGATGTAATACTTGCATTCAAGAAAACGGTGCGAATTTCGAACAACTTTTGAAAATGTAGAAGTCACAAAATTATTGTCCTCTCTGTAACCAAGCATACACTGATCTCATTATGCGTTTCTTTCCTTTTACCACTCCTTTTTTGTTAATACACTCCTGGAAATTGAAATAAGAACACCGTGAATTCATTGTCCCAGGAAGGGGAAACTTTATTGACACATTCCTGGGGTCAGATACATCACATGATCACACTGACAGAACCGCAGGCACATAGACACAGGCAACAGAGCATGCACAATGTCGGCACTAGTACAGTGTATATCCACCTTTCGCAGCAATGCAGGCTGCTATTCTCCCATGGAGACGATCGTAGAGATGCTGGATGTAGTCCTGTGGAACGGCTTGCCATGCCATTTCCACCTGGCGCCTCAGTTGGACCAGCGTTCGTGCTGGACGTGCAGACCGCGTGAGACGACGCTTCATCCAGTCCCAAACATGCTCAATGGGGGACAGATCCGGAGATCTTGCTGGCCAGGGTAGTTGACCTACACCTTCTAGAGCACGTTGGGTGGCACGGGATACATGCGGACGTGCATTGTCCTGTTGGAACAGCAAGTTCCCTTGCCGGTCTAGGAATGGTAGAACGATGGGTTCGATGACGGTTTGGATGTACCGTGCACTATTCAGTGTCCCCTCGACGATCACCAGTGGTGTACGGCCAGTGTAGGAGATCGCTCCCCACACCATGATGCCGGGTGTTGGCTCTGTGTGCCTCGGTCGTATGCAGTCCTGATTGTGGCGCTCACCTGCACGGCGCCAAACACGCATACGACCATCATTGGCACCAAGACCGAAGCGACTCTCATCGCTGAAGACGACACGTCTCCATTCGTCCCTCCATTCACGCCTGTCGCGACACCACTGGAGGCGGGCTGCACGATGTTGGGGCGTGAGCGGAAGACGGCCTAACGGTGTGCGGGACCGTAGCCCATCTTCATGGAGACGGTTGCGAATGGTCCTCGCCGATACCCCAGGAGCAACAGTGTCCCTAATTTGCTGGGAAGTGGCGGTGCGGTCCCCTACGGCACTGCGTAGGATCCTACGGTCTTGGCGTGCATCCGTGCGTCGCTGCGGTCCGGTCCCAGGTCGACGGGCACGTGCACCTTCCGCCGACCACTGGCGACAACATCGATGTACTGTGGAGACCTCACGCCCCACGTGTTGAGCAATTCGGCGGTACGTCCACCCGGCCTCCCGCATGCCCACTATACGCCCTCGCTCAAAGTCCGTCAACTGCACATACGGTTCACGTCCACGCTGTCGCGGCATGCTACCAGTGTTAAAGACTGTGATGGAGCTCCGTATGCCACGGCAAACTGGCTGACACTGACGGCGGCGGTGCACAAATGCTGCGCAGCTAGCGTCATTCGACGGCCAACACCGCGGTTCCTGTTGTGTCCGCTGTGCCGTGCGTGTGATCATTGCTTGTACAGCCCTCTCGCAGTGTCCGGAGCAAGTATGGTGGGTCTGACACACCGGTGTCAATGTGTTCTTTTTTCCATTTCCAGGAGTGTATTTATTTATTTTACGTGTCCGGGACTTAGATATACAAAATAATTAAAATGCAACACAATAAGTAAAAGTACAGTACAGTAATACAAGATACTGGAAATTATAATGCAATACTGCAAGACATACTGTTTTCTATTAAATGGACCGCAAGCTCCAGAAATCCGTGGTTTTCATGCCTTATCACCTGTTGCGTAAAGATCTTCTGTGGTGCAAGGATCGGGCAGTTTCTGCAGAACAGGAGATGTTGTGTGTCCTGTAGGTAGCCACACTCACATAATTCCTCCTCAGTGGTGTAGCCCCACTTCCTGAAGTTCGTCTTGCATCTTGACACTCCAGTGCTCAGTCGGTTTAGAGCCTTCCATGTCGCATGTGGCAGATGGAACCCCGCGGCAGGTTCCTCTTTGAAGCTCTTTATCCCTTTCAGTTGATGAATCTTGCCATAGCTCTGTTCGACGAATTTCAAATGCTAACAGAATTGCTGATAATGGCGCGTGAAGCTCCTTCTTACCTCAACCTAGGTCTTTGTGCTTCAAGTCCGAATAGGGGATGCCTGAAGTCGGTTTCCTGCTTCTTTTTCTCAATTTCTACGGCATTTCTTCTGAGGAAGTCAGGTGGCGCTATACTCATAATTTGATAGATTTACGTCCAGTCTCACTGAACTCCGTGTCCACCTGTTTAGTATATGTGGGGTTACGTCAGACAGGTGCTGCATATTCTGCTACAGAGAAGCATTGTGACAGGGCAGATTTACGGAACTCGTTACATTGTGATCCTCAGGTGCTGCCAGTAAGTTTACGTATGATGTCGTTCCGAGCAGATACTTTCAGTCTTGTTTCTTGGCAACAATCTTTGAATGTGAGACTACCATCTAACTTTACTCCCCAGTATTTTGGAGTATCATAGTAGCATAGTTAGTGTCCTCTTCAGGTAATAATCGACTTCCTCCTGGCTTCCTGATTTCTCAGATCAAAGGCACAGACCTGCTGCTTTGTGGGATTTGGCTTCAGTAGGTATTATCATAATATCTGCCGAGATCCTCGAGGGCTTCTGTCAGCTCCGTCTCCACCTTCTAAATGGTTTTGCTTTGAGCTACAGTTGCTGTGTCATCTGCATAAACAAATGTTCTTGTTTCAAGGTCGTTAGTGTAGATGTTGTAAAGCAGGGTGCCAGTACCCCACTTTGAAGGAGATCATTCTTCAAGGTCCTCCTTCGGCTCTTCCTGTTATGCTTGACAAAAAAGCTCCTGTTTTGTAGCAAGTACTGGATGACGTGTGTTAAGCGGTTATCTTTTGTAATCGAGTCTACCTTTCTAATCGATTTCTTATGGTTGACGGTGGTATATGCTGCTGACAAATCTACGAATACCACTCCTGTGACTTGTCCTCTTTCCTGTCCATCTTCTGTATACTGAGTCAGATTGAGGATCTGACCACAGCATGACCTTTCTGCACGGAAACCCGACTATTCATTTATAAGGTTTTTATCAGCACGTTGTGAGACGCGATTGAAAATCAGCTTTTCCAGGACTTTGTGCTGTTGGCGTAGAAGAAAAATTGGTCTGAAGTTTTCAGGATCAGTTGGTTCCTTTCTACGTTTCAGACGTGCTACAACTTCAGCTCTGCATCAGATCTTAGCGATCGTAACTTTGAAATGCAGGTTTTCATTAAACTTAAGATCAGTTCGTTTGTTACTGGACCAAACATTTTAATTCGCTCTGCTTTTTAATTCGCTCTGCTCTTGGATCATGTGGGCCAGCAACTCTATGGTTCTTCAAAGATTGAAAGGTCGCGCCGCGCTGAGTGGTCGCGCGGTTTGAGGCGCCATGTCACGGATTGCGCGACCCCTCCCACCGGAGGTTCGAGTCCCCCCCTCGGGCATGGGTGTGTGTGTTATTCTTACCATAAGTTACTTTAAGTTAGTTTAAGTAGTGTGTAAGTCTAGGGACCGATGACCTCAGCAGTTTGGTCCCTTAGGAATTCACACACATTTGAACATTTTGAAAAGTTGCTTCCAGTTCTTCCATGATGAAGGGAGTACCAATGTAGTCTTCCTCATCAGTATTTCTTTGAAGCTTCCTGTCCACAGGTCTTCTTTTAGTTTTCCCATATAACAGTAGATGATGTGCAGTTTGTTACATTAAATAGGCTTGAAGGAGAACTTGTGGGTCACTGTTAAGTTTCTTCAAGAGTTTTCATGCGTTACGGCTGTTGTTTCATGTCTAGTTGTGTCACCATGCAACATCATTTCTCTCTTCTTGTTCCCGATATAGCATTCAATATTTACTGCCGGCCGCGGTGGCCGTGCGGTTCTAGGCGCTGCAGTCCGGAACCGCGGGACTGCTACGGTCGCAGGTTCGAACCCTGCCTCGGGCATGGATGTGTGTGATGTCCTTAGGTTAGTTAGGTTTAAGTAGTTCTAAGTTCTAGGGGACTGATGACCTCAGATGTTAAGTCCCATAGTGCTCAGAGCCATTTGAACCATTTTTTTTCAATATTTCCTCTCCCGTGTGCATTGTTTCTTCAGAGAATGGGTCAGCTTTAAATAGGTGTTCATATTTGTGGAGGAGAGATCTTGAATCGTTATCGAGTCCAGGGGTGTAAGATGTTCTACATCTTCTAGGAATATATCTACGAGAGATGATTCTAACTAATTTGATAAATCTACCATACATTTCTGGACTTGGCTCAAGTTTTATGACTTCTTTATCGAGTTCGTGGTTGAACTTCCTCCACTGGGCTCGCTCAAAATTCAGGCTTCACCACTGCTGCCACAGTGCATATCACTGGTCGGTGCTGAGTGTGAGGGAGAGACGCCAACATCTTGTTCTTTGCCTGCTGGCCAATATGGTCACTAACAAATATGTTGTATGGGTTATACTTTCCTGCCCATCTCCACAGTTGAAGGAGGATGGCAGCTTTAGATCATGTATTAATACCAACCTCATCTGTTCAGCCCAGTCTTCAAGATCTTCTTCATTCTTATTAGTCTCCTGGTAACTCCAAGATGTGCTATGGCAGTTAAAGCTGAAGTCACCCGCGACCAGCTTTATTAACTGGGGTTGAAAATTAGGGGGTTCCATGAAGCATTTGACGGTTTATACACTGATGTTACTGTGCATGAGCAGATCTCAACAGTCAGAATCTCCATACTGTTTTCGGAGGTTAGGCCTGTTGACGGGATGTTTAGGCCAAATCGACGAATACAGCACTACCATACTTTGTATGCAGTCGTTCAACGATAAGGTCTGTTCCATTCATATCTGGTCTGCGGTCTTGTGGTCCTCTGTGGGCCTCCTACATCAGCATCACAAGCTGTATTACTGCATATGTCTGACAATAACACTTCTTTATCCGGTGAAGTGCCTTCAGTATTAATTGATATAAAAACTTTGAACATAGCTGCCTAGGTTCAGTAACCGTATCAGAATTATATTAGAACAAATAAGCCCTAATAAAATCAGTAATCTATTCATCTGATAGATCTTTTTTAAATTGACGTAAATTAAAAACTTAGTATGCAGTTCAGACACCAAGCTCTTTTCCTTAGATATTAAAAATCTTTATACCAATGTCCCGGTACACGAGAGGCTCATCATTGTGGAAGAAAACTTACGTAAATTTAAAAAAGATCTATCAGATGAGCAGAGTACCGACTTTATGAATCTCATTAATGTCGTTGTCAAGTACAACTACTTTGAATTCAACGGACACTGCACCAGCAATCTGATGTGCTCGCTATGGGCAACCCTTTAGCCGGCATCCTTGGCGACATCTTTATCAATTCCTTGGAAAAAAGCTGTTTAACCGTTTCTCAGCCGCTTCGCTAGGTATCCTTTCTTTCACAAGATAACGGACCCGCCGATAGCACTGATCATATATTTAAACTTTTCAACAACCTCCACGAAAAAATTTCTTTCACTATTGAACTCGAAAGCGAAAACCGCCAATTACATTATTTAGACTTGACGCTTTCAATAGAAGACAATAACATCACTTTCAATATTTTTCGAAAAGAAACGTATACTGACCAAATCGTGCCTGCTTCCTCTTTTCATCCACAGTCTCAAAAAATGGCCTTTTATTCACTCTGCCGTCCACCGAGTCACCTCTATACCACTTACAACAGAAAAGTTTAATGAGGAGATTAATTTTCTTAAAACCATAGCAGTCAATAATGAATATACGCCTAACATAGTGGACGATATCCTCACAAAGAAAACTGCAAGAACTACTACGCTCAACACCTCATGCGCTGAAATTAACCCAAAAAAACGCTTTTCTATTCCTTTCGTAGGACCCATTTCCTATCAGATTCAGCGCATGCTTCGCAACAAATACAACTGAAATGTTGCCTTGTCTACTAATAATAATCTGAAGAGAAACTTCATTCATACTTTGAAATCCATTCGCTCTCCTACAGAAAGTTCTGGCGTCTATAAGACCATCTGTGATACCTGCTCCTCCTATTACATAGGGCAAACTGGACGTGCTTTCGCCATCAGATATAAAGAACATCTTTTGAGAAAAAACAGCACCAGTCACCTAAATTCATCCTTTGCCCATTATCTCTTAATTACTGGACACTTGCCTAAAGCTATTGCCGATAGCGATATTCTACATACCGAAAAGAAGGGGCGTGGGTTAGTTGTTTTAGAGGAATTGGAGATTTTCAAACATCTGTCTCGTCATGATGGCCTCATTCTCAACGAACAGCTGCAGCTGCGAAATAAAAACTTTTTCGACTGTATAAAGCCATTGCTTGATCTTCGATTCAGATTTCCTCATGCAGTTTGCCAAAATGTTGTTTTCCTCTTACGTCTTTGCTGTTTTCTTGTATGTCATAACTGACATTTTTTACGTTACAAAATATATCTCTGTTTAAAGCAGATAAATATGTAACTTCATCTTATTATTATTATTGCTTACGTTATGCCTGAATCCGCTTCATTACAATTTCAGGTGTCTAATTTTGAATGTAGAGTAGCGTAGTTGTTTCTGCGGCTACTCGATGGCGGTCGTAGCAACACCATGTTTACTTGCCCACACTTTCTATCTTGGGCACCTCAGTTTTGTTGCAACCCTTGTTCACTCAGGTACGAGCAGCCCTTAGCGGCTCGCCATCTTAACTTATTTACAACTATTCACGACGTTGCCTTTCCGGCTTAGATTTTTTAAAATGTGACTAGTAAGTACTGCATCTCTTTCCAGTCAGTACACATTAACGTCTTATATACCTATTATGTTTTAGAACAGTTAGTTTAATTCTGAAGACGATGCTCATAGTAGCGTCGAAACCTGGTCAATTTTGACTTAATATTTGTGACCGAGGGCTTATTTGTTCTAATATAATTAATTGATATTACTATGAGAGCTGGTTTGAGAAGAGCCATTGTAACTGACGTTGATCTTGGTCTTGGTGGTGGAAGGATCTGCCGCTATTATTGCTCCTAGCGTTGCCCAGCGTACGCCCGATCGTTTCGTATTCCATATTTCAAACATGATCTGCTGCGAGGTTCCCTCCTTGTACCCTTTTTTGTTTACAGAATTTAATTAGTGCTGAAGACGTAGGTCATTTACCGGTAGCGACGCAGTTCGGAAGCTTATACTCACTTACTTGTGATGCAGCACGGTAGGTTTTTGTACTTTGTAATAGACCGGTAAATGAAGTGATAGACCGGTAAATGAAGTGATAAATCGTACGTCAATATAAACACGTAGTTGTCTAACTCAGCCGGCCAGAGTAGCCGAGCGGTTCTAGGCGTTTCATTCCGGAACCGCGCGACTGCTACGGTCGCAGGTTCGAATCCTGCCTCGGGCATGGATGTGTGTGATGTCCTTAGGTTAGTTAGGTCTAAGTAGTTCTAAGTTCTAGGGGAGTGATGACCTCAGATGTTAAGTCCCATAGTGCTCAAAGCCATTTGAAAAATTTGTCTAACTCAATGCAAAAAAATACTCCCTGCCAGACACAAGACACGAATCCTGCGCCCCAAGCGCTAAAGTCGCCCACAGAGGCAAGGGGCCATACGGCTGTGAATACTTGATGTGGTTTGATGCGATCAAGTGTGACAAACCGATAGGCTGAACAGCTGCACATGCGAGGAGGTACGTGATCGTCTGACTTTTCATATTCGACATTTGGGATCCACGTTTCGGGTATTTTCCGATATTTGCTGCCTCATGTGTCGTATATTAAAGTACTTGTCTCAGCGTAATCTGCGTCGCTTCGCGTGTTTTTAAACGTTAATAAGAATTACCCTCGATGCATCTATCAAACCACCCCCCTCTTCCGACACACACACACACACACACACACACTGATAAGGCAAAACGTTATGACTACTGCTCACCGCGACGTTCGATGCCGCCCGGTGGCGTTGCGGGCGAATGATGCGGTAGCAAAAGTATGTGAACGGAGTAGACATGGACGGGGGACCAGCCTAGCTAAGCTATTGGCTGCAAATCGGGAAATCCATTGAGATAAGCAACTTAGACAAAGGGCGGATTATTACGCAGAGCCCGTGAACGAATATCTAAATAACCGCGAAACTGGTCGAACGTTCACGTGTTACTGACGTGAACATCTACGGAAAGAAGTAGGAGTGAAACACCCACTAGGCGCTAAATGTTTGGACGATCACGACTATTCACAGAATGTGGGCTTCGGAGGCACGTCTGCTCTGTAAAGTAGGATACATGGTGATCTGTGGCATCTCTGCCGAAAGAGCACAATGCTCAAGTGTTTCGGAGCACACCGTTCATCGTACATTGTTGAACATGGAGCTTCGCTACCGACCGCGCCTACGTGTTCACATGTTGACGCAACGACATCGTCCATTACGACTGCAGTTGGCTCGAGACCTTCGGGATTTGACCGCCGATTAATGGAGACATGTCGCGTTTTCTGAGGAGTCACATTTTTGTTACAGTAGGTCGATGGTCCTCTCCACAAACGCCGTCATTTAGGTGAACGGCGGCTTGAAACGTGCAGTGCGCCACGGACGCAGGTTCGTGGGAGTAGCATTGTGCTGTGGAAGAAATTCTCGTGCGCTTGTATGGGACCTGTGGTAGTAATCGAAGACACGGTGGCAGCTGCGAACCACCTCCATCCCTTCATGCTTCATGTCTTCCCCGACGGCGATGTCATCTTTCAGCAGTATTATTGTCCATATCTCAGAGCTTATAGTGAACTCACATTGATGTAAATCCTATGGAACCCATCTGGGTCGTGCCAACACCGCGTACGCAAATCAGCGGCCTGTTGCTTAAGCGAATTACATGACCTGTGCGTAGTCATGTAATGCCATATACCTCCACAAACCTACCAACAAACCGTCGGATGGCTGATACGCTGAATCGTTGGTGTATTTAGTTCCAAAGACGGACAAACAAGGTATTAAGCGGGTGGTCATAATATTTTAGCTCATCAGTGTGTGTGTGTGTGCGTGCGTGGGTATGTATATATATATATGGCCATCTATGGACCGCATGCGTCTTGAGACTTATGATGTTTCTTTTTCTTCCGTTCTCCCCAGTACTTCTTCATTTTCTCGCCAACTGCTCGTCTCTGATCATCTGTCCACACTCTCTTGGGTCGAGGGTTTGGCTCATCTTTCTCATAGTTTGCGTTTTCTATCAGTAGCCTGAAGTGATTCCTGTCACGTATTATTTCTTCTGTAACAACTATTTTGTTGGCGTCTTTCTTTACTGCTTCTATCCATCCTACATTTTTTTTTCAGCTTACTAATGTAATTAAAAATTTTCTTTGTAATCCGTGTTTCTTCCATTCTTTTTAAATGTCCATAGAATTTTAGGCGCCTCTTCCTCATTGTATCTGTGATCTTTTCTGTATTTTTGTATAAGTCTTCATTTCTCCTTTTAATCCACCTATTTTCCTTGTTTTTCTCAGGACCTAGAAATTTTCTTAGTATTTTTCTCTCTCTTTTTTCTAGTTCTCTTAATTCGCCTTTCTTATTCAGTGTTAGGCACTCTGATCCATACGTTGCTTGTGTCCTAATAACTAAATTATAATGTCTAATTTTCGCTTCTATGGATATTGATTTCTTATTGTAGTAGTTTTGTGTTAATTTATATGCAAATTCTAACTTTTTTATTCTTTCTTTATTTGTTGTGTTATCCAGTCCATTGGCTTGGATCCACTCCCCCAGGTATTTGAATCTATAAACTCTTTTAATTTTTCCATAATTTGTTTTCATAAACTTTTCTGTGTTATGTTTGTGTTCTATATACTCGGTTTTTTCATAGGATATTTTTAGCCCAGTCTTTTCAGCAGTCTCGTGTAACAGATCAAGCATAACTGTTGCGTCTGTTCGGTTTTCAGTTATCAATGACATATCATCCGCAAAGGCTGAACATTTCACTTTAAATTTGTTCTTTCCTTGGCCCATGCTTATACCCTTTGTGCCTCTGTTTTTTAATGTGCTTTCCCATGTGTTTACTATTTTATCTAAAACCAAGTTAAAGAGAATTGGGGACAGTCCATCTCCTTGTCAAACTCCTGTTTTGATTTTGAATGGTTCTGAAATTTCGCCTTGAAACTTAATTCTTGATGTTGTATCTGTGAGCGTTTGTTCAACAAGTCTTCTGGTGTTTTCATCTATCTCTGATTCATAAAGTATCTGGAAAAGTGTTTGTCTGTCAACTGAGTCGTAGGCCTTCTTGAAGTCTACGAAAGTAACTAATGTATTTTTATTTTATATAGCTCTGACTCTCAAAATTGTTTATAAATTAAGAATCTGCTCTGCACATGATGTACCTTTTCTAAATCCTGCTTGATAATCTCCTATATTAGTTCCTGCTTGTTCCTCTATTCTATTTAAAAGTGCTTTAGAAAGTATTTTGTATGTCACTGGTAACAAGGATAGGTCCCTGTAGTTGTTGGTGTCTGTTTTATCTCTTTTTTTATGGAGAGGATGGATCAATGCTTGTTTCCAGTCACTGTGTATGATTCCTTTTGTCCAAATGTCTTTAATTACTTTGTGAATTTCTGCCATGCGTATAAGCCCCCTATTTTCCACATTTATGCTACTATCCCATCCTCTCCTGGTGCTTTGTTATTCTTCAATGCTTTGATAATCTTTCCTATTTCTTCTACTGTAGGTGGTTCCGATGGTGGATTTTCATGTTGTGGTTTTTGAAATTGTAGTCTGTCATTAGGCTCTTCACAATTTAATAAATTTTCGAAGTATTCAGCTAAAATTTGGCAGTTCTCTTTATTACTTAAAACCATTTTTCCATTTTTATCTTTAAAATGTAAACTTGGTGACTGGAATCCTGTTAAAACTTCTCTGAATGTCTTATAGAAGTCTCTAGTGTTGTTCCTTTTAAAGTCTGAATCCATTTCCCCTGTCTTTGTCATATTTTCTTTTCACTGATCTGATGATTTTTGCTGTCTTTTTCCTTTCTTCTTTAAACTCTTCCCAGTATTCATATTTCTTATTACTATTCCATTTTTTTCCATTCCTTTAGTCGATTGTCAATTGATTCATCACACAGCTCGTTCCACCATCAGTGTCTTAGTATTCTTCGTGGTTGCCCCATTTATTTAACTGACTCTATAATTGTTTCTTTAATTTCTTCCTAATCATCCGTTTTTCTTGTGTTTAGTATATCACAGAATTGGTCCTGATTTTGCATGAGAAATTTAGAGTTTACTCTTAGAAATCTTGGATTTGGTTTAGGTTTGTTCGGTTGGAACGTGGTCTTTATTTCAGTCAGATGATGGTCTGAGTGTATGTTTAGGCCCTTCCTCACTCTGACATCCAAGATTTCCTTGTAGTTGCGAGTCGTTATTGCCACATGGTACAATTGATATTCATCTTGATTCGGATTGGGTGATACCCACGTTTTTTTCTTTCTTGCAAGTTTCCTGAAACATGTCGACATTAGTTTTAGATCAAATTGTTTATAAAAATCTATGAGTCTTTCCCCATTTCTGTTGGTTCTTGCATGTGCTGGATGATTTGCAACTACTGATTTAAATTTTATTTCTCTGTCAACTTGTGCATTAAAGTCACCCACTAAAATTTTTATACGTTCATTTGGTAATATAATGTGTTCAAAAAGTATCAGGAATTTTGTAATCTCGTGGGTTGTATTTGTCCAATTCGCGCAATTTTTCTTTGTTGTTTTGGTAAACGTGTCTGAAACGTATCTGTGGACTGGTAGCCATATTGGATGTTTAGTCTATCATCAGTTGTCAAGAAGGATAGATGTGTCTGCCTACAAGTGACGATTATTGATTTGTTTTAAAAACGGATCAGAGACTTGCATTAAATTTTGATGTAAAACTGGAATAAAATGCAACAAACTTTTAGAAATCTTCAGTACTGCTTTTGGTGAGTCTGCTATGAGTAAAACAAGGGTTTACGAATGATATAAACGTTTCCAAGATGGCCATGAACAAGCTAAAGATGAGGAACGTTTTGGACGCCCGAGCACGTCATCAACCGATTAAAACGTGGAAAAATTGGAAAAAATGATTAGGATCGATCGCAGAATCACAATTAGAGAAGTTACGGTTGATGTTGCCATATCAACTGGTTCATCTCCTGGAATCTTTTCTCGCGTTCTGGGTGCAAACCGTGTGACAGCAAAATCTGTGTCAAAGGTCTTGAATTTCTAGCAAAAACAGCGGTGAATGGAAGTTACATAGGAGTCTCAAAATGAAGTCAGCAACGATGCAGGACTACTGAAATATGACATAACAGGTGATGAGTGTACGGGTACAACGTCGAAAGTCTCATTCGTCCTAGTGGTGGCATTCTGGATCGCCTATACCGAAAAAGCTCGGCAAGTGCGGTCGAAAGTGAAGGTTCTGCTCACTGTTTTCTTCGATTTAAACGACATAGTGCACCATGCGTTCTTGCCACGATCAGCAAGAGAGCTACCTAAAAGTTCAATGTCGTTTGCAGGAGTAATTCGAAGAAAATGACCAGGTTTGTGCCGAAATAATTCATTCGCCAGATATGGCCCTTGCGACTTTAAAGGGCCGTCGTTTTACAAGCTTAGATGAGATTAAAAGCGCCTCTCCCAAAGACAGGTGCTATCCAAAAGATAATGTTTCGGAGATTGGAAGAAGCGCTGGCATATGCCTGTAAAATCTAATGGGGTCTACTTTGAACGTAGAGAAACAAATAAAATTATTTCAAAAACTCGAAATTCCCCAGTACTTCTTGAACACACCTCGTATATACACTGACGGAAAAAATCCTAACACCAATTAGCAGCTGTGCGAGATAAACGAAAGTGAGTTGGCAGGGAAGTTTCTACATCTGAAAGATGACGTCTATTCAGATTTCGTGCAAGTCGTACAAGAGTACCACTTGAAACGCCACTATGACGATGCACATAAGGTTTGCTTTAAACGCACTATAACGGTCACGAGCGATAGTTACCTTTGAGACTGGACTTTGTGAGTTGATGTTAGCCAAGAATGCCTTTAAGGTGACAAAGAAGCCATTATCAACAGCTCACTGACTCTGAACGAGGTCGAAGTTGAATGTTCCTTCCGCGATATTCCAGGAAGACCTGGCAGGAATTTAGCCACTGTACATGACTGCTGGCGGCTGTCGTCACGGAAAGATAAGGTCGCAAGAAAACCGGAATCCCGACAACCACGTCGTGTTCGGCACTTTGTAATGTGTGTGCAGTAGCAATTCAGCAGCGGTTGGCACCACAGTGAAGCAACTGTTACATATCAGTTACTTCAAAGGCAGTTATGAGCCAGACGCCCTGTAGGGTGCATTCCACTGACCCAAAAACACCGCCGGTTGCGACTTCAGTGATTTCAAGAGAGAGCTCACTGGAAGGGGAAGTGGTGGTCTGTTATATTTTCTGGTGACAAAGGAGGCCAGGTAAATGCCTGCAGCCAACCTGTCCGCAGCCTAGACAAATTGGAACGACACCTGGAGTTATGGTCTGGGGAGTGATCGTATGACAGCAGGAGGACTCTTCTGGTCATCCCACGCGTTCTGACTGCAAGTTTGTACGTCAGTTTGGTGATACGACATGTTGTGCTGCCATTAAGGAACAGCAGTCCAGGGAGTGTTTTCCAGCAGGATAATGATCGCCCACTTACCGTTGCTCTAACCCAACATGTTATACAGAATGTCAACATGTTGCCTTGACATGTTTGATCACCAGATCTGTCTCCAATCGAGCACATATGGGTAGAGGTCTGCGCGGGTAAGAAAAGTGCAATCCGAATCCGCACCGCATCCGCAAGGTCCTAATCTGCAACCGCATCCGCAGCAATTAATCCGCATCCGCAAGTTCCGTATCTGCATCCGCATATATTTAAGTTTTGAATGAGTAATTAATAGTAATAGACAGTAGTACTTAGAATTACGGTATGTAATGACATAGTTATTGTTAGGTGCCATTTCTGAGGCAACTTAACTACTTTTGACTTCTTAAATCACAGGAAATGCTCTATACCTACTCTAAAGCAGGCCATTCCAAACAGGAAAGCACTGGCGCTCCGGAGCACACACAGTAGCGGCTCGGATCTCGTGGGATTGGAAACGCTATTAAAAAAAATAAAATTCAATGTACTAGTATTAAATGATGAAAATACGTGTATAGAAACAATTATATTTCGCTGCTCTTGTGCCAAGGCAGCTGAAAATGACGATGGTTTTAAACTGTTACTAGCACATTGCATCATTTACCGACAGTTTTTTTGTACTCACTGCTTGGATGCGTCAAATTTTGAAGCCATTCATGTGAGCTGATGATTATATTATAGCTTACGCGTTCAGTCCTCGTCATTTCCAGGTGAAAATATTTACAGTGTTAGGCCTTCCCTACAAAACGCCTACGCACCTGTGAAAAAGTTAAACTGCCAGCAATAATTGACGTTGTCTGGAAGAAATAACTCGTCTTCCGAAGAGTGACAACAAAGTCAGTGGTTATAGAAATTAGGAGTGGTTGGATGAGGTAGCAGTTCCTTAGCACTCACTGCACCGTACTTGGCCCCCACATCAATGAGAAACTGTGCCGTCTCGAGAAACCCAGATCCACACGCAACTTCGAATGGTAAAATGTCTTTGCTGACAAGATTGATAAGTTTTTCTGTCGCGGCTGTCTTCAAATTTGGCGGAACTTCAGGAACTTTCACGTCTCTCTTGGTATTTAAATAAGTAATTATGCTACTTTGTCGAGCCTCACACGAATGTTTTAGCAAATTTGAAGTTCCACTTTTGTGGCCAGTATAGGAATATACTTTTTACATGCAAAACAAGCCACTATATCTTTTATCTTTTCGTTGCCATCAAATACGTATACGAATTTTTTCCAAATTGGCAATTTCAATTTGTTGTCCTTCACTAACGTAAAATGACCTTTTTTCACCTTACACGAAATTGTATCCATCGATATGGTGTTCATTTGAAGAAAGAACTCTCACTGATATTTGCTACGATGCACGTTGTCACTCGGTCACTACAAAGCGCTAACTGAAGTCAGCGGAAAATTGCAACAGGCACCTGTCTGGTAGACAGTGGGCAGGTTTGGCACCCAGAGAGCACTTCACAGGCCACACAAAAGACACAGTCGCGGAAACGGATTAGGCGCAGGTCTCTTGGGTACAGCTACGTCGGTCGTAGCCGGGGGCTAAGGACAACAGATGTCCGCTCTACCCGGGCCCTGCAAGATTCCAAGAATGTCAACAGACTTGAAGTATTGAACTAACATTGCAACATACGTACTGGGCAGATGCCTTGCTCGTTATCCGCAGATGACCCGCGGATATCCGCGCCGGTCGGTCGCGATTTTATCCGCCAAGTAACAAATACCGCGGATATCCGCGGATGTCCACATCCGTGCAGACCTTTACATATGGGACATTATCGGACGAACAACTCCAGCGTCATCCACAAACAGCATTAAATGTCCCTGTATTGATCGACCAAGTGCGACAGGTATGGAACTCTATCTCGCAAACTGACATCCGGGACACATGGCACAACACATGCACGTTTGCATGCTTGCATTCTACATTTTGGCCGTTGCACCCTTACATCGGTTGTTAATGTACCAAAATTTCACATTTTCAATGCCGTATTTCGCACTTACATTAACCTATGATCTTGCAATGCTAATCACTTAAATATGCCACCTACACAAATGAAATGCATTCCCGAAATTCCAATACTCTACATTAATTGTTTCTTGGTGATATATATATATATATATATATATATATATATATATATATATATATATATATATATATGTGTGTGTGTGTGTGTGTGTGTGTGTGTGTGTGTGTGTGTGTGTGTGTGCATATGAGCTGTGGCTGGCTCGCGTCTTGCCTTGTTTTTTATCATTGGTTGCAGCCCAGTGGTGTCTTATCTCTTCTTCGGTTACCGCCATAACGTTGCTGTCTTTCTCCGTGAGTGGCAGCAGCAGCGTGTATCAATACTAGTACTGCTGCACTGCCTTTGGTGTGGCGGATATATTTTCCGGGTGTGCTATGTGTGGCAGTCGGTCGGTTGGGGCAGATCAGCGAGGAAGTCTCCGTGGCGCGTGGTTAAATAAACATTTTATTTGGAATGACTGCCGACATTCACCCATAAAACAGACACTTTTTTTAAATTGTTTACCATCGACTGCAACGCACATCTGCAGTCGTTCTAGAGATAGATGAGCTGATGAAAATTCATTGAATGATACGCCGTTGGATGCTGTGGCGATTCGACGGTACATATTGTTTGGCGTATTTGGGGCTGCACATACACTGCATCTTTTAGTGCTCCCCACAGAAAGAAATATAGAGGAGACAAATCAGGAGACCTCGCCGGCCACTCTACTGCAGCTTTCCGACCTGTCCAGATGTCGGGAAACTTTCCAGTCAGTATTTTCATTGCAACATGGGAAGATTGCCCTGGGCAATTGTCATGTTGGAAGAACATTCAGTGGTACCTCTTCTAGAAGAACAGGTAGAATGTTCGTGGCAAAGTGTGCATGCGTATTCCCCTTTACGTTCCGCGGGGGTTCGTGCTGCACCTGACCTGCATTGGTTCTCAGCTGACCAGTAGTGAATGTTGCGTAAATTTAAATTACCGTGTTTCGTAAACGTTGCTTCGTCAGTAAAGGACACACTCTGGAAAAAACGTCGTGTCGTCTCCCAGGTCCTGCAGAGTAAATCGACAAACTTCCCTACGACGTTCGAAATCACGTCCTCCGAGTGCATGCTGTAGTGACAGATGATAAGGTGGAATTTATGACGATGGGAGATGCGAATGACACTCGTCTGGCTGATCCCACATTTCTTTGCAGTATGTGTCGTGCCACGATGAAGATTGATAAGCTTCGTCGTCAGAACGGCTTCTTCGTGTGCTCTGTCAGTTGTAGTTCCCGACCTCGTTCTCTGCCGTTGAAGTTGCCTGTTCGCACTAAGGACCTAACAATTCGTGAAGTGCCTGGCACGAACGACTGTGACAGTCACGATAGACAAACCTACATCGCCGTACCGCTTCCGCAGAATTTCTTTGACGCTCGCCGTACAGAGGTAACATGTCTAACTTCTCCTCATCGGTGTACACGTTTGCATGCAAGAAATGTTGAAGCAGAAGAAGCCTAGCGATAGTCGATATTGTTCCTTTTGGAACTACAGCGCAGACAAACAATCCAAAGCCTTGATGTAGCCCGGCATAAGGTTGTTAACAACGCAATAATCGTGTGTAAGGTTTAGAATATTTCTTGGATTCTTCTGCCCAGAGTTTCAACCTCAAAATTAAAAAGCATTATATCACTGTACTGGTCTTTTCAAGCGCTTTCGGATGCCGTTGGAAAATACACTGAACCAAAAAATATCTCAACAGCAACAAGGAGAGGTGCGAGATAAACGAAAGTTGGCAGGCGTATTTCTACATCTGGAAGATGATGCCTAGTAAAATTTTGCGCCAGTCGCATAAGAGTGGCGCTAATAGCGCAATCAGGTTTGCTTTAAATACTCATTGTAATGGTCGTGAGCATTAGTCACCTTTAGGTTTGGACGTGATGAGCTGATGTTAGTCAAGAATGCTCTAAGACGACAAAGATGCCATTATCTACGCCTCATGGGGTTTGAATAAGGCTACGAGAAACTGGATGTTCCTTCTGAGTTATCGCAAAAAGGTTTGGCAGGAATGCAGCCACTGTACATGAATGCTGGTAGCGGTGGTCACGAGAATGTACGATCACAAGAAGACCGATCTCCGGACGGTCACGTGGCACTATCGAGAGGGAAGACCATCGTGTTATTCTTATGGCTCTGGCGGATAGTATTGCATCTGGAGCAGAAATTTGTGCAGCAGTTGGTACCACTGTTATAAATCGGTTACCTCAAAGACTGCAGTGAGCGTTCCACTGACACCAAACCAGCCCCATTTCTCGTAAGTCCTGTATAAATAAATCGTAACGTCAGGATGGGTAACGTAATGTTGTTGCTTTAATTTATTTTGAAAGCGGTGCTGATGTTCAAGACCATAAAAGTGGGTTAAAAGCTGTGAGCTGTCTGGGGAAGTTAACCTTGCATTACTGCGCAACTGTTTGACCAAGTATCCAGTCTAGCTTACCAAATTCCCAACCAGACTAATATTAATTATAATCTTTTAATAGTCATACGACAACCGGTGATATATATATATATATATATATATATATATATATATATATATATATATATATATATATATATATGGGGTGAGTAACCTAACGTTACCGCTGGATATATTTCGTAAACCACATCAAATACTGACGAACCGATTCCACAGACCGAACATGAGGAGAGGGGCTAGTGTAATTGTTTAATACAAACCATACAAAAATTCACGGAAGTATGTTTTTTAACACAAACCTACGTTTTTTTAAAATGGAACCACGTTAGTTTTGCTAGCGCATCTGAACATATAAACAAATACATAATCAGTGCCGTTTGTTGCATTGTAAAATGTTAACTACATCCGGAGATATTGTAACCTAAACGTGACGCTTGAAACCTCCGACGTTCAGTTACGTGTTGTAACAAACACGGGCCACGGTCGGCGAGCAGCATCTGCAGGGGCATGTTTACGATGACGACAGTGTTTACGAGTGTGGCTGTAGTGCACTGTTGTGGTTTGGTCTAGCTGTCGCAGTGTCCGAATGTAGCGCTTTCTGCTATTGTTATTCTGCATTCGTCTCCGCACGCAAAAAAAAAAAAAAAAAAAAATGGCTCTGAGCACTATGGGACTGAACATCTATGGTCATCAGTCCCCTAGAACTTAGAACTGCTTAAACCTAACTAACCTAACGACATCACACAACACCCAGTCATCACGAGGCAGAGAAAATCCCTGACCCCGCCGGGAATCGAACCCGGGAACCCGGGCGTGGGAAACGAGAACGCTACCGCACGACCACGTGCTGCGTCTCTCCGCACGCAGACCGACTGTAGTACACCGTGTTACCAGACGTCTGTGATAGTGTAGTGTTGTAGGAACTGTGACCATGGTGTATTCGAACTCTGAAAAGGCGGAGATGATACTCATCTATGGCAAGTGTCGACGAAATGCAGCTGAAGCCTGCACGGTGTATGCAGAACGGTACACGGACAGAGACCATCCAACGTGCCGCACATTGCAAAACATCTATCGCCAACTGTATGCAACAGGTATGGTCGTAGCACGCAAACGGGTCCGTAACAGGCCCGTCACAGGAGAAGCGGGTGCAGTTTGTGTGTTAGCTGCTGTTGCCATGAACCCACACATGAGTACACGGGATATTGCGAGAGCCGGTGGACTGAGTCAAAGTAGTGTCATGCGCATACTGCATCGTCACCGCTTTCACCCGTTTCATGTGTCGCGACATCAGCAATTACATGGTGATGACTTTAATCATCGAGTGCAATTCTGTCAATGGGCATTAACAGAGAATGCGTTGCAGTTCTACCTGTTTACCGATGAAGCGGGTTTCACAAACCACGGGACAGTGAATCTACGGAACATGCATTACTGGTCCGTGGACAATCCTCGCTAGCTCAGACAGGTAGAGCGACAGCGACCGTGGACTGTAAATGTATGGTGCGGAATCATTGGCGACCACCTCATTGGTCCTCACTTCATTGAAGGGGCCCAAACAGCTGCAACATACATCGCGTTTCTACAGAATGATCTGCCAACGTTGCTCAAAAAGTCCCACTGGAAACGCGTCGACGTATGTGGTATCAGCATGATGGTGCACCTGCTCATTCCGCAATTAACACTAGGCTGACCCTTGACAGGATGATCGACGGGCGTTTCATAGGACGTGGAGGACGCATAAATTGGCCAGCCCGTTCTCCTGATCTTACACCTCTGGACTTCTTTCTGTGGGGTACGTTAAAGGAGAATGTGTACCGTGATGTGCCAACAACCCCAGAGGATATGAAACAACGTATTGTGGCAGCCTGCGGCGACATTACACCAGATGTACTGCGGCGTATACGACATTCATTACGCCAGAGATTGCAATTGTGTGCAGCAAATGATGGCCACCACATTGAACATCTATTGGCCTGACGTGTCGGGACACACTCTATTCCACTCCGTAATTGAAAACGGAAACCACGTGTGTACGTGTACCACACCCCTCATGGTAATGTACATGTGCGTCAGTGAGAACGACCAATAAAAAGGTGTTAGCATGTGGACGTAATGTGCTGTTCCAGACTCTTCTGTACCTAAGGTCCATCACCGTTCCCTTTGGATCCCTACGTAATTCGGTGCTCTCCGATACACACGATCGAACAGCGGAGGAGTGGTACTCAAGCATCAACTTTAGGTTACAATATCTCCGGATGTAATCAACATTTTACAATGCAACAAACGGCACTGATTACGTATTTGTTTATATGTTCAGATGTGCTAACAAAACTAGCGGGGTTCCATTTAAAAAAATGTAGGTTTGTGTTAAAAAACATACTTCCGTGCATTTTTTTATGGTTTGTATTAACCAGTTACACTAGACCCTCTCCTCACATTCGGTCTGTGGAATCGATTCGTCAGTATTTACGAAATATATCCAGCGGTAATGTTAGGTGATTCACCCTATATATATATATATATATATATATATATATATATATATATATATATATATATATATATATATAAGAGAATTTAAATAAAAAGAAATAAATCAGTTTATATTTCGAAATTTATTTTAACATTGATCATTGAAATTTCAGCATATTAAACTTGATTCATAACTAAGCTGGTGCCTTATTTAGGACTGTGAAAATGTGAGTCTGTAATCTTACGGAACACATCAAATGTGGAGCCAAGATTTGGAGACTGCATACAACACTGCATTCATGAAATAACACACGAAGAACGTTGAAACATATGCAAGAGGAAATTAACCACAACCAACCGATTCAATTTTCACCCAAAGAAGTTACGTTCGTAGTGCAATCCTGTCCGTCATGTAATTACCACACGCTGGTATACTAAATTCATACTAACTCTCTCTGAAATCTTCCCGAAAAGAATAGCTGAGGGCTACTTTGATGATTACACCACAAGGTACACGTGGTCAACTTGGTTTACACAAAGAGCGTAACTCCACAATAATTTTGATAATTAAAATAAATAACATCGAAATGCAATTTACAAAAGAAAAACCTTGAACTGGTTACTATCGTATTACTATTAACCTGATGGGTCAAACAATTGTATAAGCACGTGGTACTGGTCTCACAAAGTACACCCCACGTGGGTTGAACATAAAGAAAAGATGCTATATTGGAAAATATTGTCAAGACGAGACGTTATAATCTCACCCACATTCGCATTTAAGAATGATGATCTTAGTTAGAGTTACGAATCCTCAACACGTGGTTCCACTTACTCACAAAGTAGTGACAAAGCAACTACTGGAAGATATTCTAAACTTCACACACGAATTTCACTGCGTTGCAATTTAAGATAACATAAGATATTTTAGATCTAAACCTGAAATAAAGGTGATTAAATTTTCAGTTAGGCTGAACTTAAGAAATCCATTGTCCTACGGACTTAGCAGACACGCGCTTAGCCGGAGATCTTACCACTTCAGACGCTCGCCACGGACAGACTGACCTGCTGGGCTCCTACCGAGCGTGCTTTACAAATACAAACGGAAGTGACCAGAGAGGCAGTTCCCTATACCAACATGACAAGGGACGGACAGAACCATACTAAGGATAGAAACATTTTTGCTTTTAGATAGCGTAGCAACCTGTTCCGACGTTGGTCCTACTGTTCTCTAGCAGACAGGCTTGTCTGCTACCATCCAGCATGCAACGAGAAATACATTTGCTCATTCATTCTTTCACACAGAAGTGTAGGGGGATGACAGTATCTTATCATATACAATATATAAAAGAAAGCGGATGTAGGTTCCGTATGAAACTGTGTGACATGAATTACATATAAACTGTGTTTTAAAGTGTAGTAGTGTGACAGATCGTTCTTGTTTATGTGTAAAAGTAACACGTTTCACTGCTCAGTCTCCTCCCAGATAGTCAGAAACACCACAGTAAATTTAGAAGAGGAATTTATGCCGTAAATGACAACAGATTTAAGAAATTAACATGAAAGGAATCCAACAGAGACCTTTCAATGTGTCTAATGTGTGAAATGTGGGCGCACACTGAACGTGCGTGAGAGCTCGTTGGAGGGCAGGGTGGAGCGCTGTTGTGTTTCCTGATGAAAACTGGTTCTACATAGGTTCCAGTGATGGTCGTGTGTTGGCTACAAGGAAGCCAGTTGAGGGCCTACAACCAACCAGTCTGCGTGCTGGACACACTGGAGGTAAGGTCTAGGGCGCGACTTCGTATAATAGTAGGAAGACTCTTGTGGTTATCCCAAGTACTTTGCCTGCAAAATTCTGTTTCAGTCTGGTGACTCGACGTGTTGTGCTACCATTTATGAACATCATTCCAAGGGGTGTTTTCCAGTAGGATAACACTCGCCCACGAATCCAACATGCTCTACAGAGTGGCGACATGTTGCCTTGACGTGCTCGATCACCAGATCAGTCTCCAATCGAGCACATATGGGACATTATCGGACGACAACTCCAGCGTCATCCAGAAGCAGCATTAAATGTCTCTGTATTGATCGACCAAATGCGACAGTCAAGGAACTTACAAACTGACACACGGGACCTGTACAGCACGACGCATGCACGTTTGCATGCTTGCATTCTACATTTTGGCGGTTACACCGGTTATTAATGTACCAGCACTTCACATTTGCAATGGCGTATATCGCGCTTGCATTAACCTATGATTTAGGAATGTTAATCATTTGAATATGTTACCTAGACAAATGTATCCCTGAAATTTCATTACTCTACAATGTAATTTTTTGGTGTTGCGATTTTTTCCGTCAGTGCATGTCATATTTAAAAAGTCATCCTTTCTTCATCATCTCGATAAACAAAAGAATTAACTCTATCACACACCAAAGTACGTCCTCCTTTGAGTACTATCATTTCCGAAAACCTTGTTTGGATTTATGGAATCGTCCATGAAACAAAATGGCTGTTGTGCTTTACGAGAGCCACCCCAGACACCTTCTATGGATTTAAAAGAAAATGTTTATATTGAGGTAAGCTATTATATGATTATATGTATAGATTGAGCACCTCAAGAAGTTTGTGTGTTATAGTGATCTTCAGCAATAAAACTGCCAGACCAGCGGAGAAAGCGTTTTGCTACGCATTCTGCAAGAGCGAATACACAAGTGCAGTGCGTTGGAAATTTGGGACCACATTTAAGACGGCTCCATTTACCAAACAATCTATTTACAAATGGGTACAGAGGTTTAAGGAAACATGGTGTCTTTGTAAAGACAGACATATAAGGCAGCTATGACTGACACTGAGGTGGACATATCTGGGCGGGTGTGGTTGGAATCGAACTATAGGCTGGATTTGTGACTAACAGATCACACACTGAACAATTGTAAACTTGACACAAAAAACTTCTTTAATTGCTGTTTATATACATATAATAATGTAACACCTTACCTCCATACAAATGTTTTTACAGTCACTTGAAAGTATCTAGATCATTTTGAATAACTCGTATACATACAGGAAAGTGCTGTTGACCTGTTGAAGTGCGGTTTTCACGGAATGGATTGATAATCAGGTGCTCGTATTGTTAGCCAATCAACAGCTTGTAGTAATACTTAAATTTTTTAAATGGAACAATGCCTTTGACATTAACGGAATAAAAGTAGGGCAAATTAGAATGTCAGTGGTGATTGGTGCAGGAGTATAGTGAGAGTCATTTACGAGATATCGTATTTGGAAAAACTGACGTATACACCATACAAGAACGAACAGCATTTTTCCTATGTTCTCCATAACACCATAAGAATGTCGGCTTTTTTCACACTGGTAAATAACATCGTCCACTCATCTCTTACTGCTTGGACTGTCATACACTAACTGACTAGCAAGTCACAGTACTCTCAAGTAACACTCAAGAACATCGTAAGCAAACATGACAACACCGCACCTACGCAGGGTGAATGGCACAAGCACGTGTCGGTGTGGAAACTTTCCAAAATACGATATCTCGTAAACGACTCGCACTGGAATCCTCCAAGAAACACAACTGACATTTTAATTTACCCTATTTTTAGTTTGTTAATGTCAATAGGCATTGTTCCATTTAAAAAGTATATCTGATTTGATCCATTATAAATGGTTTTTGAAAGCCTGCGACTGTAGATACAATAGGTTTGTTTATAAATAAATAAATCTTCTGCTACCAGTCACGATTTTCTTTATTTTACTATTCACACGACGCGTTTCGAGAAATAATTCCCATTTTCAAGTGCGTTTTTATGATGTGTGTTAAGCCATTTCTTTTGATGTTGTCAGTGTGTGTGAGTCTGCTTCATTTTGTTGACTTTTACTGTAATACATAAGAAACGCGATTTTTAGTTGGGTATCAATTCTTTCTGTGAGGTTAGTGGCTAAAGTTTGAGAACAATTTGTACTTACGATTTTCTAATGGTCCATTTGTGTAGAGAGTCACACACACTTAACATCACACACAACTTGTACATTTTACACATCGAAAATATCTTATATAAACAAAACAGTTACAAAGATCTTCTTATAGGTAGTTCACAGAGATAACATTATAGGTCTCCCACAGATTATGATATGCTTTTGTACAGAGGTTAATTTATCTTTACAATTTGGCTCATGAATTACTTATACTGATTTTACAATTGTGCTTATTTCTATGTTTTACTATTCTTATTTAAGTATATTATCGAAACATCTGAAGAAATTCATTGATTCACTTTCAAGTTCTTCATTTAATATTTTATCTTCATATTTTCTGTAATGTGAATATATCTCCAGTTCTTCAAACAAATCCATTTTATGTCCTTTATCTAGTCGGTGGAGTACTTTGACATTTTGCCTTGTTTTTCCAAATGGGTGTCCTGTATTATGTATGTGTGTTGCTATTGCTGATGTAGTGTGTTTGTTGTGTGTGTATGCTCTAATGTGCTCTGTGTACCTGGTGTTGATATTTCGGCCTGTTTGTCCTATGTAGAACTTGGAGCATTCCTGGCATGTTACCTTGTATATTCCAGAGTCTGAATATGGATCATGATTACACTTTATATTATGTATTAGTTTTTGGTGTAGTTTATTGGATGTAGAAAACCCAATTTTTACTCTGTGATTTTTGAAAATATTTGCAATCTTCTGTGATACATTGCCTATGTATGGAATGCTAGATATATATTTGTTTTTCTCTTTTTCTTCTGTGGTGCAGTTTGTACCTGGGTTTCTCTTCATTTTGTCTAAGATTGTGTCAACCATGGAAGCATTGTAACCATTGGCAACTGCAATCTTCTTCACTGTGTTTATTTCTTGTTGCATATTTTCTTGGTTCAATGGCATTTTTGTTGCCCTATGCAGCATGACCTGTAAGCTGCCTGTTTATGAATATTTGGGTGACATGAGGTTGCAGGGATTGTGGTGTCAGTCATTGTGTTTTTCCTATAAATTTTGAATGTGCATGTGTTGTTGTGTCTTGTAATATTTAGGTCCAGAAAGTTGATACTTATATTTTGCTCATGTTCCACTGTAAATTTGATTTTCTCATTTAGATTATTGAAATGATTAAGAATGTCTGTGATGTCTTTGGTATCTCCTTTCACTAACAGTAGTGTGTCATCTACATATCTCCTATAAAATTCTATTTTCCTTAGGCAAGGTTCTTGGCTGTCAAATAATTTTTGTTCTAAGTGATTTATGTATATGTCAGCTATGGTACCGGATATACATGATCCCATTGCTAGGCTATCTGGTTGCTTATAAATGTTGTCATTAAAGGTAAAGTAGTTGTAACTTAGGGTTAGCTGAAGGAGTTCCATAAATTCGACAATCTTTGTGTATGAAAGTTTCTTGTGTTGCATAAGGTTCTTTTGTATTACTGATAGAGCTTCTTGTATGGGTATGTTTGAATAAAGGTTGGTGATGTCAAGTGATATAAATTGTGCATCTTGGGGGAGCTTTCTGGTTCTTAGTTCTTTGGCTAGAATCATGCTGTTTTTTTATGGAATATGTTGTGCTGTGCTGCACAGCCAAAAATACACAAAAATGGATACCCGATACGTCCTGTGGTCAACTGTATAAACAGCCCAGCATACAAACTGTCTCAAAAACTGAATTTCTTCTCCATGGATTTTAATACCTACTCCGAATTTTTCTTTTGTTTCCTTTACTGCTTGCTCAATATACAGATTGAATAACATCGGGGAGTGGCTACAACCCCGTCTCACTCCCTTCCCAACCACTGCCTCCCTTTCATGCCCCTCGACTCTTATAACTGCCGTCTGGTTTCTGTACAAATTGTAAATAGACTTTCGCTCCCTGTATTTTACCCCTGCCACCTTTAGAATTTGAAAGAGAGTATTCCAGTCAACATTGTCAAAAGCTTTCTCTAAGTCTACAAATGCTAGAAATGTAGGTTTGCCTTTCCTTAATCTTTCTTCTAAGATAAGTCGTAAGGTCAGTATTGCCTCACGTGTTCCAACATTTCTACGGAATCCAAACTGATCTTCCCCGATGTCGGCTTCCACCAGTTTTTCCATTCGTCTGTAAAGAATTCGCGTTAGTATTTTGCAGCTGTGACGTATTAAACTGATAGTTCGGTAATTTTCACACCTGTCAACACCTGCTTTCTTTGGGATTGGAATTATTATATTCTTCTTGAAGTCTGAGGGTATTTCGCCTGTCTCATACATCTTGCTGACCAGATGGTAGAGCTTTGTCTCCCAAGGCCGTCAGTAGTTCTAATGGAATGTTGTCTACTCCCGGGGCCTTATTTCGACTTAGGTCTTTCAGTGCTCTGTCAAATTCTTCACGCAGTATAGCCTAATATCTCCCATTTCAATCTTCATCCACGTCCTCATCCATTTTGATAATACTGCCCTCAAGTACATCGCCCTTGTATAAACCCTCTATAAATTCCTTCCACCTTTCTGCTTTCCCTTCTTTGCTTACGACTAGTTTCCCATCTGCGTTCTTGGTATTCATACTGGTGGTTCACTTTTCTCCAAAGGTCTCTTTAATTTTCCTGTGGGCAGTATCTATCTTACCCCTAGTGAGTTCTACTAGCCCTCGTCTTTATACCTACTTGATCCTCTGCTGCCTTCACTACTTCATCCCTGAGAGCTACCCATTCTTCTTCTACTGTACGTCTTTCCCCCATTCCTGTCAATTGTTCCTTATGTTCTCCCTGAAACTCTCTACAACCTCTGGTTCTTTCAGTTTATCCAGGTCCCATCTCCCTAAATTCTCACCTTTTTGCAGTTTCACCAACATTTCAGGTGTAATTGTACCAACCGCCGCGACGACTGTTTCCCGTAAATGATTGATGTCTCTGATCTTTTCACTGTACACAACGTTTTTGATGTGACCCCAAAAGAAAAAGTTCAGTGGGGTAAGTCTGGGCCTCGTGGTGGCCAAGGTATTGGGCCAGCCCTGCCTATCCACCTTCCCGGAAAGCGGTTGTCAAGAGTCGCACGCACATGGTTACTGTAATGAGGTGGGGCGCCATCTTGTTGGAAAAACACAAGCCCCTTTTCCTTCTCAATATCGTCCATTTGGGGAAAGACTTACTAAGACGTACTCTGTCAACATGTCACAGTAAACGTCCCCGTTTGTCGATTTTTCTACAATAATGAAAGGACCAATCACATGATCTTCCATCAAACCGTGCCACACATTAAACTTGGAGAGTTGATGAATCAAACACTACAAACTAAAATAATGTATGTCACTTTGTACAGATTCTAGGACTTATTAAAACTGGGCAGTTCTTTTTCAAACACACCGTATTTAGTTCCAGCCTCCTCCTCTTTCTGAAACGTGATCTCATCAGCAACGTTATACCTATGCAGTTTAGTGGCAACCATTCTGTCACTAGGTAGTCACTTTAAAATTTGTATTTTATGACTCGCCTGCTGTTGTCAGATGAGCTCTACTTACAGAACTTGTCATTACTTATTTTTAACGAAAATATTCATATATGGCACATTTTGATTGTCATAGCATGTTTCACAAGTGCATACTTTTCATACGTTTATTTTGACACTTAAGTTTTCTGACTGTTTTACATTATGTTTTAGATTGTCTTTTCCTTTGACTGGCAAGCAGCTTTAATTTTTACTGTTTGCAGTTATGGTAGATGTATATGTACTTATGTGCTTAGATTTTACTTACTTATATTCACGTGTCAGTATATTCATCAGCTCTATTTCGTCTAATACATTTTTTCGTCATTTCTGCGTCTCTATGTGTACGTGTTTCATATACATGTGATAGCGCTCTCAGGTTTATGCTCGCAGTAAGTGAGATCTTTATCTCTTTTCCGCCATTTGTAGTTCTACTGCAGCGCTGGTTACGTGGGACTTGTCTTATGTGTCATAGTTTTTATCATTATGTCAAGTATTTATCATTTTTTAACCTTTGGTAATATGTGTTCTCGCGTGGTGTTCATGAGACTGGACGGATTTATACCACTATATGTTATTGATTTCACCCCCAACTCTACACCTCCACACCTCCATGTCCTCTTCCAACGTAAATTTAATCTCCTTCACCTACCATACCGTGAAATCAACTGCGATATACAATGAAGCGCCAAAGAAACTGGTATAAACATGCGTATTCAAATAAAGAGGTATGTAAACAGGCAGAATGCGGCGCTGGGGTCGGCAACGCCTACACAAGACAACACATGTCTGACGCAGTTGTTAGATCGGTTACTGCTGCTACAATGGCAGGTTATCAAGATTTAAGTAAGTTTTGAACATGGTGTTACAGTCGGCGCACGAGCGATGGGACACAGCATCTCCGAGGTGGCAATGAAGTGGGGATTTTCCCGTACGACCATTTTACGAGTGTAATGTGAATATCAGGAATCCGGTAAAACATAAAATCTCCGACATCGCTGTGGCCTGAGAAAGATCCTGCAAGAACGGGTCCAACGATGATTGAAGAGAGTCGTTCAACGTGGCAGAACTGCCACCCTTTCGCAAATTGCTGCAGATTTCAGTGCTGGGCTATCAGCAAGTGTCAGTGTGCGAACCATGGAACGAAACATCATCGATATGGGCTTTCGGAGCCGAAGGCCCACTCGTGTGCACTTGATGACTGCACGACACAAGGCTTTACGCCTCGCCTGGGCCCGTCAACACCGACATTGGCCTGTTGATGACTGGAAACATGTTACCTTGACGGACGAGTCTCATTTCAAATTGTATCAAGCGGATGGACGTGTATGGGTATGGAGACAACCTCATGAATCCATGGACCCTGCATGTCAGCAGGGGACTGTTCAAGCTGGTGGAGGCTCTGTAATGGTGAGGGGCGTGTGGAGTTTGAGTGATAGGGGACCCCTGATACGGCTAGATACGACTCTGACAGGTGACACATACGTAAGCATCCTATCTGATCACCTGCATCCATTCATGTCCATTGTGCATTCCGACGGACTTGGACAGTTCTAGTAGGACAATGCGACACCCCACACGTCCAGAATTTCTACAGAGTGGCTCCAGGAACACTCTTCTGAGTTTAAACACTTCCGCTGGAAACCAAACTCCCCAGACATGAACATTATTGAGCATATCTGGGAAGCCTTGCAACATGCTGTTCAGAAGAGATCTCCACTCCCTCGTACTCTTACGGATTTATGGACAGTCGTCCAGGATTCATGGTCTCAATTCCTTCCAGCACTACTTCAGACATTAGTCGAGTCCATGCTATGTAGTGTTACGGCACTTCTGCGTGCTCGTGGGGGCCCTACACGATATATTGGGTAGGCGTACCAGTGTCTTTAGCTCTTAAGTGTATAACCGATGTAGAGGAACCCACCCCAGCTCCCAGTGTCAGAAGTCCCTTTCTCTCCAGTCTCTTCCACCGACATCCTAAGGCTCTGTCCGTTGCAGCATCCCTCTTCTTTCTTCCAAATGCGTCCTCGACGATCCCCTGATGTTCCTCTCCCTAGCGGTCTATCCCAACTCATCACTTCACTCATTTGTGTCTCTGTCTTATTCATCAACACATCGGCTTTTACCTTTTAACTTATTCAGCTGTCCTTACGTCTTCTATATTTTGTGAAACACTCATTTACCGTTTCATCTGTGTCAATATTTTAATTATTCAACAAATTAGCCTTTTACGTCTTAACTTATGAAACTCTCTTTCTTGTGTCAAAAAATTATTTTGGCGACCGACATGTTCAATTTGTTGCTATGTTTTTGAATTTTTACTCTCGTTTCGCTCGACGTGGAAGGCCAATGTGGAGACTGCCCACCTGGCCTCACCCGTTCACACTGTCAGTGGACAGGTGGCCGAACGTTCAGCAGGGTCCGAGCAGGCACATTGGGGGAGTGGTTTACTAGTTGTCGGGAGCTCCAACGTTGGCGCGTTATGCCCCTAAACAAACAGCCTTAAGGGCTGGAAGAAAGCCAATGTGCACTCGGTATGTCCACCGGAGGACCTCATCCGAGATGTGGAAGCGGGTTTGCCTAGGGCTGTCGAGCGTTCGGGGTGCAGTCGTCTGCAAGTTGTGCCTCACGTCGGCACCAACGACACCTGTCGCATGAGTTCTGAGACCATAGGTTCATATAGGCGGCTGGCGGAGGTAGTGAAGACTGCTGGGCTCACGCGTGGGGTGTAAGCAGAGCTCGCAATTTGCAGCACTGTTCCCAGAGTTGATCGGTTTCCTTTGGTTTGTAGCCGAGTGGACGATCTCAACCAAAGACGTCATCAACTCTGTGACGGTCTTGACTGCAGATTTCTAGATTTGGTTTATCGTGTGGGGATTTGTAGGACTCCCTTTGATAGGACAGAGGTGCACTACACAAAGGAAGCAGCTACTCGGGTAGCAGAGTGCTTTTGGAGTGCACCTTAGGGTTTTTAGGCTGGATGGAGTTTTTTTGCTCTGATGAACTCTTGCCAGTCGATACGCAGCATGGGATGTCAGACGGCGTTCAGAATAAACACAGTTCGATTGTCAAATTTTCATCAGTAAACTGCTGACGTACTCGTAATAAAGTTTCCGGATTTACTGCCCTCCAGGAAAGTTCTTGCACTCAAATTATTCTTGGGATCGAGAGCTGGCTGAAAACTGAGTTGCTAAGCTCTGAGATATTTAGTGGGTCATGGAACGTGTATCGGAAAGACAGATTAGAGGCCATAGAAGGAGGAGTGTTCATTGCAGTTGACAAAAATATTTACTCTACTGATGTCGAAGTTGCGTGTGACAATGAAGTCATCTGGTCATGTGTAACAGGAGTAGGTGAAACCAAGTTAACTGTTGAATGTTTTAATCTGGCCTCTCGATTTTGCTGTAACAGTTACAGAGTCATTAAAAAAAGTGTATGGTCAGAAGCGCGTAAATACTCAGATCACGTAATACTAGTTGAAGGCGACTTTAACCAACCGAATATAGACTGGGATTCATTGCGAGGGGTTCAGACAGAGAGTCATGCAAAATACTTTTGAACACGTGTTCTAAAAATTGTCTTGAGGTGCTAGCTTGGCAGCCCACACGTATTGGATATATTATACCATGTAGTTACAAACAGGCCGTACTTTATCGACAATATCAGTATAGATGCGGGTATTAGCGATTATGATGTCATTATAGCAGCTATGATTACGAATGTTAATAAATCAGTCAATAAGGCTAGGAGAGTGTTTCTGTTGGATAGAGGAGATAAGAAGTTGTTAGAATCTCACTTAGACAGTGAACTGACATTACTTAGTTCCAGGAAGATAGCTGCAGAGAAAATATGGACAAACTTCAAACAGATTGTAAATTGTTTTGCTAGATAGAGCAGATAAGAAGTTGTTAGAATCTCACTTAGACAGTGAATTGACATTACTTAGTTCCAGTAAGATAGATGCAGAGGAAATATGGACAAAGTTTAAAAAGATTGTAAATCATTGTCTGGAGAGTTATGTGCCTAATAAATAGGTGAGGGATGGAAAAGATCCACCATGGTTTAATAACGAAGTTAGGAATATGCTGAGGAAGTAAAGATTGTTGCATTCTCTGTTCAAAAGAGAAAGCACAAATGGCGTCAAGCAAAGGCTAGTAGAGAGTCGTTCGTTTGTGAAAAGATCTAAGCGTGAAGCATACAACAACTACCACCGTCAAACCTTAGCAAAAGATCTGGCAGAGAACCCGAGAAAATTCTGGTCCTATGTAAAACCGCTAAGAGGGTCTAAGGTTTCCATTCAATCCCTTGTTGACCAGTCTGGTGAGGGAAGTTAAAAATGGCAAAATGAAAGGCGAAGTTTTAAATTTCACGTTCAAGAAATCGTTCACACAGGAGAATCGTGCAAACATACCATCATTTGACCATCGAACAGACTCCCGTATGGACGACATAGTAATAAGCGTCCGTGGCGTAGAGAAACAACTGAGAGATTTGAAAGCAAACAAATCACCAGGTTCGGATGGAATCCCAGTTCGATTTTACAAAGAGTACTCTAGGCATTGGCCCCTTACCTAGACTGCATTTATGTGAATGTCTCGCCCAGCATAAAGTTCCAGGTCACTGGGGAAAAGCATAGGGGCCTCCAGTATATAAGGAAGGTAAAAGAACGGTCCGCAAAATTACAGACCAATATTCCTAACTTAGGTTTGCTGCAGAATCCTTGAACTTATTCTCAGTTCGAATATATTTAACTTCCTTGAGATTGAGAAGCTTATGTCCACGAATCAGCATGGTTTTGAAGAGCATTGCTTGTGCGAAACTCAGCCTGCCCTTTTTTCACATGATATACAGAGAACTATGGATGAAGGGCAACAGGCAGATTCCATATTTATAGATTTACGGAAAGCATATGACACGGTGCCCCATTGCGGGCTGTTAACGAAGGTACGAGCATACGGAGTAAATTCACAGATATGTAAGTGACTCGAAGACTTCTTAAGTAATAGAACTCAGTACGTTGTCCTAGACGGTGAGTGTTCACCAGGGACAAGGGTATCGTCAGGAGTGCTCCAGGGAAGTGTGATACGACCGCTGTTGTTCTTTGTATACATAAATGGTTTGGCGGACAGTGTGGGCAGCAATCTGTGGTTGTTTGCTGATCATGCCGTGGTGTACGGTAAGGTGTGGAAGTTAGATGACTGTAGGGAGATGTAAGACGACTTGGACAGAATTTCTAGTTGGTGGGATGAATGGCAGCTAGCTCCAAATGTGGAAAAATGTAAGTTAATGCGGATGAGTAGGAATAACGAACCTGTAATGTTCGGATACAGTATCACTAGTGTCCTGCTTGACACAGTCAAGTCGTTTAAATATCTGGGCGTAACGTCGCAAAGCGATATGAAATGGAATGAGTATATGAGATCTGCAGTAGCGAAGGCGGATGGTCAACGTCGGTTTCTTGGGAGAATTTGAGGAAAGAGTGGTTCACCCGTAAAGGAGACCTTATATAAGAAGCTAGTGCGACCTATTCTTGAATACTGCTCGAGTGTTTGGAATCCGTACCATGTCGGACTGAAGGAAGACATTGAAGTAATTCAGAGGCGGGTTACTAGATTTGTTACCGGCAGGTTCGAACAATACGTAAGTGTTACGGAGATGCTTCGGGAACTCAAATGGGAACTCCTGGAGGGAAGGCGACTTTCGTTTAGAGAAACGCTATTGAGAAAGTTTAGAGAATCGGCATTTGAAGCTGGCTGCCAAACGATTCTACTGCCACCACCATACATTGCGCTCAAGGACAACGATGATATGATACGAGCAATTAGGACGCATACGAAAGCTCGTAGATAGTCGTTCTTCCCTCGCTGTATTTGCGAGTGGAACCGGAAAGGAGAATACTAGAAGTGGTACAGGGTACCCTCCACCACGCATCGTACGGTGGCCTGCGAAATGTCTACGTAGATGTAGATGAAGAGCGGCGACTTGTATCCGTGACAGCCCACTCCCCGCCCATGTGGGGCGAGGGGTATGAAATGACAATAAGGGAAAAAAAGTTGAGTTTACAATGTTCTGTGCCATGTTGCCGTACATGACAACTTGATCCTGTTAAGTGGGTACTGCTGACGCACGTTAAGTAACTATACAGTCTTATTTTTGTAAACTTTGAGCAATTTTTTTTGGGGGGAGGGGGGGGAGGGGTGATTGATTGCCTCCAGTCGAGTTCCAGTTATTATTATTATAATTTAAAATTATTATAAATGTTATCATTATTATTAGTGGCAGGAGCAATAGGCAGCAGCAGAAGCAGCAGCAGCAGCAGCAGCAGCGGTAGTAGTAGTAGTTGTTGTTGTGCCAGTACTAACTTTATTAGTTCATAGTCAGTATTACTTGCTCACATTGTCACTATAAATTGGTTCAAATGGCTCTAAGCACTATGGGACTTAGCATGTAAGGTCATCAGTCCCCTAGACTTAGAACTGCTTAAACCTAACTAACCTAAGGACATCATACACGTCCATGCCCGAGGCAGGATTCGAACCTGCGACCGTAGCAGCCGCGTGGTTCCGGACTGGAGCGCCTAGAACCGCTCGGCCACCTCGGCTGGCTGTCACTATAGACACTGAAATGACTATTAGTCACACTAAAATTGTTATTTTTTAATTATCTACTATGTACTTGTAAAAATGTACTGTATGTATGCAACAGTGGTTCGATGTAAAAGAGGGCCTTCATCGGATTAGATTAAATAAATAAATAAATAAAATAAATAAAAAAACACACAAATTGGCCGAAAAGAAAGATAAGTACGGGCGTAGCAGAAGTACGAAGATAAAGAGCTTACGGATAGCTGTGAGGATCTGGAACTCGACGCCAGCGTTGAATGTGCCTTCGCCGGTGGTAATGGCGCTCTCCGAGTCATTGTAGTGCATGACGTAGGGCGGGTAGTCGACTGTCGCGACGCGCAGGGTCGCGCCGAGGAGGCCGAAGAGCGGCACCTTGGAGGCGCGCACGCCCACGAAGCGGCCCGCGGCGGCGTCCCACCTGCCCAGCGGCGGCTCCGCGGCGTCGGTGAGGGCCCGCGGGCCGCACAGCAGCAGCCAGCCCGCACCCGCCGCCCCCGCCGCCGCCCACGCCGCATTGCACGACGCCTCCGACGTCACCACCAACGCGCGGCGCCGGGGAGCGGCCCGCAGCTCCGTCAAGTTCCGCACCACGCGCACCTGCGTCGTCACGTCGTATCAGTCACACCAACGTTTCTCACGTGGAGAAGATTTTAAAATGATTCCTTCAGGGATACACGTAGTTAGAGATCTCACAAAACTACTTTAGGTACCTAGAAAAACGTTGCTGTTAATAAAGATAACGAAGTTTCCATAGATACTATAGTGCCCATTTTTAATAACTCGCGTCAAACAATTAAATTTACATGTGAGTCGCAAATACATCCATTCATTTTTTAGATCAATCAATTTGGAACGAAAATGGCAAGCACACATTTGGTATTTTTCGCAAAAGAAAAAGACTTATGCCGACGATATTATAAATTTTACATCAAACCATCCAGCTGGTAACATACATAGCTAATAAATACAAAAATAAACTGTCTTCTGAAAGCAGTGTTAGTTTAAAAAGAAAATACTAAGTTCGTTAGTTTACCTTATTATGTGAAAACGACGAAAAGAGTTTCATGCGTTTTTAGAAAGTATAATGTGAGAGCATTTTATGGAACCACAAGTAACCTGGGATGTATTTTGTAACATGCTTCTGGATTTTATAAAATTGACTGCCCAGACTGTGGGGTCTATTATGTTTGCCAAATGGTAAGGAGGCTGGAAATTAGGTTTGGGGAACAGATTGCTTCGGAAAGAGAGGATACCACGAGGAGATCGAGTGTCGCTGATCATTTACTAACAACAAAATGTAGGTTGCTATGTAAGGGTTGAAATGGCAGGTTCCTCGACCTCCCAGAAGAGCTGGAGATCTTTTGCAGTAACAAAAATATTAGCTTCAACCTGATTAATGATTAGGTCATTATGAAGAAAGACCATTTTTGGGAATTATTTGAAACTACTTCTTTGGAAGCAGTGAAAAATCTAAGACTAGGGGCTACGAAATAGGCCCTGACTTCTTCCCAAAATGTAGCAGCCACTGACGCATTACTTTACGATTACTCTGGTTATAATATTGAAAGTACGTAACTTTCTCCACGTTATAGATGCATGTACATTATTAATAACAACAAGTCAGTAGCTTATATTTATTATACTTATAATTAAAAATCTGTATGAAGTGGCACAGAGATTAATATTCTCTACATCCGTTACGGATTGATAAATCAACGATCTGTCTTGGTGATACCTGGCACCGTCTGTTAACTATTCAATGAGTAAAATGAGGCACGACGATTGAAACACACACACAAAAAAAAATTCCAATCAGTGCCAACAGTTACAGCATACATCATGTGCCTCCTAGCTGTTTGTAAATTTTATGAAATCTATTTTACCTCTGCTTTTAAAGTTAAGCCAAATAACTGGCTCACAAGGAGCGAATCTGGCATTTTTATATCTTTTAATGTTAACAATTAAAGGTGGCAGTAAGTCAGTATAGCACCTCTGCTTTTAAAGTTAAGCCAATAACAGGCTGACAAGGGGCGAATCTGGCATTCTTATATCTTTTAATGTTAACAATGAAAGGTGGCAGTAAGTCAGTATAGCACCTTCAATAATCTTGTTTCTATTTTATTTTATTCCTATGCAACTTTACTAGGAAGTAGTTCATATAGACGACGCCATACAGCCAGTCGATCTGTTCTCTGCATGCCTATCTTCATTACACAGTAGTCTTTAATGAACTGTGACAAGAGCCTGAACAACATGTGTACTAGGACACGTATAAAAACTCCGAAATACTGATATGCAAATTAATGTACAATCGACATAGGATAAGTTATGAGTTGCAATTGTTGTGCACTATGCTCTACGTACTTCCTGTATTTTTAATATTGATAATGGCTACTTACTAGCCGAAATCTGGATTTGCTCTAATAAATCTAGAACGGAAACGACGACTGACTGCTGCTCTTTGCCATTTTGAAAGTTATATCACAGTCGCGGAACACATCCCATTTGAAAAACTAAGTCGCTTTCATTTTTATTAACCTTAGGTTGAGTGAGCCACTGTAAGAGTAGGGGAGAGTGTTGTAACATGAGGATAGAGTGCCGGTCGGTGTGGCCGAGCGGTTCTAGGCGCTACAGTCTGGAACCGCGCGACCGCTACGGTCGCAGGTTCGAATCCTGCTTCGGGCATCGATGTGTGTGATGTCCTTAGGTTAGTTAGGTTTAAGTAGTTCTAAGTTCTAGGAGACTGATGACCTCTGATGTTAAGTCCAATAGTGCTCAGAGCCATTTTAACCACTTGAGGGTAGTGTACCAAGGAACACAAGATGCGTTCTGGTCACTATTTCAATCTAATGGCAGATTTTAGGATCGCATAAAGGTATGCGCACTAGAGACAGTCACAAGCAGTTTGTACAGTTTTTGTTGTTGTGTTTTGCGCAGCATCTGCTATTGAGGGATTGAGAGTACAAGTGGTACAAGTTCTTTCTTAAGGAAACTGAGTAAATGGCTGCCACAGTTAACTAGCTATTTATACATTGTATGAGTTATTATCGAAACATCAGATTTATTCCTGACCTTCAGACTGTGTATAACTGTAGGTACTGTTAGAGACTATAGGACTCCTATATTATTTTTTACAATACATTAAAATACTTATACTCCTTGTGCCTTAAAATGTGCTTTATTTTGAAGATTTTTTTGGTACAACACATATGAGATACACTGTACAATTCATATTAATTATAAAAAATTCTGCAAGGAAACACCTTGTTAATGTGATTTATCAGTATATGTAAATTCTCAAATGGAATAAATCTGATTATCTTTCCCGATATTTCAGACTACATATATTGACACACCAACCCTGTCCTACAACATCGTCGAATATTTTGGAGGGGTTAACTTGATGTTAATAATTTACATGTACATTTACTTTCTATGAGGCAACGACCTCATCCAACCCGATTAGACAACAGAGGCCTGAATCGGATAGTCGGATGTCATTAAGCGCATAAGAATCGCATTAGAGAAATTTATAATAGAATTCTGAGTTAATAAATAGTTCATTTGCATATCGCCTCATGCTAGCAAAGGAGAATTCGGGAGGACGACGGTTCAATCCCGTCTCCGGCCATCCTGTTTTAGGTTTTCCGTGATTTCCCTAAATCGCTTCAGGCAAATGCCGGGATGGTTCCTTTGAAAGGGCACGGCCGATTTCCTTCCCCATCCTTCCCTCACCCGAGCTTGCGCTCCGTCTCTAATGACCTCGTTGTCGACGGGACGTTAAACACTAATCTCCTCCTCCTCCTCCTCCTCCTAGCAAAGGAGAACTCAGAGGTCACTTCCCAAACCAAAAAATTTGAGCAATTAATGCAACATTCATATAACAAGCTGACACACACTGTATGTAAATAGCAAACAAAATAGAAACACCAAACGACAATATATTTGTTAGGGTTCCAACATGTACGACAGATTATTCATAGTCACTTTCTATTATTTCCTGACAGTCAGTGTTTACAAATTCAGGATGTTTTCCTTCTGTGCTATTTCTTGAAGACTGTCCTTCCTGGGGCAGCACCAATGATGGTGTACCTATGTGTTGTGCATTTTTCGGTCTTCCTCGTTCTCTTATTCCACCATGTCCTCGTCTTTCTCCACTCCCTCTGCTTGCGTATATGATTACTACTATCTGGGAATGGAATACATTGTTATGGGACTCATGACAAATGGGTGAGATGTAATTCTTTATCTCCTGAAGATATTTCCACTATTCAATTATTATTTCAGTGCCATCTTCATGTAAAGGCTCCAGAAGAGATACTCACGGGCGACCAGTATTTTGCCTTTTTAACATCCACTTCTACAGACTGAAGTTCACCGTTTAGTAAATACTTGAATTGGATTGTCAGAAGTTGTTATTTGCTAATTCGCACTCACCTAACTTCACTGAAGTGCATTTTTTTGCTTTCAGTGCCTATAGCATCTTATTCCTCTGCTATGGAATGCATGGCTTTAATTCAACGAAAGTTCTTTTTTTCCTTGAGTCGCTTCATGTCGCATGAGTACAAATTCACAAAGACATCACAAGCTACTATTTCAGACAGGCAATGTTTTCACATATGGCTTATTTAAACACACGTTAAATATTACTGCAAGCCTACAAATTACGCTTTCGCTGTACCTTCAGAAAAATACGTACCTTAAACTTCATCAAAGATGGCACCAGTTCTCCTTTGGTTCGCCATTTAACTTCTAGTAGTTGCACTCTAAATGTAGTCCAAGCATTGTCTTCGAGCTTATACTCTGCAGGAATTCACTCCACATTCCACACTTCAGCCTACCAAACGTACATTTAGATCATTTTCATGCAAAATGTCATTTGTACCACTCATATTCTCAGCCCCGTAGGTATATTAAGCTTTAACTTTTAAGTGCTGTATTCTATATTAAAGCCATTTGGAAGATATTTTTAATTATTCATTAATAGCGTTTGATGCTGACATTTTTAAAATAGCTGTACATCGTATGGACGGTGAAGCCATGTTTCTTCGCTAGTGCACCTTCTTATAACATGAAAAGGAAGAAGGTGTACTACCACTGAGTTTCTTTGATGTCTTAACAATTTTACCTGTCTTGATAATGGAAACTAGTATTAGTTTACCACAGCTTCGTTTTTAACATGCATTTCATGTGTAACTGGTTTTTGATAACACTTCTACTTGATCTGATTTCACTTAGGGTTTAGTGGTGTGTTGTATAGTAATAATGTGACATTATTAATCACAATGCTAATAAGATTTTCTCGATTTCAACATTTTCAAATTTCAGCAGAATATTTGTTCCTAGGTACATGATGACCATGTCGGTAATGCCGGTTTTCTGTGCGACCGTGCGTACGTTTTTCTTTAGCCAATGATAGTAGCAGAAGCAGAAGCAGTAGCAGTAGTAGCAGAGGGTAAGTACGGGGCGCTACTTATTATGACACGCCCTGTTTACAGATATAGCAGTTCGGCATCTATGGTGCCTCCTCTAATCTTGGCGCTCCAAACGGCTACATCTCTGCCTTGGATGTCCTCACACCATGATTCCAAGCGTTGGAGAGGTATGGGTCCTGAGAAGCCTGTGGCCTTTCACCAGGTCGTCCGCAAACAGACGGGCGTTGTGCTGGTCATCACAATCCGAAGCGAGACTCATGGCTGAATACCACAGAACGTCACTCAGTGTCTCAGTTGATTCTGGCTCTACGACATGCAGTTTCTATTGTCTACGGTATGCTGAAGCGCTTAACTCGAGATCTCAACTCAGTTTCCGGTAATCCATTCCCGATGGTCCTTGGCGACATATTACCTGTAACCTATGTCCAGATTTCAGCTTTTCCCGTCAGGTCGGAGTCAGTAGAACAGTCCTACGATCTTCTCGTGCAATTGTCCTTCTGGAAGCATCCGTGTCTACTCTTTACCACAATATGTTCCTGAGTCCATATCGTCACCGATCGTTCTGCAGTCATTGCACTACAGTTAATTGTGTGGGAGATCTGCCTGTGCGATCTGTTTGTAGGATTACCTGCACTCCTCGAGCCAGTGATTCGAACTGTCTGAAGGTCGGGAAGATGGCGATAAGTGACACGTGCACGTCCTACGGACATGCTGTATTGCGATCTCCATCTGAAAAGTATCATTAACTGTAGACACTGCCACTCTTCATCCCATTCTTTCCTGTACTGAAAATAAGCTCGTATAAGGGTAAAATTTAAGTGAACACACTCAATAGGCATGGGAATTGCCGTAGTTTCAGTTTGGTAGTGTTCACTCAAGGGCTTATGGTGTTTCAGTTTTCATTTCCTTACTGCACGAAACACATAGAAATAACACAGAATTCTTTCTACATTTTAACTTCACACATTAGTGATTTCTGATTACATTTTACTAAATTGATCAGCTATTGGCAGTACAAAAACAGCTTCAGGCTAAGTTGACATGCTATGATGGATGCATGCTATGATTGCCTTGGATATACATTGTTTCCGAACCATAATCTAGACATACCACCAGAAAATCCTTCAATTCACTGATTAGTTCTTTTCGATGATCTTCATATTTAAACAGATGAAAAATATATTGCCCACGTCTTCAGCAGGTTCACAGAAGCAGTTGAATCGTGTTTGATTGTGACATCGACGCACATCGATAATAAAAACCGATTTATGGCTCCTCCCAAAGAACTACTCTTTCAATGGCCTCTATAACTGTGCTGCAACGTAGGACTTCCGTATTTGTTGACAAGGTTGTTTGACCTACAGTTGGTACAGTACCAAAGTATTTAAAGATATACTATTGAAGATATCCCATTAACTTCTTACACCTGCCTGGGCGATGATTGGTCTTCGTGCCTTGTAATGACATCACTAACAGTGGATAAAGGCTCACCTAGCTCTTGTGGAATCTCTCTGACGACTGCCTGAATCTTCTAGGTCATTCACTCAGTTTACTTAGTTCTCTCCATTGTTCTAAACTTATGATACTGATGGACTATGCTTGTATTTCAATAGTATCAGTTAAATGGCCTGTTGTCACACATAGTGAGATACTTGAGATCTGATAAAAAAATGGTTCAAATTGCTCTGAGCACTATGGGACTTAACATCTCAGGTCATCGGAACTACTTAAACCTAACCAACCTAAGGACATCACACACATCCATGCCCGAGGCAGGATTCGAACCTGCGACCGTAGCGGTCTTGCGGTTCCAGACTGGTGCGCCTAGAACCGCTCGGCCACCAACGGACGGCAGATCTGATAACTTTAGACTACATAGTTTGTTACGAAAAGATATGAAAATCGATGTTATTCACCCATTTTAAGGAAAAGGTGATAATAATCTCGCATTACTGTCCTGGGTGAACAAAGAAGGTAGTTCAGTAATGTTTCTTACGTTCGCTTATGGTGATTAGGGCAACACCAAAGTTTTAGACTCCACTCATGAGGCAAAACATTACGACCACTGCCCACTGCGAAATTGACTGCCGCCTGGTGGAGCTGTGAATAACACGTCGTACGTGACAAATCTGATAGGACTGAGGCGTGCCACTGATCCATCACGAAGCGGTTCAGTGCAGTCACTCTGCCCCACTTGTACAGCTCACCTACATTAAACAAATTCTCGGCGGATCGCTTGAACGGACATGCCAGTAGCTAAGAAATACTTAACATCCGCTTTTAAGAAAACTATTCGGTGAAAAAATTTGATTCGTTTACATCTTACAGCCTGATACTTCGATCGATACAGGAGCGAATTTCTTTTCGTTATTTATCATAGTTACTGCGCTGCATCAAATGGTTCAAATGGCTCTGAGCACTATGGGACTTAACTTCTGAGGTCATCAGTCCCCTAGAGCTACTTAAACCTAACTAACCTAAGGACAGCACATACATCAATGCCTGAGACAGGATTCGAACCTGCGACCGTAGCGGTCACGCGGTTCCAGACTGTAGCGCCTAGAACCGCTCGGCCACCCAGGCCGGCCTGCGCTGCATCAAATTAAGTTAATCACTGCACGAAATTTTAAGAGTGTGCAGAGATAAAAACGCATTGAATGAACTTCGTGTATGGCACATTGAAGTTCATACATAGCTGCGTATGAAAAGTATACTGAAACGGTATTAAAGCTTGGAGTATAGCGATACCTATTTCCGTTCTCACGATGTATGGGCGGGTCATCTGCAGTGTGCCCAGGTCTACCTGTTTGCAACGTGAATCACGTGGTTCTAATATTCATCATATTTCATAAATGGTATAACATATCGAAACGATGTTTTTTGCAAATGGCAGAATACAAAGTAGTACTCAATTTGGCATATGGTTAATGCTCGAAACTTTTTGTCTATAGAGAATGGGAGTAACTACAGCTATTTGTGGTGGAACAATTAACTGTTTCTAACAGCATTTAATATTTTGTCAAAGAAGAATGATGAGACACTGCACACTCTAAGATTTACAGTATTCCACATGGGATACTTAGCTTTAATCAAAACCCATTTTTTATTATGTAACAAGATGTAGTCGCTAAGTAATTACATATTTTAATTATTTCAGTTTCCTTCGAGGTCTTTTGTTTATTTAAACATGTAGAATGCTTTACAGTTGCATGTACTGTGGAGTCTGATACTCTATTTCAGTTTCTTTTATCCCATAGTGTCAAGTTCCAGGTATAATTGATTGTCACCATCTTCAGAATTCGCATGTCCTGTACGACGTCCACAGAGTACTTAATGAGTGTTCCCATTGATCAAAGACGTTGGGCCATAATTAGCTTTAAAATGTAATCATATGACGGTAAATTCGAAAATTGACTGCGAAAATACTGAATAAAATTTAGATTAACTTTCATTCCCCCTTTGACTAGCCTGCGCATAGTTGCACGATATTTCGAGCCAACAGCAAAATCTCCGCTGCAAAAAATACATGAGTGGAATGGAAAAAGACCTAATAACTGCTATAAAGGGGCCTATCACTGCAATGGACTTCAGGGGGGTTTGCAGGATTTAGGTATAGATGAAGAAGTAGATACACACAACGTTCTTGAATACCAGTGATCAAAATTTATGACATTATAGCTTGAAACAGAAACCGGAGACAGCATCTACTTCGCGCGAAAATATCGAACCAACATACCACCCCAGATTACGTTACCTGGGATACCACGTCCGCTTCGTCGAATCGCTCATCGCACGATGCCACGCACGTGCGCGCTCACGTTGGACAACTCAGCCGCTGACGCGACTGCTTGATATTATCGCGCGATTTCCGTGCCGCATCACATTCTTAACAGAAGATCACTCACGTAGGACGACGACTAAGTGACGCGGTAAGAAGATTACGTAGCCGGAACAGAGTCGAATGTGGAATCATTCTAGCCAAGACACTAGTCACAAATGGGGAAGTCGACTGACATAAGCGACTTTGACAAAGGGCATATTGTTATGTCACGAATAGATAACAAGAATCTATGAAACGGCGAAAATGATTGGTTGTTTGCGTGCTACCATTGTGAAAATCCAAGGAAAGTGGTTGAAGGCGACAAGGGGTTGGACGCCTACGCCTCATCACATGACGTGGAGTCAGAGGCTTGTGCACTCTATAAAGCAAGATAGGTGGCAAACTGTGACAGATCTGGCGATGGAGAATAGTGGTGGTACAGGTATAAGTGTTTTGGAGCACACTGTTGAACACGAGGCTTGTCAGCAAACGACCTCTACGTGTTCCCAAGGTGGATCAATGGATACATGTCACTTGGTCATATGAATCGCGTTTCTTGTTAAACCGAGTCGTTATCCAGGTGAATGGCTGCTCAGAACATGCACTGTGCTGCAGACACAGGCCAGCTGGGCAATATCACGCTCTGGGAAACATTCATATGGGTTTCCATGGGATGTGTGACAGTAATCCAAGGCACAATGACACCTGTAGCCTACGTAGACATTATTGGGGACCATTTCTATTTCTTCATGATTAATGCTTGCCACGCGGGATATAGCCGAGCGGTCTAGGCGCTTCAGTCATGGACTGTGCGGCTGCTCCCGGCGGAGGCTCGAGTCCTCCCTCGAGCATGTGTGTGTATGTTTGTCCTTAGGATAATGTAGGTCAAGTAGTGTGTAAGCTTAGGGACTGATGACCTTAGCAGTTAAGTCCCATAAGATTTCACACACATTTGAACATTTTTTTTTATTAATGCCTTCTGTGGCGGCAGTATCATCTTCCATTTCAAGAACTGTCGGAGTTACAAGACCAGAATCGTGCAACAGTGGTTTGAGGAGAATGATAGTCAACTCACGTTGACGTCTTCGCTTTCAAATTCGTCTGATCTGAACCAGGTAGAACACCTCTGGGACGCTATCGAGCGCAGTTCTACGCTCACAAACCATCCGCCAGTAATTTACGGGAATTACAATATGTGACCTGTGCGTAGCTATCTGGTGCCACAGGCCTCCGATAACCTACCAAAGACTTTCTGAACCCACGCCTCCCAGAATCACTGCTTCTTCCAAAGATGGGCCAATATTGTATTAGGCAGTTTTTTATAATGTTGTGTTCATCGATATAGGTTGTGCAACAGGAGTAGTTATTGTTGAAGTATCAACTATGGATCTATATTGCATAGTTGCCTATGAAACGTGTAGATGTAGTATAAAGTTGTATTTCCGTTATCTGGTTGAGAATCGAATGAAAGGAAGAAAGAGATGAACCACAGCCAATGAGCACTCGAAGACTGCATCTGAACTTGACGTCTCCATCGGAGTGAGTGCTCTGAAAGAGATTCTGACAAAGGAGTAGAATATGATAACGAGAAGCAGTACGTCAATAGTGAGCTTCTCACACTGCCATATAATGTCATTCTTTCTGTATTAGCGATGCCATGGAAAGTGTGGATAATGGCAGTCTCATATAGTATAACAGTTGCTGCAGATGGCATATGTGTGATTTGATAATAAAATGAACTTTATAAATCCAGAGGTAAAACAGAAAAATATTAAAGATATGCGTCATAATCAACTGAGATATGCGTCATAATCAACAGAGGCAAACTACACAGCCTAATAGGGGAGGTATAAAACATTAAATTAAGCAACAAGTTCAGCATCTTGGAAAAATGAAGACATAGACGACCAGGGGAATTTATTTATAGAGGCACTTATGTAAAAGCTGATGCAGTTACGAAGAAAGCAGAAGGAAACAAAATTTCAAGTGAAATGAGGAATCTATTATAGGGAAGGCGAGGTTTTCAAGCGAATGATAATAGTGTAATGGCTGGGGGTGGGTGGCCAATACGGTGTGTGGTGGAACTGAGCTGGTAGTGCCAGGAGCCGGTAGTTCACCATCTCTGTGTGAGGCAGCAGGGGACAGCTAATGGTTATCTGGTTGGAGGAGACGTGTCGAAAGAAAACTTCGCTAATTAGACCTAGCGAACAAACGATCATAACAATACTCAGCGATGGTAACGCCCTCCAGGGCGCTTGATGAAGACGGTGGGTGTGGAGGGACAGATAAGCTGGCGGCCTGCCACCTCCGGCAGCCTGCAGCGACGCCGGTGACTGATGCGAGATGCTTGTGCCTGTGTGTGCGCCGACTGAACGTAGTAGCGCAACTCAGGGCAAGTCGCTCCAGAAATTCCACTGTGGGTCCTATAGAGGAAGACAGCCCTCAAAAGTAGTGTAAGCCTTACAGTCGGAGGTGAAAGCAGCAGTAGTCCGCATATGCAATGTTGGCTGAGTGACCCTGGTCTCAAACAATAGCTCTCCAGGATAGGAAGCTGGCAGCGACAGAAAGGAGTGCCAGAGGCATCTCAATAGCTGGAAGGCGCTAAGCCCACAATATTAGACTCAAAGCTGATAGCAGGTCTGAATGTAGTGAAGGCCAAGTCTTGTGGTGGCAGTTGGTAGTTTCATGTCGGCTTCTAGACCAGTGTGGACCTCTCTTCGAAGCTTGCAGGTGCCAGACTGTACGCATTTATCTAAAAATAAGGGTATTTGTAGGGGTCTGGTGTGAACTTTTTTATGCCAAGGCACTGCAGTGGCTCTATCCTTCTGCTGTATCGTTATTACGACGCTGGTCCCTCGGCTGGCCCGATGATGTGATAATCACACGACTTCGTGGTGGCAGTTTGTTGCATCAGCAGGTAGTTCCTAACGTAACTGTGTCAGATCATCTCTGGTCTGACCATGTTGCATGGCCTCTTGCTTTAGCCGTGACAGTATTGTTGTTTTATTCAGTCATGATGAAAATAGTGGCGGCACTACACACCTGCCCTCTGAGGTAGATCCGGTAGGTCATAGTAATTCCGCGAAGATCCGACAAACCTCACATAAAGTGATAAATGTGGACAGTATATTCAGCTTTTCTGTTACAGTGCCGGCCGAAGTGGCCGTGCGGTTAAAGGCGCTGCAGTCTGAAACCGCAAGACCGCTACGGTCGCAGGTTCGAATCCTGCCTCGGGCATGGATGTTTGTGATGTCCTTAGGTTAGTTAGGTTTAAGTAGTTCTAAGTTCTAGGGGACTAATGACCTCAGAAGTTGAGTCCCATAGTGCTCAGAGCCATTTGAACCATTTTTTTTGTTACATCTTAAACCACAGGGTTCATTGACTGCATACTTAACCTGAATGAAGTTCCCATGATAAACACAATGGCTTACTTCCTTTTTACACATGACCATTGACTCTAGTGCATGACCTCTTACAAACTAGTAACGTGTTATCACCAGATTATTTGCTCTCGTCCACAGCTCGTGGTCGTGCGGTAGCGTTCTCGCTTCCCGCGCCCGGGTTCCCGGGTTCGATTCCCGGCGGGGTCAGGGATTTTCTCTGCCTCGTGATGACTGGGTGTTGTGTGATGTCCTTAGGTTAGTTAGGTTTAAGTAGTTCTAAGTTCTAGGGGACTGATGACCTAAGATGTTAAGTCCCATAGTGCTCAGAGCCATTTGAACCATTTTTTATTTGCTCTCGATTCGTCCCCTAATAACTATTTAATAAGTAATAGATTCGACCAATAAATTCCTTACGCTTCTCAAAACATCGGCTATACCAAATTTCTCTTAACTGTCTCTTGTTGGCTACAGATAATCCAGTCCATCTGCAGCTTATGTACTGGAGGTTCATGTGGGTTGCCGGTTCTCTTCTTAACGTAGATGAAGGCTACATAAAGCAGAGTCACAGGCACCAAGGTGCCTTATATTAGAAGACTCAAGGTTTCGACTGTTCAATGCTGGTTGTCTCAGTATTGTTGCTGGTATCACCAGTGTGAATGTGATACAGCCTCAGTTGTACTGGCCAGGCAGAACCTGACCTATTCTACAATACCCTGAAACCCGATCTTATCCACACCCTGGACAAATTTATAGCTACATGAGAGGGACTCATTTTTGCATATAAAATGCTTCACGTCATCCATAAACAGCCCTTTTCAATCTATCCCAGGCATGTTCGACAGGGTTCATGTCTGGAGAACATGCTGATCACTCTAGTCGAGCGACGTCGTTAGCCTGAAGGAAGTCATTCACAAAATGTGCACGATGGGGGCGCGAATTGTCGTCCAGGAAGGCGAATGCCTCGCCAATATGCTGCCGATATGGTTTGCTCTATCGGTCGGAGGACGGCATCTGCGTATCGTACAGGCGTTACGGCGCCTTCCATGACCACCAGCGGCGTACGTCGGCCCCACGTAATGCCACCTGAAAACAGCAGGGAATCTCCACCCTGCTGCACTCGCTGGACAGTGTGTCTAAGGCGTTCAGCCTGACCGGGTTGCCCCCAAAGACGTCTCCGACGATTGTCTGGTTGAAGGCATATGCGACACTCATCAGTGAAGAGAACGTGATGCCAATCCTGAGCGCTCCATTCGGCATGTTATTGGGCCCATGTGTACCGCTCTGCATGGTGTCGTGTTTGCAAAGATGGACCTCGCCATGGACGTCGGGAGTGAAGCTGAACATCATGCAGCCTATTGAGCATAGTTTGAGTCGTAACACGACGTTCTGTGATTGCACGAAAAGCATTATTCAACATGGTCAGGGTTCCTCCGAACCATAATCCGTAGGTAGCGGTCATCCACGGCAGTAGTAGCCCTTGGGCGGCCTGACCGAGGCATGTCATCGACAGTTTCTGTCTCTCTGTATCTCCTTCACGTCCGAAAAACATCGCTTTGGTTCACTCCAAGACGCCTGGACACTTTCCTTGTTGGGAGCCCTTCCTGGCACAAAGTAACAATGTGGACTCGATCGAACGGCGGTATCGACCGTCTAGGCATGGTAGAACTGCAGATAACACGAGCCTTGTACCTCCTTCCTGGTGGAATGACTGGAACTGATGTCTGTCGGACCCACTCTGTCTAATAGGCGCTGCTCATGCATGGTTGTTTACATCTTTGGGCGGGTTTATTGAAATCTCTGAACAGTCAAAGGGACTATGTCTGTGATACAATATCAAATGGTTCAAATGGCTCTGAGCACTATGGGACTCAACTGCTGTGGTTATCAGTCCCCTAGAACTTATAACTACTTAAACCTAACTAACCTAAGGACATCACACACATCCATGCCCGAGGCAGGATTCGAACCTGCGACCGTAGCAGTCCCACGGTTCCGGACTGCGCGCCTAGAACCGCGAGACCACCGCGGCCGGCGATACAATATCCACAGTCAACGTCTATCTTCAGGAGTTCTGGGAACCGGGGTGATGCAAAACGTTTTTTGATGTGTGTAGAAGAGATAGAGAATCCAGTATTAGAATCAGAATTAAAAAGGGATATGGAAGACTTAAGAGCGAAGAAGGGATAGACAACATTCCATCGGAATTTCTAAAATCATTGGGGCAAGTGGTAACAAAATGACTACTCTCGTTGGTGTGTAGTACTCATGAGTCTGGTGATATACTATCTGACTTTCGAAAAAACATCACCCACACAGTTCTGGAAACTGTAAGAAACGACAAGTATGATAATTATCCACAATGAGCTTAACAGTTTATGTATCCGAAGTTGCTTCCAAGAATAATATACCGAATTATGGAAAAGAAAATTAAGGATGTGTCAGATGACGATCAGTTCGGTTTTAGAAAAGGTGAAGGCACCAGAGAGGTAGTCCTAATGTTGCGTTTGATAATGGGAGCAAGACTAAAGAGAAATCGAGACAGGTTCATAGGATTTATCGACCTGGAAAATGCGGCCGACAATATAGAAGGTGCAAGGTGTTCGAAATTCTGGGAAAAATGGAGGTAAGCCATCGGGAAAGACGGGTAACATACAATATATACAAGAGCCAAGAGGGAACAATAAGAGAGCAAGACCAAGAACGAAGTGCTCGGATTATAACGGGTGTAAGATAGGGATGTAGTCTTTCGTCTCTGCTGTTCAATCAATACGTTGAAGAAGCAATGACAGAAATAGAAGAAAGGTTCAAGAGTGGAATTTTAATTCAGTGTGAAAGATTCAGTGAAAATTAAGAAGAATACAGGATCTCCTGAATGGGATGAACAATCCAGTGAGAACAGAATACAGATCGAGAAAGACGAAAGTAATGAGAAGTAGCAAAAATGAGAACAGCGAGAAATGTAACATCAGGATTGGTGATCACGAATTAGATGGATTCAAGGAATTCTGCTGCCTAGGTAGCAAAATAGCCCTTGACGGACGGAACAAGGAGGTCATAAAAAGCTGGCTAGCAGTGGCGAAAAGGACATTCCTGGCCACGAGAAATCTGCCAGTATCAAACATAAGCCTTAATTTGAGAAAGAAGTTTCTGAGAATGTACGTTTGGAGCACACCATTGTATGGTAGTGAAACACTGACTGTGGGAAAACTGGAACTGAAGAGAATCGAAGAATTTCAAATTTGATGTTATAGAAGGATGTTGAAAATTAGATGGTCTGATAAGGTATGAATGAGGCGGTTCTCTGCAGAATCGCCGAGGAAAGGAATGTATGGAAAACACTAACAAGAAGAAGGACAGGATGGTAGGACATCTGTTAAGACATCATGGAATAACTTCCGTGTTACTAGAGGGAGCTATAGAGAGTAAAAATTGTAGGGGAGGACAGTGACTGAAATACATTTTACAGATAACTGAGGACGTGGATTGCAACAAGTGCTACTCTGAGATGAAGAGGTTAGCACAGGAGACCAATTCGTGGCAGACCGCATCAAACCAGTCAGGAGACCGATGACTAAAAAAAAGTGATGCCAGCTTAGTTGATCTACATAACAACCTGCTATGTTCAATGAACTGTGGCTGTGTTGTGAATAGCTGGCAATCTGTGTCACCGGCCTGTGCCTTCTGTCACTCTGCAAGACTGTGACCTAATGCCTGCACTATCTCAACCTCCCTTCTATGCATGTATGCGTCACCATGATTTTTACTGGGTTTATGAACCACTTCAAAGGCTAACGAACTTAGCTTCAATGCCTATCACATAGCCTGTCAGAAAGATCTTTTAACCCCAACAGGCAGTTCAGTACTGTGTGACCCGTTAACACTTTGAACTTTCTTCTGCACAGATAACGTCTGAAGTAAGTGACCCCTATATCACTCCAAATATCCCCTTCTCTGTCGTAGAGTAATTTATTTCAAATTTGTAAAACTGCCGTGAAGCAAACGCCACTGGATGCTCCTTATCCTGTACTTGTGGCTCGAGACACACCATACCAGTAGGTTGAAAACATGACATGACAGGATAAACTCCTTTTTGTAATCTGGAAAGATCAATACCGGACCTGTTGTTAACGCCTCTTTTAATATTTAATGTGACCTGACATTCTGCTGCCCGTTGGAATTTCATATTTTTTCTTAACAGATGTGTGAACAACCAGTCAATATCTGCAGATCCCTTCACAAATTTCCTATTATAATTGGCTAATCCCAAAAACGACTGGAATTCCATGCTTGTCTTAAGCACTGGAAATGCCTCATTGCCTGTTTCAATCTAGGATCACTCAAAGCAATTTCCTGGTGCCTTGCGGCACATTACAATGCAAATTGAGTTTTCGTGATTTCGCTTGCAATTTAATTGCATTGTTTTTTTATGACAGATAGACAAGTGGTGACAGTTTCCCTTAGCTGTAACAATGTTCCTCTAAAATCCACCGTGCGTTGCCGAAGATCAAATTTAGTACGATGAGTAATCAGAAAATGTAACGCCAGGATTGTGCAGTAACCTTCACCTATATCAGACATAACTTACATATTTACCCGGATTTTCTTTCAGAAAGACCAAAATTCGTAGTAATTGACGAAATTCATCTAGTAAAACACAAGTAATATCTGGCGTTCCCCAAGTAAGTGTTATAGGCCCTCTGTTGTTGCTGACCTACATCGATGGTTTAGAAGATAATATGCGTAGCCGTATTAGATTGTTTACGGATGATGCAATCATTTACCGTCTTGTAAAGTCATCAGATGGTCAAAAGCAATTGTAAAATTATTCAGTCAAAATATCTGTATGGTGCGAAAAATGGCAATTGACTCTAAATAATGAAAATTATGGAGTCATCCACATGAGTACTGAAAGGAAGCCGCTAAGCTACGGTTACACGATAAATCGTACAAATCTAAAGGTCGTAAATTCAATTAAATATTTCGGGATTAGAATTACGAATAACTTAAATTAGATCGACCACACACACAAGGTGTGGATAAAGCCAACCAAGACTGCCGTTTATTGGCAGACAACTTAGAAAGTGCAACAGGTCTTCTCAAGAGACCACTTACACCACACTTGTCCGCCCTCTTCTGGAGTGCACATTACAGTGAGATGCTTACTGCCAGGCTAAAGCCTTCAATTCGCAGCAAACACCGAGGATTGCTGTCAAAAGGTGTTGTGTTGTTGCACGACAATGCCCGTCCGCATACTGCTGCCCACACTGCTGAAACGCTCCAGAAAATCAAATTTGAAGTACTGGATCATCCTCTATATAGTCCCGATCTTGCCCCTTCTGACTATCACTTGTTCAGTCCACTCAAACAGGCATTAAGGGGCCCTCGATTTGCCTCGGACGAGCAGTGAAAGAAGCGGTGCATTCCTGGCTCCCAGCTCAACAGAGAACCTTCTCTTATGAGGGCATCAGGAAGCTTGTACAATGATGGACCAAGTGCATTGGAACGCAAGGAGACTATGTCGAAAAATGATGTTCTTGTAAGTTTCCTATTTGATTACAATAAAATTTTATAGCTACTTTGCGGATAATAATTGACTTACCCTCGTTTGTTAGAAACTATAGAAACTGAGTCTTACTGTGATTTAGCGTTAGTTAAGTTTCTACAAGCCATGAACTTATATCTTGAACTACACTATTTGAAACAGTGGTAACGTTGCACACAACATCCTTTACTACCAAGCCAGTGTCTTCAGCAAACAGAAATATTTTACAATCACCAGTAATACCAGAGGACAAATGATTTATATAAATAAAGAAGAAGAGTGGCCCCTGCACTGATCCTTGGGATACCCCCCATTTAACCATGCCCCACTCAGACCTCCCCCCCCCCCCCCATCATAGCCATTCTCAACAATTTGCAGATTTACCTTTTGCTGTCTGATATTAAAGTAAGAGGTGAAACAACTGCGAGCTACTCCCTGTATTCCATAATGGTCCAACTGCTGGAGCAATATTTTGTATCAACACTATCAAACGCCTTAGTTAAATCAATGCCTAGCGTTCGTAACCTTTTGTTTAATTCATCCAGTACCTCACAGAGAAAAGAGAATATAACATTTTCAGTTGTTAAACCACTTCTAAAATCGAACAGTACATTTTATAGCAAATTACTTTAAATAAAATGACAAATTATCATTACAAACACGGAATTTTCTATAAGTTTCGGAAATACTGATGGCATAGAAATACGTCTAAAATACGTATGAAATTGTCTACATTATCCCTTTCTCCTATTTTATAAAGCGGCTTTACTACTGAGTACTTTAATCGTTCGGGAAACTGACCATTCTTAAAGGAAAAATTACAATTAACGGTAAGTACAGGGCTAATATGTCCAGGACAGTAGTTACATATTGTGCTAGATACTCCATCATATCCATGAGTCCTTAGTCTTCAGTGATTTAATTATTGACTCAATCTCCCCCTTGTCAGTATCACAGATGAGTGAGTACTTCAGACATCAGTCTCAGACAGGTATTTTCAAGAGAGTTATATGAGTCCTTGTAGAAACTGAGTTTTTATTTAATTCACCAATAACACTCAGAAAGTGGTAGTTAAATGCTGTACAGATATCTGACTTATCAGTATCAGAAACATTTTTGCTACGTACTGACTTGATATCGTCGACCTTATGCTGCAGATCAGACACTTCCTTCACAACTAATCACACGGTTTTAATTTTATCCTGTGAATTATCTATTCTATTTGCGTGCCACATACTCTTTGCTTTCCTAATAACATTTTAAGCACCTTACTGTACTGACATATGAAATAATCTGGACTACTGCCGGATGTTTGTGTCGCTCTGGCACAATATTTCGGCCACGTAACTCGTTGCCTTCTTCAGGTGCTACCTGAGACTGCCGCATTGGAGGATCTTGTCCAGTATTTATGCCAAGAGGGCGCTGGGTGCTCTGTTTGCCGTCCGCGCCCGCCTGGCGCTGCTTGTAATCTGTTGTCTCTTCCCCGACCAAGTCGGGCGCGGAGGTCCGAGGGAGCACTGGGGAAGAGACAACACATTATAAGCAGCGCCAGGCGGGCGCGGACGGCAAAGAGAGCACCCAGAGCCCTCTGGGCATAAATACTGGACAAGATCCTCTAATACGGCAGTCTCAGGTAGCACCTGAAGAAGGCAACGAGTTACGTGGCCGAAATATTGTGCCAGAGCGACACAAACATCCGGCAGTAGTCCCGATTATTCCATATGTCAAGATCTCGCCGGGAAAGACTGGAGTTACACCTTACTGTACTGTTTGTGATGGGCTACTGTTGCTTGATTGTGACTACTTCCAGCATTTTGACATCATTGCCACTTCATTCTACATGATCCTTATCCCACTAGTCAGCCACGCAGGCTGCCTTTTGCTGCTAGTACCCTGTTTAGAACGTTCTAATAGAAAGTAACTTTCAAAGAGCATGAGAAGTGTATTAAGGAAAGCTTTATATTTGTCATCTGTGTTATCGGCACTATTAACATCCTGCCACTGTTGTTCCTTAACAAGTTTTAAAAAAACTCTCTATTGCTGTTGAATTAGCTTTTCTACACACATGGAAGTTATATATAATATTTATTTGAGTAAAAAGCCTATAAGTGTTAAAATTTTTGCATCATGGTCTGAAAGGCGATTCACCCTTTTACTAGCAGAATGCCCATCTAGTAATGAAGAATGAATAAAAATATTGTCCATGGCTGTCCTACTATTCCCCTGCACCCTGACTGGAAAAAACACAGCTGCATCAGATCATATGAATTTAGGGATCTTCCAACATCCTTTTTCTAGCATAATCACATACAAAATTAATATTGAAGTCCTCAAACACAACTAATTTTTAGTACTTCCTGTAAAGTAGATCAAGAACCCTCTCAAGCTCGAGGAGAAATGCTCTGAAGTCAGAGTTAGGGGACCTATAAATAACAACAATTAGAAGGTTAGTTTCAGTAAATTCAACGGCACCTGCACAACATTCAAGTACTTGTTCTGCGCAGTGCCATGATATGTCTACGGACTCAAATTGAATACTGTTTTTTAACATTCATGGTCACTGTCTCACTCCGCAAGGAAGTCCTTGAAAAACAGCCAGTTAATCCGTATCCTGGCAAAGGAAGCTTCCACTACTCCACTTCTTGGATACATGTCCTCCATACTTGGATACATGACCTCCTTTGAAGATGATTCCTTTGTTAGGGAGACTTCCTTTAAGCAGGGAGCTCTATCAGTTGACTATAAAGTAAAAAAGTGGTGCAGCTCTAACACCAATTACTACACGAATTTTTCCATGAGTGATCCCACCACCGCTCATTGAAAAACATCCAGCTAATCTGTATCCTGGTAAAGGAAGCCTCCACTACTCCACTACTTGGATACAAGTCCTCTACTACTCGGATACGTGGCCTCCTTTGAAGATGATTCCTTTGTTAGGGAGACTTCCTTTAAGCAGGGAGCTCTATCAGTTGACTATAAAGTAAAAAAGTGGTGCAGCTCTAACACCAATTACTACACGAATTTTTCCATGAGTGATCCCACCACCGCTCATTGAAAAACATCCAGCTAATCTGTATCCTGGTAAAGGAAGCCTCCACTACTCCACTACTTGGATACAAGTCCTCTACTACTCGGATACGTGGCCTCCTTTGAAGATGATTCCTTTGTTAGGGAGACTTCCTTTAAGCAGGGAGCTCTATCAGTTGACTATAAAGTAAAAAAGTGGTGCAGCTCTAACACCAATTACTACACGAATTTTTCCATGAGTGATCCCACCACCGCTCATTGAAAAACATCCGGCTAATCTGTATCCTGGTAAAGGAAGCCTCCACTACTCCACTACTTGGATACAAGTCCTCTACTACTCGGATACGTGGCCTCCTTTGAAGATGATTCCTTTGTTAGGGAGACTTCCTTTAAGCAGGGAGCTCTATCAGTTGACTATAAAGTAAAAAAGTGGTGCAGCTCTAACACCAATTACTACACGAATTTTTCCATGAGTGATCCCACCACCGCTCATTGAAAAACATCCAGCTAATCTGTATCCTGGTAAAGGAAGCCTCCACTACTCCACTACTTGGATACAAGTCCTCTACTACTCGGATACGTGGCCTCCTTTGAAGATGATTCCTTTGTTAGGGAGACTTCCTTTAAGCAGGGAGCTCTATCAGTTGACTATAAAGTAAAAAAGTGGTGCAGCTCTAACACCAATTACTACACGAATTTTTCCATGAGTGATCCCACCACCGCTCATTGAAAAACATCCAGCTAATCTGTATCCTGGTAAAGGAAGCCTCCACTACTCCACTACTTGGATACAAGTCCTCTACTACTCGGATACGTGGCCTCCTTTGAAGATGATTCCTTTGTTAGGGAGACTTCCTTTAAGCAGGGAGCTCTATCAGTTGACTATAAAGTAAAAAAGTGGTGCAGCTCTAACACCAATTACTACACGAATTTTTCCATGAGTGATCCCACCACCGCTCATTGAAAAACATCCAGCTAATCTGTATCCTGGTAAAGGAAGCCTCCACTACTCCACTACTTGGATACAAGTCCTCTACTACTCGGATACGTGGCCTCCTTTGAAGATGATTCCTTTGTTAGGGAGACTTCCTTTAAGCAGGGAGCTCTATCAGTTGACTATAAAGTAAAAAAGTGGTGCAGCTCTAACACCAATTACTACACGAATTTTTCCATGAGTGATCCCACCACCGCTCATTGAAAAACATCCAGCTAATCTGTATCCTGGTAAAGGAAGCCTCCACTACTCCACTACTTGGATACAAGTCCTCTACTACTCGGATACGTGGCCTCCTTTGAAGATGATTCCTTTGTTAGGGAGACTTCCTTTAAGCAGGGAGCTCTATCAGTTGACTATAAAGTAAAAAAGTGGTGCAGCTCTAACACCAATTACTACACGAATTTTTCCATGAGTGATCCCACCACCGCTCATTGAAAAACATCCAGCTAATCTGTATCCTGGTAAAGGAAGCCTCCACTACTCCACTACTTGGATACAAGTCCTCTACTACTCGGATACGTGGCCTCCTTTGAAGATGATTCCTTTGTTAGGGAGACTTCCTTTAAGCAGGGAGCTCTATCAGTTGACTATAAAGTAAAAAAGTGGTGCAGCTCTAACACCAATTACTACACGAATTTTTCCATGAGTGATCCCACCACCGCTCATTGAAAAACATCCAGCTAATCTGTATCCTGGTAAAGGAAGCCTCCACTACTCCACTACTTGGATACAAGTCCTCTACTACTCGGATACGTGGCCTCCTTTGAAGATGATTCCTTTGTTAGGGAGACTTCCTTTAAGCAGGGAGCTCTATCAGTTGACTATAAAGTAAAAAAGTGGTGCAGCTCTAACACCAATTACTACACGAATTTTTCCATGAGTGATCCCACCACCGCTCATTGAAAAACATCCAGCTAATCTGTATCCTGGTAAAGGAAGCCTCCACTACTCCACTACTTGGATACAAGTCCTCTACTACTCGGATACGTGGCCTCCTTTGAAGATGATTCCTTTGTTAGGGAGACTTCCTTTAAGCAGGGAGCTCTATCAGTTGACTATAAAGTAAAAAAGTGGTGCAGCTCTAACACCAATTACTACACGAATTTTTCCATGAGTGATCCCACCACCGCTCATTGAAAAACATCCAGCTAATCTGTATCCTGGTAAAGGAAGCCTCCACTACTCCACTACTTGGATACAAGTCCTCTACTACTCGGATACGTGGCCTCCTTTGAAGATGATTCCTTTGTTAGGGAGACTTCCTTTAAGCAGGGAGCTCTATCAGTTGACTATAAAGTAAAAAAGTGGTGCAGCTCTAACACCAATTACTACACGAATTTTTCCATGAGTGATCCCACCACCGCTCATTGAAAAACATCCAGCTAATCTGTATCCTGGTAAAGGAAGCCTCCACTACTCCACTACTTGGATACAAGTCCTCTACTACTCGGATACGTGGCCTCCTTTGAAGATGATTCCTTTGTTAGGGAGACTTCCTTTAAGCAGGGAGCTCTATCAGTTGACTATAAAGTAAAAAAGTGGTGCAGCTCTAACACCAATTACTACACGAATTTTTCCATGAGTGATCCCACCACCGCTCATTGAAAAACATCCAGCTAATCTGTATCCTGGTAAAGGAAGCCTCCACTACTCCACTACTTGGATACAAGTCCTCTACTACTCGGATACGTGGCCTCCTTTGAAGATGATTCCTTTGTTAGGGAGACTTCCTTTAAGCAGGGAGCTCTATCAGTTGACTATAAAGTAAAAAAGTGGTGCAGCTCTAACACCAATTACTACACGAATTTTTCCATGAGTGATCCCACCACCGCTCATTGAAAAACATCCAGCTAATCTGTATCCTGGTAAAGGAAGCCTCCACTACTCCACTACTTGGATACAAGTCCTCTACTACTCGGATACGTGGCCTCCTTTGAAGATGATTCCTTTGTTAGGGAGACTTCCTTTAAGCAGGGAGCTCTATCAGTTGACTATAAAGTAAAAAAGTGGTGCAGCTCTAACACCAATTACTACACGAATTTTTCCATGAGTGATCCCACCACCGCTCATTGAAAAACATCCAGCTAATCTGTATCCTGGTAAAGGAAGCCTCCACTACTCCACTACTTGGATACAAGTCCTCTACTACTCGGATACGTGGCCTCCTTTGAAGATGATTCCTTTGTTAGGGAGACTTCCTTTAAGCAGGGAGCTCTATCAGTTGACTATAAAGTAAAAAAGTGGTGCAGCTCTAACACCAATTACTACACGAATTTTTCCATGAGTGATCCCACCACCGCTCATTGAAAAACATCCAGCTAATCTGTATCCTGGTAAAGGAAGCCTCCACTACTCCACTACTTGGATACAAGTCCTCTACTACTCGGATACGTGGCCTCCTTTGAAGATGATTCCTTTGTTAGGGAGACTTCCTTTAAGCAGGGAGCTCTATCAGTTGACTATAAAGTAAAAAAGTGGTGCAGCTCTAACACCAATTACTACACGAATTTTTCCATGAGTGATCCCACCACCGCTCATTGAAAAACATCCAGCTAATCTGTATCCTGGTAAAGGAAGCCTCCACTACTCCACTACTTGGATACAAGTCCTCTACTACTCGGATACGTGGCCTCCTTTGAAGATGATTCCTTTGTTAGGGAGACTTCCTTTAAGCAGGGAGCTCTATCAGTTGACTATAAAGTAAAAAAGTGGTGCAGCTCTAACACCAATTACTACACGAATTTTTCCATGAGTGATCCCACCACCGCTCATTGAAAAACATCCAGCTAATCTGTATCCTGGTAAAGGAAGCCTCCACTACTCCACTACTTGGATACAAGTCCTCTACTACTCGGATACGTGGCCTCCTTTGAAGATGATTCCTTTGTTAGGGAGACTTCCTTTAAGCAGGGAGCTCTATCAGTTGACTATAAAGTAAAAAAGTGGTGCAGCTCTAACACCAATTACTACACGAATTTTTCCATGAGTGATCCCACCACCGCTCATTGAAAAACATCCAGCTAATCTGTATCCTGGTAAAGGAAGCCTCCACTACTCCACTACTTGGATACAAGTCCTCTACTACTCGGATACGTGGCCTCCTTTGAAGATGATTCCTTTGTTAGGGAGACTTCCTTTAAGCAGGGAGCTCTATCAGTTGACTATAAAGTAAAAAAGTGGTGCAGCTCTAACACCAATTACTACACGAATTTTTCCATGAGTGATCCCACCACCGCTCATTGAAAAACATCCAGCTAATCTGTATCCTGGTAAAGGAAGCCTCCACTACTCCACTACTTGGATACAAGTCCTCTACTACTCGGATACGTGGCCTCCTTTGAAGATGATTCCTTTGTTAGGGAGACTTCCTTTAAGCAGGGAGCTCTATCAGTTGACTATAAAGTAAAAAAGTGGTGCAGCTCTAACACCAATTACTACACGAATTTTTCCATGAGTGATCCCACCACCGCTCATTGAAAAACATCCAGCTAATCTGTATCCTGGTAAAGGAAGCCTCCACTACTCCACTACTTGGATACAAGTCCTCTACTACTCGGATACGTGGCCTCCTTTGAAGATGATTCCTTTGTTAGGGAGACTTCCTTTAAGCAGGGATACCTATCAGTTGACTCCAAAGTAAGAAATGGTGCAGCTCTAACACCAACTACTACACGAATTTTTCCATGAGTGATCCCACCACCGCTCATTACACTGTTACCTATAAACTTTGTCAGCTTCCGCTTCCCATACCTATTGAAGTGCAGGCCGTGTCTACTGAAATCCGATCTATTGATGAACTCAGCTGGCAGCACTGCAATGTGTGTTATGCCCTCCTCCATCAGTGCCTTCTCCAGCCCCATGTTAACACGCCCAACAGCAGCATTAAGATGAGGTCGATCATGACGCTGAAACAGTTGCACGAAGTGCACATTTGTGCCGCCAGTTTGAGTAACTATCTTTACCAGGTCTTCACCTACATCATACTCCCCGTCCCTATCTAGACCATTAGCAGCTTCAACCACTATCGCTACCTGATCCCCTTTCGTAAAATTCCTATACAAGTCCCCTACGTTAACAAACACCTGAGCGAAACCTGTACTAGGCTTCACAATGCTGGTGACATGGAACTCACTCCCCAACATTTCCTGCCACTATTAGCCCACACCTCTGTCGTGCGAACTACTTGGCAGCAGAACCTTTTTCTGTCTGTTAGGATATGCAACTGACTTAGACTCCCTAACTGCTGAGAACTGCTGCATGTTTCCTGCACCTACAGCTAAAAGAGGCTCCTCTCCACTAAACTCTGACAGTTAGTCAAATATATTGGTTATACGTAAAGTGCAACTATTTGAATATCTCCTCCTTCTAGCTGCCTCCTTACCGACTGCCAGTTCCCTTTCCCCAGCACCCTTCACCGTTGTGAAGACCGTTTAAAAACTGAGGGTCGCTGCGCAAATTACCACGAGACCAGTGTTTGGAATTAATAGAAGCAACAGAAGAAACAAACAAATAAATCAGGAACAGAATCGAGAAGGGAAATGGAAGTACAAACACAGTGAAAGTTAAATTGAGGTGGGCAGCATATGTACCTCGGCTAGTGGGTAGTAGATGGTCCAAGGAAGTATTTTTCCGGATTCCAAGAGATAGGAAAGAACCAAAACGAATACCTAATGGCAGGTAAGTCTGTGACGACAGAACTGTATCAATCCGTCATGGGTCTGTATAACTGAAGACGTGGTAAAGCATAGAGGTAGCATTTATTCAGTAGTCGATGTGACATGGCTGATAGTAATAGCAGTAAGGAAACGAACTGTTGTTTCATTGTACTTTGTGTGTTTGTGTGTCCATATCGAGATTGAGTCAATACTGAAGTATATGAGTAAAACTTGTGCTATTGTGAATTAATGAACAAATGGTGTAACCTACGCAACTAGTCGCCTTCAAACATGCTGAGCTTGCTTAGTTGTGTGTGGGTGAAGCTCATTTTAAAGAGGGAGGAAAAAGCCCTACACGCTCAAGATAGACACTCTATCGACGAAATGGTGCTGGACTCCTGTGAAACGTGGTGAAAAGTGACTTCGTATTTCCGCTGCGACGGGTTTGCCAGACCTAACTTCATCGTAAGTTGAAATTTTTACGCTGTCTACCAGCAGCGCTGGGAATGACACGGAGGGGAACGCATTCGCTGAGCAGTTTATGGGCTACGCTGTACTAGCTGCGGCGGCAGCAGCTCGATGAGAAACACTTTAGTGTCGCATGTTTGGAACGTATACCGCTGCGTGCTCCGCCGTGGACGAGTATCGTTTCCTGCAATTTCCTTTCCTGATGGTGAATAGAAACGCCATCTAGCATGAGAATTTTTCTGTTACGAGGAAAATACATTTCGCAGAACGAATTCAGTGTCCGGTTACAATGACCACAATTCTCTGTAGCTGTCAGGAACAGGATTTTTTCTAGCGTATTTCTGGGTGCTGGATTCTGGTAAAGTACTTATAATGTTCAATCACATGCAATTTTGACACAAATATAGAATTTCTATAAGGTATGGAAAATGTAGCTATTTAATCGTTATAACAACGTCAGTACTTTTTGTGAAGGTTTGCATCATAACCTGCAATCAAAAGATGCTTAATTTTATAGTCTACACTACAGCTGCTTATATATTTCGATGATAGTCTAATCACGAGGCCTATATGTTTTTTCTTACATATTCTTTTCATGCCAACTTCTGTAACCTGGCATAAATCGAGTAGTGCCTGCTTTCGCGTTTTTCTTGCCTAAAACGTTATAATAATTCTCCTGAGCACTTCTGCTTTATATTTGGTAAACTTAACAGTGAAAAAGCAGCAACGGACAATATCAGACTTTGTCAAAGAAATGTATTTTGCGTCTTTTGAAGTAAATACTGTATTTGGGATCAGGACAAATCAAGGGTCCCACCTCGAGTATGTTCAAGTTGTGAGGAAGTACCCCAATTTCCTATGCAAAAGCCAAGCACTTGTCTTAAACAATCTTGCCGATTAGAATGTCAAAAGTTGGGAGAGAAAACGGACTATTCGATTCAAAAGTGGGCACAAAAAAAGTGTCCACTTCACACAAATCTTGGCATTATGCAAGAATTAATTACAGTCATATCGATGATGGTGACACTGGCAAATATGTGGCAATTAAGTTACAGTGGCTATCAGAAGCTACGATGAAAGAAGGTGGCTATCGTCAGCTCTAACGTTGGTAAACTAATGAAACACGAAATATTTGAAGACCAAATGAATGAAATTTAAAGATCATCTTGGATGCCCTTTAAACAAGTTGTCAACAAGTTTCTTTGCAACTTCAAACACTTTAACTACGAGAGTTAACAAGAAACATGCAGGCTAACGTCGAAGTATTGAATGCCTCAATGAGCTTGAAGCTGTACATTTTGCAATCTTGCAACAACTATTTTACAGAAAGTCTAGGTATTTTGACTGAGAAACAGGGAGGAAGATTCCATCAAAGCATTAAACAATTGAAAGGGGTACCAGAATTGATGGGATGTCACCGTGATAGCTGACTACTGCTGGATGCTCCATAGGGAGCGTGCTTAGTGAGTGCACAGAATGAAACGCGACGGAGCTTTGAGGAAAAAGAGAAGAGACATTAAGATTAGACCTGAAAAATATAGTACTTCATTGTAATGTTAGGAGTGCCCTATTTTATCATGTTTCTTTTTAATAAAGTTTTTTTGAATGTATATGTTTTGTTCCGGACCTTGCCGTTGGTGGGGAGGCTTGCGTGCCCCAGCGATACAGATAGCAGTACCGTAGGGGCAACCACAATGGAGGGGTATCTGTTAAGAGGCCAGACAAACGTGTGGTTCATGAAGAGGGGCATCAGCCTTTCCTGTAGTTGCAGGGGCAACAGTCTGGACGATTGACTGATCTGGTCTTGTCACATTAACCAAAACGGCCTTGCTGTGCTGGTACTGCGAACGGCTGAAAGCAAGGGGAAACCACAGCCGTAATTTTTCCCTAGGGAATGCAACTTCACTGTATGGTTAAATGATGATGGTGTCCTATTGGGTAAAATATTCCGGAAGTAAAATAGTCCCCCATTCGGATCTCCGGGCGGGGACTACTCAAGAGGCCGTCGTTATCAGGAGAAAGAAACTGGCGTTCTACGGATCGGAGCGCGGAATGTCAGATCCCTTAATCGGGCAGGTAGGTTAGAAAATTTAAAAAAAGAAATGGATAGGTTAAAGTTGGCTATAGTGGGAATTAGTGGAGTTCGTTGGCAGGAGGAACAAGACTTTTGGTCAGGTGAATATAGGGTTATAAGTACAAAATCAAATAGGGGTAATGCAGGAGTAGGTTTAATAATGAATAAAAAGATAGGAACGTGGATAAGATACTAAGAACAGCATAGTGAAGACATTATTGTAGCCAAGATAGACACGAAGCCCACGCCTACCACCTTAGTACAATTTTATATGCCAACTAGCTCCGTAGGTGATGAAGAGATTGAGGAAATGTATGATGCGGTAAAAGAAATTATTCAGATAGTTAAGGAAGACGAAAATTAATAGTCACGGGGAACTGGAATTCGACTGCAGGAAAAGGAAGAGAAGGAAAAGTAGTAGGTGAATAGTAACTGGGGGTAAGGAATGAAAGAGGAAGCCGCCTGGTAGAAATTTGAACAGAGCGTAACTTTATGCGCCAAAAAGATGCTCTGAGAATACCTATGTGGATTCCGACCAAATAGAGGTACATCGACCAGTTGTTTGTTTGTTAGACAAATAATGGAAAAAAATTATGAATAGGATATAGATCTCCACTTCCTGTTCGTTGACTTTAATCAATCTTTCGATAGTATTGATAGACCAGCATTGCATAAAGGGCGGGAAGAATTGGACATCTGTGATAAACTGAGAAGGTTAATCGAGGTAACAATGAGGCTACAAGAACAATAGTAAAAGTGAATAACAGTTTGACTTTGAGGATGGAGTGAAACAAGGTGATGGCCTCTCTTCAGTCCTGTTTAACGTAGCACTACATAGTATCACACGAAAAGTAGATAAAAGAGGAGCAATAATGATGAAGTCCAGCCAGATGAGCGCACATGCAGACGATATTGCCATCAGGACAAGGGATGTAACATCACTTAAAGAAATATATGGAGAAATGGAAACAGAAGGAACAAGAATTGGACTTACTGTGAATGAGAGCAAGACAAAATATATGGTTATGTCCAATTCTGGAGCTAGAAGAACACCACAAATCTGAAGATCTCTGATAAATACTTCAAAGCTGTTAGATGCTTCCATTATTTAGGCGTCCTCCTAACCAATGATAACAGTACGAGACAATGTATTAGAGAAACGATAAAAGCAGGAAACAAAGCCTGTTATGCAAACCTACTCAAGAACTCTCCATTTACAAGAACAACTAAATTGAGAGTATACTATTCCTTTGTGTGACCTGTTGCCACATACGGATCAGAAATGTGGGCAGTGACAGAAGAGACAGTAACAGCCTAAAGGCATTTGAAAGGAAAATATTACGAAAACTCTATGGACCTGTGAGAGAGCCAGAAGATTGGAGAGTGAGATACAACCATAAAATAAAGAGCTTATTCAAGGGAAAGATATAGTGAAATTTATCAAGTCTTAAAGAATACATTGGTTAGGACATATGGAGAAGATGACGGAAGACAGAATGCCCAAACGAATAATGTATGCCAGACTGTATTCCAACAGAAGGATGGGCAGGCCAAGAGCTACATGGATGGACAATGTACTGGCTGACCTTCCCAAGATGGGAATCCGTGGATGGAAGAAAAAAGCTGAGAACAGAGAGCTATGGAGGAAGATTGTTGTGGAGGGCAAGGCCCAGCAAGTGCTGTAGTGCCGAAGAAGACAACTTAGTCATAGTTAACACTTGGTTTAAGAATCATGAAAGAAGGTTGTATACGTGGAAGAGGTCTGGAGATACTGGATGGTTTCAGATAGATTACATAATGGTACGACAGAGATTTAGGAACTAGGTTTTAAATTATAAGACATTTGCAGGGGCAGATGTGGACTCTAACAACAATTTATTGGTAGATTAAATCTGAAGATTAAATCTGAAGAAACTCCAAAACGGCAGGAATTTAAGGAGGTGGGACTGGATAAACTGAAGGAACTAGAGGTACGAGAGTTTCAGAGAGAGCATTAGGGGGTGGTTCACAAGAACAGGGGAAAGAAATACAGTAGAAGAAGAATGTGTAGCTTTGGGAGATGAAATAGTGAAGGCAGAAAAATTGAATTTGACTAAAGGAGAAAATATATAAATGCAGTACATGAAACAGGCGAAAAGGAATACAAATGTCTCAAAAACGAGATGGACAGGAAGTGCAAAATGGCTAAGCAAGGATGGCTAGAGGACAAATGTAAGGATGTAGAGCATATATCACTAGGGGTAAGATAGATACTGCCCACAGGAAAATTAAAGAGACCTTTGGAGAAAAGTGAACCACCAGTATGAATACCAAGAACGCAGATGGGAAACTAGTCGTAAGCAAAGAAGGGAAAGCAGAAAGGTGGAAGGAATTTATAGAGGGTTTATACAAAGGCGATGTACTTGAGGGCAGTATTATCAAAATGGATGAGGACGTGGATGAAGATTGAAATGGGAGATATTAGGCTATACTGCGTGAAGAATTTGACAGAGCACTGAAAGACCTAAGTCGAAACAAGGCCCCGGGAGTAGACAACATTCCGTTAGAACTACAGATAGGCTTGGTAGAGCTAGCCATGACAAAACTCTTCCCTCTGGTGAGCAAGACGTATGAGACAGGCGAAATACCTTTAGACATCAAGAAGAATGTAATAATTGTAACCCCAAAGAAAGCAGGTGTTGGCAGGTGTGAAAATTACCGAACTATTAGTTTAATAACTCATGGTCGCAAATTACTAACACGAATTCCTTACAAACGAATGGAGAAACTCGTAGAAGCCGACCTCGGGGAAGTTCAGTTTGGATTCTGCAGAAATGTTGGTACATGCGAGGCAATACTCACCCTACGGCTTATCTTAGAAGAAAGGTTAAGGAAAGGCAAACCTATACTTCTAGCATTTGTAGACTTAGAGAAAGCTTTTGACAATGTAGAATGGAATAGTCTCTTTCAAATTCAGAAGGTGGCAGGTGTGAAATACAGGGAGGGAAAGTCTATTTACAATTTGTACAGAAACCAGATGACAGCTATAAGAGTCGGGGAGCATGAAAGGGAAGCAGTGGTTGAGAAGGGAGTGAGACAGGGTTGTGGCCTGTTCCCGATGTTATTCAATATGTACACTGAGCAAGCAGTAAAGGAAACAAAAGAAAAATTTGGAGTAGGAATTAAAATCCATGGAGAAGAAATGAAAACTTTGGGGTTGCCTAGGACATTGTAATTCTGTCAGAAAAGCAAAGAACGTGGAAGATCAGCTGAAAAAAAATGGACAGTGTCTTGAAAGGAGGATATAAGATGAACATCGACAAAAGGAAAACGAGGATAATGGAATGTAGTCGAATTAAATCAGGTGATGCTGACGGAATTAGATTAGGAAATGAGACAATTTAAGCAGTAAATGAGTTTTGCTATTTGGGAAGCAAAATAACCGATGGTGGTCGAAGTGGAGAGGATATAAAACGTAGACTGGCAATGGAAAGGAAAGCGTTTCTGAAGAAGAGAAATTTGTTAACATAGGGTACAGATATAAGTGTCGGGAAGCCTTTTCTGAAAGTGTTTGTATGGAGTGTAGCCATGTATGGAAGTTAAACATGGACGGAGGTGCTACAGAAGAATGCTGAAGATTAGATGGGTAGATCACGTAACTGATGAGGAGATACTGAATAGAACTGGGGAGAAGAGGAATTTGGGGCACAACTTGACTAGAAGAAGGGATGGGTTGGTAAGACACGTTCTGAGACACCAAGGGATCGCCAATTTAGTATTGGAGGGAAGCGTGGAGTGTAAACATCGTAGAGGGAGACCAAGAGATGAATATACTAAACAGATTCAGAAGAATGTACGTTGCAGTAGTTATTCGGAGATGAAGAGGCTTGCATAGGATAGAGTAGCATGAAGAGCTTCATCAGACTTGTCTCTGGACTGAAAACCACAACGACAACATGTGTTTTGTTTGAGTTTTCTGGATCGTCATCATTAATTTGTGAAAAAAACGTCACGTGGTGTAGGGAAAACCATAACATTTCCTAACTTAGCGTATCAAGAAACATTACAATCAAAATAAGAGATATAAGCCTATGTTCCAAATATAAAATTGTCATTTGACAGTTATTCTTTGATAGTGTACAAGTCATTAACGAGTAATGGGAGTCTGAAAGGAGATACTGCTATCGCTCAGAAAACAAGAAACGGTCCATCATTTAAAGTTCATAGTGTGGACATTTTTCCGAGAAAATATACTCCGGACACGTTGCTAGGGGAATGTAACAGTCATTTGTCGATCACTAGTGAGGGTACCAGTTTCTTTCTGAGTAAGCACCGTGTCCCTGTCAGAAAAGTATCCCGAACTCGTCAGATGGAATACTGCAATTTTAGAGGCTACAGGTCTTGCAATCAATACGTAATGAGGATCACACTGTTTCTGCGACATCCTCCGTATACTGATGAATCACCTTCTTACTAACCAAAACGGGGCGCAGTGCATCGAGGCTAAGGAGCAAAAGTCTGTCGCTAGTGGAATATATTTTTGACTTCTTTGTTGAAATAATCAGCAATCAGTTGCATAAAATAAATGTTATTTTCTTATCCTGTTCCGGGTACGCAGTGCCTATCTTTAGAAGGCTTTGGGAAAGGTGAGCAAACTCCATAGGACAGCAGATCCGTCCACAGATCTCTGTGCTGTTGTGGTCAGGTGTATAACAACAGGTGTGTAACAACATGAGAAACGGTGACAAATGGTTAACCGAGTACAGGAACTATGTAAACTGCATTATTCTGGGAATTCTGTGACAGCGCAGCACTTCGTGCGGTTTAAAGAAACCTCTGTTTTCAACATCACATAACTATACTCGGTTTGTTCGGGAACAGGAAAATGCCAAGCATGTATACGTAACTACTTCACTGGTGGAACGGAAGTGCACAACGGAACTCTGCCCACGCCGTCCGCGCAGTGAAGTCTTTCTCGAACTTATGGCGCGGGCTGTAAGCAGCTGGCGAAGGGGAGACCCATCATTCTGCATCCCCTATTCGCGTATCATGTCCGTGACGCTCTCTCCCCTATTTCGCGATAATATAGGAGGAGTTACCAGTATCTGAACTTTCTCGATGTCTGCCGTCAATCCTGTCTGATGCGGAGCCCATACCGCGCAGCAATATCCTATCTAAGTGTTCTGCCAATGAAACACTGTCCATGATTCGCTTCTCTGCAACATTATCCATGTGGTAGTTCCAATTGTAAGTTATTCGTGGCTATAATTCTTAAATATTTAGCTTCATTGATAGCGTTTATATTTTTGTGATTTATCATATATCCGAAATGTAGCGGATTTCTTTTAGTACTTTTGTGGATGGCTTCACACTTTTCATTATTTAGAATCAATAGCCGCTTTTCGCACGAATCAGATATCTTGTCTAAACCATTTTGCTATTGGTTTTGATCTTCTGTTGACGTGACAAGAGGGTAAGTGACAGAATCCTGTGCAAATAATGTAATAGCGCTGCTCACTCTCCTAAATTGTGTATATAGATCGGAACAGCAGAATGCCCATGACACTTCCTTGCAGAACGCCAGATAACACCTCTGTTTTAATCGATGACTTTACGTCATTTACTATGAAGTGTGATGTTTCTGACAGAAAATTATGAATCCAGTCGTACAACTGAGACGATACTTCGTAGACACGCAGCCAGATTAGAAGTCGCTTATGAGGAAGGGTTTCATCTGGAAATCTACAAATATGGAATCAGTTTGAAATCCCCTGTTGACAGCACTCATTACTTCGTGTGAATACAGAGCCAGTTGTTTCACATGAACGATATTTTCTGAATCTAAGGCGAGTTTGTGTCAATAGATCGTTTTCTTTGAGATATTCGAAATCAGTGCTATGGGTCTGTAATTCAGCGGATTACTCATACCTCCTTTCTTGAGCATTATTGTGATCTGAGCAACTTCCCAGTCCTTAGACACCGATCTTTCGTCGAGCTGGTGGTTGTACCACACGCGATTGCTAAATCTGGACCTATTGTATCAGCATACTGTTAAAGGAACGTAATTGGTATACGTTCTGGTGTGGATAATTTTCCTTTATTTGGTGATTTAAACTGCTTCGCCACATCGAGGATATCGCCTTCTAAGTTTCTCATGTTAGCAGCTGACGAATTTTGGAACATTTACTTCGACTTCTTTGGTGAAGTACTTTTGGAAAACCGTATTTAGTAACTGCGCTTTAGTGGCGCTGTCGTAAGTAACATTACCATTGCTGTCGTGCAGTGATTGTGTTGACTTTATCTTGCCGCTGGTATACTTACTATACGGCCAGAACCTCTTTGAATTTTCTGCCATGTTTCGAGATAGTTTCACTGTAAAAACTATTAAGATATTAAATTACGAGCTTCAGTAAAATATCGCCAACCTTGGAGAGTCTGCGTTCTTTTAAACTGGGTATGTTTTTTCGACGCTTTTGCAAACAGTTTTCTGACATGTTTTGTGTACTGTGGGGGATCAGTACCATTTCATATTAATTTATCTACTATATGTTTCTCAATTTCCGCAGATACTGTTTCTTTGAAAGCAAGTTACATCCGACCTACACTTACACAGGCAGCTTGGACAGAGTGGAGACTGCCTCTTGGGAAGTCGTTAAGCGAATTTGTATTTTCTTTTTTAAATAAAAATATTTTGCTTTTCTTGGTGGCTTTGGGTGTTACGCTATTCCATCTTGCTACACCGACCTTGTGGTCAGTAGCACCTGAATCCATCAAGATGCTTCCTGCCTGCTCAGCATTATTTGTTGCTAAGAGATCAAGTATGTTTTCGCAACTATTTTCACTTCGAGTGGGCTCCTGAACTAGGTGTTCAAAACAATTTTCGGAGAAAGCATTCAGTACGATTTCTAATGTTGTGTTATGCGCATTACCGACTTTAAATACGTATTTATACCGACATGTCGAGGGTAGGTCGAAGACACCACTAACTATTATTGTATGAGTGGAATAGTAATTTAAAATAAGATTCTAGATTTCTTTCACCTGTTCAGCAACTGTATCTTCCGAGTCAGTGTGTGTGTGTGTGTGTGTGTGTGTGTGTGTGTGTGTGTGTGTGTGTGTGTGTGTATGTGTGTGTGTGTGTGTGTGAGGGGGCGGGGACGGGGTAGTAAAAGGCACAAATTATTAATTTATTCTGGTTGTGAACTATAACCTCTGCGCATACTAAGCCACAGCAACTACGTGCATCAATTTCACCACAAGATAAACTACTTATAACAACAATAAACACTCCACCTCAATTGTATTTAATCAGTCCTTTCTGAACACCGTTAGATCCTTTGTGAAAAATTTCGGTAACTTACCTCCGGCTTTAGCCAACTTTCAGCACCTAAAACGAGTAGAGCTTCAGTGCTTTCTATTAGCACTTGTAGCTCTAGTTGTTTCCCAGCATAGCTAAGACAATTTACCCTTACAATACCGATTGTTGCTAAATCTACCCTCGTCCTGTGTTTGTCCTACTTCCATTGAGACTGAAGCCCTTTCTGTAATATTCCGAGACCCTCTAACTTAAAAAGCAGCTCACTCCACTCCACACAGCCCATTCCACACGTGTTGTCTGTTCCCGTGTTTGTGACCGGCTTCCCGCGAGCTGTTCTGGCGTTGTTCTTGGCTGGGCTTCCACCTCCCACGTTTTTGCCACCGACGACTGGTGTAGTAACTCGGTTTGACGTTGCTTTCTCACTGTTATTCTCATGCGATGAATTACAAAAAAACTTGCAGTTTGCACTTTGCGTAATATTTGCTTGCAGCATGTTCAGAACTTTAATGTGCTTTTTCTTCCAATTTAACGTCCGATGTATAGTAAGACAATTAGCTTTTGATACACGAGGTAAGTATGGAGATGTCATTAATCCATCCACACAGTAGACGTATTAAATACATCATTCTCTCGTTTAATTAAATGTTTCCAGGATTTTCTAATGTATCTAGAAGTTCTCTTTGTTGATTTTTTTTCTTATGTGGCGGTAATGTGGTATCAGTGATTGTGAATTAAATTGCATTAATCACACATTTAACTGAACCTTCTGTGATTTTTCATTCCGATTTAAATGATGAATTTATAGTAAAAGATACGACTGCTTCGTCTCTTGGTACGCGTTGCCGCCTGCACTTAATTTCAAGTACAATCTTTTAGCCCATACTGTGCCTTTAGCAGAAATGTTAGTGCGAGGGAAAGAAGTAATGAAAACAAGCTTCTACCACAACAGTAATGAGCAGAAACCTTTTTCTGTTCTTTGCACGCTTTACAGCTTGGAAGGTACGTGACAGTATGGAGGCTCCGAGACTGCTTGATCTTTATCGTTTTACGATCTTCGAGACCAGTTTGCGTCTTTACCAAATATTTTAGATTTTGTGTGAAAAGTGTTAAGTTATCAGATAGAGTCATGCAAGTTCACTGAACACGATTTATTTATAAGGTGGATCGTTTACACGTTCTGCAAATCAGCTTATGAAATTGCTAGAAGTAATTGTGATGTCAAAATTCATTCAAGTATTTATTTATGCCCACAACCTTTTTTTGTTGCGCAAATTAAGCATTAACTACTCCTGAATAATTTTTGTACGTCAAAACTTTACATAGAAAGGAGAACTTGAGAGAGGAAAACTTACTCTCTCAACTATTTTTCCTATACAGACACTAGTTACAGATTTTATTACAACCTGACCCACCTTGAGCGAGACTCTAGAAAGTTAACGGCCTGAGAACACGTTGATGGATCCTGGCAGAGTGCTAAAAGCATGAGGTATTTTTATGGTTATTAGCTCGTAGAAACGACATGTTGGGAGTTGAAAGAAATTGGCGGGAGCCCATCCCTTAGTAAATCTTGTCGGACAGGCTCACAGCAGTACATGGCCGACAGGGCAGCCCCTCGTCGAGACAGGTCTCCAGCAGAACAATGCTGTGATACTTGCTGTGGCGCCAGCGGAAGTCCGACTGGAGGCAACAGTCTGAAGGAACGAGTCTACACAGTGGAGTCATAAACCGGACGTTGTGTGCAGAGCCACACGTAATAAAAATTCACCTGTTTTCGTGTTCGCCGTTAGTGCAAATAGGCCAGTGAACCACTTCCCAGCCGCCTTGGTTGTAAAAGAAAAATCCGGCACCTGAGAAACGTTTAGAGCTATAATCTTTATTACACCTCATAGCTAGGACTAACAAGTTCCAAGGCACAGGTGATTTAGGTAAAGATCTTTAAGATTGTATCTGCTTATTGCCATGGGAAGCGACACGACTTCGGAGAAAATCGTCCCTTCCCCCTCGGCGAAAACTTGAAAAAGCCAGTAATTGGCGGTTTCTTTTCTTTCAGACACGCAGGTTTCCTAACTCTTGCGCTGGTTCGACATGAGTTTGTGCCGTCATGTGTGAGGGGAGATTTAGCGCCTCTAGAGCCCTGTGATTGGCTCAAGATGGGGTGGAGGTGGTGTCGTTCGTGCATTTTGCGGGAAAACGAAATTTTCTTTCTGGAGAGGTGCGACGCACTCCGGTGCAGGACTTTAGTCTGGTAAGCACTTCTGGTCGAAGCTCTGACGTGTGTGGTTAGTAATTAGCACTGACTGACTTCACTTGTGAGTAGTTTGGTCTGGGGAGCCTGTGGAGAAGTTCTTACTGTACTGACAGCGTGACTTCAAATGGCTCAGACTACTCTTTTGCCGAGGGCACCCTTATTCGTTTTTGGTTTTCCAGTCTTGACGTTTGGTATCCTTATGCGCTCTGTTGTGTAAGTTAGCCAAATTGGTCCTTGGTATGTCCAGCGAACGGGTGTGTCACATACTGAAATCTACTGTGTTTTCAGGGCTGTGGTAGACTGTAAATTTCGATCCGTCTGCCTGATCGCTAGGCCGTGAGATTTTTGCATTTCTTTCGTGGCCGCGATCGATTTACAGCTACCGCCTCCAAGTCTCACCTTCGCCGCAACATCTTGCCAGCTGCAAGTTATTTGGACGCACGAAGCAAACAGGGTACCGTACTGCCGCTCCGGCATTTTCAGGGCATACATATCTCAATCGCCACTTGCTCTCAGCTGCACCTATGTAGATAAACTACGGCAGATTTGATCAATAGAAGTCTGCTCAGCGTCAGATCAGTTCAGATTGCGTTATCCACATTTTTAGGGCCAGAGTACTTGACTCCCTTCTGCCACCCAGGGTCCTTGTCCAGTGTAGTCTTAAACCACCTGTTATTTCTTTACGGTATTCAATCAATAACTTGTTTAGCATAATTTATGTCAGTTTTTTCTTTTGAAAAATAAATGTTGCTAGAGAACAAAAATAATGCCAACACAATCAGTCCCCACCAGCTTTAACTTTAAAACTTACTAAGGGAATTTTACTGAAGACATACTTTCATGTACTCAGAACACTAAACAGAAAGAGTGGATGGCTTTCAACCCGTATGCAAAACAAAAACTAATTACAATGTTACCTGACGTCTCTGACGCAACACTAAGTCCCGGAAGTACTTCCTTCGGAAATCGAATATGCTACAGGTAGCTTGAAAAGCGGCACTGTTTATGAGGGGTTTTATGTTGGTTTTCTAAGGATCGCTGGTAATGATATTTACAAGCACTTGTCAGAAATCTTTACGTAGTCTATTGAACATGGATCGATCCAGCCTCAAAGAACAAAGAAATAATATTGCTTTTCAAGAACGGAAGCAATCATGGTAAAAAAAGTTGTCGTGCCATAAGCCTAATCTGTGTTTTGTTCAATGTTTTGGCAAGAATATTGTTAAATAGGCTCAATTCCATCCTTGACGCAGCTCGACCCATTCAGCGGGCTGGATTCCGCCGCAGCTTCAGCGCATTATACCATATTTTTGTTCTCCGGGAAGTGAAAAGTAGAGTAAACGAATACTGGGTGCCTCTATGTATAGCTTTTGTAGGTTTTGAAAAAGCGTCTAATTCAGTTAGCCTCGTTGCTGTCATGCGAGCCTTACCTGAGCAAGAGGTGTATGCGGCTTACGAGCCTGTATCGCATGCACCAAACTTTTGTTAATGTCAGGAAACCAAATCAACAGTTTACAGTTCACGGAGGGGTGAAACAAAGTGATCCTACTTTCACAAACAGTTCTCTACCCTAATGGAAATGCCAATGTCAGAACTGAAATGGGAAGAGAAGGGTAATAGAATGAACGAGAAGAGACTTAACAATCTGAGATTGCAGATGGGATTGTACTATTGGCCACAATGCCACTATGAAATGAGAGTGGGCTGAGCATGTTGCCAGAAGAAATGGTTACTGATGTACAAAGATGGTACTGGAATCGAGTCTAAGAGACAAGAACTGATGACAGGGAAGACTGCTAGACCGATGGGACAGAGAACTGTGGGAGATCGCTGGTATCAACTGGCTACAAAACGCCCAAGACTAGGAAAAAAGACATACCTTGTGAGACCTCAGCCTGTACCAAGCCATCCTCTCATATTTGTGTTCCTGTTAAACAGTGCTTCGCACACGTCTTGCCTCTCACAATCTCCTCTCTTTAGATTCAAACAATGTTTCCTTTTCATGATCAAATTGTTTTCACGCTAACCACGTGAGGGGGCAGGGACAGCAATACACTTTATTTTGACTCGATTCTAATACTGAAGAAGCATGTCATTACCGCAGTTTATAAGACCTTCTGTATCTTGTTACCTCAAACTTTGGGAGAAGAAACAGCTTTCCCTCCGGACAAATGGTTCAAATGGCTCTGAGCACTATGGGACTCAACTGCTGTGGTCATAAGTCCCCTAGAACTTAGAACTACTTAAGCCTAACTAACCTAAGGACATCACACACATCCATGCCCGAGGCAGGATTCGAACCTGCGACCGTAGCAGTCGCACGGTTCCGGACTGCGCGCCTAGAACCGCGAGACCACCGCGGCCGGCTCCGGACAGGCGCGCTAACGGCAATTGAGAGTTTGCTGTTCCAGCGGTAGTAAACACGAGTGCGTCCAGGCCAGCATAATCCGCGGCTCCGGTAGGACAAAAAGGTTTCGCTGACGAGTGGTCTCAGCATCCTACTCACACAATTCCGAACGGAAAGCTTCAGAATATGGAGAAGCGGGAACCTCCTGAGTTCCTGACTTGCCAAGGGGGACTGGGAGACCATTTGCTGCACGGCACGGCACTCCAAAATGCTAATATATTTTTACAGCTGAGCCTGAGAAAATTTACACTTCAGTTTTACGTAATAAGAACAGTCCGAAAACACCTAAATTAATAGAAATTCCAGTGCACTTGCCTCGTCGCGTGAAAATGGTTTCAGGCCTTTTCCAGATGCGAAAGCACTTTTCTGATTGGATTTCTGATATCTAAATTGTTGGTAGGAGGCAGTGGGCTCGATTTCAGTCACCTGATTGGAGGGATTGGTAGGCCCTTTCAGTATCTGGCCGAACAAAGTGCGCCGAGTGAAAATACTGAGGCATGATTGGAAACGACGAATGATTCGGAACAGGCAGACTCATGGAGAAGTGCTGTTCTCAGGACCGCCTCGACTTTGACAAGCAGATGTGGACTTCAGCCTTACGTCAAGTCACCGGAGTTTGATTTAGCATTTCACCGCTCCATTTTTCTCGCAATAGTTCCTGCAAAGATGAGTGCATACTGCTGCCGCAGCAACAACGTCCTAGCCTTCGTCAGCGCTCACAGCAGTACAGGGCAAGGTGACATCACACAGATTTACTGCAAGACACGGTAAGCCTGCACTGCAATGCGGTTGATCGACGACAGGAAAGTCAGTTGTTTGACAAGAGCGGATTTTATCTCCATTCCATTAATCATTTAGTGTGACATACGCTTAGCGCAGCTGTTTGCCTACTTCTTTCTTATCCTGTCTTGATAAATTCGAGGGATAAGTTTCACTAAGCACAACTCATGTATCGCCTTTGGAATGAAGAATAATTTCTTTGAGATTATTCTGATATGACTATTTCCTTCTTCTTATTTTCATACAGGCGTTATGTAGTGGGTTAATATTTTTTTGATATTTTCAAAAATATTTTTTTAATATTTTGAAGAACCCACAGTTGAATTAAACTGCTAGTTGTGAGAGTAACTGAACATTAATTCAGGCAGTATTGCCTAGCAATACGCATGCGGCCACCTAGTCTGTATTGCTGAATAATTTGCTCTGTGGGTTGTGTTATGAAATAAATGTCTAAAACAAACTTTCGCGTGTTATTCATGAGTTAATAAATTATATTATTAGCATATCTAACTCTCTGATTCAAATATTATCTCACCATTATAATGAAACTGGCCGGCCGGGGTGGCCGAGCGGTTCTAGGAGCTACAGTCTGGACCCGCGCGACCGCTACGGTCGCAGGTTCGTATCCTGCCTCGGGCATGGATGTGTGTGCTGTCCTTAGGTTAATTAGGTTTAAGTAGCTCTAAGTTCTAGGGGACTGATGACCTCAGAAGTTAAGTCCCATAGTGCTCAGAGCCATTTGAACCATTTTTTTATAATGAAACTGCCAACACCCTCCAACCATAAACACTTAAGTTAGGCCCCCTGAGGAAATCAGGACTTAAATTAACGTTTCCTGAAAGCACCACAGTTATACTGATAATCATTCTTAGTGTTTCATGGGGCTATACTACCTCTTTCTGACCCGCAACAGTAGTACTGCAACTGAATTTATTTGCCTATCCACCGAGGTTCGTAGCAAGTTGCCGGTTTTATTTCTGAATACACTCGACTTCTCGCAACCTGAGCTCAGTACTTGGAAAGGTAACATCTTTCAATGATAGAAATAGGTTGTGACGATGATGATGATGATGATATTAACATAGGTTCAATCAGTCCTACGTCTTCTAAGGCCTTTTAGTATAGATTTTGCTGAAACTGAGTGAAAAACTTTTCAGGATCTATGAAAAAGTGGTAACTCATATTCATTGGCCCATTCTGTGGTGTCGTTCACGATTTACCAATAATCCATTGTGCTACACAGCATGTAAACGAAACTGTTTACAACATATCGCAATAGTGGACACGAAGTCGAGACGAACGTTTTGATACAGGACACTTGTGGTCTATCATGTCAGGATACGACCAGCGACTGGCCAACAAAAATAGCTTAAGCTACAATGCATGCGCATCGCGCGAGGTTTTCAATATCCTCTCGCTCTCTTCGCGAAAACTAATACTCCTAGAGAAGTAATGAATGGGACCTTTCTTGTAGAAAATTTATTGCAGCTTAATTTTGTACTGGGACACTTTTTCTGTAAAGACCGTGGTCTTCGCGTTTTTCAAGAAAAACATGCAAAAGTGACATTCAAATGAACCTCCATCCCCACGTTCAACCCTACTAGTCAGGATTTTTATTATGTTTTCCATGGCACTCCCTCCTACCACTGTACAAAAATGTGCGACTACACGAATTATTTCCCATATTCTACTTCTGTTTGTCTTCGTTGGCTTGGCTATTACGCCTCTTATTCACCTACTTCGTTAATATTATTAATCGATATTGGACATTTGGAAAAGTCGTATATTCCTCACGCGGAATTTACTCCCGTCATGGGATTTATTTTAAAAGATTTTTAAACGTTACGATGTATCAACGAACATTGCTTTGTTATCATATGAAATCGTGTTCTAGAACGTACAACGTTTCGATAATTATGAAGGTCTACTGCTGCGGCATTAACTAATGCAGCAGCGTGTATACAGATAAGCACGGGAAAGGGTCATTTACCGATGTCTATCTTAATGCTACACCTACGCACACGGTTTGTAACGATAGTCAACTTTCATGTAATTAGTATCTTTTTGCCGCTTAGCAGTTCACTTTTGCTTCAAAGAGACATTCTGAAATGCCAACAGCGTTAACGTAATTTCAGGGTGTTTGTAACTAGTTTCCATTTGTGGTCTGATAATACAACGAAGATGGTGCACCGTGGCAGATAAATGTGCAGATAGACTCATGTTTTTGGGCTCTACTGATAGCTTTGTTGTTAACGTACTGATCAGATAAACGAGTGAGCTATAAGGACAAAATCCAAAGTTATAAATAGTTGAAACGTAATTAGAAGTGGAATAACGTGAGAAATGAGAACTTGGTACGTGTCTGAGAGATGTAATGATGAAATTGAGAAGGTGGAAAACAATTTTTCAAGTGTTCACAATCATATCCCATTGATGCAGTACGAAAATAGCAGTAGCAGACTTACAAGTTTCGTACTGGAAGGTATGATACTGTTTACCTAAAAAGCATTTAGTAACGAGTATAATATTTAAGAAGAAACAGGAAGACAATGGTTTTGCTGCTGAACTTATTTTTGGCGGAACAGGATCATATCACCTTCTCAAGGTGTGCTTAAGTTGATAAAGGATTTGAAACTGACATCTTGCTGATGGGTGGAGGACATAAAGAAATTGACTGCTAATAGAACGAACGGTGAAGAAGTTAAAAACGTTACGCTCAATTAAGCAGCTAGCATTTGGAATGTTATCCCACACGTTTCACTAACTGTGACTTAATTGCCTGTGTACCTGAGCTTCGAAAAAAACCGGCAATGACCGCTTAATAAATATCTCAATAGTTGGCATACTGTCCGTGGCTCTTCGTTTCAGATTGCTTGACCGATGTCGTATGGATTCTTTAAGGAAATACAGACGCATGTGCAGAATAACAATCAACGGTGGCTAAAATCTTGACACTTTCTCGGTGTTACATCCCGCAAGGGCCTGAAAAAATGTCTACATGCACTGTATGATCAAAATTTTGCGGACGCCTAATAATGGTCATTAACATGGGGTGTATCCTCCTTTCGCGTTTATGATGAATTGAACTCTGCTATGGACAATTTTAGTGAGATGTTTGAAAGTCTTTGGAGGAATGGGGGCCCATTCTTCATCAAGTGCAGAGACGGTAGTGTGGCTCTAGGGCCTGGAGCAAACTCCACTATTTAACTCATCCCAAACGTGTTCCACTGGCTCCAGGTTTACTTTGGGCAGGCAAGGACATATCAGGAATGTTGTTGTCCACAAACCACTGCCTCATAGATGCTGCTTTATGACAGGGTGCATTGTTCTGCTGAAACAGTCATTGTCTCCGAACAGTTCCTCGGTTGCACGCAGTATACAATGTTGTAAAATGTATTCACATCATTCGACAGTTAGAATTTTTTTAGCGTTATAAGGTGACATCATCCTAACGACGAAACTATTCCCATATCGTAACAGCACCTCCTCCGTACTTCACTGTTGTCACTACACGTGATCGTAGGTAAGGTTCACCAGACATTCACCAAACCAAAATCCTTCCATCGGACTGCCACAGGACATTGAGTGATTACTGATTCATGGCTCCACATCATTCTCCGATGTCATTCCTCTTTACACCGCCTTAAGTGTCAGCACTGATAGCAGGAAATCGTAGCTTATGAGGAGTTCCTCGACTGTTGTATGCCCTTTGTTTGAACTGTCCACCCACAGTCGCTGTACCAGCTGGACTGCTAGTAGCACTTTGGAACTCACGTTTGACTCCTTCCGCTGGTGCCATGCGATTTTTTACAATCACCGTTCGTACTGCTCGGCGGTCCCTATCTGTCAGTAAATGAGCGCTTGTGTGGTCTTGGATTAGCTGTGCCTCTTGCATCACATTTAAAATTCCGAATTCCATAGCTAACAATCGAACTCTAAATATAGATAAATGTAAATTAATGCAGATGAATAGGAAAAAGAATCCTGTAATGTTTGAATACTCCAATAGTAGTCTAGCGCTTGACACAGTCACGTCGATTAAATATTTGGGAGTAACATTGGAGAGCGATATGAAATGAAACAAGCATGTAATGGCAGTTGTGGGGAAGGCGGATAGTCGTCTTCGGTTCATTGGTAGAATTTTGGGAAGATGTGGTTCATCTGTAAAGGAGACCGCTTATAAAACACTAATACGACCTATTCTTCAGTACTGCTCGAGCGTTTGGGATCCCTATCAGGTCGGATTGAGGGAGGGCATAGGAGCAATTCAGAGGTGGGCTGCTAGATTTGTTACTGGTAGGTTTGATCATCACGCGAGTGTTACGGAAATGCTTCAGGAACTCGGGTGGGAGTCTCTAGAGGAAAGGAGGCGTTCTTTTCGTGAATCGATACTGTCGAAATTTAGAGAAGCAGCATTTGAGGTTGACTGCAGTACAATTTTACTGCCGCCAACTTACTTTCGCGGAAAGACCACAAAGATAAGATAAGAGAGATTGGGGCTCGTACAGAGGCATATAGGCAATCATTTTTCCCTCGTTCTGTTTGGGAGTGGAACAGGGAGAGAAGACGCTAGTTGTCGTACGAGGTGTCCTCCACCACGCACCGTATGGTGGATTGAGGAGTATGTATGTAGATGTAGATGTAGAGCAACTTTAGATGGGTTGAAACATCGCTATTGGATTCGTTACTGAGGTGGCATCCGATGACCAGTTCACATTCAAAGTCACTGAGTTCCCCTGTTACTGCTTCCCTACTGACAACACAATTCTCACGGCCTCATTTTATACTGGCGGGTCCTCTCGTGATATCTAATGGTCAATTCTCCATTACTTTTGATCAGAGTGTGCACCTTAACTAGCCGTATCCACAAGGGTCTTTCAAGGATAAACGTTTATTCATTTCTCCAGAATTTTTACTAAAGATAATAAAAAGAAACTTTTACAACATATTTTGGTTTCTTAACTATGTTTCTATCTAGTCGTCGTTCAGATTTAAGCGTGTTGTAGCGCTCCACAAGCTTTCCCATGCCTTCTGCATAACCAATTGCCTCCACGTTGTTGAACCAGTCACTAACGTTCTCTTTCAGTTCGATGTCATTTCCGTAGTGCTTTCAGAAAAAAATCAATTTTGGAAAGAGATGGTTATAAATCGGGGCCACATCCGGGCTACAAGGCGGATGTTCGAAAGCTTCCCACTTCAACAGCCGAGGCAAATCCTTAATGCAGCAGAATGATGGCGAGAGATATTGTGAAGAAACACAATGCCAATATTCTGTCTTTGTAGCGAGCTAGTGCTGGAATGGATCCTCAACTTCTTTTGTGGTACCAATTGCTGTTATGAAAACCGTATTAAGTTGCATAGAAAGAACATTTATTTATTGAAGAGCGCTTTCGGAGTTTGTCCATTACCGAATCAGCCACAAATGTAAGTCACCAGTCACACAGATGGAAAATTGGCTATGAAATCATAGATAATGTCATCAGTAAATAAATGCTTTTCCTGTGCGACTGGAGACGGTTTTCATAACACTTACACACAATACCACTAGACAACAATCGACGCCTTTTATTTTCAACGGTGCCGGGGTAGATGGTGAAGTGTTTGACTGTAAGCCATGCATTTATTATCTGTCCTCTAAGCTTAAAGTAGATGAGTAGGCAGCCATTTCGATCCCAAAAAACTGTGTCCACAATAATTTTGGTATTCAAAGTTGTTTTTTTTTTGGGGGGGGGGGGGATCGTGACTGATGCCATTCTATTGAGTCGAGCTTCGTTTTCGGCCTTTTATGCGAGACGCAGGTCTCGTCACAAGTGAAAAAAATATGGTTCACAAAATCCTCACGAGTGCTGCTTTCATTAGTTGTTTTTTGAGTTCATCTAAAGCCGAAGAACTCATCTGGCACACAGTACAAGAACGTAGTACAAGGCAGCACTAACAATATCATAGAGAACTGATCATGAAATTTCAAGAAAGTACAAACACAGCACATCAATAGTGAAACGAATATACTGTTGAATGCTTTCCTCAATCTTTCATTTGGGTTTATTTGTCACTACCGAAAGTCAACCCTGCAGTACAACCGCGCACGTTCCGAGATTCGGTGAGCCGCTCCTGATCGAATCCGTCCGCCGGGTTAACGACGAGGGCCTGTTTGCCGGCCAGGATGGATTCGGTTTTTAGGTGGTTTCTCACATCCAGCTGGGTGATTACCTGGCCGGCACCCGCGTACAACCTCAATTACACGACTCGCAAACACTTCGAAAACGTTCTCACACTTCCACATGGGATAACAGAAACGCAGACAGACGTGGTACACACATTACTTGGGACGGTGTAGGCGAAAAGCGTGGCGACAGGAAGGGCATCTGGCCACCGTGTACCACTCAGACTGCCACATCCAGAATAGCGTGCACCAGGAAAAAGAAGAAATCACTTTGATGATGCTCCGGAATTTTCGCAGTTTTGACTGTGATAATCTGACACTTTGGCACGTCAGTGTAAAAGGTGCAACAAATTTAGCTAAGTGAAAAAACTCTGTACAGGTCTCAAGTTTATTTGTATGCATAAGTCAGTTTCCGAATTTTCTTTTGTGTGAGACCCCGCGTGCCACATTCGTGCAATATTTCGAAATTATACAGTGTAATACACTCTACGACAAAAACAACGACGACTATTAAGGAATTATCCCAATGGAGTGGAATGTGTGATGCTCATGTACATACAAACAAATTGTTACCGCTTCAGGAAAATTGTATTTGTTCAAAGACGAACTTCTCAAATTGAGGAAGTCAATAGCGCGTTGGTCAACTTCTGGCTCATATTCAAGCAGTTATTCGGCTTTGCATTGATTGATTGAGTTGCTGGACATCCTCCTGAGGAATATCATGCCAAACTCGGTCCAGTTGGCGCGTTAGATCGTCGAAATCCAGAGCTCGTTAAAGGGCTCTGCCCATATTCCTCCAAACATTCTCAACTGGGGAGAGATTTGGCCAAGGTACGGTTTGGCAAGTACGAATACAAGCCTTAGAAACTCTCGAGTTGTGTGGGTGGGCATCATACTGCTGAAATATAAGCCCATGGTGACTTGCCATAAGTGCAACAAAATGGGGCGTAGACTGTCGTCAACTTACCGATGTGTTATAACGCTGCCGCGAATCACAACCAAAAGGGTCCTGCTATGAAAAGAAATGACACTCTAGACCATCACTCCTGGTTACCGTCTGTGTGGCTGGCGACAGTCAGGTTGGTATCCCACTGCTCTTTGGGGCGTCTCCAGATACGCCTTCGCTGGTCGTCGGGGCTCAGTTCGAAGCGGTACTCAACAATGAAGATCGTTTCTACTCCAGTCAATGAGATTCCGGGCTGAATGTGTCCGACACCACTGCAGCCGGACTTACTGGTGTGCAGAGGTCAATGGTAGTAGACGCAAGGGGCTCCGTGAGCTCATCCCCCTTTATGTGAGCCGCCTATTAAAGGTCCCTGTGGTTGCTGAAGCTCTAGTTGCCCGTCGGATCGATGATATTGAATTCGGGGCTCTGACAGCCTCTCTGACGATTACTCGGTTTCACGTCTAGGTCGACCGCCTCGTTCTTGAGGCTGCGTTCGGCCATGACTCACCCATTTCTGCCAACATCGTTGGACAGTGGCATCAATCCTATTCAAATATCGAGCGATTCGCCGATTACTCCAACCGGCTTCTTTGAGCCCAGCTACACTTTCTCTCTCAAATGGTGACATCTGCGTATATTGTTCACACGCCTATCTGCCAGGCATAGTTACTGTCCAACTGAGTACATGGAATGAAATTTGCGAAGATTTTATATCTGGGCATCGACATGTCTCCTGTTTACAATCCTTGCCAGCTGCGCTATGAACTGGCACTGTAGCGTAACACATTCATCCATCAGCCGCCGAAGTTTACAGTTTTGGATTTTCCCCCAATATCTGTATGAATATCAGTTTGTGACCAATTTGCATAACAACTTCGTGATATGTCGGTTTTTTGTGTTAGAGAGTATTTTACAGTTCACTTTGTTTTCACATCATCTTACACTGATTATGTTAAAACTTGTGTACATATGTAGGGGTATCTCGAAGATTTGCGAGTGTCGCGAAAAATCATACTATTATTGTCAATGGCAGGCCTGATCTTAAATTGTGCTGTTCTAGATCTTTTTAGAACAGTATCCTCGTTAAAAAATAATCGTTTCCTAATTTCGTAGTTAATCATGGGAAAAATAGCTACATTTTTGAGAATTCCCAGACTCTTGCAAATGTATATTTTCGTAAGTTACGAATGTTATCGATAATGTATTTTGTAGCAAATCAGCGTTGCTGTTATAGAATAGTTCACTTGGATTTCAGTGTACAGCGACGTGAATAAACGCACAATTTTGAGAATATCCAGAACTTACGATTGTTGTGTGGGTAAGCTATTTTGCAGTAAATCGCCATTTGTGATTTAGTTACTGTATCAAATACCATAACTAACATATACTGTTACATTTAGCTCACCTTTAAAGAGGAGTGTATATTACCTGTATTTATCGTAATTAACACTATTGTCTACTTCGTTAGCAAACATAACTTCAAAAAAAGTCTCAGGAACCTAGTAACTTTCATCCAAGATTTATCTGTTGCTTTAACGCAAACTTTATTTTGCCTAATAATTGCTTCAATTCTTAAAGGAAGTTAGTAACCTCTTTAGCTTAACGGATTAAAATGGTTCAGCAGGCTTAATTTAAAGTTATTTGTTAAATATCCTGTGAAACAGTGCACTAGCCACATAGCAGGCCTGCTGCGAATGCTGTTCTCGGACACTATATGAGTTACCTGCAAATCACACTGACCACCGTTAAGCGATTGGAAGCTGCTGCGAATAGGCGGCTGGGAGAGCTACAGTCCGTCGTGTACCAGAAATACCAATGACATCTCAAGTACTATACTCTCCTGTGGGTCCTTTCTCTTCTACAGAAAGTATGGGCTCTGTCGCTAATCGTCCACTTGACTGTGGCATGTAAGTGGTTGGGTCAGACGCCTTGTACAGGTGAGGGAGTCACCAGGGAGAGCTCAGACCATTATACCGATCCCCCTATCCAACAAGTTCAGCGTGCTGTCTTTCACTGAAGTTGAAACTGAGCGAGTGAGACTTACTTCACCTGCTGGGAAACCAGCTATCTGATGTCTCGAGAGAAGGCAGACGCGATGGGTAGGGGGTCCATTTATCGTCAGCAGTTCAAATGTACGGCGAATAATGGTACCTCTTAAGGAAATGGCAGCAACGGACAGGAAGGAAAGCCAGGCGCACTCGCAAAGGGAACATCCCCTACTGTCAATAATCGATCTTGATTAAACTTGGCGGATGTGTAGAGCGGGTAAAATAACGCAATAAGTATTTTTTTCACTGTGCCCAGTTTCACTTTTAAGAGGTAAAACGCAACCCGTAAAATAATTTGGCATATTAGGTTTGGAGGGAATACCCTCGAAACTATGATACATAAAAAATGTTTCTCATATAAAATATGATATGTAATCAACGTTATTGAAAATTGTATAGTAGGATTTTGTAATTGTTTCAAATTTTGCTAACTGCTGCACCACCATTAGTTAATTCTGAAAAATGAGAACTTCGTTAGAACTTAAATTAAAGAAGCATCCATGTGAACCAAGGTGGGTTTTGAAGCACCGTTTTTGGAAAATAAGCTGTATACAATGCTCTGTCAGAGTATTTTCGACATACTTTTATTCATCATTAACCTACTTATTTTTTTTTCTCGTATTTGTTTTATGTTTTAAATTGTTATTTTACATTTTACATTCTTTTTTGTTTCTTTTAGATTACCATTTCATACACAATCATTTTGTTAATCGAAAATAATAAGTAACTCATTATTATGGTACAAAAGCATCACAATACTGATAACTTGTAAACGAATGTTTCCTGCACCATGCACATAAAATGAACGAAATTTCTTCACATAATATACACCACAGAGAACACAATATAAAACAAAATTCAGCATGGTTTCAATTTGTCGTAAGCGATTCTCTAAATATCCTGATTTGTATCTGGCATAGTTCAGTACATTGGTAAGTCACGACGAAGAGAACTCATTATGTACGAGTGTCTGCAGCTTAATTATATTGTTTCTCAAGTGGAGATTGACATCATTGAACGGTACTAGATCTGGAAATATTCTCACAAGGTTCTTCCAACATCGAAAGTGGTATACATACCACGTCTGTACCTTTACCGGCGTGTCGTTTGGGATCACCAGATGAACAAGTTTTTTGTTCTTGGGTATGATGGTCAGACCGGTTTTTTCACGCTAACCACCTGCCTTTTCATATTTTTAAAACAAACTAATGGTGAGTTTGAATCGAGAATTCGAGAATCTCGTTTTGAATCCATAAATGTCCTTGTGGCAGCACCGAAATCTGTTAGCCAAACGTCTGATCAGTTCAAAAGGTATTTGAAAGATGTTTTCCTTCCCAGTGAGGGCGAAAAATTTATATTACTGTTAGATTCTTAGGGTGTCAATATGAAAGAACCGAATAGAGCGGGCCTGGCCAACATTCGCACTCCTGGAGCGTGCTCGCTCTCTACGAGTGCAGTCGAGTCTACTCAGGACTCTAGCTTCCCCCACCACTCCACTATTCCCGGTAGGTGCGAGTGAGACGGCTAGCCTTACTCATGGGAAACAGAGCAACTACTTCTAAGAGAAGATTAGTACAGCATCCTTTTATAAGCAGGCACTTATCACGTGTATCTATTTCGCACTTTTTTATGCAAAACAATTACTTTTCTTACTCGATTGAATAAATACGTTGTATAGTGCTACTATGGTGAGGATAGGTACAAAAAGCATTACATACAGGAATTTAATATTACACTGAGAGGTTTATAAACTTATACACATTTCGATTGTAGAATATATACATATGGTTTGTGATACAAATATATGGAGTTACAGAGATTACAATCTGTTAAACCTGAATTTAATAAGAGAAGAAAAAACATTTGTACACATTGTTGAACCAAACAGTGAGATAACTTTGGCAGCGTCTCTGTGTAGTCGAAGATATTGCTCTTGAGATAATATTCTCTAAAAATCTTGTAAATTCCTGTAATGGACAAACAGGTAGTTTAGCTGGGTGAACCACTGTATATATATCAACGCAAGTTGGAGGTAATGAGGTACATGAACAGCGAAAAGCGAAATTGGTCTGACAAATAAATCGAAATACATTTTCAGTTATGCAATTTCTTTGAGAACTCATGATGAAATGCTTCAGTTACCTAAACGTATTCAGTCATGTCTGGTCCACAAATGACTGCCCTAATTGTGGGAAATGTTTCATGTATGACCTTGAAGCTGATTTTCCCACAGAATTATTTTTTGTTTGATAGCATCAGTCTTGTCCAGTACTTCTATTGCCAGATGATTCTCCCCCTGCATCAAGACGATTGTTGAATTCATATAATTTGTGACGTCAACAATAAAAGATTTTGTCACTACTCTTCTTAAACTTGATTTTATTTCCTACTGGCCACTTTCAGTTCAGCCGACATTCACCGTCGCTCATCAGAAGAAAGAGTATTGTGTCATATTTGTGGCTGAAGTTATAATGACGTTCCGTAAAAGTTTTTCCAGCTCATAGTAGTTCGATGGCACATTAAGCCTTTTCTTGGTCTTTAAACGATACGAAAACTAAGGCAGTTCCCATTCGGCATTGAACGAGTGGCTTCTCCACTTTTCCTTCCTGGACAGGTGCGTTGACGCCACAGTACTCCTAATGCAGAGCGTAAACCTACTTTAGTACTGTCGGCAAACTGCTTGGGGTCTGACACGGCGTCCGTCCCAACTCTAGCGCCGACTGGCTGCAGCACTGGCTGTCCTCCTCCAACCCCTCCTGGTTCCTCAGCCGCGTTCGCCGCTGCGCTCGGAGCACTAGTCAGTTATGTTTTAACCCTTTATTTATAGATTCTCGTTATTGTAATGATCTGTATCATAATACTGAGTCGTTTATTATTTTCAATTAACAAAGCACACATATGTGAAGTGGTAAAAAAACAATGTAAAACGCCGGCTGCAGTCGCCGAGCGGTTCTAGGCGCTTCAGTCTGGAACTGCGCGACCGCTACGGTCGCAGGTTCGAATCCTGCCTCGGGCATGGATGTTTGTGATTTCCTTAGGTTAGTTATGTTTAAGTAGTTCTAAGTTCTAGGGGACTGATGACCTCAGATGTAAAGTCCCATAGTGCTCAGAGCCTTTTGAACCATTTGAATGTAAAACGTAAAAAAACAATTTGAAACATAAAACAAATATAAGTAAAAAAATGGATTAATAATGAATGTTTACATACTCCTATTTCAGAAACCAGCTTTAATACACATGGATGTGCGTACCTTGGAAGCTTCATTAATTTACGTTGTAACAAAAGTTTTCATTTTTCAAAATTAGGTAATGGTGGCGGGATATTTTGCAAAATTTCAGCCAGCCGAGCGCAGTGGCGCCTGGTTTAAGGCACCACGTCACGGATGACGCGGCCCATCCTGCAGGAGGTTCGAGTCCTCCCTCGGGCATGGGTGTGTGTGTTGTTCTTAGCATAAGTTACTTTAAGTTAGTATAAGTAGTGTGTAAGTCTAGGGACCAATGACCTCAGCAGTTTGATCCCTTGGGAATTCACACTCACAAAATTTCAGATTATTACAAAATCCGATGTATGGTTTTCAAGAACGTTAGTTACCTATCAAATTTAATACCAGAACATTTTTATGTATTATCGTTTCGAAGATATTCCCTCCAAACATAATATGCCAAATTACTTTTTGGGATGTGTTTTACCACTTAAAAGTGAAGTTTGACACAAACAAAAAAAATCGTATTGCATTGTTCTGCCCCTCTACACACCGGCCAAATTTCATCACGATCGATTAATGACACTTGGACATGTTTCCTTGTCAGTGAGCATGCCTGGGGGCCTCATTAATAATTCTGAAGATGTTTCAGCAGCCGTTTAGGGAAGAGAAGGCAACCAGCTGCAGTGTGTCACGCTCATTAAACGATGTCTTTGTTTGGGCTGTGTGGCTATATTTGGGTTTTTTCAGCTACTGACAGAGAAGGTTGGCCAGCCTTGCTCACAGTTTCAGTGAAGCTAACAATTTGCAACATTGTCGCCAGAACGTGTGCGCCATAAGGTTATCAACTGTAGGGTATCGCTAACTTGGTCAGCTGTGCACTACATATCAGAGGCTGCTAGCCAGGTAGCTGACTTCATGTGGGCTGAGCACATGGATGTTTTATATTAGGCGACATTCCAACCAGTCCAGATAACGACAACTGTAGGGGACCTCGAAGTTGCCTAAGATCCAAATACATGCCCTCTACAGGCGAGAGTCTTAAAATTCTAGTGTTCAAGAGACGAAGCATTTGCAACGAAGTGGTAGAGTTTGAAGCGCTTCTAACACGACAAGGAGCTCGTATTATACTACGTACAGAAAAATGATTCCAATCCGAAACTGATAGCAGTTAGGTATTTAGGGAAAATTTGAGCATATGTCTAAGGGACAGACTAACGGTAAATGTAGGTAGTGCATTTGTCACAGCAGATAAGAAACTTAAATCCACAGGAGATAGAAGTTGAAGGTGCACGCAGGACTGGGCAAGACTCTGTATGAAGGAAGGGTATAAACTTACAAAACCTTCTATCGATCGCCAAACTTATTTCCAAACGCAACCGAAAACTTTAGCGGAAAACCTGAGTTCACTAGTATGTAAGTTCTCTAGTCATACTGTCGTCGTCGGATGAGACTTAAATCATCCAACAATCAGGTGGGATGATTACAGTGTTGTAAGTGCTGGGCATGGCAAGACATCCTTTGAAATGCCAAATGCTTTCTCTGAGAATGACCTAGAACAGATTGTTTGGAAGCCCACCCATGATGGAAGCACACTGGTGTGCAAAACTTAAGAACGAAAGTAACTTTTGCATGATCCTGTCACAACAAAGCAATGCAGTTCGATGAAACTTGGAACACACAGTACATAGAAAGCACACTACAGTATTGTATAGGAGGTAACTGAAAGAAACACGCAATGAGAAGAACAGAAATGATAGTTTTATTCAACGGCAGTAACTACACTGATGTGACCGTGGTTCATGATGGTCACTTTGATATTACAAGGCATGGGAAATGGTTTTTAATAGGGTGCGTGATACCATGGGCAGCAGTTCATGCTCTGCAACGTGCTTCCATGCTGGCCACAGAGATGGTAAGCACTTCCGGCAGAAGGGTGTTCTACTCCTCCACCAGCGGGTCTGACAGCAGCTGGATGGTCGTTGGTGAGCGTGGACGTGCTGCAATACATCTCTCCGACGGCTCCCACATGTGCTCGATAAGAGGGCCAGGCCAATCCATTGGCCGAACATCCTCTCGTTCCAAGGGATCCACTACCTGCGCAGTCCGATGCGGTCGCGATCGTCATCCATAAAAATGAAGTCAAGGATGAATGCATCCCTGCAGAGATGCACATGAGGAAGAAGTACAGTATGATAATAACGTTTACCGGTAAGTGTACCGTCTTTAAAGATTTGGAGATCAGTATACCAACGCAACATCATGCCTCGTGAGACAATAACTTGTGGACCACCAAAACGATTATGTTCAACAGCTATGTTGGGTGCATTACGAGTTCCCACCTCTCTCAGTATGAGATTGAGTCTGGAATGGCTACTCAGACTGAATCCGCTTGTATTTGAGAAGCTTTCACGTTCAGATATTCAATGACGTTCAAATGTGAAAAATTATTGTTTCTAAATCATCTGAGAAAACACTCGCCAGACGATAATGTAACGGTTGAGCAATTTTTGTGACATAATATTTTTTCCTTAAAGTTATCAGACGTGATGCATTATTGTTGAAGGGTATAAAGACGGATGCATTCCAATCTTTAACGCAAGTAACAAAGACATAGGGGGGGGGGGGGGGGGGGGCGAGCGTCACTGAGATTAGAATGAAGAAGCCTTCGATTGGCGGAAAACCCGAGGAGCAGATTCAAGCAGGAACCTTTGGTCTTAACATATAAGCTACTGTACTGTTATACTTGTTTATGGACAACATTGTAATATTTTTTTTAGACACAGAACTTAAACGCAAAATTTATGTACTAATCTGAACCACGCAAGGATCTAAAATATTAACTTAAGCAGCTTTCTTGGTGGGGACAGCGAATGCTGAAAGAGACCCGAAATTTGCTTCTTTGTGAAACAAAAGCAGGAAAAACGTGGCCAGACGCGGAGGCTCGTCACTGTGTGTCGCGTGAAACATGGGAAAACCGCTGTATGCAGCAGGATTTCGTCGGCGCAGTCCGTCGAAGGAGGACATAGCACGTGGCTCCACATGACGCAGCCACCGTAGATGACGCTTCCGCTACCATTCTGGAGACTCCACCCAGAATTACGGACCAATTTAGACTAGTCTGCGTGGGTTGGATGGGTAGCCTAGTAGTCACAAAAGTAAAGATGGCTGCCATTTGCTGCGATAAAAAAAAGGAAGGACTGCCGTCATCTTGAGAAACGACAACTTTAGCTTCAAAGACTTGCTAGATGAACATTTTACTGACTGATCTTTAAGTTCTAGCACTAGTTCACAATTTTTTTACATAAATTATAGTGTTTGCTTTGACTACATCATCCATAAAGACATTTGAAACAGTGATTTTTTTATCTCCCTGAGTCACTGTAAATTACTGGCTCCGCCGATTATACACTTCCTTCCAGAAAATTTAGCGGAGAATATCAGAGAAGCTGGGAACTGTGACCCGTATAAATACACATCACCCCTTTAATTCTAGATAAATGGCTCAGAAAAAAAATTGGCTGTGAGGTGTGCGTGAATATTATTTTGCAGTGTGTCCAGGTCACCAAATAAAAACAAAAAACAAACATTGTGTAACGACAAAATTGTCTATTTACCATGTTTTTTTACAGCACTTCTGAGAAATACCAAAATGTGGTGGAACGTCCCCTCGCTCGGATGCAGCCTTGAACTCATTGTGGCATATTGTCAGTGAAATTATGAAGCCAGCTAGAGACCAACGGTGATAATGCTTGAGTTTCGGAGAGTGTGTGGTCACTGTCGACGTGCAAAAACGGCTTGTTTCAATCCATCCTACATATGTTCGATTGGGTTCATATCCGGAGAACAAGCAGGTCACTCTGTTTCGGTGATCGTAGCGTGCTGAAGGAACGTGTTCACGAGAACAGCGTAATGTGCACACGTGTTATCATACGTCAAGCTGAAATTGTCACCAAAATGTTTGTGATACAGTCCCACTATTCCTTGCAGAATCTCGTCTCTATACCGCAGAGAAGTGAGATTGCGCTCATCAAGTACAAGAGATATACGGTAGCCCAATGAATGGCACTCCAGAACAGCACTCTATCACCGCCTTATTGCACATATGTGACACAGTGTTGGAGAAATCCGATACTACCGAATTGTCTCCATACAAGTTGTCTGAGATTATCAGGGTACAAACACATCCGAGTACAAACAGACCCGAGTTTCATCCGTAAACAGTGCCCGACGCCAATCCTTTGGCATCTATTGTGCATAATTTCTTGCGCATCTGTAGCGGAATCCATGATGCTGTGGTGAACGAAGTGTTGCTCACCATGACATCGGGAATGATGATTCGCACAACGGAATCTTCTCCTAAGAGTTTGATGTGATACATGACTCCTGTAGCATCTTCGAACTCTGAATTCAGTTCTGGTGTACCCAGCCCATGGTTTCTTTGACTCAAAATCGTAGATATCGGTCATCCTGTGCATCTTTCGAACGTGGACGGCCTATGCGGTATCAAACCTGCCAGTTGGAACCAACTCCATGACTGCATCACATAACTTTCACTCTGGTCGGTACATCAAACAACTTGCCAGGTTGACAAGCCTCCTGGGCGTATCGTAATGATGCTGACCATTTGTCATGATTGTCCTTCGTGGCATGATGGGTGTTCACGCTAGTGTACCACAGGTGGCTCTAATATGTGCCTACTGGTGCTTTACTTCCAACTGAAATTCTGCAGTCCATTCGAGTGTGATGTTCTACTCATAGGTAGTGCGCATGGTAGCCATGTGTCTGTTTCTGAACAACGTCAGGGGTGACCTTCCGACAGGTGCAGGAAATAGCAACCCACCTGTGCAGTGTCACTTATCGATGCCACCCTACAGGCGTCTTTCGGTTAGCAATGGAATTATAACTTTCTGTCAGATGCCAACAGCGGTCGCGTGGGATCTGGTGGACTCAAAGGTGAGCACCCGCGAGCCACGCCCACCAGCTTCTTTGGACTATGAGCGCCCCCTGCCACTGCTGTATAGGACGGCTGGCGGCAGCCAGTCATCCCACTCTCTCTTGGAGCTTCTTCGCTACGAAACCATCGTTTGTGCTTATTTCAGAGAGCGTCATCGTTCCTGCTGTCGTTATAGCTAGGCTCTGTTTCTTGTTGCATTATTTGTAATGAGATTTCGTTCCCTTGGAGAAATAAAGGTTCAGTAAATCTTCTGATTGTTGTATCTTGTTCGCTAATCATTCTGTTCCTGCTCAAATTTCCTACGACGACAGCTGCCACACCGCTCTGCAGCCCACATCTCGTTTCCATTGTGTCCAAGTCGCACACAACAACCTGCATGCCGTATGGGAGAGTGAGTGATGTAAAACTTTCGTTCATGTGTGTACAAACAAGTACCTTTCATTTGATTAAATCTGCCACTGACAAATTTCCTGTTGACTTCTGTCTCGGGTGGTGGCATTGTAAAAGCTTCATCCCTCACTGCTGGAATTGCTGGCGGTGGCCTGGAATAGAGCTCGTGGCCGCATATTATGTACCTAACGCGCCAATGTTCAGGGGCTTTTCCGCGGTCATTTCCGCTGCTGTTCTACCCTTGTTACCTGCGACTGTCATTCGCTACAGCACGGGAATTCAGGTTCCGTTCACCTTCTCTCTTGTTGAAGCTATTGTCATGTTTGTGTATTTCTATAGCTTCCTTGAACAAGTGGGTGTGATAGCCTTCTCTACAGGAAGTACTTCCCTGTCGGCGTATTTTATTATGTGCTCATTCTCTCACATGGACCATGTACATGTGGAAAAGTCTGTATTTGAAAGGGTGGACGATCAATGAACAGCAGGATCATCGAACATAAGCGGCACTGCAGGTTGGGACAGGTGGAGAAACTACCCTGTGTGGCAAGAGCTACTACACCTGCTTGTTCAAGGAAGCTATAGAAATGCGCAAATATGACAAAAACTTCAACAAGAAAGAAGAAAACCTGAAGGTGAACGCATCCTACATTCCCGTGCTGCAGCGAACAACCGTTGCAGGTAGCAATCGGAGACGTCGACCACGGAAAAGCCAGATGCATATGATCTGTGACCGCGAACTCGAATCTAGTCCTTCACCAACAATGGAGGGTGAAGCTTTGACAGTGCCACCCAGTCGTGCTGGTGAAACGTCAGAAAAATCGTAAAACATATGTCTGCCGAAGAAAAAGACGTAAACCAACAAGCAATCTGGTGACAAGTGGTCTCGAAGGCCTTAACAATTTTGTCAGTGGTGTGGCTTAGTACTGGAATGGTAATGATTAATTTTGTTCAGTACTATTTCAGTAGCAAAATTAACAAGAACTTTTACTTTTCATCTCATTCATGTATATGTGGACTTGGATTCTTCCATGAACTCGAAATTCACCTTTTAGCGTTCTTGACCAATTCACAATGTTCAGTGCAAAGGTTGATGTGGAATAGCTGTATGAATGTAGATTTGGTTTGCAATGATTACACTACGACCAATTGTGAGGAAGAGTGGCAGAGACTGGAGAGAATAAATGTGGATAAGGTGGCGGCCTGGCCAGTTGTCAGGTACGAATCTACAACTTCAGCACAATGGGAAAATAATGTGTCAGCTGGCTAGATAGAACTCGCTTTTTTGTCATCAATAAATATTTCTTTGAACATACAGATCTTATAATATTGATTCTGACTACATATTGTAACTAAAACGAAATCTAATAGCCGAAAAAGTTTTGAGATCTGAATGAAAAGACAGTTTTTGCGACAATCAGCGCTTAGTACATTATATTTAAATATCCCTAGGGTTAAATAACGTTACAGTTGTATGAATGATGGTTCCTACAGGGCAAGTCTTGTATGTACCAAATTCTACAGCGGAGCAAATGTGCTGTGGCAGAGCATTGTCTCTCAGTTTTTCGCAAGAATGTACAACCACCGAACAAATGTTCTCGCACAGACTTTACGTTACTGGGACTAGCTCATAAACGAAGTGATTGTTGTTAGTCTCTGTGGCATGCTAATATACACAACGAAGGCTGCAGTCTCAACATGGCTGGGAACTAGAATTTGGATTGACTGAGATATGAAAATATGTGCCCAGTCCTGCACTGGACAGGTATTCTGATGCACGTGGAGCGCTAACGGATGCATTGCTAACTGGGTGCGTCCTTGGGAGCTCATAAACGAAGTGATTGTTGTTAGTCTCTGTGGCATGCTAATATACACAACGAAGGCTGCAGTCTCAACATGGCTGGGAACTAGAATTTGGATTGACTGAGATATGAAAATATGTGCCCAGTCCTGCACTGGACAGGTATTCTGATGCACGTGGAGCGCTAACGGATGCATTGCTAACTGGGTGCGTCCTTGGGAGCAAAGAGAGTAACAGAGTATTCAACAAACCCCACGGGTGAACAGATAATGGAATAGTTATAGATCCACTAAGGAAAGTAAGAGGGATGGGATATGTAGAGGAGCTCCCAGCTCGACCGTCAGCTGGTATTTCAGCAGTGGAACTGGTGAGAATACGCGGTCGTCTGACCGAATATTTCTCCCTTTGGTCACCTAAGTCATGCCTTAACTCATGCATCAATTTATGATTTTGAAAACGTTTTCCATACGAATTGCATAGGGTAGAACCTCAGCTTTTATCGACAACACGAATCTGACAGGTTAACTGCCGCTCTTTTTCTCCTCTGTAGTTGTAGTTACAGTTCTGAAGTTTCGTTTGTGATCATCACCTCCAGATCTCTTTTTTATTGAAAAATGTGTATAAAATAAAAGTGCAATATAAACTTCTTAAGTTAAAATTATGCCAGTGACTGCTGCAATTTGCACATGTTTATTAAACATAAGATAGATAACACAGCTGAAAGTTCCGCGAGCATACGTTCTTAGAACAGTCAACAAATATATTGCCTCCTTCTACGTATATGTTTCGAAAACATCATAAAGATAAAATTAAAGAGATTCGAGGCCATACGGAGGGTTGCAGGCAATCGCTCTTCCCGCGAGCTGTGAAATAACAATATGTAAAAAGGTCATGGAAGGGAAGCAATCGTGCCAACACAGTGCGTCAAATGCAAATATAATGTGGAATACATACAACATGCTCATAAATAAGAACCTTAACATCCAACATTTTGAAGCTTCATACACCAACTACTGAGCAATTGGACTGTTGACTTCGTACCGCGGCGCAGCCAAGAGAGGCGAATACCAGCGTACTTCGCAAAAAGTCGTAAGGTGTCATAACTGCACACACAGTGTACAGGAGCATATTTAGTAAAAGTAGTAGTTACGGCAGCTATAAAAACAAAAACTGGAATGTAAAGTATTTGAAAGACTGATCAATTATGAAAAAGTAAGAAAAGACTGCAGCGGAGTACGGTGTCACCTGTCCCATCATTTGGTAGTTCGTGTATGAAGTCTGGACATGCTGGATGTCATACAATCTTTTTGCTTCTGGACATGCTAAATGTATTCAGCATTTGATTTTAATTGTTTCTTCGAAGGGCTTTTTTACATTTTGACTTTCACATGTATTTACGTACCTTTTATTTAATACCTATGTACAAATGGCAACACTGTCCGGCGTAATATGGTAAAGAAGAAAATACGTGTGAAGAAAATGTTGTTTAGCTACTAAGGGGACATTAAATAGCAAGATTGCTTTTCTTGTGAGTTCAATATTAAGAGCAATACGTGTTTTGTAAACAGAACACAAAACGTTTTATTTGGTAGTCCACTTCCTTCTCTCTGAACCTGTTAAAAAACCGCCACAGTGAATCATTCACGTAAACATTACGTTATTAACGATGTAACACGATTGACCTCTTCCCTTCTGGAGCTGTGCACCTACCTGGTTCAGTTGATCACTTTCTTAAGGGCGAGCAGGTAGTTCTGAGACACCATAGGAAATAGACGTATAACTCTGTCAGTATTTTGACTGGCAGGAGATTATTCGTTGTTCTAAATAGGTTAAATTGGAAATTCATGATTTTTGTGATACTTCACAGTTGGCACATGGTGCCTGTGTCCTCGTATTCGTTATACGTGTTCTTTTTAACAACAACATAGGCCTTTCAAACCACAATCGCTTCAACGACTGGAATTAAATGGTGCCGTGAGTCTTGCTCGATTCATTCGTAAGGCGACCAGAGCCTAAGATACCATAAACAGTAGTGGTATCCACCTGTGGACAGACTCTACAATAGTTCTACGCTGATTGCAACTTAGTCCCGATAATGAGAAACACCGAAAGACGTCAGGCAGTTATCTAGTTGCTCCCTTTAATACACTACTGGCCATTAAAATTGCTACAACACGAAGACGACGTGCTACAGACGCGAAATTTAACCGACAGGAAGAAGATGCTGTGATATGCAAATGATTAGCTTTTCAGAGCATTCACACAAGGTTGGCGCCAGTGGCGACACCTACAACGTGCTGATATGAGGAAAGTTTCCAACCGATTTCTCATACACAAACAGCAGTTGACTGGCGTTGCCTGGTGAAACGTTGTTGTGATACCTCGTGTAAGGAGGAGAAATGCGTACCACCACGTTTCCGACTTTGATAAAGGTCGGATTGTAGCCTATCGCGATTGCTGTTTATCGTATCGCGACATTGCTGGTCGCGTTGGTCGGGTTCCAATGACTGTTCAGAATATGGAATCGATGGGTTCAGGAGGGTAATACGGAACTCCGTGCTGGATCCCAACGGCCTCGTATCACTATCAGTCGAAATGACAGGCATCTTATCCTCATGGCTGTAACGGATCGTGCAGCCACGTCTCGATCCCTGAGTCAACAGATGGGGACGTTTGCAAGACAACAACCATCTGCACGAACAGTTCGCTGACGTTTGCAGCAGCATGGATTATCAGCTCGGACACGATGGCTGCGGTTACCCTCGATGCTCCATCATAGACAGGAGCCCCTGCGATGGTGTATTCAACGACGAACCTTGGTGCACGAATGGCAAAACGTCATTTTTGCGGATGAATCCAGGTTCTGTTTACAGCATCATGATGGTCGCATTCGTGTTTGGCGACATCGCGGTGAACGCACATTGGAAGCGTGTATTCGTCATCACCATACTGGCGTATCACCCGGCATGATGGTATGGGGTGCCATTGGTTATACGTATCGGTCACCTCTTGTTCGCATTGACGGCACTTTGAACAGTGGACGTTACATTTCAGATGTGTTACGACCCGTGGCTCTACCCTTCATTCGATCCTTGCGATACCCTACCTTTCAGCAAGATAATGCACGACCGCATGTTGCAGGTCCTGTACGGGCTTATCTGGAAACAGAAAATGTTCGACTGCTGCACATTCTCCAGACCTCTCATCAATTGGAAACTGTGGTCAATGGTGGCCGAGCAACTGGCTCGTCACAATACGCCAGTCACTACTCTTGATGAACTGTGGTATCGTGTTGAAGCTGCATGGGCAGGTGTACCTGCACACGCCATCCAAGCTCTGTTCGACTCAATGCCCAGGCGTATCAAGGCCGTTATTACGGCCAGAGGTGGTTGTTCTGGGCACTGATTTATCAGGATCTATGCACCAAAATTGCGTGAAAATGTAATCACATGTCAGTTCTAGTATAATATATTTGTCCAGTGAATACTCGTTTATGATCTGCATTTCTTCTTGGTGTAGCAATTTTAATGGCCAGTAGTGTATTCGCTTTGTGTAATACCTATTTGCGCCACTCTGGCAACAGGAATGAGAACAACATTCTAAAAGTAGCAGCGACAATTGTTCAAGTATAGTGTATGTACTCTGATAACAGTAATGAGGTTGACTGTCGCAGTAAAGACATCACGTGGCCAAATTTTTATGTATATCCAACAAGGAAATGAGCTTCCAACTCGCATCTAGGTAGGAGCTATTGTTACGGACAGGCATCAGCCACCCCGCGGTTAGTGAGGGCCTCCTTTGTGCCGCGCAAAGGAAAATCGCCTCTCCTCATGGTGAGTCTGCCCACACACCCGGCCTGTGGAAGGGCGCTGCACGAGCACTTGTGGCCGCAGAGTCGCATTAGGTGTCCCCTTTGTCACCATACGTACATTCGTTAAGCTCTCGAGAACGGTGGAGTGGGGAGGCTCACTATCTGGCGTCGCCAGCCAGACCAGGGAACGCGTTTTTTCTCTCGTGCCTACAAAAGAGCTTTCCAGAGATAAATACGGGAATTGTTTTTGGAGTGGTATGCTGGGACGGGAGATTTTGGATAGTTTCCACGCTATTCTAAAGACTCACAAAGGGGATGGCTTTGAAGAACCGATAAAGGAAAGCCGATAAAGGAAGGGCAACTCGTCCGGGCCAATACCGATTTTTCATATCCATGTGTAACCCTCCCTCCAGCTCCGTGAAAGTGAACGCTCACGTCTAAGCTCTGAGTCCCTTTTTTTTTTTTGCCGACGCAGATAGATGAAGAAATTTCAAGGCTTTCTGAAAACCTGGATGCCGTGATTACCCGACACCAAATGGTTCAAATGGCTCTGAGCACTATGGGACGTAACATCTGTGGTCATCAGTCCCCTAGAACTTAGAACTACTTAAACCTAACTAACCTAAGGACATCACACACATCCATGCCCGAGGCAGGATTCGAACCTGCGACCGTAGCAGTCGCGCGGTTCCGGACTGTTACCCGACACCAGCTTGGCTGTTAAAACAACTCTCTCTCTCTCTTTCCCTCTCTCCACTCATAATTGGCTGACCACAAGTTAGAAGTTCTGATTGGCTAAAGAGCAGTTTTAGGGGCATTTTCCTTCCTGAGACACTGAGGAGCGTACAGAGAGGTAATTTTAAGAGCCATTAGATTTTGAGTCTTCCACAAGAAGTGTCTGGTTTTGTCACCGACAAGTGCGCTCTGGCTGTTAGCTTCCTGTGGACAAACACGTTTTCTGACAGGCGCCAGACTCCAACGGAAACAGACTTCGCATCCACTGCGGGGTTCAGGTGGCAGCAGGTCACGGTTTCAAGTCCTTGAAGGCGTTTTTCAATGGTGAACACCGCTTTGGCAAGTGACTGATAGATTCAGGAAGTAGGACATGAATTGGAATTCGTGACAGAAATTTTCCGATTGTTTGTGGCACCGCGATAATGTGTTTCTTTTATTTGAACTTCTGATCGCAGTTATCCCAGTGGATCCTTGCATGGTTACCAATACTAACATATAGCATAACTGGTACAATTGTTTCTGTCCCAGCACCGAAAGCCGCTTTCAGCAAGATTGTTTCGAATGCCGCTTTTTCTTATCTATCTCTCCATCCAGTTCCATGTAGCACACCCGACAACATCTGTAAGGTAATCCAGTTATTTCTGCTTGTTTATCAGAGCTATATAATTTTTGTTTTGATTCATATGTAAATTCCCTTTCCTTTTATGGTTGATACACTAGTGCCTGCTCATTACACTAAATGAAATTTTACAACCTGGACTTCTTCTGCCTTTTCGTAACTTAGACGTTCACTGCTCCTTTTTTCTTACTTAAATGATTATGTAAGACCAGCATCCATGTGATCATTTTCGAGAGATATCTTTTGCGTTATTCATTGCGTAACTTTAATCTACATTACGCATCTGAATTCATGGGGAGCGTACCAGTTTCCGGGAAAGTCCAGTCAGGATGAGGTATAAGAGTGGGAAGTGTAATTCAAGCCTCCAATTCACGGGGAGCGTACCAATCTCCGGTAAAGTCCAGTCAGGATCAGGTTTCAGAGTGGCAAGTATATTCAAGGCTCCACGGCCGGCTTCTTGCAACCCTTGCTGCCAACAGAGTCTTTGAAATTCAGGAACTAAGTTTAGTTTCCATAAGAAGACATGTCAGATCACAAGACAGTGCTGCTGATCACATATCACTTGGTAGTGATCCAGCATCTTTGAGCTCACTTGCCCAGTAGTGGTCTGCCCTTTATGGCTACCCAATTATGACTTGCACTGTAGCACTTGCCCTTCACCGGATGTAGCAGATACGCCGGAAAGATGGTGTGTGCAAGTTTTCATGGTGTTACTCACTAAACTTGATGCTGAATTGTAGTGTAAATATTCTTCATTCAAGAAAACTTACTGGGTTTTGACCTGTGCAGTCAGATTCGTTAATAACACTGGATTTCTGCAAACGGACAGAGTAACTGGTCTACTCATCCCACAAGAATTACAAAATTGTTTCCCTTCCTAAACAGTGCAATAAATTTACGTTCCTTCACATCTTTCGTGTTGGTTGTTAAGGACAGACCTTTGCCACATTGACACTTATAGTAATCAATATCTACGTCCTCATTTTAGCTTAAGAACCTATAAATATTTTATAGTGAAGTGTTTGTCTTCAGTGCGCATTTATTGACTATTTTGTTGTTTGTTTGTGTCTTAGACGTTAGTGTATTTCACATTTCATAAGCCTTCATAGTGAGTGCAGTAAATTTTGTTATTGTTTGTTTTTTACCTCAAGTTATTACCTTTCATATGTCTTGATGTTTTGTAATGTTTATTTTAATTTTTTTCAGTGTTTCTAATTTTCCACTGTCTTTCCTTCTTTGATTTTTGTTGTTTTGTTAAATTTACGCTTAGTTGCTAAACGAGAAGATGCATTTTAGAGCGGGAGTATGTTAAGTTCTTTAACACACGTTTGCCAATCCTAGTGACAACTGTCCGGGCACCAGTTTTCTTCAGTACCTCCTTATTAGTTACACGATCTGCCCATCTAACATTCAGCATTCTTCTGTAGCATTACATTTCCAAAGCCATTATTCTCTTCTTGTCTAAACTGTTTACCGTCCATGTTTCACTTCCATAAATCGATAAATTCCAGCCAAATACCTTCAGAACAGACTTTATATTCTTCTTCAGAAACGCTTTTCTTGACGTTGTCAGTCTACATTTTATATTCTCTCTACTTTGGTTATCATCAGGTATTTTTACAGGTGTACAGAATAAAATAAATTTGGATATTATTTAAAAAGACGTACTGCTCTTTATACGCTGGAGGAAAAAATTACAGCACCAAAAAATAATTAAGGTTGAGTAATGATATTTCGAAAATACACTCCTGGAAATGGAAAAAAGAACACATTGACACCGGTGTGTCAGACCCACCATACTTGCTCCGGACACTGCGAGAGGGCTGTACAAGCAATGATCACACGCACGGCACAGCGGACACACCAGGAACCGCGGTGTTGGCCGTCGAATGGCGCTAGCTGCGCAGCATTTGTGCACCGCCGCCGTCAGTGTCAGCCAGTTTGCCGTGGCATACGGAGCTCCATCGCAGTCTTTAACACTGGTAACATGCCGCGACAGCGTGGACGTGAACCGTATGTGCAGTTGACGGACTTTGAGCGAGGGCGTATAGTGGGCATGCGGGAGGCCGGGTGGACGTACAGCCGAATTGCTCAACACGTGGGGTGTGAGGTCTCCACAGTACATCGATGTTGTCGCCAGTGGTCGGCGGAAGGTGCACGTGCCCGTCGACCTGGGACCGGACCGCAGCGACGCACGGATGCACGCCAAGACCGTAGGATCCTACGCAGTGCCATAGGGGACCGCACCGCCACTTCCCAGCAAATTAGGGACACTGTTGCTCCTGGGGTATCGGCGAGAACCATTCGCAACCGTCTCCATGAAGCTGGGCTACGGTCCCGCACACCGTTAGGCCGTCTTCCGCTCACGCCCCAACATCGTGCAGCCCGCCTCCAGTGGTGTCGCGACAGGCGTGAATGGAGGGACGAATGGAGACGTGTCGTCTTCAGCGATGAGAGTCGCTTCTGCCTTGGTGCCAATGATGGTCGTATGCGTGTTTGGCGCCGTGCAGGTGAGCGCCACAATCAGGACTGCATACGACCGAGGCACACAGGGCCAACACCCGGCATCATGGTGTGGGGAGCGATCTCCTACACTGGCCGTACACCACTGGTGATCGTCGAGGGGACACTGAATAGTGCACGGTACATCCAAACCGTCATCGAACCCATCGTTCTACCATTCCTAGACCGGCAAGGGAACTTGCTGTTCCAACAGGACAATGCACGTCCGCATGTATCCCGTGCCACCCAACGTGCTCTAGAAGGTGTAAGTCAACTACACTGGCCAGCAAGATCTCCGGATCTGTCCCCCATTGAGCATGTTTGGGACTGGATGAAGCGTCGTCTCACGCGGTCTGCACGTCCAGCACGAACGCTGGTCCAACTGAGGCGCCAGGTGGAAATGGCATGGCAAGCCGTTCCACAGGACTACATCCAGCATCTCTACGATCGCCTCCATGGGAGAATAGCAGCCTGCATTGCTGCGAAAGGTGGATATACACTGTACTAGTGCCGACATTGTGCATGCTCTGTTGCCTGTGTCTATGTGCCTGCGGTTCTGTCAGTGTGATCATGTGATGTATCTGACCCCAGGAATGTGTCAATAAAGTTTCCCCTTCCTGGGACAATGAATTCACGGTGTTCTTATTTCAATTTCCAGGAGTGTAGGTAACATATTTAAATGATTAACACTGCAGGATCAAAAGTTAATGTAATCGCGAAATAAGCCATTGCAAATGTGAAATGCTGGTACATTAATGACTGCCATAATGTTGAGTGCAATGCAAACGTGCATGCATTGTGTTGTGCATGTGTCGGATGTCAGTTTGTGAAACAGAGTTCCATGCCTGTTATAATTGGCTGGTCAGTATAGGGACGTTTAATGCTGTTTTTGGATGACGCTGGAGTTGTCGTCCAAACTATATCCCATATGTTGTCGACTGGAGATAGATCTGGTGATCGAGCTACCACGGAAACATGTCGACACTCTGTAGAGTATATTGGGTTATAACAGTGGCAAGTGAATGAGCACTATCCTGTCGGAAAAAAACGCCGTGGAATCCTGTACATGAATGGTAGCTCAACAGATTGGATCACCACTGACGCAAAAATTTGCAATCAGAGTGATTGGGTAACCATCAGCGTGTTCTTGCTGTCATATGAAATCGCACCCTGGACCATAGCTCCAGGTGTAGGTCCGGTTCGTCTAGCATGGAGACAAGTTGGTTGCAGGCCATCAAGTGGCCTCCTTCTAACTAACACACGACCATCAGTGGCACCGACGCAGATCCAGCTTTCAGCAGAAAACACAACAGGCATCCACCTTCCCCTCCAATGAGCCCTCGCTTGAAATCATTGAACGCGCTCAGGACGATGATTTTGGGACATTGAAATGTACCCTACAGGACTTCTGGCTCGGATCTGTCCTTAAAGTAATCGATTTGTAACGGTTCGTTGTATCACTGTGGTTTCAACTGCTGCTCAGATTGTTGCTACAGATGCATTATAAAGCACTAGGGCCATATGCCAAACACGATGTTTTTCTCTCTCGGTAGTGTCACATGGCCTCGCAGAGCCACGTCTCTTGCGACCGCACATTTTCGTGACCACCGCTGGCAGCACTCATTTGTAATATCTTGTAAGGAACCTCCAGCTTCTCGTACTCCTATTACACGACCTCTTTCAAACTCAGCGAGGTGCTGATCATAGCGTCTTCGTCGTTTTAAAGGCATTATTAAATAACATCAAATCACCAAGTCCAATCTCAAACGTAACTAATGCTCACGACCGTTACAGCTTGTATTTAAAGCAAACCTGATTTGCACCTTATAGTGATGCCACTAATGCCACCCTCATGGCCGGCCGTGGTGGCCGAGCGGTTCTAGGCGCTACAGCCTGGAACTGCGCGACCGCTACGGTCGTAGGTTCGAATCCTGCCTTGGGCATGGATGTGTATGCTGTCCTTGGATTAGTTAGGTTTAAGTAGTTCTAAGTTCTAGGGGACTGATGACCTCAGAAGTTAAGTCCCATAGTGCTCAGAGCCATTTTCAACCACCCTTATGCGACTCTCGCAAATGTGGCTAGATGTAGATGTTCAAACATGCCTATCAACTTCCTTTTATGTCGCAGACCTCCTTCTTGGTGCTGCGATTTTTTTCCGTCAGTGTATATTTTTAATGAACAAAGTTACAAGAAATGCAGTCACGCTGGTGATTGACTTACTGGTGCTAAACAATATTTGCATGGTACATTCTCTATTTTGCTTCATAACAAAAACTAATTTGAGTTGTGAAGATAAGTGGGAATCATAAACACATATTAAGATCACCATCACGAAACGAAATCGACATTGCAGTCATGCTCGTTTACGTCAAAGCACTGGGATTAAAGAGGGAGAAAAACTCACGCACGGCAATACTCACCGAAATGCCGTCGGCAGCCGGCTCGAGTGTGTCTAGGCGGGAGACGTCAGCGAGCACAGAGGCGGGAGCTGCGAGGTGCAGGCGCGCCAGCAGGCGGCGGTCCCACGAGGCTCCGTCCAGTGGCGCCAGCCTCAGCTCGTCCCCCGCCTCGAGCGCTCGCGCCACCAGCCAGCGCAAGCACGCCACGCTGGGAAGACTGGGTGCGGGAGTACGTGGGGGCGGCTCCAGGGCAGCGCCAACCAGCGACGCGCCTGCCGCAACCAGCACCACCACCAGCCGGTAACTTGCTGGCGCCAGTCCTCTGCTGCAAAAGAGATGAGAGTTGTCAACGAGCTGCATGCGTGGTTGGCGTCCTCAACATCGGTTACTAAACTACACTAACTAAACTGAACGCCGCTCGAGCAGGCCATGAAGGACGAACGGAACCGACCGGCCGCCGTGTCGTCCTCAGACAATAGGCGTCACTGGATGCGGATATAGAGGGGCATGTGGTCAGCACACCAGTCTCCCGGCTGTCCTCAGTTTACGAGACTGGAGCCGCTACTTCTCAATCAAGTAGCTCCTCAGTTTGCCTCACAAAGGCTGAGTGCACCCCGCTTGCCAACAGGGCTCTGTAGACCACCCAAGTGCTAGCCCAGCCCGAGAGCGCTTAACTTCAGTGATCTGATGGGACCCGGCGTTGCCACTATGGCGAGGCTGTTGGCTGCTAAACTACACTGCCTGAGGAAGAAAGTGAAGCACCCCGAAGGGGACAAGGAAACGATACGAAACTTCATGCATTGAGAGGGCTGCGAAGCTAATTCAGTGATTACAACATTGAGTCAGACTTATAAAGAACTTGTTGTGGACCCGGTTACCTGTATGACATTGGACACCCCTCTGGCCCAGATGCATGCACTGGTTCAGCTGGGAAGGTGGCCCTAAAGCCATTTTATGCTCTCTTTTGGCAAGCTGGCCCACAACTGCTGTACGCAGTCCTTGATATGACAGATACTACTACAGGGACAGTTGACCTCCATACTGATCCCGAAATTGCTATCAGATACAGATCTACATCTAGATCTACATCCATACTCCGGTGTGTGGCGGAGTGTACCTTGAGTACCTCTATGGGTTCTCCCTTCTATTCCAGTCTCGTATTGTTCGTGGAAAGAAAGATTGTCGGTATGCCTGTGTGTGGCCTCTAATCTCTCTGATTTTATCCTCATGGTCTCTTCGCGAGATATACGTAGGAGGGAGCAATATACTGCTTGACTCCTCGGTGAAGGTATGTTCTCGAAACTTCAACGAAAGCCCATACCGAGCTACTGAGCGTCTCTCCTGCAGAGTCTTCCACTGGAGTTTATCTATCATCTCCGTAACGGTTTCGCGATTACTAAATGATCCTGTAACAAAGCGCGCTGCTCTCCGTTGGATCTTCTCTATCTCTTCTATCAACCCTATCTGGTACGGATCCCACACTGCTGAGCAGTATTCAAGCAGTGGGCGAACAAGCGTACTGTAACCTACTTCCTTTGTTTTCGGATTGCATTTCCTTAGGATTCTTCCAATGAATCTCAGTCTGGCATCTGCTTTACCGACGATCAACTTTATATGATCATTCCATTTTAAATCACTCCTAATGCGTACTCCCAGATAATTTATGGAATTAACTGCTTCCAGTTGCTGACCTGCTATTTTGTAGCTAAATGATAAGGGATCTATCTTTCTATGTATTCGCAGCACATTACACTTGTCTACATTGAGATTCAATTGCCATTCCCTGCACCATGCGTCAATTCGCTGCAGATCCTCCTGCATTTCAGTACAATTTTCCATTGTTACAACCTCTCGATACACCACAGCATTATCTGCAAAAAGCCTCAGTGAACTTCTGATGTTATCCACAAGGTCATTTATGTATATTGTGAATAGCAACGGTCCTATGACACTCCCCTGCGGCACACCTGAAATCACTCTTACTTCGGAAGACTTCTCTCCATTGAGAATGACATGCTGCGTTATGTTATCTAGGAACTCTTCAATCCAATCACACAATTGGTCTGATAGTCCATATGCTCTTACTTTGATCATTAAACGACTGTGGGGAACTGTATCGAACGCCTTGCGGAAGTCAAGAAACACGGCATCTACCTGTGAACCCGTGTCTATGGCCCTCTGAGTCTCGTGGACGAATAGCGCGAGCTGGGTTTCACACGACCGTCTTTTTAGAAACCCATGCTGATTCCTACAGAGTAGATTTCTAGTCTCCAGAAAAGTCATTATACACGAACATAAGATTTAGGGATATTACTGACCGCAGGGGAGTACCTCAGTATCAGCTAGACATTTCACAGAGATTCGTGACTTGTCTCCAAAACCATTGTCTGTTGCAGAATGGCAACACAGTACTGCCACATTAGAGGTAACATGTGAAGACGCAGGATGTCCACGGCATACTGTAGTGCTGTCAGAGTTTCATCAATACTACGAGCTATAATGCGATATCATACTCTATAGCTCCCGACACCACGGCACTGAGAACAACGCCGTGCCCCTCCAAAACATTGGAACAACCGTCTCTGACGCGGGGGGTAGCAGCGTGGTCTCAGGCGCCTTGCTATGGTTCGCTCGGCTCCCCCGTCGGAGGTTCGAGTCCTCTCTCGGACATGGGTGTGTGTGTTGTCCTTAGCGTAAGTTAGTTTAAGTTACATTAAGCAGTGTGTAAGCCTAGGGACCGATGACCTCAGCAGTTTGGTCCCATAGTCACTTACCACTTACCACAAAAACAACCGTCTCTCTTCGCAGTTTGTCGCTATAGGCCCCTACTGGGGTAGTGAAGATCTGCAATTCATCGCTAAACACAATGTGACGCCATTCATTAGCAGTCTATGCCTTCTGGTCTCGGCACGTCTCGAAACGCAGCAGTTTGTCTTTTGACGTAAACGGCAGCTTCCTTATGACACGGTAATTCCCTAGGCCAGCTGCTGTTAGTCTCCAACCCATGGTGTGGGATGACACAGAATGCTGCATGGAGCAGGGAGTTCATTACTAGTTCTGGGATGGCAGACGCACATGTAAACAAGTTACGATATCCTTGGTGCACGATACGGCGATCCTTCCTTATTGTGGTCAGACGCTGTCACCCAGAACCTTGATGAGCATGCCATACCTCTCGTTCGCGTTCATATACAGTGCAAAATCATGCCACTATCATATCCGAATGCTCCGAAAATCTGAATATTGCACGATTCGACCAGCTGTCAAAATGGAGACACGAATTAAGGCTCCTTTCAAACTCTCTCAGGTGCTGATAACGCTGTGTACACGAATACCTGGCATCTCCGTGTCCTCCAAAGTGGTCACTTAACATCTAACCCTTCTCGCGCCCGTTATAGACCCAATCACACGTGGCAACAACACTGAACACAACCAGTACCGATGCACTCTAGTGGCCGTTCTATCTGTCGCAGACAATTGCGCCTCTAATAGTCTACATATCCACTGATAGTGTGTACACGTATGAAGTTGCATTGACATCTGACCTTGTCTTCTGGGTGTTTCCCTTTTTTTGTCAGGCAGTGTAGATCAAGCTTTGACTCACGTCGTACAGTAATTCGAGGTTGGCCTCACCTACACTATGTCGGCGATTGCTGCTCAAACAAGTTCTCCACGTACGCGTACACCACCGTTACTCTACCACGCAAACATAGGGGTTACACTCGTCTGGTGTGAGACGTTCCCTGGGGGGTCCACCGGGGACCGAAGCGCATAATAACCCTGGGTTCGGTGTGGAGCAGCGGAGGGGTGAAGTGGACTGCGGTAGTCGTCGTGGGGTTGCGGACTACTGCGGCTGCGACGGGGACGGAGCCTCTCCGTCGTTTCTAGGTCCTCGGCTAACATAACATAACATAACAGTAATTCGAACTACACCAAGCAAGCGCAAGCAACACTTGTACTAAAGGTGGCTACCACCACAGACCCCTAGAGTGCTCGCTGTGTGTTTCGGTTTGAAGAATCAAAGTCTGTGACAACTGTGCAAAATGATTTTCATATGGAGTGCGTAGAACGGCCACCCAGTAGGCCTACTATTTATTATTTATTAGTGGCGTAAGTATTGTACTGAAAGTGAGTGCTCGGTAAGCTATGCGGAAAAAAAAAAAAAAAAAAAAACACCTTAAGCCGTCCACATGTGTCTGTCGACGTCGTAGAGCAAGAGAATCAAAACTTGGTTAGCAGTCTACAAAATTTACACGGCGTGGTTCTCGCTAGTTGGGCGTTGCACTAGTGATTGTTAGCCGCGTGTTCATTTGCATCTCATACAGTACAAATTTACAAAGGCGCAAGAGCTAAAATACACTGATAAGATTGCACTTAAGAACTTTTGTGGTATAATGTCACAGCGATTGGATTATGAGAAACGTTTCATTGGAAACATTAATATCTAGTTTGCTGGTTGGTCAATTTCGGGGAGGGGACTAAACAACGAGGTCATCGGTGGAATCGGATTAGGGTAGGATGGGGAAGGAAGTCGGCCGTGTCCTTTCAAAGATACCATCCCGGAATTTGCTTGAAAGGAGTGACTAGTTGAGTTTTCACTTAAGTGGTACAATTAATGAAGACAGTAGAAGGATTTTGGTCAGTGAAAATCCGCGACAAACCTTCGTGGTGCCCAAAAGTTAAAGTCTTGTGCACCGAGCAAGGACACAGTTTCATTTACATCTGTATCTGTATGGCTACTTTGCAAATCGCAAAGTGCCTCGTAGATGGTTCATCGAACCATCTTGACACTAATTCGCTACTACTCTACTCCCGCAGGAAAGAAACGAAAACCTATATCTTTCCTTGCGAACTCTAATTCACATTTTTCAGTGATGCATATACTGCTTTGAAGGCCAGAGGGAAGATATTGCGACATGGTGCTAGTAAACTACTTGTAAACAGCAAATCAATGACATAAATTGTTTGCACTGAAATTAGAATTAAAATGATTCGAAACCGGTATGCAGTATAAACATATTTTTCCTCATACAATGACGATCGTAGTGACGCACTCAGGTTATTGTTCCAGAATATGGAAAAGTCTCAAAAGGAAAAATACAGGTTGCTTCACTTTATTTATTTTCATTAACTAACATTCAACAAGTCACGAAAATAATAGCTGAACCTACCTTCAGTAAGACGATCTCATTGCAACAGCTGCACCGCGGTTCACCTGGTAGCCTGATCAGCGTGCCTTCCTGTTGCTTTCTCTCGTACAGTCATACGTAATATCTACGTCTCCTGCGTTGTCACATTCAGTGCAATAAATTATTGGTTTATGAGGAATGTCACTTCTGTATTCAGAGGCCTCCACTCGCTTGGCACAAAGAGACGCTGGGCTGAAGTAGTTGAAGCGTGCAGCTCCTCACAACTCCCGCGCGGCTGTGTGCGCGGCTTGGGCGGCGGCTTCAAGAGCGGCCGCTGCCGTCGCGTCGGCGGCGCTCCGGCGTCGCTCGCTCAGTAGGAACCCGCCGATCGCTGCTGACTGTGGCCGAATGCGGCGAGATAAGCCATTAGCGTAATGAGTCAATACGCCGCCGTCACGGCACTGCATTGCGAAAAAGCTAGATTTGTAGCGGCGCCGCAATTAGGCGGTGCGCATCCGACGCTAAGCGCCCCTCTTAACGAACGACAGATCTATCTCGGGGCCCAGTAATTTTCTGCCTGTCCGACTTGCTTAACTGCGGATATATGGCACGTGGCCGGACTGTCACGTGTTTAACGGCTGGCTATCGACGTAATACCGTACGCAACGTTAAGTGGTGCTTTTAATGCTGACTCTTTTTTATCAGAATTGACGTAAATTTGTATCGTGGTTGTATATATGGGAGACAGGCGAGGGCAGATATTTTTCGCATAAAAATTACGCGTCGCCGGCAAATGCAGATGTACTGTGCGGTAATACATCTTTCTTTTTAATTAAAAAAAGTCCTAGGAATTTACAGCTGAATAATGTTGTAAAGTGCTTAAACTTCACTGGATCTGCCGCAACAGCATATGCATTTCATTGCATCGTTCAGACTTTTGCCTAGACAAATAGTCGAAGTATGAAACATTTCAACGTAGTTTTAAGACTATAACGATTTTTTATTAGCATTTTTTCCATTGCGAGGTGGAACGGAGTTCTTCTTTCGATCTGTTGATTTTTCTGTATATTTAAAAAAATCTTTGTATGTACATATGTACATTCCGCATCTCCTTCCTGACCACTTGCTCGATTTCACCCAACTTTGGTACGCGTATTACACACGCCACTTACTATCTGGGAAGAAGCACTGTGGTGGTAAGAGCCACTATCTCTCATATGAGTTGGAGTGAAGAGGGTGTGACATAAAAGCAAAACTCAGGAATATCTGCAGCAATTAAAAGAATAACGTGGTACACCTCTTACTTGCTTTTTGGAAAAACTTCTTCTGACAGTATGACGCATCTAGCACAGCTGTAATTAAGCGTGAGAGTGAAAAGAAGTCGCACTGAAGCATAACTCAGAATCGCCTGAAGAAATTTCAATTTGGTGTGTACATGATCCATTATTGGTATGAGGAGTGTTCAGTCGAAAAGATACGAAACGTCATAATAACCAAACTGGCTGAAATTTGTATATGGCCCACTGGTGAGGCATCTAGGCAACGGAAGTATGCGTCCCCTCAAAGATTCAATGCTGTGGCCTCAGCAGGCGAGGTGACGCTCACCGTCATTTCTAACGTCTGAGGTGCGATACTCTTCGAAAACCTCGAGCGCGGAGGAACCATTAACAGTGACGTGTGCTGTGAGACACTCCGTTGCCTACGCAAGTCCAAGCAAACAGCTTGGGGTGATGGAGTGATTCTATTCCACGATAACACGCGTGAACACGTCTCCAGCGTTACACGAACTGTACTGGCCAAGTTCATGTGGGAGCAACGTGAGCATCCGCTCTATAGCTCGGATATGGCGCCCTGCGGCTTCCATATATTTGGTCGGCTGAAAAAAAGAACGTCTCAGAGGGTATCGCTTCAACTCGTAAGGCGAACTGAAGGACACAATGGAGGATTGGCTCCTGTCACAGCCACAGGTATTCTGGGAACAGGGAATCCTTCGGATCGTGAAACAGTGAGAAAGCTGTGCTCACGGCTCTGGCGATTACTTTCGAATAAAGATTTAAATTGTACCCACGGTGTTGTTATGTAATTTTTCTTTTAAACATCCACCATCCCAAGTTAATATAACCCTACTAGCACTAGTTATGAGGCTAGGAATGAGATAAAACGTAAAAACTTTTTTCCGTTTTTAACACCTAAAAATGTTGAACCATTGTCGATAACTTACTGCATACTCAGGATTAAGATGAAACTACAGTGTGAAATTCGCTACAGATAAAGAGGAAATATCTGTACAAATGTGTCTGAAATATGTTAAAATATATGTGGAATCTGTGTACACGGACAAAGCCGAGGGCGAAATGCTGGTACTTGGTATACATCAATGGTCTCCCACTAAGAACTGACAAATGATTCAAAACATTTTGTCCTTGCAGATGACCAGATGATGCAATGATCTAGCTGACAGGGTAGTCGGTAACATGAGCACGTGGCTTTCGGAGCTCTGGTTGACGTTTAATTGCAACAAAACGGAAAGCATACAGTTTCTGACTCGGAGCTATTTCTGCAAAGATGGTCCTTAGGCTGTGAAATCCATTACTTTAAATTCTTGGCGCTGAGGGTAGATGAAAAGCATTCTTGGAAGTTCCACGTTCAGGGTACTGTGCAGAAACTGCAATCTTAACTACAGCAACGATCTGCAATGTCTCTGACGCTGAAACTCCAAGACCGAACTCTGTGCACTTACCAATAATATTCTCAGTCAAAAAAATGGCGGTCAGGCCATCATATTAGTGGAAAATTAGAACTAAAAGTTGGTGTAACACCACACGTCAACTATTGATTGTACAACAATGTGATTCCGGGATAACAAGGTAATTGAGGCAATACAGAACCATACTACACGGAACATAGTGCAAACAAGCGGTTGGGGTGAAATTTAAGTTCATTTATTCGAACTCTAAAGTTATCCTGAAAGAGGTCAGTCATTCAGCTTCACCCTCGTTTCACAATTCTGTGTATTTCATAACTTGTTACGGCACAATCTTGTTACCCTAGCCGGCCGCGGTGGTCTAGCGGTTCTAGGCGCCCAGTCCGGAACCGCGCGACTGCTACGGTCGCAGGTTCGAATCCTGCCTCGGGCATGGATGTGTGTGATGTCCTTAGGTTAGTTAGGTTTAAGTAGTTCTAAGTTCTAGGGGACTGATGACCACAGAAGTTAAGTCCCATAGTGCTCAGAGCCATTTGTTACCCTAATTTTTTTTCATCATGTGGAACAAATACTGATGCTTGGGGAAAGGTCACAATCATACATGTTGCTTTATTTTATTTTTACTTTAAACCAGCAGCCTCTTTCCTGTGTTCAATGATAGTCTCCTTTCCTTCTTTGACCATTTGAGAGGAAAGCATGGCTGAATATTTTTTGAACGTCCCATAGAGGCCAGAGAAGTTCCTGCCGCCCTGAAGCAGTGGTACGGACTTTCAGATACACGCTTCTATCCTCTTCGTTTTAACTCCATGTACTTGAGTAACATATAGCGAATCATGAGCCATCATGGTTCCTTCTAGTTGTCCAGAAAGAAAGCATGCAGCAAATAGTACCCCTTCGCGGATTTATTTTTCCACTAAATTCGGTAGTCGATGGTGCCACCAGCACTCCTGGTAAAAAACTCAATCGCCGGTCCTAATGGTAGAGCAAATGCAAATTTTTTGACTAGATTCGGTGCCTCAGGCCTTGGTAGTTGAGTATGACTGTTCCTTGGAAATATAATGTTAGGATGTGGTCAGTGAGCCAGGCCACCGTTAGAAATGAAGGTATCACCACTTTCATGTATTGTTGTTAATTAACTACGTCCTTTTGATAACACTTGCATGTGAAGATTAATAATTATAGATCTCGTGTTCTGGCTTTGTTCTTTAACGGTACCTGTCTGTGTGGTGATGTCACGTGTACTAATGATAACTTTCTCGTATCGTGCCTTGTGTTAGACGTTCAGTAGTAGTTCATTTAGCCGACTGTAATCCGAACGAATCTCTTGATTGGAGAGTAAACTTAACAGTAGAGTAAACGTGGAAACTTTCACGGCTACCAGTCCCTTATGTGTCCTTGGTAATCTTGGTTTCTGTTTATTATTCTTTATTTTTATAGCCTTTCAGCGAGCCTTACCACAGTAATTCTGGTGTGGATGGCAAGTTGCTTTTTCCCACAAACGTAACATTTACTACGATCACTTCACTTTCTTTGTGTTGTATTGAAGCATACCTGACAACCAAGTTGTGCTTATTGATTTACGAACTGTCTCACTAGATAGAGGTCGATCAAATGGTTCAAATGGCTCTGAGCACTATGGGACTTAACATCTATGGTAATCAGTCCCCTAGAACTGAGAACTACTTAAACCTAACTAACCTAAGGACATCACACAGCACTCAGTCATCACGAGGCAGAGAAAATTCCTGACCCCGCCGGGAATCGAACCCGGGAACCCGGGCGCGGGAAGCGAGAACGCTACCGCACGACCACGAGCTGCGGACAGAGGTCGATTTCTCGAGTACAATGAATGCCAACATCGGCAGTCTCCGCATTTTGTGACTTATCTAGTCAAATTCAGCGCACTTTGCCCTTGCTAGACTATCTCTCCATTAACATGTTGCACTACTTTGTTGGACTGCATGTTCCCAGCCACTGAGAACAGATTTACATGTACACTGGCGGCCTTTTCTTTCACTATACAGCCGTTGACGACATAACTGATTTTAACGGTCATGCTCGACTTTTGATTTTCTGTTTTCCAGTATGACTGATTATTTTATCCCCTATCCTATTGAGAGGCACTGTTGCTGGGTCTTTCATTTCATCTTGATTCATTGGCGGTGGACGCGTAGTTAGAATATTATTCCCAATGCCAAGGTATTATGTGATAGTGAAGACGTAATAAATGATTGTTTCTATGGTATTTAGTTAGCCATTTGAATTCTTCAACAAAAGACAAAGCAGATGCTAGAAATGCATGAGGAACCATTTGGAGAAAGATGAGTAACAAGAGATCAATTAACATTGTTCAACTCCGTATGATAATGCTAAATCAAATGCATTTCTGTTGCATTTTCTTTTAGTGAGTAAAGATTATACTCTAGGGCTTAAACATTTTAGTTAATTTAAAATTAGGTACGATCCTTGCACATGTGGTGGATGACTTTTGCATGTGAAATAGACAGGAAAACAAACAGATATTCTCTTATTGAAATAAATTAATACTATTATTTGGGCAGTTACGACAAAACCACAACACTCTTAGTGTGGTGAAAGCGGTAGAGCTCCCAAAGAAGGTAGTAGTCATATACTGTGCTTTCGTAAAGTTAACATGAAAATGACTCCACAATCAGTGGTAATGGAATAATAAAGTATTTGTAAACAGGATGAAGCCTTGGTGCTAATTGTCTCTGGAACCATAAAGTTCCATTTGATTAAAGCACCTATGCTTGAATTTCAGGTAGGATTCCCTGTTTCGTTTGATGCTGATGTGCTATTCCACTACAGCTGGATATCCTCTGCAATGCTATTTGAGTTTAGGGGGAACACCACGTGGGTTGACGAGTCAATGGGAATTTTGATTGAGGAAGAGACATGCTAAGGTAGTCTGTGTAATTGTGCAAAGCCACAGTGCCAGCTTGGCGTAGTGGTTAAAGCATTTGCCTAGTTACCAGAGACCTAGGTTCGAATCTTGGCCTTGGTACAAATATTCATTCGTTTCTTCAATATGCACAAATACATCATAGCTATTTGAGACTTAAAATTGTATCTGTAACCATATAGTTTCATTTGGAATAATGAAAGACAGGGATCTTGTTTTGCAATCATAGAGTTGAAGGTTAGGTCTTGCCTACTCCAAATATTTCATTGATTCGCTTCACTATACGCAGTAAACCCCTTTTATGTGGTGTCTCTGCCATAGGTTTCTTTTACCAAAGTCAGTATATAAATCTACACAGTAGAAGATACGTTCTTTTTCCTATATCACATTGTTTCTATTTGGAATATTATAGAAAGGAATACCAATCAGCTGACGCTCTCTAAGCTGTAAACTGAGCTGCATTACTCAGTGCTTACATGATTCAGTGATATAATGAGATTATTGACAGCAGTTCTCGGGGCTGTAGTAAATGAACAAGGGAGAAACATAAGACAAATATTGTTTTTTAATCTTCTAGCATATGTGCAACGAGGGCTAGTGTCATCTACTAATGCATGTAGTTGCTTTCCGTAGAGAGACAGGGATTCGATTTCTATTTGAGCCGGGATATCAAGCCAACAGGGGATAAGATCGTAGATTATGTGAACTAACAGTGGAAACACGTAGAGCGAATGGCGAGTGAAAGTGTACATAAAGAAGTACTCGATTGTCATTCAAAAAGAAGACTTGTTGACAAGATACACAGAGGATTAATACAGTAGATGTGGAACTGAAGTCGCAACGGAGTTTATTCTATTGATTTATGAAAGGAGTTGATGTTTCAAGTTGTGGGAAACTGTGGAACGTGTATAACGTCCATAAAGTTTCGTGAGTGTGACTGTCGGTGGCTGTATATTATTGGAGTGCACCATCATGAATCGCGACGAAGAACAGGAATTTTTAAGCCATGGTTTGTCATTTCCTGTCAACTGTTAGTTGACCATTTAAGTTCTAGTATTTTCTGATATTATTAGTCAATGCCGAAAATGATTTGTGAAGCAAATACGAATTTAATTCACCACTACCGTATGACATCCGTTTAGGCGAATACTGTGTTCATTTTTCATCAGCGCCCTCTAAACACAAACACAATATACAAAACATTAAACCGTAGCACTCAGAAGAGGGGTGATACGATTTACTAATGAATGACACAGCAAACATAGCTTTCCTTAAATTAAAGTCAGCTGTTGTCATCACCAAGCAGTCGTCCTCACATTGTAATAGGATTTAAGTGACAAGGAAAGAAACGTTTGTAGGAGACATTTGTTGAATTTGAATGCATGGTGTCTGTTCCTTCGAAAGACCAGGCACCACGCAGACCCCGCAGCTGTGAAACACTGTATGTAAATTGAAGGGGGATGACTGCTATCAGCTGCAGCGGGACATTATGCGGAATCAGCGACGACGAGCGAACATGTGTACCGGACCGGTATTCGTTCTATTTTATCTTCTAGGACATTTGTAATAAAGCCTTTTGTGAACATGTAATTGAGGTAGTTACTTGCCGTGCATAGACAGGAATCCGATTTGAGCCAGAAAATCAAGAAAGCAGGAGACAAGAGTAAGCACCACAGTAATAGGTGATGGATTTAACGTGTCCAGTATCGGATAGACAAACTATGGTTACGTTATCGGTGGGAAAGACAAACAGTATTGCGAGATACTAATGGATAAACTATTCGGACGTTGTTTCTAACAAAAAGAGCTACACGTATACGCAAAAGAAATGTTTCAGACCCTCTATCTACAAATAGGCCTGATCGTTTAGAGTGTCACCTTTGAGAAAGGGTTAACGATCATGAAGGTTAATCACCTTAGGCGAAAGGGCTATTAAGGAAACATAGGTGACTGAGATTGGTAGAACTGAGACGAAGTCTCTAACAACCACATTAAAATACGATCTCAAAACATCTGTTTCAAATCTCTTAAACTTAGAACCATTGATGTTAAAGCGCAAACTTCATAAAATACGGGCTGGCTATGCATGTATGTAGTAAAGTAATAAGAGACAGCAAAGACCAACCTTGAGGTAATGGTACCATTCGAAGATTACTGCGACAACAGAGACTAATAAACTATCGCTAGAAAAGACTTTGGAAGAAAACTTGACACCAACTCGTGCATCTGTTAGATGAACTACGCGTGAAGCCCAGAAAAATATCCACAAGGTTGTGAAAGGTACACTCCTGGAAATTGAAATAAGAACACCGTGAATTCATTGTCCCAGGAAGGGGAAACTTTATTGACACATTCCTGGGGTCAGATACATCACATGATCACACTGACAGAACCACAGGCACCTAGACACAGGCAACAGAGCATGCACAATGTCGGCACTAGTACAGTGTATATCCACCTTTCGCAGCAATGCAGGCTGCTATTCTCCCATGGAGACGATCGTAGAGATGCTGGATGTAGACCTGTGGAACGGCTTGCCATGCCATTTCCACCTGGCGCCTCAGTTGGACCAGCGTTCGTGCTGGACATGCAGACCGCGTGAGACGACGCTTCATCCAGTCCCAAACATGCTCAATGGGGGACAGATCCGGAGATCTTGCTGGCCAGGGTAGTTGACTTACACCTTCTAGAGCACGTTTGGTGGCACGGGATACATGCGGACGTGCATTGTCCTGTTGGAACAGCAAGTTCCCTTGCCGGTCTAGGAATTGTAGAACGATGGGTTCGATGACGGTTCGGATGTACCGTGCACTATTCAGTGTCCCCTCGACGATCAGCAGTGGTGTACGGCCAGTGTAGGAGATCGCTCCCCACACCATGATGCCGGGTGTTGGCCCTGTGTGCCTCGGTCGTATGCAGTCCTGATTGTGGCGCTCACCTGCACGGCGCCAAACACGCATACGACCATCATTGGCACCAAGGCAGAAGCGACTCTCATCGCTGAAGACGACACGTCTCCATTCGTCCCTCCATTCACGCCTGTCGCGACACCACTGGAGGCGGGCTGCACGATGTTGGGGCGTGAGCGGAAGACGGCCTAACGGTGTGCGGGACCGTAGCCCAGCTTCATGGAGACGGTTGCGAATGGTCCTCGCCGATACCCCAGGAGCAACAGTGTCCCTAATTTGCTGGGAAGTGGCGGTGCGGTCCCCTACGGCACTGCGTAGCATCCTACGGTCTTGGCGTGCACCCGTGCGTCGCTGCGGTCCGGTCCCAGGTCGACGGGCACGTGCACGTTCCGCCGACCACTGGCGACAACATCGATGTACTGTGGAGACCTCACGCCCCACGTGTTGAGCAATTCGGCGGTACGTCCACCCGGCCTCCCGCATGCCCACTATACGCCCTCGCTCAAAGTCCGTCAACTGCACATACGGTTCACGTCCACGCTGTCGCGGCATGCTACCAGTGTTAAAGACTGCGATGGAGCTCCGTATGCCACGGCAAACTGGCTGACACTGACGGCGGCGGTGCACAAATGCTGCGCAGCTAGCGCCATTCGACGGCCAACACCGCGGTTCCTGGTGTGTCCGCTGTGCCGTGCGTGTGATCATTGCTTGTACAGCCCTCTCGCAGTGTCCGGAGCAAGTATGGTGGGTCTGACACACCGGTGTCAATGTGTTCTTTTTTCCATTTCCAGGAGTGTATATCAGAAAATCCTCGAAAATACTGGACATATAAGTCAGTGAACGGAGTCAAATCTTTCATTCGATCTTTCGAGGAACAACCTTGTCTTGAAACTGAAGACAGCAGATAGAGAGCCGAAACATAAAATTCTAGCTTCAGAAACGTATTTACACATGAGGATATTAAAAAGTTTAGCCGCCATGCAGACTCATAAATGAGAAGATATTGATATTAGCGCCCCTGATAGTGAAAGACGGTAAATCAATTCAAAGTGAACAAGACACTAGGCCCTGATGGATTTTCTTTTACATTTTATATTAAATACGCTACGAAAGTGGCCCGTCTTTCTGATATGTAATAATGGAGTATGTCTTGCATGGCGAATAGTTTTGTGTGACCGGGAAACAGTGTAGATCATTCCTGTTTGTAAAAAAGCTTAAAAGAACGGATGCACTGAATTACAGATCCATATCGCTAATATCTGTATTTTGGAGGATAGCATAATCTCATTTCAAACGTTGTGACGTTGTGGTGTGTTGGTTGCGCTGTTTTGCATATCCTTAGACGCTAAATTCCGATCTCTGGCGACCTACAGAGCAGCTCACATGATCATGCAGGTTAGTTAGGAAATAATGACTGAATGGTAGTTAATATCTAGTGTCCTGCTGTCGGCAGGAAAGAACTAACAATCAACTTTAACACACTTTATTATGATTAAAGAAAAACTTCTTCTTGGCATACACTAAGTTTTAAACGCAAGAACAACAAGAAAACCCCACAATTCTTGCGGTGGCAACCAGATAAGGAAACAAGGCAATGGAGAAAAAATACTGACCAAAATCTACTCCACCAATTACAAAATACAACGTGCTACTACAATACTAGGGTTGGCGTAAGTGTTGGCTGGAGCTGTTCCTAGAAGTAGGTAACCGCTGCCGGTCTGACTGTCCGGCGTGCTTATAAAGCCGGTTGGGCAGATTGCTACTTGAGCCATATGAGTTCCCATTGGTGGAACACTGTCACATGTTGTCTGGCAAAGTAGTTTCGTGTTTATTTGGAAATTCTGTTATTATTTATATCCGCTGGCGATGTTTCTCTACGCACTCCTGCAAGGAGGTCGGCAGCCCACTTTGCGGGTCGGTTGTGCGGGCCCTTTAACTAATAAGGGGCCGCTATTACAAATAACATAACAATATGAGTACCACACGATGCAAATAGACATATTAATGAGAGGAGGCATCATATAATCTGTGACAGAAACAAACGGTCACTGTAACAGTCAGGTTTATTATCGAAAAGCGAAGCACATGGATTGCTCACTGAAATAAACATTTAACAATAAATACTTGGATAAAGGATTCTTATGGTGAACTGTGATCTTGGCACAGATGGGTGGGTATGATAAAGCGAAGTTCTGCAAATAATACTCGAATACCACCGTAAATTACGGGAAGAACGTGGGGAAACAGGACTCAACACCAGTGACGTTGCCAAAGCACATACTGAAAGCAAACTAGCTGGCTGCAAAGCAACGCGGTGCGCGGTGGTGCTTCAGTCTGAGGGTTACCGATACCTTTAGGTGAACGTTGGGTACATGGAATCCCTCCTCTGCAAGAGAATGAGAGATACGGTACTTGATTTCGCCATCAGAGTCGATTTCCATGGCGTCAGCAGGGCCCTCTGACAGTTGTGAGTCCCGAATGCTCTGGTAGATGTCCATTGGTGTTGGCCCAGGGATGGGCACTAGAAGACCACCCTCTGCAGGGAAAACGAAGTGTCTACCAGAGGTGGAGCCTGGGCAATGGCTTCGTGCTGTGGCACATGTGAACCGGGAACAAGCAAACGGGCTGAATCTGTTAGCTGCCAAAGATGGTTTCTTGGGACAAACTTGGTTCACATGTTTGTGACAGCACAGACCATCCAGGAGCTTTACTTCGAACATCGCCTGTCAACAGCTGCGAACTACCACCAGACGCCAATGCTAGCCTTGTCGGGACAGCATCAGGACCCAGACGTCATCAAGGATGGAAAAGCGATTCAGACCACCTTGTGGCTCCTTCAGCTGCTATGGTTGGCGGACGGAGAGAAGTCATCACTGTGGCTGTCCACAAAGTCATTCAGCTGGACTGGTCTGCTCCTGTGGCGTCGATCGATAGAAGGTCAAAAAGGTGGACAGTGAATCATCCAGAAAGTGGTGATGGCAAAGCTTTGATAGATGATCCTTTAATGTTCAAATGGACCAATCTGCCAGACCACTGGATGGCGGGAGGAAAGGCACTGTGTGCACAATATACCACTGGATGTGCAGAAAGACTTGAATTCGGCAGACATAAACTGAGGTATATTGTCCATGACTACTGTTTCTGGCAGATTTTCAATCACGAAGATGTTTTCAAGCTTCTATAACAAGCTGAAATGATGCAGAAGAAATGGTGTCGATGTCTCTGGTCATGGACAATAGCGACTTGGTGGGATTGCTTGTTTGCTTCGGCGAGATGTGCAGGTGGCCATCAAGACAGCAATGTCACTGTCTATCCCTTTGCAATATACATGTTGCTACACCAGGTGTTTTGTCAGTACTATGCCCCAATAACCCTAGTGAAGCTGGTGTAGAACTTGGCGTTGAAGGGAGCATGGGGTGAACACTCGTGTCTGGCCATTGTCGCTTCGAAGCAACAATACGCCAATGAGGGCAGAGAATTCATGCCATCGATGCCAATAACTTTGAACATCTAGGCTGACTATCTGCGGTGGTTTGATGGCCATCCCCACTGGACCAGAAGGAGAAGTTCATGAAGAATCTGGTCTTCCACAGAACGCTGGCCACGAGCTTAGCATTGATAGGGAGCGAGGCGAGAGTTGCTTCGTCTTCAGTATCTAAGTGGCCACAGACTTCCGGCTCGGAATCAAAGGAGGAGTCCTGACCCACTGACAAGCGTTAAGTAGGTTGGCGTCGGCATGGTGAGTCGTAGAATAGTATTGAATTTCGTAGGAATAACTGGCGAAGATCAGAGCGTATCGTTGAAAGCAGTGAGCTGAGTTTGTGGCGATGTTAGCATTGGCGCAAAATAGTGGCAGCAATGATTTGCATTCATTCAGCAGGATAAAATGACGGCCATAACCAAAGTCATGGAATTTTTTTAAACCAAGGACAATGGCCCCTGCTTCTTTTTCTGTTTCTCCATAGTTGCATGTCAATGTCAATCTTCCGCCCCATCGACTATATGCGAGGGTATAGTTCCTACACTACAATCGGACGTGTCCACCGTGATGACCACAGGAAGTGACGGATTGTAAGCCGTCAGTCAGGCGGCCTGAAGCGATGCCCACTTATGGGCCTGGAAAGTGCGGTCGCAAGTAGTGTCCAGTTCCATGCCTTGTTCTTGCGTAGGAGACGGTGCATCGGAGCAGCGATAGTTGCAGTAAAGGGAATGAACTTACGATAGTAACGCAGGTGGTCCAGTATGGATTGAAGTTGCTTGACATTCATCGGTGACGGTAAATCTTGCACAGCCTGACATATTGTGGCGTCGGCCGAATTCCTGAAGGGTGGAGGAAATAACCCAAATATACCACTTGATGAACGAAAAACTGGCACTTCTCCAAGTTACGATGAAGATTTGTAGCGTGGAGGATGGAGGAAAGAGCGTCTACGTTATCAGGCAGATCTTGTGCTGACCATCCTGCAACGATGATTCCATCTAGGTCGTTGGTGCGCCTGGCTCTTTCCTCAAAAGGGGAGGCGGTTGCAGTGAAAGAAATAGAAAGGTGTGACGTCTAATCCAGCGGAAGCCATAGATATGCGTCCTCGTGGTCAACCTTCGCGAAGATCTTGCCGCCAGTTCCTCAAATAAGAATCTCGTTCATCTTTGGGATAGGGCAAGCATCCACAATGGATTGTGTTAATCATGTTCTTGAAATTGCAACATATGCGGAGCGAGCCATCTGGTTTGTTGACAAGCACGATGGGTGTTGCCCACTGACTATTGCAAATAGCCGTGAAGATATCGACATCTTGCAAACATTGCAGCTCCACCCGTAATTTATCCCTCAGGGTGAATTGGACGTTCCGATCCTTGAAAAACGGGGCATGGCCATTGGGAGGAGGGTGGTATGTGCCTCCAGTCTCACGATACCCTTAGTAGAAGTTTCAAATACTGAATGATACTTCTCGTGAAGAGTGTGGAAGTAAGGACTGTCACTGTCGGGGTGGACGCTACTGGTCGAATATTGCACTTTTAGTCCCAAAGTGGCAAAGAGGTCAAGTTCTAATATGTCCATCACCCCTGAGTGAATGACGACAAGGAGGTGCTCTTTACAGGTCGTGGTACCACGGTGGAAAAGGGCCGTGAACTGTCCTTTGACCGCCACGATGCCACTGCTGTACCAGCGGAGGCACTGAGAGGAGAGCCTAACTTTTAGGTGCACGATGATTGAACCGCTAGAAGCGGTGTCCAACTGGAAGTCGACAGGGTGATCATTGACGAACAAATGGAGGGAAACTTGTCGATCCTGGACAGGAAGGCGGCATGGACGTAAAGCACCTCTGGGGCCGCCATGTCCGATTCCTCCATTGGGAAAGTGTCCACTTAAGTCGAATCCACGTGCATCTTGGTGGAGGCCTGGCAGATCTCTGCTTTGTGACCCGTCTTGCCGGAGGAAGCACATTTGGCACGGTGAAATTGTCTCTGCTGCCAAGAATGCCTGATGAAACAGTTAATGGTGCAAGACAACTGGTGGGGGCGGCAGGCAGGGAATTCCTGTTTACCAATAGGCGGACAATTCGTAAGGAGCGCGAGCTGCTGGGGTAGTGAGTGGCGGGTAGGGCGGCCACACAGACAGAAGAAGGAAGCCGATGCATGGATGGACTGCTCAAATGTTTGAACGATCTGAAGACAAGCGTACAATGAAGGGTCTTCTAGTTTCAGTAAGACTGTCCGAAGCCCCTCATCGGGCGCATGTACCAAGAGCACGTCCTGAACAAATGACGCCGCGTAAGGCTGTTTACAGGCTTCATTGGAACACCTAAACTGGCATTATCGAGAAAGACCTTGGGGCATTGCAATCCGCTCCTACTTATGGCAGCTGAAAAATTTGTGCCGTGCTGCAACAACATGGACCTGCGAGTCAAAATGTTCTATCAAGCAAAATTTTACCCCCTCATACGATAGAGCATGCGGTTCTAATTCATGTTTTAATTGCTGAAGAAGGCGGTGAATCGGTAGTCCAACATAGGCGAGGAAAAGCACCCTACCATGGGCGTCACCTGAGATACTTTACGCCAGAAAATGCTGCTCAAGGCACGCCAGCCACATAGTTCACCGAGGGTTCGACTTTCTTGTCAAAAGAGGGAAAAGTACCTTATTGCCGCTGCTATATCTCCCACGAGGAGACCCTTGATAAGCAATAATAAGACGCAGGTAAAGAGGGTATTACGACCACAATAGAGAGATTTAATTACAGAGGAAGACCTCTTCTCAATAAAAAGTAATACAACTTCTCAGACACTAACAGTCATACGCCTGGAACACAGAGTGAATAAATGTAGTAGGACGTGAAGAATAGCCACCTGACAGTCCCTAGTGATGGAAGCTGACCAACAGGTACTTCTCGGGATATTGCTAGAAAGTCGTAGACCGGCCGCTGTGACCGAGCGGTTTTAGGCGCTTCAGTCTGGAACCGCGCGACCACTACGGCCGCAGGTTCGAATCCTGCCTCGGGCATGGATGTGTGTGATGTCCTTAGATTAGTTAGGTTTAAGTAGTTCTAAGTTCTATGGGACTGATGGCCTCAGATGTTAAGTCCCATAGTGCTCAGAGCCATTTGAACCATTTGAAAGTCGTAGTTCCCGCTGCGGTGGCTTCTGGCATGACTCTGACTGACAGGCTTCTGTGGAGCAGACGGCCGACGTGTTGGTTTGCTCCGCTCTTTATAACCGGGGCACAGATGAATTCGTGCCAATCCAGTTCCGATATGTGACTCTGCCGAGGAAATAGATACCTGGCACCATGGACCTCTGGTGGCGTTTGTCCTGCCGTCCGCCGCCCATGTTGTGATCGACGCACTCCGGGGAGGCAACGCCTTGTACATATGCATCCATGCGATGCTACAGTGTCTGAATGGTTGCCGATCCCTGTAGGCAAACGTCGTTCACATGGCATTATGCTCTATGAAAAGTAACAGTAAGAGCCAACCAGAGTCTTGGGATCTGAAATTTGAACCGAACGTTATTTTGTGGCGTCGCTTCTGAGAAGGTTCACACTTTAGCGTGCGGGGAGCGGCACCTGGCTAGAGCTCCTTTATCTTGCTAAATGACTTCAATGAACAATACTGTGTTTTTCCGACAGAAAGAGGTGCCCCGTGTCCCACCAGGAGAGCGTCTATAAAGTATGCGAATGGGTGGGAATGCCGTTCTGTCTACCAGAGCCTGGGACAGGACGTTTTCATAGCAGGCAGCTCATTTTAATACCCATAAGTTTTGTTAGCCAGCTCGTAGGCTTCCGGCTTTGCAGTCACTTCAACACATTAAAGAGAGAGAACTGGAAAGAGAGGAATAAAAGGGAAAGTCACTGGATCTACTGAATATTGACTGCAGTTATTATGCGTCAGTGATCGACTACGTGATAAAGGGAAATCAACATAAAAGTATTCAGAAAAATGAACTTTGATAGTTTCAGAGAAGACTGGCCATCTAATAACGTTCTTGGAGGAAACGAAGTTTCTCTCAATGAATCGGTACGGTTTCAGGAGACTCCTGAGACAAAGCTTTTTTTTCTTCATACACGATATGCAGCAAATGGTAGTTTGCAAGTGAAAGGTTAGATTTCGTCGTCCTAGATTTACAAATGCCTTTCGGTACTCCACCGCAACACCAACACATAATCTAGGTAATGTAGTAAAAACTATTGTCATAGGTATGCCATTTTTGGTGAGATTTTGTCTAATAGAAAGCAAAACTTTATACTGGACAGTGAAAGTAACAATGGACGTACCCCAACGAAGTACACACAATAAACGATTTATCGGATGGGATCAGCATGCCTATGCCGTTGTTGTCGGGTGATCATGGAAAATTCACAAAGAAAGAAATTTCCACTTGGTGACACATCTAATATCACACAACCCCAGAGATACGGAGAAGCACTGAGAGAGGGTCTGCGATGTTATGTATACGGCTTCTAGTTTCACCTGTGACAGCAGCAAGCATAGACATCGCGGCAGTTAGTCACGTTTCGATGGACCTTAGCTCACTACCAGAAATAAATACCCCTCACAGCAGGGTATCGAGTCTTTCTACTTTTCTAGTTGTACTTCATTATTTTAAAACATAGTTACTTCGGCCCTCGAATACAGCTCTCAGCTCTCTTTCTGGACCTGAACTGTTCTTCGCAACTCAGTTGGGTTTAGTGTTGTTCTGTAAGCTGATTCTAGCTTTTTCTCTTACAAAATAAGACTCACGTTACTTGCAGCCGCAATACCCGTTCTCTGTGGCGTTTTAGGCTATCGACTTAGCGTCGACCTTGGTTTTCACACTTTACATGATTGCAGAAGTGACCTTGCTAGTTTAGTGTCAGTCTATGACGCTTAGAAAATAAATAGCAGCCCTCTTTAAATACCGAGCGAGGTGGCGCAGTGGTTAGCACACTGGACATGCATCTAGGAGGACGACGATTCAAGCTCGCGTTCGGCCATCCTGATTTATGTTTTCCGTGTTTTCCCTAAATCGCTTCAGGCAAACGCCGGGATGATTCCTTTCAAAGGGCACGGCTGATTTCCTTCCCCATCCTTCCCTAATCCGATGGGGCCGATAACGTCTCTGTTTGGCCCCCTCCGACGAGTCAACCAACCAACCTCTGTAAGTGTGAGAAGATGCAACTTAGTGCATATAATAAAAAAAGAGTCAACTATGCGGGGTACACGATTTTAATTTTCGATACAAAATTTATTTGTCTCGATCGTATATTTACAAAATGATGAGCAGTTTCGATTGATCAGTCAGCCGTCTTCAGACAATATCGTAATACTGAGTGGTACTGAGAAGTACAAACAGGTACTGAGTCATTAAAACTAGCGGAGTCATTGTCGAGTTGGAATAACAGCAGACATAAAGCAAGTTCAGAGACTCGCTGTTAGGATAATCGTAATAGTTCTGTTCAGACCATACTAAAGTGTAAAAGAAAGACTAGAGGAAATTAAATGGGAATCTTTGGGAGAAAGGTGATGTGGTCTTGCGACACCTTGTTGGGCAAATTTAGAGAACCGGTATTATAGGAACTCTATGGGACCATTCCGCTGCTGCCGTTCTGTACCTCGAGTAATGACCTTGGGAGTAAGGAGAGGTCTGTTAGAGAAGCATATAGACAGTCACTTTTCCGTCGCTCAGTACGCGAATGGAACAGAAAATGGCTGGTATTGGTACGTGTTCAGTGGATTGTGGGGTGGATAGAAGGTGTCTACAACGTAATGCCCTATGTGCTGAGGCAGTTTCAAAATAGAAAACTTACGATGCTTAGGTCCGACATGTCCATTGGGTGCAGAAGCTGCCTAATTTTTGTCAACGTTTGACGCGTTTTCATAGTTTCGTTATTTTCCGTCCAAGTGAAAATGGCGCCTCAGTTCAAAAATGGCTCTTAGCACTATGGGACTTAACATCTATTGTCATCAGTCCCCTAGAACTTAGAACTACTTAAACCTAACTAACCTAAGGACATCACACAACACCCAGTCATCACGAGGCAGAGAAAATCCCTGACCCCGCGGGGAATCGAACCCGGGAACCCGGGCGCGGGAAGCGAGAACGCTACCGCACGACCACGAGCTGCGCACGTCTCAGTTCAGAAGGCACAAACTGCACTTCGGTTTAAAGCCATTTTATGGTGCAAAGGCAAGAGGATAAAAGCACGGCATAGGCAGTTTATGAACACTGGCTGAATCGGCATGTAGAGGGTCAGCGTGTTTCTGATAATGTCCGCCAAGCTTTCCAACAAAGCCCACACAAATCATTTTGTCAGGCATCATGAGAACTTCAGGCGCCACATGTGAATATTTGTAATGTCCAAGAAAGGTTCTGTCTGTGTGCGGATTCTGCAGGCCGTAAAGGTCGATGGTAAGCAACAGCGATACTGGTTTTCATGTGAGGTGCTTAACCTAACCGACCGACTCCTGCTTTCATGTCACGTGAAAGGTTTACTGATTAGGCTACATTCCATGTCTCTGGAACAGTGAATAAGCATTATTGGGGGTCACAGTATCCAATAGTACCAGGGAAATGGTGCAAGATATTTCGAAAGTGAATGTTTGGAGTACCTTCAGGTACGACTAGATAACTGGACCGTTCTTTTTAGCTCGGGTGACGATCACAGGAACGACGTACATAGACATGTTGCAGATATTTCATTTTCCACAGGGTACGGAACTGCAATCAAGCCTTTATTTTCAAATAGATGGTGACCCACCTCACTGGTCGTTGGACGTTCCGACAACTCTGGACCGAACATTTCTAGGACGTTGGATTGGAGGAGATGGGCCAGTAAATTGGCCTAAACGTTCTCCTAACATCACACCACTGGATTTTTTACTCTGGGGCTACATGGCGCGTAGGTGTAGCCACTGCAGTGCGGAACCTATAAGACCTGCTCAATCGGATTGTGAAATTCATCGGTACCATCCCTCCGGTCACCTTGCAGCAGATCCGGATGGATATTGAATGCAGATTAGACAGTATTTGCCTCACCGCAGTTGCTCACATGGTTGTTTTGATTCTATGCACTATTTTTTAAAACTTATCTTCAAGGTAAGAAGGAAATAAATTAATTTAATTTAATTTTGTGTTGGAAGCAAATTGGAAATAGGGCATTTCCGTGTAGACGCCCTGTATGTAGGTGTATACATAGGCCATATGATCACAGTAACAGGCGTTACATCCGCAATGAGCGAAGCGAGATACATCCATAACTTGCTTCATTCTGATCAATTTTAAACTTATGCACAACACAAGAATAAATGTTTTTGAAGTTTTCCGCCGATACATGTCGGATTATTAAACCTGGATAAAATTTCGCTATTTGCTAATATTTAAATGACAGAAACAGTCTGCCGTTCGGATTCCACGCTGCACATTGGCTCCCACCCACATCTCGTCTGAGGCTGCCCATAGTGAAGCACTGTGTAGGTGAACATATAGGCCATGCCATCACAGGAACAGGCATTACACACACGATGAACGAAGAGAGGTGGCTTCATGACTTGATGCATTCTGATCAAATTGAAACTTACGTCGAAAAAGCAAATCTATTTCACAATTTTTTCGCTGATACATGTTGGATTATAGAACGTGAGTTAAGTTTCGGTGTTTGGTAATATTTAGATTACAGAAACAGGCTGCCGCTCGGATTCCACGCGACACACTAGCTGCCACCCACATCTCATCTCAGACCATCCTTAATGAAGCGCTGTGTTGCTTAATGCAAGCTTCGGATAGACGACTGCTGTAGTTTACTCTCGACTCTCCACGTAGAAAGTCCCTGAGTCCCAATAAATGTAGTTTAATTAAAGAAGTCTCCAAGCAGACGCTCTTAAAGGGCGCAGTCTTGCAGGAATTTATTACGAAGACGGGCGTGCGCCTTTGGCCACGGAGGGCTCGTTTATATTCGTGTCACGGTATGTTTATTAAACAACATGCAAAGTAGACTTAATAAAATTTAAATGCTATGGCCCTAACTTTTCTTCTGTGACTAATATCTCAAGTAAAAGGGCCGCTTTGCGGGTATCCTTCTGAACTGCTCGACCAATTTATTTTGCTATAGCGGTTATTGACAGCCGTGTTACTTCCAATACTGGAAAGCTACGTAGTATTAAACATTGGATTATTGCATTTAAGGAAATCATTCATATAATTTCCCATGAATCGTGTGACAGAAAGTGAAGTAAGAAGTGGAGCGCTATTCCATCACTGATGTGGTTTGTCTCGGCTTTATAAAGGAAAAATGATCGGTCAGATCCTTATACATTTGTCTCACTTAGTTGTGTTGTTTCTGTGTTTTCACTGCAGTTAACTTCCTGTATGTGACGGAAACTACCCTCAACGAAAAAAACGCCGTGTTTTTTCTTCCAATTTTATATTTATGTTTTGTTACCCAAATTCTTTCTCCTACGCCCTAACCGCGTGTTTCACTGTGTATGTCCGATTTAACTTCATAGTACGTGTATGTATTGTCGTGAGTGAAGGGAGTTTTGTAGTCTGTGAGGTCAGTTTTATCAACATAGATTGGTTACGTGAAAGGACGGAGTGGTTTACTGACGTGTAGAGACGGATGGTTTTGTATGACAGTTTACGGAAGAACTCATATCAAGTAGCAGTGATCTTTGGCTTAATGCTGTCCCCGTCTTCACTTCCAAAGTGGGCGAGCTCTGGTAAATAGAATCATTGAACACTTCGTTTTGTGCTCTTGTAGACACTCCGAGATGTAGTTAAATATGTTGGAATGGTCTTGGTATATTCAAGTTTGCTTTATAGTGACGTTTCAGCTTAGAATGTTAGGAGAAAACTTACGGTATTCGTTTAGAGTATAATTTTTTAAATGCGTATGTGCATATATTAGAATTCGAGATGATGGAAGTGTGATAGGACAGCCGAAGCTGGTAAGGAGACCACTCGTGTAAAGCGAGAGAACTGGATTCGAGTCCTGGTCCGCACAAATTTTCACTTGTCGACATTCAGTTATTTCAACGCCCTCATGCCGCTGACATGGGTATTTCACTTTCATTAATTGTGAGAGTGTTTCTGATTCTTACACGAGTAGTTCTTTGTCTACAGATCGTTTTGCTATCACGTGGGCTGGTAAGACAAAGGAACCATGCTTAGTTAGGTATTTTATGATGTTGTTTCATTCTCAACGTTTTTTCAACGTTTTATTAAAAATGTTTATTTGCACTTAACGCGGTTTTGAAATTGTAAATTTCGCAACTTTTAATGTACTTTGTAATTGGGTCGTTGTTTCTACCACGTTTACATATGATACTGTGACAGAAACGATGTCTTTTGCTTTTGTAGTTTTCTCATAAGTTTTCGCACCTTCAGTAGTTGCCTAGAATGTGGGTGATTTTTCATTAAGATGTGGTTATTGTGGCTAATTAGTAGGGTTTCATGCTTTGCATATTCATCAGTGTTCTACCACATTTTTGCCAGATTACGTTGAGGTGTCTATTCGTATTCACTATTGAACTCGGTTAAATTTTCTTTGTAAAGTAAATACTTACACATGAGACTAAATTTTCTTTATTTTTCCGATTTCTGATTTTATATCTTTTCGTGATTTCTTTGTGTCCGCCCACGTGCTTATCAGATTATACTGGGGCGTGCTATAGCTTTTTGTAATCGATTGCCATATTTATTTGATGAAGAACGAGTACCTATTTGTGTAGCGGGATTTTGTTAATTCTCTTTTTCAGTTCAACGAATTTTTGTAGTTTTCTTACCTGTTCTTGGCTTCTGTGCCCAGTCTGCATTAGTTTCAGTAGATTGGAGGTTGGCAGCTTCACTCTTGCTACGAGCTATTTTTGTATGTATGATCGAGTGTTTGATTCCGTAGTTAACTTTTTTCCGCGTGACTTATTGTTTCCTTTCCTGCCGGCAAATGCGAAGCAATGATCCCACCTTCTACTTGAAATAAACGGTAGTAGATTCCTTGTAATTATATGTTTATGGTTACTCTTATTTTAAGCACAGAGTATTGCCTTACATAAAACGTTGACCCCCTCAAGTCCATTTTGGTTTCTGTTGGAACTGTAAATAAAGTTGATTTTTAAAGTCTTAAGGAAGCCTTAGGTCTTCTACTTAGCGAGCTACTTCCCACCCTGATCCATTTGTCAATTTATAAAGCACTCGGCCTAAATTTAAACAGAAAATGTTGCATTTCCGTTGCGTAAATTGAACTTAAAAGTTGATGAAACTTAAACTATGAACAAAGATTGTGAATTTGTCCCCCTATACTTAAGTGATATGTTACGGAGCTCAGAAATTCAACTAAGTGAGAAAAATGAACGGCATCTTTCACTTAGTCAAAGAGCTCAGGATAATTCAAATTCTACAACCAGTGCCAAACAGCTAACTTTCACCGGACATGTGTGTCTAACTGTTTAATATGAACGACAGGTCACATATCGTCGTACTAATTTTGTGTGACTGTATTTGCTCACCTATTTGTTATCGTATTAGCTGATTACTAAAATTACTGACTCACGACTTTTTTTAAAGGCCATGAGCTTGAAACTTTTATAACGTTATTCAAACACATATTTCACTTTCTGTGACGACTTCTGCAACTTCAGTGTATTAAAAGAGTTCGCGAAGCATGTGAGGGCAATGTAGGCATTGTGCATTATTTCCAGTCAACATTGTTGGCAATCATGTATTCATTTCCACCCTCACAGTAACGATGCGGTCACTGCACTGCTAACAGTTACTGAGCCTATTAGCCACCTTCCTAGTCCTGACCATGTCAGTACATGCTACACGAGCTGCTATTTATCTGTTACCTGTTCTACACTCCTGGAAATTGAAATAAGAACACCGTGAATTCATTGTCCCAGGAAGGGGAAACTTTATTGACACATTCCTGGGGTCAGATACATCACATGATCACACTGACAGAACCACAGGCACATAGACACAGGCAACAGAGCATGCACAATGTCGGCACTAGTACAGTGTATATCCACCTTTCGCAGCAATGCAGGCTGCTATTCTCCCATGGAGACGATCGTAGAGATGCTGGATGTAGTCCTGTGGAACGGCTTGCCATGCCATTTCCACCTGGCGCCTCAGTTGGACCAGCGTTCGTGCCGGACGTGCAGACCGCGTGAGACGACGCTTCATCCAGTCCCAAACATGCTCAATGGGGGACAGATCCGGAGATCTTGCTGGCCAGGGTAGTTGACTTACACCTTCTAGAGCACGTTGGGTGGCACGGGATACATGCGGACGTGCATTGTCCTGTTGGAACAGCAAGTTCCCTTGCCGGTCTAGGAATGGTAGAACGATGGGTTCGATGACGGTTTGGATGTACCGTGCACTATTCAGTGTCCCCTCGACGATCACCAGTGGTGTACGGCCAGTGTAGGAGATCGCTCCCCACACCATGATGCCGGGTGTTGGCCCTGTGTGCCTCGGTCGTATGCAGTCCTGATTGTGGCGCTCACCTGCACGGCGCCAAACACGCATACGACCATCATTGGCACCAAGGCAGAAGCGACTCTCATCGCTGAAGACGACACGTCTCCATTCGTCCCTCCATTCACGCCTGTCGCGACACCACTGGAGGCGGGCTGCACGATGTTGGGGCGTGAGCGGAAGACGGCCTAACGGTGTGCGGGACCGTAGCCCAGCTTCATGGAGACGGTTGCGAATGGTCCTCGCCGATACCCCAGGAGCAACAGTGTCCCTAATTTGCTGGGAAGTGGCGGTGCGGTCCCCTACGGCACTGCGTAGCATCCTACGGTCTTGGCGTGCATCCGTGCGTCGCTGCGGTCCGGTCCCAGGTCGACGGGCACGTGCACCTTCCGCCGACCACTGGCGACAACATCGATGTACTGTGGAGACCTCACGCCCCACGTGTTGAGCAATTCGGCGGTACGTCCACCCGGCCTCCCGCATGCCCACTATACGCCCTCGCTCAAAGTCCGTCAACTGCACATACGGTTCACGTCCACGCTGTCGCGGCATGCTACCAGTGTTAAAGACTGCGATGGAGCTCCGTATGCCACGGCAAACTGGCTGACACTGACGGCGGCGGTGCACAAATGCTGCGCAGCTAGCGCCATTCGACGGCCAACACCGCGGTTCCTGGTGTGTCCGCTGTGCCGCGCGTGTGATCATTGCTTGTACAGCCCTCTCGCAGTGTCCGGAGCAAGTATGGTGGGTCTGACACACCGGTGTCAATGTGTTCTTTTTTCCATTTCCAGGAGTGTATTTTCACCTAACAAAAATATTAATGCGCTTTACACTTTACTTATCCCAACTAAACTAAGTTGAAGCTAACCACCTTTTTGTTTATATTTTACAATGTCCCGACAATACTAAAAATTTTAACTTTCCAGGTTCCAATTTACAGAATGACAGACTGAAAGAAAAGGCGATAGCATTCCTCTGAGATTACAATTTCATTAGAAATATCTTGCTGGTGACGTTAGACACTATTAGCTACAGATCACACAGCTTATCCCAAGCGTGAATCTACAATACTGATAAGCATGTCGCAAATTACGTATTGCAACTGCACTCTGTGCGTTATTTAAGAAGCATATTGTAGGTTTACACTGCACAAAAAAAAATGTCTCTCACTCAGTGCTCATCAGTGTGATTCATATATTGGCAAAAAGAGCACAGCGCTTTTGTTCTGAATGTGAAAAACTATTTGTCAGCCATATGCGACGTATTTTCCCGATATAGAGGCACCGTTTTTTGCGTTACATTGTCATTGCTACTTTGAATGTTGGAAAAAAGATAAAAAAATATAAAAAAAGATATAATCACGCTATGTATATAGATAGTCTGAAACAATCAATGTACCAGCAAATAAGATTCATGATGAATACCTCTTCTCCATAGGGCAGCTGCCACATGTAAACTCATCGGACAAAATTTTTGTCACCATCTTAGAAGAGCACACTGCTCGCTGTGGAGTTTTGTGACTCTGCCCTGGTGACATAACATAACACCACAACTATGTGGATGATCATACATTTTCTACGTGTTTTACGAAGTTTGTCTTACTAGTTGTGCTGAATATTATTCTTGTAAATTTATTGTCAAGTTACAAATTCTATTTCTTATTTAAGAAAGGGAATACGCATTGAATGTTAACATTTTGTATGTAGACACGCCGGCCTAGTTAGAGAAAAGCTGTTGTCAAAGAGTATAATAAACTGTAAATGCATTATCACTGGCCGTGCGAGCGCGCCAAAAGGTAGCAATTCGGAGTCGCGAGGAGGCTTGTCGTTGGTTGTGTTTATTCGCCGGTGTGGCTATGGAAAGTGCGGAGATAAAAAGTCTGTTTCCGAAGTGTGGAGCTGTGAAAACTGAAATGGTTGTTTCGGCGGATGTTTAATATGGGCAAGCTATGTGTTCGGCATTTATTGGACACAGTACAAATGCAGCAAGAGTAATTCACATAACAGCAAGATTGTTTTTGGCTATGGTATGGCAAGAAGATCAACCTGTGCCCTATTTTACGGCTAAATGAAGCCGCTTGACAAACCAACGGCATTCTAAAGTGAAGTAAGGTCTAGACCTTTTATAATTAGAAGTGTAATAGGGTAACCAGCGTTGTTGGAATTTTATTGTTTAAATAACATCATTTTCGTGCATATTGTCACGTAAATAATTTTCCTAAGTCGTTATCCAAGTAGTATCTACCCTATACCTTTTTACGAACCGAGGTAATCAGAAAATGAGCTGAAAATGAAGTGAACATTAATTTATTAGGTTATCAAAACATAATTTTTTCAACTTCTGGAAAATTACGTAATAATGAAATCTTTGGCTGTAGTATGAATAATGCCAGAAATAGAATGACAAAGGCGAGCATTAATTCATTTACTAAAAAATAGAGTAACTTCCACGATAAAAAAAATGGTAGTAAAACTTTACGTAACTTGGACACAATTTCATTGTCAAAGCACAGTTTCTATTTTTTTTTTTTTTGTTTTGGTTTTAGGGCGCAAAACTGCTATGGTCATTAGCGCCCCACAGTTTCTGATCTGTGGCTTGTGGCATAATTTATAACTTTTATTACAAAGAAATATCAGAGTAACTGCTAGTTAAATGACGGCCCTACCAATGAGTAAATTTAAATAATCTTTCCGCTTGCTACAATTACGGCAGTCAGTACTACGGTGAGAAACGTAACAAAAAGTTTCTCTCGACAGCAGTAAACAATATTACTTTAATTGATGTTTGAAAATTAATATAATATGTTGTATGTGTTTGCTATTTGATTATTATCTGACTACTTTGACTTGTGTGTTGTGAAAAACTTGAAAGTGTACGTTAGGTACTGTTTCTACGTCATGACGCCAATAACTATTCTTACGTAAGATTGCTTACGAGTATAAAGTTCAGTTTCAGTTTAATTATTCTTGTTTCGGTGAAGAACTGGCGACCGTTGGTTATTTTAATTAAAACCGTTTTTCCAAATTTATCACTAACTATTGTTAATTAAAAATTAGTTTACGTAATAATAATATTTACAGTTAACCGAACTTTGTTTCTAATCGTCATTGCTAAAGTCAGAGCGGTTATAACTTCTCCACTTCTCTCGGTTTTGCATTATTCTTCGGAGTAGATGCCTTTTTTTAACAGATTAGGGATATAGAAAAGCCTAATTAGGCGGAGAGGTAGGAGGGTTATAACAAGACACGGCAGTGAATTGGTATGTGCCAATCTGTCACATGGAATCAGCGGAGTGAATTAGACGTATCCATGACTGGACGTGTCCATGACTACACTGTGACTGATGTTGCCCGATTTGTTGACAGATAAACGCGTACAGTCTGACGTTGTAACACATCGCACCTTCCCAGGACCAAATGGCTAGACGCCTTCGTGGGCAGCCACACAAGGCCGCAAAACGAAGAAAGTGTCGAGTAGGAATTAACAAGCAATCAACCAGGTGACAGATTCGGGACCATTAGATAATGAACAACCTATCGTATCCATAATTTCCCTACCAATGTGATTTCGAATCACTTGAAAATTCAGTCAATCGTCATGCAGACCATTAATGAAATTTCCGTGAGAAAAGAAACTTCATGATAATAATTTTTTATCAACTGCAGTCATTTGCAGAAGAGCTAGCAATTGTCTCAAAATGGCAGCAAATGAAATACCACTCAAGTTTTAAACGCGCATCTTTTGCCGTGTGGTGAGCGTATAGATACAGTCGGTCGGGACTGCTCCACTGTAGGGAATCTTTGTGAGAAAAAGGACACGATCAGTCACTATGTCCCAGCATAGTCTGGCAATGGCCTTCCACGTAGCTGGTAACGGCTCTATCTTTTTAACTCGGGATGTGGAGCCAGCCAGGCCAAATAGATCTGCTCACCACCACGTCCGTTCCATTAAGTTTGAGCTACAGGAAGGACCAACAACTGCAGCCTCATCACCGCCCGCGGCTGTGTCTCCCTACAAGCACCTCTACGCAGTTTAGCTGTACATTACTACGAACAGAACATAACATGTCGTTTGAATATGCAAGCGATTTCGTTCATTCGCTGACATTCACCAAAATCTCCCCCCGTTTGTCACCGTGATGACTTCTCCATTACGTAATATCAGCGTAGACTGCACTCAGAAGATTAATATTGCGTTTTGCTCAATTTTGATTTCAGAATATGCGAGGGGCATTCAACAAGTAATGCAATACCTTTCCGAAAGCAGGTTGGTTTTATTCAGGATTCCAGTACACCATATTATTCCCCACTCTTTTGACCACAAAACCCTATTTTCAACACAATCTTCGCTTAATGCGAATACTGTGTAACACCGCCTCCAGCCTTGAACACAGCCCCACTTTGTCGATGAAGAGTGTCACAAATTTTTCTTCAAGTATGCCATAGCCGACATCTGATATCTCCTGGAGGTGATTAATTTTTTGTCCGGTGTGCTCATTACCTGTACACGTCGTTGCAGAGGGGCGTGCGAAGCCCACTAAGCTCCTTGGATGTAGCCTTGCAGGCAACTTCATCGCAACTTATTTCCGGTTTCCGGCAAAAGAAGCGGCATATAGGTGCCACAGTCCCTGATTATGCTTTAATTTCCGTGCCTGCTTGAACTCTTTATAATGGTCTTAATTTTTTACTGACTTCGGGCAGGGGTACTCCTTCCGATTACGTACCCTTGCTATAGGCGCCTTTTACAATTAATCAGTTAGGCAGTAAATTCATTAACTGTGCTCTGTACTAATCTCTCTCTCTATATATACAGTATGTATATTGGGTGACAGTTATTGAATTATATGAAAGAAACGTAAATTTAATACAAATTACGGAATGCACACACTTTATTCAACATGTAAAAGTCATTAATGATATTCGTAGGTAGGTTATGACATGCTCGATATGCCTGCCGTCACTGTCGATGATGTGGCGCAGACGAAAAGCGAAGCTCTGCATGACCTGTTGAAGTGTCGCAACATCGATGCTGCCGAAGACCTCTTTCCAAGATGCTACTCCAGGCGGGTGTAAAATGAATGTGCGCAACGGAAAATAATAAACGCTAAAATGAAGATTTGGCCCTGTCTGATTACCCCCTGAAGCAGATCTTAGGATCTCTTAAATAAAATGGCTCTGAGCACTATGGGACTCAACTGCTGTGGTCATCAGTCCCCTAGAACTTAGAACTACTTAAACCTAACTAACCTAAGGACATCACACACATCCATGCCCGAGGCAGGATTCGAACCTGCGACCGTAGCAGTCGCACGGTTCCGGACTGCACGGCTAGAACCGCGAGACCACCGCGGCCGGCAGGATCTCTTAATTCTATAAATTACAATCTAAACATAAATGAATGATGAAGGCAAGTAATCCTACTAAATGAAAAACGTTGTTCCTGCTTATATATATATATATATATATATATATATATATATATATATATATATATATATATATATATATATATATATACTCCTGGAATTGGAAAAAAGAACACATTGACACCGGTGTGTCAGACCCACCATACTTGCTCCGGACACTGCGAGAGGGCTGTACAAGCAATGATCACACGCGCGGCACAGCGGACACACCAGGAACCGCGGTGTTGGCCGTCGAATGGCGCTAGCTGCGCAGCATTTGTGCACCGCCGCCGTCAGTGTCAGCCAGTTTGCCGTGGCATACGGAGCTCCATCGCAGTCTTTAACACTGGTAGCATGCCGCGACAGCGTGGACGTGAACCGTATGTGCAGTTGACGGACTTTGAGCGAGGGCGTATAGTGGGCATGCGGGAGGCCGGGTGGACGTACCGCCGAATTGCTCAACACGTGGGGCGTGAGGTCTCCACAGTACATCGATGTTGTCGCCAGTGGTCGGCGGAAGGTGCACGTGCCCGTCGACCTGGGACCGGACCGCAGCGACGCACGGATGCACGCCAAGACCGTAGGATGCTACGCAGTGCCGTAGGGGACCGCACCGCCACTTCCCAGCAAATTAGGGACACTGTTGCTCCTGGGGTATCGGCGAGGACCATTCGCAACCGTCTCCATGAAGCTGGGCTACGGTCCCGCACACCGTTAGGCCGTCTTCCGCTCACGCCCCAACATCGTGCAGCCCGCCTCCAGTGGTGTCGCGACAGGCGTGAATGGAGGGACGAATGGAGACGTGTCGTCTTCAGCGATGAGAGTCGCTTCTGCCTTGGTGCCAATGATGGTCGTATGCGTGTTTGGCGCCGTGCAGGTGAGCGCCACAATCAGGACTGCATACGACCGAGGCACACAGGGCCAACACCCGGCATCATGGTGTGGGGAGCGATCTCCTACACTGGCCGTACACCACTGGTGATCGTCGAGGGGACACTGAATAGTGCACGGTACATCCAAACCGTCATCGAACCCATCGTTCTACCATTCCTAGACCGGCAAGGGAACTTGCTGTTCCAACAGGACAATGCACGTCCGCATGTATCCCGTGCCACCCAACGTGCTCTAGAAGGTGTAAGTCAACTACCCTGGCCAGCAAGATCTCCGGATCTGTCCCCCATTGAGCATGTTTGGGACTGGATGAAGCGTCGTCTCACGCGGTCTGCACGTCCGGCACGAACGCTGGTCCAACTGAGGCGCCAGGTGGAAATGGCATGGCAAGCCGTTCCACAGGACTACATCCAGCATCTCTACGATCGTCTCCATGGGAGAATAGCAGCAAGCATTGCTGCGAAAGGTGGATATACACTGTACTAGTGCCGACATTGTGCATGCTCTGTTGCCTGTGTCTATGTGCCTGTGGTTCTGTCGGTGTGATCATGTGATGTATCTGACCCCAGGAATGTGTCAATAAAGTTTCCCCTTCCTGGGACAATGAATTCACGGTGTTCTTATTTCAATTTCCAGGAGTGTATATATAGGGTGGTCCATTGATCGTGACCGGGCCGATTATTTCACGAAATAAGCGTCAAACGAAAAAACTAAAAAGAACGAAACTTGTCTAGCCTTAAGGGGGAAACCAGATGGCGCTATGGTTGGCCCGCTAGATGGCGCTGCCAACGGATATCAACTGCGTTTTCTTAAATAGGAACCTGTATTTTTATCTCGTATTAGGGTAGTACGTAAAGAAATATGAATGTTTTAGTTGGACCACTTTTTTCACTTTGTGATAGATGGCGCTGTAATAGTCGCAAACACATGGCTCACAATTTTAGACGAACAGTTGATAACAGGTAGGTTTTTCAAATTAAAACACAGAATGTAGGTCCGTTTGAACATTTTATTGTGTCCAATGTGATACATGTACCTTTGTGAACTTATCATTTCTGAGAACGCATGCTGTTACAGCGTGATTACCTGTAAATACCACATTAATGCAATAAATGCTGAAAATCATGTCCGTCAACCTTAATGCATTTGGCAATACGTGTAACGACATTCCTCTCAACAGCGAGTAGTGCACCTTCCGTAATGTTCGCACATGTATTGACAATTCGCTGACGCATGTTGTCAGACGCTGTCGGTGGATCACGATAGCAAATATCCTTCAACTTTCCCCACAGAAAGAAATCCGGGGACGTCATATCCGGTGAACGTGTGGGCAATGGTATGGTGCTTCGACGACCAATCCACCTGTCAACAAATATGCTATTCAATACCGCTTCAACCGCTATGTGCCGGACATCCATCATGTTGGATGTACATCGCCATTCTGTCATGCAGTGAAACATCTTGTAGTAACATCGTTAGTACATTACGTAGGAAATCATCATACATTGCACCATTTAGATTGTCATCGATAAAATGGGGGACAATTATCCTTCGTCCCATAATGCCGCACCATACATTAACTCGCCAAGGTCGCTGATGTTCCACTTGTCGCAGCCATCGTGGACTTTCCGTTGCACGATAGTGCATATTATGCCGGTTTACCTTACCGCTGTTGGCGATTGACGATTCGTCGCTAAATAGAACGCGTGCAAAAAATCTGTCATCGTCCCGTAATTTTTCTTGTGCCCAGTGGTAGAACTGTACACGACGTTCAAAGTCGTCGCTATGCAATTCCTGGTGCATAGAAATATGGTACGGGTGCAATCGATGTTGATGTTGCATTCTCAACAGAGACCTTTTTGAGATTCCCGATTCTCGCGCAATTTGTCTGCTACTGATGTGGGGATTAGCCGCGACAGCAGCTTAAACACCTACTTGGGCATCATCATTTGTTGCAGGTGGTGGTTGACGTTTGACATGTGGCTGAGCACTTCCTGTTTCCTTAAATAACGTAACTATCCGGTGAACGGTCCGGACACTTGGATTATGTCGTCCAGGATTCCGAGCAGCATACATAGCACACGCACGTTGGGCATTTTGATCACAATAGCCAAACAACAACACGATATCGACCTTTTCCGCAATTGGCAAACGGTCCATTTTAACACGGGTAATCTATCACGAAGAAAATACCGTCCGCACTGGTGGAATGTTACGTGATACCACGGACTTATACGTTTGTGACTATTACAGCGCCATCTATCACAAAGCGAAAAAAGTAGTCCAACTAAAACATTCTTATTTCTTTACGTACTACATGAATAAGTAATACAAAATGCGGGTTCCTATTTAAATAACGCAGTTGATATCCGTTTGACCCGTGGCAGTGCCATCTAGCGGGCCAACCATAGCGCCATCTGGTTTCCCCCTTCAAGCTAGACGAGTTTCGTTCTTTGTAGTTTTTTCGTTTGATGCTTATTTCGTGAGATATTTGGCGCGGTCACTGTCAATGGACCACGCTGTATATAAGATTAAGGAAAAAACCCTTTATATTACAAAGTTTACATTTCCTAAGTGACATTACTGATCAAATGCCCAACTCTGCCCCTTATTATGACTGCTCCTTCTAATATCAATAACGCGAAATGACTGACATCATCTACGTACCAATCACTAGAAGACACTACTTTCAAAGATGATCTACAGTGGTGGGGAACCTCTGTGGAAATAAACTAACGTGATCACAGCTGTTTAGTTTTTATAGCCTTAATAAGCCGAATCAATATGCGATATCACCGTATGTACTGCGTCCGGTGCGTCGAAGTGATGGTTCTCGTACTCGTCTGCGACGATGGAAGAACTCCAACCACAAATAAACTCTTTAAAACACTCGGACGGCAGAAGGTGGTCCTCTGACTAATATACTCTAATACTGTCTTCTCCTCTCTGTGTTCTACAGACGAGAAACCCGAACTCCCAACCACAAGGACGGAGTTCAGATATCGTCTCAACGTAATTGTAGGCAGAGGAAGTGCTCTCAATTACTGAACGCTGCGTACTCAACGACGACTTCCAACCCGGAGGTGAAGTCCAGAATCGTATAGGTTCGCAACAGTACAGTGCCTAATTGTTCTAACTATAAACTCTCCTGAGAACAAAAACAGGAAGTCCGTCTGGACCAACAAAGCTGATATCGAGCAACCGTCACACACAGGCGCTCACCACGGAGACCTCGCTTCTCCACTGCTAGCCTCCCAGCAAGGCTCGGCTCCCCACCATCGTAATTCCAAAAACGAATCATATTCCCGAAACCACGGAATATTCTCCCTCTTTACAGATTCTTCCAAAAGCCGACCAACCATATTTTAGTCTTTTGTCGTCCAGCGCGGAAAGTTTGCGAGGAAATACTTACACTCATACAATGGTATGCTTCTGAGTAAAAATCCTTGGAAGTAACTCAGCCTCCGTAGTTTCCGAGGTGCCGCTTCTTCGTTCCTCTCACCTAGGTCCAAGATTTGCAAGGTTCGGAGGTATTATCCGGTTATCCTTCCGGCACTACTACAATAGCGGCCGATAGCGGCCGGCCGCCTCTGTATTGTGTCTTCGCGTTTAGGTGTCCGGACTGTCCACCTTGGCACCTCCTGTGTGAAGCTGAACCACCACACTAGTGTGGGCCTTTCACCCAGGGCTTGAGTTCCGCCTGCCGTTTCATTTCCACTGGTGTTCCAACCTCTACTACTAGTATGATAATAAAGACACTCCATCACCTTTCATGCACTAAGCGTTAACAATTATTTACAAGTCGTACATGACAATGTCAGTCTCCTTTATATATTCATATATACGATGTACAAGGTATCACATGATACCTAATTGTGTTTGTAGATCACAGCAAAGTGTGTGGATGAGTGCTTGTAAGGTGCGAAATTATAGTCACCTTACATCTTGAATGGGTGTTTACAGCTCTGCAATGGTTTTGGGGTTATTGATGTACACCTTGTCGTTAATATAGCCCCACAAAAAGGAATCGCATGTGTTCAGATCAGGAGAATATGGCGGCCAATAAGGCCCATGCCAGAGGCCTCTGAGTACTCCCGAGCTACAATGCGGTCCCGAAAGTGCTCCTCCAGGACATCAGACACACTCCTGTTTCGTTGGGGTCGAGCTTCGTCTTGCATAAACAACGTCTTGTCGAAATCAGGGTCACTTTCGATAATGGGGTGAAATCATCTTCCAAAACCTTCAAGCAACGTTTGGTAGTCACCGTGCCATTAAGAAAAGTAGCACCGATTATTCTGTGACTGGACATCGCAAACCACACAGTGACCAGTTGACAGTGAAAACTTCTCGATCGGGAAATGCGGATTCTCAGTCCCTCAAATGCGCCAATTTTGCTTATTGACGGACCAATCCAAATGAAAGTGGGCTTCGTCGCTAAACCACACCATAGAGCGCATACTAATTCCTATCATGCCCAGAGGCCAGTCGTGCAGTTTGATCGTCCTAACGTAAACCTTGAGATCAAAAGTATCCACACACATATTGGTGGGCATTAAAATGGGGGGTATACTCTTTTCATCTTTATGATGGCTTGAATTGTGCTGGGGACACTTTCGATGACGTATCTGAATGTCTGCGGTAGAATGGCAACCCGTTCTTTCCCAAGCACAGGAACCAGAGAATGTAGCGATATTAGAGTCTGGAGTGATGTCGGTGTGCTCACTCATCCCGAAGATATTCGATCGAGTTCATCTCGGGACTCAGGACAGCCCAGTCCAGTTCGGAATTTTACTGTCCACAAACCACTGCCTCGCAGATGCTGATTCATGACAGGGTACATTGTCACGCTGTACAAGAATTGACTCCGAAGTGTTTCTCTATTGTATAAAGTACGCATTGCTGCAACATGTGTTCATATCCTTCCACATTTAGTGCTTGTATAGGCGCAATAAGGGAGCCTAACCATAACTGGTAAAAACAGCTGCGTATAGTAACACCACATCTCTGTATTTAACTGTTGGCATTACACACGCCGGCAGTTAACATTCTCCAGGTATTCGCCAAACTCAAACTGTTTCATCGGATTGTCACAGGGTGTGGCACGATTAATCAGTTCCAGTCATCCACAGTGCAGTGGCGTCACTCTTACAGCACCTCAGACGTTGCTTAGCATTCACTACAGAAATTGATGGCTCATGAGGAGCTGCTCTACCATTTTGTTAACCAACTCCGAACAGCCATTGTGCTAACTGGACCGCAGGTATGGTAGCGCTTTGGAGCTCACCACTCATTCCTTCCGCATATTCCATTCGATTTTTAACAACCACCCTCCACAATGCTCGACAGTGCCTGTTCGTCAGTACATGAGATCGGTCTGATCTTGGTTTAGTTGTGGTTGTTCCTTCACAACCACAAGATACTTGTACAGCTTTAGGAGGGTTGAAATGTCCCTGATGGGCTTATTACTCAGGTCACATCCAATGCCTAGTCCACGTTACAAGCCACTGAGCTATCCTGACCGAACTATTCTGCTTCTCTACGGACAACATAATAACCCCTGCCTCCTTTTATTCTCGCGGGCCTTCTTTTATGTGGGCGTGTCAGCTTCTCTCGAGAGTTAGTCGCCTATTCCACATTAAATAGGGGTGTCCAGATACACACCTATTGACCACTCAGTTGCCCCTACTGATGTCGTATCATGAAAACCAGAATGCAACATCTGACCTTCAAATCCCAAGAATTAGGTTTTCACGTTCTCTCGCTCGCTACTCTCAAACTATTAGATCTAAAGAAAAAACGGAACAAGAATTTTTTGTAGGAAATTTAACGCAATTAACTTTTGTAATAAAGGATCACATAAGTAAATATTTAATTAACTATGTGAAGCTATGAGTTACGGTTCGCAGGTTAAGCAGTAATATTAGTGAAACGGATTTGGAGAGGAGGAACGATGTAGCACTTTCGGTAATATTACAGTGGGAATGATTAGGAATTTTATAATGTGTAGAGCCAAAACGCACACAGTACTCCCTTCGTGTTCTGAGGTCAATTAAAATCATTCTGTATCAAGTGTCGATTTTCTACTTATTTGATCCATATTATCGTCGCGTCTAGTTTCACCAACAGGTAAGCCTCCTCCTTTGCCGTGTGTTCCTTGTCCGTTTGCTATAAATAATTTTCTACTTCTTCCCTATGTAACTTGTGCAGTGTCCACAGCAGGATGAAATTTATAAAAAGGTAAATTACTGGGTTATCAGTGATTTGTATGCTTCACTTTCTGCACCTCTTTGATAGTCTGGTGATTGTGCTTCCATCTTCGCCAAATCCTTGAAATTTTTTGGTGTACCGTTGGAGTCTGAAATGACTGAGATCGCTAATGGGGTAAATTAGACAGGAAGCTCTATGATGAGTACGTCTACGTAGCCGAAACGTGGTACTATTGCAAGTGTGTTATAGAGACGCTATCATCTTCGCGTGCTGAAGGCTAAGCCTTCACGCTTCAACCAACTTCTTTCCTTCGCTTCCTTTTTTGTGACCTAACAGTTCTTCTATCCATAAATTATTTTCAGATCTTCCAGAAATGGGATCTTGCGATACCTCTGCTTCTTTGTACCTTGTATGATGCTTTTTAAAAATGTGGCACTGTAGTTCAATGTCTGCCATCGCGCATCATCGAGTGTTTAACGCGGGTTAGCGCAGCGTTTGAGATGTGAATTTCCGACTCAATTATCAGCTGTCTACTGCAAAATTGAGCACAGTAACCCCAGCAAAACAATTACGACTATAATTTTTACGATTATAAGGTGGTCTCCATAGAGCACTAAAACACTAACTTCGTTTTAAATTTTAAATTTTTAGGGAGGTGAACCGCTAAGCTGAGCTTCAACGCGGCTCTGCCTGAGTGAGACATTTGGTAGCTTACATGATGAAACACCAAAAGCTATGGATAATGGTTTTTTATGTCAACAGCGCAAAATGCACCTCATTCTCCGTATCGTAGATTTTAAAATTCCAGTGCAGCTGAGTGCATTTGTTTGTTAAAACGTACGTTGCTTCTGTATACCGTCGAGGTTGTTTTGGGTCTGGACAGGGTTTTGTGTTTTCCACCCGTGTTACATTATGATAAACACTGTGTTTCCGTAACTTAGCTAGTATTCAACTATCCTGTTGCCTCCTGTTAATTAATACTCTGTACGCTGTCTCACTGCATTTGTAATACGTGTTTAATTATACGTTACATGCCTAAATTTGTTGCCATCTGTTAGTTGGGCGCGTATTGTGTGTTATGCATTTGCTTTTATTTCCATGAAACACGTGCCGTTTGACATGTCGCTAAGTCTACGACATTTTTTCACGATCTGTTAAATATAATTATTGTCTCAGTTATTAACAATGAAAGAAATCGAGCAAACTAATTTACGTACGCTTCATACTGAGATGTTATTCTTAGCTGGACTGGAAATGTAGTTCGCTGTAGTGCGATAGTCGTCCAAATTAATTGTCCTAACAAACATGTTTTTGATTTGCAATGAAATTGCCTTTGTAGATATAATTTCTTCAGAAATTCGAATCGAATGCTATATTCGTCAACTACTGACTAAAAGATGAAATTACGTTCACTGCGGCGGTGTCCTTAAAACACTTGTTTCAGACGTATACGTTGACCCTGTGAGGATGTGAAACCCTGGCCAGTATTTTACTCTTTCACACGTCAAACAGATTTGCTGCACTAACTAGTGTTACTTGAATGCTGCTTTTCCCTTGTTTTATTCAACTGATCTAGTCACCATCGTATTAAAAAATTTCTCCTTTCATAGAACATAAAGTTTAAGTAAACATAATAGACAGAACTACGGATATAAAAAAGATAAAAATTAAATGGAATTCAACGTCTCGAACTTTTGCAAGGACACACCTGAGATAAATAAATAGATTTCTTATCTTGAGATGAACATTATAAGTAATATTAACTCTTCACGGGGAAAATAGGTTGTTGTGTGAAAATACACACTTTTGAAGGGAAACCGCAAGCAATAAAGACATCACTCGAAATGTGCCAGTGCCAGTAAATGGTATAAAGGTATCGGAAATGGATTCCTATGCGTGCAGCGCGTGAAAGGTCTAATAGCTTTCTCGTGTACGGGGAATGTCGATAGAACGTGCCTGAACTTCGATGTCCATTTTCCACGTTACGTGCTTTTGTGTTACAATTACCAGGCGTTCACTGCATTTATGTTAAAGACTGAGTTTCGCAGGCGGAGGTTACTATTTCATCTTCACCCCAATAGAAAAAAATAGTATCTTTCATTTTTAAAGCAATGTTGGCTGTTCCTCGAATCGGAGTTCCGAATACACAACGCCTGACAATGAATGTAAAGCACCAATAAGTGGGGCAGAAAACGAAATGAAACTACATGGGTTACGAGAGTACGGGATTTTATTTCATTGGTTACAAAACCGAGTCAAATTTGTATAGAATTAGGCAGAATGAGCTCACTTATCAGTATTACGTTGCATCTTCCTCTGGCCTGGATGCATGCATTGATTCGGTTCGGAAGGATGTCATAAAGGCCTTTTATCTTCTCCTGAGGCAAGTTGGCCCGCAATTAGTATAACTGGTCCTTGAATCTTTTATGCTGGCGCTGGGATGGACATCTTGCTGGCCACGGGAGTAGCTTAATTTCGACACCATGTGTGGATCAGCACTGTCCTGTTGAAAAGTAGCACCACGATACTGTCGTATGAGAAGTAATACGTGAAGGAGATGTTGTACTTGTTGCACCGTTGTTCTGTCAGAGTTCTTTCAATCATTACCAGTCGTGACCTGAAGTAATAACCTGATGGCTTCCCATAAGGTAACGCCAGGAGTCACGCCGATGTGCCTATCCAAAAAATTGGAAGAATGGGACCTCTCCCCAGATCGCCACCAAACTCGCAGACAATGGTCATTCTTGATAGTGCAAAATCACGATTCACAGCTGAACACAATCTGACGTTATTCATCAGCTCTCCGTGCTTCCCGGTCACTGACACAAACAGCAAACGCAGCCATTTGTGTTGTGGTGTAAACAGCAAATGCTGCTAGTCTTAGACCAATGGTGCGGGAGAACACAAAATGTTGCAGAGAGTACAGTGTTCTCGGGTGGCCGGGGCGCATGTCAAGGGGTTATGATGCACTTGGTGTACAATACTGCGATCTACCTCGTGCTAGTCAGTCGTGGTCCACCATAATCTTACCGAAGATCCAGAGAAGTCCAACACCGGGCCACTGTCACATCCGAATGCCCCAAAAATATGGACACTGCACGATTCGACTAGTCAGCCAAATGGAGACCCACAATGAGGCCCATTTCAAACTCTTGTCATCTGCTGTCTTACACGAGTACCGACACCTCCGTGTCCTTCACAGCGATCACTCTACACCTGACGCAATTCATGCCCATTGTGTACACTGCCAGGCCTGGTTATAACACTAAACACGAGCAACATTAATGCACATTCGTGGCCATTCTAGTTACCACATAGAACTGCAACTTTAATCATCTACATGCCAATCAATGCTGTGTATGTGTACGAAGTTAATTAACATCTGATCATGTATTCTGATAGTTTCACGTTTTTTCACGTTTTTTGTCAATTCTGTTCGTCCCCTTATCCAGAAATAAGCTGAGGCGGTAGAGAAGTAGAGAGCTGGACTAATAGTCAGTTAAAATTTGACTCTGGCTTTCTGGTGTAGACATTCGACGATGACATTCTGCCTCATTATTCAGATCGAATGTCGGATTTACTACTTGAACAGCAAGTCAAGTCTTTCTTCCACGAGGCACCATCTTCGTCAGCATCCTTATCCGAAACAATTGGTGGCGGGGTTCGAGGGGGCGGATAGGGGGACAGAAGTGTTTGGACAAGAGATTTTTCTGATTGTCAATCATTTACGAAATCATATTGTACCAGTACATAAAAGAATATGAAACAAAGAAACGCTGGGGACAGCTAATGTAATTGAGCCGAAACGTCGGTTTATGTCAGTATTTTAAGTAATTTATCAGCTGACGCGGCAATATACCCATAACGTAATAACAATAAATGAAACAGCGTCAGGTTGCAGTTATGATGTTACAAGTTTTATTGCATCATCGATTTCGACATTACGCGCCTCATGCCCAGATGCATCTTTGTACTCATCTAATCGACGGGTACGTGTTAATTTCCCAGCTTACCAAGCTGACACAGGTTGTCAACTGAAATACTGGTAACCACACACTACGTCCGCAACACCATGCAAGCGACACTACACCGATTGGCAAGAGTGTTTCGCGCACCGATGGTGTCAGTTGCATGGGGTTGCGGACGTGGTTACCGGTATTTCGGTTGAGATTCTGTATGAACTGGGAAGTTAACACGTAACCACCTGTTAGATGCATAAAAGGGTGCATATGAGAACGAGGCGTGAAGTCTCGAAATCGATCGCGCAATAAAACTTGTAACACCGTAACTGCAGCCTGTGCCTATTTTCTTTATTTTTATTATTATATGCGGCTGTCTTCGCACCATCGTCTATGACGGATAGTGCAGATACCCAGAACGCTTTTAGTGAGATCGACATCGGCCGCGGAAACCTTTGTATTTACAAAGAAACGCTGAGTTAAACAGCAAACTGTAGATATACAAGGGTTTGACAAAGACATGGAAAGACAGCGAGAAATGCATGTTTGAACATACATGCAAATGCTAGTCAGGCCTGCAGGTTGCGCTGTAGTACTTAATCACGAATGGCTTCCGTGCAATAACCGCAATGCGTTATAAGTGCCTGAGGTGTCAGAACGGTGTTCTGTGTATTTGTGAGTGCATTATGTCGAAGCCAAGTGAGTTCGAATCTGGGCAAATTTTTGATATTCCTCTGCTGGGTCCTTCCGTGACCAAGGGAGCCGAAGTGTTTTCTTTCAAGAGGCACCGTATCGTAGACATATACCGATTAGAAGGAAAACGGGGAAACGTCATCCTCCAAGTCACAACGCAGACGAAATCGGGTGTTCAGTGATCGTGACAGACGGTCATTGAACAGCATTGTGACGAAAAATAAGAGGACGACAGTGGCAAAAGCCGTTGCAGAACTGAGTGTCGCACTCGTGAACTCTGTCAACACTAAAACAACACGAGTGGAGCTCCAGAAACAGGGAATTGCATGATAGTCTGGAAATCCAAATATACTCATAAGCGATGAAAATGTCCATGAAATGAAAACGCGGTGCCGAAGCAATGAAAGAAATTTATTTGACTGGATGAGTCTTGTTTTAAACGCTTTCAATCTTCTGACCAACTTTAAGCCCCAAGAATGGACATGGCGGTGTTGCGATGACGATTTTGGCAGCCGTGTCGTGTTACTCCATGGGCCTCATGGTCACTCTGCAAGGACGCAATCGTATCACATGTCCCACAGACAACACAGAATACTGACTGCAAAATCAGTATGAAAACTTCAAAATAACTTTATTGTAATATTACTAGAAGTATTTATATTTTACTACAATATAATGTGACCATCTGCAGTCCAATTACAGAATTTTATTAATGGCAATATTGCCATATTGCTAAAATGGAACATTAAACCAAGAGAACAGAAAGCTCTCACAGCAAAATTCAAACTCTGTTGCTGTCTTGACTAAAGTACACTCCTGGAAATGGAAAAAAGAACACATTGACACCGGTGTGTCAGACCCACCATACTTGCTCCGGACACTGCGAGAGGGCTGTACAAGCAATGATCACACGCACGGCACAGCGGACACACCAGGAACCGCGGTGTTGGCCGTCGAATGGCGCTAGCTGCGCAGCATTTGTGCACCGCCGCCGTCAGTGTCAGCCAGTTTGCCGTGGCATACGGAGCTCCATCGCAGCCTTTAACACTGGTAGCATGCCGCGACAGCGTGGACGTGAACCGTATGTGCAGTTGACGGACTTTGAGCGAGGGCGTATAGTGGGCATGCGGGAGGCCGGGTGGACGTACCGCCGAATTGCTCAACACGTGGGGCGTGAGGTCTCCACAGTACATCGATGTTGTCGCCAGTGGTCGGCGGAAGGTGCACGTGCCCGTCGACCTGGGACCGGACCGCAGCGACGCACGGATGCACGCCAAGACCGTAGGATCCTACGCAGTGCCGTAGTGGACCGCACCGCCACTTCCCAGCAAATTAAGGACACTGTTGCTCCTGGGGTATCGGCGAGGACCATTCGCAACCGTCTCCATGAAGCTGGGCTACGGTCCCGCACACCGTTAGGCCGTCTTCCGCTCACGCCCCAACATCGTGCAGCCCGCCTCCAGTGGTGTCGCGACAGGCGTGAATGGAGGGACGAATGGAGACGTGTCGTCTTCAGCGATGAGAGTCGCTTCTGCCTTGGTGCCAATGATGGTCGTATGCGTGTTTGGCGCCGTGCAGGTGAGCGCCACAATCAGGACTGCATACGACCGAGGCACACAGGGCCAACACCCGGCATCATGGTGTGGGGAGCGATCTCCTACACTGGCCGTACACCACTGGTGATCGTCGAGGGGACACTGAATAGTGTACGGTACATCCAAACCGTCATCGAACCCATCGTTCTACCATTCCTAGACCGGCAAGGGAACTTGCTGTTCCAACAGGACAATGCACGTCCGCATGTATCCCGTGCCACCCAACGTGCTCTAGAAGGTGTAAGTCAACTACCCTGGCCAGCAAGATCTCCGGATCTGTCCCCCATTGAGCATGTTTGGGACTGGATGAAGCGTCGTCTCACGCGGTCTGCACGTCCAGCACGAACGCTGGTCCAACTGAGGCGCCAGGTGGAAATGGCATGGCAAGCCGTTCCACAGGACTACATCCAGCATCTCTACGATCGTCTCCATGGGAGAATAGCAGCCTGCATTGCTGCGAAAGGTGGATATACACTGTACTAGTGCCGACATTGTGCATGCTCTGTTGCCTGTGTCTATGTGCCTGTGGTTCTGTCAGTGTGATCATGTGATGTATCTGACCCCAGGAATGTGTCAATAATGTTTCCCCTTCCTGGGACAATGAATTCACGGTGTTCTTATTTCAATTTCCAGGAGTGTATCAAGCCAGACGTTGGATGTTCAAGACGTCACATGTCTCAAGTGGTGGAATGTAACTGTTAGTGATGCAGCATAGCTGTGCAAAAATTTATTTAGCAATATCTAAGTATTTTTGAGACAGGCAAATATACGTGATTTTACTGAATCACTTACGTGATGTGTCTTTCAAAAGTGTATTCAGGTGACGAGTCATACAGATTTATCATCAGTAAAAATTGCTTTGAAAATGGAAAAATGGTAATGTAGCTATTTCTTTGGTACCATTTTCGTAAACTAGTGAGAAAGCAGCTTGAATACCTCAGAAGACATAATTTTGTTACCAGATTTACATTTTGAAAACAGGAGAAAAGCATCAGGAGGAAATATATTTTTTTCTTTTCGAAGCGAGGTACTTGCAGGACTTCTTTGGTGTAAAACAGGTGTTTGATTATGTTGGCGACTCTGTGCTTTCATAAAACCCGAATCATTATGGAATTTGGGAAAAAGCTCATTAACTATTCATTTCAAATACAGCAAATAAGAAGCGGAGCAATGTCCTTTAGTGTAATGGAACAGGGAGCAGGTTTGAAGGCCGGCTGGAGTGGCCGGGAACCGCACGATCGCTACGGTCACAGGTTCTAATCCTGCCTCGGGCATGGATGTGTGTGATGTCCTTCGGTTAGTTAGGTTTAAGTAGTTCTAAGTTCTAGGGTACTGATGACATCAGATGTTAAGTCCCATAGTGCTTAGAGCCATTTGAACCATTTTGAACAGATTTGAGTCCGACTGTGGTAATGTAATGTTGGGGGTTCCTCACCGTTCTGTTGAAGGTCTACTCCTTTCCCAGCTTGTAGCAATAATGTAGCACTAAGCATGACAAACCAGACGATTCAACAATTTTCTTCTTTATCCAGGTGATAAAAGCCTCATTGTGGAAAACTTTGAGTATAACGTAACTGTTTTTGCAAGTGGAGTAACGGGCGACATCAGCTTGCGACTTCTGGAGAGCAGATTGTAGCTTAACTGCCCCAGGGATTACTCCATCATTTTTTGGCATGGATATCAAGTAAATTCAAAACGTTATTGCCACATAAGTAGATGATTCGAACATTTTAATAGTGTAAAATTGATGGTAGATGATTACATTTCGTAGCCTGACACAGCTATCATCTTATGCAGAAACTTCATTAAATTAATAGTCTCCTCTGTCAGTCACTTTCACTCTCAATAGATTGTTCACTTTTTGCATAATTTCACTGTGTTATCTCCTATGGTAACTCTGTACATTTACAAAGAACATTCTTGGCCTAGAAAGGGCAGTTACAACAAGTTGTAGTGTCAGTTTGCACACTTCGTTCAGACTGTTGTTCATACGTCACAGTCATATAGCTCCATAAGTCTCTTAATCTTACTCCCTCAATGGAGGTTTGTTTAATAATAGAGGCTCATTCAAAAGTGTCAGCAGCATTTACTTAGTGAGCTGTCGACACAAAATCGATTTGTAAACGCTTTTTGTACACTAAAGTATATATTATCACACATAATTCATTCGCAATATGCAACCCACAAGCTGTAGCATTGATAAACGTGTATAATAAACTAATTTACAAGTCTTAATTTAAAAGTTTTTTTGGTGTACGTAATGTATTCTGTGTATGAGTTACTCTTAGTAGCTTCGAGTCATTCGATATTGTGTGTTCTTCCTATATACGTGCAACAGCAAATATTACGTTGTTTGCTGGATGTATTCTGCGCACTATGTAATGACTAGTTTCACGAGCGAATACTTTGGCTCATGTTGTCCCACAGAATTTAAGGAAACTAGTGGATAACCACTTGCAAAACATGTGAATAAAATGGAAGTCATGTGTTCATTTACCATTTTTTACAGGCAGGAATTGACTGAGAGTCTCTGGTAGAATTGGAATACGAAGGTAATGGACTAATTTTACCAAGAAGGTTTTCAGTCGCAGTGGATGTATAAAACATCGAAATGACAATTTTTTGGCTCTCTCTCTCACGTGGTACGAATGATGCTCTAGCGTTGTATGCGCAGCATTGATAAGAACTACTTTTTATTTGTAAACTGCCATGAAGGAAATACGGCTCCCCATAAAACTTTCGAAACTTACAATAACTGATGAATCTGACTACTGATGACTATCGATTCATCAAATAATTAAAAATACTGGTTGGTCTCTGCCCTAATGTATTGCTTCACTGATTTTACTGTCAGATTAAATGTATTTAGTATTTCAACGGTTACTCCATTCAACGAAATCTCTGTCAACCAATATAGTTACTACTTTGCTCCCGGATAGCTAAGCGAGCACCATATGCACTACCTGATTAAAAGTATCCTGGCCTATGTTAGTGGACATTAATATATGGTACACCAACATGCTCCTTTATGACGGCTTGAACTCTGCTGGGGACACTTTCTTTGTGAAGGAATGGCATCCCATTCTTCCTCAAGTGTCGGAAGTCATGTTGGACGCTGAGGTTCCAACTCATCCCAAAGGTGTTCCGTTAGGTTCAGTCGGTACTCTGGACAGGTCAGTACATTTCAGGACTATTATTGTCCACAAACCATTGCCTCACCAGACGCTGCTTAGTGTCAGGCTGCACTGTCACGCTGATTCAATCATCGCCTCCGAACTGTTCCTGTACTGTACGCGGTACACAATACAGTAAAATGTTTTCATATCCTTCCGCATTTAGCGTTTTTAAGCACCATAAGGGGACCGGAACTTAACCACCAAAGACACCCGTGTCCTATAAGACAACCTCCTCCGTACTTCAGAGTTGGTACAACACACGATGGCAGGTAACGTCAGGTATTCGCCAAACCCACACGCTTCTATCAGATTGCTAAACGGTGTAGTTTTGGAAGCGCATCGCACGGATCGATACCACAACTATGATTTCATGTAGGGCATGTACCCAGATTTTAATTAATAGGATAATTATAGTGTCATAAATATGTTGGAACCAGTCACCTCTACCTTGTATGGTTTGTGCTAAGAGAGCGCGAGAATGAAAAACTCGATCGACGCGCATGCGCTGTAGCTTGGTAATTTTTGTGGGCCAATTTGAGGTGGCATATTGAAGTAGCAAATTGAGACAAAGAGTTTGATACGGAACACTTGTGGTCTATCAAGACGGGAAACTATCTCAAATTGGCCTACAAAAACTACGTAAGCTACAGCGCATGCCCGTCGAGGGAGTATTTCAACATTCACGAGCTCTCTTCACACAACCATTAGTTCAAGAGAAAAAAATGAATATGACCTTTTTTGTTGGAAATTTAATATAGTTCAATTGTGTACTGCGACACGTTTTCGCTGGAGGGTGCGGTTTTCGAATTATTCAAGAAAAACGTACAAAAATGATATTAAATGTGTTCTATCTCGGAAACCATTCGTAATAGGGCATAAGTCCATATTAAGTTATTTGTTCAGAATCACTAATACTATCACCCCTCAAAGCATGTACCTTTCCTCTTGACTCACCCTGTGTAAATAACTATGGAACAACAATGAATTTAATTTATAGAATTGGTCAATGTAGCTTCAACAATGAATGAAGTGTCTAAAAAGGTATGTAAGGATGAGAGTTAGCTCGCTGTGTGTCATGTTCATCAGAGGTTTTGTGAAGTGTCACCTACGTCAGTTTGTGCAATAAAAATACAATGAAAGCATAAAAGACATACCTGTTCTTTAATCCACGTAGCACGCTGAATGGACCTAAAATGTGACTCCATTTCTTGGGAAGAACTCCAGGACAATGAGCGGATCTCAGGTTAAATATCTTGAAATGCACCACCCATATAGACCATTCTCATTTCGTCGAGTTTAAAATTGCATAGTAGATGGTATTAATTTTAAAAGTACTTATCTTATTTGTTGTGCAGTCCACAATGTTGATCGTCATATGCCCCATTTTTAGTTCCAAAATTTGATATCTGACCACTTAGTTTTGCTCCAGTCTCAATTCGAGATTATAGGGTCCCATTTTAATTTTACTTTCTTGGTTTTGTATGTCCAGAGTACCTGACACTTAAAACAGCATTAGCACTTCATCCAGCGCTATCTCAACTCCAACCCCATGTGACGTTACTATAGATTAGTTCCTAATACTACAACCACATCGTGACGTTACGTCTTCTTCTTCAAATAAAAATGAACTTATGTAACCTTGCTACAGTTAGAAGGATCAGTTTTCGAAGTACGTAGATAACTTAGCGGTCTCAGAATTATCATGAAGAAGAGTATAGAAGAAAAGAACCAGGAAAGTACAGGAATGATTATCAGGATAACAATAATAGGATGGAAAACTACTGGAATGATATAAATAGAAATGTTAAAGGGGAACATAAATTGGTGGGGGGGGGGGTAGACAATGGGATAACAGATAATAGAAAGATCGAAAATAGAGGTAAACTGAAGGACGCTTCATTGGTAGCCTGTCAACTTGGGGTGATAAGTATGAATCGAAATCACGCTAATTGTTATCGGAAAAGTAGGCAAAGAGGTAATTCACAAAGGAGATTCCACTATAAGACTAGCAGGGGAAAATGCCAGTAAGAATTATACGTGGTGTGAACTCAAGAACATCCTGCAGAAGCCTGTTTAGGGAACTAGGGATACTAACTACTGCTTCCCAATATATTTATTTCTTAGTCAAATTTGTCATTAAAAATATATCACTTTTTCAAACCAACAGCTCAATTCATGGAATCAATACTAGAAATAAGAATAATCTTCACAAGGATTTGAAGTCACTTAGTCTTGTACAAAAAGGTGTGCATTATTCAGGAACACACATTTTCAATAACTTGCCAGCAGCCATAAAAAGCTTAACAACCAATTCAATTCAGTTTAAGAGAAGCCTAAAGGATTTATTGGTGGCCAACTCCTTCTACTCCATTGATGAATTTCTTAGTAAAACCAACTGATTTGTATATAAGTACAACATAACTTCTGCACAATTTCAGTGCAGTAATGTGTTCATTGAAAATTTGTGTATTTGTCTGTGTGTGTGTGTGTAAGTATAATATAACTTCTGCACCATTTCAGTGCAGTAATGTGTTCATTGTAAATAAGTATTACAGTAGTTGTATTACATGTTTATTAACTTATAAATAAATAAAAAACTTTTTTATTTTAAATTCAGCGCATTAGTATTTGTAAAATGACTCTTAGTGTTCATTAAAAAATGACGATCATTCCACTTGGGACCTGTGGAATGGTACATTAGCTTATTTGTTTTAGTTGTAAATATTTGTCATGTATTGTTGTTTTTCTGACATGTTCCACATCCTGGAGGACCTCCTCACTACGGATCAATAGGAATGAAAGTAAATCTAATCTAATCTAGTAGAACAAATTTCAACACTGAATTGTGGGGAAGCATATAAAGTGACACAAAAGATGAGCAAGAAGGGAATCAGAACAGGGAAGTAAAACTGGATGAAGCTGTTTTGACAAACGTTTTTGATAATGCAGGCCAATCTCTATCTGCAGAAGAGAAAGAGATCAATAATTCTAATGACTATCTGGTTATGAGAGTAATGGCGAATGAAAATGTAGAAGGGGATGTGAACACATTGTTGCTGAGGTTGATAGTGATGAAACTGAGAATCATGTACTGGGGCGGAAAAAAACAGGTCAGGTACAATTTTGAGGAGACCATTGAGGTTATTAGTGACGCTTGTACGGAGGATAAGGAAGAAATAGAGACAGATGTTTGTGTTCTAAACAGCAGTCTTAATATTAAGGATTCTGATAATGAATGGGAAGATGTTTTATTTTGAGATAAATTAGGTGGGATGATTTACATATAGGTGAAAGGGGAGAAAATAGTGAAAAAAATGATGCTAGGAACACAGTTGTATGTAACAGTGAAGAGCAGGACAATGTTAGGGAATTAAATGATAATCAGCTCATACCTGCATACATCAGTGAAATAGTGTCCACTTGCGATAATGTAAAAAGCCAAAATAAACTCCTTGCAGAGAAAATACTGAAGGTAACACAGGAGCAATATAATGATATAGAGAATGGTAATTAAATACAAAGTTTTCTGAGGAGGGGTTAATTCAAAAATAAATAATGAATTAACAGATAGTAATGTAGCATTGGGGGCTTTACAGCCATTTTTAGGCCTAGAAACAACAAGGCATTCTCCGTAATGCATATTACCAAGCTTGTAAGTCCTTTGCACATAAAAAAATTAAAAAACACGTAATTCGTAAGTTGTTGTTGAATTATATCAACAACATACTGTTTAAAGAGGTGCTGATTTGTAAATAGTGTCAAGTATCTGAAAATTTCTTTTAGTATACTCTTGGCAATATCAGCACACATTCAATAACATGTTCTACCAACTTCATGACCACCACAAAATATAAGAAAAGCAAATTTAGTTCATAGTTGCTGACTTTTGCTCTCAATGTACGTTTTAAGGAGATACTGATGTGTAAGTATGGCTCTGAAGATGGAAATATTGAATACAACATTCATGGGGGAAGTAACATCTGCTATAGACTTATATTTCTGGCTTAAATTTAGACGAAAAATTTAAAACATACATTGAATCTGGTAGAAGAACTCATTAAGAGCAGTAAATATTTGTTTTCAAAATTTTAAAACATAAAGCAACTAACTAAATTACAATATTGTCAAGAGGTGACCATTAAGTACACCGTCCCCCCCCCCCCCTCCCTCTTTGTACTGCAAGAATGAAGAGAGAGGACTGTAATTTAAAGAAATAGAAAGCGATTTTTTAGATGAAGATGATAATATAAAGATGAAAGCGATGTGCAAGGGAGGACATAAATTTGTATGGAAACAAGTAATTGGAAAGGGAACTGGCTAATTTCACTGGGATAGCTATAAGTGGGACTGAGATAAGATCTTTGGTTGACAAGTTGTGCACATTCTGAGCTCGGGTAAAGATAAGTGTTTTTTGTGTAATGACTATTAATTAAGGCAATATTCTATCATAAATAAGTGATTTAATACCTATTGTAAGCCATGTTACGTAGGTTTCATTGTTATTTGTGTATTTTTCGGAAAAAGAAGAAAACATTTCATGGACGCGACCTTCGGCGTAAGTTTTGTTTACATTATCGTATACTGTCAGTTACCAGATTGTGTCAGTAAAGTACAATTTGTGTTGTTAGTCCAGCTCAGAAATAAATGAAAAGTTCACATAGTGTAAACGCAGTTCTTTGTTTTCGTTTGTCTCGTCACGTAAATATTGCAAAGTTATTTTATTTAGAAACTTTAGAAGTAGTCTTTTGTTTACATACAGTGTGCGTACAGTGAAGTTCATTCCGTTGTGATTACGTTATTTAACATATACTGAATTTAAGCGAGGTCTAAGTGCGTGTTGTAAGCTCAAATAAATAACTTTTTACGTCTTATAAAACACCTGAAGCGCTAAACGGTAGGTCCAATTTTTGCTGTTCATAAATGACGAACATTCGTGTAGTGTGAAGCGTGTTAATTGATTTAATTCTGTTTTTAAGCGTGTAATATGTCTTGAAATGCGTGAAAGTGTGGATGTTGCCGTAGGATAGTCAAAGAGGGAGTGGTATATGTAGACTGTGGAGTGTAATTTTACTGGGGTGATTGTAGTGGGGAACTGAATGGGGAACTCAATGAGGCTCTGCGAAAGAGACAAGAGAATCGCTGAACAGGAGTCAAAGATTTTGACCCTTCAGGCTGAATCAAATCACGCGAAATTGGAACTATATAGACTGAAGGGGGAAAAAGGTCGTTGGAACTGGGTAAAGGTAACAAGCAATGGGCGAAAGGGGAACGCTGATCAACTTCTTCTACATTTAAGCTATTGATATCGAATACATTTGGCTTGCTATCTGGAGTAGTAAGGGAAGAGTCTCATATAGCTGAAGGTTACAGTAGGGTGTAGCAGGCTTATAGCCAAGAAACTCAGAACAGATCGGTACCAAAAGAGAGTAGGAAGAAAAGAGTCTTGCTGCTAGGTAGTAGCCATTTGAGGGGTGTAGCGCAGATGGTGCAGGAAAAGTTAGGAGCAGGCTAGCAGGATACAAGTATTGTGGAGCCAAGTCCTAGTCTTAGCCTAGTGACAGAGGACATAGGAAAATTGTGCAAAGATTTTGGCGAAGAGTATCGGGTCATTATAGTAGCTGGAGCAAGAAATAGCCTGGCTAAGAACAAGTATTACAGCATTACGGGTGACTTGGATAAAATAGGAGTGGCAACTACACACACAAATGTGAGTTTCATGGAGGCCCTGCAGCGCCATGACTGGCTTTGGGTTAATACTTCTGTGAGCCGTGTTAACGCTGGGTTGAGCAGGTTACTGCTTACTGAAATGATTTCTCATATGAATACAGTGCTCGTTGCTACAATTGGGAAATGGGGTTATACCAGACACAGCCTGCACCTGAATTGGAGAGGGAAAGGTAGTTTGGCTGAACTTCTTGCAGGAAATGTATGGGGGGCCACCATCACACAGTGCAAGAGCCCTGTTGTTACTGGAATCAGAGGGGCACTTTCTTTAGGTTAGAATCAAGTTTCAGGCACCCTGTTTTGAAAGAAGTCACTATAACAGAAGAGACCCATAAGAATGCACAGAATAGTAAGATTAGCTTATTCCACCAAAATATTAGAGGATTGAGTAATAAGATAGAAGAACTTTTTGCCTGCTTGCAAAATTTAGAGGAAAAGATAGACATCCGTAATCACAGGGTTAGGTAAGTTACACATAAAAGATTGCAGTCTAGCAGCTTACTCAAACAGAGCTACTACGGGAAAAGGAGGAGTTCTTGCATTTAAAACAGTACACAAGCTCAAAAGCATTGACACAAGAAGACTCTGTAGTGATCAGCACATAGAAGTGTGTGCTTGTGAATTAATGCTGAAAAACAGTACACTTTTAATTGTATAAGGATATAGATCCCCACTGGAAATTTTTGAATTACTTGTGAGATACCAGGATTCCTTTGCTGTCTGTCAGACATCAGCAAGCAGTTAATAGTCTGTGGTGGCTTCATTGTAGATTTCCTAAAGAATTCAGATAGGAAAAATGATCTGGAAACCTTATTTGGCACCTACAATTTGCTATCAGTAGTTAACTTTCCAACATAGGTGGATAAAGACAGTAGGTTCCTAATAGATAAAGTTTTCTTTGATGAGGCACAAAGCAAGAAAATAACTGTTTATCCAGTAAAAAATGCTCTCTCTGATCATGATGCACAGCTAGTCAGGATAAATGACATAGTACCTTACAGTGTGGATAAACCTCAGTGGAAGTCAGAATCATTAATGACTACAGAGCAGATGTTTTTAAGAGTAGTTTACAAGAAACAACATGGGATGAAATTTATAAAGAACCAAATGCCGGTATAAAATTTAATTTATTCCACGATAAATTTATATCACTATCTAAAAATAACTTTCCACATAAGCTAATCGAATGGACAGTAAACAGCTATGTGAAAAACCATGGATCGCTAAGGGGATTAAAGTATCTTGTGAAAGGGCAAGGGAAATGTATCTTTTCGCAAGAACAAGTCGAGACCCTGCAGTTGTTTCACACTACAAAAACTGTTCAAAATTACTAAGAAAGGTAATTGAAAAATCAAGAAACATGCACATAATGTCAGAAATTATTAAGTCTGACAACAGAGTTAAGGCAATGTAGAATACAGTGAAGCAAGAGATGGGACAATCAACCACAGACAAAGATAACATTACTACTGAATTGAATGGAAGGGTCATAAATGACAAGTCACAGGTAGCAAATGTATTTAATAATCATTTCTTAAACATAGTAGAAAGCATAGGGACCAACAGCTCAAGAGAAAGATCACGACAATATGGTGAAGAAGTAACTCATAAAATTACATCATATGAATGTACCAGCAACTTCCACTTCTGAAATTAAGAGGGTCATACATTCTCTCAGGAATAAAAGCTCTTCTGGTTTTGATGGTGTTTCCAATAGAGTACTAAAGATTTGTTCCCATATAATAAGTCCAGTATTGTCCAAAATATGTAATAAATCACTGACTCGAGTATTTTTCCAGAGAGACTAAAATATGCTATGGTTAAGCCCCTTTTTAAGAAAGGTGATAAGACAGGCATCAGTAACTACCGATATATTTCACTGCTGACATCACTTTCCAAAATTTTTGAGAAGGTGATGTATTCTAGAATAGTATCTCACATTGGCAACAATAACATCCTCAGCAAATCACAGTTTGGGTTTCAGAAGCTCTACTAAGAATGCCATTTACATGTTCACACACCAGATAGAAGCATTAAATAACAAAATAGCACCGGTAGGTATTTTCTGGGACATATCCAAGACATTTGATTGTGTGAATCATAGAATACTCCTAGATAAATAGAACGTTTATGGGATTGATGGTATAGTCAACCAATGGATCATGTTATATCTAAAAAAAAGAATGCAGAAAGTCGTACTTAGTAGTACTTCAACCAACAGAATCGAAGGACATATTTCTGACTGGGAAGAAACCATTTATGGGGTTCCCCAAGGCTGAGTCTTAGGTCCACTACTGTTTCTCATATATGTACATGATCTACCATCTAATATACAACAGGCAGAATTAGTTCTTTTTGCAGATGACACCAATATTGTAATCACTCCCAGTATACATACAGAAATGGAAGAAATGATGAACAAAGTTCTGAAAAGAATCATTGACTGGTTTTCTGTGAATGGTTTCACTCTGAATTTCACAAAGACACATCATATTCAGTTCTCCACCTCTAGGGGTACAGCACCAGTGATAAGTGTAGCATGTGGTGAAGAAATAATACACAGGGTGGAAACTTCAAAATTCTTAGGTGTCCATATTGTTGGGAATTTAAATTGGAAGAAACACAATTTGGAACACCTAAAACAACTTAGTTCGGCCACATTTGCACTTAGAAAGTAGCAAATTTTGGGGAGTGAGAAATCAGTACATTGACATATTTTACTTAGTTTATTCAGTAATGTCATGTGGAATAATGTTCTGGGGTAACTCATCTTTGAGAAAGAAGATCTTCATTGCCTAAAATTGTGCTGTAAGAATAATATTTGGTGCTCACCCATGACTATCTTGTAGACATCTGTTAAAGGAGTTGGGCATTCTGACGCTGCTTCACAGTATATTCGTTCCCCCGGTAGTTTGTTGTAAATAACCCACCACAGTTCAAAAGGAACAATGAGGAACGTAATTAAAATACTAGAAGAAAAAATGACATTCATTACTTAACATTAAGGTTGTCTTTAGAATGCAAAACCCTGCAACAAAAATTTATGACCGCTTAACCAGTGGTATAAGATGTCTAACATACAGTAAGGCAAAATTTGAAAATAAATTGAAAACTTTCTCGTTGACAACTCCTTCTATTCTGCAGAAGAATTTCTACATTTGTAATGTGTAGAAGGTGGTGAGTAGGGATTGTTAACGCAATCTGTATATCTTATTTTCATCTGGGATAAAAATAATAATTATATGGTGATGTTTAGTATACAAAAAGATATACAAATTAATTTACGATATGAATGTAAAATGACTTGTTCCACATCATGACGATTTATTGTGCAAAATGTAACTATCTAACTCTTGAAAGAATTAAGGGATAGGATAGAGAGTATGGAAAATTTAGTTGAATTTCCAACAACTGGAGTCAGAATGAAAGGTGCTACAGGAAAGTATAGTGAGACGGTGCATAGACAAGTTTTATCATCATTCAAAATGAATAAGGCTTCATTTGCCCAAGGGCATTTGTGGGTAAGAGGTCTGAATGAAAGCTTAGATTTAGGGATGGACTGGATCGTAAAACAAAAGTTGGTTTCATTTGGGACAACAGGAAATTATTGTTTGCAGATCCAAATGGTGGAATTTGTTCTGAAACCGGCATAATAAAGATAAATGACAGCAACAGCACTAACCAAACTAGAGGTGGGGGGTAGGGGTGGACAGTTGGAGGAAAGGGGTTATTATGAGGAAGATGAGGGTTTTTTGTGATGATTATTTAATAAATGTATCATTTAGTGAATTCATAGCAAAACAGGTGAGGGAAACTCAGAAATTTAATCCAAAGGAAAAAGAAGATCTAAATAAATTTTTATGGGAGTATTGTGATATATTTCGTGAAAAACGATGGAGAGTAAGAAAGTGTCAGTATAAGTTAAAGTTGAGATAGTATGATCTATTCATTAACAGTCCCTTTAGGCTGTTGATCTGCACAAGAAAACTGCTTGAAAGCGAACTTCAGAATGCGAAAAAGTAAATAATAACAGAGCAATGTAGTAATCAGTACAATAATCCGTTGGTAATTGTTTCAAAAAGAGATGGGTGACTGAGACTCTTTTTAGACTCCCGACATTTGAGAGACATAGTGCAGAAAATACTACGAATTATTAAATATGTTTGAAGATATGAAGTATATCTTTATCTTGGACTCCATAAAATTGCATTAGAAGCTGCCACAAGAGAGTATACTGTATTCTTGTATAATGGGAGGAGTTTTCAGTATTAAGTTGTACCATTTTGGCTAAGTATTACTTTGACAGAATTTATTTGTGCATTATATTTTGTTTTAGCAAGCAAACTTTTGGCAGAATTGATCATTTACGCCGATGACATTCTGATAACTGAGAAAACGTGGGAAGAGCATCTTCCATCTTCCAACCTTATAGGAAGTAGAAGTGAAGCAAAGGAAAGTGGAGATGACATTAAAAACAGAAAATTTTGCTGTGAGCAACTTAATTTTCTTTGCCACACATAACTGAAACAGAAATTTTGCCTGACAGTGATGGGACTTTAGTCACAACAAAATTTCTAAAACCAAAATCAAAGAAATAATTAAGATCTTTTTTGGGTTACTCGGTTTTTACAGAAAATATATATAAACATGGGCACTGAAGGCACCATGTTTGAACAACTTCTTAAAGAAAGATATTATATGGGATTGGAGTAAGGAATGTCAGGTTGCTTTTGACAAGATAGAAGAACAATTTTTTGAAAATGGTGTTCTACACAGACCTGATCTTTCATTACCAAACAGTGGAAATTTCGGTTAGAAGTCCATCTGTTCTCAGGGAAGACAGTTACTGGGGAAACAGAAGCTGTGAGGAAGGGATGTGAATCGTGCTTGGGTAGTTCAGATGGTGGAGCACTTGCCCACTAAAGGCAAAGGTTAAGTCTGGCACACAGTTTTAATTTGTCAGGAAGTTTCATATCAGCGCACACTCCGCTGCAGAGTGAATATTTCATTCTGGAATCATTCCATTGGCTTTGCAAGTAGGACATTTCAAAAACAGGATAAGAATTACATAATTACTGAGAAAGAACTCGTGGCCATTGCATGGGGATCTATGAGATTTAAAATTATTTACTTGGACACAAATTCATCATCTGATTACAAAGCTCTATTTTATATCCAAGAGTGTAAATTACGCCATAGTAAAATTGCAAAGTGGGCTTGCCTGTTTACAACAGTTTGATTACAGTTAACTATTTAAAAAGAAAATGGGTCATAATTGAAAATGTCTTATCTAGGTTACTTGAGGTGGTGAAGAGCAGAAAGGTATTGGAGATGGGGAGAGAAGTTTCAAAATTATGCACATAGAAGGAGAAAAGGATGGAAAAGAGGCCAGAAAAATTGTAACGGGTTTCGAAGGAATCAGCATCATGACGAAAAGTGGAAACTAGTGAAAAACCGTTTAAGAAGGACGGGGTATGATAAAGTCCAACAATATTATGAGGTATACAAAGTAATTTTGTTTCAGTGACGTAGTCCAGACAGTGACAGATGGAAAGTTCGTTAACCAGACCAGCATACTGACACTCTTATAAAAAACTCACAGGGAAGTTTGAGACATTGTCTGTCATTGAAAACTGCTCAGAAAATTCAGGAAAATGTATATTTCAACAACAGTGCTAGGGGAGTTAGAACGTGTCTAGATATGATAGGTGTCACGTAAAAGTCTGCATCCGACCTTGTAAGGGACGTTTGCGGACTGTTAATTCAAAATGACCGATGAACATGGTAGGAGCTGACTTGTTTGTGCAAATACACAAAGCAAAAGGGTGGGAAAACTACACTCCTGGAAATTGAAATAAGAACACCGTGAATTCATTGTCCCAGGAAGGGGAAACTTTATTGACACATTCCTGGGGTCAGATACATCACATGATCACACCGACAGAACCACAGGCACATAGACACAGGCAACAGAGCATGCACAATGTCGGCACTAGTACAGTGTATATCCACCTTTCGCAGCAATGCAGGCTGCTATTCTCCCATGGAGACGATCGTAGAGATGCTGGATGTAGTCCTGTGGAACGGCTTGCCATGCCATTTCCACCTGGCGCCTCAGTTGGACCAGCGTTCGTGCTGGACGTGCAGACCGCGTGAGACGACGCTTCATCCAGTCCCAAACATGCTCAATGGGGGACAGATCCGGAGATCTTGCTGGCCAGGGTAGTTGACTTACACCTTCTAGAGCACGTTGGGTGGCACGGGATACATGCGGACGTGCATTGTCCTGTTGGAACAGCAAGTTCCCTTGCCGGTCTAGGAATGGTAGAACGATGGGTTCGATGACGGTTTGGATGTACCGTACACTATTCAGTGTCCCCTCGACGATCACCAGTGGTGTACGGCCAGTGTAGGAGATCGCTCCCCACACCATGATGCCGGGTGTTGGCCCTGTGTGCCTCGGTCGTATGCAGTCCTGATTGTGGCGCTCACCTGCACGGCGCCAAACACGCATACGACCATCATTGGCACCAAGGCAGAAGCGACTCTCATCGCTGAAGACGACACGTCTCCATTCGTCCCTCCATTCACGCCTGTCGCGACACCACTGGAGGCGGGCTGCACGATGTTGGGGCGTGAGCGGAAGACGGCCTAACGGTGTGCGGGACCGTAGCCCAGCTTCATGGAGACGGTTGCGAATGGTCCTCGCCGATACTCCAGGAGCAACAGTGTCCCTAATTTGCTGGGAAGTGGCGGTGCGGTCCACTACGGCACTGCGTAGGATCCTACGGTCTTGGCGTGCATCCGTGCGTCGCTGCGGTCCGGTCCCAGGTCGACAGGCACGTGCACCTTCCGCCGACCACTGGCGACAACATCGATGTACTGTGGAGACCTCACGCCCCACGTGTTGAGCAATTCGGCGGTACGTCCACCCGGCCTCCCGCATGCCCACTATACGCCCTCGCTCAAAGTCCGTCAACTGCACATACGGTTCACGTCCACGCTGTCGCGGCATGCTACCAGTGTTAAAGAATGCGATGGAGCTCCGTATGCCACGGCAAACTGGCTGACACTGACGGCGGCGGTGCACAAATGCTGCGCAGCTAGCGCCATTCGACGGCCAACACCGCGGTTCCTGGTGTGTCCGCTGTGCCGTGCGTGTGATCATTGCTTGTACAGCCCTCTCGCAGTGTCCGGAGCAAGTATGGTGGGTCTGACACACCGGTGTCAATGTGTTCTTTTTTCAATTTCCAGGAGTGTATATAACTGTGATGCTCAGTTTATTTTCTAAGTTTATAAACCTATACCCTTTAAAGCAAGCACCAAGTGAGAAAATCGATCATAGATTACTGAAGACTATTTTCAAAATTTTGGTGTGCCTAAAGCAATTCATTCTGATAATGGGAGTCAATTTACTTTAAAATCACAGAAAAATTTGGTTGATGAGAAAAACATAAAAATGTATTAATTATTTTCCATCATACAGTCCAACTGAGAGATACATAAAGGACGTATGTCAGTTGTGTAGAACTTACTGCAATGTAAATTATTCAAAGTGTGTAGAATAAATTGGTTGTTTTGAAGAATTGAACAAGTGGCTTCTCAACACATGAAATACTTGATGATAAGAAACCTGCTGACCCAATTACTGAGTTAACTGAACACACAGTATACAGAAGCATTACTGTATATGAGAAGGAAGAAATACGTATAAAAACAATGGAACAGGAGAAAAAAGAGACATGACAGTAATGTGGAAGTGACAGATTAAAATCGGTGATATAGTCCTAACAAAATGTTATGAAACATCAAAAGCAACTAATAGGGAAATTAAAAAAGCTTTCTTGACATTTAGAGTGGACTGAGATAGTAGAAAGCTCGCATCCAAATGCTTACAGATTAGTCCATCAAAAACAAGAAAAGTTATGAACTGAGAAATGTTAAACGATTATAAGCATAGCTACAAGCAAGTAAATCCGCGAACTGATACTCCACACCTTCTAGATACATAAAGTTTATCAAGTCTGTCTGAAATATAAAACTAATATTTATTGTATCCCTGAGGGGAATGCACTTCCTATTGTTCGTCATGCTTGTGGTAGGTGCAGGGGACTGCAGCCATACGACATTTCCTTCCACTTTTCATTTTTCTGATGTCACATTTTTCATGTTGATATTTGTGTTTACCTTATGCCAATTCTTCAGCTTAACGTGTCTGTCTATTGTATACATTAAGCTGGAAAAATCACCGAGAGTACCAGGTTGGATAACACAGAGCCTGGATAAGTTTAGAGAAGATAGAAATGAAATTTGCTTACACAGTGCTCTAAAGTTATACAGAGGAATTCTTAATGCAAATGTTATAAAAATTAAATGTTATTTACTCATGGAGCCGCTATAATGAATTTACTGATAATAATCAATTGGAATAGTGCAAAAATAGCAAATTTCAGTTACAGTATAATTGTAGTGTCAGAAATATGAGGAAACCAGTAACCACTAACTTGTGGATGATATAAAATATAAAGAACTATGAAACATCAATGCATGTAATTTACAGAATTCGGTCAACTGGTAGGAACATCGGAAATTGTCGTATTCTTTGTTATTAGTATGTAATGAAATCATATGATAATGCACTGTTACTCATTTTCGTCGGTTAGCGAAAACTATCTGAAATGACATGAATTACTAATGTAAATCTGTAAAACAAATTTATATAATACTGATTATTCTGATAGAAATGTTGAATCCAATTTCGTTTTCATGTAATGTAAACTAAGAAACTGACTTTTTCTTTTGCATGTCTGATGTAAATTTCAGTAATAATATTGTGGCCTGGAGGAATTGTAGACAAAAACTTATAAGCTTATTTGAAACTATTTTGTACATATGTCAAATCGATTTGATGTGACAATTTTTAATTGTAATGTCAGAAAATGTATTTTTAACAATAAACGAATTTTTTAAAAGGTGTACAAGAACTAGAGATAGTTCAAATTGTTCAAATGGCTCTGAGCACTATGGGACTTCACTTCTGAGGTCATCAGTCCCCTGGAACTTAGAACTACTTACCCAACTAAGCTAAGGACATCACACACATCCATCACATCCATCCCCGAGACAGGATTCGAACCTGCAACCGTAGCGGTCGTGCGATTCCAGACTGTAGCACCTAGAACCGCTCGGCCACCCCAGTGGGCTGAGATAGTTCACTGTGCGTCATGTTAGTCAGAGGTTCTGTGAGGCACCACCTATGTTTGTGCTATAAAAATGCAATGAAAAGTATGAAAGACATACCAGTTCCTTAATCCAGATAGCTCAATGAAATGTGAATTCCAGTTCTCGGAAGAACTCCAGAACAACGAGCAGGTATCAAGTTAACTGCCTACCAGTGTAGGCTGTTCTCATTTCGTCGAGTTTAAGATTGAAGAATGCTTATATCATTTGAACCGTAGCAAATTTACATACATTCATTTTCATTTAAAGCAGAAGTTGTTATTTAGTAATGTGGTTAGAGTATTAGGAACTAATCCATAGTAACATCACAGGCTGTCCACATATTTTCGATTAGATAGTGTACATTGATCCACAAGTTTCTGCGGCTGCTTTCCATCCACTTTTGCATAAATAATACGCACACTCCCACACAAGTTCACACACTGATATGGACAATGAATACGGAATATGCAACAAACAAAAATGATTTGCAGTAATGAAGGCTGTGTACCTGAAAAGCGTATGTGTTATTTTCCATTCAGTTTCTGAACTGAATGCAGTGAATGTTAAGTAAGAATTTCTATTATGACCAAGTGTTTTTTTAATTTCGTTCACTCTGAGACATGTTGCAGTTATGCAGTGTGTGGCGCGGGATCTTACTTTTTTGTGGAGTCATAAAAAAGAAAACACTGGAGATATCAATTTAATCTTTTTTCTTTACACTGAGGCATATTTAAAGTTTTGTTTCATTAGGTTTGGAAAATAGTATATTGAAGCTGAGTCCGTTCTGCGCATCGCATTTGGGAAGGCGAAATCGAAAGTGACGGTCGACTTTGTCCAGCATGATTCATTGTTGGCAACAGCTGCACTAACATTGTTCCGAAGCTAAATCGGGGTATATACCAAGGGTATAAGACAGCCCAAAAGAAAAAGTCGCAAGGGGCTTAACGTGGTGTGCGCGCTGACCACTGAAAATCGTCTCTCAAAGAACTGAGACAGTTGGGGAAGCGTTCACGCTAGAGAGTCATTGACTTTCGTGCCGTTTGAGACGCGGTGCCGTTCTTGTTGGAACTAGACATCCCCCACATCCATTTCGGAAAGAAAAAACTCATCAATCATCTGTTTATATAGTGTAAATAGTTGCACATTTGTGTTTCTTTGGTTAAACTTGTATTGCAATTTTATTGTTGTAATTGACGCATACGATTAACGACAATCCATAAAACCGGTCAAATCATTCGCCAAAAAACGTTTTCGTTACTGCAATATTTAAATGTTCCAGCACTAAAAAACTTCCATCCTTTCAAGCTGCACTCACCGTTGTCTGCCTACTGTCCTCTGTCTCCTTCTATTACAGAACGCAAATAACAAATACGATCTGATGGGCCTACATATATTGACGGAAAAAATGGCAACATGAAGAAATAATTAATGTAGAGTGATGAAATTTTAGGAATACATTTGTCTAGATAACATATTTAAGTGATTAACATGGCAACATTATAGGTTAATGTAAGCACAGATAAGCCATTGAAGATGTGAAATGCTAGTACATTGATAACTGGTGCAATCGCCAGACTGGTGAATACAAGCATGCAGACGTGCATGCATTGTGTTTTACAGATGCCGGATATCAGTTTGTGGGATTTAGTTCCCGGGAGTCGCACTTGGTCAGTCAAAACCGAGAGGGTTAACGCTGGTTTTGGGTGACGCTGGAGTTATCGCCCGATGATGTCCCATATGTTCTCCATTGGCGACAGATCTGGGGATCGAGCAAGCCAAGGCAACATGTCGACACTCTTTAGAGCATGTTAGATTACAACAGCGGTATGTAGGCTAGCGTTATTCTGTTGAAAAACATCCCCTGGAATGCTGTTCAAATTGTTCAAATGCCTCTGAGCACTATGGGACTTAACAGCTGAGGTCATCAGTCCCCTAGAACTTAGAACTACTTGAACCTAACTAACATCACACACATCCATGCCCGAGGCAGGATTCGAACTGCGACCGTAGCGGTAGCGCGGTTCCAGACTGAAGAGCCTAGAACCGCTCGGCCACTTGGCCGGTGGAATGCTGTTCATGAATGGCAGCATGACAGGACGAATCACCAGACTGACGTAGAATTTTTCAGTCAGGGTGCGTGGCATAACTACGAGAGTGTTCCTGCTGGCATACGAAATCGCACCCTGGGCCGTAAGTCCAGGTGCAGTTCCAGTGGACTAGCGCGAAGACAGGTTGGTTGCAAACCTTTAACTGGTGCCTTTCTAACCAACACACGGCCATCACTGGGACCAAGATGGAACCAGCTTTCATCAGAAAACACGACACGTATTCACACTGCCCTCTAATGAGCTTTCTTTTGACACTAACGAAGTCGCAAATGGCAGTGGTTTGATGTCGGTGGAATGCACGCTGCAACGTGTCTGGTTTGGAGCTGTCCTTGAAGTAACCGCTTTTTAACAGTTCATCGCGGCGCTGTGGCGCCAGCTGATGCTGAAATTGCTGCTGCAGAAGCAATACGATGAGCCGGAGCCACACTCCGAACACGGCGGTCTTCCCTCCCGGTAGTGACCCGTGACTGTCCGGAGCGCGGTCTTCTTGCAGCTGTACATTCTCTTGACCACCGATGCTAGCAGTCACGTACAGTGGCTACATTCCTGCCAAGTCTTTCTGCAATATCGCAGAAGGAACATTCAGCTTCTCATAGTCCTATTAGACGACCTCGTTCAAACACTTACTCTGTTACGTAAATAATATAGCCATCGCAACTCTAACCAAATGACTCGAAGACAGAGAGAGAATTCCAGCGCAAGACTTGGATACACTTCATAACTGTTACAAGAAATGGTGGCTACTCTCAAACATCTCCTGACCTAAGCTGTATGTATATCACCTAAATAGCTATCAAACATACATTTATGGAAATATGATTGTGCCTTAAGCAAACACAAATTCTTCTTGCTGAACACCCAAAAATGTTTCAGTGAAGTTTCACTATCGTCAGTGAGTTCATTTATTCTCTGTTGAATAAGATGTACAGAAATTTGCATGATAATACATACAATTTTGAGGCTGTGGTATTTACCTTAATAAAATCATTAACAAAAACATTACACCTTAGTATCACACACTGATGTTTATGTAACTGTCTGACACTTTTGTGTAGCTATATTTACCGAAATCTTAGACCTAAATTGAAACTATTGCTTTTTCCCGCCTGTTACCGCTTTTTAACAGCAGAATATAAAATAATGAGAGTACTATAATATCACATTAGTAAATTAGGTAAAAATCAACAGTGTCGTTTTAGGCCAAGCAGCTTGGTAAATATACGTAACTCAATATTGAGAAACCGTGATTAACAGTGGATGATAACTAGAACAAACTAGGATATATATTTTTTCTGATAGTAATATTATAAATGTAAATACTGCAATCGCAAATCTGCGTGTGTTTTCATGGAACATTTCTTTACGTGTTATTTGGCAGAGAGTAAATGAACACACTGACGATGTTGAAACTTCATCGGAACATGTTTGGGTGTTTCACAAGAAGAATTCGTGTTTGGGCAAGGCAGAGCTGTTTTTACATAATTATATATTAGGAAACTAACGTGGACAAGAAAAAGCTTTAACTACAAGGCGAATACAGCTTGGCAGCCAAACAAGAGGATCTATCCTAAATAACTGAGTGTTGTGCCAGACCGCACATTACAGCAGAAACACCTTGAGGGTGTTACCCACCAGTTTAAAATTAGAAAGAGCTACGTTAGGAAACTTGCTGGGACAACATGAGGGGCCCAAGGAAAAACCATTCGCACATCATCAACTGCTGTTGTCTATTAGACCATGGGATGTTGGGTGTCGTGAACTCTCCGAGCGTGGGCTTCGCGACAGGTGACATCAGTTTGTTGATTCCGACCACAAATATTTTAGTCGCCGGTTTTTCGACTGTCAAAGGAAGTCCCAACAGTGCGGAAGGCTGTATCGACCTTTCTGTACTAAGAACATCCCTTCAAATTTTATCCAGGCTTATGAGAGTCTATGCACATAGTTAGTATACAGTAAAGTTTAAATGCTTCTTTTATTTTTACATTTTTATTTTTTTAAATTCTTACGTTTTATTCTTTCTACAACGTTATTGCAGCATGTGATTAAACTGCCTCTCTTATTTTATGAACGTTAATTTTTCACTCAATCTTTTTGTTGGAAAGTCAGACATTTTAAATCACCGAAGACCTGAGTCGTTATATATTGTTGTAACGTCTTTTAACCTTTTGTCAAGATCTGTGGACCTTTTCCTTCTTCTTTGAAGAGGCAGTGCAATGGAATATTTTTGAATTTCAAAAATTGTGTTGCTGTTTTCTCCTACAGCTCATTTATCGCAGAATTTAGATTAGAACGTTTTTAATTTATTGCGAAATTTAGTTTCCTATGTCAACCTTCGACGGCATCTTCGTCCTATGCAGCCTGCTAAAATATTTCGTACTTAAATTGGTGTACGAGGGTCTTACATCCACTGACTGAACATATAGTCTTCGAATTTCATGATCTTTTCTCCACTGGGAATTTCCTCCATTACCACCATCCACACTTCATCAGCACTATTTGACGGGAAGCTGTGTGACATCCGGTAGAAGAGTTTGACTTCTACTCTAGTCCTGTATTCCTCAATTAATCCCAGTCCCTATATCTCATTCCACAGACATCGGTTGAAGTGAAAAACTGCAACCGAAAAGTGATGTTTTATCATAGCCTTAACTGTACCTTTTTCAACGTCTAGCACTGTAGTTTTCGGTGAACACTCCGGCATCCTATTTTTCAACTAAAAAATTCTTTCATATGTATTTTGACCTTTGTTTGGGAAAAAAGCAAATAAAACAGATAATGCACATCTGTGCTTCCGACATCAACATGCGTGGACTACAGTTGTTTGAATTATTTCGAACAACTGTCAAATATCTCGACCATAAGAACAGTTCCAGTTTCATACAGGATTTTCTCCTCTTCGTCACAACCGAACACCAGGATTTTTCTGTCTGGAACTGGCCCAGAATCGTCACTTTTCAGAAAACTATTGTATTCAGTTAATTTTAAGATGTTTTCGCTTAGTTGACTCTCCGATCTAGTGCCAGAGTTGTGAGCTGTTCGAATAGCTTCCCATCTTGCTTCACACAATGCAGACTTGGAGTTCTCGTAATCTGACATATTTGCGGCGAAATCTTAAGCTTTATCTTTCAAATCTTGAAATTCTTCTTAATATGGAAAACAGACACTGTCTTTTCTTCTTCGTCGACCCTTTTACTGCAGTTATGCAATCGTTTCTTGATCTATACATCTGTTTCGCCAGATGAGCAAACATGTTGCTGTTCAGCAATGATTTTTGTTAATGTTTATACGACCTCGGCCCTTACTGAGTTCAGAATTCAAGCAGAACTAATTCTTGTACTCATTGCGTTTTCTGTACACCCGGTTTCAATGACCGTTCTTGAGAAGACGCGGTTTCCCTTTCGTTGTTGTAATGGTAGTCATAGGTCTCAGAAAGAAAAACATAGATACAAAGAACTGCGAAGAAACCAAGGGTACCAGAAGAATATTTCAGCTGGTCGTCGAAAGAAGGAATTACAAAAATGCTTAGGAGAATTCAGTGCTACAGAAATACAAGTCATTTAGGACTGAAATAAGTACCAAGTGCAGGGAAGTTTAGAAAAATGGCCGCATGAAAACTGTGAAGAAATCGAAAAAGAAATGATTGTCGGAAGGACTGACTCAGCCTATAGAAAAGTCAAAACAGCCTTCTATGAAATCAGAAGCATGAGCACATTTAGAGTGCAATAGGAATTTCACCGTCAAATGCAGAGGAGAGAGCAGACAGGTGAAAAGAGGCCTCTATGAAGATGAGGACGTGTATTATGACCCGATAAATAAAGAAGCTAGAGTCGACATAGAATTGAGAGGGGTTCCAGTATTAAAATCAGAATTTTAGAAAAGCTTTGAAAGACATAACATCGAATAAGGGTAGAAAGTGTAGATAGCAGTCCATCAGAATTTCTAAATTCCTTGGGCCAACTGGTAACAAAACAACAGTGCAAGTTGATGTGTAGAATGAATGAGTCTGGCGATGTAACATCTGACTTCGGAAAAACATCGTCGACACAATTACGAAGATTACAAGAGCTGACAAGTGCGAGAATTATCGCACAATCATGTTAAAAGTTCATGCATCCAAGTTGCTGACAAAAGTAATATACAGAAGCATGGAAAAGAAAATTGAGGATGTGTTAGATGAAGAGCAGCTTGGCATTAGGAAAGATAACGGCAACAGAGGGGCATTTCTGACATTGCGGTTAATAATGGAGACAAGACTAAAGAACAATCGAGATACGTTCGTAGTATTTTTTGACTTGGAAAAATCGTTCGATAACGTAAAATGGTGCAATATGTTCGAAATTCTGAAAAAAATAGGGGTAAGCCATAGGGAAAGACGAGTAATTTGGGAAGTTTAGGTTTTTGATTAAAGACTGAGTAACTTTTACTATAAGGTACTCTTCATGTTTATTAATGATTCTTGTAACATTTGTAAGAGTAAGAGTTTGGTATCGATGTTGCACTTCGTTAGTTTTAATGAGTGTTATAACATGGATTGTATGTAAATGTTAACATATCAGTTGATTTAAAAACAGTTTGTTAAAGGAATATTTCACCTAAGAGCATTTTCCACATCCTCGATCCAAGTCATTTTTATTCAAAGAGTGTCTCACTCAATGATTTGTAAAATATAGTTTACTTGCTGTATGGAGCAGTGCACTAAGTTCTCAGCAACTGTAGTTAGAAATTTGCAGCTGGTGTACAGAGAGGAGCAAGCACGGCGGTTCCAAGCAATTACATTACGAGGTAAGATATTTTCATTTCAGGATCAGGTGGCTACGAAAATTGCCAATGCACAGGGACCATTTCATGAACAGCCTTATTAGGCAGATCAGTTACGCACAGGGAACACTTTGCGCAATTAAAGATATTAATAGTAAAATACAGGATTTAATCAGTTCGCACATTTTTTTAGAAAGATTATAAAACAGGACCAAATTCATATTGTACTCTCGCAGGCAGATATATTTGGTTCCTCTCGCAGTTGGAAATGCACAAAGACACCAAAAGCTCAACAATAGCAAAGTTACAACCACCCAACCAACCAAACCAGTATGAAATCTCAAATCAAACGAAAGGAAGTATTAAAGGACACTTTTCTTAATGAGAAGCAGCAGAAATGAGAACAAGAAGAAACTAAAAATCGAGATTGGTGATGGGAAGTATTAAAGGATACTTTTCTTAATGAGAAGCAGCTGAAATGAGAACAAGAAGAAACTAAAAATCGAGATTGGTGATTACGAAGTAGATGAAGTTAGGGAATTTTGCTACGTAAGCACCAAAATAATCCATGACTGATGTAGCAAAGACATATAAAGCAGGCTAGCACTGGAAGAAAGAGCATTCCCGTCCAAGAGAAGTCCATTAATATCAAACATAGGTCTTCATATGTGGAAGAAATTTCTGAGAAAGTGCGTTTGGAGCGCAGCACTGTATAATAGTGAAACATGAACTATGGGAAAATCGGAACAGAAGGGAATCAAAGCATTTGAGACGTGGTGCTACAGAAGGATGTTGAAAATTAGGTGGACTGATGAGGTATGTAAAGGAAAGAGGTTCTCCGCAGAATCGGCGAGGAAAGGAATGTAAGGAAAACACTGACAATAAGAAGAAACAGACTGGTAGGACATCTGTTAGGAAATCGCGGAATATCTTCTACGGTACTAGAGGGGACTGTAGAGGATAAAAACTGTAGAGGAAGACAGAGATCGGAATACATTCAGCAAATAATTGAGGACGCTGGTTGTAAGTGCTCCTCTGAAATGAAAAGTTTGCTACAGGAGAGGAATTTATGGCGGACCACATCAAACCAGTCAGGAGACTTACGGGAAAAAAATTCTGTTAGTCATAGCTTCTAGAAATCAAGTAGCTTAGGCCTACGAAACTAGACAGATACAATCGCTGTCAGCGAGGTCACTGCCTGACTCACGGTGACAACCTCCACTGCTCATCAGCGACTGGCATAAACCAGGAGTATGGGAGGCAAATTGGTTGACCAGTAGTCCCATGGAACCTGTGACACCTATACAAGAGTTGGAAAGATCACGGTCAGGTAGCCCACTTAGCCGAATATTGTGGTCCCGTGTGGTTCAAAAGTGCCCATGTTCAGAACTGGAATGTAGAAGGCGAATGAAATCATGAGGATGGTAATTAGTACCTAGAAATCTACACCATCACCCTGGTTACCTATGTTCAGCAACAATGCATCTAGTGAGCAAAGGCAAGAAAAGATGGTTTCACGAGAGTGGCAAAAAGTTTATGACCCAAAACGGCTATAAAACCTTCCCGTCCGTCCATACAAGTACAAACGATCTTTCACGGGAGTGGCAGAAATTTTGTGACCCAAAACGACTACAAAACCTTCCGGCCGTCCATACAAGTACAAACTATTTACTCAAGGTCGGCTGAAGTTCCCAAAGCAAATCTAATTAAATATCACAGACCCAAACTTTGATATTAGTGAAAAATGAAAGAAGAGATGGACAACCAGTATCAACCACTTTGCATATCCCATGCAAAGACTTCCGAGAATGATTCGTCCCATAAACCCATGAACAAGGATAAACAGTAACATTGTGTGGGGTCCGTCTTTAGCAAAACACAATTTTGTTTTTTGTCCCAGACATGTTTCAGTGCAGTTGCAGCATCATCAGTGGGTATTATTATGAATGTTAAACATATGGAATGTTCTTTACTGTTTAAATACATCTAAATATTAGTTTCTTAATCGTAATTACAGATTTCTGAAGAACACACAAAATTGTGTATTTATACCTTGTTACCACATGGTGCGGTTTTCCTGCTGTATTACGTTTGTCACCTGCAACTGCATACAACTTAATGTAGGCAAAACATTTACGCAAAAATTACATGTTCTAAACTGTTATGGCTATGCCTGAGATTAATAATTCATGTGAAAGGTTGTGTGTGTGTGTGTGTGTGTGTGTATCTACTTACATTATGTTTCACTTACGGTTTCTTTTTTCGCCATCCTTTTCATTGTCAAGTTTTATATATCAAGTTGTCACTATCACTGTCACTGCCACTGTTTACCAGCTGTAATAACAAGATGGCGGACAGAGCAAAAGTAGAAGGTGAGATAACAAGATAGATACAGTGGAACAGTTGAAGATGTCCTTGGCGGTTGTTTTGAATTTCTTAGATAGGTGCCTGTGTGTGTATGTGTGTGTGTGTTTGTGTGTGAAAACAAAGAGGGAGAGAGAGAGAGAGAGGAGTGAGAGAGAGAGAGAGAGAGAGAGACTGGGGGGGGGGCGAGGGAGGGAGGGAGAGAGTAGGTTTGAAGATATATCATTTATTTTTTGTGTTTATGTATGTATATGTCTGTGTGTACATGTGGGAGGGGGGGAGTTCTATAGGTTGGTATTATCTAATAATTCTTTGAGGGGAGAGAACAGAGTTCCATTGCAGAGAGCTGTGTATTCATTTATTACTTGTTTTCTTTCAACTAAAGCTTTTTGTATTTGATAATTTTCTTCAATTATTAGTTTTTGTGGGGGACTGTTGCTGCATTTGAGAATTTTCAAATCAGAGTTGATTTCTGCTGGGCTACATTTATTGTCCATAAGGCGTTCAGCAAATATGGAATTACACTTTTTAATCCTCTTCTGTGTTCAGTGTATCTGGTATTAAAGTTTCTGCTTGTCTGTTCTATATAAACTGATTTGCAGTCCTGACACACTAGTTGGTAAATACCAGATGTGTTGTTTGTCTATGCTTGTGTTGGTTGTCCTTAGTTTCCTTTGTGTTGAGTTCTCTGTCCTGTAGGCTATTTTTAGCTCTTGTTTTCTGAGTATGTTGCCTATTCTGTGGGCTGTTTTGTTGTTGTAGGTGAGAGTGGACCATTTGTTTTTTGTTGTGAGTGTTTCTTGTTCATATGTGTTCGTTTGTGTGTTTGGTGTGTTTGTAAGTGGGTGAGAAGGCTTGTGTTTTTTGGGTGTCTTTTGCAATTTTGTTTTAATTTTGAGGTTCAGTTTATCTATAGTGTTTGTGCCATATGCATTATCTACAGCTACTTGTCTGATTGTCAGTAGTTCATTGTTATAGTTGCTTTCAGTGAGTGGAGTTTTGTTCAGTTTGTGTAGCATATATTGGAAACCGGCTAGTTTGTGTGTAGTCAGATGATTGGAATGTTTGTGAATGGCTGTGCTGTTGGTGGTTAGTTTTCTGAAGATGGAGAATTGGTGTTGGTTGTTGTGTCTGTGTATTGTGAGGTCAAGGAAATTTAGCATTTTGTTGTTTTATGTTTCTAAGGCGAATTTTATTTTTGGGTGGACATTGTTCATACCACTATGGATTTTTTTGGCTATGACTGGGTGTTTCATCCAGAAGGCATATGATGTCGTCTACAAGACGATACCAATATATTTTCCGGTATTGTTTGGGTCCTACTATTGTTCCAAATATTAAGAGAAATGTTGGCTAGAAGTCCACTGATTGGTGACCTCATTGGAAATCCGTGTTCTTATGAGTAGAACTGATTTTCAAAAGAGAAATAGTTATGCTCTGTGATTAATTTTAGAATTTCTTTTATTTAGGGTTTGGGAGTTTCTCCCTGTTCTTGTAATTGTTGTTTGATGATGTTGATGGTGTATGTGGTCGGGATGTTGGTGTACATGGATGTGATGTCAAATGATGTGAGTGTGGCTGTTGTGGGTACGTTGATGTCTTTGATTTTTCGAATCAGCTCTTTGGTGTTGTGTATGTGTAATGTTTCTGTAAGATACAAAAAATAATAGACATCAACATACCCACAACAACCACACTCACATCATCTGACATCACATCCTCATCAAACAACAATTAGAAGAAGAGGCAGAAATTCCCAAACCCCAAATAAAAGAAATAGCTAGCATTCTAAAACTAACTACGGAGCCAAACTATTTCTCATTTGACAATCAGTTCTACTCACAAGAAGATGGGCTTTCAATGGGGGCACCAATCAGCGGACTTCTAGACAACATTTTTCTTAATCACAATGAAAATAAAATATTTGAAACAATAGTAGGATCCAAACAATACCAGATAATATATTGGTATCGTTATGTGGATAACATCACGTGCCTTCTAGATGAAACACCCAGTTGCAGCTAACAACTCCATAGTGATATGAACAATCTCCACCCAAAAATAGAATTGACCTTAGAAACAACAAAATGTTAAATTCCCTTGACCTCACAATACACAGACACAACAACCAACACCAGTTCTCCATATTCAGAAAAGTAACCACCTTAAGTACAGCCATTCACAAATATTTCAATCATCTGACTACACACAAACTAGCCGGTTTCCAATATTGTTGTTGTTGTTGTGGTCTTCAGTCCTGAGACGGGTTTGATGCAGCTCTCCATGCTACTCTATCCTGTGCAAGCTTCTTCATCTCCCAGTACCTACTGCAACCTGCATCCTTCTGAATCTGCTTAGTGTATTGATCTCTTGGTCTCCCTCTACGATTTTTACCCTCCACGATGCCCTCCAATGATAAATTTGTGATCCCTTGATGCCTCAAAACATGTCCTGCCAACCGATCCCTTCTTCTAGTCAAGTTGTGCCACAAACTCCTCTTCTGCCCAATCCTATTCAATACCTCCTCATTAGTTACGTGATCTACCCACCTTATCTTCAGCATTCTCCTGTAGCACCACATTTCGAAAGCTTCTATTCTCTTCTTGTCCAAACTGGTTATCGTCCATGTTTCACTTCCACACATGGCTACACTCCATACAAATACTTTCAGAAACGGCTTCCTGACACTTAAATCTATACTCGATGTTAACAAATTTCTCTTTTTCAGAAACGATTTCCTTGCCATTGCCAGTCTACATTTTATATCCTCTCTACTTCGACCATCATCAGTTATTTTACTCCCTAAATAGCAAAACTCCTTTACTACTTTAAGTGCCTCATTTCCTAATCTAATCCCCTCAGCATCACCCGATTTAATTTGACTACATTCCGTTATCTTCGTTTTGCTTTTGTTGATGTTCATCTTATATCCTCCTTTCAAGACACTGTCCATTCCGTTCAACTGCTCTTCCAAGTCCTTTGCTGTCTCTGACAGAATTACAATGTCATCGGCGAACCTCAAAGTTTTTACTTCTTCTCCATGAATTTTAATACCTACTCCGAATTTTTCTTTTGTTTCCTTTACTGCTTGCTCAATATACAGATTGAATAACATCGGGGAGAGGCTACAACCCTGTCTCACTCCTTTCCCAACCACTGCTTCCCTTTCATGCCCCTCGACTCTTATAACTGCCATCTGGTTTCTGTACAAATTGTAAATAGCCTTTCGCTCCCTGTATTTTACCCCTGCCACCTTCAGAATTTGAAAGAGAGTATTCCAGTTAACGTTGTCAAAAGCTTTCTCTAAGTCTACAAATGCTAGAAACGTAGGTTTGCCTTTTCTTAATCTTTCTTCTAAGATAAGTCGTAAGGTTAGTATTGCCTCACGTGTTCCAACATTTCTACGGAATCCAAACTAATCTTCCCCGAGGTCCGCTTCTACCAGTTTTTCCATTCGTCTGTAAAGAATTCGCGTTAGTATTTTGCAGCTGTGACTTATTAAACTGATAGTTCGGTAATTTTCGTATCTGTCAACACCTGCTTTTTTAGGATTGCAATTATTATATTCTTCTTGAAGTCTGTGGGTATTTCGCCTGTCTCATACATCTTGCTCACCAAATGGTAGAGTTTTGTCATGACTGGCTCTCCCAAGGCCATCAGTAGTTCTAATGGAATGTTGTCTACTCCTGGGGCCTTGTTTCGTCTCAGGTCTTTCAGTGCTCTGTCAAACTCTTCACGCAGTATCTTATCTCCCATTTCATCTTCATCTACATCCTCTTCCATTTCCATAATATTGTCCTCAAGTACATCGCCCTTGTATAAACCCTCTATATACTCCTTCCACCTTTCTGCCTTCCCTTCTTTGCTTAGAACTGGGTTGCCATCTGAGCTCTTGATATTCATACAAGTGGTTCTCTTCTCTCCAAAGGTCTCTTTAATTTTCCTGTAGGCAGTATCTATCTTACCCCTAGTGAGACAAGCCTCTACATCCTTACATTTGCCCTCTAGCCATCCCTGCTTAGCCATTTTGCACTTCCTGTCGATCTCATTTTTGAAACGTTTGTATTCCTTTTTGCCTGCTTCATTTACTGCATTTTTATATTTTCTCCTTTCATCAATTAAATTCAATATTTCTTCTGTTACCCAAGGATTTCTATTAGCCCTCGTCTTTTTACCTATTTGATCCTCTGCTGCCTTCACTACTTCATCCCTCAGAGCTACCCATTCTTCTTCTACTGTATTTCTTTCCCACATTCCTGTCAATTGTTCCCTTATGCTCTTCCTGAAACTCTCTACAACCTCTGGTTTTTTCAGTTTATCCAGGTCCCATCTCCTTAAATTCCCACCTTTTTGCAGTTTCTTCAGTTTCAATCTGCAGTTCATAACCAATAGATTGTGGTCAGAATCCACATCTGCCCCTGGAAATGTCTTACAATTTAAAACCTGGTTCCTAAATCTCTGTCTTACCATTATATAATCTATCTGATACCTTTTAGTATCTCCAGGATTCTTCCAGGTATACAACCTTCTTTTATGGTTCTTGAACCAAGTGTTAGCTATGATTAAGTTATGCTCTGTGCAAAATTCTACAAGGCGGCTTCCTCTTTCATTTCTTCCCCCCAATCCATATTCATCTACTATGTTTCCTTCTCTCCCTTTTCCTACTGTGAATTCCAGTCACCCATGACTATTAAATTTTCGTCTCCCTTCACTACCTGAATAATTTCTTTTATCTCGTCATACATTTCATCAATTTCTTCATCATCTGCAGAGCTAGTTGGCATATAAACTTGTACTACTGTAGTAGGCATGGGTTTTGTGTATATCTTGGCCACAATAATGCGTTCACTATGCTGTTTGTAGTAGCTAACCCGCGCTCCAATTTTTTTTATTCATTATTAAACCTACTCCTGCATTACCCCTATTTGATTTTGTATTTATAACCCTGTAATCACCTGACCAAAAGTCTTGTTCCTCCTATGCTACACAAACTGAACAAAACTCCACTCACTGAAAGCAACTATAACAAGGAATTACAGACAATCAAACAGCTGTAGAGAATGGATATGATACAAACACTATAGATAAACTGAACCACAAAATTAAAACAAAATTGCAAAAGACACCCAAAAAACACAAGCCTTCTCACCAACTTACAAACACACAGAACACACAAACGAACGCACATGAACAAGAAACACTCACAACAATAAACAAATGGCCCACTCTCACCTACAAAAACAAAACAGCCCACAGAAGAGGCAACATACTCAAAAAACAAGGGCTAAAAATAGCCTACAGGACAAACCATTCAACACAGAGGAAACTATGGGACACCAACACAAACTTAGACAAACAACAAATAATGTATCAGGACTGCAAATCAGTTTATATAGGACAAACAAGCAGAAACTTTAGTACCGGACACACAGAACACAGAAGAGCATTAAAAAGTGTAATTCCACATTTGCTGAACACCTTATTAATCTCAGGCATAGCCATAACAGTTTAGGAGACGTAATTTTTGCGTAAATGTTGTGACTACATTAAGTTGTATATAGTTGTAGGTGACAAACTGTAAAGAAAAGCAGTCACTGTAAAAACGTAATACAGCAGGAAAACCGCACCATGTGGTAAGAAGGTATGAATACACAATTTTATGTGCTCTTCAAAACCTGTAATTACGATTTAGAGACTAATATTTATATGTATTTAAACAGCAAAGAACATTCCTTATGTTTAACAGCCATAATAATAAAGAAAAAAACACTGATGATGCTGCAACTGCAGTGAAACATGTCTGGGACAAAAAAAATTGTGTTTTGCTAAAGGCGGACCCCACTCAAAAACATATGTTATTGTTAAAGCAAACACAGACAACAGAGCTTCAACATCAAAATGATTATAAGGACAAACAGAATAAGAAGAAACCTTGCTAGGAGTGCATCTGTGAGGAGTAAGGGGGGTGACTGTTGAGATGTCACTCATTTATAAATAATGTGTAACACATATTTTGCGGGTACATCGTTAATTTTTATTTTAAAATTTAATTTTTTCTGGATAGAGACAGTTTCTGTGTGTGTGTGTTGTAAACTGTAAAATGTTGTTTATATAAGATCGATAGGTATCACGTTAGACAGGAAAGGGTGACATAAGTGTTTCACTGTAAAAGAGTGGAAGGTGTAAAGAGAGATCGCGAACCGAGAAAACACTGCCAGTCGATCGTTAGGCAGGAGACGATACTTGCACATCCCGGTGTTGATGCGAGGCTAAAGTACCTCCAGATTCAAGGAATTAGAGCCTCGGATAGATGCTGGTTAAGCATTTTAAGATGTGGAATGTTAATGTTGTGCTTCACTTCATGGCAACTGCTACTAGGATGAAGAACCGTGTTAATACTGAGGCTGTCCTACATAAAACTTGCCGACACCGATGCCGATACAGTGCTTCACGTCATCGCCTCCGAGCAACGTATTATTTTCATTGGAAGTGTAAAAATGCATTGACCAGTATTTTTTTAAATTTACAGAATTAAACTTAGTGCATATCTACATCCTATTACCTCTGATAGCATCTAGTCCGAATTTAAAAATTATTGTAATAAAGGCCTTCAGTAAAGTTAATCGAGTTGCATGAGAGATAAGTTACTGATTTAGAAAAAAAAAGAAAAAAAAGAACAGAGTTTTCAAATGAACTATTGCGTAATACTGAAGTAAAATATGGAGTTCATTAAAACAGTTATTAATTTGAAAATAACTTGATTCTGGCAGAACTATTAAACAAGTTTAAGATAAATGTTTAGCATTCCACTGTTATATGTGTGACAAGAGTATATTCATGCAGGTCTATTTGGGCTAATGGAGTATCTATGTTTAAAAAGTAGGTCCGTTGGTTTATTTCCATCAAAAGTTAAGATCTTCATTTGTTCAGATACATCCAGGTTATTTTCGTAATCGTTAGTGTGACGAAGTGATTTTCTCGTTAGTTAATATCCCACAATGAAAAGCGATATTAATTCTACGAAATAATTCTCTTATCACGAAGAAATGTAATCTGTTTATCGAAATTTTGAGTTTATGATTGCAGTAACCTTGTTTACCGAAGATGTCCCAAATTTGGACTGCCGACCGTCCTGTTACCAGGCAACAAATAGTTAACACAGCTTTGTGTGACCCAACAAGGACTTATTCAAAATCTAGACTTTTATGCATATGGTGTGTTTCGGAGATGAATAAATAACTTTCAGTCAAGTTGCCTATGTACACTGTTAGTAACAAGGTAACAGTCACAATTTAGTAAAACAATGACATGAGAGAAAGAGTGTTACAGAGAACCTGAGCAAACGGTAGACCACAAAGTGCGAGAGGTTCCATCAAGAAAATGTTCGTGTGAGAGATATAATCAAATCAGCCTCTTCTGCCGTAATCTGATTGACAGCATTACACTTAAAATCTGAAACAAAATTACATAGCTTTCTTGTAATATATGTTACATCTTTATGATTTTTTCAAATTCCATGATCTTCCTACCGTGTATTACCGCATAATAAATAAATAAATATATACATTAGCTGCTGAGTTGTATCTACGAGATTTACGCATTGGTGTACACAGAAGTCAATTCTCATCCGAGAACTTAATGTTGTTTCCTGCTCGACGTGCAGGTTGCACTGTCACGGCAGTGAATTATAATACTGCACTGAACGTTTATCTGCTATCTGCCAACGAAGGACCAATCAGAAACGTGCGCAGTACGTGTCGACATGGAAATGCACTTCTTCTCACTGCATCGTATACAGGGGAGTGACTTCATGTCTAACTGACCCGCGTCCGTGCCGTTCACATTCACTGCATGTGCGGAGTCATTATTACGTATTAAGGAGCTTTCGCGTATATGCGTTTGAACGAGTGAACTTAAGTACCCTACATATTTAATTATATTTGTTTTCAATATGTCTAACCATATTCTTTTTCGGATAATAAAACTATGGGCACTATTTTTACAAAATATTCATCGACTATGTGAATACATTGTGGCCTGTACGCGATGTCGCTCGCTCTAATTTGTAATAAGGAACTTTTCTGTAGGAACTTGAGGAAACAACTAATTTAAATTTTTTTCTTTTTTGTGAAAGGTAATTGACGCAGCTACGCCACACTAACAAACAAACGGAATAGAGTCCCTCACAATTCGTACCTGATGGCCAAACTGCGGACGTTTAGCATAATGCGCCGTCCGTCAATGAGGAAGGACGTGAAACACTGGGATCAACATTTCACCGCTGGAAGTGCCGGCCTTCAAACAGTGAAACAGGCCAGCTGTCCATAATGCACAGTGTAGTCAGCTATGCTTCTGTGATACATGAAATGCCTTTACCCTGCAGCCGATAACCCCAGCGATTCTATGTTCCCCTCGGGTTGTGATGAGCGAAACAAGTCGAGCTAATACCTGCCAGTCATAATGACTGACTGACCGAGCTAGCATGAAGATTTTATGACTGCGTTTCATGACACACACACACACACACACACAGACAGACAGAGAGAGAGAGAGAAAGAGAGAGACGCTTTCTCTATCTCTTTGTCTCTTCCCCCCCCCCCCCCCCCCCCCCTCGTGAACCATGGACCTTGCCGTTGGTGGGGTGGCTTGCGTGCCTCAACGATACAGATAGCCGTACCGTAGGTGCAACCACAATGGCGGGGTATCTTTTGAGAGGCCAGACAAACGAGTGGTTCTTGAAGAGGGGCAGCAGCCTTTCCAGTAGTTGCAGGGGCAACAGTCTGGATGATTGACTGATCTGGCCTTGTAACACTAACCAAAACGGCCCTACTGTGCTGGTACTGCGAATGGCTGAAAGCAAGGGGAAACTACAGCCGTAATTTTTCCCGAGGGCATGCAGCTTTACTGTATGGTTAAATGATGATGGCGTCCTCTTGGGTAAAATATTCCGGAGGTAAAATAGTGCCCCATTCGGATCTACAGGCGGGGACTACTCAGGAGGACGTCGTTATCAGGAGAAAGAAAACTGGCGTTCTACGGATAGAAACGTGAAATGTCAGATCCCTTAATCAGGCAGGTAGGTTAGAAAATTTAAAAAGGGAAATGGATAGGTTAAAGTTAGACATAGTGGGAATTAGTGAAGTTCGGTGGCAGGAGGAACAAGGCCTTTGGTCAGGTGAATACAGGGTTATAAATACAAAATCAAATAGGGGTAATGCAGGAGTAGGTTTAATAATGAATAGGAAAATAGGAATGCGGGTAAGCTACTACAAACAGTATAGTGAACGCATTATTGTGGCACAAGGTAGACATGAATCCCATGCCTGCTACAGTAGTACAAGTTTATATGCCAACTGGCTCTGCAGATGATAAAGAAATTGATGAAATGTATGATGAGGTATAAGAAATTATTCAGGAACTGAAGGGAGTCGAAAATTTAATAGTCATGGGTGACTGGAATTCGAGAGTAGGAAAAGGGAGAGAAGGAAACATAGTAGAAAATTGGATTGGGGGTAAGTAATGAAAAGAGGAATCCGTCTGGTAGAATTATGCACAGAGCATAACTTAATCATAGCAAACACTTGGTTCAAGAATCATAAAAGAAGGTTGTATACATGGAAGAATCCTGGAGATACCAGAAAGTATCAGATAGATTATATAATGGTAAGAGAGAGATTTAGGAACCAGGTTTTAAATTGTAAGACATTTCCAGGGCAGATGTGGACTATGACCACAATCTATTGGATATGGGCTGTAGATTAAAACTGAAGAAACTGCAAAAAGCTGGGAATTTAAGGAGATGGGACCTGCACAAATTGATAAAACCAGAGGTTGTACAGAGTTTCAGAGAGAGCATAAGGGAACAATTGACAGAAATGGGGGGAAAAATACAGTAGAAGAAGAATGGGTAAGTCTGAGGGATGAAGCAGTGAAGGCAGCAGAGGATCAAGTAAGTAAAAAGACGAGGGCTAGTTGAAATTCTTGGTTAATAGAAGAAATATTGAATTTAATTGATGAAAGGAGAAAATATAAAAATGCAATAAATGAAGTAGGTAAAAAGGAATACAAACGTCTCAAAAATGAGATCGACAGGAAGTGCAAAATGGCTAAGCAGGGATGGCTAGAGGACAAATGTAAGGATGTAGAGGATTATCTCACTAGGAGCAAGATAGATACTGCCTACAGGAAAATTAAAGAGATCTTCAGAGAAAACAGAGCCACTTGTATGAATATCAAGAGCTCAGATGGAAACCCAGTTCTAAGCAAAGAAGGGAAAGCAGAAAGGTGGAAGGAGTATATAGTGGGTCTAAGCAAGTGCGATGTACTTGAGGACAATATTATGGAAATAGAAGAGGATGTAGATGAAGATGAAATGGGAGATACGATACTGCGTGAACAGTTTGACAAAGCACTGAAAGGCCTGAGTCGAAAAAAGGCCCCGGGAGTAGACAACATTTCATTAGAGCTACTGACGGCCTTGGGAGAGCCATTCCTGACAAAACTACCGTGTGGTGAGCAAGATGTATGAGACTTGTGAAATACCCTCAGACGTCAAGAAATAATACACTCCTGGAAATGGAAAAAAGAACACATTGACACCGGTGTGTCAGACCCACCATACTTGCTCCGGACACTGCGAGAGGGCTGTACAAGCAATTATCACACGCACGGCACAGCGGACACACC